>NC_138109.1:85462827-86662827 GCF_964146895.1 Miniopterus schreibersii
AGGGTTATGTTGAGGGCTAGGGTTAGACAGATGGTTAGGGTTAGGATTGGACCTAGGGTTGGGGTTATGTGGAGGGCTAGGGTTAGAGAGTGGGTTAGGGTTAGGATTGGATGTAGGGTTAGGGTTATGTTGAGGGCTAAGGTTATAGAGACGGTTAGGGTCAGGATTGGACCTAGGGTTAGGGTTATGTTGAGGGCTAGGGTTAGAGAGACGGTTAGGGTTAGGAGTGGACCTAGGGTTAGGGTTAGGTTGAGGGCTAGTGTTAGAGAGACGGTTAGGGTTAGGACTGGACCTAGGGTTAGGGTTAAGTTGAGGGCTAGGGTTAGAGAGACGGTCAGGGTTAGGATTGGACCTAGGGGTATAGTTATGTTGAGGGATAGGGTTAGAGAGACGGTTAGGGCTAGGATTGGACCTAGGGTTAGGGTTATGTTGAGGGCTAGGGTTAGAGAGACTGTTAGGGTTACGATTGAACCTAGGGTTAGGGTTATGTTGAGGGCTAGGGTTAGAGAGACGGTTAGGGTTAGGATTGGACCTAGGGTTAGGGTTATGTTGAGGGCTAGGGTTAGAGAGACGGTTAGGGTTATGATTGGACCTAGGGTTAGGGTTATGTTGAGGGCTAGGTTAGAGAGACGGTTAGGGTTAGGATTGGATCTAGGGTTAGGGTTATGTGGAGGGCTAGGGTCAGAGAGACGGTTAGGGTTAGGATTAGACCTACGGTTAGGGGTATGTTGAGGGCTAGGGTTAGAGAGACGGTTAGGGTTAGGATTGGACGTAGGGTTAGGGTTATGTTGAGGGCTAGGGTTAGAGAGACGGTTAGAGTTAGGAATGGACCTAGGTTTAGGGTTATGTTGAGGGCTAGGGTTAGAGAGACGGTTAGGGTTAGGATTGGACCTAGGTTTAGGGTTATGTTGAGGGCTAGGGTTAGAGAGACTGTTAGGGTTAGGATTGGAACTAGGGTTAGTTTTATGTTGAGGGCTAGGGTTAGAGAGACGGTAAGGGGGAGGATTGGACCTAGGGTTAGGGTTATGTTGAGGGCTAGGGTTAGAGAGACGGTCAGGGTTAGGATTGGGCCTAGGGTTATTGTTATGTTGAGGGCTAGGTTTAGAGAGACAGTTACGGTTAGGATTGGACCTAGGGTTAGGGTTATTTTGAGGGCTAGGTTTAGAGAGACGGTTAGGGTTAGGATTGGACCTAGGGTTAGGGTTACGTTGAGGACTAGGGTTAGAGAGACGGTTAGGGTTAAAATTGGTCCTAGGGTTATTGTTAAGTTGAGGGCTAGGGTTAGAGAGACGGTTAGGGTTAGGATTGGACCTAGGGTTAGGGTTTTGTTGAGGGCTAGGGTTAGAGAGACGGTCAGGGTTAGGATTGGGCCTAGGGTTATTGTTATGTTGAGGGCTAGGGTTAGAGAGACAGTTACGGTTAGGATTGGACCTAGAGTTAGCGTTATGTTGAGGGCTAGGTTTAGAGAGACGGTTAGGGTTAGGATTGGACCTAGGGTTAGGGTTATGTTGAGGGCTAGGTTAGAGAGACGGTTAGGGTTAGGATTGGATCTAGGGTTAGGGTTATGTGGAGGGCTAGGGTCAGAGAGACGGTTAGGGTTAGGATTAGACCTACGGTTAGGGGTATGTTGAGGGCTAGGGTTAGAGAGACGGTTATTGTTAGATTTTGACCTAGGGTTAGGGTTATGTTGAGGGCTAGGGTTAGAGAGACGGTTAGAGTTAGGAATGGACCTAGGTTTAGGGTTATGTTGAGGGCTAGGGTTAGAGAGACGGTTAGGGTTAGGATTGGACCTAGGTTTAGGGTTATGTTGAGGGCTAGGGTTAGAGAGACTGTTAGGGTTAGGATTGGAACTAGGGTTAGTTTTTTGTTGAGGGTTAGGGTTAGAGAGACGGTAAGGGGGAGGATTGGACCTAGGGTTAGGGTTATGTTGAAGGCTAGGGTTAGAGAGACGGTTAGGGTTAGGATTGGACCGAGGGTTAGGGTTATGTTGAGGGCTAGGGTTAGAGAGACTGTCAGGGTTAGAATTGGACCTAGGGTTAGGGTTATGTTGAGGGCTAGGTTTAGCGAAGACGGTTAGGGTTAAGATTGGACCTAATGTTAGGGTTATGTTGAGGGCTAGGGTTAGAGAGACGGTTAGGGTTAGGATTGGACCTGGGGTTAGGGTTATGTTGAGGGCTAGGGTTAGAGAGACGGTTAGGGTTAGGATTGGACCTAGGTTTAGGGTTATGTTGAGGGCTAGGGTTAGAGAGACGGTTAGGGTTAGGATTGGACCTAGGTTTAGGGTTATGTTGAGGGCTAGGGTTAGAGAGACTGTTAGGGTTAGGATTGGACCTAGGGTTAGTTTTATGTTGAGGGCTAGGGTTAGAGAGACGGTAAGGGGGAGGATTGGACCTAGGGTTAGGGTTATGTTGAGGGCTAGGGTTAGAGAGACGGTCAGGGTTAGGATTGGGCCTAGGGTTATTGTTATGTTGAGGGCTAGGGTTAGAGAGACAGTTACGGTTAGGATTGGACCTAGGGTTAGGGTTATGTTGAGGGCTAGGTTTAGAGAGACGGTTAGGGTTAGGATTGGACCTAGGGTTAGGGTTACGTTGAGGACTAGGGTTAGAGAGACGGTTAGGGTTAAAATTGGTCCTAGGGTTATTGTTAAGTTGAGGGCTAGGGTTAGAGAGACGGTTAGGGTTAGGATTGGACCTAGGGTTAGGGTTATGTTGAGGGCTAGGGTTAGAGAGACGGTCAGGGTTAGGATTGGGCCTAGGGTTATTGTTATGTTGAGGGCTAGGGTTTGAGAGACAGTAACGGTTAGGATTGGACCTAGGGTTAGCGTTATGTTGAGGGCTAGGTTTAGAGAGACGGTTAGGGTTAGGATTGGACCTAGGGTTAGGGTTATGTTGAGGGCTAGGTTAGAGAGACGGTTAGGGTTAGGATTGGATCTAGGGTTAGGGTTATGTGGAGGGCTAGGGTCAGAGAGACGGTTAGGGTTAGGATTAGACCTACGGTTAGGGGTATGTTGAGGGCTAGGGTTAGAGAGACGGTTATTGTTAGATTTTGACCTAGGGTTAGGGTTATGTTGAGGGCTAGGGTTAGAGAGACGGTTAGAGTTAGGAATGGACCTAGGTTTAGGGTTATGTTGAGGGCTAGGGTTAGAGAGACGGTTAGGGTTAGGATTGGACCTAGGTTTAGGGTTATGTTGAGGGCTAGGGTTAGAGAGACTGTTAGGGTTAGGATTGGAACTAGGGTTAGTTTTTTGTTGAGGGCTAGGGTTAGAGAGACGGTAAGGGGGAGGATTGGACCTAGGGTTAGGGTTATGTTGAGGGCTAGGGTTAGAGAGACGGTTAGGGTTAGGATTGGACCGAGGGTTAGGGTTATGTTGAGGGCTAGGGTTAGAAAGACGGTTAGGGTTATGATTGGACCTAGGGTTAGGGTTATGTTGAGGGCTACGGTTAGAGAGACTGTCAGGGTTAGAATTGGACCTAGGGTTAGGGTTATGTTGAGGGCTAGGTTTAGCGAAGACGGTTAGGGTTAAGATTGGACCTAATGTTAGGGTTATGTTGAGGGCTAGGGTTAGAGAGACGGTTAGGGTTAAAATTGGTCCTAGGGTTATTGTTAAGTTGAGGGCTAGGGTTAGAGAGACGGTTAGGGTTAGGATTGGACCTAGGGTTAGGGTTATGTTGAGGGCTAGGGTTAGAGAGACTGTTAGGGTTACGATTGGACCTAGGGTTAGGGTTATGTTGAAGGCTAGGGTTAGAGAGACGGTTAGGGTTAGGATTGGACCTAGGGTTAGGGTTATGTTGAGGGCTAGGGTTAGAGAGACGGTTAGGGTTATGATTGGACCTAAGGTTAGGGTTATGTTGAGGGGTAGGTTAGAGAGACGGTTTGGGTTAGGATTGGATCTAGGGTTAGGGTTATGTGGAGGGCTAGGGTCAGAGAGACGGTTAGGGTTAGGATTAGACCTACGGTTAGGGTTATGTTGAGGGCTAGGGTTAGAGAGACGGTTAGGGTTAGGATTGGACCTAGCGTTAGGGTTATGTTGAGGGATAGGGTTAGAGAGACGGTTAGAGTTAGGAATGGACCTAGGATTAGGGTTATGCTGAGGGATAGGGTTAGATAGACGGTTATGGTTAGGATTGGACCTAGGTTTAGGGTTATGTTGAGGGCTAGGGTTAGAGAGACTGTTAGGGTTAGGATTGGAACTAGGGTTAGTTTTATGTTGAGGGCTAGGGTTAGAGAGACGGTAAGGGGGAGGATTGGACCTAGGGTTAGGGTTATGTTGAGGGCTAGGGTTAGAGAGACGGTTAGGGTTAGGATTGGACCGAGGGTTAGGGTTATGTTGAGGGCTAGGGTTAGAAAGACGGTTAGGGTTAGGATTGGACCTAGGGTTACGGTTATGTTGAGGGCTAGGGTTAGAGAGACTGTCAGGGTTAGGATTGGACCTAGGGTTAGGGAAATGTTGAGGGCTAGGTTTAGAGAAGACGGTTAGGGTTAAGATTGGACCTACTGTTAGGGTTATGTTGAGGGCTAGGGTTAGAGAGACGGTTAGGGTTAGGATTGGACCTGGGATTAGGGTTATGTTGAGGGCTAGGGTTAGAGAGACGGTTAGGGTTAGGATTGGACCTAGGGTTAGGGTTACGTTGAGGGCTAGGGTTAGAGAGACGGTTAGGGTTAGGATTGGACCTAGGGTTAGGCTTACGTTGAGGGCTAGGTTTAGAGAGACGGTTAGGGTTAGGATTGGACCTAGGGTTAGGGTTATGTTGAGGGCTAGGGTTAGAGAGACGGTTAGGGCTAGGATTGGACCTAGGGTTAGGGTTAGGTTGAGGGTTAGGGTTAGAGAGACAGTTAGGGTGAGGATTGAACCTAGGGTTAAGTTTACGTTGAGGGCTAAGGTTAGAGAGACGGTTAGGGTTAGGATTGGACTTAGGATTAGGGTTAGGTTGAGGGCTAGGGTTAGAGAGACTGTTAGGGTTACGATTGGACCTAGGGTTAGGGTTATGTTGAGGGCTAGGGTTAGAGAGACGGTTAGGGTTAGGATTGGACCTAGGGTTAGGGTTAGGTTGAGGGCTAGTGTTAGAGAGACGGTTAGGTTTAGGACTGGACCTAGGGTTAGGCTTATGTTGAGGGCTAGGGTTAGAGAGACGGTCAGGGTTAGGATTGGACCTAGGGGTATAGTTATGTTGAGGGATAGGGTTAGAGAGACGGTTAGCGTGAGGATTGGACCTAGGTTTAGGGTTATGTTGAGGGCTACGTTAGAGAGACGGTTAGGGTTAGGATTGGACCTAGGGTTAGGGTTATGTTGAGGGCTAGTGTCAGAGAGACAGTTAGGGTTAGGATTGGACCTAGGTTTAGCGTTATGTTGAGGGCTACGGTTAGAGAGACGGTTAGGGTGAAGATTGGACCTAGAGTTAGGGTTCTGTTGAGGGCTAGGGTTAGAGAGACGGTTAGGGTGAGGATTGGACCTAGGGTTAGGGTTATGTTGAGGGCTACGGTTAGAGACACGGTTAGGGTTAGCATTGGACCTAGGGTTAGGGTTATGTTGAGGGATAGGTTTAGAGAGACGGTTAGGGTTAGGTTTGGACCTACTCTTAGAGTTATGTTGAGGGCTAGGATTAGAGAGGCGGTTAGGGTTAGGATTGGACCTACTCTTAGAGTTATGTTGAGGGCTAAGGTTAGAGAGACGGTTAGGGTTAGGATTGGATCTAGGGTTAGGGTTATGTTGACGGCTAGGGTAGAGAGAGGGTTAGGGTTAGGATTGGACATAGGGTTAGGGTTTTGTTGAGGGCTAAGGTCAGAGAGACGGTCAGGGTTAGGATTAGACCTAGGGTTAGGGTTATGTTGAGGGCTAGGGTTAGAGAGACGGTTGGGGCTAGGATTGGACCTAGGGTTAGGGTTAGGTTGAGGGCTAGGATTAGAGAGACTGTTAGGGTTCCGATTTTACCTACGGTTAGGGTTATGTTGAGGGTTAAGGTCAGAGAGACGGTTAGGGTTAGGATTAGAGCTAGGGTTAGGGTTATGTTGAGGGGTAGGGTTAGAGAGACGGTTGGGGCTAGAATTGGACCTAGGGTTAGGGTTATGTTGAGGGCTATGGTTAGAGAGACTGTTAGGGTTAGGATTTGACCTACGGTTAAGGGTATGTTGAGAGATAGTGTTAGAGAGACGGTTAGGGTTAGGATTGGTCCTAGGGTTAGGGTTATGTTGAGGGCTAGGTTTAGAGAGACAGTTAGGGTTAGGATTGGACCTAGGGTTAGGGTTATGTTGAGGGCTAGGGTTAGAGAGATGGTTAGGGTTAGGATTGGATCTTGTGTTAGGTTTATGTTGAGGGCTAGGGTTAGAGAGACGGTTAGGGTTAGGATTGGACCTAGGGTTAGGGTTATGTTGAGGTCTAGGGTTAGAGAGACAGTTACGGTTAGGATTGGACCTAGGGTTAGGGTTATGTTGAGGGCTCTGGTTAGAGAGACGGTTAGGGCTCGGATTGTACCTAGGGTTAGGGTTATGTTGAGGGCTAGGGTTAGAGAGACTGTTAGGGTTACGATTGGACCTAGGGTTAGGGTTATGTTGAGGGCTAGGGTTAGAGAGACGGTTAGGGTTAGGATTGGACCTAGGGTTAGGGTTATGTTGAGGGCTAGGGTTAGAGAGACGGTTAGGGTTATGATTGGACCTAAGGTTAGGGTTATGTTGAGGGGTAGGTTAGAGAGACGGTTAGGGTTAGGATTGGATCTAGGGTTAGGGTTATGTGGAGGGCTAGGGTCAGAGAGACGGTTAGGGTTAGGATTAGACCTACGGTTAGGGTTATGTTGAGAGCTAGGGTTAGAGAGACGGTTAGGGTTAGGATTGGACCTAGGGTTAGGGTTATGTTGAGGGCTAGGGTTAGAGAGACGGTTAGGACTAGGATTGGACCTAGGGTTAGGGTTAGGTTGAGGGTTAGGGTTAGAGAGACAGTTAGGGTGAGGATTGAACCTAGGGTTAAGTTTACGTTGAGGGCTAAGGTTAGAGAGACGGTTAGGGTTAGGATTGGACCTAGGGTTAGGGTTATGTTGAATCTAGGGTTAGAGAGACGGTTAGGGCTAGGATTGGACTTAGGGTTAGGGTTAGGTTGAGGGCTAGGGTTAGAGAGACAGTTAGGGTTAGGATTGGACCTAGGGTTAGGGTTATGTTGATGGCTAGGGTTAGAGAGACTGTTAGGGTTACGATTGGACCTAGGGTTAGTGTTATGTTGAGGACTAGGGTTAGAGAGACGGTTAGGGTTAGGATTGGATCTAGGGTTAGGGTTATGTTGAGGGCTAGGGTAGAGAGAGGGTTAGGGTTAGGATTGGACCTAGGGTTAGGGTTATGTTGAGGGCTAGGGTTAGAGAGACGGTTGGGGCTAGGATTGGACCTAGGGTTATGGTTAGGTTGAGGGCTAGGGTTAGAGAGACTGTTAGGGTTCCGATTGGACCTACGGGTAGGGTTATGTTGAGGGTTAAGGTCAGAGAGACGGTTACGGTTAGGATTAGAGCTAGGGTTAGGGTTATGTTGAGGGCTAGGGTTAGAGAGACGGTTGGGGCTAGAATTGGACCTAGGGTTAGGGTTATATTGAGGGCTATGGTTAGAGAGACTGTTAGGGTTAGGATTAGACCTACGCTTAGGGGTATGTTGAGAGCTAGGGTTAGAGAGACGGTTAGGGTTAGGATTGGACCTAGGGTTAGGGTTATGTTGAGGGCTACGTTTAGAGAGACGGTTAGGGTTCGGATTGGACCTAGGGTTAGGGTTATGTTGAGGGCTAGGGTTAGAGAGACGGTTAGGGTTAGGATTGGATCTTGGGTTAGGTTTATGTTGATGGCTAGAGTTAGAGAGACGGTCAGGGTTAGGTTTGGGCCTAGGGTTAGGGTTATGTTGAGGGCTAGGGTTAGAGAGACAGTTACGGTTAGGATTGGACCTAGGGTTAAGGTTATGTCGAGGGCTAGGTTTAGAGAGACGGTTAGGGTTAGGATTGGACCTAGGGTTAGGGTTACGTTGAGGGCTAGGGTTAGAGAGACGGTTAGGGTTAAAATTGGTCCTAGGGTTAGGGTTCAGTTGAGGGCTAGGGTTAGAGAGACGGTTAGGGTTAGGATTGGACCTAGTGTTAGGGTTATGTTGAGGGCTGGGGTTAGAGAGACGGTTAGGGCTAGGATTGGACCTAGGGTTAGGGTTAGGTTGAGGGCTAGGGTTAGAGAGACAGTTAGGGTGAGGATTGGACCTAGGGTTAGGGTTACATTGAGGGCTAAGGTTAGAGAGACGGTTAGGGTTAGGATTGGACCTAGGGTTAGGGTTATGTTGAGGGCTAGGGTTAGAGAGACTGTTAGGGTTACGATTGGACCTAGGGTTAGGGTTATGTTGAGGGCTAGGGTTAGAGAGACGGTTAGGGTTAGGATTGGACCTAGGGTTAGGGTTATGTTGAGGGCTAGGGTTAGAGAGACGGTTAGGGTTAGGATTGGACCTAGGGTTAGGGTTATGTTGAGGGGTAGGTTAGAGAGACGGTTAGGGTTAGGATTGGATCTAGGGTTAGGGTTATGTGGAGGGCTAGGGTCAGAGAGACTGTTAGGGTTAGGATTAGACCTACGGTTAGGGGTATGTTGAGGGCTAGGGTTAGAGAGACGGTTAGGGTTAGGATTGGATCTAGGGTTAGGGTTATGTTGAGGGCTAGGGTTAGAGAGACGGTTAGAGTTAGGAATGGACCTAGGTTTAGGGTTATGTTGAGGGATAGGGTTAGATAGACGGTTATGGTTAGGATTGGACCTAGGTTTAGGGTTATGTTGAGGGCTACGTTAGAGAGACTGTTAGGGTTAGGATTGGATCTAGGGTTAGTTTTATGTTGAGGGCTAGGGTTACAGAGAGGGTAAGGGGGAGGATTGGACCAAGGGTTAGGGTTATGTTGAGGGCTAGGGTTAGAGAGACGGTTAGGGTTAGGATTGGACCGAGGGTTAGGGTTATGTTGAGGGCTAGGGTTAGAAAGACGGTTAGGGTTAGGATTGGACCTAGGGTTAGGGTTATGTTGAGGGCTAGGGTTAGAGAGACTGTCAGGGTTAGGATTGGACCTAGGGTTAGGGTTATGTTGAGGGCTAGGATTAGAGAAGACGGTTAGGGTTAAGATAGGACCTACTGTTAGGCTTATGTTGAGGGCTAGGGTTAGAGAGACTGTCAGGGTTAGGATTGGACCTAGGGTTAGGGTTATGTTGAGGGCTAGGGTTAGAGAGACGCTTAGGGTTAGGATTGTACCTAGGGTTAGGGTTATGTTGAGGGCTAGGGTTAGAGAGACGGTTAGGGTGAGGATTGGACCTAGGGTTAGGGTTAGGTTGAGGGCTAGGGTTAGAGAGTCGGTTAGGGTTAGGATTTGACCTAGGGTTAGGGTTATGTTCAGGGCTAGGGTTAGAGAGACGATCAGGGTTAGGATTGGCCCTAGGGTTAGGGTTATGTTGAGGGCTAAGGTTAGAGAGACGGTTAGGGTTAGGATTGGACCTAGGGATAGGGTTATGTTGAGGGCTAGGTTAGAGAGACGGTTAGGGTTAGGATTGGATCTAGGGTTAGGGTTATGTTGACGGCTAGGGTAGAGAGAGGGTTAGGGTTAGGATTGGACCTAGGTTTAGGGTTATGTTGAGGGCTAGGGTTAGAGAGACTGTTAGAGTTAGGAATGGACCTAGGTTTAGGGTTATGTTGAGGGATAGGGTTAGATAGACGGTTATGGTTAGGATTGGACCTAGGTTTAGGGTTATGTTGAGGGCTACGTTAGAGAGACTGTTAGGGTTAGGATTGGATCTAGGGTTAGTTTTATGTTGAGGGCTAGGGTTACAGAGACGGTAAGGGGGAGGATTGGACCAAGGGTTAGGGTTATGTTGAGGGCTAGGGTTAGAGAGACGGTTAGGGTTAGGATTGGACCGAGGGTTAGGGTTATGTTGAGGGCTAGGGTTAGAAAGACGGTTAGGGTTAGGATTGGACCTAGGGTTAGGGTTATGTTGAGGGCTAGGGTTAGAGAGACTGTCAGGGTTAGGATTGGACCTAGGGTTAGGGTTATGTTGAGGGCTAGGATTAGAGAAGACGGTTAGGGTTAAGATAGGACCTACTGTTAGGCTTATGTTGAGGGCTAGGGTTAGAGAGACTGTCAGGGTTAGGATTGGACCTAGGGTTAGGGTTATGTTGAGGGCTAGGGTTAGAGAGACGCTTAGGGTTAGGATTGTACCTAGGGTTAGGGTTATGTTGAGGGCTAGGGGTAGAGAGACGGTTGGGGTTAGGATTGGACCTACGGTTAGGGGTATGTTGAGAGCTAGGTTTAGAGAGACGGTTAGGGTTAGGATTGGACGTAGGGTTAGGGTTATGTTGAGGGCTGGGGTTAGAGAGACGGTTAGGGCTAGGATTGGACCTAGGGTTAGGGTTAGGTTGAGGGCTAGGGGTAGAGAGACAGGTAGGGTGAGGATTGGACCTAGGGTTAGGGTTACGTTGAGGGCTAGGGTTAGAGAGACTGTTAGGGTTACGATTGGACCTAGGGTTAGGGTTATGTTGAGGGCTAGGGTTAGAGAGACGGTTAGGGTTAGGATTGGACCTAGGGTTAGGGTTATGTTGAGGGCTAGGGTTAGAGAGACGGTTAGGCTTAGGATTGGGTCTAGGGTTAGGGTTATGTGGAGGGCTAGGGTCAGAGAGACGGTTACGGTTAGGATTAGACCTACGGTTAGGGGTATGTTGAGGGCTAGGGTTAGAGAGACTGTTATGGTTCCGATTGGACCTACGGTTAGGGTTATGTTGAGGGTTAAGTTCAGAGAGACGGTTAGGGTTAGGATTAGAGCTAGGGTTAGGGTTATGTTGAGGGCTATGGTTAGAGAGACTGTTAGGGTTAGGATTAGACCTACGGTTAGGGGTATGTTGAGAGCTAGGGTTAGAGAGACGGTTAGGGTTAGGATTGGACCTAGGGTTAGGGTTATGTTGAGGGCTAGGTTTAGAGAGACGGTTAGGGTTAGGATTTGACCTAGGGTTTGGGTTATGTTGACGGCTAGGTTAGAGAGACGGTTAGAATTAGGAGTGGATCTAGGGTTAGGGTTATGTGGAGGGCTAGGGTCAGAGAGACGGTTAGGGTTAGGATTAGACCTACGGTTAGGGGTATGTTGAGGGCTAGGGTTAGAGAGACGGTTAGGGTTAGGATTGGACCTAGGGTTAGGGTTATGTTGAGGGCTAGGGTTAGAGAGATGGTTAGAGTTAGGAATGGACCTAGGTTTAGGGTTATGTTGAGGGCTAGGGTTAGAGAGACGGTAGGGTTAGGATTGGACCTAGGGTTAGGGTTAGGTTGAGGGCTAGGGTTAGAGAGACTGTTAGGGTTAGGATTGGAACTAGGGTTAGTTTTATGTTGAGGGCTAGGGTTAGAGAGACGGTAAGGGGGAGGATTGGACCTAGGGTTAGGGTTATGTTGAGGGCTAGGGTTAGAGAGACGGTTAGGGTTAGGATTGGACCGAGGGTTAGGGTTATGTTGAGGGCTAGGGTTACAAAGACGGTTAGGGTTAGGATTGGACCTAGGGTTAGGGTTATGTTGAGGGCTAGGGTTAGAGAGACTGTCAGGGTTAGAATTGGACCTAGGGTTAGGGTTATGTTGAGGGCTAGGTTTAGCGAAGACGGTTAGGGTTAAGATTGGACCTAATGTTAGGGTTATGTTGAGGGTTAGGGTTAGAGAGACGGTTAGGGTTAGGATTGGACCTGGGGTTAGGGTTATGTTGAGGGCTAGGGTTAGAGAGACGGTTAGGGTTAGGATTGGACCTAGGGTTAGGGTTACGTTGAGGGCTAGGTTTAGAGAGACGGTTAGGGTTAGGATTGGACCTGGGGTTAGGGTTATGTTGAGGGCTAGGGTTAGAGAGACGTTTAGGGTTAGGATTGGACCTAGGGTTAGGGTTACGTTGAGGGCTAGGGTTAGAGAGACGGTTAGGGTTAGGATTGGACCTAGGGTTAGGGTTATGTTGAGGGCTAGGGTTAGAGAGACGGTTAGGGCTAGGATTGGACCTAGGGTTAGGGTTATGTTGAGGGCTAGGATTAGAGAAGACGGTTAGTGTTAAGATAGGACCTACTGTTAGGCTTATGTTGAGGGCTAGGGTTAGAGAGACTGTCAGGTTTAGGATTGGACCTAGGGTTAGGGTTATGTTGAGGGCTAGGGTTAGAGAGACGCTTAGGGTTAGGATTGTACCTAGGGTTAGGGTTATGTTGAGGGCTAGGGTTAGAGAGACGGTTAGGGTGAGGATTGGACCTAGGGGTAGGGTTATGTTGAGGGCTAGGGTTCGAGAGATGGTTAGGGTTAGGATTGGACCTAGGGTTAGGGTTAGGTTGAGGGCTAGGGTTAGAGAGTCGGTTAGGGTTAGGATTTGACCTAGGGTTAGGGTTATGTTCAGGGCTAGGGTTAGAGAGACGATCAGGGTTAGGATTGGACCTAGGGTTAGGGTTATGTAGAGGGCTAAGGTTAGAGAGACGGTTAGGGTTAGGATTGGACCTAGGGATAGGGTTATGTTGAGGGCTAGGTTAGAGAGACGGTTAGGGTTAGGATTGGATCTAGGGTTAGGGTTATGTTGACGGCTAGGGTAGAGAGAGGGTTAGGGTTAGGAATGGACCTAGGTTTAGGGTTATGTTGAGGGCTAGGGTTAGAGAGACGGTAGGGTTAGGATTGGACCTAGGGTTAGGGTTAGGTTGAGGGCTAGGGTTAGAGAGACTGTTAGGGTTAGGATTGGAACTAGGGTTAGTTTTATGTTGAGGGCTAGGGTTAGAGAGACGGTAAGGGGGAGGATTGGACCTAGGGTTAGGGTTATGTTGAGGGCTAGGGTTAGAGAGACGGTTAGGGTTAGGATTGGACCGAGGGTTAGGGTTATGTTGAGGGCTAGGGTTACAAAGACGGTTAGGGTTAGGATTGGACCTAGGGTTAGGGTTATGTTGAGGGCTAGGGTTAGAGAGACTGTCAGGGTTAGAATTGGACCTAGGGTTAGGGTTATGTTGAGGGCTAGGTTTAGCGAAGACGGTTAGGGTTAAGATTGGACCTAATGTTAGGGTTATGTTGAGGGTTAGGGTTAGAGAGACGGTTAGGGTTAGGATTGGACCTGGGGTTAGGGTTATGTTGAGGGCTAGGGTTAGAGAGACGGTTAGGGTTAGGATTGGACCTAGGGTTAGGGTTACGTTGAGGGCTAGGTTTAGAGAGACGGTTAGGGTTAGGATTGGACCTGGGGTTAGGGTTATGTTGAGGGCTAGGGTTAGAGAGACGTTTAGGGTTAGGATTGGACCTAGGGTTAGGGTTACGTTGAGGGCTAGGGTTAGAGAGACGGTTAGGGTTAGGATTGGACCTAGGGTTAGGGTTATGTTGAGGGCTAGGGTTAGAGAGACGGTTAGGGCTAGGATTGGACCTAGGGTTAGGGTTATGTTGAGGGCTAGGATTAGAGAAGACGGTTAGTGTTAAGATAGGACCTACTGTTAGGCTTATGTTGAGGGCTAGGGTTAGAGAGACTGTCAGGTTTAGGATTGGACCTAGGGTTAGGGTTATGTTGAGGGCTAGGGTTAGAGAGACGCTTAGGGTTAGGATTGTACCTAGGGTTAGGGTTATGTTGAGGGCTAGGGTTAGAGAGACGGTTAGGGTGAGGATTGGACCTAGGGGTAGGGTTATGTTGAGGGCTAGGGTTCGAGAGACGGTTAGGGTTAGGATTGGACCTAGGGTTAGGGTTAGGTTGAGGGCTAGGGTTAGAGAGTCGGTTAGGGTTAGGATTTGACCTAGGGTTAGGGTTATGTTCAGGGCTAGGGTTAGAGAGACGATCAGGGTTAGGATTGGACCTAGGGTTAGGGTTATGTTGAGGGCTAAGGTTAGAGAGACGGTTAAGGTTAGCATTGGACCTAGGGATAGGGTTATGTTGAGGGCTAGGTTAGAGAGACGGTTAGGGTTAGGATTGGATCTAGGGTTAGGGTTATGTTGACGGCTAGGGTAGAGAGAGGGTTAGGGTTAGGATTGGACCTAGGTTTAGGGTTATGTTGAGGGCTAGGGTTAGAGAGACTGTTAGAGTTAGGAATGGAACTAGGTTTAGGGTTATGTTGAGGGATAGGGTTAGATAGACGGTTATGGTTAGGATTGGACCTAGGTTTAGGGTTATGTTGAGGACTACGTTAGAGAGACTGTTAGGGTTAGGATTGGATCTAGGGTTAGTTTTATGTTGAGGGCTAGGGTTACAGAGACGGTAAGGGGGAGGATTGGACCAAGGGTTAGGGTTAGGTTGAGGGCTAGGGTTAGAGAGACGGTTAGGGTTAGGATTGGACCGAGGGTTAGGGTTATGTTGAGGGCTAGGGTTAGAAAGACGGTTAGGGTTAGGATTGGACCTAGGGTTAGGGTTATGTTGAGGGCTACGGTTAGAGAGACTGTCAGGGTTAGGATTGGACCTAGGGTTAGGGTTATGTTGAGGGCTAGGTTTAGAGAAGACGGTTAGGGTTAAGATAGGACCTACTGTTAGGCTTATGTTGAGGGCTAGGGTTAGAGAGCCTGTCAGGGTTAGGATTGGACCTAGGGTTAGGGTTATGTTGAGGGCTAGGGTTAGAGAGACGCTTAGGGTTAGGATTGTACCTAGGGTTAGGGTTATGTTGAGGGCTAGGGGTAGAGAGACGGTTGGGGTTAGGATTGGACCTACGGTTAGGGGTATGTTGAGAGCTAGGTTTAGAGAGACGGTTAGGGTTAGGATTGGACGTAGGGTTAGGGTTATGTTGAGGGCTGGGGTTAGAGAGACGGTTAGGGCTAGGATTGGACCTAGGGTTAGGGTTAGGTTGAGGGCTAGGGTTAGAGAGACAGGTAGGGTGAGGATTGGACCTAGGGTTAGGGTTACGTTGAGGGCTAGGGTTAGAGAGACTGTTAGGGTTACGATTGGACCTAGGGTTAGGGTTATGTTGAGGGCTAGGGTTAGAGAGACGGTTAGGGTTAGGATTGGACCTAGGGTTAGGGTTATGTTGAGGGCTAGGGTTAGAGAGACGGTTAGGGTTAGGATTGGACCTAGGGTTAGGGTTATGTTGAGCGGTAGGTTAGAGAGACGGTTAGGCTTAGGATTGGGTCTAGGGTTAGGGTTATGTGGAGGGCTAGGGTCAGAGAGACGGTTACGGTTAGGATTAGACCTACGGTTAGGGGTATGTTGAGGGCTAGGGTTAGAGAGACTGTTATGGTTCCGATTGGACCTACGGTTAGGGTTATGTTGAGGGTTAAGTTCAGAGAGACGGTTAGGGTTAGGATTAGAGCTAGGGTTAGGGTTATGTTGAGGGCTATGGTTAGAGAGACTGTTAGGGTTAGGATTAGACCTACGGTTAGGGGTATGTTGAGAGCTAGGGTTAGAGAGACGGTTAGGGTTAGGATTGGACCTAGGGTTAGGGTTATGTTGAGGGCTAGGTTTAGAGAGACGGTTAGGGTTAGGATTGGACCTAGGGTTAGGGTTATGTTGAGGGCCAGGGTTAGAGAGACGGTTAGAGTTAGGAATGGACCTAGGGTTAGGGTTATGTTGAGGGCTAGGGTTAGAGAGACGCTTAGGGTTAGGATTGTACCTAGGGTTAGGGTTATGTTGAGGGCTAGGGTTAGAGAGACGGTTAGGGTTAGGATTGGACCTATGGTTAGGGTTATGTTGAGGGCTAGGGTTAGAGAGACGGTCAGGGTTAGGATTGGGCCTAGGGTTATTGTTATGTTGAGGGCTAGGGTTAGAGAGACAGTTACGGTTAGGATTGGACCTAGGGTTAGCGTTATGTTAAGGGCTAGGTTTAGAGAGACGGTTAGGGTTAGGATTGGACCTAGGGTTTGGGTTATGTTGACGGCTAGGTTAGAGAGACGGTTAGGATTAGGATTGGATCTAGGGTTAGGGTTATGTGGAGGGCTAGGGTCAGAGAGACGGTTAGGGTTAGGATTAGACCTACGGTTAGGCGTATGTTGAGGGCTAGGGTTAGAGAGACGGTTAGGGTTAGGATTGGACCTAGGGTTAGGGTTATGTTGAGGGCTAGGGTTAGAGAGATGGTTAGAGTTAGGAATGGACCTAGGTTTAGGGTTATGTTGAGGGCTAGGGTTAGAGAGACGGTAGGGTTAGGATTGGACCTAGGGTTAGGGTTAGGTTGAGGGCTAGGGTTAGAGAGACTGTTAGGGTTAGGATTGGAACTAGGGTTAGTTTTATGTTGTGGGCTAGGGGTAGAGAGACGGTAAGGGGGAGGATTGGACCTAGGGTTAGGGTTATGTTGAGGGCTAGGGTTAGAGAGACGGTTAGGGTTAGGATTGGACCGAGGGTTAGGGTTATGTTGAGGGCTAGGGTTACAAAGACGGTTAGGGTTAGGATTGGACCTAGGGTTAGGGTTATGTTGAGGGCTAGGGTTAGAGAGACTGTCAGGGTTAGAATTGGACCTAGGGTTAGGGTTATGTTGAGGGCTAGGTTTAGCGAAGACGGTTAGGGTTAAGATTGGACCTAATGTTAGGGTTATGTTGAGGGTTAGGGTTAGAGAGACGGTTAGGGTTAGGATTGGACCTGGGGTTAGGGTTATGTTGAGGGCTAGGGTTAGAGAGACGGTTAGGGTTAGGATTGGACCTAGGGTTAGGGTTACGTTGAGGGCTAGGTTTAGAGAGACGGTTAGGGTTAGGATTGGACCTGGGGTTAGGGTTATGTTGAGGGCTAGGGTTAGAGAGACGGTTAGGGTTAGGATTGGACCTAGGGTTAGGGTTACGTTGAGGGCTAGGGTTAGAGAGACGGTTAGGGTTAGGATTGGACCTAGGGTTAGGGTTATGTTGAGGGCTAGGGTTAGAGAGACGGTTAGGGCTAGGATTGGACCTAGGGTTAGGGTTAGGTTGAGGGCTAGGGTTAGAGAGACAGTTAGGGTGAGGATTCAACCTAGGGTTAAGTTTACGTTGAGGGCTAAGGTTAGAGAGACGGTTAGGGTTAGGATTGTACCTAGGGTTAGTGTTATGTTGAGGGCTAGGGTTAGAGAGACGATTAGGGCTAGGATTGGACCTAGGGTTAGGGTTAGGTTGAGGGCTAGGGTTAGAGAGACAGTTAGGGTGAGGATTGGACCTAGGGTTAGGGTTATGTTGAGGGCTAGGGTTAGAGAGACTGTTAGGGTTACGATTGGACCTAGGGTTAGGTTTATGTTGAAGGCTAGGTTTAGAGAGACAGTTAGGGTTAGGATTGGACCTAGGGTTAGGGTTCTGTTGAGGGCTAGGGTTAGAGAGACGGTTAGGGTTAGGATTGGACCTAGGGTTAGGGTTATGTTGAGGGCTAGGGTTAGAGAGACGGTCAGGGTTAGAATTGGACCTAGGGGTATAGTTATGTTGAGGGATAGGGTTAGAGAGACGGTTAGGGCTAGGATTGGACCTAGGGTTAGGGTTATGTTGAGGGCTAGGGTTAGAGAGACTGTTAGGGTTACGATTGAACCTAGGGTTAGGGTTATGTTGAGGGCTAGGGTTAGAGAGACGGTTAGCGTTAGGATTGGACCTAGGGTTAGTGTTATGTTGAGGGCTAGGGTTAGAGAGACGGTTAGGGTTATGATTGGACCTAGGGTTAGGGTTATGTTGAGGGCTAGGTTAGAGAGACGGTTAGGGTTAGGATTGGATCTAGGGTTAGGGTTATGTGGAGGGCTAGAGACGGTTAGGGTTAGGATTAGACCTACGGTTAGGGGTATGTTGAGGGCTAGGGTTAGAGAGACGGTTAGTGTTAGGATTGGACGTAGGGTTAGGGTTATGTTGAGGGCTAGGGTTAGAGAGACGGTTAGAGTTAGGAATGGACTAGGTTTAGGGTTATGTTGAGGGCTAGGGTTAGAGAGACGGTTAGGGTTAGGATTGGACCTAGGTTTAGGGTTATGTTGAGGGCTAGGGTTAGAGAGACTGTTAGGGTTAGGATTGGAACTAGGGTTAGTTTTATGTTGAGGGCTAGGGTTAGAGAGACGGTAAGGGGGAGGATTGGACCTAGGGTTAGGGTTATGTTGAGGGCTAGGGTTAGAGAGACGGTCAGGGTTAGGATTGGGCCTAGGGTTATTGTTATGTTGTGGGCTAGGGTTAGAGAGACAGTTACGGTTAGGATTGGACCTAGGGTTAGGGTTATGTTGAGGGCTAGGTTTAGAGAGACGGTTAGGGTTAGGATTGGACCTAGGGTTAGGGTTACGTTGAGGACTAGGGTTAGAGAGACGGTTAGGGTTAAAATTGGTCCTAGGGTTATTGTTAAGTTGAGGGCTAGGGTTAGAGAGACGGTTAGGGTTAGGATTGGACCTAGGGTTAGGGTTATGTTGAGGGCTAGGGTTAGAGAGACGGTCAGGGTTAGGATTGGGCCTAGGGTTATTGTTATGTTGAGGGCTAGGGTTAGAGAGACGGTAAGGGGGAGGATTGGACCTAGGGTTAGGGTTATGTTGAGGGCTAGGGTTAGAGAGACGGTCAGGGTTAGGATTGGGCCTAGGGTTATTGTTATGTTCAGGGCTAGGGTTAGAGAGACAGTTACGGTTAGGATTGGACCTAGGGTTAGGGTTATGTTGAGGGCTAGGTTTAGAGAGACGGTTAGGGTTAGGATTGGACCTAGGGTTAGGGTTACGTTGAGGACTAGGGTTAGAGAGACGGTTAGGGTTAAAATTGGTCCTAGGGTTATTGTTAAGTTGAGGGCTAGGGTTAGAGAGACGGTTAGGGTTAGGATTGGACCTAGGGTTAGGGTTATGTTGAGGGCTAGGGTTAGAGAGACGGTCAGGGTTAGGATTGGACCTAGGGTTAGCGTTATGTTGAGGGCTAGGTTTAGAGAGACGGTTAGGGTTAGGATTGGACCTAGGGTTAGGGTTATGTTGAGGGCTAGGTTAGAGAGACGGTTAGGGTTAGGATTGGATCTAGGGTTAGGGTTATGTGGAGGGCTAGGGTCAGAGAGACGGTTAGGGTTAGGATTAGACCTACGGTTAGGGTTATGTTGAGGGCTAGGGTTAGAGAGACGGTTAGGGTTAGGATTGGACCTAGGGTTAGGGTTATGTTGAGGGCTAGGGTTAGAGAGACGGTTAGAGTTAGGAATGGACCTAGGTTTAGGGTTATGTTGAGGGCTAGGGTTAGAGAGACGGTTAGGGTTAGATTGGACCTAGGTTTAGGGTTATGTTGAGGGCTAGGGTTAGAGAGACTGTTAGGGTTAGGATTGGAACTAGGGTTAGTTTTATGTTGTGGGCTAGGGTTAGAGAGACGGTAAGGGGGAGGATTGGACCTAGGGTTAGGGTTATGTTGAGGGCTAGGGTTAGAGAGACGGTTAGGGTTAGGATTGGACCGAGGGTTAGGGTTATGTTGAGGGCTAGGGTTAGAAAGACGGTTAGGGTTATGATTGGACCTAGGGTTAGGGTTATGTTGAGGGCTAGGGTTAGAGAGACTGTCAGGGTTAGAATTGGACCTAGGGTTAGGGTTATGTTGAGGGCTAGGTTTAGCGAAGACGGTTAGGGTTAAGATTGGACCTAATGTTAGGGTTATGTTGAGGGCTAGGGTTAGAGAGACGGTTAGGGTTAGGATTGGACCTGGGGTTAGGGTTATGTTGAGGGCTAGGGTTAGAGAGACGGTTAGGGTTAGGATTGGACCTAGGGTTAGGGTTACGTTGAGGGCTAGGGTTAGAGAGACGGTTAGGGTTAGGATTGGACCTAGGGTTAGGGTTATGTTGAGGGCTAGGGTTAGAGAGACGGTTAGGGCTAGGATTGGACCTAGGGTTAGGTTTAGGTTGAGGGCTAGTGTTAGAGAGACAGTTAGGGTGAGGATTGAACCTAGGTTTAAGTTTACGTTGAGGGCTAAGGTTAGAGAGACGGTTAGGGTTAGGATTGTACCAAGGGTTAGGGTTATGTTGAGGGCTAGGGTTAGAGAGACGATTAGGGCTAGGATTGGACCTAGGGTTAGGGTTAGGTTGAGGGCTAGGGTTAGAGAGACGGTTAGGGTTAGGATTGGACCTAGGGTTAGGGTTATGTTGAGGGCTAGGTTAGAGAGACGGTTAGGGTTAGGATTGGATCTAGGGTTAGGGTTATGTTGACGGCTAGGGTAGAGAGAGGGTTAGGGTGAGGATTGGACATAGGGTTAGGGTTATGTTGAGGGCTAAGGTCAGAGAGACGGTCAGGGTTAGGATTAGACCTAGGGTTAGGGTTATGTTGAGGGCTAGTGTTAGAGAGACGGTTGGGGCTAGGATTGGACCTAGGGTTAGGGTTAGGTTGAGGTCTAGGGTTAGAGAGACTGTTAGGGTTCCGATTGGACCTACGGTTAGGGTTATGTTGAGGGTTAAGTTCAGAGAGACGGTTAGGGTTAGGATTAGAGCAAGGGTTAGGGTTATGTTGAGGGCTAGGGTTAGAGAGACGGTTGGGGCTAGAATTGGACCTAGGGTTAGGGTTATGTTGAGGGCTATGGTTAGAGAGACTGTTAGGGTTAGGATTAGACCTACGGTTAGGGGTATGTTGAGAGCTAGGGTTAGAGAGACAGTTAGGGTTAGGATTGGACCTAGGGATAGGGTTATGTTGAGGGCTAGGTTTAGAGAGACGGTTAGGGTTAGGATTGGACCTGGGGTTAGGGTTATGTTGAGGGCCAGAGTTAGAGAGACGGTTAGAGTTAGGAATGGACCTAGGGTTAGGGTTATGTTGAGGGCTAGGGTTAGAGAGACGCTTAGGGTTAGGATTGTACCTAGGGTTAGGGTTATGTTGAGGGCTAGGGTTAGAGACACGGTTAGGGTTAGGATTGGACCTAGGGTTAGGGTTATGTTGAGGGCTAGGGTTAGAGAGACGGTTAGGGTGAGGATTGAACCTAGGGGTAGGGTTATGTTGAGGGCTAGGGTTCGGGAGACGGTTAGGGTTAGGATTGGACCTAGGGTTACGGTTATGTTGAGAGCTAGGCTTAGAGAGACGGTTAGGGTTAGAATTGGACCTAGGGTTAGGGTTAGGTTGAGGGCTAGGGTTAGAGAGTCGGTTAGGGTTAGGATTGGACCTAGGGTTAGGGTTATGTTCAGGGCTAGGGTTAGAGAGACGATCAGGGTTAGGATTGGACCTAGGGTTAGGGTTATGTTGAGGGCTAAGGTTAGAGTGACGGTTAGGGTTAGGATTGGACCTAGGGTTACTGTTATGTTGAGGGCTAGGGTTAGAGAGATGGTTAGGGTTAGGATTGGACCTAGGGTTAGGGTTAGGTTGAGGGCTAGAGTTAGAGAGACGGTTAGGGTTACGATTGGACCTAGGGTTAGGGTTAGGTTGAGGGCTAGGGTTAGAGAGACGGTTAGGGTTACGTTTGGACCTAGGGTTAGGGTTATGTTGAGGGCTAGGGTTAGAGAGACGGTTAGGGTTAGGATTGGACCTAGGGTTAGGGTTATGTTGAGGGCTAGGGTTAGACAGACGGTTAGGGTTAGGATTGGACCTAGGGTTGGGGTTATGTGGAGGGCTAGGGTTAGAGAGTGGGTTAGGGTTAGGATTGGATGTAGGGTTAGGGTTATGTTGAGGGCTAAGGTTATAGAGACGGTTAGGGTTAGGATTGGACCTAGGGTTAGGGTTATGTTGAGGGCTAGTGTTAGAGAGACGGTTAGGGTTAGGATTGGACCTAGGGTTAGGGTTATGTTGAGGGCTAGGGTTAGAGAGACGGTTAGGGTTAGGATTGGACCTAGGGTTAGGGTTATGTTGAGGGCTAGGGTTAGACAGACGGTTAGGGTTAGGATTGGACCTAGGGTTGGGGTTATGTGGAGGGCTAGGGTTAGAGAGTGGCTTAGGGTTAGGATTGGATGTAGGGTTAGGGTTATGTTGAGGGCTAAGGTTATAGAGACGGTTAGGGTTAGGATTGGACCTAGGGTAAGGGTTATGTTGAGGGCTAGGGTTAGAGAGACGGTTAGGTTTAGGACTGGACCTAGGGTTAGGGTTATGTTGAGGGCTAGGGTTAGAGAGACGGTCAGGGTTAGGATTGGACCTAGGGGTATAGTTATGTTGAGGGATAGGGTTAGAGAGACGGTTAGCGTGAGGATTGGACCTAGGTTTAGGGTTATGTTGAGGGCTACGTTAGAGAGACGGTTAGGGTTAGGATTGGACCTAGGGTTAGGGTTATGTTGAGGGCTAGTGTCAGAGAGACAGTTAGGGTTAGGATTGGACCTAGGTTTAGCGTTATGTTGAGGGCTAGGGTTAGAGAGACGGTTAGGGTGAAGATTGGACCTAGAGTTAGGGTTCTGTTGAGGGCTAGGGTTAGAGAGACGGTTAGGGTTAGGATTGGACCTAGGGTTAGGGTTATGTTGAGGGCTACGGTTAGAGACACGGTTAGGGTTAGCATTGGACCTAGGGTTAGGGTTATGTTGAGGGATAGGGTTAGAGAGACGGTTAGGGTTAGGTTTGGACCTACTCTTAGAGTTATGTTGAGGGCTAGGATTAGAGAGGCGGTTAGGGTTAGGATTGGACCTACTCTTAGAGTTATGTTGAGGGCTAAGGTTAGAGAGACAGTTAGGGTTAGGATTGGATCTAGGGTTAGGGTTATGTTGACGGCTAGGGTAGAGAGAGCGTTAGGGTTAGGATTGGACATAGGGTTAGGGTTATGTTGAGGGCTAAGGTCAGAGAGACGGTCAGGGTTAGGATTAGACCTAGGGTTAGGGTTATGTTGAGGGCTAGGGTTAGAGAGACGGTTGGGGCTAGGATTGGACCTAGGGTTAGGGTTAGGTTGAGGGCTAGGGTTAGAGAGACTGTTAGGGTTCCGATTTTACCTACGGTTAGGGTTATGTTGAGGGTTAAGGTCAGAGAGACGGTTAGGGTTAGGATTAGAGCTAGGGTTAGGGTTATGTTGAGGGCTAGGGTTAGAGAGACGGTTGGGGCTAGAATTGGACCTAGGGTTAGGGTTATGTTGAGGGCTATGGTTAGAGAGACTGTTAGGGTTAGGATTTGACCTACGGTTAGGGGTATGTTGAGAGCTAGTGTTAGAGAGACGGTTAGGGTTAGGATTGGACCTACGGTTAGGGTTATGTTGAGGGCTAGGTTTAGAGACGGTTAGGGTTAGGATTGGACCTAGGGTTAGGGTTATGTTGAGGGCTAGGGTTAGAGAGATGGTTAGGGTTACGATTGGATCTTGTGTTAGGTTTATGTTGAGGGCTAGGGTTAGAGAGACGGTTAGGGTTAGGATTGGACCTAGGGTTAGGGTTATGTTGAGGGCTAGGGTTAGAGAGACGGTCAGGGTTAGGATTGGGCCTAGGGTTAGGGTTATGTTGAGGGCTAGGTTTAGAGAGACAGTTACGGTTAGGATTGGACCTAGGGTTAGGGTTATGTTGAGGGCTAGGGTTAGAGAGACTGTTAGGGTTACGATTGGACCTAGGGTTAGGGTTATGTTGAGGGCTAGGGTTAGAGAGACGGTTAGGGTTAGGATTGGACCTAGTGTTAGGGTTATGTTGAGGGCTAGGGTTAGAGAGACGGTTAGGGTTATGATTGGACCTAAGGTTAGGGTTATGTTGAGGGGTAGGTTAGAGAGACGGTTAGGGTTAGGATTGGATCTAGGGTTAGGGTTATGTGGAGGGCTAGGGTCAGAGAGACGGTTAGGGTTAGGATTAGACCTACGGTTAGGGGTATGTTGAGGGCTAGGGTTAGAGAGACGGTTAGGGTTAGGATTGGACCTAGCGTTAGGGTTATGTTGAGGGATAGGGTTAGAGAGACGGTTAGAGTTAGGAATGGACCTAGGATTAGGGTTATGCTGAGGGATAGGGTTAGATAGACGGTTATGGTTAGGATTGGACCTAGGTTTAGGGTTATGTTGAGGGCTAGGTTTAGAGAGACTGTTAGGGTTAGGATTGGAACTAGGGTTAGTTTTATGTTGAGGGCTAGGGTTAGAGAGACGGTAAGGGGGAGGATTGGACCTAGGGTTAGGGTTATGTTGAGGGCTAGGTTTAGAGAGACGGTTAGGGTTAGGATTGGACCGAGGGTTAGGGTTATGTTGAGGGCTAGGGTTAGAAAGACGGTTAGGGTTAGGATTGGACCTAGGGTTAGGGTTATGTTGAGGGCTAGGGTTAGAGAGACTGTCAGGGTTAGGATTGGGTCTAGGGTTAGGGTTATGTTGAGGGCTAGGTTTAGAGAAGACGGTTAGGGTTAAGATTGGACCTACTGTTAGGGTTATGTTGAGGGCTAGGGTTAGAGAGACGGTTAGGGTTAGGATTGGACCTGGGATTAGGGTTATGTTGAGGGCTAGGGTTAGAGAGACGGTTAGGGTTAGGATTGGACCTAGGGTTAGGGTTACGTTGAGGGCTAGGGTTAGAGAGACGGTTAGGGTTAGGATTGGACCTAGGGTTAGGGTTACGTTGAGGGCTAGGGTTAGAGAGACGGTTAGGGTTAGGATTGGACCTAGGGTTAGGCTTATGTTGACGGCTAGGGTTAGAGAGACGGTTTGGGCTAGGATTGGACCTAGGGTTAGGGTTAGGTTGAGGGTTAGGCTTAGAGAGACAGTTAGGGTGAGGATTGAACCTAGGGTTAAGTTTACGTTGAGGGCTAAGGTTAGAGAGACGGTTAGGGTTAGGATTGGACTTAGGGTTAGGGTTAGGTTGAGGGCTAGGGTTAGAGAGACTGTTAGGGTTACGATTAGACCTAGGGTTAGGGTTATGTTGAGGGCTAGGGTTAGAGAGATGGTTAGGGTTAGGATTGGATCTAGGGTTAGGGTTATGTTGAGGGCTAGGGTAGAGAGAGGGTTAGGGTTAGGATTGGACCTAGGGTTAGGGTTATGTTGAGGGCTAGGGTTAGAGAGACGGTTAGGGTTAGGATTGGACCTAGGGTTAGGGTTATGTTGAGGGTTAAGTTCAGAGAGACGGTTAGGGTTAGGATTAGAGGTAGGGTTAGGGTTATGTTGAGGGCTAGGGTTAGAGAGACGGTTGGGGCTTGGATTGGACCTAGGGTTAGGGTTATGTTGAGGGCTATGGTTAGAGAGACTGTTAGGGTTAGGATTAGACCTACGGTTAGGGGTATGTTGAGAGCTAGGGTTATAGAGGCGGTTAGGGTTAGGATTGGACCCAGGGTTAGGGTTATGTTGAGGGCTAGGGTTAGAGAGACGGTTAGGGTTAGGATTGGACCTAGGGTTAGGGTTATGTTGAGGGCTAGGGTTAGAGAGACGGTTAGGGTTATGATTGGACCTAGGGTTAGGGTTATGTTGAGGGCTAGGTTAGAGAGACGGTTAGGGTTAGGATTGGATCTAGGGTTAGGGTTATGTGGAGGGCTAGGGTCACAGAGACGGTTAGGGTTAGGATTAGACCTACGGTTAGGGGTATGTTGAGGGCTAGGGTTAGAGAGACGGTTAGGGTTAGGATTGGACCTAGGGTTAGGGTTATGTTGAGGGCTAGGGTTAGAGAGACGGTTAGAATTATAATGGACCTAGGTTTAGGGTTATGTTGAGGGCTAGGGTTAGAGAGACTGTTAGGGTTAGGTTTGGAACTAGGGTTAGTTTTATGTTGAGGGCTATGGTTAGAGAGACGGTAAGGGGGAGGATTGGACCTAGGGTTAGGGTTATGTTGAGGGCTAGGGTTAGAAAGACGGTTAGGGTTAGGATTGGACCTAGGGTTAGGGTTATGTTGAGGGTTAGGGTTAGAGAGACTGTCAGGGTTAGGATTGGACCTAGGGTTAGGGTTATGTTGAGGGCTAGGTTTTGAGAAGACGGTTAGGGTTAAGATTGGACCTACTGTTAGGGTTATGTTGAGGGCTAGGGTTAGAGAGACGGTTAGGGTTAGGATTGGACCTGGGGTTAGGGTTATGTTGAGGGCTATGGTTAGAGAGACGGTTAGGGTTAGGATTGGACCTAGGGTTAGGGTTACGTTGAGGGCTAGGGTTAGAGAGACGGTTAGGGTTAGGATTGGACCTAGGGTTAGGGTTACGTTGAGGGCTAGGGTTAGAGAGACGGTTAGGGTTAGGATTGGACCTAGGGTTAGGGTTATGTTGAGGGCTAGGGTTAGAGAGACGGTTAGGGCTAGGATTGGACCTAGGGTTAGGGTTAGGTTGAGGGCTAGGGTTAGAGAGACAGTTAGGGTGAGGATTGAACCTAGGGTTAAGTTTACGTTGAGGTCTAAGGTTAGAGAGACGGTTAGGGTTAGGATTGGACCTAGGGTTAGGGTTATGTTGAGGGCCAGGGTTAGAGAGACGGTTAGAGTTAGGAATGGACCTAGGTTTAGGGTTATGTTGAGGGCTAGGGTTAGAGAGACGCTTAGGGTTAGGATTGTACCTAGGGTTAGGGTTATGTTGAGGGCTAGGGTTAGAGACACGGTTAGGGTTAGGATTGGACCTAGGGTTAGGGTTATGTTGAGGGCTAGGGTTAGAGGGACGGTTAGGGTGAGGATTGAACGTAGGGGTAGGGTTATGTTGAGGGCTAGGGTTCGGGAGACGGTTAGGGTTAGGATTGGACCTAGGGTTACGGTTATGTTGAGAGCTAGGCTTAGAGAGACGGTTAGGGTTAGAATTGGACCTAGGGTTAGGGTTAGGTTGAGGGCTAGGGTTAGAGAGTCGGTTAGGGTTAGGATTGGACCTAGGGTTAGGGTTATGTTCAGGGATAGGGTTAGAAAGACGATCAGGGTTAGGATTGGACCTAGGGTTAGGGTTATGTTGAGGGCTATGGTTAGAGAGACGGTTAGGGTTAGGATTGGACCTAGGGTTACAGTTATGTTGAGGGCTAGGGTTAGAGAGACGGTTAGGGTTAGGATTGGACCTAGGGTTAGGGTTAGGTTGAGGGCTAGAGTTAGAGAGACGGTTAGGGTTACGATTGGACCTAGGGTTAGGGTTAGGTTGAGGGCTAGGGTTAGAGAGACGGTTAGAGTTACGTTTGGACCTAGGGTTAGGGTTATGTTGAGGGCTAGGGTTAGAGAGACGGTTAGGGTTAAGATTGGACCTAGGGTTAGGGTTATGTTGAGGGCTAGGGTTAGACAGACGTTTAGGGTTAGGATTGGACCTAGGGTTGGGGTTATGTGGAGGGCTAGGGTTAGAGAGTGGGTTAGGGTTAGGATTGGATGTAGGGTTAGTGTTATGTTGAGGGCTAAGGTTATAGAGACGGTTAGGGTTAGGATTGGACCTAGGGTTAGGGTTAGGTTGAGGGCTAGTGTTAGAGAGACGGTTAGGGTTAGGACTGGACCTAGGGTTAGGGTTATGTTGAGGGCTAGGGTTAGAGAGACGGTCAGGGTTAGGATTGGACATAGGGTTAGGGTTATGTTGAGGGCTAGGGTTAGAGAGACGGTTGGGGCTAGGATTGGACCTAGGGTTAGGGTTAGGTTGAGGGTAGGGTTAGAGAGACTGTTAGGGTTCCGATTGGACCTACTGTTAGGGTTATGTTGAGGGTTAAGGTCAGAGAGACGATTAGGATTAGGATTAGAGCTAGGGTTAGGGTTATGTTGAGGGCTAGGGTTAGAGAGACGGTTGGGGCTAGATTTGGACCTAGGGTTAGGGTTATGTTGAGGGCTATGGTTAGAGAGACTGTTAGGGTTAGGATTAGACCTACGGTTAGGGGTATGTTGAGAGCTAGGATTAGAGAGACGGTTAGGGTTAGGATTGGACCTAGGGTTAGGGTTATGTTGAGGGCTAGGTTTAGAGAGACGGTTAGGGTTAGGATTGGACCTAGGGTTAGGGTATGTTGAGGGCCAGGGTTAGAGAGACTGTTAGAGTTAGGAATGGACCTAGGGTTAGGGTTATGTTGAGGGCTAGGGTTAGAGAGACGCTTAGGGTTAGTATTGTACCTAGGGTTAGGGTTATGTTGAGGGCTAGGGTTAGAGAGACGGTTAGGGTTAGGATTGGACCTAGAGTTAGGGTTCTGTTGAGTGCTAGGGTCAGAGAGACGGTTAGGGTTAGGATTAGACCTACGGTTAGGGGTATGTTGAGGGCTAGGGTTAGAGAGACGGTTAGGGTTAGGATTGGACGTAGGGTTAGGGTTATGTTGAGGGCTAGGGTTAGAGAGACGGTTAGAGTTAGGAATGGACCTAGGTTTAGGGTTATGTTGAGGGCTAGGGTTAGAGAGACGGTTAGGGTTAGGATTGGACCTAGGTTTAGGGTTATGTTGAGGGCTAGGGTTAGAGAGACTGTTAGGGTTAGGATTGGAACTAGGGTTAGTTTTATGTTGAGGGCTAGGGATAGAGAGACGGTAAGGGCGAGGATTGGACCTAGGGTTAGGGTTATGTTGAGGGCTAGGGTTAGAGAGACGGTCAGGGTTAGGATTGGGCCTAGGGTTATTGTTATGTTGAGGGCTAGGGTTAGAGAGACAGTTACGGTTAGGATTGGACCTAGGGTTAGGGTTATGTTGAGGGCTAGGTTTAGAGAGACGGTTAGGGTTAGGATTGGACCTAGGGTTAGGGTTACATTGAGGACTAGGGTTAGAGAGACGGTTAGGGTTAAAATTGGTCCTAGGGTTATTGTTAAGTTGAGGGCTAGGGTTAGAGAGACGGTTAGGGTTAGGATTGGACCTAGGGTTAGGGTTATGTTGAGGGCTAGGGTTAGAGAGACGGTCAGGGTTAGGATTGGGCCTAGGGTTATTGTTATGTTGAGGGCTAGGGTTAGAGAGACAGTTACGGTTAGGATTGGACCTAGGGTTAGCGTTATGTTGAGGGCTAGGTTTAGAGAGACGGTTAGAATTGGATCTAGGGTTAGGGTTATGTTGACGGCTAGGGTAGAGAGAGGGTTAGGGTTAGGATTGGACATAGGGTTAGGGTTATGTTGAGGGCTAGGGTTAGAGAGACGGTTGGGGCTAGGATTGTACCTAGGGTTAGGGTTAGGTTGAGGGTAGGGTTAGAGAGACTGTTAGGGTTCCGATTGGCCCTACTGTTAGGGTTATGTTGAGGGTTAAGGTCAGAGAGACGATTAGGATTAGGATTAGAGCTAGGGTTAGGGTTATGTTGAGGGCTAGGGTTAGAGAGACGGTTGGGGCTAGATTTGGACCTAGGGTTAGGGTTATGTTGAGGGCTATGGTTAGAGAGACTGTTAGGGTTAGGATTAGACCTACGGTTAGGGGTATGTTGAGAGCTAGGGTTAGAGAGACGGTTAGGGTTAGGATTGGACCTAGGGTTAGGGTTATGTTGAGGGCTAGGTTTAGAGAGACGGTTAGGGTTAGGATTGGACCTAGGGTTAGGGTTATGTTGAGGGCCAGGGTTAGAGAGACTGTTAGAGTTAGGAATGGACCTAGGGTTAGGGTTATGTTGAGGGCTAGGGTTAGAGAGACGCTTAGGGTTAGTATTGTACCTAGGGTTAGGGTTATGTTGAGGGCTAGGGTTAGAGAGACGGTTAGGGTTAGGATTGGACCTAGGTTTAGGGTTATGTTGAGGGCTAGGGTTAGAGAGACTGTTAGGGTTAGGATTGGAACTAGGGTTAGTTTTATGTTGAGGGCTAGGGTTAGAGAGACGGTAAGGGCGAGGATTGGACCTAGGGTTAGGGTTATGTTGAGGGCTAGGGTTAGAGAGACGGTCAGGGTTAGGATTGGGCCTAGGGTTATTGTTATGTTGAGGGCTAGGGTTAGAGAGACAGTTACGGTTAGGATTGGACCTAGGGTTAGGGTTATGTTGAGGGCTAGGTTTAGAGAGACGGTTAGGGTTAGGATTGGACCTAGGGTTAGGGTTACGTTGAGGACTAGGGTTAGAGAGACGGTTAGGGTTAAAATTGGTCCTAGGGTTATTGTTAAGTTGAGGGCTAGGGTTAGAGAGACGGTTAGGGTTAGGATTGGACCTAGGGTTAGGGTTATGTTGAGGGCTAGGGTTAGAGAGACAGTTACGGTTAGGATTGGACCTAGGGTTAGCGTTATGTTGAGGGCTAGGTTTAGAGAGACGGTTAGGATTGGATCTAGGGTTAGGGTTATGTTGACGGCTAGGGTAGAGAGAGGGTTAGGGTTAGGATTGGACATAGGGTTAGGGTTATGTTGAGGGCTAGGGTTAGAGAGACGGTTGGGGCTAGGATTGGACCTAGGGTTAGGGTTAGGTTGAGGGTAGGGTTAGAGAGACTGTTAGGGTTCCGATTGGACCTACTGTTAGGGTTATGTTGAGGGTTAAGGTCAGAGAGACGATTAGGATTAGGATTAGAGCTAGGGTTAGGGTTATGTTGAGGGCTAGGGTTAGAGAGACGGTTGGGGCTAGATTTGGACCTAGGGTTAGGGTTATGTTGAGGGCTATGGTTAGAGAGACTGTTAGGGTTAGGATTAGACCTACGGTTAGGGGTATGTTGAGAGCTAGGGTTAGAGAGACGGTTAGGGTTAGGATTGGACCTAGGGTTAGGGTTATGTTGAGGGCTAGGTTTAGAGAGACGGTTAGGGTTAGGATTGGACCTAGGGTTAGGGTTATGTTGAGGGCCAGGGTTAGAGAGACTGTTAGAGTTAGGAATGGACCTAGGGTTAGGGTTATGTTGAGGGCTAGGGTTAGAGAGACGCTTAGGGTTAGTATTGTACCTAGGGTTAGGGTTATGTTGAGGGCTAGGGTTAGAGAGACGGTTAGGGTTAGGATTGGACCTAGGGTTAGGGTTATGTTGCGGGCTAGGTTTAGAGAGACGGTTAGGGTGAAGATTGGACCTAGAGTTAGGGTTCTGTTGAGTGCTAGGGTCAGAGAGACGGTTAGGGTTAGGATTAGACCTACGGTTAGGGGTATGTTGAGGGCTAGGGTTAGAGAGACGGTTAGGTTTAGGATTGGACGTAGGGTTAGGGTTATGTTGAGGGCTAGGGTTAGAGAGACGGTTAGAGTTAGGAATGGACCTAGGTTTAGGGTTATGTTGAGGGCTAGGGTTAGAGAGACGGTTAGGGTTAGGATTGGACCTAGGTTTAGGGTTATGTTGAGGGCTAGGGTTAGAGAGACTGTTAGGGTTAGGATTGGAACTAGGGTTAGTTTTATGTTGAGGGCTAGGGATAGAGAGACGGTAAGGGCGAGGATTGGACCTAGGGTTAGGGTTATGTTGAGGGCTAGGGTTAGAGAGACGGTCAGGGTTAGGATTGGGCCTAGGGTTATTGTTATGTTGAGGGCTAGGGTTAGAGAGACAGTTACGGTTAGGATTGGACCTAGGGTTAGGGTTATGTTGAGGGCTAGGTTTAGAGAGACGGTTAGGGTTAGGATTGGACCTAGGGTTAGGGTTACATTGAGGACTAGGGTTAGAGAGACGGTTAGGGTTAAAATTGGTCCTAGGGTTATTGTTAAGTTGAGGGCTAGGGTTAGAGAGACGGTTAGGGTTAGGATTGGACCTAGGGTTAGGGTTATGTTGAGGGCTAGGGTTAGAGAGACGGTCAGGGTTAGGATTGGGCCTAGGGTTATTGTTATGTTGAGGGCTAGGGTTAGAGAGACAGTTACGGTTAGGATTGGACCTAGGGTTAGCGTTATGTTGAGGGCTAGGTTTAGAGAGACGGTTAGAATTGGATCTAGGGTTAGGGTTATGTTGACGGCTAGGGTAGAGAGAGGGTTAGGGTTAGGATTGGACATAGGGTTAGGGTTATGTTGAGGGCTAGGGTTAGAGAGACGGTTGGGGCTAGGATTGTACCTAGGGTTAGGGTTAGGTTGAGGGTAGGGTTAGAGAGACTGTTAGGGTTCCGATTGGCCCTACTGTTAGGGTTATGTTGAGGGTTAAGGTCAGAGAGACGATTAGGATTAGGATTAGAGCTAGGGTTAGGGTTATGTTGAGGGCTAGGGTTAGAGAGACGGTTGGGGCTAGATTTGGACCTAGGGTTAGGGTTATGTTGAGGGCTATGGTTAGAGAGACTGTTAGGGTTAGGATTAGCCCTACGGTTAGGGGTATGTTGAGAGCTAGGGTTAGAGAGACGGTTAGGGTTAGGATTGGACCTAGGGTTAGGGTTATGTTGAGGGCTAGGTTTAGAGAGACGGTTAGGGTTAGGATTGGACCTAGGGTTAGGGTTATGTTGAGGGCCAGGGTTAGAGAGACTGTTAGAGTTAGGAATGGACCTAGGGTTAGGGTTATGTTGAGGGCTAGGGTTATAGAGACGCTTAGGGTTAGTATTGTACCTAGGGTTAGGGTTATGTTGAGGGCTAGGGTTAGAGAGACGGTTAGGGTTAGGATTGGACCTAGGGTTAGGGTTATGTTGAGGGCTAGGGTTAGAGAGACGCTTAGGGTTAGTATTGTACCTAGGGTTAGGGTTATGTTGAGGGCTAGGGTTAGAGAGACGGTTAGGGTTAGGATTGGACCTAGGTTTAGGGTTATGTTGAGGGCTAGGGTTAGAGAGACTGTTAGGGTTAGGATTGGAACTAGGGTTAGTTTTATGTTGAGGGCTAGGGTTAGAGAGACGGTAAGGGCGAGGATTGGACCTAGGGTTAGGGTTATGTTGAGGGCTAGGGTTAGAGAGACGGTCAGGGTTAGGATTGGGCCTAGGGTTATTGTTATGTTGAGGGCTAGGGTTAGAGAGACAGTTACGGTTAGGATTGGACCTAGGGTTAGGGTTATGTTGAGGGCTAGGTTTAGAGAGACGGTTAGGGTTAGGATTGGACCTAGGGTTAGGGTTACGTTGAGGACTAGGGTTAGAGAGACGGTTAGGGTTAAAATTGGTCCTAGGGTTATTGTTAAGTTGAGGGCTAGGGTTAGAGAGACGGTTAGGGTTAGGATTGGACCTAGGGTTAGGGTTATGTTGAGGGCTAGGGTTAGAGAGACGGTCAGAGTTAGGATTGGGCCTAGGGTTATTGTTATGTTGAGTGCTAGGGTTAGAGAGACAGTTACGGTTAGGATTGGACCTAGGGTTAGCGTTATGTTGAGGGCTAGGTTTAGAGAGACGGTTAGGATTGGATCTAGGGTTAGGGTTATGTTGACGGCTAGGGTAGAGAGAGGGTTAGGGTTAGGATTGGACATAGGGTTAGGGTTATGTTGAGGGCTAGGGTTAGAGAGACGGTTGGGGCTAGGATTGGACCTAGGGTTAGGGTTAGGTTGAGGGTAGGGTTAGAGAGACTGTTAGGGTTCCGATTGGACCTACTGTTAGGGTTATGTTGAGGGTTAAGGTCAGAGAGACGATTAGGATTAGGATTAGAGCTAGGGTTAGGGTTATGTTGAGGGCTAGGGTTAGAGAGACGGTTGGGGCTAGATTTGGACCTAGGGTTAGGGTTATGTTGAGGGCTATGGTTAGAGAGACTGTTAGGGTTAGGATTAGACCTACGGTTAGGGGTATGTTGAGAGCTAGGGTTAGAGAGACGGTTAGGGTTAGGATTGGACCTAGGGTTAGGGTTATGTTGAGGGCTAGGTTTAGAGAGACGGTTAGGGTTAGGATTGGACCTAGGGTTAGGGTTATGTTGAGGGCCAGGGTTAGAGAGACTGTTAGAGTTAGGAATGGACCTAGGGTTAGGGTTATGTTGAGGGCTAGGGTTAGAGAGACGCTTAGGGTTAGTATTGTACCTAGGGTTAGGGTTATGTTGAGGGCTAGGGTTAGAGAGACGGTTAGGGTTAGGATTGGACCTAGGGTTAGGGTTATGTTGCGGGCTAGGTTTAGAGAGACGGTTAGGGTGAAGATTGGACCTAGAGTTAGGGTTCTGTTGAGTGCTAGGGTTAGAGAGACGGTTAGGGTTAGGATTGGACCTAGGGTTAGGGTTATGTTGAGGGCTAGGTTTAGAGACACGGTTAGGGTTAGCATTGGACCTAGGGTTAGGGTTATGTTGAGGGATAGGGTTAGAGAGACGGTTAGGGTTAGGATTGGACCTACTCTTAGAGTTATGTGGAGGGCTAGGGTTAGAGAGGCGGTTAGGGTTAGGATTGGACCTACTCTTAGAGTTATGTTGAGGGCTAAGGTTAGAGAGAGGGTTAGGGTTAGGATTGGATCTAGGGTTAGGGTTATGTTGACGGCTAGGGCAGAGAGAGGGTTAGGGTTAGGATTGGACATAGGGTTAGGGTTATGTTGAGGGCTAAGGTCAGAGAGACGGTCAGGGTTAGGATTAGACCTAGGATTAGGGTTATGTTGAGGGCTAGGGTTAGAGAGACGGTTGGGGCTAGGATTGGACCTAGGGTTATGGTTAGGTTGAGGGCTAGGGTTAGAGAGACTGTTAGGGTTCCGATTGGACCTACGGGTAGGGTTATGTTGAGGGTTAAGGTCAGAGAGACGGTTACGGTTAGGATTAGAGCTACGGTTACGGTTATGTTGAGGGCTAGGGTTAGAGAGACGGTTGGGGCTAGAATTGGACCTAGGGTTAGGGTTATGTTGAGGGCTATGGTTAGAGAGACTGTTAGGGTTAGGATTAGACCTACGCTTAGGGGTATGTTGAGAGCTAGGGTTAGAGAGACGGTTAGGTTTAGGATTGGACCTAGGGTTAGGGTTATGTTGAGGGCTAGGTTTAGAGAGACGGTTAGGGTTCGGATTGGACCTAGGGTTAGGGTTATGTTGAGGGCTAGGGTTAGAGAGACGGTTAGGGTTAGGATTGGATCTTGGGTTAGGTTTATGTTGAGGGCTAGGGTTAGAGAGACGGTCAGGTTTAGGATTGGGCCCAGGGTTAAGGTTATGTTGAGGGCTAGGGTTAGAGAGACAGTTACGGTTAGGATTGGACCTAGGGTTAGGGTTATGTTGAGGGCTAGGTTTAGAGAGACGGTTAGGGTTAGGATTGGACCTAGGGTTAGGGTTACGTTGAGGGCTAGGGTTAGAGAGACGGATAGGGTTAAAATTGATCCTAGGGTTAGGGTTCAGTTGAGGGCTAGGGTTAGAGAGACGGTTAGGGTTAGGATTGGACCTAGGGTTAGGGTTATGTTGGGGGCTGGGGTTAGAGAGACGGTTAGGGCTAGGATTGGACCTAGGGTTAGGGTTAGGTTGAGGGCTAGGGTTAGAGAGACAGTTAGGGTGAGGATTGGACCTAGGGTTAGGGTTACATTGAGGGCTAAGGTTAGAGAGACGGTTAGGGTTAGGATTGGACCTAGGGTTAGGGTTATGTTGAGGGCTAGGGTTAGAGAGACTGTTAGGGTTACGATTGGACCTAGGGTTAGGGTTATGTTGAGGGCTAGGGTTAGAGAGACGGTTAGGGTTAGGATTGGACCTAGGGTTAGGGTTATGTTGAGGGCTAGGGTTAGAGAGACGGTTAGGGTTATGATTGGACCTAGGGTTAGGGTTATGTTGAGGGGTAGGTTAGAGAGACGGTTAGGGTTAGGATTGGATCTAGGGTTAGGGTTATGTGGAGGGCTAGGGTTAGAGAGACGGTTAGGGTTAAAATTGATCCTAGGGTTAGGGTTCAGTTGAGGGCTAGGGTTAGAGAGACTGTTAGGGTTCCGATTGGACCTACGGGTAGGGTTATGTTGAGGGTTAAGGTCAGAGAGACGGTTACGGTTAGGATTAGAGCTAGGGTTAGGGTTATGTTGAGGGCTAGGGTTAGAGAGACGGTTGGGGCTAGAATTGGACCTAGGGTTAGGGTTATGTTGAGGGCTATGGTTAGAGAGACTGTTAGGGTTAGGATTAGACCTACGCTTAGGGGTATGTTGAGAGCTAGGGTTAGAGAGACGGTTAGGGTTAGGATTGGACCTAGGGTTAGGGTTATGTTGAGGGCTAGGTTTAGAGAGACGGTTAGGGTTCGGATTGGACCTAGGGTTAGGGTTATGTTGAGGGCTAGGGTTAGAGAGACGGTTAGGGTTAGGATTGGATCTTGGGTTAGGTTTATGTTGAGGGCTAGGGTTAGAGAGACGGTCAGGGTTAGGATTGGGCCTAGGGTTAAGGTTATGTTGAGGGCTAGGGTTAGAGAGACAGTTACGGTTAGGATTGGACCTAGGGTTAGGGTTATGTTGAGGGCTAGGTTTAGAGAGACGGTTAGGGTTAGGATTGCACCTAGGGTTAGGGTTACGTTGAGGGCTAGGGTTAGAGAGACGGTTAGGGTTAAAATTGATCCTAGGGTTAGGGTTCAGTTGAGGGCTAGGGTTAGAGAGACGGTTAGGGTTAGGATTGGACCTAGGGTTAGGGTTATGTTGGGGGCTGGGGTTAGAGAGACGGTTAGGGCTAGGATTGGACCTAGGGTTAGGGTTAGGTTGAGTGCTAGGGTTAGAGAGACAGTTATGGTGAGGATTGGACCTAGGGTTAGGGTTACATTGAGGGCTAAGGTTAGAGAGACGGTTAGGGTTAGGATTGGACCTAGAGTTAGGGTTATGTTGAGGGCTAGGGTTAGAGAGACTGTTAGGGTTACGATTGGACCTAGGGTTAGGGTTATGTTGAGGGGTAGGTTAGAGAGACGGTTAGGGTTAGGATTGGATCTAGGGTTAGGGTTATGTGGAGGGCTAGGGTCAGAGAGACGGTTAGGGTTAGGATTAGACCTACGGTTAGGGGTATGTTGAGGGCTAGGGTTAGAGAGACGGTTAGGGTTAGGATTAGACCTACGGTTAGGGGTATGTTGAGGGCTAGGGTTAGAAAGACGGTTAGAGTTAGGAATGGACCTAGGTTTAGGGTTATGTTGAGGGATAGGGTTAGATAGACGGTTAGGGTTAGGATTGGACCTAGGTTTAGGGTTATGTTGAGGGCTACGTTAGAGAGACTGTTAGGGTTAGGATTGGATCTAGGGTTAGTTTTATGTTGAGGGCTAGGGTTACAGAGACTGTAAGGGGGAGGATTGGACCAAGGGTTAGGGTTATGTTGAGGGCTAGGGTTAGAGAGACGGTTAGGGTTAGGATTGGACCGAGGGTTAGGGTTATGTTGAGGGCTAGGGTTAGAAAGACGGTTAGGGTTAGGATTGGACCTAGGGTTAGGGTTATGTTGAGGGCTAGGGTTAGAGAGACTGTCAGGGTTAGGATTGGGCCTAGGGTTAGGGTTATGTTGAGGGCTAGGTTTAGAGAAGACGGTTAGGGTTAAGATAGGACCTACTGTTAGGCTTATGTTCAGGGCTAGGGTTAGAGAGACTGTCAGGGTTAGGATTGGACCTAGGGTTAGGGTTATGTTGAGGGCTAGGGTTAGAGAGACGCTTAGGGTTAGGATTGTACCTAGGGTTAGGGTTATGTTGAGGGCTAGGGTTAGAGAGACGGTTAGGGTTAGGATTTGACCTAGTGTTAGGGTTATGTTGAGGGCTAGGGTTCGAGAGACGGTTAGGGTGAGGATTGGACCTAGGGGTAGGGTTATGTTGAGGGCTAGGGTTCGAGAGACGGTTAGGGTTAGGATTGGACCTAGGGTTAGGGTTAGGTTGAGGGCTAGGGTTAGAGAGTCGGTTAGGGTTAGGATTTGACCTAGGGTTAGGGTTATGTTCAGGGCTAGGGTTAGAGAGACGATCAGGGTTAGGATTGGACCTAGGGTTAGGGTTATGTTGAGGGCTAAGGTTAGAGAGACGGTTAGGGTTAGGATTGGACCTAGGGATAGGGTTATGTTGAGGGCTAGGTTAGAGAGACGGTTAGGGTTAGGATTGGATCTAGGGTTAGGGTTATGTTGACGGCTAGGGTAGAGAGAGGGTTAGGGTTAGGATTGGACCTAGGGTTAGGGTTATGTTGAGGGCTAGGGTTAGAGAGACGGTTAGAGTTAGGAATGGACCTAGGTTTAGGGTTATGTTGAGGGATAGGGTTAGATAGACGGTTATGGTTAGGATTGGACCTAGGTTTAGGGTTATGTTGAGGGCTACGTTAGAGAGACTGTTAGGGTTAGGATTGGATATAGGGTTAGTTTTATGTTGAGGGCTAGGTTTACAGAGACGGTAAGGGGGAGGATTGCACCAAGGGTTAGGGTTATGTTGAGGGCTAGGGTTAGAGAGACGGTTAGGGTTAGGATTGGACCGAGGGTTAGGGTTATGTTGAGGGCTAGGGTTAGAGAGACTGTCAGGGTTAGGATTGGATCTAGGGTTAGGGTTATGTTGAGGGCTATGTTTAGAGAAGACGGTTAGGGTTAAGATAGGACCTACTGTTAGGCTTATGTTGAGGGCTAGGGTTAGAGAGACTGTCAGGGTTAGGATTGTACCTAGGGTTAGGGTTATGTTGAGGGCTAGGGTTAGAGAGACGCTTAGGGTTAGGATTGTACGTAGGGTTAGGGTTATGTTGAGGGCTAGGGTTAGAGAGACCGTTAGGGTTAGGATTTGACCTAGGGTTAGGGTTATGTTGAGGGCTAGGGTTCGAGAGACGGTTAGGGTGAGGATTGGACCTAGGGGTAGGGTTATGTTGAGGGCTAGGGTTCGAGAGACGGTTAGGGTTAGGATTGGACCTAGGGTTAGGGTTAGGTTGAGGGCTAGGGTTAGAGAGTCGGTTAGGGTTAGGATTTGACCTAGGGTTAGGGTTATGTTCAGGGCTAGGGTTAGAGAGACGATCAGGGTTAGGATTGGACCTAGGGTTAGGGTTATGTTGAGGGCTAAGGTTAGAGAGACGGTTAGGGTTAGGATTGGACCTAGGGTTACTGTTATGTTGAGGGCTAGGGTTAGAGAGACGGCTAGGGTTAGGATTGGACCTAGGGTTAGGGTTAGGTTGAGGGCTAGAGTTAGAGAGACGGTTAGGGATACGATTGGACCTAGGGTTAGGGTTAGGTTGAGGGCTAGGGTTAGAGAGACGGTTAGGGTTACGTTTGGACCTAGGGTTAGGGTTATGTTGAGGGCTAGGGTTAGAGAGACGGTTAGGGTGAGGATTGGACATAGGGTTAGGGTTATGTTGAGGGCTAAGGTCAGAGAGACGGTCAGGGTTAGGATTAGACCTAGGGTTAGGGTTATGTTGAGGGCTAGGGTTAGAGAGACGGTTGGGGCTAGGATTGGACCTAGGGTTAGGGTTAGGTTGAGGTCTAGGGTTAGAGAGACTGTTAGGGTTCCGATTGGACCTACGGTTAGGGTTATGTTGAGGGTTAAGTTCAGAGAGACGGTTAGGGTTAGGATTAGAGCTAGGGTTAGGGTTATGTTGAGGGCTAGGGTTAGAGAGACGGTTGGGGCTAGAATTGGACCTAGGGTTAGGGTTATGTTGAGGGCTATGGTTAGAGAGACTGTTAGGGTTAGGATTAGACCTACGGTTAGGGGTATGTTGAGAGCTAGGGTTAGAGAGACGGTTAGGGTTAGGATTGGACCTAGGGATAGGGTTAAGTTGAGGGCTAGGTTTAGAGAGACGGTTAGGGTTCGGATTGGACCTAGGGTTAGGGTTATGTTGAGGGCCAGGGTTAGAGAGACGGTTAGAGTTAGGAATGGACCTAGGGTTAGGGTTATGTTGAGGGCTAGGGTTAGAGAGACGCTTAGGGTTAGGATTGTACCTAGGGTTAGGGTTATGTTGAGGGCTAGGGTTAGAGACACGGTTAGGGTTAGGATTGGACCTAGGGTTAGGGTTATGTTGAGGGCTAGGGTTAGAGGGACGGTTAGGGTGAGGATTGAACGTAGGGGTAGGGTTATGTTGAGGGCTAGGGTTCGGGAGACGGTTAGGGTTAGGATTGGACCTAGGGTTACGGTTATGTTGAGAGCTAGGCTTAGAGAGACGGTTAGGGTTAGAATTGGACCTAGGGTTAGGGTTAGGTTGAGGCCTAGGGTTAGAGAGTCGGTTAGGGTTAGGATTGGACCTAGGGTTAGGGTTATGTTCAGGGCTAGGGTTAGAAAGACGATCAGGGTTAGGATTGGACCTAGGGTTAGGGTTATGTTGAGGGCTAAGGTTAGAGATACGGTTAGGGTTAGGATTGGACCTAGGGTTACAGTTATGTTGAGGGCTAGGGTTAGAGAGACGGTTAGGGTTAGGATTGGACCTAGGGTTAGGGTTAGGTTGAGGGCTAGAGTTAGAGAGACGGTTAGGGTTACGATTGGACCTAGGGTTAGGGTTAGGTTGAGGGCTAGGGTTAGAGAGACGGTTAGGGTTACGTTTGGACCTAGGGTTAGGGTTATGTTGAGGGCTAGGGTTAGAGAGACGGTTAGGGTTAGGACTGGACCTAGGGTTAGGGTTATGTTGAGGGCTAGGGTTAGACAGACGGTTAGGGTTAGGATTGGACCTAGGGTTGGGGTTATGTGGAGGGCTAGGGTTAGAGAATGGGTTAGGTTTAGGATTGGAGGTAGGGTTAGGGTTATGTTGAGGGCTAAGGTTATAGAGATGGTTAGGGTTAGGATTGGACCTAGGGTTAGGGTTATGTTGAGGGCTAGGGTTAGAGAGACGGTTAGGGTTAGGATTGGACCTAGGGTTAGGGTTAGGTTGAGGGCTAGTGTTAGAGAGACGGTTAGGGTTAGGACTGGACCTAGGGTTAGAGTTATGTTGAGGGCTAGGGTTAGAGAGACGGTCAGGGTTAGGATTGGACCTAGGGGTATAGTTATGTTGAGGGATAGGGTTAGAGAGCCGGTTAGGGCTAGGATTGGACCTAGGGTTAGGGTTATGTTGAGGGCTAGGGTTAGAGAGACTGTTAGGGTTACGATTGAACCTAGGGTTAGGGTTATGTTGAGGGCTAGGGTTAGAGAGGCGGTTAGGGTTAGGATTGGACCTAGGGTTAGTGTTATGTTGAGGGCTAGGGTTAGAGAGACGGTTAGGGTTATTATTGGACCTAGGGTTAGGGTTATGTTGAGGGCTAGGTTAGAGAGACGGTTAGGGTTAGGATTGGATCTAGGGTTAGGGTTATGTGGAGGGCTAGAGACGGTTAGGGTTAGGATTAGACCTACGGTTAGGGGTATGTTGTGGGCTAGGGTTAGAGAGACGGTTAGGGTTAGGATTGGACGTAGGGTTAGGGTTATGTTGAGGGCTAGGGTTAGAGAGACGGTTAGAGTTAGGAATGGACCTAGGTTTAGGGTTATGTTGAGGGCTAGGGTTAGAGAGACGGTTAGGGTTAGGATTGGACCTAGGTTTAGGGTTATGTTGAGGGCTAGGGTTAGAGAGACTGTTAGGGTTAGGATTGGAACTAGGGTTAGTTTTATGTTGAGGGCTAGGGTTAGAGAGACGGTAAGGGCGAGGATTGGACCTAGGGTTAGGGTTATGTTGAGGGCTAGGGTTAGAGAGACGGTCAGGGTTAGGATTGGGCCTAGGGTTATTGTTATGTTGAGGGCTAGGGTTAGAGAGACAGTTACGGTTAGGATTGGACCTAGGGTTAGGGTTATGTTGAGGGCTAGGTTTAGAGAGACGGTTAGGGTTAGGATTGGACCTAGGGTTAGGGTTACGTTGAGGACTAGGGTTAGAGAGACGGTTAGGGTTAAAATTGGTCCTAGGGTTATTGTTAAGTTGAGGGCTAGGGTTAGAGAGATGGTTAGGGTTAGGATTGGACCTAGGGTTAGGGTTATGTTGAGGGCTAGGGTTAGAGAGACGGTCAGGGTTAGGATTGGGCCTAGGGTTATTGTTATGTTGAGGGCTAGGGTTAGAGAGACGGTTAGAGTTAGGAATGGACCTAGGTTTAGGGTTATGTTGAGGGCTAGGGTTAGAGAGACGGTTAGGGTTAGGATTGGACCTAGGGTTAGGGTTATGTTGAGTGCTAGGTTAGAGAGACGGTTAGGGTTAGGATTGGATCTAGGGTTAGGGTTATGTGGAGGGCTAGGGTCAGAGAGACGGTTAGGGTTAGGATTAGACCTACGGTTAGGGTTATGTTGAGGGCTAGGGTTAGAGAGACGGTTAGGGTTAGGATTGGACCTAGGGTTAGGCTTATGTTGAGGGCAAGGGTTAGAGAGACGGTTAGAGTTAGGAATGGACCTAGGTTTAGGGTTATGTTGAGGGCTAGGGTTAGAGAGACGGTTAGGGTTAGGATTGGACCTAGGTTTAGGGTTATGTTGAGGGCTAGGGTTAGAGAGACTGTTAGGGTTAGGATTGGAACTAGGGTTAGTTTTATGTTGAGGGATAGGGTTAGAGAGACGGTAAGGGGGAGGATTGGACCTAGGGTTAGGGTTATGTTGAGGGCTAGGGTTAGAGAGACGGTTAGGGTTAGGATTGGACCGAGGGTTAGGGTTATGTTGAGGGGTAGGGTTAGAAAGACGGTTAGGGTTATGATTGGACCTAGGGTTAGGGTTATGTTGATGGCTAGTGTTAGAGAGACTGTCCGGGTTAGAATTGGACCTAGGGTTAGGGTTATGTTGAGGGCTAGGTTTAGCGAAGACGGTTAGGGTTAAGATTGGACCTAATGTTAGGGTTATGTTGAGGGCTAGGGTTAGAGAGACGGTTAGGGTTAGGATTGGACCTGGGGTTAGTGTTATGTTGAGGGCTAGGGTTAGAGAGACGGTTAGGGTTAGGATTGGACCTAGGGTTTGGGTTACGTTGAGGGCTAGGGTTAGAGAGACGGTTAGGGTTAGGATTGGACCTAGGGTTAGGGTTATGTTGAAGGCTAGGGTTAGAGAGACGGTTAGGGCTAGGATTGGACCTAGGGTTAGGTTTAGGTTGAGGGCTAGGGTTAGAGAGACAGTTAGGGTGAGTATTGAACCTAGGTTTAAGTTTACGTTGAGGGCTAAGGTTAGAGAGACGGTTAGGGTTAGGATTGTACCAAGGGTTAGGGTTATGTTGAGGGCTAGGGTTAGAGAGACGATTAGGGCTAGGATTGGACCTAGGGTTAGGGTTAGGTTGAGGGCTAGGGTTAGAGAGACGGTTAGGGTTAGGATTGGACCTAGGGTTAGGGTTATGTTGAGGGCTAGGTTAGAGAGACGGTTAGGGTTAGGATTGGATCTAGGGTTAGGGTTATGTTGACGGCTAGGGTAGAGAGAGGGTTAGGGTGAGGATTGGACATAGGGTTAGGGTTATGTTGAGGGCTAAGGTCAGAGAGACGGTCAGGGTTAGGATTAGACCTAGGGTTAGGGTTATGTTGAGGGCTAGGGTTAGAGAGACGGTTGGGGCTAGGATTGGACCTAGGGTTAGGGTTAGGTTGAGGTCTAGGGTTAGAGAGACTGTTAGGGTTCCGATTGGACCTACGGTTAGGGTTATGTTGAGGGTTAAGTTCAGAGAGACGGTTAGGGTTAGGATTAGAGCAAGGGTTAGGGTTATGTTGAGGGCTAGGGTTAGAGAGACGGTTGGGCCTAGAATTGGACCTAGGGTTAGGGTTATGTTGAGGGCTATGGTTAGAGAGACTGTTAGGGTTAGGATTAGACCTACGGTTAGGGGTATGTTGAGAGCTAGGGTTAGAGAGACAGTTAGGGTTAGGATTGGACCTAGGGATAGGGTTATGTTGAGGGCTAGGTTTAGAGAGACGGTTAGGGTTAGGATTGGACCTAGGGTTAGGGTTATGTTGAGGGCCAGAGTTAGAGAGACGGTTAGAGTTAGGAATGGACCTAGGGTTAGGGTTATGTTGAGGGCTAGGGTTAGAGAGACGCTTAGGGTTAGGATTGTACCTAGGGTTAGGGTTATGTTGAGGGCTAGGGTTAGAGACACGGTTAGGGTTAGGATTGGACCTCGGGTTAGGGTTATGTTGAGGGCTAGGGTTAGAGAGACGGTTAGGGTGAGGATTGAACCTAGGGGTAGGGTTATGTTGAGGGCTAGGGTTCGGGAGACGGTTAGGGTTAGGATTGGACCTAGGGTTACGGTTATGTTGAGAGATAGGCTTAGAGAGACGGTTAGGGTTAGAATTGGACCTAGGGTTAGGGTTAGGTTGAGGGCTAGGGTTAGAGAGTCGGTTAGGGTTAGGATTGGACCTAGGGTTAGGGTTATGTTCAGGGCTAGGGTTAGAGAGACGATCAGGGTTAGGATTGGACCTAGGGTTAGGGTTATGTTGAGGGCTAAGGTTAGAGAGACGGTTAGGGTTAGGATTGGACCTAGGGTTACTGTTATGTTGAGGGCTAGGGTTAGAGAGACGGTTAGGGTTAGGATTGGACCTAGAGTTAGGGTTAGGTTGAGGGCTAGAGTTAGAGAGACGGTTAGGGTTACGATTGGACCTAGGGTTAGGGTTAGGTTGAGGGCTAGGGTTAGAGAGACGGTTAGGGTTACGTTTGGACCTAGGGTTAGGGTTATGTTGAGGGCTAGGGTTAGAGAGACGGTTAGGGTTAGGATTGGACCTAGGGTTAGGGTTATGTTGAGGGCTAGGGTTAGACAGACGGTTATGGTTAGGATTGGACCTAGGGTTGGGGTTATGTGGAGGGCTAGGGTTAGAGAGTGGGTTAGGGTTAGGATTGGATGTAGGGTTAGGGTTATGTTGAGGGCTAAGGTTATAGAGACGGTTAGGGTTAGGATTGGACCTAGGGTTAGGGTTATGTTGAGGGCTACGGTTAGAGAGACTGTTAGGGTTAGGATTAGACCTACGGTTAGGGGTATGTTGAGAGCTAGGGTTAGAGAGACGGTTAGGGTTAGGATTGGACCTAGGGTTAGGGTTATGTTGAGGGCTAAGTTTAGAGAGACGGTTAGGGTTAGGATTGGACCTAGGGTTAGGGTTATGTTGAGGGCCAGGGTTAGAGAGACGGTTAGAGTTAGGAATGGACCTAGGGTTAGGGTTATCTTGAGGCCTAGGGTTAGAGAGACGCTTAGGGTTAGTATTGTACCTAGGGTTAGGGTTATGTTGAGGGCTAGGGTTAGAGAGACGGTTAGGGTTAGGATTGGACCTAGGGTTAGGGTTATGTTGAGGGCTAGGGTTAGAGAGACGGTTAGGGTGAAGATTGGACCTAGAGTTAGGGTTCTGTTGAGGGCTAGGGTTAGAGAGACGGTTAGGGTTAGGATTGGACCTAGGGTTAGGGTTATGTTGAGGGCTAGGGTTAGAGAGACGGTTAGGGTGAAGATTGGACCTAGAGTTAGGGTTCTGTTGAGGGATAGGGTTAGAAAGACGGTTAGGGTTAGGATTGGACCTACTCTTAGAGTTATGTTGAGGGCTAGGGTTAGAGAGGCGGTTAGGGTTAGGATTGGACCTACTCTTAGAGTTATGTTGAGGGCTATGGTTAGAGAGACGGTTAGGGTTAGGATTGGACCTAGGTTTAGGGTTATGTTGAGGGCTAGGGTTAGAGAGACTGTTAGGGTTAGGATTGGAACTAGGGTTAGTTTTATGTTGAGGGCTAGGGTTAGAGAGACGGTAAGGGGGAGGATTGGACCTAGGGTTAGGGTTATGTTGAGGGCTAGGGTTAGAGAGACGGTTAGGGTTAGGATTGGACCGAGGGTTAGGGTTATGTTGAGGGCTAGGGTTAGAAAGACGGTTAGGGTTAGGATTGGACCTAGGGTTAGGGTTATGTTGAGGCCTAGGGTTAGAGAGACTGTCAGGGTTAGAATTGGACCTAGGGATAGGGTTATGTTGAGGGCTAGGTTTAGAGAAGACGGTTAGGGTTAAGATTGGACCTAATGTTAGGGTTATGTTGAGGGCTAGGGTTAGAGAGACGGTCAGGGTTAGGATTGGACCTGGGGTTAGGGTTATGTTGAGGGCTAGGGTTAGAGAGACGGTTAGGGTTAGGATTGGACCTAGGGTTAGGGTTACGTTGAGGGCTAGGGTTAGAGAGACGGTTAGGTTTAGGATTGGACCTAGGGTTAGGGTTATGTTGAGGGCTAGGGTTAGAGAGACGGTTAGGGCTAGGATTGGACCTAGGGTTAGGGTTAGGTTGAGGGCTAGGGTTAGAGAGACAGTTAGGGTGAGGATTGAACCTAGGGTTAAGTTTACGTTGAGGGCTAAGGTTAGAGGGACGGTTAGGGTTAGGATTGTACCTAGGGTTAGGGTTAGGTTGAGGGCTAGCGTTAGAGAGACGGTTAGGGTTACGATTGGACCTAGGGTTAGGGTTAGGTTGAGGGCTAGGGTTAGAGAGACGGTTAGGTTTACGTTTGGACCTAGGGTTAGGGTTATGTTGAGGGCTAGGGTTAGAGAGACGGTTAGGGTTAGGATTGGACCTAGGGTTAGGGTTATGTTGAGGGCTAGGGTTAGACAGACGGTTATGGTTAGGATTGGACCTAGGGTTGGGGTTATGTGGAGGGCTAGGGTTAGAGAGTGGGTTAGGGTTAGGATTGGATGTAGGGTTAGGGTTATGTTGAGGGCTAAGGTTATAGAGACGGTTAGGGTTAGGATTGGACCTAGGGTTAGGGTTATGTTGAGGGCTATGGTTAGAGAGACTGTTAGGGTTAGGATTAGACCTACGGTTAGGGGTATGTTGAGAGCTAGGGTTAGAGAGACGGTTAGGGTTAGGATTGGACCTAGGGTTAGGGTTATGTTGAGGGCTAAGTTTAGAGAGACGGTTAGGGTTAGGATTGGACCTAGGGTTAGGGTTATGTTGAGGGCCAGGGTTAGAGAGACGGTTAGAGTTAGGAATGGACCTAGGGTTAGGGTTATGTTGAGGCCTAGGGTTAGAGAGACGCTTAGGGTTAGTATTGTACCTAGGGTTAGGGTTATGTTGAGGGCTAGGGTTAGAGAGACGGTTAGGGTTAGGATTGGACCTAGGGTTAGGGTTATGTTGAGGGCTAGGGTTAGAGAGACGGTTAGGGTGAAGATTGGACCTAGAGTTAGGGTTCTGTTGAGGGCTAGGGTTAGAGAGACGGTTAGGGTTAGGATTGGACCTAGGGTTAGGGTTATGTTGAGGGCTAGGGTTAGAGAGACGGTTAGGGTGAAGATTGGACCTAGAGTTAGGGTTCTGTTGAGGGATAGGGTTAGAAAGACGGTTAGGGTTAGGATTGGACCTACTCTTAGAGTTATGTTGAGGGCTAGGGTTAGAGAGGCGGTTAGGGTTAGGATTGGACCTACTCTTAGAGTTATGTTGAGGGCTATGGTTAGAGAGACGGTTAGGGTTAGGATTGGACCTAGGTTTAGGGTTATGTTGAGGGCTAGGGTTAGAGAGACTGTTAGGGTTAGGATTGGAACTAGGGTTAGTTTTATGTTGAGGGCTAGGGTTAGAGAGACGGTAAGGGGGAGGATTGGACCTAGGGTTAGGGTTATGTTGAGGGCTAGGGTTAGAGAGACGGTTAGGGTTAGGATTGGACCGAGGGTTAGGGTTATGTTGAGGGCTAGGGTTAGAAAGACGGTTAGGGTTAGGATTGGACCTAGGGTTAGGGTTATGTTGAGGGCTAGGGTTAGAGAGACTGTCAGGGTTAGAATTGGACCTAGGGATAGGGTTATGTTGAGGGCTAGGTTTAGAGAAGACGGTTAGGGTTAAGATTGGACCTAATGTTAGGGTTATGTTGAGGGCTAGGGTTAGAGAGACGGTCAGGGTTAGGATTGGACCTGGGGTTAGGGTTATGTTGAGGGCTAGGGTTAGAGAGACGGTTAGGGTTAGGATTGGACCTAGGGTTAGGGTTACGTTGAGGGCTAGGGTTAGAGAGACGGTTAGGTTTAGGATTGGACCTAGGGTTAGGGTTATGTTGAGGGCTAGGGTTAGAGAGACGGTTAGGGCTAGGATTGGACCTAGGGTTAGGGTTAGGTTGAGGGCTAGGGTTAGAGAGACAGTTAGGGTGAGGATTGAACCTAGGGTTAAGTTTACGTTGAGGGCTAAGTTTAGAGGGACGGTTAGGGTTAGGATTGTACCTAGGGTTGGGGTTATGTTGAGGGCTAGGGTTAGAGAGACGATTAGGGCTAGGATTGGACCTAGGGTTAGGGTTAGGTTGAGGGCTAGGGTTAGAGAGACAGTTAGGGTGAGGATTGGACCTAGGGTGAGGGTTATGTTGAGGGCTAGGGTTAGAGAGACTGTTAGGGTTACGATTGGACCTAGGGTTAGATTTATGTTGAAGGCTAGGGTTAAAGAGACGGTTAGGGTTAGGATTGGACCTAGGGTTAGGGTTCTGTTGAGGGCTAGGGTTAGAGAGACGGTTAGGGTTAGGATTGGACCTAGGGTTAGGGTTATGTTGAGGGCTAGGTTAGAGAGACGGTTAGGGTTAGGATTGGATCTATGGTTAGGGTTATGTTGACGGCTAGGGTAGAGAGAGGGTTAGGGTGAGGATTGGACATAGGGTTAGGGTTATGTTGAGGGCTAAGGTCAGAGAGACGGTCAGGGTTAGGATTAGACCTAGGGTTAGGGTTATGTTGAGGGCTAGGGTTAGAGAGACGGTTGGGGCTAGGATTGGACCTAGGGTTAGGGTTAGGTTGAGGTCTAGGGTTAGAGAGACTGTTAGGGTTCCGATTGGACCTACGGTTAGGGTTATGTTGAGGGTTAAGTTAAGAGAGACGGTTAGGGTTAGGATTAGAGCTAGGGTTAGGGTTATGTTGAGGGCTAGGGTTAGAGAGACGGTTGGGGCTAGAATTGGACCTAGGGTTAGGGTTATGTTGAGGGCTATGGTTAGAGAGACTGTTAGGGTTAGGATTAGACCTACGGTTAGGGGTATGTTGAGAGCTAGGGTTAGAGAGACGGTTAGGGTTAGGATTGGACCTAGGGTTAGGGTTATGTTGAGGGCTAGGTTGAGAGAGACGGTTAGGGTTAGGATTGGACCTAGGGTTAGGGTTATGTTGAGGGCCAGGGTTAGAGAGACGGTTACAGTTAGGAATGGACCTAGGGTTAGGGTTATGTTGAGGGCTAGGGTTAGAGAGACGCTTAGGGTTAGGATTGTACCTAGGGTTAGGGTTATGTTGAGGGCTAGGGTTAGAGAGACGGTTAGGGTTAGGATTGGACCTAGGGTTAGGGTTATGTTGAGGGCTATGGTTAGAGAGACTGTTAGGGTTAGGATTAGACCTACTGTTAGGGGTATGTTGAGAGCTAGGGTTAGAGAGACGGTTAGGGTTAGGATTGGACCTAGGGTTAGGGTTATGTTGAGGGCTAGGTTTAGAGAGACGGTTAGTGTTAGGATTGGACCTAGGGTTAGGGTTATGTTGAGGGCTAGGGTTAGAGAGACGGTTAGGGTTAGGATTGGACCTAGGGTTAGGGTTATGTTGAGGGCTAGGGTTAGAGTGACGGTCAGGTTTAGGATTGGGCCTAGGGTTATTGTTATGTTGAGGGCTAGGGTTAGAGAGACAGTTACGGTTAGGATTGGACCTAGGGTTAGGGTTATGTTGAGGGCTAGGTTTAGAGAGACGGTTAGGGTTAGGATTGGACCTAGGGTTAGGGTTACGTTGAGGACTAGGGTTAGAGAGACGGTTAGGGTTAAAATTGGTCCTAGGGTTATTGTTAAGTTGAGGGCTAGGGTTAGAGAGACGGTTAGAGTTAGGATTGGACCTAGGGTTAGGGTTATGCTGAGGGCTGGGGTTAGAGAGACTGTTAGGGCTATGATTGGACCTAGGGTTAGGATTAGGTTGAGGGCTAGGGTTAGAGAGACAGTTAGGGTGTGGATTGGACCTAGGGTTAGGGTTACGTTGAGGGCTAAGGTTAGAGAGACGGTTAGGGTTAGGATTGGACCTAGGGTTAGGGTTATGTTGAGGGCTAGGGTTAGAGAGACTGTTAGGGTTAGGATTGGACCTAGGGTTAGGGTTATGTTGAGGGCTAGGGTTAGAGAGACGGTTAGGGTTAGGATTGGACCTAGGGTTAGGGTTATGTTGAGGGCTAGGTTTAGAGACACGGTTAGGGTTAGCATTGGACCTAGGGTTAGGGTTATGTTGAGGGATAGGGTTAGAAAGACGGTTAGGGTTAGGATTGGACCTACTCTTAGAATTATGTTGAGGGCTAGGGTTAGAGAGGCGGTTAGGGTTAGGATTGGACCTACTCTTAGAGTTATGTTGAGGGCTATGGTTAGAGAGACGGTTAGGGTTAGGATTGGACCTAGGTTTAGGGTTATGTTGAGGGCTAGGGTTAGAGAGACTGTTAGGGTTAGGATTGGAACTAGGGTTAGTTTTATGTTGAGGGCTAGGGTTAGAGAGACGGTAAGGGGGAGGATTGGACCTAGGGTTAGGGTTATGTTGAGGGCTAGGGTTAGAGAGACGATTAGGGTTAGGATTGGACCGAGGGTTAGGATTATGTTGAGGGCTAGGGTTAGAAAGACGGTTAGGGTTAGGATTGGACCTAGGGTTAGGGTTATGTTGAGGGCTAGGGTTAGAGAGACTGTCAGGGTTAGAATTGGACCTAGGGATAGGGTTATGTTGAGGGCTAGGTTTAGAGAAGACGGTTAGGGTTAAGATTGGACCTAATGTTAGGGTTATGTTGAGGGCTAGGGTTAGAGAGACGGTCAGGGTTAGGATTGGACCTGGGGTTAGGGTTATGTTGAGGGCTAGGGTTAGAGAGACGGTTAGGGTTAGGATTGGACCTAGGGTTAGGGTTACGTTGAGGGCTAGGGTTAGAGAGACGGTTAGGGCTAGGATTGGACCTAGGGTTAGGGTTAGGTTGAGGGCTAGGGTTAGAGAGACAGTTAGGGTGAGGATTGAACCTAGGGTTAAGTTTACGTTGAGGGCTAAGGTTAGAGAGACGGTTAGGGTTAGGATTGTACCTAGGGTTAGGGTTATGTTGAGGGCTAGGGTTAGAGAGACGGTTAGGGTTAGGATTGGACCTAGGGTTAGGGTTATGTTGAGGGCTAGGGTTAGAGAGACGGTTAGGGTTAGGATTGGACCTAGGGTTAGGGTTATGTTGAGGGCTAAGTTTAGAGAGACGGTTAGGGTTAGGATTGGACCTAGGGTTAGGGTTATGTTGAGGGCCAGGGTTAGAGAGACGGTTAGAGTTAGGAATGGACCTAGGGTTAGGGTTATGTTGAGGCCTAGGGTTAGAGAGACGCTTAGGGTTAGTATTGTACCTAGGGTTAGGGTTATGTTGAGGGCTAGGGTTAGAGAGACGGTTAGGGTTAGGATTGGACCTAGGGTTAGGGTTATGTTGAGGGCTAGGGTTAGAGAGACGGTTAGGGTGAAGATTGGACCTAGAGTTAGGGTTCTGTTGAGGGCTAGGGTTAGAGAGACGGTTAGGGTTAGGATTGGACCTAGGGTTAGGGTTATGTTGAGGGCTAGGGTTAGAGAGACGGTTAGGGTGAAGATTGGACCTAGAGTTAGGGTTCTGTTGAGGGATAGGGTTAGAAAGACGGTTAGGGTTAGGATTGGACCTACTCTTAGAGTTATGTTGAGGGCTAGGGTTAGAGAGGCGGTTAGGGTTAGGATTGGACCTACTCTTAGAGTTATGTTGAGGGCTATGGTTAGAGAGACGGTTAGGGTTAGGATTGGACCTAGGTTTAGGGTTATGTTGAGGGCTAGGGTTAGAGAGACTGTTAGGGTTAGGATTGGAACTAGGGTTAGTTTTATGTTGAGGGCTAGGGTTAGAGAGACGGTAAGGGGGAGGATTGGACCTAGGGTTAGGGTTATGTTGAGGGCTAGGGTTAGAGAGACGGTTAGGGTTAGGATTGGACCGAGGGTTAGGGTTATGTTGAGGGCTAGGGTTAGAAAGACGGTTAGGGTTAGGATTGGACCTAGGGTTAGGGTTATGTTGAGGGCTAGGGTTAGAGAGACTGTCAGGGTTAGAATTGGACCTAGGGATAGGGTTATGTTGAGGGCTAGGTTTAGAGAAGACGGTTAGGGTTAAGATTGGACCTAATGTTAGGGTTATGTTGAGGGCTAGGGTTAGAGAGACGGTCAGGGTTAGGATTGGACCTGGGGTTAGGGTTATGTTGAGGGCTAGGGTTAGAGAGACGGTTAGGGTTAGGATTGGACCTAGGGTTAGGGTTACGTTGAGGGCTAGGGTTAGAGAGACGGTTAGGTTTAGGATTGGACCTAGGGTTAGGGTTATGTTGAGGGCTAGGGTTAGAGAGACGGTTAGGGCTAGGATTGGACCTAGGGTTAGGGTTAGGTTGAGGGCTAGGGTTAGAGAGACAGTTAGGGTGAGGATTGAACCTAGGGTTAAGTTTACGTTGAGGGCTAAGTTTAGAGGGACGGTTAGGGTTAGGATTGTACCTAGGGTTGGGGTTATGTTGAGGGCTAGGGTTAGAGAGACGATTAGGGCTAGGATTGGACCTAGGGTTAGGGTTAGGTTGAGGGCTAGGGTTAGAGAGACAGTTAGGGTGAGGATTGGACCTAGGGTGAGGGTTATGTTGAGGGCTAGGGTTAGAGAGACTGTTAGGGTTACGATTGGACCTAGGGTTAGATTTATGTTGAAGGCTAGGGTTAAAGAGACGGTTAGGGTTAGGATTGGACCTAGGGTTAGGGTTCTGTTGAGGGCTAGGGTTAGAGAGACGGTTAGGGTTAGGATTGGACCTAGGGTTAGGGTTATGTTGAGGGCTAGGTTAGAGAGACGGTTAGGGTTAGGATTGGATCTATGGTTAGGGTTATGTTGACGGCTAGGGTAGAGAGAGGGTTAGGGTGAGGATTGGACATAGGGTTAGGGTTATGTTGAGGGCTAAGGTCAGAGAGACGGTCAGGGTTAGGATTAGACCTAGGGTTAGGGTTATGTTGAGGGCTAGGGTTAGAGAGACGGTTGGGGCTAGGATTGGACCTAGGGTTAGGGTTAGGTTGAGGTCTAGGGTTAGAGAGACTGTTAGGGTTCCGATTGGACCTACGGTTAGGGTTATGTTGAGGGTTAAGTTAAGAGAGACGGTTAGGGTTAGGATTAGAGCTAGGGTTAGGGTTATGTTGAGGGCTAGGGTTAGAGAGACGGTTGGGGCTAGAATTGGACCTAGGGTTAGGGTTATGTTGAGGGCTATGGTTAGAGAGACTGTTAGGGTTAGGATTAGACCTACGGTTAGGGGTATGTTGAGAGCTAGGGTTAGAGAGACGGTTAGGGTTAGGATTGGACCTAGGGTTAGGGTTATGTTGAGGGCTAGGTTGAGAGAGACGGTTAGGGTTAGGATTGGACCTAGGGTTAGGGTTATGTTGAGGGCCAGGGTTAGAGAGACGGTTACAGTTAGGAATGGACCTAGGGTTAGGGTTATGTTGAGGGCTAGGGTTAGAGAGACGCTTAGGGTTAGGATTGTACCTAGGGTTAGGGTTATGTTGAGGGCTAGGGTTAGAGAGACGGTTAGGGTTAGGATTGGACCTAGGGTTAGGGTTATGTTGAGGGCTATGGTTAGAGAGACTGTTAGGGTTAGGATTAGACCTACTGTTAGGGGTATGTTGAGAGCTAGGGTTAGAGAGACGGTTAGGGTTAGGATTGGACCTAGGGTTAGGGTTATGTTGAGGGCTAGGTTTAGAGAGACGGTTAGTGTTAGGATTGGACCTAGGGTTAGGGTTATGTTGAGGGCTAGGGTTAGAGAGACGGTTAGGGTTAGGATTGGACCTAGGGTTAGGGTTATGTTGAGGGCTAGGGTTAGAGTGACGGTCAGGTTTAGGATTGGGCCTAGGGTTATTGTTATGTTGAGGGCTAGGGTTAGAGAGACAGTTACGGTTAGGATTGGACCTAGGGTTAGGGTTATGTTGAGGGCTAGGTTTAGAGAGACGGTTAGGGTTAGGATTGGACCTAGGGTTAGGGTTACGTTGAGGACTAGGGTTAGAGAGACGGTTAGGGTTAAAATTGGTCCTAGGGTTATTGTTAAGTTGAGGGCTAGGGTTAGAGAGACGGTTAGAGTTAGGATTGGACCTAGGGTTAGGGTTATGCTGAGGGCTGGGGTTAGAGAGACTGTTAGGGCTATGATTGGACCTAGGGTTAGGATTAGGTTGAGGGCTAGGGTTAGAGAGACAGTTAGGGTGTGGATTGGACCTAGGGTTAGGGTTACGTTGAGGGCTAAGGTTAGAGAGACGGTTAGGGTTAGGATTGGACCTAGGGTTAGGGTTATGTTGAGGGCTAGGGTTAGAGAGACTGTTAGGGTTAGGATTGGACCTAGGGTTAGGGTTATGTTGAGGGCTAGGGTTAGAGAGACGGTTAGGGTTAGGATTGGACCTAGGGTTAGGGTTATGTTGAGGGCTAGGTTTAGAGACACGGTTAGGGTTAGCATTGGACCTAGGGTTAGGGTTATGTTGAGGGATAGGGTTAGAAAGACGGTTAGGGTTAGGATTGGACCTACTCTTAGAATTATGTTGAGGGCTAGGGTTAGAGAGGCGGTTAGGGTTAGGATTGGACCTACTCTTAGAGTTATGTTGAGGGCTATGGTTAGAGAGACGGTTAGGGTTAGGATTGGACCTAGGTTTAGGGTTATGTTGAGGGCTAGGGTTAGAGAGACTGTTAGGGTTAGGATTGGAACTAGGGTTAGTTTTATGTTGAGGGCTAGGGTTAGAGAGACGGTAAGGGGGAGGATTGGACCTAGGGTTAGGGTTATGTTGAGGGCTAGGGTTAGAGAGACGATTAGGGTTAGGATTGGACCGAGGGTTAGGATTATGTTGAGGGCTAGGGTTAGAAAGACGGTTAGGGTTAGGATTGGACCTAGGGTTAGGGTTATGTTGAGGGCTAGGGTTAGAGAGACTGTCAGGGTTAGAATTGGACCTAGGGATAGGGTTATGTTGAGGGCTAGGTTTAGAGAAGACGGTTAGGGTTAAGATTGGACCTAATGTTAGGGTTATGTTGAGGGCTAGGGTTAGAGAGACGGTCAGGGTTAGGATTGGACCTGGGGTTAGGGTTATGTTGAGGGCTAGGGTTAGAGAGACGGTTAGGGTTAGGATTGGACCTAGGGTTAGGGTTACGTTGAGGGCTAGGGTTAGAGAGACGGTTAGGGCTAGGATTGGACCTAGGGTTAGGGTTAGGTTGAGGGCTAGGGTTAGAGAGACAGTTAGGGTGAGGATTGAACCTAGGGTTAAGTTTACGTTGAGGGCTAAGGTTAGAGAGACGGTTAGGGTTAGGATTGTACCTAGGGTTAGGGTTATGTTGAGGGCTAGGGTTAGAGAGACGATTAGGGCTAGGATTGGACCTAAGGTTAGGGTTAGGTTGAGGGCTAGGGTTAGAGAGACAGTTAGGGTGAGGATTGGACCTAGGGTTAGGGTTATGTTGAGGGCTAGGGTTAGAGAGACTGTTAGGGTTACGATTGGACCTAGGGTTAGATTTATGTTGAAGGCTAGGGTTAAAGAGACGGTTAGCGTTAGGATTGGACCTAGGGTTAGGGTTCTGTTGAGGGCTAGGGTTAGAGAGACGGTTAGGGTTAGGATTGGACCTAGGGTTAGGGTTATGTTGAGGGCTAGGTTAGAGAGACGGTTAGGGTTAGGATTGGATCTAGGGTTAGGGTTATGTTGAGGGCTAGGTTTAGAGAGACGGTTAGGGTGAGGATTGGACATAGGGTTAGGGTTATGTTGAGGGCTAAGGTCAGAGAGACGGTCAGGGTTAGGATTAGACCTAGGGTTAGGGTTATGTTGAGGGCTAGGGTTAGAGAGACGGTTGGGGCTAGAATTGGACCTAGGGTTAGGGTTATGTTGAGGGCTAGGGTTAGAGAGACGGTTAGAGTTAGGAATGGACCTAGGATTAGGGTTATGTTGAGGGCTAGGTTAGAGAGACGGTTAGGGTTAGGATTGGACCTAGGTTTAGGGTTATGTTGAGGGCTAGGTTAGAGAGAAGGTTAGGGTTAGGATTGGATCTAGGGTTAGGGTTATGTGGAGGGCTAGGGTCAGAGAGACTGTTAGGGTTACGATTAGACCTACGGTTAGGGGTATGTTGAGGGCTAGGGTTAGAGAGACGGTTAGGGTTAGGATTGGACGTAGGGTTAGGGTTATGTTGAGGGCTAGGGTTAGAGAGACGGTTAGAGTTAGGAATGGACCTAGGATTAGGGTTATGTTGAGGGCTAGGGTTAGAGAGACGGTTAGGGTTAGGATTGGACCTAGGTTTAGGGTTATGTTGAGGGCTAGGGTTAGAGAGACTGTTAGGGTTAGGATTGGAACTAGGGTTAGTTTTATGTTGAGGGCTAGGGTTAGAGAGACGGTAAGGGGGAGGATTGGACCTAGGGTTAGGGTTATGTTGAGGGCTAGGGTTAGAGAGACAGTTAAGGTTAGGATTGGACCTAGGGTTAGGGTTATGTTGAGGGCTAGGTTTAGAGAGACGGTTAGGGTTAGGATTGGACCTAGGGTTAGGGTTACGTTGAGGACTAGGGTTAGAGAGACGGTTAGGGTTAAAATTGGTCCTAGGGTTATTGTTAAGTTGAGGGCTAGGGTTAGAGAGACGGTTAGGGTTAGGATTGGACCTAGGGATAGGGTTATGTTGAGGGCTAGGGTTAGAGAGACGGTCAGGGTTAGGATTGGGCCTAGGGTTATTGTTATGTTGAGGGCTAGGGTTAGAGAGACAGTTACGGTTAGGATTGGACCTAGGGTTAGCGTTATGTTGAGGGCTAGGTTTAGAGAGACGGTTAGGGTTAGGATTGTACCTAGGGTTAGGGTTATGTTGAGGGCTAGGTTAGAGAGACGGTTAGGGTTAGTATTGGATCTAGGGTTAAGGTTATGTGGAGGGCTAGGGTCAGAGAGACGGTTAGGGTTAGGATTAGACCTACGGTTAGGGGTATGTTGAGGGCTAGGGTTAGAGAGACGGTTGGGGTTAGGATTGGACCTAGGGTTAGGGTTATGTTGAGGGCTAGGGTTAGAGAGACGGTTAGAGTTAGGAATGGACCTAGGTTTAGGGTTATGTTGAGGGCTAGGGTTAGAGAGACGGTTAGGGTTAGGATTGGACCTAGGTTTAGGGTTATGTTGAGGGCTAGGGTTAGAGAGACTGTTAGGGTTAGGATTGGAACTAGGGTTAGTTTTATGTTGAGGGCTAAGGTTAGAGACGGTAAGGGGGAGGATTGGTCCTAGGGTTAGGGTTATGTTGAGGGCTAGGGTTAGAGACGGTTAGGGTTAGGATTGGACCGAGGGTTAGGGTTATGTTGAGGGCTAGGGTTAGAAAGACGGTTAGGGTTAGGATTGGACCTAGGGTTAGGGTTATGTTGAGGGCTAGGGTTAGAGAGACTGTGAGGGTTAGAATTGGACCTAGGGTTAGGGTTATGTTGAGGGCTAGGTTTAGCGAAGACGGTTAGGGTTAAGATTGGACCTAATGTTAGGGTTATGTTGAGGGTTAGGGTTAGAGAGAGGGTTAGGGTTAGGATTGGACCTGGGGTTAGGGTTATGTTGAGGGCTAGGGTTAGAGAGACGGTTAGGGTTAGGATTTGACCTAGGGTTAGGGTTACGTTGAAGGCTAGGGTTAGAGAGACGGTTAGGGTTAGGATTGGACCTAGGGTTAGGGTTATGTTGAGGGCTAGGGTTAGAGAGACGGTTAGGGCTAGGATTGGACCTAGGGTTAGGGTTAGGTTGAGGGCTAGGGTTAGAGAGACAGTTAGGGCGAGGATTGAACCTAGGGTTAAGTTTACGTTGAGGGCTAAGGTTAGAGAGACGGTTAGGGTTAGTATTGTACCTAGGGTTAGGGTTATGTTGAGGGCTAGGGTTAGAGAGACGATTAGGGCTAGGATTGGACCTAGGGTTAGGGTTTGGTTGAGGGCTAGGGTTAGAGAGACAGTTAGGGTGAGGATTGGACCTAGGGTTAGGGTTATGTTGAGGGCTAGGGTTAGAGAGACTGTTAGGGTTACGATTGGACCTAGGGTTAGGTTTATGTTGAAGGCTAGGGTTAGAGAGACGGTTAGGGTTAGGATTGGACCTAGGGTTAGGGTTCTGTTGAGGGCTAGGGTTAGAGAGACGGTTAGGGTTAGGATTGGACCTAGGGTTAGGGTTATGTTGAGGGCTAGGTTAGAGAGACGGTTGGGGTTAGGATTGGATCTAGGGTTAGGGTTATGTTGACGGCTAGGGTAGAGAGAGGGTTAGGGTGAGGATTGGACATAGGTTAGGGTTATGTTGAGGGCTAAGGTCAGAGAGACGGTCAGGGTTAGGATTAGACCTAGGGTTAGGGTTATGTTGAGGGCTAGGGTTAGAGAGACGGTTGGGGCTAGGATTGGACCTAGGGTTAGGGTTAGGTTGAGGTCTAGGGTTAGAGAGACTGTTAGGGTTCCGATTGGACCTACGGTTAGGGTTATGTTGAGGGTTAAGTTCAGAGAGACGGTTCGGGTTAGGATTAGAGCTAGGGTTAGGGTTATGTTGAGGGCTAGGGTTAGAGAGACGGTTGGGGCTAGAATTGGACCTAGGGTTAGGGTTATGTTGAGGGCTATGGTTAGAGAGACTGTTAGGGTTAGGATTAGACCTACGGTTAGGGGTATGTTGAGAGCTAGGGTTAGAGAGACGGTTAGGGTTAGGATTGGACCTAGGGTTAGGGTTATGTTGAGGGCTAGGTTTAGAGAGACGGTTAGGGTTAGGATTGGACCTAGGGTTAGGGTTATGTTGAGGGCCAGGGTTAGAGAGACGGTTAGAGTTAGGAATGGACCTAGGGTTAGGGTTATGTTGAGGGCTAGGGTTAGAGAGACGCTTAGGGTTAGGATTGTACCTAGGGTTAGGTTTATGTTGAGGGCTAGGGTTAGAGAGACGGTTAGGGTTAGGATTGGACCTAGGGTTAGGGTTATGTTGAGGGCTAGGGTTAGAGAGACGGTTAGGGTGAGGATTGAACCTAGGGGTAGGGTTATGTTGAGGGCTAGGGTTCGAGAGACGGTTAGGGTTAGGATTGGACCTAGGGTTACGGTTATGTTGAGAGCTAGGCTTAGAGAGATGGTTAGGGTTAGAATTGGACCTAGGGTTAGGGGTAGGTTGAGGGCTAGGGTTAGAGAGTCGGTTAGGGTTAGGATTGGACCTAGGGTTAGGGTTATGTTCAGGGCTAGGGTTAGAGAGACGATCAGGGTTAGGATTGGACCTAGGGTTAGGGTTATGTTGAGGGCTAAGGTTAGAGAGACGGTTAGGGTTAGGATTGGACCTAGGGTTACTGTTATGTTGAGGGCTAGGGTTAGAGAGACGGTTAGGGTTAGGATTGGACCTAGGGTTAGGGTTAGGTTGAGGGCTAGAGTTAGAGAGACGGTTAGGGTTACGATTGGACCTAGGGTTAGGGATAGGTTGAGGGCTAGGATTAGAGAGACGGTTAGGGTTACGTTTGGACCTAGGGTTAGGGTTATGTTGAGGGCTACGGTTAGAGAGACGGTTAGGGTTAGGATTGGACCTAGGGTTAGGGTTATGTTGAGGGCTAGGGTTAGACAGACGGTTAGGGTTAGGTTTGGACCTAGGGTTGGGGTTATGTGGAGGGCTAGGGTTAGAGAGTGGGTTAGGGTTAGGATTGGATGTAGGGTTAGGGTTATGTTGAGGGCTAAGGTTATAGAGACGGTTAGGGTTAGGATTGGACCTAGGGTTAGGGTTAGGTTGAGGGCTAGGGTTAGAGAGACGGTTAGGGTTAGGATTGGACCTAGGGTTAGGGTTAGGTTGACGGCTAGTGTTAGAGAGACGGTTAGGGTTAGGACTGGCCCTAGGGTTAGGGTTATGTTGAGGGCTAGGGTCAGAGAGACGGTCAGGGTTAGGATTGGACCTAGGGGTATAGTTATGTTGAGGGATAGGGTTAGAGAGACGGTTAGGGTGAGGATTGGACCTAGGTTTAGGGTTATGTTGAGGGCTACGTTAGAGAGACGGTTAGGGTTAGGATTGGACCTAGGGTTAGGGTTATGTTGAGGGCTAGTGTCAGAGAGACAGTTAGGGTTAGGATTGGACCTAGGTTTAGCGTTATGTTGAGGGCTAGGGTTAGAGAGACGGTTAGGGTGAAGATTGGACCTAGAGTTAGGGTTGTGTTGAGGGCTAGGGTTAGAGAGACGGTTAGGGTTAGGATTGGACCTAGGGCTAGGGTTATGTTGAGGGATAGGGTTAGAGAGACGGTTAGGGTTAGGATTGGACCTACTCTTAGAGTTATGTTGAGGGCTAGGATTAGAGAGGCGGTTAGGGTTAGGATTGGACCTACTCTTAGAGTTATGTTGAGGGCTAAGGTTAGAGAGACGGTTAGGGTTAGGATTGGATCTAGGGTTAGGGTTATGTTGACGGCTAGGTTAGAGAGAGGGTTAGGGTTAGGATTGGACATAGGGTTAGGGTTATGTTGAGGGCTAAGATCAGAGAGACGGTCAGGGTTAGGATTAGACCTAGGGTTTGGGTTATGTTGAGGGCTAGGGTTAGAGAGACGGTTGGGGCTAGGATTGGACCTAGGGTTAGGGTTAGGTTGAGGGCTAGGGTTAGAGAGACTGTTAGGGCTCCGATTTTACCTACGGTTAGGGTTATGTTGAGGGTTAAGGTCAGAGAGACGGTTAGGGTTAGGATTAGAGCTAGGGTTAGGGTTATGTTGAGGGCTAGGGTTAGAGAGACGGTTGGGGCTAGAATTGGACCTAGGGTTAGGGTTATGTTGAGGGCTATGGTTAGAGAGACTGTTAGGGTTAGGATTAGACCTACGGTTAGGGGTATGTTGAGAGCTAGGGTTAGAGAGACGGTTAGGGTTAGGATTGGACCTAGGGTTAGGGTTATGTTGAAGGCTAGGTTTAGAGAGACGGTTAGGGTTAGGATGGGACCTAGGGTTAGGGTTATGTTGATTGCTAGGGTTAGAGAGATGGTTAGGGTTAGTATTGGATCTTGTGTTAGGTTTATGTTGAGGGCTAGGGTTAGAGAGACGGTTAGGGTTAGGATTGGACCTAGGGTTAGGGTTATGTTGAGGGCTAGGGTTAGAGAGACGGTCAGGGTTAGGATTGGGCCTAGGGTTAGGGTTATGTTGAGGGCTAGGGTTAGAGAGACAGTTATGGTTAGGATTGGACCTAGGGTTAGGGTTATGTTGAGGGCTCTGGTTAGAGAGACGGTTAGGGCTAGGATTGTACCTAGGGTTAGGGTTATGTTGAGGGCTAGGGTTAGAGAGACTGTTAGGGTTACGATTGGACCTAGGGTTAGGGTTATGTTGAGGGCTAGGGTTAGAGAGACGGTTAGGGTTAGGATTGGACCTAGGGTTAGGGTTATGTTGAGGGCTAGGGTTAGAGAGACTGTCAGGGTTAGGATTGGACCTAGGGTTAGGGTTATGTTGAGGGCTAGGTTTAGAGAAGACGGTTAGGGTTAAGATTGGACCTACTGTTAGGGTTATGTTGAGGGCTAGGGTTAGAGAGACGGTTAGGGTTAGGATTGGACCTGGGATTAGGGTTATGTTGAGGGCTAGGGTTAGAGAGACGGTTAGGGTTAGGATTGGACCTAGGGTTAGGGTTACGTTGAGGGCTAGGTTTAGAGAGACGGTTAGGGTTAGGATTGGACCTAGGGTTAGGGTTACGTTGAGGGCTAGGGTTAGAGAGACGGTTAGGGTTAGGATTGGACCTAGGGTTAGGGTTATGTTGAGGGCTAGGGTTAGAGAGACGGTTAGGGCTAGGATTGGACCTAGGGTTAGGGTTAGGTTGAGGGTTAGGGTTAGAGAGACAGTTAGGGTGAGGATTGAACCTAGGGTTAAGTTTACGTTGAGGGCTAAGTTTAGAGAGACGGTTAGGGTTAGGATTGGACCTAGGGTTAAGGTTATGTTGAGACTAGGGTTAGAGAGACGGTTAGGGCTAGGATTGGACTTAGGGTTAGGGTTAGGTTGAGGGCTAGGGTTAGAGAGACAGTTAGGATGAGGATTGGACCTAGGGTTAGGGTTATGTTGATGGCTAGGGTTAGAGAGACTGTTAGGGTTACGATTGGACCTAGGGTTAGGGTTATGTTGAGGGCTAGGGTTAGAGAGACGGTTAGGGTTAGGATTGGATGTAGGGTTAGGGTTATGTTGAGGGCTAGGGTAGAGAGAGGGTTAGGGTTAGGATTGGACCTAGGGTTAGGGTTATGTTGAGGGCTAGGGTTAGAGAGACGGTTAGGGTTAGGATTGGACCTAAGGTTAGGGTTATGTTGAGGGTTAAGTTCAGAGAGACGGTTAGGGTTAGGATTAGATGTAGGGTTAGGGTTATGTTGAGGGCTAGGGTTAGAGAGACGGTTGGGGCTTGGATTGGACCTAGGGTTAGGGTTATGTTGAGGGCTATGGTTAGAGAGACTGTTAGGGTTAGGATTAGACCTACGGTTAGCGGTATGTTGAGAGCTAGGGTTAGAGAGGCGGTTAGGGTTAGGATTGGACCCAGGGTTAGGGTTATGTTGAGGGCTAGGTTTAGAGAGACGGTTAGGGTTACGATTGGACCTTGGGTTAGGGTTATGTTGAGGGCTAGGGTTAGAGAGACGGTTAGGGTTAGGATTGGACCTCGGGTTAGGGTTATGTTGAGGGCTAGGGTTAGAGAGACGGTTAGGGTTATGATTGGACCTTGGGTTAGGGTTATGTTGAGGGCTAGGTTAGAGAGACGGTTAGGGTTAGGATTGGATCTAGGGTTAGGGTTATGTGGAGGGCTAGGGTCACAGAGACGGTTAGGGTTAGGATTAGACCTACGGTTAGGGGTATGTTGAGGGCTAGGGTTAGAGAGACGGTTAGGGTTAGGATTGGACCTAGGGTTAGGGTTATGTTGAGTTCTAGGGTTAGAGAGACGGTTAGATTTAGGAATGGACCTAGGTTTAGGGTTATGTTGAGGGCTAGGGTTAGAGAGACTGTTAGGGTTAGGATTGGAACTAGGGTTAGTTTTATGTTGAGGGCTAGGTTTAGACAGACGGTAAGGGGGAGGATTGGACCTAGGGTTAGGGTTATGTTGAGGGCTAGGGTTAGAAAGACGGTTAGGGGTAGGATTGGACCTAGGGTTAGGGTTATGTTGAGGGTTAGGGTTAGAGAGACTGTCAGGGTTAGGATTGGACCTAGGGTTAGGGTTATGTTGAGGGCTAGGTTTTGAGAAGACGGTTAGGGTTAAGATTGGACCTACTGTTAGGGTTATGTTGAGGGCTAGGGTTAGAAAGACGGTTAGGGTTAGGATTGGACCTGGGGTTAGGGTTACGTTGAGGGCTAGGGTTAGAGAGACGGTTAGGGTTAGGATTGGACCTAGGGTTAGGGTTATGTTGAGGGCTAGGGTTAGAGAGACGGTTAGGGCTAGGATTAAACCTGGGGTTAGGGTTAGGTTGAGGGCTAGGGTTAGAGAGACAGTTAGGGTGAGGATTGAACCTAGGGTTAAGTTTACGTTGAGGGCTAAGTTTAGAGAGACGGTTAGGGTTAGGATTGGACCTAGGGTTAGGGTTAGGTTGAGGGTTAGGGTTAGAGAGACAGTTAGGGTGAGGATTGAACCTAGGGTTAAGTTTACGTTGAGGGCTAAGTTTAGAGAGACGGTTAGGGTTAGGATTGGACCTAGGGTTAAGGTTATGTTGAGACTAGGGTTAGAGAGACGGTTAGGGCTAGGATTGGACTTAGGGTTAGGGTTAGGTTGAGGGCTAGGTTTAGAGAGACAGTTAGGGTGAGGATTGGACCTAGGGTTAGGGTTATGTTGATGGCTAGGGTTAGAGAGACTGTTAGGGTTACGATTGGACCTAGGGTTAGGGTTATGTTGAGGGCTAGGGTTAGAGAGACGGTTAGGGTTAGGATTGGATCTAGGGTTAGGGTTATGTTGAGGGCTAGGGTAGAGAGAGGGTTAGGGTTAGGATTGGACCTAGGGTTAGGGTTATGTTGAGGGCTAGGGTTAGAGAGACGGTTAGGGTTAGGATTGGACCTAAGGTTAGGGTTATGTTGAGGGTTAAGTTCAGAGAGACGGTTAGGGTTAGGATTAGATGTAGGGTTAGGGTTATGTTGAGGGCTAGGGTTAGAGAGACGGTTGGGGCTTGGATTGGACCTAGGGTTAGGGTTATGTTGAGGGCTATGGTTAGAGAGACTGTTAGGGTTAGGATTAGACCTACGGTTAGCGGTATGTTGAGAGCTAGGGTTAGAGAGGCGGTTAGGGTTAGGATTGGACCCAGGGTTAGGGTTATGTTGAGGGCTAGGTTTAGAGAGACGGTTAGGGTTACGATTGGACCTTGGGTTAGGGTTATGTTGAGGGCTAGGGTTAGAGAGACGGTTAGGGTTAGGATTGGACCTCGGGTTAGGGTTATGTTGAGGGCTAGGGTTAGAGAGACGGTTAGGGTTATGATTGGACCTAGGGTTAGGGTTATGTTGAGGGCTAGGTTAGAGAGACGGTTAGGGTTAGGATTGGATCTAGGGTTAGGGTTATGTGGAGGGCTAGGGTCACAGAGACGGTTAGGGTTAGGATTAGACCTACGGTTAGGGGTATGTTGAGGGCTAGGGTTAGAGAGACGGTTAGGGTTAGGATTGGACCTAGGGTTAGGGTTATGTTGAGTTCTAGGGTTAGAGAGAAGGTTAGAGTTAGGAATGGACCTAGGTTTAGGGTTATGTTGAGGGCTAGGGTTAGAGAGACTTTAGGGTTAGGATTGGAACTAGGGTTAGTTTTATGTTGAGGGCTAGGTTTAGAGAGACGGTAAGGGGGAGGATTGGACCTAGGGTTAGGGTTATGTTGAGGGCTAGGGTTAGAAAGACGGTTAGGGGTAGGATTGGACCTAGGGTTAGGGTTATGTTGAGGGTTAGGGTTAGAGAGACTGTCAGGGTTAGGATTGGACCTAGGGTTAGGGTTATGTTGAGGGCTAGGTTTTGAGAAGACGGTTAGGGTTAAGATTGGACCTACTGTTAGGGTTATGTTGAGGGCTAGGGTTAGAAAGACGGTTAGGGTTAGGATTGGACCTGGGGTTAGGGTTACGTTGAGGGCTAGGGTTAGAGAGACGGTTAGGGTTAGGATTGGACCTAGGGTTAGGGTTATGTTGAGGGCTAGGGTTAGAGAGACGGTTAGGGCTAGGATTGAACCTGGGGTTAGGGTTAGGTTGAGGGCTAGGGTTAGAGAGACAGTTAGGGTGAGGATTGAACCTAGGGTTAAGTTTACGTTGAGGGCTAAGGTTAGAGAGACGGTTAGGGTTAGGATTGGACCTAGGGTTAGGGTTATGTTGAGGGCTAGGGTTAGAGAGACGGTTAGGCCTAGGATTGGACCTAGGGTTAGGGTTAGGTTGAGGGCTAGGGTTAGAGAGACTGTTAGGGTGAGGATTGGACCTAGGATTAGGGTTATGTTGAGGGCTAGGGTTAGAGAGACTGTTAGGGTTATGATTGGACCTAGGGTTAGGGTTATGTTGAAGGCTAGGGTTAGAGAGACGGTTAGGGTTAGGATTGGACCTAGGGTTAGGGTTCTGTTGAGGGCTAGGGTTAGAGAGACGGTTAGGGTTAGGATTGGACCTAGGGATAGGGTTATGTTGAGGGCTAGGTTAGAGAGACGGTTAGGGTTAGGATTGGATCTAGGGTTAGGGTTATGTTGACGGCTAGGGTAGAGAGAGGGTTAGGGTTAGGATTGGACATAGGGTTAGGGTTATGTTGAGGGCTAAGGTCAGAGAGACGGTCAGGGTTAGGATTAGACCTAGGGTTAGGGTTATGTTGAGGGCTAGGGTTAGAGAGACGGTTGGGGCTAGGATTGGACCTAGGGTTAGGGTTAGGTTGAGGGTAGGGTTAGAGAGACTGTTAGGGTTCCGATTGGACCTACGGTTAGGGTTATGTTGAGGGTTAAGGTCAGAGAGACGATTAGGATTAGGATTATGGCTAGGGTTAGGGTTATGTTGAGGGCTAGGGTTAGAGAGACGGTTAGGGTTAGGATTGGACCTAGGGTTAGGGTTATGTTGAGGGCTAGGGTTAGAGAGAAGGTTAGGGTTATGATTGGACCTAGGGTTAGGGTTATGTTGAGGGGTAGGTTAGAGAGACGGTTAGGGTTAGGATTGGACCGAGGGTTAGGGTTATGTTGAGGGCTAGGGTTAGAGAGACTGTCAGGGTTAGAATTGGACCTAGGGTTAGGGTTATGTTGAGGGCTAGGTTTAGCGAAGACGGTTAGGGTTAAGATTGGACCTAATGTTAGGGTTATGTTGAGGGCTAGGGTTAGAGAGACGGTTAGGGTTAGGATTGGACCTGGGGTTAAGGTTATGTTGAGGGCTAGGGTTAGAGAGACGTTTAGGGTTAGGATTGGACCTAGGGTTAGGGTTACGTTTAGGGCTAGGGTTAGAGAGACGGTTAGGGTTAGGATTGAACCTAGGGTTAGGTTTATGTTGAGGGCTACGGTTAGAGAGACGGTTAGGGCTAGGATTGGACCTAGGGTTAGGGTTAGGTTGAGGGCTAGGGTTAGAGAGACAGTTAGGGTGAGGATTGAACCTAGGGTTAAGTTTACGTTGAGGGCTAAGGTTAGAGAGACGGTTAGGGTTAGGATTGTACCTAGGGTTAGGGTTATGTTGAGGGCTAGGGTTAGAGAGACGATTAGGGCTAGGATTGGACCTACGGTTAGGGTTAGGTTGAGGGCTAGTGTTAGAGAGACAGTTAGGGTGAGGATTGGACCTAGGGTTAGGGTTATGTTGAGGGCTAGGGTTAGAGAGACTGTTAGGGTTACGATTGGACCTAGGATTAGGTTTATGTTGAAGGCTAGGGTTAGAGAGACGGTTAGGGTTAGGATTGGACCTAGGGTTAGGGTTCTGTTGAGGGCTAGGGTTAGAGAGACGGTTAGGGTTAGGATTGGACCTAGGGTTAGGGTTATGTTGAGGGCTAGGTTAGAGAGACGGTTAGGGTTAGGATTGGATCTAGGGTTAGGGTTATGTTGACGGCTAGGGTAGAGAGAGGGTTAGGGTGAGGATTGGACATAGGGTTAGGGTTATGTTGAGGGCTAAGGTCAGAGAGACGGTCAGGGTTAGGATTAGACCTAGGGTTAGGGTTAGGTTGAGGGCTAGGGTTAGAGAGACGGTTGGGGCTAGGATTGGACCTAGGGTTAGGGTTAGGTTGAGGTCTAGGGTTAGAGAGACTGTTAGGGTTCCGATTGGAGCTACGGTTAGTGTTATGTTGAGGGTTAAGTTCAGAGAGACGGTTCGGGTTAGGATTAGAGCTAGGGTTAGGGTTATGTTGAGGGCTAGGGTTAGAGAGACGGTTGGGGCTAGAATTGGACCTAGGGTTAGGGTTATGTTGAGGGCTATGGTTAGAGAGACTGTTAGGGTTAGGATTAGACCTACGGTTAGGGGTATGTTGAGAGCTAGGGTTAGAGAGACGGTTAGGGTTAGGATTGGACCTAGGGTTAGGGTTATGTTGAGGGCTAGGTTTAGAGAGACGGTTAGGGTTAGGATTGGACCTAGGGTTAGGGTTATGTTGAGGGCCAGGGTTAGAGAGACGCTTAGGGTTAGGATTGTACCTAGGGTTAGGTTTATGTTGAGGGCTAGGGTTAGAGAGACGGTTAGGGTTAGGATTGGACCTAGGGTTAGGGTTATGTTGAGGGCTAGGGTTAGAGAGACGGTTAGGGTGAGGATTGAACCTAGGGCTAGGGTTATGTTGAGGGCTAGGGTTCGAGAGACGGTTAGGGTTAGGATTGGACCTAGGGTTAGGGTTAGGTTGAGGGCTAGAGTTAGAGAGACGGTTAGGGTTACGATTGGACCTAGGGTTAGGGTTAGGTTGAGGGCTAGGGTTAGAGAGACGGTTAGGGTTACGTTTGGACCTAGGGTTAGGGTTATGTTGAGGGCTAGGGTTAGAGAGACGGTTAGGGTTAGGATTGGACCTAGGGTTAGGGTTATGTTGAGGGCTAGAGTTAGAGAGACGGTTAGGGTTACGATTGGACCTAGGGTTAGGGTTAGGTTGAGGGCTAGGGTTAGAGAGACGGTTAGGGTTACGTTTGGACCTAGGGTTAGGGTTATGTTGAGGGCTAGGGTTAGAGAGACGGTTAGGGTTAGGATTGGACCTAGGGTTAGGGTTATGTTGAGGGCTAGGGTTAGACAGACGGTTAGGGTTAGGATTCGACCTAGGGTTGGGGTTATGTGGAGGGCTAGGGTTAGAGAGTGGGTTAGGGTTAGGAATGGATGTAGGGTTAGGGTTATGTTGAGGGCTAAGGTTATAGAGACGGTTAGGGTTAGGATTGGACCTAGGGTTAGGGTTATGTTGAGGGCTAGGGTTAGAGAGACGGTTAGGGTTAGGATTGGACCTAGGGTTAGGGTTAGGTTGAGGGCTAGTGTTAGAGAGACGGTTAGGGTTAGGACTGGACCTATGGTTAGGGTTATGTTGAGGGCTAAGGTTAGAGAGACGGTCAGGGTTAGGATTGGACCTAGGGGTATAGTTATGTTGAGGGATAGGGTTAGAGAGACGGTTAGCGTGAGGATTGGACCTAGGTTTAGGGTTATGTTGAGGGCTACGTTAGAGAGACGGTTAGGGTTAGGATTGGACCTAGGGTTAGGGTTATGTTGAGGGCTAGTATCAGAGAGACAGTTAGGGTTAGGATTGGACCTAGGTTTAGCGTTATGTTGAGGGCTAGGGTTAGAGAGACGGTTAGGGTGAAGATTGGACCTAGAGTTAGGGTTCTGTTGAGGGCTAGCGTTAGAGAGACGGTTAGGGTTAGGATTGGACCTAGGGTTAGGGTTATGTTGAGGGCTACGGTTAGAGACACGGTTAGGGTTAGCATTGGACCTAGGGTTAAGGTTATGTTGAGGGATAGGGTTAGAGAGACGGTTAGGGTTAGGATTGGACCTACTCTTAGAGTTATGTTGAGGGCTAGGATTAGAGAGGCGGTTAGGGTTAGGATTGGACCTACTCTTAGAGTTATGTTGAGGGCTAAGGTTAGAGAGACGGTTAGGGTTAGGATTGGATCTAGGGTTAGGGTTATGTTGACGGCTAGGGTAGAGAGAGGGTTAGGGTTAGGATTGGACATAGGGTTAGGGTTATGTTGAGGGCTAAGGTCAGAGCGACGGTCAGGGTTAGGATTAGACCTAGGGTTAGGGTTATGTTGAGGGCTAGGGTTAGAGAGACGGTTGGGGCTAGGATTGGACCTAGGGGTAGGGTTAGGTTGAGGGATAGGGTTAGAGAGACTGTTAGGGTTCCGATTTTACCTACGGTTAGGGTTATGTTGAGGGTTAAGGTCAGAGAGACGGTTAGGGTTAGGATTAGAGCTAGGGTTAGGGTTATGTTGAGGGCTAGGGTTAGAGAGACGGTTGGGGCTAGAATTGGACCTAGGGTTAGTGTTATGTTGAGGGCTATGGTTAGAGAGACTGTTAGGGTTAGGATTAGACCTACGGTTAGGGGTATGTTGAGAGCTAGGGTTAGAGAGACGGTTAGGGTTAGGATTGGACCTAGGGTTAGGGTTATGTTGAGGGCTAGGTTTAGAGAGACTGTTAGGGTTAGGATTGGACCTAGGGTTAGGGTTATGTTGAGGGCTAGGGTTAGAGAGATGGTTAGGGTTAGGATTGGATCTTGTGTTAGGTTTATGTTGAGGGCTAGGGTTAGAGAGACGGTTAGGTTTAGGATTGGACCTAGGGTTAGGGTTATGTTGAGGGCTAGGGTTAGAGAGACGGTCAGGGTTAGGATTGGGCCTAGGGTTAGGGTTATGTTGAGGGCTAGGGTTAGAGAGACAGTTACGGTTAGGATTGGACCTAGGGTTAGGGTTATGTTGAGGGCTCTGGTTAGAGAGACGGTTAGGGCTAGGATTGTACCTAGGGTTAGGGTTATGTTGAGGGCTAGGGTTAGAGAGACTGTTAGGGTTACGATTGGACCTAGGGTTAGGGTTATGTTGAGGGCTAGGGTTAGAGAGATGGTTAGGGTTAGGATTGGACCTAGGGTTAGGGTTATGGTGAGGGCTAGGGTTAGAGAGACGGTTAGGGTTATGATTGGACCTCAGGTTAGGGTTATGTTGAGGGGTAGGTTAGAGAGACGGTTAGGGTTAGGATTGGATCTAGGGTTAGGGTTATGTGGAGGGCTAGGGTCAGAGAGACGGTTAGGGTTAGGAATAGACCTACGGTTAGGGGTATGTTGAGGGCTAGGGTTAGAGAGACGGTTAGGTTTAGGATTGGACCTAGCGTTAGGGTTATGTTGAGGGATAGGGTTAGAGAGACGGTTAGAGTTAGGAATGGACCTAGGATTAGGGTTATGTTGAGGGATAGGGTTAGATAGACGGTTATGGTTAGGATTGGACCTAGGTTTAGGGTTATGTTGAGGGCTAGGGTTAGAGAGACTGTTAGGGTTATGATTGGAACTAGGGTTAGTTTTATGTTGAGGGCTAGGGTTAGAGAGACGGTAAGGGGGAGGATTGGACCTAGGGTTAGGGTTATGTTGAGGGCTAGGGTTAGAGAGACGGTTAGGGTTAGGATTGGACCGAGGGTTAGGGTTATGTTGAGGGCTAGGGTTAGAAAGACGGTTAGGGTTAGGATTGGACCTAGGGTTAGGGTTATGTTGAGGGCTAGGGTTAGAAAGACGGTTAGGGTTAGGATTGGACCTAGGGTTAGGGTTATGTTGAGGGCTAGGGTTAGAGAGACTGTCAGGGTTAGGATTGGACCTAGGGTTAGGGTTATGTTGAGGGCTAGGTTTAGAGAAGACGGTTAGGGTTAAGATCGGACCTACTGTTAGGGTTATGTTGAGGGCTAGGGTTAGAGAGACGGTTAGGGTTAGGATTGGACCTGGGATTAGGGTTATGTTGAGGGCTAGGGTTAGAGAGACGGTTAGGGTTAGGATTGGACCTAGGGTTAGGGTTACGTTGAGGGCTAGGGTTAGAGAGACGGTTAGGGTTAGGATTGGACCTAGGGTTAGGGTTACGTTGAGGGCTAGGGTTAGAGAGACGGTTAGGGTTAGGATTGGACCTAGGGTTAGGGTTATGTTGAGGGCTAGGGTTAGAGAGACGGTTAGGGCTAGGATTGGACCTAGGGTTAGGGTTAGGTTGAGGGTAAGGGTTAGAGAGACAGTTAGGGTGAGGATTGAACCTAGGGTTAAGTTTACGTTGAGGGCTAAGGTTAGAGACGGTTAGGGTTAGGATTGGACCTAGGGTTAGGGTTATGTTGAGTCTAGGGTTAGAGAGACGGTTAGGGCTAGGATTGGACTTAGGGTTAGGGTTAGGTTGAGGGCTAGGGTTAGAGAGACAGTTAGGGTGAGGATTGGACCTAGGGTTAGGGTTATGTTGATGGCTAGGGTTAGAGAGACTGTTAGGGTTACGATTGGACCTAGGGTTAGGATTATGTTGAGGGCTAGGGTTAGAGAGACGGTTAGGGTTAGGATTGGATCTAGGGTTAGGGTTATGTTGAGGGCTAGGGTAGAGAGAGGGTTAGGGTTAGGATTGGACCTAGGGTTAGGGTTATGTTGAGGGCTAGGGTTAGAGAGACGGTTAGGGTTAGGATTGGACCTAGGGTTAGGGTTATGTTGAGGGTTAAGTTCAGAGAGACGGTTAGGGTTAGGATTAGAGGTAGGGTTAGGGTTATGTTGAGGGCTAGGGTTAGAGAGACGGTTGGGGCTTGGATTGGACCTAGGGTTAGGGTTATGTTGAGGGCTATGGTTAGAGAGACTGTTAGGGTTAGAATTAGACCTACGGTTAGGGGTATGTTGAGAGCTAGGGTTAGAGAGGCGGTTAGGGTTAGGATTGGACCCAGGGTTAGGGTTATGTTGAGGGCTAGGTTTAGAGAGACGGTTAGGGTTACGATTGGACCTAGGGTTAGGGTTATGTTGAGAGCTAGGGTTAGAGAGACGGTTAGGGTTAGGATTGGACCTAGGGATAGTGTTATGTTGAGGGCTAGGGTTAGAGAGACGGTTAGGGTTATGATTGGACCTAGGGTTAGGGTTATGTCGGGGGCTAGGTTAGGGAGACGGTTAGGGTTAGGATTGGATCTAGGGTTGGGTTATGTGGAGGGCTAGGGTCACAGAGACGGTTAGGGTTAGGATTAGACCTACGGTTAGGGGTATGTTGAGGGCTAGGGTTAGAGAGACGGTTAGGGTTAGGATTGGATGTAGGGTTAGGGTTATGTTGAGGGCTAAGGTTATAGAGACGGTTAGGGTTAGGATTGGACCTAGGGTTAGGGTTATGTTGAGGGCTAGGGTTAGAGAGACGGTTAGGGTTAGGATTGGACCTAGGGTTAGGGTTAGGTTGAGGGCTAGTGTTAGAGAGACGGTTAGGGTTAGGACTGGACCTAGGGTTAGGGTTATGTTGAGGGCTAGGGTTAGAGAGACGGTCAGGGTTAGGATTGGACCTAGGGGTATAGTTATGTTGAGGGATAGGGTTAGAGAGACGGTTAGCGTGAGGATTGGACCTAGGTTTAGGGTTATGTTGAGGGCTACGTTAGAGAGACGGTTAGGGTTAGGATTGGACCTAGGGTTAGGGTTATGTTGAGGGCTAGTGTCAGAGAGACAGTTAGGGTTAGGATTGGACCTAGGTTTACCGTTATGTTGAGGGCTAGGGTTAGAGAGACGGTTAGGGTGAAGATTGGACCTAGAGTTAGGGTTCTGTTGAGGGCTAGGGTTAGAGAGACGGTTAGGGTTAGGATTGGACCTAGGGTTAGGGTTATGTTGAGGGCTACGGTTAGAGACACGGTTAGGGTTAGCATTGGACCTGGGGTTAGGGTTATGTTGAGGGCTGGGTTAGAGAGACGGTTAGGGTTAGGATTGGACCTACTCTTAGAGTTATGTTGAGGGCTAGGATTAGAGAGGCGGTTAGGGTTAGGATTGGACCTACTCTTAGAGTTATGTTGTGGGCTAAGGTTAGAGAGACGGTTAGGGTTAGGATTGGACATAGGGTTAGGGTTATGTTGAGGCCTAAGGTCAGAGAGACGGTCAGGGTTAGGATTAGACCTAGGGTTAGGGTTATGTTGAGGGCTAGGGTTAGAGAGACGGTTGAGGCTAGGATTGGACCTAGGGTTAGGGTAGGTTGAGGGCTAGGGTTAGAGAGACTGTTAGGGTTCCGATTTTACCTACGGTTAGGGTTATGTTGAGGGTTAAGGTCAGAGAGACGGTTAGGGTTAGGATTAGAGCTAGGGTTAGGGTTATGTTGAGGGCTAGGGTTAGAGAGACGGTTGGGGCTAGAATTGGACCTAGGGTTAGGGTTATGTTGAGGGCTATGGTTAGAGAGACTGTTAGGGTTAGGATTAGACCTACGGTTAGGGGTATGTTGAGAGCTAGGGTTAGAGAGACGGTTAGGGTTAGGATTGTACCTAGGGTTAGGGTTATGTTGAGGGCTAGGTTTAGAGAGACGGTTAGGGTTAGGATTGGACCTAGGGTTAGGGTTATGTTGAGGGCTAGGGTTAGAGAGATGGTTAGGGTTAGGATTGGATCATCTGTTAGGTTTATGTTGAGGGCTAGGGTTAGAGAGACGGTTAGGGTTAGGATTGGACCTAGGGTTAGGGTTATGTTGAGGGCTAGGGTTAGAGAGACGGTCAGGTTTAGGATTGGGCCTAGGGTTAGGGTTATGTTGAGGGCTAGGGTTAGAGAGACAGTTACGGTTAGGATTGGACCTAGGGTTAGGGTTATGTTGAGGGCTCTGGTTAGAGAGACGGTTAGGGCTAGGATTGTACCTAGGGTTAGGGTTATGTTGAGGACTAGGGTTAGAGAGACTGTTAGGGTTACGATTGGACCTAGGGTTAGGGTTATGTTGAGGGCTAGGGTTAGAGAGACGGTCAGGGTTAGGATTGGACCTAGGGTTAGGGTTATGTTGAGGGCTAGGGTCAGAGAGACGGTTAGGGTTAGGATTAGACCTACGGTTAGGGGTATGTTGAGGGCTAGGGTTAGAGAGACGGTTAGGGTTAGGATTGGACCTAGCGTTAGGGTTATGTTGAGGGATAGGGTTAGAGAGACGGTTAGAGTTAGGAATGGACCTAGGATTAGGGTTATGTTGAGGGCTAGGGTTAGAGAGACTGTTAGGGTTATGATTGGAACTAGGGTTAGTTTTATGTTGAGGGCTAGGGTTAGAGAGACGGTAAGGGGGAGGATTGGACCTAGGGTTAGGGTTATGTTGAGGGCTAGGTTTAGAGAAGACGGTTAGGGTTAAGATTGGACCTACTGTTAGGGTTATGTTGAGGGCTAGGGTTAGAGAGACGGTTAGGGTTAGGATTGGACCTGGGATTAGGGTTATGTTGAGGGCTAGGGTTAGAGAGACGGTTAGGGTTAGGATTGGACCTAGGGTTAGGGTTACGTTGAGGGCTAGGGTTAGAGAGACGGTTAGGGTTAGGATTGGACCTAGGGTTAGGGTTACGTTGAGGGCTAGGGTTAGAGAGACGGTTAGGGTTAGGATTGGACCTAGGGTTAGGGTTATGTTGAGGGCTAGGGTTAGAGAGACGGTTAGGGCTAGGATTGGACCTAGGGTTAGGGTTAGGTTGAGGGTTAGGGTTAGAGAGACAGTTAGGGTGAGGATTGAACCTAGGGTTAAGTTTACGTTGAGGGCTAAGTTTAGAGAGACGGTTAGGGTTATGATTGGACCTAGGGTTAAGGTTATGTTGAGTCTAGGGTTAGAGAGACGGTTAGGGCTAGGATTGGACTTAGGGTTAGGGTTAGGTTGAGGGCTAGGGTTAGAAAGACAGTTAGGGTGAGGATTGGACCTAGGGTTAGGGTTATGTTGAGGGCTAGGGTTAGAGAGACGGTTAGGGTTAGGATTGGATCTAGGGTTAGGGTTATGTTGAGGGCTAGGGTAGAGAGAGGGTTAGGGTTAGGATTGGACCTAGGGTTAGGGTTATGTTGAGGGCTAGGGTTAGAGAGACGGTTAGGGTTAGGATTGGACCTAAGGTTAGGGTTATGTTGAGGGTTAAGTTCAGAGAGACGGTTAGGGTTAGGATTAGATGTTGGGTTAGGGTTATGTTGAGGGCTAGGGTTAGAGAGACGGTTGGGGCTTGGATTGGACCTAGGGTTAGGGTTATGTTGAGGGCTATGGTTAGAGAGACTGTTAGGGTTAGGATTAGACCTACGGTTAGCGGTATGTTGAGAGCTAGGGTTAGAGAGGCGGTTAGGGTTAGGATTGGACCCAGGGTTAGGGTTATGTTGAGGGCTAGGTTTAGAGAGACGGTTAGGGTTACGATTGGACCTAGGGTTAGGGTTATGTTGAGGGCTAGGGTTAGAGAGACGGTTAGGGTTAGGATTGGACCACGGGTTAGGGTTATGTTGAGGGCTAGGGTTAGAGAGACGGTTAGGGTTATGATTGGACCTAGGGTTAGGGTTATGTTGAGGGCTAGGTTAGAGAGACGGTTAGGGTTAGGATTGGATCTAGGGTTAGGGTTATGTGGAGGGCTAGGGTCACAGAGACGGTTAGGGTTAGGATTAGACCTACGGTTAGGGGTATGTTGAGGGCTAGGGTTAGAGAGACGGTTAGGGTTAGGATTGGACCTAGGGTTAGGGTTATGTTGAGGGCTAGGGTTAGAGAGACGGTTAGAGTTAGGAATGGACCTAGGTTTAGGGTTATGTTGAGGGCTAGGGTTAGAGAGACTGTTAGGGTTCGGATTGGAACTAGGGTTAGTTTTATGTTGAGGGCTAGGTTTAGAGAGACGGTAGGGGGAGGATTGGACATAGGGTTAGGGTTATGTTGAGGGCTAGGGTTAGAAAGACGGTTAGGGGTAGGATTGGACCTAGGGTTAGGGTTATGTTGAGGGTTAGGGTTAGAGAGACTGTCAGGGTTAGGATTGGACCTAGGGTTAGGGTTATGTTGAGGGCTAGGTTTTGAGAAGACGGTTAGGGTTAAGATTGGACCTACTGTTAGGGTTATGTTGAGGGCTAGGGTTAGAAAGACGGTTAGGGTTAGGATTGGACCTAGGGTTAGGGTTACGTTGAGGGCTAGGGTTAGAGAGACGGTTAGGGTTAGGATTGGACCTAGGGTTAGGGTTATGTTGAGGGCTAGGGTTAGAGAGACGGTTAGGGCTAGGATTGAACCTGGGGTTAGGGTTAGGTTGAGGGCTAGGGTTAGAGAGACAGTTAGGGTGAGGATTGGACCTAGGATTAGGGTTATGTTGAGGGCTAGGGTTAGAGAGACTGTTAGGGTTACGATTGGACCTAGGGTTAGGGTTATGTTGAAGGCTAGGGTTAGAGAGACGGTTAGGGTTAGGATTGGACCTAGGGTTAGGGTTCTGTTGAGGGCTAGGGTTAGAGAGACGGTTAGGGTTAGGATTGGACCTAGGGTTAGGGTTAGGTTGAGGGTAGGGTTAGAGAGACTGTTAGGGTTCCGATTGGACCTACGGTTAGGGTTATGTTGAGGGTTAAGGTCAGAGAGACGATTAGGATTAGGATTATGGCTAGGGTTAGGGTTATGTTGAGGGCTAGGGTTAGAGAGACGGTTGGGGCTAGAATTGGACCTAGGGTTAGGGTTATGTTGATGGCTGGGGATAGAGAGACTGTTAGGGCTAGGATTGGACCTAGGGTTAGGGTTAGGTTGAGGGCTAGGGTTAGAGAGACAGTTAGGGTGAGGATTGGACCTAAGGTTATGGTTACGTTGAGGGCTAAGGTTAGAGAGACGGTTAGGGTTAGGATTGGACCTAGGGTTAGGGTTATGTTGAGGGCTAGGGTTAGAGAGACTGTTAGGGTTACGATTGGACCTAGGGTTAGGGTTATGTTGAGGGCTAGGGTTAGAGAGACGGTTAGGGTTAGGATTGGACCTAGGGTTAGGGTTATGTTGAGGGCTAGGGTTAGAGAGACGGTTAGGGTTATGATTGGACCTAGGGTTAGGGTTATGTTGAGGGGTAGGTTAGAGAGACGGTTAGGGTTAGGATTGGACCGAGGGTTAGGGTTATGTTGAGGGCTAGGGTTAGAAAGACGGTTAGGGTTAGGATTGGACCTAGGGTTAGGGTTATGTTGAGGGCTAGGGTTAGAGAGACTGTCAGGGTTAGAATTGGACCTAGGGTTAGGGTTATGTTGAGGGCTAGGTTTAGCGAAGGCGGTTAGGGTTAAGATTGGACCTAATGTTAGGGTTATGTTGAGGGCTAGGGTTAGAGAGACGGTTAGGGTTAGGATTGGACCTGGGGTTAGGGTTATGTTGAGGGCTAGGGTTAGAGAGACGTTTAGGGTTAGGATTGGACCTAGGGTTAGGGTTACGTTTAGGGCTAGGGTTAGAGAGACGGTTAGGGTTAGGATTGAACCTAGGGTTAGGGTTATGTTGAGGGCTACGGTTAGAGAGACGGTTAGGGCTAGGATTGGACCTAGGGTTAGGGTTAGGTTGAGGGCTAGGGTTAGAGAGACAGTTAGGGTGAGGATTGAACCTAGGGTTAAGTTTACGTTGAGGGCTAAGGTTAGAGAGACGGTTAGGGTTAGGATTGTACCTAGGGTTAGGGTTATGTTGAGGGCTAGGGTTAGAGAGACGATTAGGGTTAGGATTGGACCTAGGGTTAGGGTTAGGTTGAGGGCTAGTGTTAGAGAGACAGTTAGGGTGAGGATTGGACCTAGGGTTAGGGTTATGTTGAGGGCTAGGGTTAGAGAGACTGTTAGGGTTACGATTGGACCTAGGATTAGGTTTATGTTGAAGGCTAGGGTTAGAGAGACGGTTAGGGTTAGGATTGGACCTAGGGTTAGGGTTCTGTTGAGGGCTAGGGTTAGAGAGACGGTTAGGGTTAGGATTGGACCTAGGGTTAGGGTTATGTTGAGGGCTAGGTTAGAGAGACGGTTAGGGTTAGGATTGGATCTAGGGTTAGGGTTATGTTGACGGCTAGGGTAGAGAGAGGGTTAGGGTGAGGATTGGACATAGGGTTAGGGTTATGTTGAGGGCTAAGGTCAGAGAGACGGTCAGGGTTAGGATTAGACCTAGGGTTAGGGTTATGTTGAGGGCTAGGGTTAGAGAGACGGTTGGGGCTAGGATTGGACCTAGGGTTAGGGTTAGGTTGAGGTCTAGGGTTAGAGAGACTGTTAGGGTTCCGATTGGACCTACGGTTAGGGTTATGTTGAGGGCTATGGTTAGAGAGACTGTTAGGGTTAGGATTTGACCTACGGTTAGGGGTATGTTGAGAGCTAGTGTTAGAGAGACGGTTAGGGTTAGGATTGGACCTACGGTTAGGGTTATGTTGAGGGCTAGGTTTAGAGAGACGGTTAGGGTTAGGATTGGACCTAGGGTTAGGGTTATGTTGAGGGCTAGGGTTAGAGAGATGGTTAGGGTTACGATTGGATCTTGTGTTAGGTTTATGTTGAGGGCTAGGGTTAGAGAGACGGTTAGGGTTAGGATTGGACCTAGGGTTAGGGTTATGTTGAGGGCTAGGGTTAGAGAGACGGTCAGGGTTAGGATTGGGCCTAGGGTTAGGGTTATGTTGAGGGCTAGGGTTAGAGAGACAGTTACGGTTAGGATTGGACCTAGGGTTAGGGTTATGTTGAGGGCTAGGGTTAGAGAGACTGTTAGGGTTACGATTGGACCTAGGGTTAGGGTTATGTTGAGGGCTAGGGTTAGAGAGACGGTTAGGGTTAGGATTGGACCTAGGGTTAGGGTTATGTTGAGGGCTAGGGTTAGAGAGACGGTTAGGGTTATGATTGGACCTAAGGTTAGGGTTATGTTGAGGGGTAGGTTAGAGAGACGGTTAGGGTTAGGATTGGATCTAGGGTTAGGGTTATGTGGAGGGCTAGGGTCAGAGAGACGGTTAGGGTTAGGATTAGACCTACGGTTAGGGGTATGTTGAGGGCTAGGGTTAGAGAGACGGTTAGGGTTAGGATTGGACCTAGCGTTAGGGTTATGTTGAGGGATAGGGTTAGAGAGACGGTTAGAGTTAGGAATGGACCTAGGATTAGGGTTATGCTGAGGGATAGGGTTAGATAGACGGTTATGGTTAGGATTGGACCTAGGTTTAGGGTTATGTTGAGGGCTAGGTTTAGAGAGACTGTTAGGGTTAGGATTGGAACTAGGGTTAGTTTTATGTTGAGGGCTAGGGTTAGAGAGACGGTAAGGGGGAGGATTGGACCTAGGGTTAGGGTTATGTTGAGGGCTAGGTTTAGAGAGACGGTTAGGGTTAGGATTGGACCGAGGGTTAGGGTTATGTTGAGGGCTAGGGTTAGAAAGACGGTTAGGGTTAGGATTGGACCTAGGGTTAGGGTTATGTTGAGGGCTAGGGTTAGAGAGACTGTCAGGGTTAGGATTGGACCTAGGGTTAGGGTTATGTTGAGGGCTAGGTTTAGAGAAGACGGTTAGGGTTAAGATTGGACCTACTGTTAGGGTTATGTTGAGGGCTAGGGTTAGAGAGACGGTTAGGGTTAGGATTGGACCTAGAGTTAGGGTTCTGTTGAGGGCTAGGGTTAGAGAGACGGTTAGGGTTAGGATTGGACCTAGGGTTAGGGTTATGTTGAGGGCTAGGTTTAGAGACACGGTTAGGGTTAGCATTGGACCTAGGTTTAGGGTTATGTTGAGGGATAGGGTTAGAGAGACGGTTAGGGTTAGGATTGGATGTAGGGTTAGGGTTATGTTGAGGGCTAAGGTTATAGAGACGGTTAGGGTTAGGATTGGACCTAGGGTTAGGGTTATGTTGAGGGCTAGGGTTAGAGAGACGGTTAGGGTTAGGATTGGACCTAGGGTTAGGGTTAGGTTGAGGGCTAGTGTTAGAGAGACGGTTAGGGTTAGGACTGGACCTAGGGTTAGGGTTATGTTGAGGGCTAGGGTTAGAGAGACGGTCAGGGTTAGGATTGGACCTAGGGGTATAGTTATGTTGAGGGATAGGGTTAGAGAGACGGTTAGGGTGAAGATTGGACCTAGAGTTATGGTTCTGTTGAGGGCTAGGGTTAGAGAGACGGTTAGGGTTAGGATTGGACCTAGGGTTAGGGTTATGTTGAGGGCTACGGTTAGAGACACGGTTAGGGTTAGCATTGGACCTGGGGTTAGGGTTATGTTGAGGGCTGGGTTAGAGAGACGGTTAGGGTTAGGATTGGACCTACTCTTAGAGTTATGTTGAGGGCTAGGATTAGAGAGGCGGTTAGGGTTAGGATTGGACCTACTCTTAGAGTTATGTTGTGGGCTAAGGTTAGAGAGACGGTTAGGGTTAGGATTGGACATAGGGTTAGGGTTATGTTGAGGCCTAAGGTCAGAGAGACGGTCAGGGTTAGGATTAGACCTAGGGTTAGGGTTATGTTGAGGGCTAGGGTTAGAGAGACGGTTGAGGCTAGGATTGGACCTAGGGTTAGGGTAGGTTGAGGGCTAGGGTTAGAGAGACTGTTAGGGTTCCGATTTTACCTACGGTTAGGGTTATGTTGAGGGTTAAGGTCAGAGAGACGGTTAGGGTTAGGATTAGAGCTAGGGTTAGGGTTATGTTGAGGGCTAGGGTTAGAGAGACGGTTGGGGCTAGAATTGGACCTAGGGTTAGGGTTATGTTGAGGGCTATGGTTAGAGAGACTGTTAGGGTTAGGATTAGACCTACGGTTAGGGGTATGTTGAGAGCTAGGGTTAGAGAGACGGTTAGGGTTAGGATTGTACCTAGGGTTAGGGTTATGTTGAGGGCTAGGTTTAGAGAGACGGTTAGGGTTAGGATTGGACCTAGGGTTAGGGTTATGTTGAGGGCTAGGGTTAGAGAGATGGTTAGGGTTAGGATTGGATCATCTGTTAGGTTTATGTTGAGGGCTAGGGTTAGAGAGACGGTTAGGGTTAGGATTGGACCTAGGGTTAGGGTTATGTTGAGGGCTAGGGTTAGAGAGACGGTCAGGTTTAGGATTGGGCCTAGGGTTAGGGTTATGTTGAGGGCTAGGGTTAGAGAGACAGTTACGGTTAGGATTGGACCTAGGGTTAGGGTTATGTTGAGGGCTCTGGTTAGAGAGACGGTTAGGGCTAGGATTGTACCTAGGGTTAGGGTTATGTTGAGGACTAGGGTTAGAGAGACTGTTAGGGTTACGATTGGACCTAGGGTTAGGGTTATGTTGAGGGCTAGGGTTAGAGAGACGGTCAGGGTTAGGATTGGACCTAGGGTTAGGTTTATGTTGAGGGCTAGGGTCAGAGAGACGGTTAGGGTTAGGATTAGACCTACGGTTAGGGGTATGTTGAGGGCTAGGGTTAGAGAGACGGTTAGGGTTAGGATTGGACCTAGCGTTAGGGTTATGTTGAGGGATAGGGTTAGAGAGACGGTTAGAGTTAGGAATGGACCTAGCATTAGGGTTATGTTGAGGGCTAGGGTTAGAGAGACTGTTAGGGTTATGATTGGAACTAGGGTTAGTTTTATGTTGAGGGCTAGGGTTAGAGAGACGGTTAGGGCTAGGATTGGACCTAGGGTTAGGGTTAGGTTGAGGGTTAGGGTTAGAGAGACAGTTAGGGTGAGGATTGAACCTAGGGTTAAGTTTACGTTGAGGGCTAAGTTTAGAGAGACGGTTAGGGTTATGATTGGACCTAGGGTTAAGGTTATGTTGAGTCTAGGGTTAGAGAGACGGTTAGGGCTAGGATTGGACTTAGGGTTAGGGTTAGGTTGAGGGCTAGGGTTAGAAAGACAGTTAGGGTGAGGATTGGACCTAGGGTTAGGGTTATGTTGATGGCTAGGGTTAGAGAGACTGTTAGGGTTACGATTGGACCTAGGGTTAGGGTTATGTTGAGGGCTAGGGTTAGAGAGACGGTTAGGGTTAGGATTGGATCTAGGGTTAGGGTTATGTTGAGGGCTAGGGTAGAGAGAGGGTTAGGGTTAGGATTGGACCTAGGGTTAGGGTTATGTTGAGGGCTAGGGTTAGAGAGACGGTTAGGGTTAGGATTGGACCTAAGGTTAGGGTTATGTTGAGGGTTAAGTTCAGAGAGACGGTTAGGGTTAGGATTAGATGTTGGGTTAGGGTTATGTTGAGGGCTAGGGTTAGACAGACGGTTGGGGCTTGGATTGGACCTAGGGTTAGGGTTATGTTGAGGGCTATGGTTAGAGAGACTGTTAGGGTTAGGATTAGACCTACGGTTAGCGGTATGTTGAGAGCTAGGGTTAGAGAGGCGGTTAGGGTTAGGATTGGACCCAGGGTTAGGGTTATGTTGAGGGCTAGGTTTAGAGAGACGGTTAGGGTTACGATTGGACCTAGGGTTAGGGTTATGTTGAGGGCTAGGGTTAGAGAGACGGTTAGGGTTAGGATTGGACCTCGGGTTAGGGTTATGTTGAGGGCTAGGGTTAGAGAGACGGTTAGGGTTATGATTGGACCTAGGGTTAGGGTTATGTTGAGGGCTAGGTTAGAGAGACGGTTAGGGTTAGGATTGGATCTAGGGTTAGGGTTATGTGGAGGGCTAGGGTCACAGAGACGGTTAGGGTTAGGATTAGACCTACGGTTAGGGGTATGTTGAGGGCTAGGGTTAGAGAGACGGTTAGGGTTAGGATTGGACCTAGGGTTAGGGTTATGTTGAGGGCTAGGGTTAGAGAGACGGTTAGAGTTAGGAATGGACCTAGGTTTAGGGTTATGTTGAGGGCTAGGGTTAGAGAGACTGTTAGGGTTCGGATTGGAACTAGGGTTAGTTTTATGTTGAGGGCTAGGTTTAGAGAGACGGTAGGGGGAGGATTGGACATAGGGTTAGGGTTATGTTGAGGGCTAGGGTTAGAAAGACGGTTAGGGGTAGGATTGGACCTAGGGTTAGGGTTATGTTGAGGGTTAGGGTTAGAGAGACTGTCAGGGTTAGGATTGGACCTAGGGTTAGGGTTATGTTGAGGGCTAGGTTTTGAGAAGACGGTTAGGGTTAAGATTGGACCTACTGTTAGGGTTATGTTGAGGGCTAGGGTTAGAAAGACGGTTAGGGTTAGGATTGGACCTAGGGTTAGGGTTATGTTGAGGGCTAGGGTTAGAGAGACGGTTAGGGCTAGGATTGAACCTGGGGTTAGGGTTAGGTTGAGGGCTAGGGTTAGAGAGACAGTTAGGGTGAGGATTGAACCTAGGGTTAAGTTTACGTTGAGGGCTAAGGTTAGAGAGACGGTTAGGGTTAGGATTGGACCTAGGGTTAGGGTTATGTTGAGGGCTAGGGTTAGAGAGACGGTTAGGGCTAGGATTGGACCTAGGGTTAGGGTTAGGTTGAGGGCTAGGGTTAGAGAGACAGTTAGGGTGAGGATTGGACCTAGGATTAGGGTTATGTTGAGGGCTAGGGTTAGAGAGACTGTTAGGGTTACGATTGGACCTAGGGTTAGGGTTATGTTGAAGGCTAGGGTTAGAGAGACGGTTAGGGTTAGGATTGGACCTAGGGTTAGGGTTCTGTTGAGGGCTAGGGTTAGAGAGACGGTTAGAGTTAGGATTGGACCTAGGGATAGGGTTATGTTGAGGGCTAGGTTAGAGAGACTGTTAGGGTTAGGATTGGATCTAGGGTTAGGGTTATGTTGACGGCTAGGGTAGAGAGAGGGTTAGGGTTAGGATTGGACATAGGGTTAGGGTTATGTTGAGGGCTAAGGTCAGAGAGACGGTCAGGGTTAGGATTAGACCTAGGGTTAGGGTTATGTTGAGGGCTAGGGTTAGAGAGACGGTTGGGGCTAGGATTGGACCTAGGGTTAGGGTTAGGTTGAGGGTAGGGTTAGAGAGACTGTTAGGGTTCCGATTGGACCTACGGTTAGGGTTATGTTGAGGGTTAAGGTCAGAGAGACGATTAGGATTAGGATTATGGCTAGGGTTAGGGTTATGTTGAGGGCTAGGGTTAGAGAGACGGTTGGGGCTAGAATTGGACCTAGGGTTAGGGTTATGTTGATGGCTGGGGATAGAGAGACGGTTAGGGCTAGGATTGGACCTAGGGTTAGGGTTAGGTTGAGGGCTAGGGTTAGAGAGACAGTTAGGGTGAGGATTGGACCTAAGGTTAGGGTTACGTTGAGGGCTAAGGTTAGAGAGACGGTTAGGATTAGGATTGGACCTAGGGTTAGGGTTATGTTGAGGGCTAGGGTTAGAGAGACTGTTAGGGTTACGATTGGACCTAGGGTTAGGGTTATGTTGAGGGCTAGGGTTAGAGAGACGGTTAGGGTTAGGATTGGACCTAGGGTTAGGGTTATGTTGAGGGCTAGGGTTAGAGAGACGGTTAGGGTTATGATTGGACCTAGGGTTAGGGTTATGTTGAGGGGTAGGTTAGAGAGACGGTTAGGGTTAGGATTGGACCGAGGGTTAGGGTTATGTTGAGGGCTAGGGTTAGAAAGACGGTTAGGGTTAGGATTGGACCTAGGGTTAGGGTTATGTTGAGGGCTAGGGTTAGAGAGACTGTCAGGGTTAGAATTGGACCTAGGGTTAGGGTTATGTTGAGGGCTAGGTTTAGCGAAGGCGGTTAGGGTTAAGATTGGACCTAATGTTAGGGTTATGTTGAGGGCTAGGGTTAGAGAGACGGTTAGGGTTAGGATTGGACCTGGGGTTAGGGTTATGTTGAGGGCTAGGGTTAGAGAGACGTTTAGGGTTAGGATTGGACCTAGGGTTAGGGTTACGTTTAGGGCTAGGGTTAGAGAGACGGTTAGGGTTAGGATTGAACCTAGGGTTAGGGTTATGTTGAGGGCTACGGTTAGAGAGACGGTTAGGGCTAGGATTGGACCTAGGGTTAGGGTTAGGTTGAGGGCTAGGGTTAGAGAGACAGTTAGGGTGAGGATTGAACCTAGGGTTAAGTTTACGTTGAGGGCTAAGGTTAGAGAGACGGTTAGGGTTAGGATTGTACCTAGGGTTAGGGTTATGTTGAGGGCTAGGGTTAGAGAGACGATTAGGGTTAGGATTGGACCTAGGGTTAGGGTTAGGTTGAGGGCTAGTGTTAGAGAGACAGTTAGGGTGAGGATTGGACCTAGGGTTAGGGTTATGTTGAGGGCTAGGGTTAGAGAGACTGTTAGGGTTACGATTGGACCTAGGATTAGGTTTATGTTGAAGGCTAGGGTTAGAGAGACGGTTAGGGTTAGGATTGGACCTAGGGTTAGGGTTCTGTTGAGGGCTAGGGTTAGAGAGACGGTTAGGGTTAGGATTGGACCTAGGGTTAGGGTTATGTTGAGGGCTAGGTTAGAGAGACGGTTAGGGTTAGGATTGGATCTAGGGTTAGGGTTATGTTGACGGCTAGGGTAGAGAGAGGGTTAGGGTGAGGATTGGACATAGGGTTAGGGTTATGTTGAGGGCTAAGGTCAGAGAGACGGTCAGGGTTAGGATTAGACCTAGGGTTAGGGTTATGTTGAGGGCTAGGGTTAGAGAGACGGTTGGGGCTAGGATTGGACCTAGGGTTAGGGTTAGGTTGAGGTCTAGGGTTAGAGAGACTGTTAGGGTTCCGATTGGACCTACGGTTAGGGTTATGTTGAGGGCTATGGTTAGAGAGACTGTTAGGGTTAGGATTTGACCTACGGTTAGGGGTATGTTGAGAGCTAGTGTTAGAGAGACGGTTAGGGTTAGGATTGGACCTACGGTTAGGGTTATGTTGAGGGCTAGGTTTAGAGAGACGGTTAGGGTTAGGATTGGACCTAGGGTTAGGGTTATGTTGAGGGCTAGGGTTAGAGAGATGGTTAGGGTTACGATTGGATCTTGTGTTAGGTTTATGTTGAGGGCTAGGGTTAGAGAGACGGTTAGGGTTAGGATTGGACCTAGGGTTAGGGTTATGTTGAGGGCTAGGGTTAGAGAGACGGTCAGGGTTAGGATTGGGCCTAGGGTTAGGGTTATGTTGAGGGCTAGGGTTAGAGAGACAGTTACGGTTAGGATTGGACCTAGGGTTAGGGTTATGTTGAGGGCTAGGGTTAGAGAGACTGTTAGGGTTACGATTGGACCTAGGGTTAGGGTTATGTTGAGGGCTAGGGTTAGAGAGACGGTTAGGGTTAGGATTGGACCTAGGGTTAGGGTTATGTTGAGGGCTAGGGTTAGAGAGACGGTTAGGGTTATGATTGCACCTAAGGTTAGGGTTATGTTGAGGGGTAGGTTAGAGAGACGGTTAGGGTTAGGATTGGATCTAGGGTTAGGGTTATGTGGAGGGCTAGGGTCAGAGAGACGGTTAGGGTTAGGATTAGACCTACGGTTAGGGGTATGTTGAGGGCTAGGGTTAGAGAGACGGTTAGGGTTAGGATTGGACCTAGCGTTAGGGTTATGTTGAGGGATAGGGTTAGAGAGACGGTTAGAGTTAGGAATGGACCTAGGATTAGGGTTATGCTGAGGGATAGGGTTAGATAGACGGTTATGGTTAGGATTGGACCTAGGTTTAGGGTTATGTTGAGGGCTAGGTTTAGAGAGACTGTTAGGGTTAGGATTGGAACTAGGGTTAGTTTTATGTTGAGGGCTAGGGTTAGAGAGACGGTAAGGGGGAGGATTGGACCTAGGGTTAGGGTTATGTTGAGGGCTAGGTTTAGAGAGACGGTTAGGGTTAGGATTGGACCGAGGGTTAGGGTTATGTTGAGGGCTAGGGTTAGAAAGACGGTTAGGGTTAGGATTGGACCTAGGGTTAGGGTTATGTTGAGGGCTAGGGTTAGAGAGACTGTCAGGGTTAGGATTGGACCTAGGGTTAGGCTTATGTTGAGGGCTAGGTTTAGAGAAGACGGTTAGGGTTAAGATTGGACCTACTGTTAGGGTTATGTTGAGGGCTAGGGTTAGAGAGACGGTTAGGGTTAGGATTGCACCTAGAGTTAGGGTTCTGTTGAGGGCTAGGGTTAGAGAGACGGTTAGGGTTAGGATTGGACCTAGGGTTAGGGTTATGTTGAGGGCTAGGTTTAGAGACACGGTTAGGGTTAGCATTGGACCTAGGGTTAGGGTTATGTTGAGGGATAGGGTTAGAGAGACGGTTAGGGTTAGGATTGGACCTACTCTTAGAGTTATGTTGAGGGCTAGGGTTAGAGAGGCGGTTAGGGTTAGGATTGGACCTACTCTTAGAGTTATGTTGAGGGCTAAGGTTAGAGAGAGGGTTAGGGTTAGGATTGGATCTAGGGTTAGGGTTATGTTGACGGCTAGGGCAGAGAGAGGGTTAGGGTTAGGATTGGACATAGGGTTAGGGTTATGTTGAGGGCTAAGGTCAGAGAGACGGTCAGGGTTAGGATTAGACCTAGGGTTAGGGTTATGTTGAGGGCTAGGGTTAGAGAGACGGTTGGGGCTAGGATTGGATCTAGGGTTATGGTTAGGTTGAGGGCTAGGGTTAGAGAGACTGTTAGGGTTCCGATTGGACCTACGGGTAGGGTTATGTTGAGGGTTAAGGTCAGAGAGACGGTTACGGTTAGGATTAGAGCTAGGGTTAGGGTTATGTTGAGGGCTAGGGTTAGAGAGACGGTTGGGGCTAGAATTGGACCTAGGGTTAGGGTTATGTTGAGGGCTATGGTTAGAGAGACTGTTAGGGTTAGGATTAGACCTACGCTTAGGGGTATGTTGAGAGCTAGGGTTAGAGAGACGGTTAGGGTTAGGATTGGACCTAGGGTTAGGGTTATGTTGAGGGCTAGGTTTAGAGAGACGGTTAGGGTTCGGATTGGACCTAGGGTTAGGGTTATGTTGAGGGCTAGGGTTAGAGAGACGGTTAGGGTTAGGATTGGATCTTGGGTTAGGTTTATGTTGAGGGCTAGGGTTAGAGAGAGGGTCAGGGTTAGGATTGGGCCTAGGGTTAGGGTTATGTTGAGGGCTAGGGTTAAAGAGACAGTTACGGTTAGGATTGGACCTAGGGTTAGGGTTATGTTGAGGGCTAGGTTTAGAGAGACGGTTAGGGTTAAGATTGGACCTAGGGTTAGGGTTACGTTGAGGGCTAGGGTTAGAGAGACGGTTAGGGTTAAAATTGGTCCTAGGGTTAGGGTTCAGTTGAGGGCTAGGGTTAGAGAGACGGTTAGGGTTAGGATTGGACCTAGGGTTAGGGTTATGTTGAGAGCTGGGGTTAGAGAGACGGTTAGGGCTAGGATTGGACCTAGGGTTAGGGTTAGGTTGAGGGCTAGGGTTAGAGAGACAGTTAGGGTGAGGATTGGACCTAGGTTTAGGGTTACGTTGAGGGCTAAGGTTAGAGAGACGGTTAGGGTTAGGATTGGGCCTAGGGTTAGGGTTATGTTGAGGGCTAGGGTTAGAGAGACGGTTAGGGTTAGGATTGGACCTATGGTTAGGGTTATGTTGAGGGCTAGGGTTAGAGAGACGGTTAGAGTTAGGAATGGACCTAGGTTTAGGGTTATGTTGAGGGATAGGGTTAGATAGACGGTTATGGTTAGTATTGGACCTAGGTTTAGGGTTATGTTGAGGGCTACGTTAGAGAGACTGTTAGGGTTAGGATTGGATCTAGGGTTAGTTTTATGTTGAGGGCTAGGGTTACAGAGACGGTAAGGGGGAGGATTGGACCAAGGGTTAGGGTTATGTTGAGGGCTAGGGTTAGAGAGACGGTTAGGGTTAGGATTGGACCGAGGGTTAGGGTTATGTTGAGGGCTAGGGTTAGAAAGACGGTTATGGTTAGGATGGGACCTAGGCTTAGGGTTATGTTGAGGGCTAGGTTTAGAGAAGACGGTTAGGGTTAAGATAGGTCCTACTGTTAGGCTTATGTTGAGGGCTAGGGTTAGAGAGACTGTCAGGGTTAGGATTGGACCTAGGGTTAGGGTTATGTTGAGGGCTAGGTTTAGAGAGACGGTTAGGGTTAGGATTGGACCTAGGGTTAGGGTTATGTTGAGGGCCAGGGTTAGAGAGACGGTTAGAGTTAGGAATGGACCTAGGGTTAGGGTTATGTTGAGGGCTAGGGTTAGAGAGACGCTTAGGGTTAGGATTGTACCTAGGGTTAGGGTTATGTTGAGGGCTAGGGTTAGAGAGACGGTTAGGGTTAGGATTGGACCTAGGGTTAGGGTTATGTTGAGGGCTAGGGTTCGAGAGACGGTTAGGGTGAGGATTGGACCTAGGGGTAGGGTTATGTTGAGGGCTAGGGTTCGAGAGACGGTTAGGGTTAGGATTGGACCTAGGGTTAGGGTTAGGTTGAGGGCTAGGGTTAGAGAGTCGGTTAGGGTTAGGATTCGACCTAGGGTTAGGGTTATATTCAGGGCTAGGGTTAGAGAGACGATCAGGGTTAGGATTGGACCTAGGGTTAGGGTTATGTTGAGGGCTAAGGTTAGAGAGACGGTTAGGGTTAGGATTGGACCTAGGGTTACTGTTATGTTGAGGGCTAGGGTTAGAGAGACGGCTAGGTTTAGGATTGGACCTAGGGTTAGGTTTCGGTTGAGGGCTAGAGTTAGAGAGACGGTTAGGGTTACGATTGGACCTAGGGTTAGGGTTAGGTTGAGGGCTAGTGTTAGAGAGACGGTTAGGGTTACGTTTGGACCTAGGGTTAGGGTTATGTTGAGGGCTAGGGTTAGAGAGACGGTTAGGGTTAGGATTGGACCTAGGGTTAGGGTTATGTTGAGGGCTAGGGTTAGACAGACGGTAAGGGTAAGGTTGGACCTAGGGTTGGGGTTATGTTGAGGGCTAGGGTTAGAGAGTGGGTTAGGGTTAGGATTGGATGTAGGGTTAGGGTTATGTGAGGGCTAAGTTTATAGAGACGGTTAGGGTTAGGATTGGACCTAGGGTTAGGGTTATGTTGAGGGCTAGTGTCAGAGAGACAGTTAGGGTTAGAATTGGACCTAGGTTTAGGGTTATGTTGAGGGCTAGGGTTAGAGAGACGGTTAGGGTAAAGATTGGACCTAGAGTTAGGGTTATGTTGAGGGCTAGGGTTAGAGACACGGTTAGGGTTAGCATTGGACCTAGGGTTAGGGTTATGTTGAGGGATAGGGTTAGAGACACGGTTAGGGTTAGCATTAGACCTAGGGTTAGGGTTATGTTGAGGGATAGGGTTAGAGAGACGGTTAGGGTTAGGATTGGACCTACTCTTAGAGTTATGTTGAGGGCTAGGTTTAGAGAGGCGGTTAGGGTTAGGATTGGACCTACTCTTAGAGTTATGTTGAGGGCTAAGGTTAGAGAGAGGGTTAGGGTTAGGATTGGATCTAGGGTTAGGGTTATGTTGACGGCTAGGGTAGAGAGAGGTTTAGGGTTAGGATTGGACCTAGGGTTAGGGTTATGTTGAGGGGTAGGTTAGAGAGACGATTAGGGTTAGGATTGGATCTAGGGTTAGGGTTATGTGGAGGGCTAGGGTTAGAGAGACGGTTAGGGTTAGGATTGGACATAGGGTTAGGGTTATGTTGAGGGGTAGGGTTAGAGAGACGGTTAGAGTTAGAAATGGACCTAGGTTTAGGGTTATGTTGAGGGATAGGGTTAGATAGACGGTTATGGTTAGGATTGGACCTAGGTTTAGGGTTATGTTGAGGGCTACGTTAGAGAGACTGTTAGGGTTAGGATTGGATCTAGGGTTAGTTTTATGTTGAGGGCTAGGGTTACAGAGACGGTAAGGGGGAGGATTGGACCAAGGCTTAGGGTTATGTTGAGGGCTAGGGTTAGAGAGACGGTTAGGGTTAGGATTGGACCGAGGGTTAGGGTTATGTTGAGGGCTAGGGTTAGAAAGACGGTTAGGGTTAGGATGGGACCTAGGGTTAGGGTTATGTTGAGGGCTAGGGTTAGAGAGACTGTCAGGGTTAGGATTGGACCTAGGGTTAGGGTTATGTTGAGGGCTAGGTTTAGAGAAGACGGTTAGGGTTAAGATAGGACCTACTGTTAGGCTTATGTTGAGGGCTAGGGTTAGAGAGACTGTCAGGGTTAGGATTGGACCTAGGGTTAGGGTTATGTTGAGGGCTAGGTTTAGAGAGACGGTTAGGGTTAGGATTGGACCTACGGTTAGGGTTATGTTGAGGGCCAGGGTTAGAGAGACGGTTAGAGTTAGGAATGGACCTAGGGTTAGGGTTATGTTGAGGGCTAGGATTAGAGAGACGCTTAGGGTTAGGATTGTACCTAGGGTTAGGGTTATGTTGAGGGCTAGGGTTAGAGAGAGGGTTAGGGTTAGGATTGGACCTAGGGTTAGGGTTATGTTGAGGGCTAGGGTTCGAGAGACGGTTAGGGTGAGGATTGGACCTAGGGGTAGGGTTATGTTGAGGGCTAGGGTTCGAGAGACGGTTAGGGTTAGGATTGGACCTAGGGTTAGGGTTATGTTAAGTGCTAGGGTTAGATAGACGATTAGGGTTAGGATTGGTCCTAGGGTTAGGGTTATGGTGAGGGCTAGGGTTAGATAGACGATTAGGGTTAGCATTAGACCTAGGGTTTGGGTTATGTTGAGGGCTAGGGTTAGAGAGACGGTTAGGGTTAGGATTGGACCTAGGTTTAGGGTTATGTTAAGGGCTAGGGTTAGAGAGACGATTCGGGTTAGGATTGAACCTAGGGTTAGGGTTATGTTGAGGGCTAGGTTTAGAGAGACGGTTCGGGTTAGGATTGGACATAGGGTTAGGGTTATGTTGAGGGCTAAGGTCAGAGAGACGGTCAGGGTTAGGATTAGACCTAGGGTTAGGGTTATGTTGAGGGCTAGGGTTAGAGAGACGGTTGGGGCTAGGATTGGACCTAGGGTTATGGTTAGGTTGAGGGCTAGGGTTAGAGAGACTGTTAGGGTTCCGATTGGACCTACGGGTAGAGTTATGTTGAGGGTTAAGGTCAGAGAGACGGTTACGGTTAGGATTAGAGCTAGGGTTACGGTTATGTTGAGGGCTAGGGTTAGAGAGACGGTTGGGGCTAGAATTGGACCTAGGGTTAGGGTTATGTTGAGGGCTATGGTTAGAGAGACTGTTAGGGTTAGGATTAGACCTACGCTTAGGGGTATGTTGAGAGCTAGGGTTAGAGAGACGGTTAGGGTTAGGATTGGACCTAGGGTTAGGGTTATGTTGAGGGCTAGGTTTAGAGAGACGGTTAGGGTTAGGATTGGACCTAGGGTTAGGGTTATGTTGAGGGCTAGGGTTAGAGAGACGGTTAGGGTTAGGATTGGATCTTGGGTTAGGTTTATGTTGAGGGCTAGGGTTATAGAGACGGTCAGGGTTAGGATTGGACCTAGGGTTAGGGTTACGTTGAGGGCTAGGGTTAGAGAGACGGTTAGGGTTAAAATTGGTCCTAGGGTTAGGGTTCAGTTGAGGGCTAGGGTTAGAGAGACGGTTAGGGTTGGGATTGGACCTAGGGTTAGGGTTATGTTGAGGGCTGGGGTTAGAGGGACGGTTAGGGCTAGGATTGGACCTAGGGTTAGGGTTAGGTTGAGGGCTAGCGTTAGAGAGACAGTTAGGGTGAGGATTGGACCTAGGGTTAGGGTTACGTTGAGGGCTAGGGTTCGAGAGACGGTTAGGGTTAGGATTGGACCTAGGGTTAGGGTTAGGTTGAGGGCTAGGGTTAGAGAGTCGGTTAGGGTTAGGATTCGACCTAGGGTTAGGGTTATGTTCAGGGCTAGGGTTAGAGAGACGATCAGGGTTAGGATTGGACCTAGGGTTAGGGTTATGTTGAGGGCTAAGGTTAGAGAGACGGTTAGGGTTAGGATTGGACCTAGGGTTACTGTTATGTTGAGGGCTAGGGTTAGAGAGACGGCTAGGGTTAGGATTGGACCTAGGGTTAGGTTTCGGTTGAGGGCTAGAGTTAGAGAGACGGTTAGGGTTACGATTGGACCTAGGGTTAGGGTTAGGTTGAGGGCTAGGGTTAGAGAGACGGTTAGGGTTACGTTTGGACCTAGGGTTAGGGTTATGTTGAGGGCTAGGGTTAGAGAGACGGTTAGGGTTAGGATTGTACCTAGGGTTAGGGTTATGTTGAGGGCTAGGGTTAGACAGACGGTAAGGGTAAGGTTGGACCTAGGGTTGGGGTTATGTTGAGGGCTAGGGTTAGAGAGTGGGTTAGGGTTAGGATTGGATGTAGGGTTAGGGTTATGTGAGGGCTAAGTTTATAGAGACGGTTAGGGTTAGGATTGGACCTAGGGTTAGGGTTACGTTGAGGGCTAGGGTTAGAGAGACGGTTAGGGTTAGGATTGGACCTAGGGTTAGGGTTATGTTGAGAGCTGGGGTTAGAGAGACGGTTAGGGCTAGGATTGGACCTAGGGTTAGGGTTAGGTTGAGGGCTAGGGTTAGAGAGACAGTTAGGGTGAGGATTGGACCTAGGTTTAGGGTTACGTTGAGGGCTAAGGTTAGAGAGACGGTTAGGGTTAGGATTGGGCCTAGGGTTAGGGTTATGTTGAGGGCTAGGGTTAGAGAGACGGTTAGGGTTAGGATTGGACCTATGGTTAGGGTTATGTTGAGGGCTAGGGTTAGAGAGACGGTTAGAGTTAGGAATGGACCTAGGTTTAGGGTTATGTTGAGGGATAGGGTTAGATAGACGGTTATGGTTAGTATTGGACCTAGGTTTAGGGTTATGTTGAGGGCTACGTTAGAGAGACTGTTAGGGTTAGGATTGGATCTAGGGTTAGTTTTATGTTGAGGGCTAGGGTTACAGAGACGGTAAGGGGGAGGATTGGACCAAGGGTTAGGGTTATGTTGAGGGCTAGGGTTAGAGAGACGGTTAGGGTTAGGATTGGACCGAGGGTTAGGGTTATGTTGAGGGCTAGGGTTAGAAAGACGGTTATGGTTAGGATGGGACCTAGGCTTAGGGTTATGTTGAGGGCTAGGTTTAGAGAAGACGGTTAGGGTTAAGATAGGTCCTACTGTTAGGCTTATGTTGAGGGCTAGGGTTAGAGAGACTGTCAGGGTTAGGATTGGACCTAGGGTTAGGGTTATGTTGAGGGCTAGGTTTAGAGAGACGGTTAGGGTTAGGATTGGACCTAGGGTTAGGGTTATGTTGAGGGCCAGGGTTAGAGAGACGGTTAGAGTTAGGAATGGACCTAGGGTTAGGGTTATGTTGAGGGCTAGGGTTAGAGAGACGCTTAGGGTTAGGATTGTACCTAGGGTTAGGGTTATGTTGAGGGCTAGGGTTAGAGAGACGGTTAGGGTTAGGATTGGACCTAGGGTTAGGGTTATGTTGAGGGCTAGGGTTCGAGAGACGGTTAGGGTGAGGATTGGACCTAGGGGTAGGGTTATGTTGAGGGCTAGGGTTCGAGAGACGGTTAGGGTTAGGATTGGACCTAGGGTTAGGGTTAGGTTGAGGGCTAGGGTTAGAGAGTCGGTTAGGGTTAGGATTCGACCTAGGGTTAGGGTTATATTCAGGGCTAGGGTTAGAGAGACGATCAGGGTTAGGATTGGACCTAGGGTTAGGGTTATGTTGAGGGCTAAGGTTAGAGAGACGGTTAGGGTTAGGATTGGACCTAGGGTTACTGTTATGTTGAGGGCTAGGGTTAGAGAGACGGCTAGGTTTAGGATTGGACCTAGGGTTAGGTTTCGGTTGAGGGCTAGAGTTAGAGAGACGGTTAGGGTTACGATTGGACCTAGGGTTAGGGTTAGGTTGAGGGCTAGTGTTAGAGAGACGGTTAGGGTTACGTTTGGACCTAGGGTTAGGGTTATGTTGAGGGCTAGGGTTAGAGAGACGGTTAGGGTTAGGATTGGACCTAGGGTTAGGGTTATGTTGAGGGCTAGGGTTAGACAGACGGTAAGGGTAAGGTTGGACCTAGGGTTGGGGTTATGTTGAGGGCTAGGGTTAGAGAGTGGGTTAGGGTTAGGATTGGATGTAGGGTTAGGGTTATGTGAGGGCTAAGTTTATAGAGACAGTTAGGGTTAGGATTGGACCTAGGGTTAGGGTTATGTTGAGGGCTAGTGTCAGAGAGACAGTTAGGGTTAGAATTGGACCTAGGTTTAGGGTTATGTTGAGGGCTAGGGTTAGAGAGACGGTTAGGGTAAAGATTGGACCTAGAGTTAGGGTTATGTTGAGGGCTAGGGTTAGAGACACGGTTAGGGTTAGCATTGGACCTAGGGTTAGGGTTATGTTGAGGGATAGGGTTAGAGACACGGTTAGGGTTAGCATTAGACCTAGGGTTAGGGTTATGTTGAGGGATAGGGTTAGAGAGACGGTTAGGGTTAGGATTGGACCTACTCTTAGAGTTATGTTGAGGGCTAGGTTTAGAGAGGCGGTTAGGGTTAGGATTGGACCTACTCTTAGAGTTATGTTGAGGGCTAAGGTTAGAGAGAGGGTTAGGGTTAGGATTGGATCTAGGGTTAGGGTTACGTTGACGGCTAGGGTAGAGAGAGGTTTAGGGTTAGGATTGGACCTAGGGTTAGGGTTATGTTGAGGGGTAGGTTAGAGAGACGATTAGGGTTAGGATTGGATCTAGGGTTAGGGTTATGTGGAGGGCTAGGGTTAGAGAGACGGTTAGGGTTAGGATTGGACATAGGGTTAGGGTTATGTTGAGGGGTAGGGTTAGAGAGACGGTTAGAGTTAGAAATGGACCTAGGTTTAGGGTTATGTTGAGGGATAGGGTTAGATAGACGGTTATGTTTAGGATTGGACCTAGGTTTAGGGTTATGTTGAGGGCTACGTTAGAGAGACTGTTAGGGTTAGGATTGGATCTAGGGTTAGTTTTATGTTGAGGGCTAGGGTTACAGAGACGGTAAGGGGGAGGATTGGACCAAGGCTTAGGGTTATGTTGAGGGCTAGGGTTAGAGAGACGGTTAGGGTTAGGATTGGACCGAGGGTTAGGGTTATGTTGAGGGCTAGGGTTAGAAAGACGGTTAGGGTTAGGATGGGACCTAGGGTTAGGGTTATGTTGAGGGCTAGGGTTAGAGAGACTGTCAGGGTTAGGATTGGACCTAGGGTTAGGGTTATGTTGAGGGCTAGGTTTAGAGAAGACGGTTAGGGTTAAGATAGGACCTACTGTTAGGCTTATGTTGAGGGCTAGGGTTAGAGAGACTGTCAGGGTTAGGATTGGACCTAGGGTTAGGGTTATGTTGAGGGCTAGGTTTAGAGAGACGGTTAGGGTTAGGATTGGACCTACGGTTAGGGTTATGTTGAGGGCCAGGGTTAGAGAGACGGTTAGAGTTAGGAATGGACCTAGGGTTAGGGTTATGTTGAGGGCTAGGATTAGAGAGACGCTTAGGGTTAGGATTGTACCTAGGGTTAGGGTTATGTTGAGGGCTAGGGTTAGAGAGAGGGTTAGGGTTAGGATTGGACCTAGGGTTAGGGTTATGTTGAGGGCTAGGGTTCGAGAGACGGTTAGGGTGAGGATTGGACCTAGGGGTAGGGTTATGTTGAGGGCTAGGGTTCGAGAGACGGTTAGGGTTAGGATTGGACCTAGGGTTAGGGTTATGTTAAGTGCTAGGGTTAGATAGACGATTAGGGTTAGGATTGGTCCTAGGGTTAGGGTTATGGTGAGGGCTAGGGTTAGATAGACGATTAGGGTTAGCATTAGACCTAGGGTTTGGGTTATGTTGAGGGCTAGGGTTAGAGAGACGGTTAGGGTTAGGATTGGACCTAGGTTTAGGGTTATGTTAAGGGCTAGGGTTAGAGAGACGATTCGGGTTAGGATTGAACCTAGGGTTAGGGTTATGTTGAGGGCTAGGTTTAGAGAGACGGTTCGGGTTAGGATTGGACATAGGGTTAGGGTTATGTTGAGGGCTAAGGTCAGAGAGACGGTCAGGGTTAGGATTAGACCTAGGGTTAGGGTTATGTTGAGGGCTAGGGTTAGAGAGACGGTTGGGGCTAGGATTGGACCTAGGGTTATGGTTAGGTTGAGGGCTAGGGTTAGAGAGACTGTTAGGGTTCCGATTGGACCTACGGGTAGAGTTATGTTGAGGGTTAAGGTCAGAGAGACGGTTACGGTTAGGATTAGAGCTAGGGTTACGGTTATGTTGAGGGCTAGGGTTAGAGAGACGGTTGGGGCTAGAATTGGACCTAGGGTTAGGGTTATGTTGAGGGCTATGGTTAGAGAGACTGTTAGGGTTAGGATTAGACCTACGCTTAGGGGTATGTTGAGAGCTAGGGTTAGAGAGACGGTTAGGGTTAGGATTGGACCTAGGGTTAGGGTTATGTTGAGGGCTAGGTTTAGAGAGACGGTTAGGGTTAGGATTGGACCTAGGGTTAGGGTTATGTTGAGGGCTAGGGTTAGAGAGACGGTTAGGGTTAGGATTGGATCTTGGGTTAGGTTTATGTTGAGGGCTAGGGTTATAGAGACGGTCAGGGTTAGGATTGGACCTAGGGTTAGGGTTACGTTGAGGGCTAGGGTTAGAGAGACGGTTAGGGTTAAAATTGGTCCTAGGGTTAGGGTTCAGTTGAGGGCTAGGGTTAGAGAGACGGTTAGGGTTGGGATTGGACCTAGGGTTAGGGTTATGTTGAGGGCTGGGGTTAGAGGGACGGTTAGGGCTAGGATTGGACCTAGGGTTAGGGTTAGGTTGAGGGCTAGCGTTAGAGAGACAGTTAGGGTGAGGATTGGACCTAGGGTTAGGGTTACGTTGAGGGCTAGGGTTCGAGAGACGGTTAGGGTTAGGATTGGACCTAGGGTTAGGGTTAGGTTGAGGGCTAGGGTTAGAGAGTCGGTTAGGGTTAGGATTCGACCTAGGGTTAGGGTTATGTTCAGGGCTAGGGTTAGAGAGACGATCAGGGTTAGGATTGGACCTAGGGTTAGGGTTATGTTGAGGGCTAAGGTTAGAGAGACGGTTAGGGTTAGGATTGGACCTAGGGTTACTGTTATGTTGAGGGCTAGGGTTAGAGAGACGGCTAGGGTTAGGATTGGACCTAGGGTTAGGTTTCGGTTGAGGGCTAGAGTTAGAGAGACGGTTAGGGTTACGATTGGACCTAGGGTTAGGGTTAGGTTGAGGGCTAGGGTTAGAGAGACGGTTAGGGTTACGTTTGGACCTAGGGTTAGGGTTATGTTGAGGGCTAGGGTTAGAGAGACGGTTAGGGTTAGGATTGTACCTAGGGTTAGGGTTATGTTGAGGGCTAGGGTTAGACAGACGGTAAGGGTAAGGTTGGACCTAGGGTTGGGGTTATGTTGAGGGCTAGGGTTAGAGAGTGGGTTAGGGTTAGGATTGGATGTAGGGTTAGGGTTATGTGAGGGCTAAGTTTATAGAGACGGTTAGGGTTAGGATTGGACCTAGGTTTAGGGTTATGTTGAGGGCTAGGGTTAGAGAGACGGTTAGGGTAAAGATTGGACCTAGAGTTAGGGTTATGTTGAGGGCTAGGGTTAGAGACACGGTTAGGGTTAGCATTGGACCTAGGGTTAGGGTTATGTTGAGGGATAGTGTTAGAGACACGGTTAGGGTTAGCATTAGACCTAGGGTTAGGGTTATGTTGAGGGATAGGGTTAGAGAGACGGTTAGGGTTAGGATTGGACCTACTCTTAGAGTTATGTTGAGGGCTAGGGTTAGAGAGGCGGTTAGGGTTAGGATTGGACCTACTCTTAGAGTTATGTTGAGGGCTAAGGTTAGAGAGAGGGTTAGGGTTAGGATTGGATCTAGGGTTAGGGTTATGTTGACGGCTAGGGTAGAGAGAGGGTTAGGGTTATGATTGGACCTAGGGTTAGGGTTATGTTGAGGGGTAGGTTAGAGAGACGATTAGGGTTAGGATTGGATCTAGGGTTAGGGTTATGTGGAGGGCTAGGGTCAGAGAGACGGTTAGGGTTAGGATTAGACCTACGGTTAGGCGTACGTTGAGGGCTAGGGTTAGAGAGACGGTTAGGGTTAGGATTGGACATAGGGTTAGGGTTATGTTGAGGGGTAGGGTTAGAGAGACGGTTAGAGTTAGAAATGGACCTAGGTTTAGGGTTATGTTGAGGGATAGGGTTAGATAGACGGTTATGGTTAGGATTGGACCTAGGTTTAGGGTTATGTTGAGGGCTACGTTAGAGAGACTGTTAGGGTTAGGATTGGATCTAGGGTTAGTTTTATGTTGAGGGCTAGGGTTACAGAGACGGTAAGGGGGAGGATTGGACCAAGGGTTAGGGTTATGTTGAGGGCTAGGGTTAGAGAGACGGTTAGGGTTAGGATTGGACCGAGGGTTAGGGTTATGTTGAGGGCTAGGGTTAGAAAGACGGTTAGGGTTAGGATGGGACCTAGGGTTAGGGTTATGTTGAGGGCTAGGGTTAGAGAGACTGTCAGGGTTAGGATTGGACCTAGGGTTAGGGTTATGTTGAGGGCTAGGTTTAGAGAAGACGGTTAGGGTTAAGATAGGACCTACTGTTAGGCTTATGTTGAGGGCTAGGGTTAGAGAGACTGTCAGGGTTAGGATTGGACCTAGGGTTAGGGTTATGTTGAGGGCTAGGTTTAGAGAGACGGTTAGGGTTAGGATTGGACCTACGGTTAGGGTTATGTTGAGGGCCAGGGTTAGAGAGACGGTTAGAGTTAGGAATGGACCTAGGGTTAGGGTTATGTTGAGGGCTAGGATTAGAGAGACGCTTAGGGTTAGGATTGTACCTAGGGTTAGGGTTATGTTCAGGGCTAGGGTTAGAGAGAGGGTTAGGGTTAGGATTGGACCTAGGGTTAGGGTTATGTTTAGGGCTAGGGTTCGAGAGACGGTTAGGGTGAGGATTGGACCTAGGGGTAGGGTTATGTTGAGGGCTAGGGTTCGAGAGACGGTTAGGGTTAGGATTGGACCTAGGGTTAGGGTTAGGTTGAGGGCTAGGGTTAGAGAGTCGGTTAGGGTTAGGATTGGACCTAGGGTTAGGGTTATGTTGAGGGCTAGGGTTCGAGAGACGGTTAGGGTGAGGATTGGACCTAGGGGTAGGGTTATGTTGAGGGCTAGGGTTCGAGAGACGGTTAGGGTTAGGATTGGACCTAGGGTTAGGGTTAGGTTGAGGGCTAGGGTTAGAGAGTCGGTTAGGGTTAGGATTGGATCTAGGGTTAGGGTTATGCTGACGGCTAGGGCAGAGAGAGGGTTAGGGTTAGGATTGGACATAGGGTTAGGGTTATGTTGAGGGCTAAGGTCAGAGAGACGGTCAGGGTTAGGATTAGACCTAGGGTTAGGGTTATGTTGAGGGCTAGGGTTAGAGAGACGGTTGGGGCTAGGATTGGACCTAGGGTTATGGTTAGGTTGAGGGCTAGGGTTAGAGAGACTGTTAGGGTTCCGATTGGACCTACGGGTAGGGTTATGTTGAGGGTTAAGGTCAGAGAGACGGTTACGGTTAGGATTAGAGCTAGGGTTAGGGTTATGTTGAGGGCTAGGGTTAGAGAGACGGTTGGGGCTAGAATTGGACCTAGGGTTAGGGTTATGTTGAGGGCTATGGTTAGAGAGACTGTTAGGGTTAGGATTAGACCTACGCTTAGGGGTATGTTGAGAGCTAGGGTTAGAGAGACGGTTAGGGTTAGGATTGGACCTAGGGTTAGGGTTATGTTGAGGGCTAGGTTTAGAGAGACGGTTAGGGTTAGGATTGGACCTAGGGTTAGGGTTATGTTGAGGGCTAGGGTTAGAGAGATGGTTAGGGTTAGGATTGGATCATCTGTTAGGTTTATGTTGAGGGCTAGGGTTAGAGAGACTGTTAGGGTTATGATTGGACCTAGGGTTAGGGTTATGTTGAAGGCTAGGGTTAGAGAGACGGTTAGGGTTAGGATTGGACCTAGGGTTAGGTTTCTGTTGAGGGCTAGGGTTAGAGAGACGGTTAGGGTTAGGATTGGACCTAGGGATAGGGTTATGTTGAGGGCTAGGTTAGAGAGACGGTTAGGGTTAGGATTGGATCTAGGGTTAGGGTTATGTTGACGACTAGGGTAGAGAGAGGGTTAGGGTTAGGATTGGACATAGGGTTAGGGTTATGTTGAGGGCTAAGGTCAGAGAGACGGTCAGGGTTAGGATTAGACCTAGGGTTAGGGTTATGTTGAGGGCTAGGGTTAGAGAGACGGTTGGGGCTAGGATTGGACCTAGGGTTAGGGTTAGGTTGAGGGTAGGGTTAGAGAGACTGTTAGGGTTCCGATTGGACCTACGGTTAGGGTTATGTTGAGGGTTAAGGTCAGAGAGACGATTAGGATTAGGATTATGGCTAGGGTTAGGGTTATGTTGAGGGCTAGGGTTAGAGAGACGGTTGGGGCTAGAATTGGACCTAGGGTTAGGGTTATGTTGAGGGCTGGGGATAGAGAGACGGTTAGGGCTAGGATTGGACCTAGGGTTAGGGTTAGGTTGAGGGCTAGGGTTAGAGAGACAGTTAGGGTGAGGATTGGACCTAAGGTTAGGGTTACGTTGAGGGCTAAGGTTAGAGAGACGGTTAGGGTTAGGATTGGACCTAGGGTTAGGGTTATGTTGAGGGCTAGGGTTAGAGAGACTGTTAGGGTTACGATTGGACCTAGGGTTAGGGTTATGTTGAGGGCTAGGGTTAGAGAGACGGTTAGGGTTAGGATTGGACCTAGGGTTAGGGTTATGTTGAGGGCTAGGGTTAGAGAGAAGGTTAGGGTTATGATTGGACCTAGGGTTAGGGTTATGTTGAGGGGTAGGTTAGAGAGACGGTTAGGGTTAGGATTGGACCGAGGGTTAGGGTTATGTTGAGGGCTAGGGTTAGAGAGACTGTCAGGGTTAGAATTGGACCTAGGGTTAGGGTTATGTTGAGGGCTAGGTTTAGCGAAGACGGTTAGGGTTAAGATTGGACCTAATGTTAGGGTTATGTTGAGGGCTAGGGTTAGAGAGACGGTTAGGGTTAGGATTGGACCTGGGGTTAGGGTTATGTTGAGGGCTAGGGTTAGAGAGACGTTTAGGGTTAGGATTGGACCTAGGGTTAGGGTTACGTTTAGGGCTAGGGTTAGAGAGACGGTTAGGGTTAGGATTGAACCTAGGGTTAGGTTTATGTTGAGGGCTACGGTTAGAGAGACGGTTAGGGCTAGGATTGGACCTAGGGTTAGGGTTAGGTTGAGGGCTAGGGTTAGAGAGACAGTTAGGGTGAGGATTGAACCTAGGGTTAAGTTTACGTTGAGGGCTAAGGTTAGAGAGACGGTTAGGGTTAGGATTGTACCTAGGGTTAGGGTTATGTTGAGGGCTAGGGTTAGAGAGACGATTAGGGCTAGGATTGGACCTAGGGTTAGGGTTAGGTTGAGGGCTAGTGTTAGAGAGACAGTTAGGGTGAGGATTGGACCTAGGGTTAGGGTTATGTTGAGGGCTAGGGTTAGAGAGACTGTTAGGGTTACGATTGGACCTAGGATTAGGTTTATGTTGAAGGCTAGGGTTAGAGAGACGGTTAGGGTTAGGATTGGACCTAGGGTTAGGGTTCTGTTGAGGGCTAGGGTTAGAGAGACGGTTAGGGTTAGGATTGGACCTAGGGTTAGGGTTATGTTGAGGGCTAGGTTAGAGAGACGGTTAGGGTTAGGATTGGATCTAGGGTTAGGGTTATGTTGACGGCTAGGGTAGAGAGAGGGTTAGGGTGAGGATTGGACATAGGGTTAGGGTTATGTTGAGGGCTAAGGTCAGAGAGACGGTCAGGGTTAGGATTAGACCTAGGGTTAGGGTTATGTTGAGGGCTAGGGTTAGAGAGACGGTTGGGGCTAGGATTGGACCTAGGGTTAGGGTTAGGTTGAGGTCTAGGGTTAGAGAGACTGTTAGGGTTCCGATTGGAGCTACGGTTAGTGTTATGTTGAGGGTTAAGTTCAGAGAGACGGTTCGGGTTAGGATTAGAGCTAGGGTTAGGGTTATGTTGAGGGCTAGGTTTAGAGAGACGGTTGGTGCTAGAATTGGACCTAGGGTTAGGGTTATGTTGAGGGCTATGGTTAGAGAGACTGTTAGGGTTAGGATTAGACCTACGGTTAGGGGTATGTTGAGAGCTAGGGTTAGAGAGACGGTTAGGGTTAGGATTGGACCTAGGGTTAGGGTTATGTTGAGGGCTAGGTTTAGAGAGACGGTTAGGGTTAGGATTGGACCTAGGGTTAGGGTTATGTTGAGGGCCAGGGTTAGAGAGACGCTTAGGGTTAGGATTGTACCTAGGGTTAGGTTTATGTTGAGGGCTAGGGTTAGAGAGACGGTTAGGGTTAGGATTGGACCTAGGGTTAGGGTTATGTTGAGGGCTAGGGTTAGAGAGACGGTTAGGGTGAGGATTGAACCTAGGGCTAGGGTTATGTTGAGGGCTAGGGTTCGAGAGACGGTTAGGGTTAGGATTGGACCTAGGGTTACTGTTATGTTGAGGGCTAGGGTTAGAGAAACGGTTAGGGTTAGGATTGGACCTAGGGTTAGGGTTAGGTTGAGGGCTAGAGTTAGAGAGACGGTTAGGGTTACGATTGGACCTAGGGTTAGGGTTAGGTTGAGGGCTAGGGTTAGAGAGACGGTTAGGGTTACGTTTGGACCTAGGGTTAGGGTTATGTTGAGGGCTAGGGTTAGAGAGACGGTTAGGGTTAGGATTGGACCTAGGGTTAGGGTTATGTTGAGGGCTAGGGTTAGACAGACGGTTAGGGTTAGGATTCGACCTAGGGTTGAGGTTATGTGGAGGGCTAGGGTTAGAGATGGGTTAGGGTTAGGAATGGATGTAGGGTTAGGGTTATGTTGAGGGCTAAGGTTATAGAGACGGTTAGGGTTAGGATTGGACCTAGGGTTAGGGTTATGTTGAGGGCTAGGGTTAGAGAGACGGTTAGGGTTAGGATTGGACCTAGGGTTAGGGTTAGGTTGAGGGCTAGTGTTAGAGAGACGGTTAGGGTTAGGACTGGACCTATGGTTAGGGTTATGTTGAGGGCTAAGGTTAGAGAGACGGTCAGGGTTAGGATTGGACCTAGGGGTATAGTTATGTTGAGGGATAGGGTTAGAGAGACGGTTAGCGTGAGGATTGGACCTAGGTTTAGGGTTATGTTGAGGGCTACGTTAGAGAGACGGTTAGGGTTAGGATTGGACCTAGGGTTAGGGTTATGTTGAGGGCTAGTATCAGAGAGACAGTTAGGGTTAGGATTGGACCTAGGTTTAGCGTTATGTTGAGGGCTAGGGTTAGAGAGACGGTTAGGGTGAAGATTGGACCTAGAGTTAGGGTTCTGTTGAGGGCTAGCGTTAGAGAGACGGTTAGGGTTAGGATTGGACCTAGGGTTAGGGTTATGTTGAGGGCTACGGTTAGAGACACGGTTAGGGTTAGCATTGGACCTAGCGTTAAGGTTATGTTTAGGGATAGGGTTAGAGAGACGGTTAGGGTTAGGATTGGACCTACTCTTAGAGTTATGTTGAGGGCTAGGATTAGAGAGGCGGTTAGGGTTAGGATTGGACCTACTCTTAGAGTTATGTTGAGGGCTAAGGTTAGAGAGACGGTTAGGGTTAGGATTGGATCTAGGGTTAGGGTTATGTTGACGGCTAGGGTAGAGAGAGGGTTAGGGTTAGGATTGGACATAGGGTTAGGGTTATGTTGAGGGCTAAGGTCAGAGCGACGGTCAGGGTTAGGATTAGACCTAGGGTTAGGGTTATGTTGAGGGCTAGGGTTAGAGAGACGGTTGGGGCTAGGATTGGACCTAGGGGTAGGGTTAGGTTGAGGGCTAGGGTTAGAGAGACTGTTAGGGTTCCGATTTTACCTACGGTTAGGGTTATGTTGAGGGTTAAGGTCAGAGAGACGGTTAGGGTTAGGATTAGAGCTAGGGTTAGGGTTATGTTGAGGGCTAGGGTTAGAGAGACGGTTGGGGCTAGAATTGGACCTAGGGTTAGTGTTATGTTGAGGGCTATGGTTAGAGAGACTGTTAGGGTTAGGATTAGACCTACGGTTAGGGGTATGTTGAGAGCTAGGGTTAGAGAGACGGTTAGGGTTAGGATTGGACCTAGGGTTAGGGTTATGTTGAGGGCTAGGTTTAGAGAGACGGTTAGGGTTAGGATTGGACCTAGGGTTAGGGTTATGTTGAGGGCTAGGGTTAGAGAGATGGTTAGGGTTAGGATTGGATCTTGTGTTAGGTTTATGTTGAGGGCTAGGGTTAGAGAGACGGTTAGGTTTAGGATTGGACCTAGGGTTAGGGTTATGTTGAGGGCTAGGGTTAGAGAGACGGTCAGGGTTAGGATTGGGCCTAGGGTTAGGGTTATGTTGAGGGCTAGGGTTAGAGAGACAGTTACGGTTAGGATTGGACCTAGGGTTAGGGTTATGTTGAGGGCTCTGGTTAGTGAGACGGTTAGGGCTAGGATTGTACCTAGGGTTAGGGTTATGTTGAGGGCTAGGGTTAGAGAGACTGTTAGGGTTACGATTGGACCTAGGGTTAGGGTTATGTTGAGGGCTAGGGTTAGAGAGATGGTTAGGGTTAGGATTGGACCTAGGGTTAGGGTTATGGTGAGGGCTAGGGTTAGAGAGACGGTTAGGGTTATGATTGGACCTCAGGTTAGGGTTATGTTGAGGGGTAGGTTAGAGAGACGGTTAGGGTTAGGATTGGATCTAGGGTTAGGGTTATGTGGAGGGCTAGGGTCAGAGAGACGGTTAGGGTTAGGAATAGACCTACGGTTAGGGGTATGTTGAGGGCTAGGGTTAGAGAGACGGTTAGGGTTAGGATTGGACCTAGCGGTAGGGTTATGTTGAGGGATAGGGTTAGAGAGACGGTTAGAGTTAGGAATGGACCTAGGATTAGGGTTATGTTGAGGGATAGGGTTAGATAGACGGTTATGGTTAGGATTGGACCTAGGTTTAGGGTTATGTTGAGGGCTAGGGTTAGAGAGACTGTTAGGGTTATGATTGGAACTAGGGTTAGTTTTATGTTGAGGGCTAGGGTTAGAGAGACGGTAAGGGGGAGGATTGGACCTAGGGTTAGGGTTATGTTGAGGGCTAGGGTTAGAGAGACGGTTAGGGTTAGGATTGGACCGAGGGTTAGGGTTATGTTGAGGGCTAGGGTTAGAAAGACGGTTAGGGTTAGGATTGGACCTAGGGTTAGGGTTATGTTGAGGGCTAGGGTTAGAAAGACGGTTAGGGTTAGGATTGGACCTAGGGTTAGGGTTATGTTGAGGGCTAGGGTTAGAGAGACTGTCAGGGTTAGGATTGGACCTAGGGTTAGGGTTATGTTGAGGGCTAGGTTTAGAGAAGACGGTTAGGGTTAAGATCGGACCTACTGTTAGGGTTATGTTGAGGGCTAGGGTTAGAGAGACGGTTAGGGTTAGGATTGGACCTGGGATTAGGGTTATGTTGAGGGCTAGGGTTAGAGAGACGGTTAGGGTTAGGATTGGACCTAGGGTTAGGGTTATGTTGAGGGCTAGGGTTAGAGAGACGGTTAGGGCTAGGATTGGACCTAGGGTTAGGGTTAGGTTGAGGGTAAGGGTTAGAGAGACAGTTAGGGTGAGGATTGAACCTAGGGTTAAGTTTACGTTGAGGGCTAAGGTTAGAGACGGTTAGGGTTAGGATTGGACCTAGGGTTAGGGTTATGTTGAGTCTAGGGTTAGAGAGACGGTTAGGGCTAGGATTGGACTTAGGGTTAGGGTTAGGTTGAGGGCTAGGGTTAGAGAGACAGTTAGGGTGAGGATTGGACCTAGGGTTAGGGTTATGTTGATGGCTAGGGTTAGAGAGACTGTTAGGGTTACGATTGGACCTAGGGTTAGGATTATGTTGAGGGCTAGGGTTAGAGAGACGGTTAGGGTTAGGATTGGATCTAGGGTTAGGGTTATGTTGAGGGCTAGGGTAGAGAGAGGGTTAGGGTTAGGATTGGACCTAGGGTTAGGGTTATGTTGAGGGCTAGGGTTAGAGAGACGGTTAGGGTTAGGATTGGACCTAGGGTTAGGGTTATGTTGAGGGTTAAGTTCAGAGAGACGGTTAGGGTTAGGATTAGAGGTAGGGTTAGGGTTATGTTGAGGGCTAGGGTTAGAGAGACGGTTGGGGCTTGGATTGGACCTAGGGTTAGGGTTATGTTGAGGGCTATGGTTAGAGAGACTGTTAGGGTTAGAATTAGACCTACGGTTAGGGGTATGTTGAGAGCTAGGGTTAGAGAGGCGGTTAGGGTTAGGATTGGACCCAGGGTTAGGGTTATGTTGAGGGCTAGGTTTAGAGAGACGGTTAGGGTTACGATTGGACCTAGGGTTAGGGTTATGTTGAGAGCTAGGGTTAGAGAGACGGTTAGGGTTAGGATTGGACCTAGGGTTAGTGTTATGTTGAGGGCTAGGGTTAGAGAGACGGTTAGGGTTATGATTGGACCTAGGGTTAGGGTTATGTCGGGGGCTAGGTTAGGGAGACGGTTAGGGTTAGGATTGGATCTAGGGTTGGGTTATGTGGAGGGCTAGGGTCACAGAGACGGTTAGGGTTAGGATTAGACCTACGGTTAGGGGTATGTTGAGGGCAAGGGTTAGAGAGACGGTTAGGGTTAGGATTGGATGTAGGGTTAGGGTTATGTTGAGGGCTAAGGTTATAGAGACGGTTAGGGTTAGGATTGGACCTAGGGTTAGGGTTATGTTGAGGGCTAGGGTTAGAGAGACGGTTAGGGTTAGGATTGGACCTAGGGTTAGGGTTAGGTTGAGGGCTAGTGTTAGAGAGACGGTTAGGGTTAGGACTGGACCTAGGGTTAGGGTTATGTTGAGGGCTAGGGTTAGAGAGACGGTCAGGGTTAGGATTGGACCTAGGGGTATAGTTATGTTGAGGGATAGGGTTAGAGAGACGGTTAGCGTGAGGATTGGACCTAGGTTTAGGGTTATGTTGAGGGCTACGTTAGAGAGACGGTTAGGGTTAGGATTGGACCTAGGGTTAGGGTTATGTTGAGGGCTAGTGTCAGAGAGACAGTTAGGGTTAGGATTGGACCTAGGTTTAGCGTTATGTTGAGGGCTAGGGTTAGAGAGACGGTTAGGGTGAAGATTGGACCTAGAGTTAGGGTTCTGTTGAGGGCTAGGGTTAGAGAGACGGTTAGGGTTAGGATTGGACCTAGGGTTAGGGTTATGTTGAGGGCTACGGTTAGAGACACGGTTAGGGTTAGCATTGGACCTGGGGTTAGGGTTATGTTGAGGGCTGGGTTAGAGAGACGGTTAGGGTTAGGATTGGACCTACTCTTAGAGTTATGTTGAGGGCTAGGATTAGAGAGGCGGTTAGGGTTAGGATTGGACCTACTCTTAGAGTTATGTTGTGGGCTAAGGTTAGAGAGACGGTTAGGGTTAGGATTGGACATAGGGTTAGGGTTATGTTGAGGCCTAAGGTCAGAGAGACGGTCAGGGTTAGGATTAGACCTAGGGTTAGGGTTATGTTGAGGGCTAGGGTTAGAGAGACGGTTGAGGCTAGGATTGGACCTAGGGTTAGGGTAGGTTGAGGGCTAGGGTTAGAGAGACTGTTAGGGTTCCGATTTTACCTACGGTTAGGGTTATGTTGAGGGTTAAGGTCAGAGAGACGGTTAGGGTTAGGATTAGAGCTAGGGTTAGGGTTATGTTGAGGGCTAGGGTTAGAGAGACGGTTGGGGCTAGAATTGGACCTAGGGTTAGGGTTATGTTGAGGGCTATGGTTAGAGAGACTGTTAGGGTTAGGATTAGACCTACGGTTAGGGGTATGTTGAGAGCTAGGGTTAGAGAGACGGTTAGGGTTAGGATTGTACCTAGGGTTAGGGTTATGTTGAGGGCTAGGTTTAGAGAGACGGTTAGGGTTAGGATTGGACCTAGGGTTAGGGTTATGTTGAGGGCTAGGGTTAGAGAGATGGTTAGGGTTAGGATTGGATCATCTGTTAGGTTTATGTTGAGGGCTAGGGTTAGAGAGACGGTTAGGGTTAGAATTGGACCTAGGGTTAGGGTTATGTTGAGGGCTAGGGTTAGAGAGACGGTCAGGTTTAGGATTGGGCCTAGGGTTAGGGTTATGTTGAGGGCTAGGGTTAGAGAGACAGTTACGGTTAGGATTGGACCTAGGGTTAGGGTTATGTTGAGGGCTCTGGTTAGAGAGACGGTTAGGGCTAGGATTGTACCTAGGGTTAGGGTTATGTTGAGGACTAGGGTTAGAGAGACTGTTAGGGTTACGATTGGACCTAGGGTTAGGGTTATGTTGAGGGCTAGGGTTAGAGAGACGGTCAGGGTTAGGATTGGACCTAGGGTTAGGGTTATGTTGAGGGCTAGGGTCAGAGAGACGGTTAGGGTTAGGATTAGACCTACAGTTAGGGGTATGTTGAGGGCTAGGGTTAGAGAGACGGTTAGGGTTAGGATTGGACCTAGCGTTAGGGTTATGTTGAGGGATAGGGTTAGAGAGACGGTTAGAGTTAGGAATGGACCTAGGATTAGGGTTATGTTGAGGGCTAGGGTTAGAGAGACTGTTAGGGTTATGATTGGAACTAGGGTTAGTTTTATGTTGAGGGCTAGGGTTAGAGAGACGGTAAGGGGGAGGATTGGACCTAGGGTTAGGGTTATGTTGAGGGCTAGGTTTAGAGAAGACGGTTAGGGTTAAGATTGGACCTACTGTTAGGGTTATGTTGAGGGCTAGGGTTAGAGAGACGGTTAGGGTTAGGATTGGACCTGGGATTAGGGTTATGTTGAGGGCTAGGGTTAGAGAGACGGTTAGGGTTAGGATTGGACCTAGGGTTAGGGTTACGTTGAGGGCTAGGGTTAGAGAGACGGTTAGGGTTAGGATTGGACCTAGGGTTAGGATTACGTTGAGGGCTAGGGTTAGAGAGACGGTTAGGGTTAGGATTGGACCTAGGGTTAGGGTTATGTTGAGGGCTAGGGTTAGAGAGACGGTTAGGGCTAGGATTGGACCTAGGGTTAGGGTTAGGTTGAGGGTTAGGGTTAGAGAGACAGTTAGGGTGAGGATTGAACCTAGGGTTAAGTTTACGTTGAGGGCTAAGTTTAGAGAGACGGTTAGGGTTATGATTGGACCTAGGGTTAAGGTTATGTTGAGTCTAGGGTTAGAGAGACGGTTAGGGCTAGGATTGGACTTAGGGTTAGGGTTAGGTTGAGGGCTAGGGTTAGAAAGACAGTTAGGGTGAGGATTGGACCTAGGGTTAGGGTTATGTTGAGGGCTAGGGTTAGAGAGACGGTTAGGGTTAGGATTGGATCTAGGGTTAGGGTTATGTTGAGGGCTAGGGTAGAGAGAGGGTTAGGGTTAGGATTGGACCTAGGGTTAGGGTTATGTTGAGGGCTAGGGTTAGAGAGACGGTTAGGGTTAGGATTGGACCTAAGGTTAGGGTTATGTTGAGGGTTAAGTTCAGAGAGACGGTTAGGGTTAGGATTAGATGTTGGGTTAGGGTTATGTTGAGGGCTAGGGTTAGAGAGACGGTTGGGGCTTGGATTGGACCTAGGGTTAGGGTTATGTTGAGGGCTATGGTTAGAGAGACTGTTAGGGTTAGGATTAGACCTACGGTTAGCGGTATGTTGAGAGCTAGGGTTAGAGAGGCGGTTAGGGTTAGGATTGGACCCAGGGTTAGGGTTATGTTGAGGGCTAGGTTTAGAGAGACGGTTAGGGTTACGATTGGACCTAGGGTTAGGGTTATGTTGAGGGCTAGGGTTAGAGAGACGGTTAGGGTTAGGATTGGACCACGGGTTAGGGTTATGTTGAGGGCTAGGGTTAGAGAGACGGTTAGGGTTATGATTGGACCTAGGGTTAGGGTTATGTTGAGGGCTAGGTTAGAGAGACGGTTAGGGTTAGGATTGGATCTAGGGTTAGGGTTATGTGGAGGGCTAGGGTCACAGAGACGGTTAGGGTTAGGATTAGACCTACGGTTAGGGGTATGTTGAGGGCTAGGGTTAGAGAGACGGTTAGGGTTAGGATTGGACCTAGGGTTAGGGTTATGTTGAGGGCTAGGGTTAGAGAGACGGTTAGAGTTAGGAATGGACCTAGGTTTAGGGTTATGTTGAGGGCTAGGGTTAGAGAGACTGTTAGGGTTCGGATTGGAACTAGGGTTAGTTTTATGTTGAGGGCTAGGTTTAGAGAGACGGTAGGGGGAGGATTGGACATAGGGTTAGGGTTATGTTGAGGGCTAGGGTTAGAAAGACGGTTAGGGGTAGGATTGGACCTAGGGTTAGGGTTATGTTGAGGGTTAGGGTTAGAGAGACTGTCAGGGTTAGGATTGGACCTAGGGTTAGGGTTATGTTGAGGGCTAGGTTTTGAGAAGACGGTTAGGGTTAAGATTGGACCTACTGTTAGGGTTATGTTGAGGGCTAGGGTTAGAAAGACGGTTAGGGTTAGGATTGGACCTAGGGTTAGGTTTACGTTGAGGGCTAGGGTTAGAGAGACGGTTAGGGTTAGGATTGGACCTAGGGTTAGGGTTATGTTGAGGGCTAGGGTTAGAGAGACAGTTAGGGTGAGGATTGAACCTAGGGTTAAGTTTACGTTGAGGGCTAAGGTTAGAGAGACGGTTAGGGTTAGGATTGGACCTAGGGTTAGGGTTATGTTGAGGGCTAGGGTTAGAGAGACGGTTAGGGCTAGGATTGGACCTAGGGTTAGGGTTAGGTTGAGGGCTAGGGTTAGAGAGACAGTTAGGGTGAGGATTGGACCTAGGATTAGGGTTATGTTGAGGGCTAGGGTTAGAGAGACTGTTAGGGTTACGATTGGACCTAGGGTTAGGGTTATGTTGAAGGCTAGGGTTAGAGAGACGGTTAGGGTTAGGATTGGACCTAGGGTTAGGGTTCTGTTGAGGGCTAGGGTTAGAGAGACGGTTAGAGTTAGGATTGGACCTAGGGATAGGGTTATGTTGAGGGCTAGGTTAGAGAGACGGTTAGGGTTAGGATTGGATCTAGGGTTAGGGTTATGTTGACGGCTAGGGTAGAGAGAGGGTTAGGGTTAGGATTGGACATAGGGTTAGGGTTATGTTGAGGGCTAAGGTCAGAGAGACGGTCAGGGTTAGGATTAGACCTAGGGTTAGGGTTATGTTGAGGGCTAGGGTTAGAGAGAGGGTTGGGGCTAGGATTGGACCTAGGGTTAGGGTTAGGTTGAGGGTAGGGTTAGAGAGACTGTTAGGGTTCCGATTGGACCTACGGTTAGGGTTATGTTGAGGGTTAAGGTCAGAGAGACGATTAGGATTAGGATTATGGCTAGGGTTAGGGTTATGTTGAGGGCTAGGGTTAGAGAGACGGTTGGGGCTAGAATTGGACCTAGGGTTAGGGTTATGTTGATGGCTGGGGATAGAGAGACGGTTAGGGCTAGGATTGGACCTAGGGTTAGGGTTAGGTTGAGGGCTAGGGTTAGAGAGACAGTTAGGGTGAGGATTGGACCTAAGGTTAGGGTTACGTTGAGGGCTAAGGTTAGAGAGACGGTTAGGGTTAGGATTGGACCTAGGGTTAGGGTTATGTTGAGGGCTAGGGTTAGAGAGACAGTTAGGGTGAGGATTGGACCTAAGGTTAGGGTTACGTTGAGGGCTAAGGTTAGAGAGACGGTTAGGGTTAGGATTGGACCTAGGGTTAGGGTTATGTTGAGGGCTAGGGTTAGAGAGACTGTCAGGGTTAGAATTGGACCTAGGGTTAGGGTTATGTTGAGGGCTAGGTTTAGCGAAGGCGGTTAGGGTTAAGATTGGACCTAATGTTAGGGTTATGTTGAGGGCTAGGGTTAGAGAGACGGTTAGGGTTAGGATTGGACCTGGGGTTAGGGTTATGTTGAGGGCTAGGGTTAGAGAGACGTTTAGGGTTAGGATTGGACCTAGGGTTAGGGTTACGTTTAGGGCTAGGGTTAGAGAGACGGTTAGGGTTAGGATTGAACCTAGGGTTAGGGTTATGTTGAGGGCTACGGTTAGAGAGACGGTTAGGGCTAGGATTGGACCTAGGGTTAGGGTTAGGTTGAGGGCTAGGGTTAGAGAGACAGTTAGGGTGAGGATTGAACCTAGGGTTAAGTTTACGTTGAGGGCTAAGGTTAGAGAGACGGTTAGGGTTAGGATTGTACCTAGGGTTAGGGTTATGTTGAGGGCTAGGGTTAGAGAGACGATTAGGGTTAGGATTGGACCTAGGGTTAGGGTTAGGTTGAGGGCTAGTGTTAGAGAGACAGTTAGGGTGAGGATTGGACCTAGGGTTAGGGTTATGTTGAGGGCTAGGGTTAGAGAGACTGTTAGGGTTACGATTGGACCTAGGATTAGGTTTATGTTGAAGGCTAGGGTTAGAGAGACGGTTAGGGTTAGGATTGGACCTAGGGTTAGGGTTCTGTTGAGGGCTAGGGTTAGAGAGACGGTTAGGGTTAGGATTGGACCTAGGGTTAGGGTTATGTTGAGGGCTAGGTTAGAGAGACGGTTAGGGTTAGGATTGGATCTAGGGTTAGGGTTATGTTGACGGCTAGGGTAGAGAGAGGGTTAGGGTGAGGATTGGACATAGGGTTAGGGTTATGTTGAGGGCTAAGGTCAGAGAGACGGTCAGGGTTAGGATTAGACCTAGGGTTAGGGTTATGTTGAGGGCTAGGGTTAGAGAGACGGTTGGGGCTAGGATTGGACCTAGGGTTAGGGTTAGGTTGAGGTCTAGGGTTAGAGAGACTGTTAGGGTTCCGATTGGACCTACGGTTAGGGTTATGTTGAGGGCTATGGTTAGAGAGACTGTTAGGGTTAGGATTTGACCTACGGTTAGGGGTATGTTGAGAGCTAGTGTTAGAGAGACGGTTAGGGTTAGGATTGGACCTACGGTTAGGGTTATGTTGAGGGCTAGGTTTAGAGAGACGGTTAGGGTTAGGATTGGACCTAGGGTTAGGGTTATGTTGAGGGCTAGGGTTAGAGAGATGGTTAGGGTTACGATTGGATCTTGTGTTAGGTTTATGTTGAGGGCTAGGGTTAGAGAGACGGTTAGGGTTAGGATTGGACCTAGGGTTAGGGTTATGTTGAGGGCTAGGGTTAGAGAGACGGTCAGGGTTAGGATTGGGCCTAGGGTTAGGGTTATGTTGAGGGCTAGGGTTAGAGAGACAGTTACGGTTAGGATTGGACCTAGGGTTAGGGTTATGTTGAGGGCTAGGGTTAGAGAGACTGTTAGGGTTACGATTGGACCTAGGGTTAGGGTTATGTTGAGGGCTAGGGTTAGAGAGACGGTTAGGGTTAGGATTGGACCTAGGGTTAGGGTTATGTTGAGGGCTAGGGTTAGAGAGACGGTTAGGGTTATGATTGGACCTAAGGTTAGGGTTATGTTGAGGGGTAGGTTAGAGAGACGGTTAGGGTTAGGATTGGATCTAGGGTTAGGGTTATGTGGAGGGCTAGGGTCAGAGAGACGGTTAGGGTTAGGATTAGACCTACGGTTAGGGGTATGTTGAGGGCTAGGGTTAGAGAGACGGTTAGGGTTAGGATTGGACCTAGCGTTAGGGTTATGTTGAGGGATAGGGTTAGAGAGACGGTTAGAGTTAGGAATGGACCTAGGATTAGGGTTATGCTGAGGGATAGGGTTAGATAGACGGTTATGGTTAGGATTGGACCTAGGTTTAGGGTTATGTTGAGGGCTAGGTTTAGAGAGACTGTTAGGGTTAGGATTGGAACTAGGGTTAGTTTTATGTTGAGGGCTAGGGTTAGAGAGACGGTAAGGGGGAGGATTGGACCTAGGGTTAGGGTTATGTTGAGGGCTAGGTTTAGAGAGACGGTTAGGGTTAGGATTGGACCGAGGGTTAGGGTTATGTTGAGGGCTAGGGTTAGAAAGACGGTTAGGGTTAGGATTGGACCTAGGGTTAGGGTTATGTTGAGGGCTAGGGTTAGAGAGACTGTCAGGGTTAGGATTGGACCTAGGGTTAGGGTTATGTTGAGGGCTAGGTTTAGAGAAGACGGTTAGGGTTAAGATTGGACCTACTGTTAGGGTTATGTTGAGGGCTAGGGTTAGAGAGACGGTTAGGGTTAGGATTGGACCTAGAGTTAGGGTTCTGTTGAGGGCTAGGGTTAGAGAGACGGTTAGGGTTAGGATTGGACCTAGGGTTAGGGTTATGTTGAGGGCTAGGTTTAGAGACACGGTTAGGGTTAGCATTGGACCTAGGGGTAGGGTTATGTTGAGGGATAGGGTTAGAGAGACGGTTAGGGTTAGGATTGGATGTAGGGTTAGGGTTATGTTGAGGGCTAAGGTTATAGAGACGGTTAGGGTTAGGATTGGACCTAGGGTTAGGGTTATGTTGAGGGCTAGGGTTAGAGAGACGGTTAGGGTTAGGATTGGACCTAGGGTTAGGGTTAGGTTGAGGGCTAGTGTTAGAGAGACGGTTAGGGTTAGGACTGGACCTAGGGTTAGGGTTATGTTGAGCGCTAGGGTTAGAGAGACGGTCAGGGTTAGGATTGGACCTAGGGGTATAGTTATGTTGAGGGATAGGGTTAGAGAGACGGTTAGGGTGAAGATTGGACCTAGAGTTAGGGTTCTGTTGAGGGCTACGGTTAGAGACACGGTTAGGGTTAGCATTGGACCTGGGGTTAGGGTTATGTTGAGGGCTTGTTTAGAGAGACGGTTAGGGTTAGGATTGGACCTACTCTTAGAGTTATGTTGAGGGCTAGGATTAGAGAGGCGGTTAGGGTTAGGATTGGACCTACTCTTAGAGTTATGTTGTGGGCTAAGGTTAGAGAGACGGTTAGGGTTAGGATTGGACATAGGGTTAGGGTTATGTTGAGGCCTAAGGTCAGAGAGACGGTCAGGGTTAGGATTAGACCTAGGGTTAGGGTTATGTTGAGGGCTAGGGTTAGAGAGACGGTTGAGGCTAGGATTGGACCTAGGGTTAGGGTAGGTTGAGGGCTAGGGTTAGAGAGACTGTTAGGGTTCCGATTTTACCTACGGTTAGGGTTATGTTGAGGGTTAAGGTCAGAGAGACGGTTAGGGTTAGGATTAGAGCTAGGGTTAGGGTTATGTTGAGGGCTAGGGTTAGAGAGACGGTTGGGGCTAGAATTGGACCTAGGGTTAGGGTTATGTTGAGGGCTATGGTTAGAGAGACTGTTAGGGTTAGGATTAGACCTACGGTTAGGGGTATGTTGAGAGCTAGGGTTAGAGAGACGGTTAGGGTTAGGATTGTACCTAGGGTTAGGGTTATGTTGAGGGCTAGGTTTAGAGAGACGGTTAGGGTTAGGATTGGACCTAGGGTTAGGGTTATGTTGAGGGCTAGGGTTAGAGAGATGGTTAGGGTTAGGATTGGATCATCTGTTAGGTTTATGTTGAGGGCTAGGGTTAGAGAGACGGTTAGGGTTAGGATTGGACCTAGGGTTAGGGTTATGTTGAGGGCTAGGGTTAGAGAGACGGTCAGGTTTAGGATTGGGCCTAGGGTTAGGGTTATGTTGAGGGCTAGGGTTAGAGAGACAGTTACGGTTAGGATTGGACCTAGGGTTAGGGTTATGTTGAGGGCTCTGGTTAGAGAGACGGTTAGGGCTAGGATTGTACCTAGGGTTAGGGTTATGTTGAGGACTAGGGTTAGAGAGACTGTTAGGGTTACGATTGGACCTAGGGTTAGGGTTATGTTGAGGGCTAGGGTTAGAGAGACGGTCAGGGTTAGGATTGGACCTAGGGTTAGGGTTATGTTGAGGGCTAGGGTCAGAGAGACGGTTAGGGTTAGGATTAGACCTACGGTTAGGGGTATGTTGAGGGCTAGGGTTAGAGAGACGGTTAGGGTTAGGATTGGACCTAGCGTTAGGGTTATGTTGAGGGATAGGGTTAGAGAGACGGTTAGAGTTAGGAATGGACCTAGGATTAGGGTTATGTTGAGGGCTAGGGTTAGAGAGACTGTTAGGGTTATGATTGGAACTAGGGTTAGTTTTATGTTGAGGGCTAGGGTTAGAGAGACGGTAAGGGGGAGGATTGGACCTAGGGTTAGGGTTATGTTGAGGGCTAGGTTTAGAGAAGACGGTTAGGGTTAAGATTGGACCTACTGTTAGGGTTATGTTGAGGGCTAGGGTTAGAGAGACGGTTAGGGTTAGGATTGGACCTGGGATTAGGGTTATGTTGAGGGCTAGGGTTAGAGAGACGGTTAGGGTTAGGATTGGACCTAGGGTTAGGGTTACGTTGAGGGCTAGGGTTAGAGAGACGGTTAGGGTTAGGATTGGACCTAGGGTTAGGGTTACGTTGAGGGCTAGGGTTAGAGAGACGGTTAGGGTTAGGATTGGACCTAGGGTTAGGGTTATGTTGAGGGCTAGGGTTAGAGAGACGGTTAGGGCTAGGATTGGACCTAGGGTTAGGGTTAGGTTGAGGGTTAGGGTTAGAGAGACAGTTAGGGTGAGGATTGAACCTAGGGTTAAGTTTACGTTGAGGGCTAAGTTTAGAGAGACGGTTAGGGTTATGATTGGACCTAGGGTTAAGGTTATGTTGAGTCTAGGGTTAGAGAGACGGTTAGGGCTAGGATTGGACTTAGGGTTAGGGTTAGGTTGAGGGCTAGGGTTAGAAAGACAGTTAGGGTGAGGATTGGACCTAGGGTTAGGGTTATGTTGATGGCTAGGGTTAGAGAGACTGTTAGGGTTACGATTGGACCTAGGGTTAGGGTTATGTTGAGGGCTAGGGTTAGAGAGACGGTTAGGGTTAGGATTGGATCTAGGGTTAGGGTTATGTTGAGGGCTAGGGTAGAGAGAGGGTTAGGGTTAGGATTGGACCTAGGGTTAGGGTTATGTTGAGGGCTAGGGTTAGAGAGACGGTTAGGGTTAGGATTGGACCTAAGGTTAGGGTTATGTTGAGGGTTAAGTTCAGAGAGACGGTTAGGGTTAGGATTAGATGTTGGGTTAGGGTTATGTTGAGGGCTAGGGTTAGAGAGACTGTTAGGGTTAGGATTAGACCTACGGTTAGCGGTATGTTGAGAGCTAGGGTTAGAGAGGCGGTTAGGGTTAGGATTGGACCCAGGGTTAGGGTTATGTTGAGGGCTAGGTTTAGAGAGACGGTTAGGGTTACGATTGGACCTAGGGTTAGGGTTATGTTGAGGGCTAGGGTTAGAGAGACGGTTAGGGTTAGGATTGGACCTCGGGTTAGGGTTATGTTGAGGGCTAGGGTTAGAGAGACGGTTAGGGTTATGATTGGACCTAGGGTTAGGGTTATGTTGAGGGCTAGGTTAGAGAGACGGTTAGGGTTAGGATTGGATCTAGGGTTAGGGTTATGTGGAGGGCTAGGGTCACAGAGACGGTTAGGGTTAGGATTAGACCTACGGTTAGGGGTATGTTGAGGGCTAGGGTTAGAGAGACGGTTAGGGTTAGGATTGGACCTAGGGTTAGGGTTATGTTGAGGGCTAGGGTTAGAGAGACGGTTAGAGTTAGGAATGGACCTAGGTTTAGGGTTATGTTGAGGGCTAGGGTTAGAGAGACTGTTAGGGTTCGGATTGGAACTAGGGTTAGTTTTATGTTGAGGGCTAGGTTTAGAGAGACGGTAGGGGGAGGATTGGACATAGGGTTAGGGTTATGTTGAGGGCTAGGGTTAGAAAGATGGTTAGGGGTAGGATTGGACCTAGGGTTAGGGTTATGTTGAGGGTTAGGGTTAGAGAGACTGTCAGGGTTAGGATTGGACCTAGGGTTAGGGTTATGTTGAGGGCTAGGGTTAGAGAGACGGTTAGGGCTAGGATTGAACCTGGGGTTAGGGTTAGGTTGAGGGCTAGGGTTAGAGAGACAGTTAGGGTGAGGATTGAACCTAGGGTTAAGTTTACGTTGAGGGCTAAGGTTAGAGAGACGGTTAGGGTTAGGATTGGACCTAGGGTTAGGGTTATGTTGAGGGCTAGGGTTAGAGAGACGGTTAGGGCTAGGATTGGACCTAGGGTTAGGGTTAGGTTGAGGGCTAGGGTTAGAGAGACAGTTAGGGTGAGGATTGGACCTAGGATTAGGGTTATGTTGAGGGCTAGGGTTAGAGAGACTGTTAGGGTTACGATTGGACCTAGGGTTAGGGTTATGTTGAAGGCTAGGGTTAGAGAGACGGTTAGGGTTAGGATTGGACCTAGGGTTAGGGTTCTGTTGAGGGCTAGGGTTAGAGAGACGGTTAGAGTTAGGATTGGACCTAGGGATAGGGTTATGTTGAGGGCTAGGTTAGAGAGACGGTTAGGGTTAGGATTGGATCTAGGGTTAGGGTTATGTTGACGGCTAGGGTAGAGAGAGGGTTAGGGTTAGGATTGGACATAGGGTTAGGGTTATGTTGAGGGCTAAGGTCAGAGAGACGGTCAGGGTTAGGATTAGACCTAGGGTTAGGGTTATGTTGAGGGCTAGGGTTAGAGAGACGGTTGGGGCTAGGATTGGACCTAGGGTTAGGGTTAGGTTGAGGGTAGGGTTAGAGAGACTGTTAGGGTTCCGATTGGACCTACGGTTAGGGTTATGTTGAGGGTTAAGGTCAGAGAGACGATTAGGATTAGGATTATGGCTAGGGTTAGGGTTATGTTGAGGGCTAGGGTTAGAGAGACGGTTGGGGCTAGAATTGGACCTAGGGTTAGGGTTATGTTGATGGCTGGTGATAGAGAGACGGTTAGGGCTAGGATTGGACCTAGGGTTAGGGTTAGGTTGAGGGCTAGGGTTAGAGAGACAGTTAGGGTGAGGATTGGACCTAAGGTTAGGGTTACGTTGAGGGCTAAGGTTAGAGAGACGGTTAGGGTTAGGATTGGACCTAGGGTTAGGGTTATGTTGAGGGCTAGGGTTAGAGAGACTGTTAGGGTTACGATTGGACCTAGGGTTAGGGTTATGTTGAGGGCTAGGGTTAGAGAGACGGTTAGGGTTAGGATTGGACCTAGGGTTAGGGTTATGTTGAGGGCTAGGGTTAGAGAGACGGTTAGGGTTATGATTGGACCTAGGGTTAGGGTTATGTTGAGGGGTAGGTTAGAGAGACGGTTAGGGTTAGGATTGGACCGAGGGTTAGGGTTATGTTGAGGGCTAGGGTTAGAAAGACGGTTAGGGTTAGGATTGGACCTAGGGTTAGGGTTATGTTGAGGGCTAGGGTTAGAGAGACTGTCAGGGTTAGAATTGGACCTAGGGTTAGGGTTATGTTGAGGGCTAGGTTTAGCGAAGGCGGTTAGGGTTAAGATTGGACCTAATGTTAGGGTTATGTTGAGGGCTAGGGTTAGAGAGACGGTTAGGGTTAGGATTGGACCTGGGGTTAGGGTTATGTTGAGGGCTAGGGTTAGAGAGACGTTTAGGGTTAGGATTGGACCTAGGGTTAGGGTTACGTTTAGGGCTAGGGTTAGAGAGACGGTTAGGGTTAGGATTGAACCTAGGGTTAGGGTTATGTTGAGGGCTACGGTTAGAGAGACGGTTAGGGCTAGGATTGGACCTAGGGTTAGGGTTAGGTTGAGGGCTAGGGTTAGAGAGACAGTTAGGGTGAGGATTGAACCTAGGGTTAAGTTTACGTTGAGGGCTAATGTTAGAGAGACGGTTAGGGTTAGGATTGTACCTAGGGTTAGGGTTATGTTGAGGGCTAGGGTTAGAGAGACGATTAGGGTTAGGATTGGACCTAGGGTTAGGGTTAGGTTGAGGGCTAGTGTTAGAGAGACAGTTAGGGTGAGGATTGGACCTAGGGTTAGGGTTATGTTGAGGGCTAGGGTTAGAGAGACTGTTAGGGTTACGATTGGACCTAGGATTAGGTTTATGTTGAAGGCTAGGGTTAGAGAGACGGTTAGGGTTAGGATTGGACCTAGGGTTATGGTTCTGTTGAGGGCTAGGGTTAGAGAGACGGTTAGGGTTAGGATTGGACCTAGGGTTAGGGTTATGTTGAGGGCTAGGTTAGAGAGACGGTTAGGGTTAGGATTGGATCTAGGGTTAGGGTTATGTTGACGGCTAGGGTAGAGAGAGGGTTAGGGTGAGGATTGGACATAGGGTTAGGGTTATGTTGAGGGCTAAGGTCAGAGAGACGGTCAGGGTTAGGATTAGACCTAGGGTTAGGGTTATGTTGAGGGCTAGGGTTAGAGAGACGGTTGGGGCTAAGATTGGACCTAGGGTTAGGGTTAGGTTGAGGTCTAGGGTTAGAGAGACTGTTAGGGTTCCGATTGGACCTACGGTTAGGGTTATGTTGAGGGCTATGGTTAGAGAGACTGTTAGGGTTAGGATTTGACCTACGGTTAGGGGTATGTTGAGAGCTAGTGTTAGAGAGACGGTTAGGGTTAGGATTGGACCTACGGTTAGGGTTATGTTGAGGGCTAGGTTTAGAGAGACGGTTAGGGTTAGGATTGGACCTAGGGTTAGGGTTATGTTGAGGGCTAGGGTTAGAGAGATGGTTAGGGTTACGATTGGATCTTGTGTTAGGTATGTTGAGGGCTAGGGTTAGAGAGACGGTTAGGGTTAGGATTGGACCTAGGGTTAGGGTTATGTTGAGGGCTAGGGTTAGAGAGACGGTCAGGGTTAGGATTGGGCCTAGGGTTAGGGTTATGTTGAGGGCTAGGGTTAGAGAGACAGTTACGGTTAGGATTGGACCTAGGGTTAGGGTTATGTTGAGGGCTAGGGTTAGAGAGACTGTTAGGGTTACGATTGGACCTAGGGTTAGGGTTATGTTGAGGGCTAGGGTTAGAGAGACGGTTAGGGTTAGGATTGGACCTAGGGTTAGGGTTATGTTGAGGGCTAGGGTTAGAGAGACGGTTAGGGTTATGATTGGACCTAAGGTTAGGGTTATGTTGAGGGGTAGGTTAGAGAGACGGTTAGGGTTAGGATTGGATCTAGGGTTAGGGTTATGTGGAGGGCTAGGGTCAGAGAGACGGTTAGGGTTAGGATTAGACCTACGGTTAGGGGTATGTTGAGGGCTAGGGTTAGAGAGACGGTTAGGGTTAGGATTGGACCTAGCGTTAGGGTTATGTTGAGGGATAGGGTTAGAGAGACGGTTAGAGTTAGGAATGGACCTAGGATTAGGGTTATGCTGAGGGATAGGGTTAGATAGACGGTTATGGTTAGGATTGGACCTAGGTTTAGGGTTATGTTGAGGGCTAGGTTTAGAGAGACTGTTAGGGTTAGGATTGGAACTAGGGTTAGTTTTATGTTGAGGGCTAGGGTTAGAGAGACGGTAAGGGGGAGGATTGGACCTAGGGTTAGGGTTATGTTGAGGGCTAGGTTTAGAGAGACGGTTAGGGTTAGGATTGGACCGAGGGTTAGGGTTATGTTGAGGGCTAGGGTTAGAAAGACGGTTAGGGTTAGGATTGGACCTAGGGTTAGGGTTATGTTGAGGGCTAGGGTTAGAGAGACTGTCAGGGTTAGGATTGGACCTAGGGTTAGGCTTATGTTGAGGGCTAGGTTTAGAGAAGACGGTTAGGGTTAAGATTGGACCTACTGTTAGGGTTATGTTGAGGGCTAGGGTTAGAGAGACGGTTAGGGTTAGGATTGGACCTAGAGTTAGGGTTCTGTTGAGGGCTAGGGTTAGAGAGACGGTTAGGGTTAGGATTGGACCTAGGGTTAGGGTTATGTTGAGGGCTAGGTTTAGAGACACGGTTAGGGTTAGCATTGGACCTAGGGTTAGGGTTATGTTGAGGGATAGGGTTAGAGAGACGGTTAGGGTTAGGATTGGACCTACTCTTAGAGTTATGTTGAGGGCTAGGGTTAGAGAGGCGGTTAGGGTTAGGATTGGACCTACTCTTAGAGTTATGTTGAGGGCTAAGGTTAGAGAGAGGGTTAGGGTTAGGATTGGATCTAGGGTTAGGGTTATGTTGACGGCTAGGGCAGAGAGAGGGTTAGGGTTAGGATTGGACATAGGGTTAGGGTTATGTTGAGGGCTAAGGTCAGAGAGACGGTCAGGGTTAGGATTAGACCTAGGGTTAGGGTTATGTTGAGGGCTAGGGTTAGAGAGACGGTTGGGGCTAGGATTGGATCTAGGGTTATGGTTAGGTTGAGGGCTAGGGTTAGAGAGACTGTTAGGGTTCCGATTGGACCTACGGGTAGGGTTATGTTGAGGGTTAAGGTCAGAGAGACGGTTACGGTTAGGATTAGAGCTAGGGTTAGGGTTATGTTGAGGGCTAGGGTTAGAGAGACGGTTGGGGCTAGAATTGGACCTAGGGTTAGGGTTATGTTGAGGGCTATGGTTAGAGAGACTGTTAGGGTTAGGATTAGACCTACGCTTAGGGGTATGTTGAGAGCTAGGGTTAGAGAGACGGTTAGGGTTAGGATTGGACCTAGGGTTAGGGTTATGTTGAGGGCTAGGTTTAGAGAGACGGTTAGGGTTCGGATTGGACCTAGGGTTAGGGTTATGTTGAGGGCTAGGGTTAGAGAGACGGTTAGGGTTAGGATTGGATCTTGGGTTAGGTTTATGTTGAGGGCTAGGGTTAGAGAGAGGGTCAGGGTTAGGATTGGGCCTAGGGTTAGGGTTATGTTGAGGGCTAGGGTTAAAGAGACAGTTACGGTTAGGATTGGACCTAGGGTTAGGGTTATGTTGAGGGCTAGGTTTAGAGAGACGGTTAGGGTTAAGATTGGACCTAGGGTTAGGGTTACGTTGAGGGCTAGGGTTAGAGAGACGGTTAGGGTTAAAATTGGTCCTAGGGTTAGGGTTCAGTTGAGGGCTAGGGTTAGAGAGACGGTTAGGGTTAGGATTGGACCTAGGGTTAGGGTTATGTTGAGAGCTGGGGTTAGAGAGACGGTTAGGGCTAGGATTGGACCTAGGGTTAGGGTTAGGTTGAGGGCTAGGGTTAGAGAGACAGTTAGGGTGAGGATTGGACCTAGGTTTAGGGTTACGTTGAGGGCTAAGGTTAGAGAGACGGTTAGGGTTAGGATTGGGCCTAGGGTTAGGGTTATGTTGAGGGCTAGGGTTAGAGAGACGGTTAGGGTTAGGATTGGACCTATGGTTAGGGTTATGTTGAGGGCTAGGGTTAGAGAGACGGTTAGAGTTAGGAATGGACCTAGGTTTAGGGTTATGTTGAGGGATAGGGTTAGATAGACGGTTATGGTTAGTATTGGACCTAGGTTTAGGGTTATGTTGAGGGCTACGTTAGAGAGACTGTTAGGGTTAGGATTGGATCTAGGGTTAGTTTTATGTTGAGGGCTAGGGTTACAGAGACGGTAAGGGGGAGGATTGGACCAAGGGTTAGGGTTATGTTGAGGGCTAGGGTTAGAGAGACGGTTAGGGTTAGGATTGGACCGAGGGTTAGGGTTATGTTGAGGGCTAGGGTTAGAAAGACGGTTATGGTTAGGATGGGACCTAGGCTTAGGGTTATGTTGAGGGCTAGGTTTAGAGAAGACGGTTAGGGTTAAGATAGGTCCTACTGTTAGGCTTATGTTGAGGGCTAGGGTTAGAGAGACTGTCAGGGTTAGGATTGGACCTAGGGTTAGGGTTATGTTGAGGGCTAGGTTTAGAGAGACGGTTAGGGTTAGGATTGGACCTAGGGTTAGGGTTATGTTGAGGGCCAGGGTTAGAGAGACGGTTAGAGTTAGGAATGGACCTAGGGTTAGGGTTATGTTGAGGGCTAGGGTTAGAGAGACGGTTAGGGTTAGGATTGGACCTAGGGTTAGGGTTATGTTGAGGGCTAGGGTTCGAGAGACGGTTAGGGTGAGGATTGGACCTAGGGGTAGGGTTATGTTGAGGGCTAGGGTTCGAGAGACGGTTAGGGTTAGGATTGGACCTAGGGTTAGGGTTAGGTTGAGGGCTAGGGTTAGAGAGTCGGTTAGGGTTAGGATTCGACCTAGGGTTAGGGTTATGTTCAGGGCTAGGGTTAGAGAGACGATCAGGGTTAGGATTGGACCTAGGGTTAGGGTTATGTTGAGGGCTAAGGTTAGAGAGACGGTTAGGGTTAGGATTGGACCTAGGGTTACTGTTATGTTGAGGGCTAGGGTTAGAGAGACGGCTAGGTTTAGGATTGGACCTAGGGTTAGGTTTCGGTTGAGGGCTAGAGTTAGAGAGACGGTTAGGGTTACGATTGGACCTAGGGTTAGGGTTAGGTTGAGGGCTAGTGTTAGAGAGACGGTTAGGGTTACGTTTGGACCTAGGGTTAGGGTTATGTTGAGGGCTAGGGTTAGAGAGACGGTTAGGGTTAGGATTGGACCTAGGGTTAGGGTTATGTTGAGGGCTAGGGTTAGACAGACGGTAAGGGTAAGGTTGGACCTAGGGTTGGGGTTATGTTGAGGGCTAGGGTTAGAGAGTGGGTTAGGGTTAGGATTGGATGTAGGGTTAGGGTTATGTGAGGGCTAAGTTTATAGAGACGGTTAGGGTTAGGATTGGACCTAGGGTTAGGGTTATGTTGAGGGCTAGTGTCAGAGAGACAGTTAGGGTTAGAATTGGACCTAGGTTTAGGGTTATGTTGAGGGCTAGGGTTAGAGAGACGGTTAGGGTAAAGATTGGACCTAGAGTTAGGGTTATGTTGAGGGCTAGGGTTAGAGACACGGTTAGGGTTAGCATTGGACCTAGGGTTAGGGTTATGTTGAGGGATAGGGTTAGAGACACGGTTAGGTTTAGCATTAGACCTAGGGTTAGGGTTATGTTGAGGGATAGGGTTAGAGAGACGGTTAGGGTTAGGATTGGACCTACTCTTAGAGTTATGTTGAGGGCTAGGTTTAGAGAGGCGGTTAGGGTTAGGATTGGACCTACTCTTAGAGTTATGTTGAGGGCTAAGGTTAGAGAGAGGGTTAGGGTTAGGATTGGATCTAGGGTTAGGGTTATGTTGACGGCTAGGGTAGAGAGAGGTTTAGGGTTAGGATTGGACCTAGGGTTAGGGTTATGTTGAGGGGTAGGTTAGAGAGACGATTAGGGTTAGGATTGGATCTAGGGTTAGGGTTATGTGGAGGGCTAGGGTTAGAGAGACGGTTAGGGTTAGGATTGGACATAGGGTTAGGGTTATGTTGAGGGGTAGGGTTAGAGAGACGGTTAGAGTTAGAAATGGACCTAGGTTTAGGGTTATGTTGAGGGATAGGGTTAGATAGACGGTTATGGTTAGGATTGGACCTAGGTTTAGGGTTATGTTGAGGGCTACGTTAGAGAGACTGTTAGGGTTAGGATTGGATCTAGGGTTAGTTTTATGTTGAGGGCTAGGGTTACAGAGACGGTAAGGGGGAGGATTGGACCAAGGCTTAGGGTTATGTTGAGGGCTAGGGTTAGAGAGACGGTTAGGGTTAGGATTGGACCGAGGGTTAGGGTTATGTTGAGGGCTAGGGTTAGAAAGACGGTTAGGGTTAGGATGGGACCTAGGGTTAGGGTTATGTTGAGGGCTAGGGTTAGAGAGACTGTCAGGGTTAGGATTGGACCTAGGGTTAGGGTTATGTTGAGGGCTAGGTTTAGAGAAGACGGTTAGGGTTAAGATAGGACCTACTGTTAGGCTTATGTTGAGGGCTAGGGTTAGAGAGACTGTCAGGGTTAGGATTGGACCTAGGGTTAGGGTTATGTTGAGGGCTAGGTTTAGAGAGACGGTTAGGGTTAGGATTGGACCTACGGTTAGGGTTATGTTGAGGGCCAGGGTTAGAGAGACGGTTAGAGTTAGGAATGGACCTAGGGTTAGGGTTATGTTGAGGGCTAGGATTAGAGAGACGCTTAGGGTTAGGATTGTACCTAGGGTTAGGGTTATGTTGAGGGCTAGGGTTAGAGAGAGGGTTAGGGTTAGGATTGGACCTAGGGTTAGGGTTATGTTGAGGGCTAGGGTTCGAGAGACGGTTAGGGTGAGGATTGGCCCTAGGGGTAGGGTTATGTTGAGGGCTAGGGTTCGAGAGACGGTTAGGGTTAGGATTGGACCTAGGGTTAGGGTTATGTTAAGTGCTAGGGTTAGATAGACGATTAGGGTTAGGATTGGTCCTAGGGTTAGGGTTATGGTGAGGGCTAGGGTTAGATAGACGATTAGGGTTAGCATTAGACCTAGGGTTTGGGTTATGTTGAGGGCTAGGGTTAGAGAGACGGTTAGGGTTAGGATTGGACCTAGGGTTAGGGTTATGTTAAGGGCTAGGGTTAGAGAGACGATTCGGGTTAGGATTGAACCTAGGGTTAGGGTTATGTTGAGGGCTAGGTTTAGAGAGACGGTTCGGGTTAGGATTGGACATAGGGTTAGGGTTATGTTGAGGGCTAAGGTCAGAGAGACGGTCAGGGTTAGGATTAGACCTAGGGTTAGGGTTATGTTGAGGGCTAGGGTTAGAGAGACGGTTGGGGCTAGGATTGGACCTAGGGTTATGGTTAGGTTGAGGGCTAGGGTTAGAGAGACTGTTAGGGTTCCGATTGGACCTACGGGTAGGGTTATGTTGAGGGTTAAGGTCAGAGAGACGGTTACGGTTAGGATTAGAGCTAGGGTTACGGTTATGTTGAGGGCTAGGGTTAGAGAGACGGTTGGGGCTAGAATTGGACCTAGGGTTAGGGTTATGTTGAGGGCTATGGTTAGAGAGACTGTTAGGGTTAGGATTAGACCTACGCTTAGGGGTATGTTGAGAGCTAGGGTTAGAGAGACGGTTAGGGTTAGGATTGGACCTAGGGTTAGGGTTATGTTGAGGGCTAGGTTTAGAGAGACGGTTAGGGTTAGGATTGGACCTAGGGTTAGGGTTATGTTGAGGGCTAGGGTTAGAGAGACGGTTAGGGTTAGGATTGGATCTTGGGTTAGGTTTATGTTGAGGGCTAGGGTTATAGAGACGGTCAGGGTTAGGATTGGACCTAGGGTTAGGGTTACGTTGAGGGCTAGGGTTAGAGAGACGGTTAGGGTTAAAATTGGTCCTAGGGTTAGGGTTCAGTTGAGGGCTAGGGTTAGAGAGACGGTTAGGGTTGGGATTGGACCTAGGGTTAGGGTTATGTTGAGGGCTGGGGTTAGAGGGACGGTTAGGGCTAGGATTGGACCTAGGGTTAGGGTTAGGTTGAGGGCTAGCGTTAGAGAGACAGTTAGGGTGAGGATTGGACCTAGGGTTAGGGTTACGTTGAGGGCTAGGGTTCGAGAGACGGTTAGGGTTAGGATTGGACCTAGGGTTAGGGTTAGGTTGAGGGCTAGGGTTAGAGAGTCGGTTAGGGTTAGGATTCGACCTAGGGTTAGGGTTATGTTCAGGGCTAGGGTTAGAGAGACGATCAGGGTTAGGATTGGACCTAGGGTTAGGGTTATGTTGAGGGCTAAGGTTAGAGAGACGGTTAGGGTTAGGATTGGACCTAGGGTTACTGTTATGTTGAGGGCTAGGGTTAGAGAGACGGCTAGGGTTAGGATTGGACCTAGGGTTAGGTTTCGGTTGAGGGCTAGAGTTAGAGAGACGGTTAGGGTTACGATTGGACCTAGGGTTAGGGTTAGGTTGAGGGCTAGGGTTAGAGAGACGGTTAGGGTTACGTTTGGACCTAGGGTTAGGGTTATGTTGAGGGCTAGGGTTAGAGAGACGGTTAGGGTTAGGATTGTACCTAGGGTTAGGGTTATGTTGAGGGCTAGGGTTAGACAGACGGTAAGGGTAAGGTTGGACCTAGGGTTGGGGTTATGTTGAGGGCTAGGGTTAGAGAGTGGGTTAGGGTTAGGATTGGATGTAGGGTTAGGGTTATGTGAGGGCTAAGTTTATAGAGACGGTTAGGGTTAGGATTGGACCTAGGTTTAGGGTTATGTTGAGGGCTAGGGTTAGAGAGACGGTTAGGGTAAAGATTGGACCTAGAGTTAGGGTTATGTTGAGGGCTAGGGTTAGAGACACGGTTAGGGTTAGCATTGGACCTAGGGTTAGGGTTATGTTGAGGGATAGTGTTAGAGACACGGTTAGGGTTAGCATTAGACCTAGGGTTAGGGTTATGTTGAGGGATAGGGTTAGAGAGACGGTTAGGGTTAGGATTGGACCTACTCTTAGAGTTATGTTGAGGGCTAGGGTTAGAGAGGCGGTTAGGGTTAGGATTGGACCTACTCTTAGAGTTATGTTGAGGGCTAAGGTTAGAGAGAGGGTTAGGGTTAGGATTGGATCTAGGGTTAGGGTTATGTTGACGGCTAGGGTAGAGAGAGGGTTAGGGTTATGATTGGACCTAGGGTTAGGGTTATGTTGAGGGGTAGGTTAGAGAGACGATTAGGGTTAGGATTGGATCTAGGGTTAGGGTTATGTGGAGGGCTAGGGTCAGAGAGACGGTTAGGGTTAGGATTAGACCTACGGTTAGGCGTACGTTGAGGGCTAGGGTTAGAGAGACGGTTAGGGTTAGGATTGGACATAGGGTTAGGGTTATGTTGAGGGGTAGGGTTAGAGAGACGGTTAGAGTTAGAAATGGACCTAGGTTTAGGGTTATGTTGAGGGATAGGGTTAGATAGACGGTTATGGTTAGGATTGGACCTAGGTTTAGGGTTATGTTGAGGGCTACGTTAGAGAGACTGTTAGGGTTAGGATTGGATCTAGGGTTAGTTTTATGTTGAGGGCTAGGGTTACAGAGACGGTAAGGGGGAGGATTGGACCAAGGGTTAGGGTTATGTTGAGGGCTAGGGTTAGAGAGACGGTTAGGGTTAGGATTGGACCGAGGGTTAGGGTTATGTTGAGGGCTAGGGTTAGAAAGACGGTTAGGGTTAGGATGGGACCTAGGGTTAGGGTTATGTTGAGGGCTAGGGTTAGAGAGACTGTCAGGGTTAGGATTGGACCTAGGGTTAGGGTTATGTTGAGGGCTAGGTTTAGAGAAGACGGTTAGGGTTAAGATAGGACCTACTGTTAGGCTTATGTTGAGGGCTAGGGTTAGAGAGACTGTCAGGGTTAGGATTGGACCTAGGGTTAGGGTTATGTTGAGGGCTAGGTTTAGAGAGACGGTTAGGGTTAGGATTGGACCTACGGTTAGGGTTATGTTGAGGGCCAGGGTTAGAGAGACGGTTAGAGTTAGGAATGGACCTAGGGTTAGGGTTATGTTGAGGGCTAGGATTAGAGAGACGCTTAGGGTTAGGATTGTACCTAGGGTTAGGGTTATGTTGAGGGCTAGGGTTAGAGAGAGGGTTAGGGTTAGGATTGGACCTAGGGTTAGGGTTATGTTTAGGGCTAGGGTTCGAGAGACGGTTAGGGTGAGGATTGGACCTAGGGGTAGGGTTATGTTGAGGGCTAGGGTTCGAGAGACGGTTAGGGTTAGGATTGGACCTAGGGTTAGGGTTAGGTTGAGGGCTAGGGTTAGAGAGTCGGTTAGGGTTAGGATTGGACCTAGGGTTAGGGTTATGTTGAGGGCTAGGGTTCGAGAGACGGTTAGGGTGAGGATTGGACCTAGGGGTAGGGTTATGTTGAGGGCTAGGGTTCGAGAGACGGTTAGGGTTAGGATTGGACCTAGGGTTAGGGTTAGGTTGAGGGCTAGGGTTAGAGAGTCGGTTAGGGTTAGGATTGGATCTAGGGTTAGGGTTATGCTGACGGCTAGGGCAGAGAGAGGGTTAGGGTTAGGATTGGACATAGGGTTAGGGTTATGTTGAGGGCTAAGGTCAGAGAGACGGTCAGGGTTAGGATTAGACCTAGGGTTAGGGTTATGTTGAGGGCTAGGGTTAGAGAGACTGTTAGGGTTCCGATTGGACCTACGGGTAGGGTTATGTTGAGGGTTAAGGTCAGAGAGACGGTTACGGTTAGGATTAGAGCTAGGGTTAGGGTTATGTTGAGGGCTAGGGTTAGAGAGACGGTTGGGGCTAGAATTGGACCTAGGGTTAGGGTTATGTTGAGGGCTATGGTTAGAGAGACTGTTAGGGTTAGGATTAGACCTACGCTTAGGGGTATGTTGAGAGCTAGGGTTAGAGAGACGGTTAGGGTTAGGATTGGACCTAGGGTTAGGGTTATGTTGAGGGCTAGGTTTAGAGAGACGGTTAGGGTTAGGATTGGACCTAGGGTTAGGGTTATGTTGAGGGCTAGGGTTAGAGAGATGGTTAGGGTTAGGATTGGATCATCTGTTAGGTTTATGTTGAGGGCTAGGGTTAGAGAGACGGTTAGGGTTAGGATTGGACCTAGGGTTAGGGTTATGTTGAGGGCTAGGGTTAGAGAGACGGTCAGGTTTAGGATTGGACCTAGGGTTAGGGTTACGTTGAGGGTTAGGGTTAGAGAGACGGTTAGGGTTAAAATTGGTCCTAGGGTTAGGGTTCAGTTGAGGGCTAGGGTTAGAGAGACGGTTAGGGTTGGGATTGGACCTAGGGTTAGGGTTATGTTGAGGGCTGGGGTTAGAGAGACGGTTAGGGCTAGGATTGGACCTAGGGTTAGGGTTAGGTTGAGGGCTAGCGTTAGAGAGACAGTTAGGGTGAGGATTGGACCTAGGGTTAGGGTTACGTTGAGGGCTAAGGTTAGAGAGACGGTTAGGGTTAGGATTGGACCTAGGGTTAGGGTTATGTTGAGGGCTAGGGTTAGAGAGACTGTTAGGGTTACGATTGGACCTAGGGTTAGGGTTATGTTGAGGGCTAGGGTTAGAGAGACGGTTAGGGTTAGGATTGGACCTAGGGTTAGGGTTATGTTGAGGGCTAGGGTTAGAGAGACGGTTAGGGTTATGATTGGACCTAGGATTAGGGTTATGTTGAGGGGTAGGTTAGAGAGACGGTTAGGGTTAGGATTGGATCTAGGGTTAGGGTTATGTGGAGGGCTAGGGTCAGAGAGACGGTTAGGGTTAGGATTAGACCTACGGTTAGGGGTATGTTGAGGGCTAGTGTTAGAGAGACGGTTAGGGTTAGGATTGGACCTAGGGTTAGGGTTATGTTGAGGGCTAGGGTTAGAGAGACGGTTAGAGTTAGGAATGGACCTAGGTTTAGGGTTATGTTGAGGGATAGGGTTAGATAGACGGTTATGGTTAGGATTGGACCTAGGTTTAGGGTTATGTTGAGGGCTACGTTAGAGAGACTGTTAGGGTTAGGATTGGATCTAGGGTTAGTTTTATGTTGAGGGCTAGGGTTACAGAGACGGTAAGGGGGAGGATTGGACCAAGGGTTAGGGTTATGTTGAGGGCTAGGGTTAGAAAGACGGTTAGGGTTAGGATTGGACCTAGGGTTAGGGTTATGTTGAGGGATAGGGTTAGAGAGACTGTCAGGGTTAGGATTGGACCTAGGGTTAGGGTTATGTTGAGGGCTAGGTTTAGAGAAGACGGTTAGGGTTAAGATAGGACCTACTGTTAGGCTTATGTTGAGGGCTAGGGTTAGAGAGACTGTCAGGGTTAGGATTGGACCTAGGGTTAGGGTTATGTTGAGGGCTAGGTTTAGAGAGACGGTTAGGGTTAGGATTGGACCTAGGGTTAGGGTTATGTTGAGGGCCAGGGTTAGAGAGACGGTTAGAGTTAGGAATGGACCTAGGGTTAGGCTTATGTTGAGGGGTAGGTTTAGAGAGACGCTTAGGGTTAGGATTGTACCTAGGGTTAGGGTTATGTTGAGGGCTAGGTTTAGAGAGACGGTTAGGGTTAGGATTGGACCTAGGGTTAGGGTTATGTTGAGGGCTAGGGTTCGAGAGACGGTTAGGGTGAGGATTGGACCTAGGGGTAGGGTTATGTTGAGGGCTAGGGTTCGGGAGACGGTTAGGGTTAGGATTGGACCTAGGGTTAGGGTTATGTTGAGGACTAGGGTTAGAGAGACGGTTGGGGCTAGAATTGGACCTAGGGTTAGGGTTATGTTGAGGGCTATGGTTAGAGAGACTGCTAGGGTTAGGATTAGACCTACGGTTAGGGGTATGTTGAGAGCTAGGGTTAGAGAGACGGTTAGGGTTAGGATTGGACCTAGGGTTAGGATTATGTTGAGGGCTAGGTTTAGAGAGACGGTTAGGGTTAGGATTGGAAATAGGGTTAGGGTTATGTTGAGGGCTAGGGTTAGAGAGACGGTTAGGGTTAGGATTGGAAATAGGGTTAGGGTTATGTTGAGGGCTAGGGTTAGAGAGACGCTTAGGGTTAGGATTGTACCTAGGGTTAGGGTTATGTTGAGGGCTAGGGTTAGAGAAACGGTTAGGGTTAGGATTGGACCTAGGGTTAGGGTTAGGTTGAGGGCTAGGGTTAGAGAGACAGTTAGGGCGAGGATTGAACCTAGGGTTAAGTTTACGTTGAGGGCTAATGTTAGAGAGACGGTTAGGGTTAGTATTGTACCTAGGGTTAGGGTTATGTTGAGGGCTAGGGTTAGAGAGACGATTAGGGCTAGGATTGGACCTAGGGTTAGGGTTTGGTTGAGGGCTAGGGTTAGAGAGACAGTTAGGGTTAGGATTGGACCTAGGGTTAGGGTTATGTTGAGGGCTAGGGTTAGAGAGACTGTTAGGGTTATGATTGGACCTAAGGTTAGGGTTATGTTGAGGGGTAGGTTAGAGAGACGGTTAGGGTTAGGATTGGATCTAGGGTTAGGGTTATGTGGAGGGCTAGGGTCAGAGAGACGGTTAGGGTTAGGATTAGACCTACGGTTAGGGGTATGTTGAGGGCTAGGGTTAGAGAGACGGTTAGGGTTAGGATTGGACCTAGCGTTAGGGTTATGTTGAGGGATAGGGTTAGATAGACGGTTATGGTTAGGATTGGACCTAGGGTTAGGGTTATGTTGAGGGCTAGGGTTAGAGAGACTGTTAGGGTTACGATTGGACCTAGGGTTAGGTTTATGTTGAAGGCTAGGGTTAGAGAGACGGTTAGGGTTAGGATTGGACCTAGGGTTAGGGTTATGTTGAGGGCTAGGGTTAGAGAGACGGTTAGGGTTAGGATTGGACCTAGGGTTAGGGTTATGTTGAGGGCTAGGGTTAGAGAGACGGTCAGGGTTAGGATTGGACCTGGGGTTAGGGTTATGTTGAGGGCTAGGGTTAGAGAGACGGTTAGGGTTAGGATTGGACCTAGGGTTAGGGTTACGTTGAGGGCTAGGGTTAGAGAGACGGTTAGGTTTAGGATTGGACCTAGGGTTAGGGTTATGTTGAGGGCTAGGGTTAGAGAGACTGTTAGGGTTAGGATTGGAACTAGGGTTAGTTTTATGTTGAGGGCTAGGGTTAGAGAGACGGTAAGGGGGAGGATTGGACCTAGGGTTAGGGTTATGTTGAGGGCTAGGGTTAGAGAGACGGTTAGGGTTAGGATTGGACCGAGGGTTAGGATTATGTTGAGGGCTAGGGTTAGAAAGACGGTTAGGGTTAGGATTGGACCTAGGGTTAGGGTTATGTTGAGGGCTAGGGTTAGAGAGACTGTCAGGGTTAGAATTGGACCTAGGGATAGGGTTATGTTGAGGGCTAGGTTTAGAGAAGACGGTTAGGGTTAAGATTGGACCTAATGTTAGGGTTATGTTGAGGGCTAGGGTTAGAGAGACGGTCAGGGTTAGGATTGGACCTGGGGTTAGGGTTATGTTGAGGGCTAGGGTTAGAGAGACGGTTAGGGTTAGGATTGGACCTAGGGTTAGGGTTACGTTGAGGGCTAGGGTTAGAGAGACGGTTAGGTTTAGGATTGGACCTAGGGTTAGGGTTATGTTGAGGGCTAGGGTTAGAGAGACGGTTAGGGCTAGGATTGGACCTAGGGTTAGGGTTAGGTTGAGGGCTAGGGTTAGAGAGACAGTTAGGGTGAGGATTGAACCTAGGGTTAAGTTTACGTTGAGGGCTAAGGTTAGAGAGACGGTTAGGGTTAGGATTGTACCTAGGGTTAGGGTTATGTTGAGGGCTAGGGTTAGAGAGACGATTAGGGCTAGGATTGGACCTAGGGTTAGGGTTAGGTTGAGGGCTAGGGTTAGAGAGACAGTTAGGGTGAGGATTGGACCTAGGGTTAGGGTTACGTTGAGGGCTAGGGTTAGAGAGACTGTTAGGGTTACGATTGGACCTAGGGTTAGATTTAGGTTGAAGGCTAGGGTTAAAGAGACGGTTAGGGTTAGGATTGGACCTAGGGTTAGGGTTCTGTTGAGGGCTAGGGTTAGAGAGACGGTTAGGGTTAGGATTGGACCTAGGGTTAGGGTTATGTTGAGGGTTAAGTTCAGAGAGACGGTTAGGGTTAGGATTAGAGGTAGGGTTAGGGTTATGTTGAGGGCTAGGGTTAGAGAGACGGTTGGGGCTTGGATTGGACCTAGGGTTAGGGTTATGTTGAGGGCTATGGTTAGAGAGACTGTTAGGGTTAGGATTAGACCTACGGTTAGGGGTATGTTGAGAGCTAGGTTTAGAGAGGCGGTTAGGGTTAGGATTGGACCCAGGGTTAGGGTTATGTTGAGGGCTAGGTTTAGAGAGACGGTTAGGGTTACGATTGGACTTAGGGTTAGGGTTATGTTGAGGGCTAGGGCTAGAGAGACGGTTAGGGTTAGGATTGGACCTAGGGTTAGGGTTATGTTGAGGGCTAGGGTTAGAGAGACGGTTAGGGTTATGATTGGACCTAGGGTTAGGGTTATGTTGAGGCCTAGGTTAGGGAGACGGTTAGGGTTAGGATTGGATCTAGGGTTAGGGTTATGTGGAGGGGTAGGGTCACAGAGACGGTTAGGGTTAGGATTAGACCTACGGTTAGGGGTATGTTGAGGGCTAGGGTTAGAGAGACGGTTAGGGTTAGGATTGGACCTAGGGTTAGGGTTATGTTGAGGGCTAGGGTTAGAGAGACGGTTAGAGTTAGGAATGGACCTAGGTTTAGGGTTATGTTGAGGGCTAGGGTTAGAGAGACTGTTAGGGTTAGGATTGGAACTAGGGTTAGTTTTATGTTGAGGGCTATGTTTAGAAGGACGGTAAGGGGGAGGATTGGACCTAGGGTTAGGGTTATGTTGAGGGCTAGGGTTAGAAAGACGGTTAGGGTTAGGATTGGACCTAGGGTTAGGGTTACGTTGAGGGCTAGGGTTAGAGAGACGGTTAGGGTTAGGATTGTACCTAGGGTTAGGGTTACGTTGAGGGCTAGGGTTAGAGAGACGGTTAGGGTTAGGATTGGACCTAGGGTTAGGGTTATGTTGAGGGCTAGGGTTAGAGAGACGGTTAGGGGTAGGATTGGACCTGGGGTTAGGGTTAGGTTGAGGGCTAGGGTTAGAGAGACAGTTAGGGTGAGGATTGAACCTAGGGTTAAGTTTACGTTGAGGGCTAAGGTTAGAGAGACGGTTAGGGTTAGGATTGGACCTAGGGTTAGGGTTATGTTGAGGGCTAGGGTTAGAGAGACGGTTAGGGCTAGGATTGGACCTAGGGTTAGGGTTAGGTTGAGGGCTAGGGTTAGAGAGACAGTTAGGGTGAGGATTGGACCTAGGATTAGGGTTATGTTGAGGGCTAGGGTTAGAGAGACTGTTAGGGTTACGATTGGACCTAGGGTTAGGGTTATGTTGAAGGCTAGGGTTAGAGAGACGGTTAGGGTTAGGATTGGACCTAGGGTTAGGGTTCTGTTGAGGGCTAGGGTTAGAGAGACGGTTAGGGTTAGGATTGTACCTAGGGATAGGGTTATGTTGAGGGCTAGGTTAGAAAGACGGTTAGGTTTAGGATTGGATCTAGGGTTAGGGTTATGTTGACGGCTAGGGTAGAGAGAGGGTTAGGGTTAGGATTGGACATAGGGTTAGGGTTATGTTGAGGGCTAAGGTCAGAGAGACGGTCAGGGTTAGGATTAGACCTAGGGTTAGGGTTATGTTGAGGGCTAGGGTTAGAGAGACGGTTGGGGCTAGGATTGGACCTAGGGTTAGGGTTAGGTTGAGGGTAGGGTTAGAGAGACTGTTAGGGTACCGATTGGACCTACGGTTAGGGTTATGTTGAGGGTTAAGGTCAGAGAGACGATTAGGATTAGGATTATGGCTAGGGTTAGGGTTATGTTGAGGGCTAGGGTTAGAGAGACGGTTGGGGCTAGAATTGGACCTAGGGTTAGGGTTATGTTGAGGGCTATGGTTAGAGAGACTGTTAGTGTTAGGATTAGACCTACGGTTAGGGGTATGTTGAGAGCTAGGTTTAGAGAGACGGTTAGGGTTAGGATTGGACCTAGGGTTAGGGTTATGTTGAGGGCCAGGGTTAGAGAGACGGTTAGAGTTAGGAATGGACCTAGGGTTAGGGTTATGTTGAGGGCTAGGGTTAGAGAGACGCTTAGGGTTAGTATTGTACCTAGGGTTAGGGTTATGTTGAGGGCTAGGGTTAGAGAGACGGTTAGGGTTAGGATTGGACCTAGGGTTAGGGTTATGTTGAGGGCTAGGGTTAGAGAGACGGTTAGGGTGAAGATTGGACCTAGAGTTAGGGTTCTGTTGAGGGCTAGGGTTAGAGAGACGGTTAGGGTTAGGATTGGACCTAGGGTTAGGGTTATGTTGAGGGCTAGGTTTAGAGACACGGTTAGGGTTAGCATTGGACCTAGGGTTAGGGTTATGTTGAGGGATAGGGTTAGAGAGACGGTTAGGGTTAGGATTGGACCTACTCTTAGAGTTATGTTGAGGGCTAGGGTTAGAGAGGCGGTTAGGGTTAGGATTGGACCTACTCTTAGAGTTATGTTGAGGGCTAAGGTTAGAGAGAGGGTTAGGGTTAGGATTGGATCTAGGGTTAGGGTTATGTTGACGGCTAGGGCAGAGAGAGGGTTAGGGTTAGGATTGGACATAGGGTTAGGGTTATGTTGAGGGCTAAGGTCAGAGAGACGGTCAGGGTTAGGATTAGACCTAGGGTTAGGGTTATGTTGAGGGCTAGGGTTAGAGAGACGGTTGGGGCTAGGATTGGATCTAGGGTTATGGTTAGGTTGAGGGCTAGGGTTAGAGAGACTGTTAGGGTTCCGATTGGACCTACGGGTAGGGTTATGTTGAGGGTTAAGGTCAGAGAGACGGTTACGGTTAGGATTAGAGCTAGGGTTAGGGTTATGTTGAGGGCTAGGGTTAGAGAGACGGTTGGGGCTAGAATTGGACCTAGGGTTAGGGTTATGTTGAGGGCTATGGTTAGAGAGACTGTTAGGGTTAGGATTAGACCTACGCTTAGGGGTATGTTGAGAGCTAGGGTTAGAGAGACGGTTAGGGTTAGGATTGGACCTAGGGTTAGGGTTATGTTGAGGGCTAGGTTTAGAGAGACGGTTAGGGTTCGGATTGGACCTAGGGTTAGGGTTATGTTGAGGGCTAGGGTTAGAGAGACGGTTAGGGTTAGGATTGGATCTTGGGTTAGGTTTATGTTGAGGGCTAGGGAAAGAGAGAGGGTCAGGGTTAGGATTGGGCCTAGGGTTAGGGTTATGTTGAGGGCTAGGGTTAGAGAGACAGTTACGGTTAGGATTGGACCTAGGGTTAGGGTTATGTTGAGGGCTAGGTTTAGAGAGACGGTTAGGGTTAAGATTGGACCTAGGGTTAGGGTTACGTTGAGGGCTAGGGTTAGAGAGACGGTTAGGGTTAAAATTGGTCCTAGGGTTAGGGTTCAGTTGAGGGCTAGGGTTAGAGAGACGGTTAGGGTTAGGATTGGACCTAGGGTTAGGGTTATGTTGAGAGCTGGGGTTAGAGAGACGGTTAGGGCTAGGATTGGACCTAGGGTTAGGGTTAGGTTGAGGGCTAGGGTTAGAGAGACAGTTAGGGTGAGGATTGGACCTAGGTTTAGGGTTACGTTGAGGGCTAAGGTTAGAGAGACGGTTAGGGTTAGGATTGGACCTAGGGTTAGGGTTATGTTGAGGGCTAGGGTTAGAGAGACTGTTAGGGTTACGATTGGACCTAGGGTTAGGGTTATGTTGAGGGCTAGGGTTAGAGAGACGGTTAGGGTTAGGATTGGACCTAGGGTTAGGGTTATGTTGAGGGCTAGGGTTAGAGAGACGGTTAGGGTTAGGATTGGACCTAGGGTTAGGGTTATGTTGAGGGCTAGGGTTAGAGAGACGGTTAGGGTTATGATTGGACCTAGGGTTAGGGTTATGTTGAGGGGTAGGTTAGAGAGACGGTTAGGGTTAGGATTGGATCTACGGTTAGGGTTATGCGGAGGGCTAGGGTCAGAGAGACGGTTAGGGTTAGGATTGGACCTACGGTTAGGGGTACGTTGAGGGCTAGGGTTAGAGAGACGGTTAGGGTTAGGATTGGACCTATGGTTAGGGTTATGTTGAGGGCTAGGGTTAGAGAGACGGTTAGAGTTAGGAATGGACCTAGGTTTAGGGTTATGTTGAGGGATAGGGTTAGATAGACGGTTATGGTTAGGATTGGACCTAGGTTTAGGGTTATGTTGAGGGCTACGTTAGAGAGACTGTTAGGGTTAGGATTGGATCTAGGGTTAGTTTTATGTTGAGGGCTAGGGTTACAGAGACGGTAAGGGGGAGGATTGGACCAAGGGTTAGGGTTATGTTGAGGGCTAGGGTTAGAAAGACGGTTATGGTTAGGATGGGACCTAGGCTTAGGGTTATGTTGAGGGCTAGGTTTAGAGAAGACGGTTAGGGTTAAGATAGGTCCTACTGTTAGGCTTATGTTGAGGGCCAGGGTTAGAGAGACAGGGTTAGGATTGGACCTAGGGTTAGGGTTATGTTGAGGGCTAGGTTTAGAGAGACGGTTATGGTTAGGATGGGACCTAGGCTTAGGGTTATGTTGAGGGGTAGGTTTAGAGAAGACGGTTAGGGTTAAGATAGGTCCTACTGTTAGGCTTATGTTGAGGGCTAGGGTTAGAGAGACAGGGTTAGGATTGGACCTAGGGTTAGGGTTATGTTGAGGGCTAGGTTTAGAGAGACGGTTAGGGTTAGGATTGGACCTAGGGTTAAGGTTATGTTGAGGGCCAGGGTTAGAGAGACGGTTAGAGTTAGGAATGGACCTAGGGTTAGGGTTATGTTGAGGGCTAGGGTTAGAGAGACGCTTAGGGTTAGGATTGTACCTAGGGTTAGGGTTATGTTGAGGGCTAGGGTTAGAGAGACGGTTAGGGTTAGGATTGTACCTAGGGTTAGGGTTATGTTGAGGGCTAGGGTTAGAGAGACGGTTAGGGTTAGGATTGTACCTAGGGTTAGGGTTAGGTTGAGGGCTAGGGTTAGAGAGTCGGTTAGGGTTAGGATTCGACCTAGGGTTAGGGTTATGTTCAGGGCTAGGGTTAGAGAGACGATCAGGGTTAGGATTGGACCTAGGGTTAGGGTTATGTTGAGGGCTAAGGTTAGAGAGACGGCTAGGTTTAGGATTGGACCTAGGGTTAGGTTTCGGTTGAGGGCTAGAGTTAGAGAGACGGTTAGGGTTACGATTGGACCTAGGGTTAGGGTTAGGTTGAGGGCTAGTGTTAGAGAGACGGTTAGGGTTACGTTTGGACCTAGGGTTAGGGTTATGTTGAGGGCTAGGGTTAGAGAGACGGTTAGGGTTAGGATTGGACCTAGGGTTAGGGTTATGTTGAGGGCTAGGGTTAGACAGACGGTAAGGGTAAGGTTGGACCTAGGGTTGGGGTTATGTTGAGGGCTAGGGTTAGAGAGTGGGTTAGGGTTAGGATTGGATGTAGGGTTAGGGTTATGTGAGGGCTAAGTTTATAGAGACGGTTAGGGTTAGGATTGGACCTAGGGTTAGGGTTATGTTGAGGGCTAGTGTCAGAGAGACAGTTAGGGTTAGAATTGGACCTAGGTTTAGGGTTATGTTGAGGGCTAGGGTTAGAGAGACGGTTAGGGTAAAGATTGGACCTAGAGTTAGGGTTATGTTGAGGGCTAGGGTTATAGACACGGTTAGGGTTAGCATTGGACCTAGGGTTAGGGTTATGTTGAGGGATAGGGTTAGAGACACGGTTAGGGTTAGCATTAGACCTAGGGTTAGGGTTATGTTGAGGGATAGGGTTAGAGAGACGGTTAGGGTTAGGATTGGACCTACTCTTAGAGTTATGTTGAGGGCTAGGTTTAGAGAGGCGGTTAGGGTTAGGATTGGACCTACTCTTAGAGTTATGTTGAGGGCTAAGGTTAGAGAGAGGGTTAGGGTTAGGATTGGATCTAGGGTTAGGGTTATGTTGACGGCTAGGGTAGAGAGAGGGTTAGGGTTAGGATTGGACCTAGGGTTAGGGTTATGTTGAGGGGTAGGTTAGAGAGACGATTAGGGTTAGGATTGGATCTAGGGTTAGGGTTATGTGGAGGGCTAGGGTTAGAGAGACGGTTAGGGTTAGGATTGGACATAGGGTTAGGGTTATGTTGAGGGGTAGGGTTAGAGAGACGGTTAGAGTTAGAAATGGACCTAGGTTTAGGGTTATGTTGAGGGATAGGGTTAGATAGACGGTTATGGTTAGGATTGGACCTAGGTTTAGGGTTATGTTGAGGACTACGTTAGAGAGACTGTTAGGGTTAGGATTGGATCTAGGGTTAGTTTTATGTTGAGGGCTAGGGTTACAGAGACGGTAAGGGGGAGGATTGGACCAAGGCTTAGGGTTATGTTGAGGGCTAGGGTTAGAGAGACGGTTAGGGTTAGGATTGGACCTAGGGTTAGGGTTCTGTTGAGGGCTAGGGTTAGAGAGACGGTTAGGGTTAGGATTGTACCTAGGGATAGGGTTATGTTGAGGGCTAGGTTAGAAAGACGGTTAGGTTTAGGATTGGATCTAGGGTTAGGGTTATGTTGACGGCTAGGGTAGAGAGAGGGTTAGGGTTAGGATTGGACATAGGGTTAGGGTTATGTTGAGGGCTAAGGTCAGAGACACGGTCAGGGTTAGGATTAGACCTAGGGTTAGGGTTATGTTGAGGGCTAGGGTTAGAGAGACGGTTGGGGCTAGGATTGGACCTAGGGTTAGGGTTAGGTTGAGGGTAGGGTTAGAGAGCCTGTTAGGGTTCCGATTGGACCTACGGTTAGGGTTATGTTGAGGGTTAAGGTCAGAGAGACGATTAGGATTAGGATTATGGCTAGGGTTAGGGTTATGTTGAGGGCTAGGGTTAGAGAGACGGTTGGGGCTAGAATTGGACCTAGGGTTAGGGTTATGTTGAGGGCTATGGTTAGAGAGACTGTTAGTGTTAGGATTAGACCTACGGTTAGGGGTATGTTGAGAGCTAGGTTTAGAGAGACGGTTAGGGTTAGGATTGGACCTAGGGTTAGGGTTATGTTGAGGGCCAGGGTTAGAGAGACGGTTAGAGTTAGGAATGGACCTAGGGTTAGGGTTATGTTGAGGGCTAGGGTTAGAGAGACGCTTAGGGTTAGTATTGTACCTAGGGTTAGCGTTATGTTGAGGGCTAGGGTTAGAGAGACGGATAGGGTGAAGATTGGACCTAGAGTTAGGGTTCTGTTGAGGGCTAGGGTTAGAGAGACGGTTAGGGTTAGGATTGGACCTAGGGTTAGGGTTATGTTGAGGGCTACGGTTAGAGACACGGTTAGGGTTAGCATTGGACCTGGGGTTAGGGTTATGTTGAGGGATAGGGTTAGAGAGACGGTTAGGGTTAGGATTGGACCTACTCTTAGAGTTATGTTGAGGGCTAGGATTAGAGAGACGGTTAGGGTTAGGATTGGATCTAGGGTTAGGGTTATGTTGAGGGCTACGGTTAGAGACACGGTTAGGGTTAGCATTGGACCTGGGGTTAGGGTTATGTTGAGGGATAGGGTTAGAGAGACGGTTAGGGTTAGGATTGGACCTACTCTTAGAGTTATGTTGTGGGCTAAGGTTAGAGAGACGGTTAGGGTTAGGATTGGATCTAGGGTTAGGGTTATGTTGACGGCTAGGGTAGAGAGAGGGTTAGGGTTAGGATTGGACATAGGGTTAGGGTTATGTTGAGGCCTAAGGTCAGAGAGACGGTCAGGGTTAGGATTAGACCTAGGGTTAGGGTTATGTTGAGGGCTAGGGTTAGAGAGACGGTTGGGGCTAGGATTGGACCTACGGTTAGGGTAGGTTGAGGGCTAGGGTTAGGGAGACTGTTAGGGTTCCGATTGGACCTACGGTTAGGGTTATGTTGAGGGTTAAGGTCAGAGAGACGGTTAGGGTTAGGATTAGAGCTAGGGTTAGGGTTATGTTGAGGGCTAGGGTTAGAGAGACGGTTGGGGCTAGAATTGGACCTAGGGTTAGGGTTATGTTGAGGGCTATGGTTAGAGAGACTGTTAGGGTTAGGATTAGACCTACGGTTAGTGGTATGTTGAGAGCTAGGGTTAGAGAGACGGTTAGGGTTAGGATTGGACCTAGGGTTAGGGTTATGTTGAGGGCTAGGGTTAGACAGACGGTTAGGGTTAGGTTTGGACCTAGGGTTGGGGTTATGTTGAGCGCTAGGGTTAGAGAGACGGTTAGGGTGAAGATTGGACCTAGAGTTAGGGTTCTGTTGAGGGCTAGGGTTAGAGAGACGGTTAGGGTTAGGATTGGACCTAGGTTTAGGGTTATGTTGAGGGCTAGGTTTAGAGACACGGTTAGGGTTAGCATTGGACCTAGGGTTAGGGTTATGTTGAGGGCTATGGTTAGAGAGACTGTTAGGGTTAGGATTAGACCTACGCTTAGGGGTATGTTGAGAGCTAGGGTTAGAGAGACGGTTAGGGTTAGGATTGGACCTAGGGTTAGGGTTATGTTGAGGGCTAGGTTTAGAGAGACGGTTAGGGTTAGGATTGGACCTAGGGTTAGGGTTATGTTGAGGGCTAGGGTTAGAGTAACGGTTAGGGTTAGGATTGGATCTTGGGTTAGGTTTATGTTGAGGGCTAGGGTTATAGAGACGGTCAGGGTTAGGATTGGACCTAGGGTTAAGGTTACGTTGAGGGCTAGGGTTAGAGAGACGGTTAGGGTTAAAATTGGTCCTAGGGTTAGGGTTCAGTTGAGGGCTAGGGTTAGAGAGACGGTTAGGGTTAGGATTGGACCTAGGGTTAGGGTTATGTTGAGGGCTGGGGTTAGAGAGACGGTTAGGGCTAGGATTGGACCTAGGGTTAGGGTTAGGTTGAGGGCTAGCGTTAGAGAGACAGTTAGTGTGAGGATTGGACCTAGGGTTAGGGTTACGTTGAGGGCTAAGTTTAGAGAGACGGTTAGGGTTAGGATTGGACCTAGGGTTAGGGTTATGTTGAGGGCTAGGGTTAGAGAGACTGTTAGGGTTACGATTGGACCTAGGGTTAGGGTTATGTTGAGGGCTAGGGTTAGAGAGACGGTTAGGATTAGGATTGGACCTAGGGTTAGGGTTATGTTGAGGGCTAGGGTTAGAGAGACGGTTAGGGTTATGATTGGACCTAGGGTTAGGGTTATGTTGAGGGGTAGGTTAGAGAGACGGTTAGGGTTAGGATTGGATCTAGGGTTAGGGTTATGTGGAGGGCTAGGGTCAGAGAGACGGTTAGGGTTAGGATTAGACCTACGGTTAGGGGTATGTTGAGGGCTAGTGTTAGAGGGACGGTTAGGGTTAGGATTGGACCTAGGGTTAGGGTTATGTTGAGGGCTAGGGTTAGAGAGACGGTTAGAGTTAGGAATGGACCTAGGTTTAGGGTTATGTTGAGGGATAGGGTTAGATAGACGGTTAGGGTTAGGATTGGACCTAGGGTTACTGTTATGTTGAGGGCTAGGGTTACAGAGACGGCTAGGGTTAGGATTGGACCTAGGGTAGGGTTAGGTTGAGGGCTAGAGTTAGAGAGACGGTTAGGGTTACGATTGGACCTAGGGTTAGGGTTAGGTTGAGGGCTAGGGTTAGAGAGACGGTTAGGGTTACGTTTGGACCTAGGGTTAGGGTTATGTTGAGGGCTAGGGTTAGAGAGACGGTTAGGGTTAGGATTGGACCTAGGGTTAGGATTACGTTGAGGGCTAGGGTTAGACAGACGGTAAGGGTTAGGATTGGACCTAGGGTTGGGGTTACCTTGAGGGCTAGGGTTAGAGAGACGGTTAGGGTTAGGATTGAACCTAGGGTTAGGGTTACGTTGAGGGCTAGGGTTAGAGAGACGGTTAGGGTTAGGATTGGACCTAGGGTTAGGGTTATGTTGAGGGCTAGGGTTAGAGGGATGGTTAGGGCTAGGATTGGACCTAGGGTAAGGGTTAGGTTGAGGGCTAGGGTTAGAGAGACAGTTAGGGTGAGGATTGAACCTAGGGTTAAGTTTACGTTGAGGGCTAAGGTTAGAGAGACGGTCAGGGTTAGGATTGTACCTAGGGTTAGGGTTATGTTCAGGGCTAGTGTTAGAGAGACGGTTAGGGCTAGGATTGGACCTAGGGTTAGGGTTAGGTTGAGGGCTAGGGTTAGAGAGACAGTTAGGGTGAGGATTGGACCTAGGATTAGGGTTAAGTTGAGGGCTAGGGTTAGAGAGACTGTTAGGGTTACGATTGGACCTAGGGTTAGGGTTATGTTGAAGGCTAGGGTTAGAGAGACCGTTAGGGTTAGGATTGGACCTAGGGTTAGGGTTCTGTTGAGGGCTAGGGTTACAGAGACGGTTAGGGTTAGGATTGGACCTAGGGATATGGTTATGTTGAGGGCTAGGGTAGAGAGAGGGTTAGGGTTAGGATTGGACATAGGGTTAGGGTTATGTTGACGGCTAGGGTAGAGAGAGGGTTAGGGTTAGGATTGGACATAGGGTTAGGGTTATGTTGAGGGCTAAGGTCAGAGAGACGGTCAGGGTTAGGATTAGACCTAGGGTTAGGGTTATGTTGAGGGCTAGGGTTAGAGAGACGGTTGGGGATAGGATTGGACCTAGGGTTAGGGTTAGGTTGAGGGTAGGGTTAGAGAGACTGTTAGGGTTCCGATTGGACCTACGGTTAGGGTTATGTTGAGGGTTAAGGTCAGAGAGACGATTAGGATTAGGATTAGAGCTAGGGTTAGGGTTATGTTGAGGGCTAGGGTTAGAGAGACGGTTAGGGTGAAGATTGGACCTAGAGTTAGGGTTCTGTTGAGGGCTAGGGTTAGAGAGACGGTTAGGGTTAGGATTGGACCTAGGGTTAGGGTTATGTTGAGGGCTAGGTTTAGAGACACGGTTAGGGTTAGCATTGGACCTAGGGTTAGGGTTATGTTGAGGGATATGGTTAGAGAGACGGTTAGGGTTAGGATTGGACCTACTCTTAGAATTATGTTGAGGGCTAGGGTTAGAGAGGCGGTTAGGGTTAGGATTGGACCTATTCTTAGAGTTATGTTGAGGGCTAAGGTTAGAGAGAGGGTTAGGGTTAGGATTGGATCTAGGGTTAGGGTTATGTTGACGGCTAGGGCAGAGAGAGGGTTAGGGTTAGGATTGGACATAGGGTTAGGGTTATGTTGAGGGCTAAGGTCAGAGAGACGGTCAGGGTTAGGATTAGACCTAGGGTTAGGGTTATGTTGAGGGCTAGGGTTAGAGAGACGGTTGGGGCTAGGATTGGACCTAGGGTTATGGTTAGGTTGAGGGCTAGGGTTAGAGAGACTGTTAGGGTTCCGATTGGACCTACGGGTAGGGTTATGTTGAGGGTTAAGGTCAGAGAGACGGTTACGGTTAGGATTAGAGCTAGGGTTAGGGTTATGTTGAGGGCTAGGGTTAGAGAGACGGTTGGGGCTAGAATTGGACCTAGGGTTAGGGTTATGTTGAGGGCTATGGTTAGAGAGACTGTTAGGGTTAGGATTAGACCTACGCTTAGGGGTATGTTGAGAGCTAGGGTTAGAGAGACGGTTAGGGTTAGGATTGGACCTAGGGTTAGGGTTTTGTTGAGGGCTAGGTTTAGAGAGACGGTTAGGGTTAGGATTGGACCTAGGGTTAGGGTTATGTTGAGGGCTAGGGTTAGAGAGACGGTTAGGGTTAGGATTGGATCTTGGGTTAGGTTTATGTTGAGGGCTAGGGTTAGAGAGACGGTCAGGGTTAGGATTGGGCCTAGGGTTAGGGTTATGTTGAGGGCTAGGGTTAGAGAGACAGTTACGGTTAGGATTGGACCTATGGTTAGGGTTATGTTGAGGGCTAGGTTTAGAGAGACGGTTAGGGTTAGGATTGGACCTAGGGTTAGGGTTACGTTGAGGGCTAGGGTTAGAGAGACGGTTAGGGTTAAAATTGGTCCTAGGGTTAGGGTTCAGTTGAGGGCTAGGGTTAGAGAGACGGTTAGGGTTAGGATTGGACCTAGGGTTAGGGTTATGTTGAGGGCTGGGGTTAGAGAGACGGTTAGGGCTAGGATTGGACCTAGGGTTAGGGTTAGGTTGAGGGCTAGGGTTAGAGAGACAGTTAGGGTTAGGATTGGACCTAGGGTTAGGGTTATGTTGAGGGCTAGGGTTAGAGAGACTGTTAGGGTTACGATTGGACCTAGGGTTAGGGTTATGTTGAGGGCTAGGGTTAGAGAGACGGTTAGGGTTAGGATTGGACCTAGGGTTAGGGTTATGTTGAGGGCTAGGGTTAGAGAGACGGTTAGGGCTAGGATTGGATCTAGGGTTAGGGTTATGTGGAGGGCTAGGGTCAGAGAGACGGTTAGGGTTAGGATTAAACCTACGGTTAGGGGTATGTTGAGGGCTAGGGTTAGAGAGACGGTTAGGGTTAGGATTGGACCTAGGGTTAGGGTTATGTTGAGGGCTAGGGTTAGAGAGACGGTTAGAGTTAGGAATGGACCTAGGTTTAGGGTTATGTTGAGGGATAGGGTTAGATAGACGGTTATGGTTAGGATTGGACCTAGGTTTATGGTTATGTTGAGGGCTACGTTAGAGAGACTGTTAGGGTTAGGATTGGATCTAGGGTTAGTTTTATGTTGAGGGCTAGGGTTACAGAGACGGTAAGGGGGAGGATTGGACCAAGGGTTAGGGTTATTTTGAGGGCTAGGGTTAGAGAGACGGTTAGGGTTAGGATTGGACCGAGGGTTAGGGTTATGTTGAGGGCTAGGGTTAGAAAGACGGTTAGGGTTAGGATTGGACCTAGGGTTAGGGTTATGTTGAGGGCTAGGGTTAGAGAGACTGTCAGGGTTAGGATTGGACCTAGGGTTAGGGTTATGTTGAGGGCTAGGTTTAGAGAAGACGGTTAGGGTTAAGATAGGACCTACTGTTAGGCTTATGTTGAGGGCTAGGGTTAGAGAGACTGTCAGGGTTAGGATTGGACCTAGGGTTAGGGTTATGTTGAGCCCTAGGTTTAGAGAGACGGTTAGGGTTAGGATTGGACCTAGGGTTAGGGTTATGTTGAGGGCCAGGGTTAGAGAGACGGTTAGAGTTAGGAATGGACCTAGGGTTAGGGTTATGTTGAGGGGTAGGGTTAGAGAGACGCTTAGGGTTAGGATTGTACCTAGGGTTAGGGTTATGTTGAGGGCTAGGGTTAGAGAGACGGTTAGGGTTAGGATTGGACCTAGGGTTAGGGTTATGTTGAGGGCTAGGGTTCGAGAGACGGTTAGGGTGAGGATTGGACCTAGGGGTAGGGTTATGTTTAGGGCTAGGGTTCGAGAGACGGTTAGGGTTAGGATTGGACCTAGGGTTAGGGTTAGGTTGAGGGCTAGGGTTAGAGACTCGGTTAGGGTTAGGATTTGACCTAGGGTTAGGGTTATGTTCAGGGCTAGGGTTAGAGAGACGATCAGGGTTAGGATTGGACCTAGGGTTAGGGTTATGTTGAGGGCTAAGGTTAGAGAGACGGTTAGGGTTAGGATTGGACCTAGGGTTACTGTAATGTTGAGGCTAGGGTTAGAGAGACGGCTAGGGTTAGGATTGGACCTAGGGTTAGGGTTAGGTTGAGGGCTAGAGTTAGAGAGACGGTTAGGGTTACGATTGGACCTAGGGTTAGGGTTAGGTTGAGGGCTAGGGTTAGAGAGACGGTTAGGGTTACGTTTGGACCTAGGGTTAGGGTTATGTTGAGGGCTAGGGTTAGAGAGACGGTTAGGGTTAGGATTGGACCTAGGGTTAGGGTTATGTTGAGGGCTAGGGTTAGACAGACGGTAAGGGTTAGGATTGGACCTAGGGTTAGGGTTATGTTGAGGGCTAGTGTCAGAGAGACAGTTAGGTTTAGGATTGGACCTAGGTTTAGGGTTACGTTGAGGGCTAGGGTTAGAGAGACGGTTAGGGTGAAGATTGGACCTAGAGTTAGGGTTATGTTGAGGGCTAGGGTTAGAGACACGGTTAGGGTTAGCATTGGACCTAGGGTTAGGGTTATGTTGAGGGATAGGGTTAGAGACACGGTTAGGGTTAGCATTAGACCTAGGGTTAGGGTTATGTTGAGGGATAGGGTTAGAGAGAGGGTTAGGGTTAGGATTGGACCTACTCTTAGAGTTATGTTGAGGGCTAGGGTTAGAGAGGCGGTTAGGGTTAGGATTGGACCTACTCTTAGAGTTATGTTGAGGGCTAAGGTTAGAGAGAGGGTTAGGGTTAGGATTGGATCTAGGGTTAGGGTTATGTTGACGGCTAGGGTAGAGAGAGGGTTAGGGTTATGATTGGACCTAGGGTTAGGGTTATGTTGAGCGGTAGGTTAGAGAGACGTTTAGGGTTAGGATTGGATCTAGGGTTAGGGTTATGTGGAGGGCTAGGGTCAGAGAGACGGTTAGGGTTAGGATTAGACCTACGGTTAGGGGTACGTTGAGGGCTAGGGTTAGAGAGACGGTTAGGGTTAGGATTGGACATAGGGTTAGGGTTATGTTGAGGGCCAGGGTTAGAGAGACGGTTAGAGTTAGGAATGGACCTAGGGTTAGGGTTATGTTGAGGGCTAGGTTTAGAGAGACGGTTAGGGTTAGGATTGGACCTACTGTTAGGGTTATGTTGAGGGCCAGGGTTAGAGAGACGGTTAGAGTTAGGAATGGACCTAGGGTTAGGGTTATGTTGAGGGCTAGAATTAGAGAGACGCTTAGGGTTAGGATTGTACCTAGGGTTAGGGTTATGTTGAGGGCTAGGGTTAGAGAGACGGTTAGGGTTAGGATTGGACCTAGGGTTAGGGTTATGTTGAGGGCTAGGGTTCGAGAGACGGTTAGGGTGAGGATTGGACCTAGGGGTAGGGTTATGTTGAGGGCTAAGGTTAGAGAGAGGGTTAGGGTTAGGATTGGATCTAGGGTTAGGGTTATGTTGACGGCTAGGGCAGAGAGAGGGTTAGGGTTAGGATTGGACATAGGGTTAGGGTTATGTTGAGGGTTAAGGTCAGAGAGACGGTCAGGGTTAGGATTAGACCTAGGGTTAGGGTTATGTTGAGGGCTTGGGTTAGAGAGACGGTTGGGGCTAGGATTGGACCTAGGGTTATGGTTAGGTTGAGGGCTAGGGTTAGAGAGACTGTTAGGGTTCCGATTGGACCTACGGGTAGGGTTATGTTGAGGGTTAAGGTCAGAGAGACGGTTACGGTTAGGATTAGAGCTAGGGTTAGGGTTATGTTGAGGGCTAGGGTTAGAGAGACGGTTGGGGCTAGAATTGGACCTAGGGTTAGGGTTATGTTGAGGGCTATGGTTAGAGAGACTGTTAGGGTTAGGATTAGACCTACGCTTAGGGGTATGTTGAGAGCTAGGGTTAGAGAGACGGTTAAGGTTAGGATTGGACCTAGGGTTAGGGTTATGTTGAGGGCTAGGTTTAGAGAGACGGTTAGGGTTAGGATTGGACCTAGGGTTAGGGTTATGTTGAGGGCTAGGGTTAGAGAGACGGTTAGGGTTAGGATTGGATCTTGGGTTAGGTTTATGTTGAGGGCTAGGGTTAGAGAGACGGTCAGGGTTAGGATTGGGCCTAGGGTTAGGGTTATGTTGAGGGCTAGGGTTAGAGAGACAGTTACGGTTAGGATTGGACCTAGGGTTAGGGTTATGTTGAGGGCTAGGTTTAGAGAGACGGTTAGGGTTAGGATTGGACCTAGGGTTAGGGTTACGTTGAGGGCTAGGGTTAGAGAGACGGTTAGGGTTAAAATTGGTCCTAGGGTTAGGGTTCAGTTGAGGGCTAGGGTTAGAGAGACGGTTAGGGTTAGGATTGGACCTAGGGTTAGGGTTATGTTGAGGGCTGGGGTTAGAGAGACGGTTAGGGCTAGGATTGGACCTAGGGTTAGGGTTAGGTTGAGGGCTAGCGTTAGAGAGACAGTTAGGGTGAGGATTGGACCTAGGGTTAGGTTTACATTGAGGGCTAAGGTTAGAGAGACGGTTAGGGTTAGGATTGGACCTAGGGTTAGGGTTATGTTGAGGGCTAGGGTTAGAGAGACTGTTAGGGTTACGATTGGACCTAGGGTTAGGGTTATGTTGAGGGCTAGGGTTAGAGAGACGGTTAGGGTTAGGATTGGACCTAGGGTTAGGGTTATGTTGAGGGCTAGGGTTAGAGAGACGGTTAGGGTTATGATTGGACCTAGGGTTAGGGTTATGTTGAGGGGTAGGTTAGAGAGACGATTAGGGTTAGGATTGGATCTAGGGTTAGGGTTATGTGGAGGGCTAGGGTCAGAGAGACGGTTAGGGTTAGGATTAGACCTACGGTTAGGGGTATGTTGAGGGCTAGGGTTAGAGAGACGGTTAGGGTTAGGATTGGACCTAGGGTTAGGGTTATGTTGAGGGCTAGGGTTAGAGAGACGGTTAGAGTTAGGAATGGACCTAGGTTTAGGGTTATGTTGAGGGATAGGGTTAGATAGACGGTTATGGTTAGGATTGGACCTAGGTTTAGGGTTATGTTGAGGGCTACGTTAGAGAGACTGTTAGGGTGAGGATTGGATCTAGGGTTAGTTTTATGTTGAGGGCTAGGGTTACAGAGACGGTAAGGGGGAGGATTGGACCAAGGGTTAGGGTTATGTTGAGGGCTAGGGTTAGAGAGACGGTTAGGGTTAGGATTGGACCTAGGGTTAGGGTTATGTTGAGGGATAGGGTTAGAGAGACTGTCAGGGTTAGGATTGGACCTAGGGTTAGGGTTATGTTGAGGGATAGGGTTAGAGAGACTGTCAGGGTTAGGATTGGACCTAGGGTTAGGGTTATGTTGAGGGATAGGGTTAGAGAGACTGTCAGGGTTAGGATTGGACCTAGGGTTAGGGTTATGTTGAGGGCTAGGTTTAGAGAAGACGGTTAGGGTTAAGATAGGACCTACTGTTAGGCTTATGTTGAGGGCTAGGGTTAGAGAGACTGTCAGGGTTAGGATTGGACCTAGGGTTAGGGTTATGTTGAGGGCTAGGTTTAGAGAGACGGTTAGGGTTAGGATTGGACCTAGGGTTAGGGTTATGTTGAGGGCCAGGGTTAGAGAGACGGTTAGAGTTAGGAATGGACCTAGGGTTAGGGTTATGTTGAGGGGTAGGGTTAGAGAGACGCTTAGGGTTAGGATTGTACCTAGGGTTAGGGTTATGTTGAGGGCTAGGGTTAGAGAGACGGTTAGGGTTAGGATTGGACCTAGGTTTAGGGTTATGTTGAGGGCTAGGGTTCGAGAGACGGTTAGGGTGAGGATTGGACCTAGGGGTAGGGTTATGTTGAGGGCTAGGGTTCGAGAGACGGTTAGGGTTAGGATTGGACCTAGGGTTAGGTTTAGGTTGAGGGCTAGGGTTAGAGAGACTCTTAGGGTTCCGATTAGACCTACGGTTAGGGTTATGTTGAGGGTTAAGGTCAGAGAGACGGTTAGGGTTAGGATTAGAGCTAGGGTTAGGGTTATGTTGAGGGCTAGGGTTAGAGAGACGGTTGGGGCTAGAATTGGACCTAGGGTTAGGGTTATGTTGAGGGCTATGGTTAGAGAGACTGCTAGGGTTAGGATTAGACCTACGGTTAGGGGTATGTTGAGAGCTATGGTTAGAGAGACGGTTAGGGTTAGGATTGGACCTAGGGTTAGGATTATGTTGAGGGCTAGGTTTAGAGAGACGGTTAGGGTTAGGATTGGAAATAGGGTTAGGGTTATGTTGAGGGCCAGGGTTAGATAGACGGTTAGAGTTAGGAATGGACCTAGGGTTAGGGTTATGTTGAGGGCTAGGGTTAGAGAGACGCTTAGGGTTAGGATTGTACCTAGGGTTAGGGTTATGTTGAGGGCTAGGGTTAGAGAAACGGTTAGAGTTAGGATTGGACCTAGGGTTAGGGTTTTTTTGAGGGCTAGGGTTCGAGAGATGGTTGGGGTGAGGATTGGACCTAGGGGTAGGGTTATGTTGAGGGCTAGGGTTCGAGAGACGGTTAGGGTAGGATTGGACCTAGGGTTACTGTTATGTTGAGGGCTAGGGTTAGAGAGACGGTTAAGGTTAGGATTGGACCTAGGTTTAGGGTTTGGTTGAGGGCTAGAGTTAGAGAGACGGTTAGGGTTACGATTGGACCTAGGGATAGGGTTAGGTTGAGGGCTAGCGTTAGAGAGACGGTTAGGGTTACGTTTGGACCTAGGGTTAGGGTTATGTTGAGGGCTAGGGTTAGACAGACGGTTAGGGTTAGGATTGGACCTAGGGTTGGGGTTATGTTGAGGGCTAGGGTTAGAGAGTGGGTTAGGGTTAGGATTGGATGTAGGGTTAGGGTTATGTGAGGGCTAAGGTTATAGAGACGGTTAGGGTTAGGATTGGACCTAGGGTTAGGGTTATGTTGAGGGCTAGTGTTAGAGAGACGGTTAGGGTTAGCACTGGACCTAGGGGTATGGTTATGTTGACGGATAGCGTTAGAGAGACGGTTAGCGTGAGGATTGGACCTAGGTTTAGGGTTATGTTGAGGGCTACATTAGAGAGACGGTTAGGGTTAGGATTGGACCTAGGGTTAGGGTTATGTTGAGGGCTAGTGTCAGAGAGACAGTTAGGGTTAGGATTGGACCTAGGTTTAGGGTTATGTTGAGGGCTAGGGTTAGAGAGACGGTTAGGGTGAAGATTGGACCTAGAGTAAGGGTTCTGTTGAGGGCTAGGGTTAGAGAGACGGTTAGGGTTAGGATTGGATCTAGGGTTAGGGTTATGTTGAGGGCTAGGTTTAGAGACACGGTTAGGGTTAGCATTGGACCTAGGGTTAGGGTTATGTTGAGGGATAGGGTTAGAGAGACGGTTAGGGTTAGGATTGGACCTACTCTTAGAGTTATGTTGAGGGCTAGGGTTAGAGAGGCGGTTAGGGTTAGGATTGGACCTACTCTTAGAGTTATGTTGAGGGCTAAGGTTAGAGAGACGGTTAGGGTTAGGATTGGATCTAGGGTTAAGGTTATGTTGAAGGCTAGGGTAGAGAGAGGGTTAGGGTTAGGATTGGACATAGGGTTAGGGTTATGTTGAGGGCTAGGGTTAGAGAGACGGTTAGAGTTAGGAATGGACCTAGGTTTAGGGTTATGTTGAGGGCTAGGGTTAGAGAGACGGTTAGGGTTAGGATTGGACCTAGGTTTAGGGTTATGTTGATGGCTAGGGTTAGAGAGACTGTTAGGGTTAGGATTGGAACTAGGGTTAGTTTTATGTTGAGGGCTAGGGTTAGAGAGACGGTAAGGGGGAGGATTGGACCTAGGGTTAGGGTTATTTTGAGGGCTAGGGTTAGACAGACGGTCAGGGTTAGGATTGGGCCTAGGGTTATTGTTATGTTGAGGGCTAGGGTTAGAGAGACAGTAACGGTTAGGATTGGACCTAGGGTTAGGGTTATGTTGAGGGCTAGGGTTAGAGAGACGGTTAGGGTTAGTATTGGACCTAGGGTTAGGGTTACGTTGAGGACTAGGTTTAGAGAGACGGTTAGGGTTAAAATTGGTCCTAGGGTTATTGTTAAGTTGAGGGCTAGGGTTAGAGAGACGGTTAGGGTTAGGATTGGACCTAGGGTTAGGGTTATGTTGAGGGCTAGGGTTAGAGAGACGGTCAGGGTTAGGATTGGGCCTAGGGTTATTGTTATGTTGAGGGCTAGGGTTAGAGAGACAGTTACGGTTAGGATTGGACCTAGGGTTAGCGTTATGTTGAGGGCTAGGTTTAGAGAGACGGTTAGGGTTAGGATTGGACCAAGGTTAGGGTTATGTTGAGGGCTAGATTAGAGAGACGGTTAGGGTTAGGATTGGATCTAGGGTTAGGGTTATGTGGAGGGCTAGGGTCAGAGAGACGGTTAGGTTTAGGATTAGACCTACGGTTAGGGGTATGTTGAGGGCTAGGGTTAGAGAGACGGTTAGGGTTAGGATTGGACCTAGGGTTAGGGTTATGTTGAGGGCTAAGGTTAGAGAGACGGTTAGAGTTAGGAATGGACCTAGGTTTAGGGTTATGTTGAGGGCTAGGGTTAGAGAGACGGTTAGGGTTAGGATTGGACCTAGGTTTAGGGTTATGTTGAGGGCTAGGGTTAGAGAGACTGTTAGGGTTAGGATTGGAGCTAGGGTTAGTTTTATGTTGAGGGCTAGGGTTAGAGAGACGGTAAGGGGGAGGATTGGACCTAGGGTTAGGGTTATGTTGAGGGCTAGGGTTAGAGAGACGGTTAGGGGTAGGATTGGACCGAGGGTTAGGGTTATGTTGAGGGCTAGGGTTAGAAAGACGGGTAGGGTTAGGATTGGACCTAGGGTTAGGGTTATGTTGAGGGCAAGGGTTAGAGAGACTGTCAGGGTTAGAATTGGACCTAGGGTTAGGGTTATGTTGAGGGCTAGGTTTAGAGAAGACGGTTAGGGTTAAGATTGGACCTAATGTTAGGGTTATGTTGAGGGCTAGGGTTAGAGAGACGGTTAGGGTTAGGATTGGACCTGGGGTTAGGGTTATGTTGAGGGCTAGTGTTAGAGAGACGGTTAGGGTTAGGATTGGACCTAGGGTTAGGGTTACGTTGAGGACTATGGTTAGAGAGACGGTTAGGGTTAGGATTGGACCTAGGGTTAGGGTTATGTTGAGGGCTAGGGTTAGAGAGGCGGTTAGTGTTAGGATTGGACCTAGGGTTAGGGTTAGGTTGAGGGCTAGGGTTAGAGAGACAGTTAGGGTGAGGATTGAACCTAGGGTTAAGTTTACGTTGAGGGCTAATGTTAGAGAGACGGTTAGGGTTAGCATTGTACCTAGGGTTAGGGTTATGTTGAGGGCTAGGGTTAGAGAGACGATTAGGGCTAGGATTGGACCTAGGGTTAGGGTTAGGTTGAGGGCTAGGTTTAGAGAGACAGTTAGGGTGAGGATTGGACCTAGGGTTAGGGTTATGTTGAGGGCTAGGGTTAGAGAGACTGTTAGGGTTACGATTGGACCTAGGGTTAGGTTTATGTTGAAGGCTAGGGTTAGAGAGACGGTTAGAGTTAGGATTGGACCTAGGGTTAGGGTTCTGTTGAGGGCTAGGGTTAGAAAGACGGTTAGGGTTAGGATTGGACCTAGGGTTAGGGTTATGTTGAGGGCTATGTTAGAGAGACGGTTAGGGTTAGGATTGGATCTAGGGTTAGGGTTATGTTGACGGCTAGGGTAGAGAGAGGGTTAGGGTTAGGATTGGACATAGGGTTAGGGTTATGTTGAGGGCTAAGGTCAGAGAGACGGTCAGGGTTAGGATTAGACCGAGGGTTAGGGTTATGTTGAGGGCTAGGGTTAGAGAGACGGTTGGGGCTAGGATTGGACCTAGGGTTAGGGTTAGGTTGAGGTCTAGGGTTAGAGAGACTGTTAGGGTTCCGATTGGACCTACGGGTAGGGTTATGATGAGGGTTAAGTTCAGAGAGACGGTTAGGGTTAGGATTAGAGCTAGGGTTAGGGTTATGTTGAGGGCTAGGGTTAGAGAGACGGTTGGGGCTAGAATTGGACCTAGGGTTAGGGTTATGTTGAGGGCTAGGGTTAGAGAGACGGTTAGGGTTAGGATTGGACCTAGGGTCAGGGTTATGTTGAGGGCTAGGTTTAGAGAGACGGTTAGGGTTAGGATTGGACCTAGGGTTAGGGTTATGTTGAGGGCCAGGGTTAGAGAGACGGTTAGAGTTAGGAATGGACCTAGGGTTAGGGTTATGTTGAGGGCTAGGGTTAGAGAGACGCTTAGGGTTAGGATTGTACCTAGGGTTAGGGTTATGTTGAGGGCTAGGGTTTGAGAGACGGTTAGGGTTAGGATTGCACCTAGGGTTAGGGTTATGTTGAGGGCTAGGGTTAGAGAGACGGTTAGGGTGAGGATTGAACCTAGGGGTAGGGTTATGTTGAGGGCTAGGGTTCGAGAGACGGTTAGGGTTAGGATTGGACCTAGGGTTACGGTTATGTTGAGAGCTAGGCTTAGAGAGACGGTTAGGGTTAGAATTGGACCTAGGGTTAGGGTTAGGTTGAGGGCTAGGTTTAGAGATTCGGTTAGGGTTAGGATTGGACGTAGGGTTAGGGTTATGTTCAGGGCTAGGGTTAGAGAGACGATCAGGGTTAGGATTGGACCTAGGGTTAGGGTTATGTTGAGGGCTAAGGTTAGAGAGACGGTTAGGGTTAGGATTGGACCTAGGGTTACTGTTATGTTGAGGGCTAGGGTTAGAGAGACGGTTAGGGTTAGGATTGGACCTAGGGTTAGGGTTAGGTTGAGGGCTAGAGTTAGAGAGACGGTTAGGGTTACGATTGGACCTAGGGTTAGGGTTAGGTTGAGGGCTAGGGTCAGAGAGACGGTTAGGGTTACGTTTGCACCTAGGGTTAGGGTTATGTTGAGGGCTAGGGTTAGAGACGGTTAGGGATAGGATTGGACCTAGGGTTGGGGTTATGTTGAGGGCTAGGGTTAGAGAGTGGGTTAGGGTTAGTATTGGATGTAGGGTTAGGGTTATGTTGAGGGCTAAGGTTATAGACACGGTTAGGGTTAGGATTGGACCTAGGGTTAGGGTTATGTTGAGGGCTAGGGTTAGAGAGACGGTTAGGGTTAGGATTGGACCTAGGGTTAGGGTTAGGTTGAGGGCTAGTGTTAGAGAGACGGTTAGGGTTAGGACTGGACCTAGGGTTAGGGTTATGTTGAGGGCTAGGGTTAGAGAGACGGTCAGGGTTAGGATTGGACCTAGGGGTATAGTTATGTTGAGGGATAGGGTTAGAGAGACGGTTAGCGTGAGGATTGGACCTAGGTTTAGGGTTATGTTGAGGGCTACGTTAGAGAGACGGTTAGGGTTAGGATTGGACCTAGGGTTAGGGTTATGTTGAGGGCTAGTGTCAGAGAGACAGTTAGGGTTAGGATTGGACTTGGTTTAGCGTTATGTTGAGGGCTAGGGTTAGAGAGACGGTTAGGGTGAAGATTGGACCTAGAGTTAGGGTTCTGTTGAGGGCTAGGGTTAGAGAGACGGTTAGGGTTAGGATTGGACCTAGGGTTAGGGTTATGTTGAGGGCTACGGTTAGAGACACGGTTAGGGTTAGCATTGGACCTAGGGTTAGGGTTATGTTGAGGGATAGGGTTAGAGAGGGGGTTAAGGTTAGGATTGGACCTACTCTTAGAGTTATGTTGAGGGCTAAGTTTAGAGAGACGGTTAGAGTTAGGATTGGATCTAGGGTTAGGGTTATGTTGACGGCTAGGGTAGAGAGAGGGTTAGGGTTAGGATTGGACATAGGGTTAGGGTTATGTTGAGGGCTAAGGTCAGAGAGACGGTCAGGGTTAGCATTAGACCTAGGGTTAGGGTTATGTTGAGGGCTAGGGTTAGAGAGACGGTTGGGGCTAGGATTGGACCTAGGGTTAGGGTTAGGTTGAGGGCTAGGGTTAGAGAGAGTGTTAGGGTTCCGATTTGACCTACGGGTAGGGTTATGTTGAGGGTTAAGGTCAGAGAGACGGTTAGGGTTAGGATTAGAGCTAGGGTTAGGGTTATGTTGAGGGCTAGGGTTAGAGAGACGGTTGGGGCTAGAATTGGACCTAGGGTTAGGGTTATGTTGAGGGCTATGGTTAGAGAGACTGTTAGGGTTAGGATTAGACGTACGGTTAGGGGTATGTTGAGAGCTAGGGTTAGAGAGACGGTTAGGGTTAGGATTGGACCTAGGGTTAGGGTTATGTTGAGGGCTAGGTTTAGAGAGACGGTTAGGGTTAGGACTGGACCTAGGGTTAGGGTTATGTTGAGGGCTAGGGTTAGAGAGATGGTTAGGGTTAGGATTGGATCTTGTGTTAGGTTTATGTTGAGGGCTAGGGTTAGAGAGACGGTTAGGGTTAGGATTGGACCTAGGGTTAGGGTTATGTTGAGGGCTAGGGTTAGAGAGACGGTCAGGGTTAGGATTGGGCCTAGGGTTAGGGTTATGTTGAGGGCTAGGGTTAGAGAGACAGTTACGGTTAGGATTGGACCTAGGGTTAGGGTTATGTTGAGGGCTAGGGTTAGAGAGACTGTTAGGGTTACGATTGCACCTAGGGTTAGGGTTATGTTGAGGGCTAGGGTTAGAGAGACGGTTAGGGTTAGGATTGGACCTATGGTTAGGGTTATGTTGAGGGCTAGGGTTAGAGAGACGGTTAGGGTTATGATTGGACCTAAGGTTAGGGTTATGTTGAGGGGTAGGTTAGAGAGACGGTTAGGGTTAGGATTGGATCTAGGGTTAGGGTTATGTGGAGGGCTAGGGTCAGAGAGACGGTTAGGGTTAGGATTAGACCTACGGTTAGGGGTATGTTGAGGGCTAGGGTTAGAGAGACGGTTAGGGTTAGGATTGGACCTAGGGTTAGGGTTATGATGAGTGATAGGGTTAGAGAGACGGTTAGAGTTAGGAATGGACCTAGGATTAGGGTTATGTTGAGGGATAGGGTTAGATAGACGGTTATGGTTAGGATTGGACCTAGGTTTAGGGTTATGTTGAGGGCTAGGGTTAGAGAGACTGTTTGGGTTAGGATTGGAACTAGGGTTAGTTTTATGTTGAGGGCTAGGGTTAGAGAGACGGTAAGGTGGAGGATTGGACCTAGGGTTAGGGTTATGTTGAGGGCTAGGGTTAGAGAGACGGTTAGGGTTAGGATTGGACCGAGGGTTAGGGTTATGTTGAGGGCTAGGGTTAGAGAGACTGTTAGGGTTAGGATTGGACCGAGGGTTAGGGTTATGTTGAGGGCTAGGGTTAGAAAGACGGTTAGGGTTAGGATTGGACCTAGGGTTAGGGTTACGTTGAGGGCTAGGGTTAGAGAGACCGTTAGGGTTAGGATTGGACCTAGGGTTAGGGTTATGTTGAGGTCTAGGTTTAGAGAGACGGTTAGGGCTAGGATTGGACCTAGGGTTAGGGTTAGGTTGAGGGTTAGGTTTAGAGAGACAGTTAGGGTGAGGATTGAACCTAGGGTTAAGTTTACGTTGAGGGCTAAGGTTAGAGAGACGGTTAGGGTTAGGATTGGACCTAGGGTTAGGCTTATGTTGAGTCTAGGGTTAGAGAGACGGTTAGGGCTAGGATTGGACTTAGGGTTAGGGTTAGGTTGAGGGCTAGGGTTAGAGAGACTGTTAGGGTTAGGATTAGAGCTACGGTTAGGGGTATGTTGACAGCTAGGGTTAGAGAGGCGGTTAGGGTTAGGATTGGACCCAGGGTTAGGGTTATGTTGAGGGCTAGGTTTAGAGAGACGGTTAGGGTTACGATTGGACCTAGGGTAGGGTTATGTTGAGGGCTAGGGTGAGAGAGACGGTTAGGGTTAGGATTGGATCTTGGGTTAGGTTTATGTTGAGGGCTAGGGTTAGAGAGACGGTTAGGGTTAGGATTGGACCTAGGGTTAGGGTTATGTTGAGGTCTACGGTTAGAGAGACGGTTAGGGTTAAGATTAGACCTACTGTTAGGGTTATGTTGAGGGCTAGGGTTAGAGAGACAGTTCCGGTTAGGATTGGACCTAGGGTTAGGGTTATGTTGAGGGCTAGGGTTAGAGAGACGGTTAGGGTTAGGAATGGACCTAGGGTTAGGGTTAGGTTGAGGGCTAGGGTCAGAGAGACGGTTAGGGTTAGGATTGGTCCTAGGGTTAGGGTTAAGTTGAGTGCTAGGGTTAGAGAGATGGTTAGGGTTAGGATTGGACCTAGGGTTAGGGTTAGGTTGAGGGTTAGGTTTAGAGAAACCGTTAGGGTTAGGATTGGACCTAGGGTTAGGGTTATGTTGAGGGCTAGGGTTAGAGAGACGGTTAGGGTTAGGATTGGACCTAGGGTTAGGGTTATGTTGAGGGCTAAGGTTAGAGAGACCGTTAGGGTTAGGATTGGACCTAGGGTTACTGTTATGTTGAGGGCTAGGGTTACAGAGACGGTTAGGGTTAGGATTGGACCTAGGGTTAGGGTTAGGTTGAGGGCTAGAGTTAGAGAGACGGTTAGGGTTACGATTGGACCTAGGGTTAGGGTTAGGTTGAGTGCTAGGGTTAGAGAGACGGTTAGGGTTACGTTTGGACCTAGGGTTAGGGTTATGTTGAGGGCTAGGGTTAGAGAGACGGTTAGGGTTAGGATTGGACCTAGGGTTAGGGTTATGTTGAGGGCTACGGTTAGAGAGAAGGTTAGGGCTAGGATTGGACCTAGGGTTAGAGTTAGGTTGAGGGTTAGGGTTAGAGAGACAGTTAGGGTGAGGATTGAACCTAGGGTTAAGTTTACGTTGAGGGCTAAGGTTAGAGAGACGGTTAGGGTTAGGATTGGACCTAGGGTTAGGGTTATGTTGAGTCTAGGGTTAGAGAGACGGTTAGGGCTAGGATTGGACTTAGGGTTAGGGTTAGGTTGAGGGCTAGGGTTAGAGAGACAGTTAGGGTGAGGATTGGACCTAGGGTTAGGGTTATGTTGATGGCTAGGTTTAGAGAGACTGTTAGGGTTACGATTGGACCTAGGGTTAGGGTTATGTTGAGGGCAGGGTTAGAGAGACGGTTAGGGTTAGGATTGGATCTAGGGTTAGGGTTATGTTGAAGGCTAGGGTAGAGAGAGGGTTAGGGTTAGGATTGGACCTAGGGTTAGGGTTATGTTGAGGGCTAGGGTTAGAGAGACGGTTGGGGTTACGATTGGAACTAGGGTAGCGTTATGTTGAGGGCTACGGTGAGAGAGACGGTTAGGGTTAGGATTGGATCTTGGGTTAGGTTTATGTTGAGGGCTAGGGTTAGAGAGACGGTTAGGGTTAGGATTGGACCTAGGGTTAGGGTTATGTTGAGGTCTACGGTTAGAGAGACTGTTAGGGTTAAGATTAGACCTACTGTTAGGGTTATTTTGAGGGCTAGGGTTAGAGAGACAGTTCCGGTTAGGATTGGACCTAGGGTTATGGTTATGTTGAGGGCTAGGGTAGAGAGAGGGTTAGGGTTAGGATTGGACCTAGGGTTAGGGTTATGTTGAGGGCTAGGGTTAGAGAGACGGTTAGGGTTAGGACTGGACCTAGGGTTAGGGTTATGTTGAGGGTTAAGTTCAGAGAGACGGTTAGGGTTAGGATTAGAGGTAGGGTTAGGGTTGTGTTGAGGGCTAGGGTTAGAGAGACGGTTGGGGCTAGGATTGGACCTAGGGTTAGGGTTATGTTGAGGGCTATGGTTAGAGAGACTGTTAGGGTTAGGATTAGACCTACGGTTAGGGGTATGTTGAGAGCTAGGGTTAGAGAGGCGGTTAAGGTTTAGGATTGGACCCAGGGTTAGGGTTATGTTGAGGGCTAGGTTTAGACAGACGGTTAGGGTTACGATTGGACCTAGGGTAGGGTTATGTTGAGGGCTAGGGTGAGAGAGACGGTTAGGGTTAGGATTGGATCTTGGGTTAGGTTTATGTTGGGGGCTAGTGTTAGAGAGACGGTTAGGGTTAGGATTGGACCTAGGGTTAGGGTTATGTTGAGTCTAGGGTTAGAGAGACGGTTAGGGATAGGATTGGACTTAGGGTTAGGGTTAGGTTGAGGGCTAGGGTTAGAGAGACAGTTAGGGTGAGGATTGGACCTAGGGTTAGGGTTATGTTGATGGCTAGGTTTAGAGAGACTGTTAGGGTTACGATTGGACCTAGGGTTAGGGTTATGTTGAGGGCTAGGGTTAGAGAGACGGTTAGGGTTAGGATTGGATCTAGGGTTACGATTATGTTGAGGGCTAGGGTAGAGAGAGGGTTAGGGTTAGGGTTGGACCTAGGGTTAGGGTTATGTTGAGGGCTAGGGTTAGAGAGACGGTTAGGGTTACGATTGGACCTAGGGTAGGGTTATGTTGAGGGAAAGGGTGAGAGAGACGGTTAGGGTTAGGATTGGATCTTGGGTTAGGTTTATGTTGAGGGCTAGGGTTAGAGAGACGGTTAGGGTTAGGATTGGACCTAGGGTTAGGGTTATGTTGAGGTCTACGGTTAGAGAGACGGTTAGGGTTAAGATTAGACCTACTGTTAGGGTTATGTTGAGGGCTAGGGTTAGAGAGACAGTTCCGGTTAGGTTTGGACCTAGGGTTAGGGTTATGTTGAGGGCTAGGGTTAGAGAGACGGTTAGGGTTAGGAATGGACCTAGGGTTAGGGTTACGTTGAGGGCTAGGTTTAGAGAGACCGTTAGGGCTAGGATTGGACCTAGGGTTAGAGTTAGGTTGAGGGTTAGGTTTAGAGAGACAGTTAGGGTGAGGATTGAACCTAGGGTTAAGTTTACGTTGAGGGCTAAGGTTAGAGAGACGGTTAGAGTTAGGATTGGACGTAGGGTTAGGGTTATGTTGAGTCTAGGGTTAAAGAGACGGTTAGGGCTAGGATTGGACTTAGGGTTAGGGTTAGGTTGAGGGCTAGGGTTAGAGAGACAGTTAGGGTGAGGATTGGACCTAGGGTTAGGGTTATGTTGATGGCTAGGGTTAGAGAGACTGTTAGGGTTACGATTGGACCTAGGGTTAGGGTTATGTTGAGGGCTAGGGTTAGAGAGACGGTTAGGATTAGGATTGGATCTAGGGTTAGGGTTATGTTGAGGGCTAGGGTAGAGAGAGGGTTAGGGTTAGGATTGGACCTAGGGTTAGGGTTATGTTGAGGGCTAGGGATAGAGAGACGGTTAGGGTTAGGATTGGACCTAGGGTTAGGGTTATGTTGAGGGTTAAGTTCAGAGAGACGGTTAGGGTTAGGATTAGAGTTAGGGTTAGGGTTGTGTTGAGGGCTAGGGTTAGAGAGACGGTTGGGGCTATGATTGGACCTAGGGTTAGGGTTATGTTGAGGGCTATGGTTAGAGAGACTGTTAGGGTTAGGATTAGACCTACGGTTAGGGGTATGTTGAGAGCTAGGGTTAGAGAGGCGGTTAGGGTTAGGATTGGACCCAGGGTTAGGGTTATGTTCAGGGCTAGGTTTAGAGAGACGGTTAGGGTTACGATTGGACCTAGGGTAGGGTTATGTTGAGGGCTAGGGTGAGAGAGACGGTTAGGGTTAGGATTGGATCTTGGGTTAGGTTTATGTTGGGGGCTAGTGTTAGAGAGACGGTTAGGGTTAGGATTGGACCTAGGGTTAGGGTTATGTTGAGTCTAGGGTTAGAGAGAGGGTTAGGGCTAGGATTGGACTTAGGGTTAGGGTTAGGTTGAGGGCTAGGGTTAGAGAGACAGTTAGGGTGAGGATTGGACCTAGGGTTAGGGTTATGTTGATGGCTAGGTTTAGAGAGACTGTTAGGGTTACGATTGGACGTAGGGTTAGGGTTATGTTGAGGGCTAGGGTTAGAGAGACGGTTAGCGTTAGGATTGGATCTAGGGTTAGGGTTATGTTGAGGGCTAGGGTAGAGAGAGGGTTAGGGTTAGGATTGGACCTAGGGTTAGGGTTATGTTGAGGGCTAGGGTTAGAGAGACGGTTAGGGTTACGATTGGACCTAGGGTAGGGTTATGTTGAGGGCTAGGGTGAGAGTGACGGTTAGGGTTAGGATTGGATCTTGGGTTAGGTTTATGTTGAGGGCTAGGGTTAGAGAGACGGTTAGGGTTTGGATTGGACCTAGGGTTAGGGTTATGTTGAGGTCTACGGTTAGAGAGACGGTTAGGGTTAAGATTAGACCTACTGTTAGGGTTATGTTGAGGGCTAGGGTTAGAGAGACAGTTCCGGTTAGGATTGGACCTAGGGTTAGGGTTATGTTGAGGGCTAGGGTTAGAGAGACGGTTAGGGTTAGGAATGGACCTAGGGTTAGGGTTACGTTGAGGGCTAGGGTTAGAGAGACGGTTAGGGTTAGGATTGGTCCTAGGGTTAGGGTTAAGTTGAGGGCTAGGGTTAGAGAGACGGTTAGGGTTAGGATTGGACCTAGGGTTAGGGTTATGTTGAGGGTTAAGTTCAGAGAGACGGTTAGGGTTAGGATTAGAGGTAGGGTTAGGGTTGTGTTGAGGGCTAGGGTTAGAGAGACGGTTGGGGCTATGATTGGACCTAGGGTTAGGGTTATGTTGAGGGCTATGGTTAGAGAGACTGTTAGGGTTAGGATTAGACCTACGGTTAGGGGTATGTTGAGAGCTAGGGTTAGAGAGGCGGTTAGGGTTAGGATTGGACCCAGGGTTAGGGTTATGTTGAGGGCTAGGTTTAGAGAGACGGTTAGGGTTACGATTGGACCTAGGGTAGGGTTATGTTGAGGGCTAGGGTGAGAGAGACGGTTAGGGTTAGGATTGGATCTTGGGTTAGGTTTATGTTGGGGGCTAGTGTTAGAGAGACGGTTAGGGTTAGGATTGGACCTAGGGTTAGGGTTATGTTGAGTCTAGGGTTAGAGAGACGGTTAGGGCTAGGATTGGACTTAGGGTTAGGGTTTGGTTGAGGGCTAGGGTTAGAGAGACATTTAGGGTGAGGATTGGACCTAGGGTTAGGGTTATGTTGATGGCTAGGTTTAGAGAGACTGTTAGGGTTACGATTGGACGTAGGGTTAGGGTTATGTTGAGGGCTAGGGTTAGAGAGACGGTTAGCGTTAGGATTGGATCTAGGGTTATGGTTATGTTGAGGGCTAGGGTAGAGAGAGGGTTAGGGTTAGGATTGGACCTAGGGTTAGGGTTATGTTGAGGGCTAGGGTTAGAGAGACGGTTAGGGTTACGATTGGACCTAGGGTAGGGTTATGTTGAGGGCTAGGGTGAGAGAGACGGTTAGGGTTAGGATTGGATCTTGGGTTAGGTTTATGTTGAGGGCTAGGGTTAGAGAGACGGTTAGGGTTAGGATTGGACCTAGGGTTAGGGTTATGTTGAGGTCTACGGTTAGAGAGACGGTTAGGGTTAAGATTAGACCTACTGTTAGGGTTATGTTGAGGGCTAGGGTTAGAGAGACGGTTAGGGTTAGGATTGGTCCTAGGGTTAGGGTTAAGTTGAGGGCTAGGGTTAGAGAGACGGTTAGGGTTAGGATTGGACCTAGGGTTAGGGTTAGGTTGAGGGTTAGGTTTAGAGAGACGGTTAGGGTTAGGACTGGACTTAGGGATAGGGTTATGTTGAGGGCTAGGTTTAGAGAGACGGTTAGGGTTAGGATTGGACCTAGGGTTAGGATTATGTTGAGGGCCAGGGTTAGAGAGAGGGTTAGAGTTAGGAATCGACCTAGGGTTAGGGTTATGTTGAGGGCTAGGGTTAGAGAGACGCTTAGGGTTAGGATTGTACCTAGGGTTAGGGTTATGTTGAGGGCTAGTGTTAGAGAGACGGTTAGGGTTAGGATTGGACCTAGGGTTAGGGTTATGTTGAGGGCTAGGGTTAGAGAGACGGTTAGGGTGAGGATTGAACCTAGGGGTAGGGTTATGTTGAGGGCTAGGGTTCGAGAGACGGTTAGGGTTAGGATTGGACCTAGGGTTACTGTTATGTTGAGGGCTAGGCTTAGAGAGACCGTTAGGGTTAGGATTGGACCTAGGGTTACTGTTATGTTGAGGGCTAGGGTTAGAGAGACGGTTAGGTTTAGGATTGGACCTAGGGTTAGGGTTAGGTTGAGGGCTAGAGTTAGAGAGACGGTTAGGGTTACGATTGGACCTAGGGTTAGGTTTAGGTTGAGGGCTAGGTTTAGAGAGACGGTTAGGGTTACGTTTGGACGTAGGGTTAGGGTTATGTTGAGGGCTAGGGTTAGAGAGACGGTTAGGGTTAGGATTGGACCTAGGGTTAGGGTTATGTTGAGGGCTAGGGTTAGAGACGGTTAGGGCTAGGATTGGACCTAGGGTTAGAGTTAGGTTGAGGGTTAGGGTTAGAGAGACAGTTAGGGTGAGGATTGAACCTAGGGTTAAGTTTACGTTGAGGGCTAAGGTTAGAGAGACGGTTAGGGTTAGGATTGGACCTAGGGTTAAGGTTATGTTAAGTCTAGGGTTAGAGAGACGGTTAGGGCTAGGATTGGACTTAGGGTTAGGGTTAAGTTGAGGGCTAGGGTTAGAGAGACAGTTAGGGTGAGGATTGGACCTAGGGTTAGGGTTATGTTGATGGCTAGGGTTAGAGAGACTGTTAGGGTTACGATTGGACCTAGGGTTAGGGTTATGTTGAGGGCTAGGGTTAGAGAGACGGTTAGGATTAGGATTGGATCTAGGGTTAGGGTTATGTTGAGGGCTAGGGTAGAGAGAGGGTTAGGGTTAGGATTGGACCTAGGGTTAGTGTTATGTTGAGGGCTAAGGTTAGAGAGACGGTTAGGGTTAGGATTGGACCTAGGGTTAGGGTTATGTTGAGGGTTAAGTTCAGAGAGACGGTTAGGGTTAGGATTAGAGGTAGGGTTAGGGTTATGTTGAGGGCTAGGGTTAGAGAGACGGTTGGGGCTAGGATTGGACCTAGGGTTAGGGTTATGTTGAGGGCTATGGTTAGAGAGACTGTTAGGGTTAGGATTAGACCTACGGTTAGGGGTATGTTGAGAGCTAGGGTTAGAGAGGCGGTTAGGGTTAGGATTGGACCCAGGGTTAGGGTTATGTTGAGGGCTAGGTTTAGAGAGACGGTTAGGGTTACGATTGGACCTAGGGTAGGGTTATGTTGAGGGCTAGGGTGAGAGAGACGGTTAGGGTTAGGATTGGATCTTGGGTTAGGTTTATGTTGGGGGCTAGTGTTAGAGAGACGGTTAGGGTTAGGATTGGACCTAGGGTTAGGGTTATGTTGAGGTCTAGGGTTAGAGAGACGGTCAGGGTTAGGATTGGGCCTAGGGTTAGGGTTATGTTGAGGGCTAGGTTTAGAGAGACGGTTAGGGTTAAGATTAGACCTACTGTTAGGGTTATGTTGAGGGCTAGGGTTAGAGAGACAGTTCCGGTTAGGATTGGACCTAGGGTTAGGGTTATGTTGAGGGCTAGGGTTAGAGAGACGGTTAGGGTTAGGAATGGACCTAGGGTTAGGGTTAGGTTGAGGGTTAGGTTTAGAGAGACGGTTAGGGTTAGGATTGGACTTAGGTTAGGGTTATGTTGAGGGCTAGGTTTAGAGAGACGGTTAGGGTTAGGATTGGACCTAGGGTTAGGATTATGTTGAGGGCCAGGGTTAGAGAGAGGGTTAGAGTTAGGAATCGACCTAGGGTTAGGGTTATGTTGAGGGCTAGGGTTAGAGAGACGCTTAGGGTTAGGATTGTACCTAGGGTTAGGGTTATGTTGAGGGCTAGGGTTAGAGAGACGGTTAGGGTTAGGATTGGACCTAGGGTTAGGGTTATGTTGAGGGCTAGGGTTCTAGAGACGGTTAGGGTGAGGATTGAACCTAGGGGTAGGGTTATGTTGAGGGCTAGGGTTCGAGAGACGGTTAGGGTTAGGATTGGACCTAGGGTTACGGTTATGTTGAGGGCTAGGCTTAGAGAGACCGTTAGGGTTAGGATTGGACCTAGGGTTACTGTTATGTTGAGGGCTAGGGTTAGAGAGACGGTTAGGGTTAGGATTGGACCTAGGGTTAGGGTTAGGTTGAGGGCTATAGTTAGAGAGACGGTTAGGGTTACGATTGGACCTAGGGTTAGGTTTAGGTTGAGGGCTAGGTTTAGAGAGACGGTTAGGGTTACGTTTGCACCTAGGGTTAGGGTTACGTTGAGGGCTAGGGTTAGAGAGACGGTTAGGGTTAGGATAGGACCTAGGGTTAGGGTTATGTTGAGGGCTAGGGTTAGAGAGACGGTTAGGGCTAGGATTGGACCTAGGGTTAGAGTTAGGTTGAGGGTTAGGGTTAGAGAGACAGTTAGGGTGAGGATTGAACCTAGGGTTAAGTTTACGTTGAGGGCTAAGGTTAGAGAGACGGTTAGGGTTAGGATTGGACCTAGGGTTAGGGTTATGTTGAGTCTAGGGTTAGAGAGACGGTTAGGGCTAGGATTGGGCTTAGGGTTAGGGTTAGGTTGAGGGCTAGGGTTAGAGAGACAGTTAGGGTGAGGATTGGACCTAGGCTTAGGGTTATGTTGATGGCTAGGGTTAGAGAGACTGTTAGGGTTACGATTGGACCTAGGGTTAGGGTTATGTTGAGGGCTAGGGTTAGAGAGACGCTTAGGGTTAGGATTGTACCTAGGGTTAGGGTTATGTTGATGGCTAGGGTTAGAGAGACGGTTAGGGTTAGGATTGGACCTAGGGTTAGGGTTATGTTGAGGGCTAGGTTTAGAGAGACGGTTAGGGTTAAGATTAGACCTACTGTTAGGGTTATGTTGAGGGCTAGGGTTAGAGAGACAGTTCCGGTTAGGATTGGACCTAGGGTTAGGGTTATGTTGAGGGCTAGGGTTAGAGAGACGGTTAGGGTTAGGAATGGACCTAGGGTTAGGGTTACGTTGAGGGCTAGGGTTAGAAAGACGGTTAGGGTTAGGATTGGTCCTAGGGTTAGGGTTAAGTTGAGGGCTAGGGTTAGAGAGACGGTTAGGGTTAGGAATGGACCTAGGGTTAGGGTTACGTTGAGGGCTAGGGTTAGAGAGACGGTTAGGGTTAGGATTGGACCTAGGGTTAGGGTTAGGTTGAGGGTTAGGTTTAGGGAGACGGTTAGGGTTAGGATTGGACCTAGGGTTAGGGTTATGTTGAGGGCTAGGTTTAGAGCGACGGTTAGGGTTAGGATTGGACCTAGGGTTAGGATTATGTTGAGGGCCAGGGTTAGAGAGACGGTTAGTTAGGAATCGACCTAGGGTTAGGGTTATGTTGAGGGCTAGGGTTAGAGAGACGCTTAGGGTTAGGATTGTACCTAGGGTTAGGGTTATGTTGATGGCTAGGGTTAGAGAGACGGTTAGGGTTAGGATTGGACCTAGGGTTAGGGTTATGTTGAGGGCTAGGGTTAGAGAGACGGTTAGGGTGAGGATTGAACCTAGGGGTAGGGTTATGTTGAGGGCTAGGGTTAGAGAGACGGTTAGGGTTAGGATTGGACCTAGGGTTACGATTATGTTGAGGGCTAGGCTTAGAGAGATGGTTAGGGTTAGAATTGGACCTAGGGTTAGTGTTAGGTTGAGGGCTAGGGTTAGAGAGTCGGTTAGGGTTAGGATTGGACCTAGGGTTAGTGTTATGTTCAGGGATAGGGTTAGAGAGACGATCAGGGTTAGGATTGGACCTAGGGTTAGGGTTAGGTTTAGGGCTAAGGTTAGAGAGACGGTTAGGGTTAGGATTGGACCTTGGGTTACTGTTATGTTGAGGGCTAGGGTTAGAGAAACGGTTAGGGTTAGGATTGGACCTAGGTTTAGGGTTAGGTTGAGGGCTAGAGTTAGAGAGACGGTTAGGGTTACGATTGGACCTAGGGTTAGGGTTAGGTTGAGGGCTAGTGTTAGAGAGACGGTTAGGGTTACGTTTGGACCTAGGGTTAGGGTTATGTTGAGGGATAGGGTTAGAGAGACGGTTAGGGTTAGGATTGGACCTAGGGTTAGGGTTATGTTGAGGGCTAGGGTTAGACAGACGGTTAGGGTTAGGATTGGACCTAGGGTTGGGGTTATGTTGAGGGCTAGGGTTAGAGAGTGGGTTAGGGTTAGGATTGGATGGAGGGTTAGGGTTATGTTGAGGGCTAAGATTATAGAGACGGTTAGGGTTAGGATTGGACCTAGGGTTAGGGTTATGTTGAGGGCTAGGGTTAGAGAGACGGTTAGGTTTAGGATTGGACCTAGGGTTAGGGTTAGGTTGAGGGCTAGTGTTAGAGAGACGATTAGGGTTAGGACTGGACCTAGGGTTAGGGTTATGTTGAGGGCTAGGGTTAGAGAGACGGTCAGGGTTAGGATTGGACCTAGGGGTATGTTTATGTTGAGGGATAGTGTCAGAGAGACATTTAGGGTTAGGATTGGACCTAGGTTTAGTGTTATGTTTAGGGCTAGGGTTAGAGAGACGGTTAGGGTGAAGATTGGACCTAGAGTCAGGGTTCTGTTGAGGGCTAGGGTTAGAGAGACGGTTAGGGTTCGGATTGGACCTAGGGTTAGGGTTATGTTGAGGGCTACGGTTAGAGACACGGTTAGGGTTAGCATTGGACCTAGGGTTAGGGTTATGTTGAGGGATACGGTTACAGAGACGGTTAGGGTTAGGATTGGATCTACTCTTAGAGTTATGTTGAGGGCTAGGGTTAGAGAGGCGGTTAGGGTTAGGATTGGACCTACTCTTAGAGTTATGTTGAGGGCTAAGGTTAGAGAGACGGTTAGGGTTAGGATTGGATCTAGGGTTAGGGTTATGTTGACGGCTAGGGTAGAGAGAGGGTTAGGGTTAGGATTGGACATAGGGTTAGGGTTATGTTGAGGGCTAAGGTCAGAGAGACGGTCAGGGTTAGGATTAGACCTAGGGTTAGGGTTATGTTGAGGGCTAGAGTTAGAGAGACGGTTGGGGCTAGGATTGGACCTAGGGTTAGGGTTACGTTGAGGGCTAGGGTTAGAGAGACTGTTAGGGTTCCGATTTGACCTACGGTTAGGGTTTTGTTGAGGGTTAAGGTCAGAGAGACGGTTAGGGTTAGTATTAGAGCTAGGGTTAGGGTTATGTTGAGGGCTAGGGTTAGAGAGACGATTGGGGATAGAATTGGACCTAGGGTTAGGGTTATGTTGAGGGCTATGGTTAGAGAGACTGTTAGAGTTAGGATTAGACCTACGGTTAGGGGTATGTTGAGAGCTAGGGTTAGAGAGACGGTTAGGGTTAGGATTGGACCTAGGGTTAGGGTTATGTTGATGGCTAGGTTTAGAGAGACGGTTAGGGTTAGGATTGGACCTAGGGTTAGGGTTATGTTGAGGGCTAGGGTTAGAGAGACGGTTAGGGTTAGGATTGGATCTTGTGTTAGGTTTATGTTGAGGGCTAGGGTTAGAGAGACGGTTACGGTTAGGATTGGACCTAGGGTTAGGGTTATGTTGAGGGCTAGGGTTAGAGAGACGGTCAGGGTTAGGATTGGGCCTAGGGTTAGGGTTATGTTGAGGGATAGGGTTAGAGAGACAGTTACGGTTAGGATTGGACTTAGGGTTAGGGTTATGTTGAGGGCTAGGTTTAGAGAGACGGTTAGGGTTAGGATTGTACCTAGGGTTAGGGTTACGTTGAGGGCTAGGGTTAGAGAGACGGTTAGGGTTAAAATTGGTCCTAGGGTTAGGGTTAAGTTGAGGGCTAGGGTTAGAGAGACTGTTAGGGTTAGGATTGGACGTAGGGTTAGGGTTATGTTGAGGGCTGGGGTTAGAGAGACGGTTAGGGCTAGGATTGGACCTAGGGTTAGGGTTAGGTTGAGGGCTAGGGTTAGAGAGACAGTTAGGGTGAGGATTGGACCTAGGGTTAGGGTTACGTTGAGGACTAAGGTTAGAGAGACGGTTAGTGTTAGGATTGGACCTAGGGTTAGGGTTATGTTGAGGGCTAGGGTTCGAGAGACGGTTAGGGTTAGGATTGGACCTAGGGTTACGGTTATGTTGAGGGCTAGGCTTAGAGAGACGGTTAGGGTTAGAATTGGACCTAGGGTTATGGTTAGGTTGAGGGCTAGGGTTAGAGAGTCGGTTAGGGTTAGGATTGGACCTAGGGTTAGGGTTATGTTCAGGGCTAGGGTTAGAGAGACGATCAGGGTTAGGATTGGACCTAGGGTTAGGGTTATGTTGAGGGCTAAGGTTAGAGAGACCGTTAGGGTTAGGATTGGACCTAGGGTTACTGTTATATTGAGGGCTAGGGTTAGTGAGACGGTTAGGGTTAGGATTGGACCTAGGGTGAGGGTTAGGTTGAGGGCTAGAGTTAGAGAGACGGTTAGGGTTACGATTGGACCTAGGGTTAGGTTGAGGTTGAGGGCTAGGTTTAGAGAGACGGTTAGGTTTACGTTTTGACCTAGGGTTAGGGTTATGTTGAGGGCTAGGGTTAGAGAGACGGTTAGGGTTAGGATTGGACCTAGGGTTAGGGTTATGTTGAGGGCTAGGGTTAGAGAGACGGTTAGGGCTAGGATTGGACCTAGGGTTAGAGTTAGGTTGAGGGTTAGGGTTAGAGAGACAGTTAGGGTGAGGATTGAACCTAGGGTTAAGTTTACGTTGAGGGCTAAGGTTAGAGAGACGGTTAGGGTTAGGATTGGACCTAGGGTTAGGGTTATGTTGAGTCTAGGGTTAGAGAGACGGTTAGGGCTAGGATTGGACGTCGGGTTAGGGTTAGGCTTAGGGCTAGGGTTAGAGAGACAGTTAGGGTGAGGATTGGACCTAGGGTTAGGGTTATGTTGATGGCTAGGGTTAGAGAGACTGTTAGGGTTACGATTGGACCTAGGGTTAGGGTTATGTTGAGGGCTAGGGTTAGAGAGACGGTTAGGATTAGGATTGGATCTAGGGTTAGGGTTATGTTGAGGGCTAGGGTAGAGAGAGGGTTAGGGTTAGGATTGGACCTAGGGTTAGGGTTATGTTGAGGGCTAGGGTTAGAGAGACGGTTAGGGTTAGGATTGGACCTAGGGTTAGGGTTATGTTGAGGGTTAAGTTCAGAGAGACGGTTAGGGTTGGATTAGAGGTAGGGTTAGGGTTATGTTGAGGGCTAGGGTTAGAGAGACGGTTGGGGCTAGGATTGGACCTAGGGTTAGGGTTATGTTGAGGGCTATGGTTAGAGAGACTGTTAGGGTTAGGATTAGAGCTACGGTTAGGGGTATGTTGAGAGCTAGGGTTAGAGAGGCCGTTAGGGTTAGGATTGGACCCAGGGTTAGGGTTATGTTGTGGGCTAGGGTGAGAGAGACGGTTAGGGTTAGGATTAGACCTAGGGTTAGGGTTATGTTGAGGTCTAGGGTTAGAGAGACGGTCAGGGTTAGGATTGGGCCTAGGGTTATGGTTATGTTGAGGGCTAGGGTTAGAGAGACGGTTAGGGTTACGATTGGACCTAGGGTAGGGTTATGTTGAGGGCTAGGGTGAGAGAGACGGTTAGGGTTAGGATTAGACCTAGGGTTAGGGTTATGTTGAGGTCTAGGGTTAGAGAGACGGTCAGGGTTAGGATTGGGCCTAGGGTTATGGTTATGTTGAGGGCTAGGTTTAGAGAGACGGTTAGGGTTAAGATTAGACCTACTGTTAGGGTTATGTTGAGGGCTAGGGTTAGAGAGACAGTTCCGGTTAGGATTGGACCTAGGGTTAGGGTTATGTTGAGGGCTAGGGTTAGAGAGACGGTTAGGGTTAGGAATGGACCTAGGGTTAGGGTTACGTTGAGGGCTAGGGTTAGAGAGACGGTTAGGGTTAGGATTGGTCCTAGGGTTAGGGTTAAGTTGAGGGCTATGTTTAGAGAGACGGTTATGGTTAGGATTGGACCTAGGGTTAGGGTTAGGTTGAGGGTTAGGTTTAGAGAGACGGTTAGGGTTAGAATTGGACCTAGGGTTAGGGTTATGTTGAGGGCTAGGTTTAGAGAGACGGTTAGGGTTATGATTGGACCTAGGGTTAGGATTATGTTGAGGGCCAGGGTTAGAGAGACAGTTAGTTAGGAATCGACCTAGGGTTAGGGTTATGTTGAGGGCTAGCGTTAGAGAGACGCTTAGGTTTAGGATTGTACCTAGGGTTAGGGTTATGTTGATGGCTAGGGTTAGAGAGACGGTTAGGGTTAGGATTGGACCTAGGGTTAGGGTTATGTTGAGGGCTAGGGTTAGACAGACGGTTAGGGTGAGGATTGAACCTAGGGGTAGGGTTATGTTGAGGGCTAGGGTTCGAGAGACGGTTAGGGTTAGGATTGGACCTGGGGTTACGGTTATGTTGAGGGCTAGGCTTAGAGAGACGGTTAGGGTTAGAATTGGACCTAGGGTTAGTGTTAGGTTGAGGGCTAGGGTTAGAGAGTCGGTTAGGGTTAGGATTGGACCTAGGGTTAGTGTTATGTTCAGGGCTAGGGTTAGAGAGACGATCAGGGTTAGGATTGGACCTAGGGTTAGGGTTATGTTTAGGGCTAAGGTTAGAGAGACGCTTAGGGTTAGGATTGGACCTTGGGTTACTGTTATGTTGAGGGCTAGGGTTAGAGAAACGGTTAGGGTTAGGATTGGACCTAGGGTTAGGGTTAGGTTGAGGGCTAGGGTTAGAGAGACGGTTAGGGTTACGTTTGGACCTAGGGTTAGGGTTATGTTGAGGGCTAGGGTTAGAGAGACTGTTAGGGTTACGATTGGACCTAGGGTTAGGGTTATGTTGAGGGCTAGGGTTAGAGAGACGGTTAGGATTAGGATTGGATCTAGGGTTAGGGTTATGTTGAGGGATAGGGTAGAGAGAGGGTTAGGGTTAGGATTGGACCTAGGGTTAGTGTTATGTTGAGGGCTAGGGTTAGAGAGACGGTTAGGGTTAGGATTGGACCTAGGGTTAGGGTTATGTTGAGGGTTAAGTTCAGAGAGACTGTTAGGGTTAGGATTAGACCTACGGTTAGGGGTATGTTGAGAGCTAGGGTTAGAGAGGCGGTTAGGGTTAGGATTGGACCCAGGGTTAGGGTTATGTTGAGGGCTAGGTTTAGAGAGACGGTTAGAGTTACGATTGGACCTAGGGTAGGGTTATGTTGATGGCTAGGGTTAGAGAGACTGTTAGGGTTACGATTGGACCTAGGGTTAGGGTTATGTTGAGGGCTAGGGTTAGAGAGACGGTTAGGATTAGGATTGGATCTAGGGTTAGGGTTATGTTGAGGGATAGGGTAGAGAGAGGGTTAGGGTTAGGATTGGACCTAGGGTTAGTGTTATGTTGAGGGCTAGGGTTAGAGAGACGGTTAGGGTTAGGATTGGACCTAGGGTTAGGGTTATGTTGAGGGCTATGGTTAGAGAGACTGTTAGGGTTAGGATTAGACCTACGGTTAGGGGTATGTTGAGAGCTAGGGTTAGAGAGGCGGTTAGGGTTAGGATTGGACCCAGGGTTAGGGTTATGTTGAGGGCTAGGTTTAGAGAGACGGTTAGGGTTAGGATTGGATCTTGGGTTAGGTTTATGTTGGGGGCTAGGGTAAGAGAGACGGTCAGGGTTAGGATTGGGCCTAGGGTTAGGGTTATGTTGAGGGCTAGGTTTAGAGAGACGGTTAGGGTTAAGATTAGACCTACTGTTAGGGTTATGTTGAGGGCTAGGTTTAGAGAGACAGTTCCGGTTAGGATTGGACCTAGGGTTAGGGTTATGTTGAGGGCTAGGGTTAGAGAGACGGTTAGGGTTAGGAATGGACCTAGGGTTAGGGTTACGTTGAGGGCTAGGGTTAGAGAGACGGTTAGGGTTAGGATTGGTCCTAGGGTTAGGGTTAAGTTGAGGGCTAGGGTTAGAGAGACGGTTAGGGTTAGGATTGGACCTAGGGTTAGGGTTAGGTTGAGGGTTAGGTTTAGAGAGACGGTTAGGGTTAGGATTGGACCTAGGGTTAGGGTTATGTTGAGGGCTATGTTTAGAGAGACGGTTAGGGTTAGGATTGGACCTAGGGTTAGGATTATGTTGAGGGCCAGGGTTAGAGAGACGGTTAGTTAGGAATCGACCTAGGGTTAGGGGTATGTTTAGGGCTAGGGTTAGAGAGACGCTTAGGGTTAGGATTGTACCTAGGGTTAGGGTTATGTTGATGGCTAGGGTTAGAGAGACGGTTAGGGTTAGGATTGGACCTAGGGTTAGGGTTATGTTGAGGGCTAGGGTTAGAGAGACGGTTAGGGTGAGGATTGAACCTAGGGGTAGGGTTATGTTGAGGGCTAGGGTTAGAGAGTCGGTTAGGGTTAGGATTGGACCTAGGGTTAGTGTTATGTTCAGGGCTAGGGTTAGAGAGACGATCAGGGTTAGGATTGGACCTAGGGTTAGGGTTATGTTTAGGGCTAAGGTTAGAGAGACGGTTAGGGTTAGGATTGGACCTTGGGTTACTGTTATGTTGAGGGCTAGGGTTAGAGAAACGGTTAGGGTTAGGATTGGACCTAGGTTTAGGGTTAGGTTGAGGGCTAGAGTTAGAGAGACGGTTAGGGTTACGATTGGACCTAGGGTTAGGGTTAGGTTGAGGGCTAGGGTTAGAGAGAAGGTTAGGGATACGTTTGGACCTAGGGTTAGGGTTATGTTGAGGGATAGGGTTAGAGAGACGGTTAGGGTTAGGATTGGACCTAGGGTTAGGGTTATGTTGAGGGCTAGGGTTAGAGAGACGGTTAGGGTTAGGATTGGACCTAGGGTTGGGGTTATGTTGAGGGCTAGGTTTAGAGAGTGGGTTAGGGTTAGGATTGGATGGAGGGTTAGGGTTATGTTGAGGGCTAAGATTATAGAGACGGTTAGGGTTAGGATTGGACGTAGGGTTAGGGTTATGTTGAGGGCTAGGGTTAGAGAGACGGTTAGGATTAGGATTGGACCTAGGGTTAGGGTTAGGTTGAGGGCTAGTGTTAGAGAGACGATTAGGGTTAGGACTGGACCTAGGGTTAGGGTTATGTTGAGGGCTAGGGTTAGAAAGACGGTTAGGGTTAGGATTGGACCTAGGGTTAGGGTTATGTTGAGGGATAGGGTTAGAGAGACTGTCAGGGTTAGGATTGGACCTAGGGTTAGGGTTATGTTGAGGGCTAGGTTTAGAGAAGACGGTTAGGGTTAAGATAGGACCTACTGTTAGGCTTATGTTGAGGGCTAGGGTTAGAGAGACTGTCAGGGTTAGGATTGGACCTAGGGTTAGGGTTATGTTGAGGGCTAGGTTTAGAGAGACGGTTAGGGTTAGGATTGGACCTAGGGTTAGGGTTATGTTGAGGGCCATGGTTAGAGAGACGGTTAGAGTTAGGAATGGACCTAGGGTTAGGCTTATGTTGAGGGGTAGGTTTAGAGAGACGCTTAGGGTTAGGATTGTACCTAGGGTTAGGGTTATGTTGAGGGCTAGGTTTAGAGAGACGGTTAGGGTTAGGATTGGACCTAGGGTTAGGGTTATGTTGAGGGCTAGGGTTCGAGAGACGGTTAGGGTGAGGATTGGACCTAGGGGTAGGGTTATGTTGAGGGCTAGGGTTCGGGAGACGGTTAGGGTTAGGATTGGACCTAGGGTTAGGGTTATGTTGAGGGCTAGGGTTAGAGAGACGGTTGGGGCTAGAATTGGACCTAGGGTTAGGGTTATGTTGAGGGCTATGGTTAGAGAGACTGCTAGGGTTAGGATTAGACCTACGGTTAGGGGTATGTTGAGAGCTAGGGTTAGAGAGACGGTTAGGGTTAGGATTGGACCTAGGGTTAGGATTATGTTGAGGGCTAGGTTTAGAGAGACGGTTAGGGTTAGGATTGGAAATAGGGTTAGGGTTATGTTGAGGGCTAGGGTTAGAGAGACGGTTAGGGTTAGGATTGGAAATAGGGTTAGGGTTATGTTGAGGGCTAGGGTTAGAGAGACGCTTAGGGTTAGGATTGTACCTAGGGTTAGGGTTATGTTGAGGGCTAGGGTTAGAGAGACGGTTAGGGTGAGGATTGAACCTAGGGGTAGGGTTATGTTGAGGGCTAGGGTTAGAGAGTCGGTTAGGGTTAGGATTGGACCTAGGGTTAGTGTTATGTTCAGGGCTAGGGTTAGAGAGACGATCAGGGTTAGGATTGGACCTAGGGTTAGGGTTATGTTTAGGGCTAAGGTTAGAGAGACGGTTAGGGTTAGGATTGGACCTTGGGTTACTGTTATGTTGAGGGCTAGGGTTAGAGAAACGGTTAGGGTTAGGATTGGACCTAGGTTTAGGGTTAGGTTGAGGGCTAGAGTTAGAGAGACGGTTAGGGTTACGATTGGACCTAGGGTTAGGGTTAGGTTGAGGGCTAGGGTTAGAGAGAAGGTTAGGGATACGTTTGGACCTAGGGTTAGGGTTATGTTGAGGGATAGGGTTAGAGAGACGGTTAGGGTTAGGATTGGACCTAGGGTTAGGGTTATGTTGAGGGCTAGGGTTAGAGAGACGGTTAGGGTTAGGATTGGACCTAGGGTTGGGGTTATGTTGAGGGCTAGGTTTAGAGAGTGGGTTAGGGTTAGGATTGGATGGAGGGTTAGGGTTATGTTGAGGGCTAAGATTATAGAGACGGTTATGGTTAGGATTGGACGTAGGGTTAGGGTTATGTTGAGGGCTAGGGTTAGAGAGACGGTTAGGTTTAGGATTGGACCTAGGGTTAGGGTTAGGTTGAGGGCTAGTGTTAGAGAGACGATTAGGGTTAGGACTGGACCTAGGGTTAGGGTTATGTTGAGGGCTAGGGTTAGAAAGACGGTTAGGGTTAGGATTGGACCTAGGGTTAGGGTTATGTTGAGGGATAGGGTTAGAGAGACTGTCAGGGTTAGGATTGGACCTAGGGTTAGGGTTATGTTGAGGGCTAGGTTTAGAGAAGACGGTTAGGGTTAAGATAGGACCTACTGTTAGGCTTATGTTGAGGGCTAGGGTTAGAGAGACTGTCAGGGTTAGGATTGGACCTAGGGTTAGGGTTATGTTGAGGGCTAGGTTTAGAGAGACGGTTAGGGTTAGGATTGGACCTAGAGTTAGGGTTATGTTGAGGGCCAGGGTTAGAGAGACGGTTAGAGTTAGGAATGGACCTAGGGTTAGGCTTATGTTGAGGGGTAGGTTTAGAGAGACGCTTAGGGTTAGGATTGTACCTAGGGTTAGGGTTATGTTGAGGGCTAGGTTTAGAGAGACGGTTAGGGTTAGGATTGGACCTAGGGTTAGGGTTATGTTGAGGGCTAGGGTTCGAGAGACGGTTAGGGTGAGGATTGGACCTAGGGGTAGGGTTATGTTGAGGGCTAGGGTTCGGGAGACGGTTAGGGTTAGGATTGGACCTAGGGTTAGGGTTATGTTGAGGGCTAGGGTTAGAGAGACGGTTGGGGCTAGAATTGGACCTAGGGTTAGGGTTATGTTGAGGGCTATGGTTAGAGAGACTGCTAGGGTTAGGATTAGACCTACGGTTAGGGGTATGTTGAGAGCTAGGGTTAGAGAGACGGTTAGGGTTAGGATTGGACCTAGGGTTAGGATTATGTTGAGGGCTAGGTTTAGAGAGACGGTTAGGGTTAGGATTGGAAATAGGGTTAGGGTTATGTTGAGGGCTAGGGTTAGAGAGACGGTTAGGGTTAGGATTGGAAATAGGGTTAGGGTTATGTTGAGGGCTAGGGTTAGAGAGACGCTTAGGGTTAGGATTGTACCTAGGGTTAGGGTTATGTTGAGGGCTAGGGTTAGAGAAACGGTTAGGGTTAGGATTGGACCTAGGGTTAGGGTTATGTTGAGGGCTAGGGTTCGAGAGACGGTTGGGGTGAGGATTGGACCTAGGGGTAGGGTTATGTTGAGGGCTAGGGTTCGAGAGACGGTTAGGGTAGGATTGGACCTAGGGTTACTGTTATGTTGAGGGCTAGGGTTAGAGAGATGCTTAGGGTTAGTATTGTACCTGGGGTTAGGGTTATGTTGAGGGCTAGGGTTAGAGAGACGGTTAGGGTTAGGATTGGACCTAGGGTTAGGGTTATGTTGAGCGCTAGGGTTAGAGAGACGGTTAGGGTGAAGATTGGACCTAGAGTTAGGGTTCTGTTGAGGGCTAGGGTTAGAGAGACGGTTAGGGTTAGGATTGGACCTAGGTTTAGGGTTATGTTGAGGGCTAGGTTTAGAGACACGGTTAGGGTTAGCATTGGACCTAGGGTTAGGGTTATGTTGAGGGCTATGGTTAGAGAGACTGTTAGGGTTAGGATTAGACCTACGCTTAGGGTTATGTTGAGGGCTAGGGTTAGAGAGACGGCTAGGGTTAGGATTGGACCTAGGGTTAGGGTTAGGTTGAGGGCTAGAGTTAGAGAGACGGTTAGGGTTACGATTGGACCTAGGGTTAGGGTTAGGTTGAGGGCTAGGGTTAGAGAGACGGTTAGGGTTACGTTTGGACCTAAGGTTAGGGTTATGTTGAGGGCTAGGGTTAGAGAGACGGTTAGGGTTAGGATTGGACCTAGGGTTAGGGTTATGTTGAGGGCTAGGGTTAGACAGACGGTAAGGGTTAGGATTGGACCTAGGGTTAGGGTTATGTTGAGGGCTAGTGTCAGAGAGACAGTTAGGTTTAGGATTGGACCTAGGTTTAGGGTTACGTTGAGGGCTAGGGTTAGAGAGACGGTTAGGGTGAAGATTGGACCTAGAGTTAGGGTTATGTTGAGGGCTAGGGTTAGAGACACGGTTAGGGTTAGCATTGGACCTAGGGTTAGGGTTATGTTGAGGGATAGGGTTAGAGACACGGTTAGGGTTAGCATTAGACCTAGGGTTAGGGTTATGTTGAGGGATAGGGTTAGAGAGAGGGTTAGGGTTAGGATTGGACCTACTCTTAGAGTTATGTTGAGGGCTAGGGTTAGAGAGGCGGTTAGGGTTAGGATTGGACCTACTCTTAGAGTTATGTTGAGGGCTAAGGTTAGAGAGAGGGTTAGGGTTAGGATTGGATCTAGGGTTAGGGTTATGTTGACGGCTAGGGTAGAGAGAGGGTTAGGGTTATGATTGGACCTAGGGTTAGGGTTATGTTGAGGGGTAGGTTAGAGAGACGGTTAGGGTTAGGATTGGATCTAGGGTTAGGGGTACGTTGAGGGCTAGGGTTAGAGAGACGGTTAGGGTTAGGATTGGACATAGGGTTAGGGTTATGTTGAGGGCCAGGGTTAGAGAGACGGTTAGAGTTAGGAATGGACCTAGGGTTAGGGTTATGTTGAGGGCTAGGTTTAGAGAGACGGTTAGGGTTAGGATTGGACCTACTGTTAGGGTTATGTTGAGGGCCAGGGTTAGAGAGACGGTTAGAGTTAGGAATGGACCTAGGGTTAGGGTTATGTTGAGGGCTAGAATTAGAGAGACGCTTAGGGTTAGGATTGTACCTAGGGTTAGGGTTATGTTGAGGGCTAGGGTTAGAGAGACGGTTAGGGTTAGGATTGGACCTAGGGTTAGGGTTATGTTGAGGGCTAGGGTTCGAGAGACGGTTAGGTTGAGGATTGGACCTAGGGGTAGGGTTATGTTGAGGGCTAAGGTTAGAGAGAGGGTTAGGGTTAGGATTGGATCTAGGGTTAGGGTTATGTTGACGGCTAGGGCAGAGAGAGGGTTAGGGTTAGGATTGGACATAGGGTTAGGGTTATGTTGAGGGTTAAGGTCAGAGAGACGGTCAGGGTTAGGATTAGACCTAGGGTTAGGGTTATGTTGAGGGCTTGGGTTAGAGAGACGGTTGGGGCTAGGATTGGACCTAGGGTTATGGTTAGGTTGAGGGCTAGGGTTAGAGAGACTGTTAGGGTTCCGATTGGACCTACGGGTAGGGTTATGTTGAGGGTTAAGGTCAGAGAGACGGTTACGGTTAGGATTAGAGCTAGGGTTAGGGTTATGTTGAGGGCTAGGGTTAGAGAGACGGTTGGGGCTAGAATTGGACCTAGGGTTAGGGTTATGTTGAGGGCTATGGTTAGAGAGACTGTTAGGGTTAGGATTAGACCTACGCTTAGGGGTATGTTGAGAGCTAGGGTTAGAGAGACGGTTAAGGTTAGGATTGGACCTAGGGTTAGGGTTATGTTGAGGGCTAGGTTTAGAGAGACGGTTAGGGTTAGGATTGGACCTAGGGTTAGGGTTATGTTGAGGGCTAGGGTTAGAGAGACGGTTAGGGTTAGGATTGGATCTTGGGTTAGGTTTATGTTGAGGGCTAGGGTTAGAGAGACGGTCAGGGTTAGGATTGGGCCTAGGGTTAGGGTTATGTTGAGGGCTAGGGTTAGAGAGACAGTTACGGTTAGGATTGGACCTAGGGTTAGGGTTATGTTGAGGGCTAGGTTTAGAGAGACGGTTAGGGTTAGGATTGGACCTAGGGTTAGGGTTACGTTGAGGGCTAGGGTTAGAGAGACGGTTAGGGTTAAAATTGGTCCTAGGGTTAGGGTTCGGTTGAGGGCTAGGGTTAGAGAGACGGTTAGGGTTAGGATTGGACCTAGGGTTAGGGTTATGTTGAGGGCTGGGGTTAGAGAGACGGTTAGGGCTAGGATTGGACCTAGGGTTAGGGTTAGGTTGAGGGCTAGCGTTAGAGAGACAGTTAGGGTGAGGATGGACCTAGGGTTAGGTTTACATTGAGGGCTAAGGTTAGAGAGACGGTTAGGGTTAGGATTGGACCTAGGGTTAGGGTTATGTTGAGGGCTAGGGTTAGAGAGACTGTTAGGGTTACGATTGGACCTAGGGTTAGGGTTATGTTGAGGGCTAGGGTTAGAGAGACGGTTAGGGTTAGGATTGGACCTAGGGTTAGGGTTATGTTGAGGGCTAGGGTTAGAGAGACGGTTAGGGTTATGATTGGACCTAGGGTTAGGGTTATGTTGAGGGGTAGGTTAGAGAGACGATTAGGGTTAGGATTGGATCTAGGGTTAGGGTTATGTGGAGGGCTAGGGTCAGAGAGACGGTTAGGGTTAGGATTAGACCTACGGTTAGGGGTATGTTGAGGGCTAGGGTTAGAGAGACGGTTAGGGTTAGGATTGGACCTAGGGTTAGGGTTATGTTGAGGGCTAGGGTTAGAGAGACGGTTAGAGTTAGGAATGGACCTAGGTTTAGGGTTATGTTGAGGGATAGGGTTAGATAGACGGTTATGGTTAGGATTGGACCTAGGTTTAGGGTTATGTTGAGGGCTACGTTAGAGAGACTGTTAGGGTGAGGATTGGATCTAGGGTTAGTTTTATGTTGAGGGCTAGGGTTACAGAGACGGTAAGGGGGAGGATTGGACCAAGGGTTAGGGTTATGTTGAGGGCTAGGGTTAGAGAGACGGTTAGGGTTAGGATTGGACCTAGGGTTAGGGTTATGTTGAGGGATAGGGTTAGAGAGACTGTCAGGGTTAGGGTTGGACCTAGGGTTAGGGTTATGTTGAGGGATAGGGTTAGAGAGACTGTCAGGGTTAGGATTGGACCTAGGGTTAGGGTTATGTTGAGGGATAGGGTTAGAGAGACTGTCAGGGTTAGGATTGGACCTAGGGTTAGGGTTATGTTGAGGGCTAGGTTTAGAGAGACGGTTAGGGTTAGGATTGGACCTAGGGTTAGGGTTATGTTGAGGGCCAGGGTTAGAGAGACGGTTAGAGTTAGGAATGGACCTAGGGTTAGGGTTATGTTGAGGGGTAGGGTTAGAGAGACGCTTAGGGTTAGGATTGTACCTAGGGTTAGGGTTATGTTGAGGGCTAGGGTTAGAGAGACGGTTAGGGTTAGGATTGGACCTAGGGTTAGGGTTATGTTGAGGGCTAGGGTTCGAGAGACGGTTAGGGTGAGGATTGGACCTAGGGGTAGGGTTATGTTGAGGGCTAGGGTTCGAGAGACGGTTAGGGTTAGGATTGGACCTAGGGTTAGGTTTAGGTTGAGGGCTAGGGTTAGAGAGACTCTTAGGGTTCCGATTAGACCTACGGTTAGGGTTATGTTGAGGGTTAAGTTCAGAGAGACGGTTAGGGTTAGGATTAGAGCTAGGGTTAGGGTTATGTTGAGGGCTAGGGTTAGAGAGACGGTTGGGGCTAGAATTGGACCTAGGGTTAGGGTTATGTTGAGGGCTATGGTTAGAGAGACTGCTAGGGTTAGGATTAGACCTACGGTTAGGGGTATGTTGAGAGCTATGGTTAGAGAGACGGTTAGGGTTAGGATTGGACCTAGGGTTAGGATTATGTTGAGGGCTAGGTTTAGAGAGACGGTTAGGGTTAGGATTGGAAATAGGGTTAGGGTTATGTTGAGGGCCAGGGTTAGATAGACGGTTAGAGTTAGGAATGGACCTAGGGTTAGGGTTATGTTGAGGGCTAGGGTTAGAGAGACGCTTAGGGTTAGGATTGTACCTAGGGTTAGGGTTATGTTGAGGGCTAGGGTTAGAGAAACGGTTAGGGTTAGGATTGGACCTAGGGTTAGGGTTTTGTTGAGGGCTAGGGTTCGAGAGATGGTTGGGGTGAGGATTGGACCTAGGGGTAGGGTTATGTTGAGGGCTAGGGTTCGAGAGACGGTTAGGGTAGGATTGGACCTAGGGTTACTGTTATGTTGAGGGCTAGGGTTAGAGAGACGGTTAAGGTTAGGCTTGGACCTAGGTTTAGGGTTTGGTTGAGGGCTAGCGTTAGAGAGACGGTTAGGGTTACGTTTGGACCTAGGGTTAGGGTTATGTTGAGGGCTAGGGTTAGACAGACGGTTAGGGTTAGGATTGGACCTAGGGTTGGGGTTATGTTGAGGGCTAGGGTTAGAGAGTGGGTTAGGGTTAGGATTGGATGTAGGGTTAGGGTTATGTGAGGGCTAAGGTTATAGAGACGGTTAGGGTTAGGATTGGACCTAGGGTTAGGGTTATGTTGAGGGCTAGTGTTAGAGAGACGGTTAGGGTTAGCACTGGACCTAGGGGTATGGTTATGTTGACGGATAGCGTTAGAGAGACGGTTAGCGTGAGGATTGGACCTAGGTTTAGGGTTATGTTGAGGGCTACATTAGAGAGACGGTTAGGGTTAGGATTGGACCTAGGGTTAGGGTTATGTTGAGGGCTAGTGTCAGAGAGACAGTTAGGGTTAGGATTGGACCTAGGTTTAGGGTTATGTTGAGGGCTAGGGTTAGAGAGACGGTTAGGGTGAAGATTGGACCTAGAGTAAGGGTTCTGTTGAGGGCTAGGGTTAGAGAGACGGTTAGGGTTAGGATTGGATCTAGGGTTAGGGTTATGTTGAGGGCTAGGTTTAGAGACACGGTTAGGGTTAGCATTGGACCTAGGGTTAGGGTTATGTTGAGGGATAGGGTTAGAGAGATGGTTAGGGTTAGGATTGGACCTACTCTTAGAGTTATGTTGAGGGCTAGGGTTAGAGAGGCGGTTAGGGTTAGGATTGGACCTACTCTTAGAGTTATGTTGAGGGCTAAGGTTAGAGAGACGGTTAGGGTTAGGATTGGATCTAGGGTTAAGGTTATGTTGAAGGCTAGGGTAGAGAGAGGGTTAGGGTTAGGATTGGACATAGGGTTAGGGTTATGTTGAGGGCTAAGGTCAGAGAGACGGTCAGGGTTAGGATTAGACCTAGGGTTAGGGTTATGTTGAGGTCTAGGGTTAGAGAGACGGTTGGGGCTAGGATTGGACCTAGGGTTAGGGTTAGGTTGAGGGCTAAGGTTAGAGAGACTGTTAGGGTTCCGATTTGACCTACGGTTAGGGTTATGTTGAGGGTTAAGGTCAGAGAGACGGTTAGGGTTAGGATTAGAGCTAGGGTTAGGGTTATGTTGAGGGCAAGGGTTAGAGAGACGGTTGGGGCTAGAATTGGACCTAGGGTTAGGGTTATGTTGAGGGCTATGGTTAGAGAGACTGTTAGGGTTAGGATTAGACCGACGGTTAGGGGTATGTTGAGAGCTAGGGTTAGAGAGACGGTTAGGGTTAGGATTGGACCTAGGGTTAGGGTTATGTTGGGGGCTAGGTTTAGAGAGACGGTTAGGGTTAGGATTGGACCTAGGGTTAGGGTTACGTTGAGGACTAGGGTTAGAGAGACGGTTAGGGTTAAAATTGGTCCTAGGGTTATTGTTAAGTTGAGGGCTAGGGTTAGAGAGACGGTTAGGGTTAGGATTGGACCTAGGGTTATGGTTATGTTGAGGGCTGGGGTTAGAGAGACTGTTAGGGCTATGATTGGACCTAAGGTTAGGGTTAGGTTGAAGGCTAGGGTTAGAGAGACAGTTAGGGTGTGGATTGGACCTAGGGTTAGGGTTACGTTGAGGGCTAACGTTAGAGAGACGGTTAGGGTTAGGATTGGACCTAGGGTTAGGGTTATGTTGAGGGCTAGGTTTAGAGAGACGGTTAGGGCTAGGTTTGGACCTAGGGTTAGTGTTATGTTGAGGGCTAGGTTTAGAGAGACTGTTAGGGTTACGATTGGACCTAGGGTTAGGGTTATGTTGAGGGCTAGGGTTAGAGAGACGGTTAGGGTTAGGATTGGACCTAGGGTTAGGGTTATGTTGAGGGCTAGGGTTAGAGAGACGGTTAGGGTTATGATTGGACCTAGGGTTAGGGTTATGTTGAGGGCTAGGTTAGAGAGACGGTTAGGGTTAGGATTGGATCTAGGGTTAGGGTTATGTGGAGGGCTAGGGTCAGAGAGACGGTTAGGGTTAGGATTAGACCTACAGTTAGGGGTATGTTGAGGGCTAGGGTTATAGAGACGGTTAGGGTTAGGATTCGACGTAGGGTTAGGGTTATGTTGAGGGCTAGGGTTAGAGAGACGGTTAGAGTTAGGAATGGACCTAGGTTTAGGGTTATGTTGAGGGCTAGGGTTAGAGAGACGGTTAGGGTTAGGATTGGACCTAGGTTTAGGGTTATGTTGATGGCTAGGGTTAGAGAGACTGTTAGGGTTAGGATTGGAACTAGGGTTAGTTTTATGTTGAGGGCTAGGGTTAGAGAGACGGTAAGGGGGAGGATTGGACCTAGGGTTAGGGTTATTTTGAGGGCTAGGGTTAGACAGACGGTCAGGGTTAGGATTGGGCCTAGGGTTATTGTTATGTTGAGGGCTAGGGTTAGAGAGACAGTAACGGTTAGGATTGGACCTAGGGTTAGGGTTATGTTGAGGGCTAGGGTTAGAGAGACGGTTAGGGTTAGTATTGGACCTAGGGTTAGGGTTACGTTGAGGACTAGGTTTAGAGAGACGGTTAGGGTTAAAATTGGTCCTAGGGTTATTGTCAAGTTGAGGGCTAGGGTTAGAGAGACGGTTAGGGTTAGGATTGGACCTAGGGTTAGGGTTATGTTGAGGGCTAGGGTTAGAGAGACGGTTGGGGCTAGAATTGGACCTAGGGTTAGGGTTATGTTGAGGGCTAGGGTTAGAGAGACTGTTAGGGTTAGGATTAGACCTACGGTTAGGGGTATGTTGAGAGCTAGGGTTAGAGAGACGGTTAGGGTTAGGATTGGACCTAGGGTCAGGTTTATGTTGAGGGCTAGGTTTAGAGAGACGGTTAGGGTTAGGTTGGACCTAGGGTTAGGGTTATGTTGAGGGCCAGGGTTAGAGAGACGGTTAGAGTTAGGAATTGACCTAGGGTTAGGGTTATGTTGAGGGCTAGGGTTAGAGAGACGCTTAGGGTTAGGATTGTACCTAGGGTTAGGGTTATGTTGAGGGCTAGGGTTTGAGAGACGGTTAGGGTTAGGATTGGACCTAGGGTTAGGGTTATGTTGAGGGCTAGGGTTAGAGAGACGGTTAGGGTGAGGATTGAACCTAGGGGTAGGGTTATGTTGAGGGCTAGGGTTCGAGAGACGGTTAGGGTTAGGATTGGACCTAGGGTTACGGTTATGTTGAGAGCTAGGCTTAGAGAGACGGTTAGGGTTAGAATTCGACCTAGGGTTAGGGTTAGTTTGAGGGCTAGGTTTAGAGAGTCGGTTAGGCTTAGGATTGGACCTAGGGTTAGGGTTATGTTCAGGGCTAGGGTTAGAGAGACGATCAGGGTTAGGATTGGACCTAGGGTTAGGGTTATGTTGAGGGCTAAGGTTAGAGAGACGGTTAGGGTTAGGATTGGACCTAGGGTTACTGTTATGTTGAGGGCTAGGGTTAGAGAGACGGTTAGGGTTAGGATTGGACCTAGGGTTAGGGTTAGGTTGAGGGCTAGAGTTAGAGAGACGGTTAGGGTTACGATTGGACCTAGGGTTAGGGTTAGGTTGAGGGCTAGGGTCAGAGAGACGGTTAGGGTTACGTTTGCACCTAGGGTTAGGGTTATGTTGAGGGCTAGGGTTAGAGACGGTTAGGGATAGGATTGGACCTAGGGTTGGGGTTATGTTGAGGGCTAGGGTTAGAGAGTGGGTTAGGGTTAGTATTGGATGTAGGGTTAGGGTTATGTTGAGGGCTAAGGTTATAGACACGGTTAGGGTTAGGATTGGACCTAGGGTTAGGGTTATGTTGAGGGCTAGGGTTAGAGAGACGGTTAGGGTTAGGATTGGACCTAGGGTTAGGGTTAGGTTGAGGGCTAGTGTTATAGAGACGGTTAGGGTTAGGACTGGACCTAGGGTTAGGGTTATGTTGAGGGCTAGGGTTAGAGAGACGGTCAGGGTTAGGATTGGACCTAGGGGTATAGTTATGTTGAGGGATAGGGTTAGAGAGACGGTTAGCGTGAGGATTGGACCTAGGTTTAGGGTTATGTTGAGGGCTACGTTAGAGAGACGGTTAGGGTTAGGATTGGACCTAGGGTTAGGGTTATGTTGAGGGCTAGTGTCAGAGAGACAGTTAGGGTTAGGATTGGACCTAGGTTTAGCGTTATGTTGAGGGCTAGGGTTAGAGAGACGGTTAGGGTGAAGATTGGACCTAGAGTTAGGGTTCTGTTGAGGGCTAGGGTTAGAGAGACGGTTAGGGTTAGGATTGGACCTAGGGTTAGGGTTATGTTGAGGGCTACGGTTAGAGACACGGTTAGGGTTAGCATTGGACCTAGGGTTAGGGTTATGTTGAGGGATAGGGTTAGAGAGACGGTTAGGGTTAGGATTTGACCTACTCTTAGAGTTATGTTGAGGGCTAGGATTAGAGAGGGGGTTAAGGTTAGGATTGGACCTACTCTTAGAGTTATGTTGAAGGCTAAGTTTAGAGAGACGGTTAGAGTTAGGATTGGATCTAGGGTTAGGGTTATGTTGACGGCTAGGGTAGAGAGAGGGTTAGGGTTAGGATTGGACATAGGGTTAGGGTTATGTTGAGGGCTAAGGTCAGAGAGACGGTCAGGGTTAGCATTAGACCTAGGGTTAGGGTTATGTTGAGGGCTAGGGTTAGAGAGACGGTTGGGGCTAGGATTGGACCTAGGGTTAGGGTTAGGTTGAGGGCTAGGGTTAGAGAGACTGTTAGGGTTCCGATTTGACCTACGGGTAGGGTTATGTTGAGGGTTAAGGTCAGAGAGACGGTTAGGGTTAGGATTAGAGCTAGGGTTAGGGTTATGTTGAGGGCTAGGGTTAGAGAGACGGTTGGGGCTAGAATTGGACCTAGGGTTAGGGTTATGTTGAGGGCTATGGTTAGAGAGACTGTTAGGGTTAGGATTAGACCTACGGTTAGGGGTATGTTGAGAGCTAGGGTTAGAGAGACGGTTAGGGTTAGGATTGGACCTAGGGTTAGGGTTATGTTGAGGGCTAGGTTTAGAGAGACGGTTAGGGTTAGGACTGGACCTAGGGTTAGGGTTATGTTGAGGGCTAGGGTTAGAGAGATGGTTAGGGTTAGGATTGGATCTTGTGTTAGGTTTATGTTGAGGGCTAGGGTTAGAGAGACGGTTAGGGTTAGGATTGGACCTAGGGTTAGGGTTATGTTGAGGGCTAGGGTTAGAGAGACGGTCAGGGTTAGGATTGGGCCTAGGGTTAGGGTTATGTTGAGGGCTAGGGTTAGAGAGACAGTTACGGTTAGGATTGGACCTAGGGTTAGGGTTATGTTGAGGGCTAGGGTTAGAGAGACTGTTAGGGTTACGATTGCACCTAGGGTTAGGGTTATGTTGAGGGCTAGGGTTAGAGAGACGGTTAGGGTTAGGATTGGACCTATGGTTAGGGTTATGTTGAGGGCTAGGGTTAGAGAGACGGTTAGGGTTATGATTGGACCTAAGGTTAGGGTTAGGTTGAGGGGTAGGTTAGAGAGACGGTTAGGGTTAGGATTGGACCTAGGTTTAGGGTTATGTTGATGGCTAGGGTTAGAGAGACTGTTAGGGTTAGGATTGGAACTAGGGTTTGTTTTATGTTGAGGGCTAGGGTTAGAGAGACGGTAAGGGGGAGGATTGGACCTAGGGTTAGGGTTATTTTGAGGGCTAGGGTTAGACAGACGGTCAGGGTTAGGATTGGGCCTAGGGTTATTGTTATGTTGAGGGCTAGGGTTAGAGAGACAGTAACGGTTAGGATTGGACCTAGGGTTAGGGTTATGTTGAGGGCTAGGGTTAGAGAGACGGTTAGGGTTAGTATTGGACCTAGGGTTAGGGTTACGTTGAGGACTAGGTTTAGAGAGACGGTTAGGGTTAAAATTGGTCCTAGGGTTATTGTCAAGTTGAGGGCTAGGGTTAGAGAGACGGTTAGGGTTAGGATTGGACCTAGGGTTAGGGTTATGTTGAGGGCTAGGGTTAGAGAGACGGTCAGGGTTAGGATTGGGCCTAGGGTTATTGTTATGTTGAGGGCTAGGGTTAGAGAGACAGTTACGGTTAGGATTGGACCTAGGGTTAGCGTTATGTTGAGGGCTAGGTTTAGAGAGACGGTTAGGGTAGGATTGGACCAAGGTTAGGGTTATGTTGAGGGCTAGAATAGAGAGACGGTTAGGGTTAGGATTGGATCTAGGGTTAGGGTTATGTGGAGGGCTAGGGTCAGAGAGACGGTTAGGTTTAGGATTAGACCTACGGTTAGGGGTATGTTGAGGGCTAGGGTTAGAGAGACGGTTAGGGTTAGGATTGGACCTAGGGTTAGGGTTATGTTGAGGGCTAGGGTTAGAGAGACGGTTAGAGTTAGGAATGGACCTAGGTTTAGGGTTATGTTGAGGGCTAGGGTTAGAGACGGTTAGGGTTAGGATTGGACCTAGGTTTAGGGTTATGTTGAGGGCTAGGGTTAGAGAGACTGTTAGGGTTAGGATTGGAGCTAGGGTTAGTTTTATGTTGAGGGCTAGGGTTAGAGAGACGGTAAGGGGGAGGATTGGACCTAGGGTTAGGGTTATGTTGAGGGCTAGGGTTAGAGAGACGGTTAGGGTTAGGATTGGACCGAGGGTTAGGGTTATGTTGAGGGCTAGGGTTAGAAAGACGGGTAGGGTTAGGATTGGACCTAGGGTTAGGGTTATGTTGAGGGCTAGGGTTAGAGAGACTGTCAGGGTTAGAATTGGACCTAGGGTTAGGGTTATGTTGAGGGCTAGGTTTAGAGAAGACGGTTAGGGTTAAGATTGGACCTAATGTTAGGGTTATGTTGAGGGCTAGGGTTAGAGAGACGGTTAGGGTTAGGATTGGACCTGGGGTTAGGGTTATGTTGAGGGCTAGTGTTAGAGAGACGGTTAGGGTTAGGATTGGACCTAGGGTTAGGGTTACGTTGAGGACTAGGGTTAGAGAGACGGTTAGGGTTAGGATTGGACCTAGGGTTAGGGTTATGTTGAGGGCTAGGGTTAGAGAGGCGGTTAGGGTTAGGATTGGACCTAGGGTTAGGGTTAGGTTGAGGGCTAGGGTTAGAGAGACAGTTAGGGTGAGGATTGAACCTAGGGTTAAGTTTACGTTGAGGGCTAAGGTTAGAGAGACGGTTAGGGTTAGCATTGTACCTAGGGTTAGGGTTATGTTGAGGGCTAGGGTTAGAGAGAAGATTAGGGCTAGGATTGGACCTAGGGTTAGGGTTAGGTTGAGGGCTAGGTTTAGAGAGACAGTTAGGGTGAGGATTGGACCTAGGGTTAGGGTTATGTTGAGGGCTAGGGTTAGAGAGACTGTTAGGGTTACGATTGGACCTAGGGTTAGGTTTATGTTGAAGGCTAGGGTTAGAGAGACGGTTAGGGTTAGGATTGGACCTAGGGTTAGGGTTCTGTTGAGGGCTAGGGTTAGAAAGACGGTTAGGGTTAGGATTGGACCTAGGGTTAGGGTTATGTTGAGGGCTATGTTAGAGAGACGGTTAGGGTTAGGATTGGATCTAGGGTTAGGGTTATGTTGACGGCTAGGGTAGAGAGAGGGTTAGGGTTAGGATGGACATAGGGTTAGGGTTATGTTGAGGGCTAAGGTCAGAGAGACGGTCAGGGTTAGGATTAGACCGAGGGTTAGGGTTATGTTGAGGGCTAGGGTTAGAGAGACGGTTGGGGCTAGGATTGGACCTAGGGTTAGGGTTAGGTTGAGGTCTAGGGTTAGAGAGACTGTTAGGATTCCGATTGGACCTACGGGTAGGGTTATGATGAGGGTTAAGTTCAGAGAGACGGTTAGGGATAGGATTAGAGCTAGGGTTAGGGTTATGTTGAGGGCTAGGGTTAGAGAGACGGTTGGGGCTAGAATTGGACCTAGGGTTAGGGTTATGTTGAGGGCTAGGGTTAGAGAGACTGTTAGGGTTAGGATTAGACCTACGGTTAGGGGTATGTTGAGAGCTAGGGTTAGAGAGACGGTTAGGGTTAGGATTGGACCTAGGGTCAGGTTTATGTTGAGGGCTAGGTTTAGAGAGACGGTTAGGGTTAGGATTGGACCTAGGGTTAGGGTTATGTTGAGGGCCAGGGTTAGAGAGACGGTTAGAGTTAGGAATGGACCTAGGGTTAGGGTTATGTTGAGGGCTAGGGTTAGAGAGACGCTTAGGGTTAGGATTGTACCTAGGGTTAGGGTTATGTTGAGGGCTAGGGTTTGAGAGACGGTTAGGGTTAGGATTGGACCTAGGGTTAGGGTTATGTTGAGGGCTAGGGTTAGAGAGACGGTTAGGGTGAGGATTGAACCTAGGGGTAGGGTTATGTTGAGGGCTAGGGTTCGAGAGACGGTTAGGGTTAGGATTGGACCTAGGGTTACGGTTATGTTGAGAGCTAGGCTTAGAGAGACGGTTAGGGTTAGAATTGGACCTAGGGTTAGGGTTAGTTTGAGGGCTAGGTTTAGAGAGTCGGTTAGGCTTAGGATTGGACCTAGGGTTAGGGTTATGTTCAGGGCTAGGGTTAGAGAGACGATCAGGGTTAGGATTGGACCTAGGGTTAGGGTTATGTTGAGGGCTAAGGTTAGAGAGACGGTTAGGGTTAGGATTGGACCTAGGGTTACTGTTATGTTGAGGGCTAGGGTTAGAGAGACGGTTAGGGTTAGGATTGGACCTAGGGTTAGGGTTAGGTTGAGGGCTAGGGTCAGAGAGACGGTTAGGGTTACGTTTGCACCTAGGGTTAGGGTTATGTTGAGGGCTAGGGTTAGAGACGGTTAGGGATAGGATTGGACCTAGGGTTGGGGTTATGTTGAGGGCTAGGGTTAGAGAGTGGGTTAGGGTTAGTATTGGATGTAGGGTTAGGGTTATGTTGAGGGCTAAGGTTATAGACACGGTTAGGGTTAGGATTGGACCTAGGGTTAGGGTTATGTTGAGGGCTAGGGTTAGAGAGACGGTTAGGGTTAGGATTGGACCTAGGGTTAGGGTTAGGTTGAGGGCTAGTGTTATAGAGACGGTTAGGGTTAGGACTGGACCTAGGGTTAGGGTTATGTTGAGGGCTAGGGTTAGAGAGACGGTCAGGGTTAGGATTGGACCTAGGGGTATAGTTATGTTGAGGGATAGGGTTAGAGAGACGGTTAGCGTGAGGATTGGACCTAGGTTTAGGGTTATGTTGAGGGCTACGTTAGAGAGACGGTTAGGGTTAGGATTGGACCTAGGGTTAGGGTTATGTTGAGGGCTAGTGTCAGAGAGACAGTTAGGGTTAGGATTGGACCTAGGTTTAGCGTTATGTTGAGGGCTAGGGTTAGAGAGACGGTTAGGGTGAAGATTGGACCTAGAGTTAGGGTTCTGTTGAGGGCTAGGGTTAGAGAGACGGTTAGGGTTAGGATTGGACCTAGGGTTAGGGTTATGTTGAGGGCTACGGTTAGAGACACGGTTAGGGTTAGCATTGGACCTAGGGTTAGGGTTATGTTGAGGGATAGGGTTAGAGAGACGGTTAGGGTTAGGATTTGACCTACTCTTAGAGTTATGTTGAGGGCTAGGATTAGAGAGGGGGTTAAGGTTAGGATTGGACCTACTCTTAGAGTTATGTTGAGGGCTAAGTTTAGAGAGACGGTTAGAGTTAGGATTGGATCTAGGGTTAGGGTTATGTTGACGGCTAGGGTAGAGAGAGGGTTAGGGTTAGGATTGGACATAGGGTTAGGGTTATGTTGAGGGCTAAGGTCAGAGAGACGGTCAGGGTTAGCATTAGACCTAGGGTTAGGGTTATGTTGAGGGCTAGGGTTAGAGAGACGGTTGGGGCTAGGATTGGACCTAGGGTTAGGGTTAGGTTGAGGGCTAGGGTTAGAGAGACTGTTAGGGTTCCGATTTGACCTACGGGTAGGGTTATGTTGAGGGTTAAGGTCAGAGAGACGGTTAGGGTTAGGATTAGAGCTAGGGTTAGGGTTATGTTGAGGGCTAGGGTTAGAGAGACGGTTGGGGCTAGAATTGGACCTAGGGTTAGGGTTATGTTGAGGGCTATGGTTAGAGAGACTGTTAGGGTTAGGATTAGACCTACGGTTAGGGGTATGTTGAGAGCTAGGGTTAGAGAGACGGTTAGGGTTAGGATTGGACCTAGGGTTAGGGTTATGTTGAGGGCTAGGTTTAGAGAGACGGTTAGGGTTAGGACTGGACCTAGGGTTAGGGTTATGTTGAGGGCTAGGGTTAGAGAGATGGTTAGGGTTAGGATTGGATCTTGTGTTAGGTTTATGTTGAGGGCTAGGGTTAGAGAGACGCTTAGGGTTAGGATTGGACCTAGGGTTAGGGTTATGTTGAGGGCTAGGGTTAGAGAGACGGTCAGGGTTAGGATTGGGCCTAGGGTTAGGGTTATGTTGAGGGCTAGGGTTAGAGAGACAGTTACGGTTAGGATTGGACCTAGGGTTAGGGTTATGTTGAGGGCTAGGGTTAGAGAGACTGTTAGGGTTACGATTGCAACTAGGGTTAGGGTTATGTTGAGGGCTAGGGTTAGAGAGACGGTTAGGGTTAGGATTGGACCTATGGTTAGGGTTATGTTGAGGGCTAGGGTTAGAGAGACGGTTAGGGTTATGATTGGACCTAAGGTTAGGGTTAGGTTGAGGGGTAGGTTAGAGAGACGGTTAGGGTTAGGATTGGATCTAGGGTTAGGGTTATGTGGAGGGCTAGGGTCAGAGAGACGGTTAGGGTTAGGATTAGACCTACGGTTAGGGGTATGTTGAGGGCTAGGGTTAGAGAGACGGTAAGGTGGAGGATTGGACCTAGGGTTAGGGTTATGTTGAGGGCTAGGGTTAGAGAGACGGTTAGGGTTAGGATTGGACCGAGGGTTAGGGTTATGTTGAGGGCTAGGGTTAGAGAGACTGTTAGGGTTAGGATTGGACCGAGGGTTAGGGTTATGTTGAGGGCTAGGGTTAGAAAGACGGTTAGGGTTAGGATTGGACCTAGGGTTAGGGTTACGTTGAGGGCTAGGGTTAGAGAGACCGTTAGGGTTAGGATTGGACCTAGGGTTAGGGTTATGTTGAGGTCTAGGTTTAGAGAGACGGTTAGGGCTAGGATTGGACCTAGGGTTAGGGTTAGGTTGAGGGTTAGGTTTAGAGAGACAGTTAGGGTGAGGATTGAACCTAGGGTTAAGTTTACGTTGAGGGCTAAGGTTAGAGAGACGGTTAGGGTTAGGATTGGACCTAGGGTTAGGGTTATGTTGAGTCTAGGGTTAGAGAGACGGTTAGGGCTAGGATTGGACTTAGGGTTAGGGTTAGGTTGAGGGCTAGGGTTAGAGAGACAGTTAGGGTGAGGATTGGACCTAGGGTTAGGGTTATGTTGATGGCTAGGTTTAGAGAGACTGTTAGGGTTACGATTGGAACTAGGGTTAGGGTTATGTTGAGGGCTAGGGTTAGAGAGACGGTTAGGGTAGGATTGGATCTAGGGTTAGGGTTATGTTGAGGGCTAGGGTAGAGAGAGGGTTAGGGTTAGGATTGGACCTAGGGTTAGGGTTATGTTGAGGGCTAGGGTTAGAGAGACGGTTAGGGTTAGGATTGGACCTAGGGTTAGGGTTATGTTGAGGGTTAAGTTCAGAGAGACGGTTAGGGTTAGGATTAGAGGTAGGGTTAGGGTTATGTTGAGGGCTAGGGTTAAAGAGACGGTTGGGGCTAGGATTGGAACTACGGTTAGGGTTATGTTGAGGGCTATGGTTAGAGAGACTGTTAGGGTTAGGATTAGACCTACGGTTAGGGGTATGTTGACAGCTAGGGTTAGAGAGGCGGTTAGGGTTAGGATTGGACCCAGGGTTAGGGTTATGTTGAGGGCTAGGTTTAGAGAGACGGTTAGGGTTACGATTGGACCTAGGGTAGGGTTATGTTGAGGGCTAGGGTGAGAGAGACGGTTAGGGTTAGGATTGGATCTTGGGTTAGGTTTATGTTGAGGGCTAGGGTTAGAGAGACGGTTAGGGTTAGGATTGGACCTAGGGTTAGGGTTATGTTGAGGTCTACGGTTAGAGAGACGGTTAGGGTTAAGATTAGACCTACTGTTAGGGTTATGTTGAGGGCTAGGGTTAGAGAGACAGTTCCGGTTAGGATTGGACCTAGGGTTAGGGTTATGTTGAGGGCTAGGGTTAGAGAGACGGTTAGGATTAGGAATGGACCTAGGGTTAGGGTTATGTTGAGGGCTAGGGTTAGAGAGACGGTTAGGGTTAGGATTGGACCTAGGTTTAGGGTTATGTTGATGGCTAGGGTTAGAGAGACTGTTAGGGTTAGGATTGGAACTAGGGTTAGTTTTATGTTGAGGGCTAGGGTTAGAGAGACGGTAAGGGGGAGGATTGGACCTAGGGTTAGGGTTATTTTGAGGGCTAGGGTTAGACAGACGGTCAGGGTTAGGATTGGGCCTAGGGTTATTGTTATGTTGAGGGCTAGGGTTAGAGAGACAGTAACGGTTAGGATTGGACCTAGGGTTAGGGTTATGTTGAGGGCTAGGGTTAGAGAGACGGTTAGGGTTAGTATTGGACCTAGGGTTAGGGTTACGTTGAGGACTAGGTTTAGAGAGACGGTTAGGGTTAAAATTGGTCCTAGGGTTATTGTCAAGTTGAGGGCTAGGGTTAGAGAGACGGTTAGGGTTAGGATTGGACCTAGGGTTAGGGTTATGTTGAGGGCTAGGGTTAGAGAGACGGTTGGGGCTAGAATTGGACCTAGGGTTAGGGTTATGTTGAGGGCTAGGGTTAGAGAGACTGTTAGGGTTAGGATTAGACCTACGGTTAGGGGTATGTTGAGAGCTAGGGTTAGAGAGACGGTTAGGGTTAGGATTGGACCTAGGGTCAGGTTTATGTTGAGGGCTAGGTTTAGAGAGACGGTTAGGGTTAGGTTGGACCTAGGGTTAGGGTTATGTTGAGGGCCAGGGTTAGAGAGACGGTTAGAGTTAGGAATGGACCTAGGGTTAGGGTTATGTTGAGGGCTAGGGTTAGAGAGACGCTTAGGGTTAGGATTGTACCTAGGGTTAGGGTTATGTTGAGGGCTAGGGTTTGAGAGACGGTTAGGGTTAGGATTGGACCTAGGGTTAGGGTTATGTTGAGGGCTAGGGTTAGAGAGACGGTTAGGGTGAGGATTGAACCTAGGGGTAGGGTTATGTTGAGGGCTAGGGATAGAGAGACGGTTAGGGTTAGGATTGGACCTAGGGTTACGGTTATGTTGAGAGCTAGGCTTAGAGAGACGGTTAGGGTTAGAATTCGACCTAGGGTTAGGGTTAGTTTGAGGGCTAGGTTTAGAGAGTCGGTTAGGCTTAGGATTGGACCTAGGGTTAGGGTTATGTTCAGGGCTAGGGTTAGAGAGACGATCAGGGTTAGGATTGGACCTAGGGTTAGGGTTATGTTGAGGGCTAAGGTTAGAGAGACGGTTAGGGTTAGGATTGGACCTAGGGTTACTGTTATGTTGAGGGCTAGGGTTAGAGAGACGGTTAGGGTTAGGATTGGACCTAGGGTTAGGGTTAGGTTGAGGGCTAGAGTTAGAGAGACGGTTAGGGTTACGATTGGACCTAGGGTTAGGGTTAGGTTGAGGGCTAGGGTCAGAGAGACGGTTAGGGTTACGTTTGCACCTAGGGTTAGGGTTATGTTGAGGGCTAGGGTTAGAGACGGTTAGGGATAGGATTGGACCTAGGGTTGGGGTTATGTTGAGGGCTAGGGTTAGAGAGTGGGTTAGGGTTAGGATTGGATGTAGGGTTAGGGTTATGTTGAGGGCTAAGGTTATAGACACGGTTAGGGTTAGGATTGGACCTAGGGTTAGGGTTATGTTGAGGGCTAGGGTTAGAGAGACGGTTAGGGTTAGGATTGGACCTAGGGTTAGGGTTAGGTTGAGGGCTAGTGTTATAGAGACGGTTAGGGTTAGGACTGGACCTAGGGTTAGGGTTATGTTGAGGGCTAGGGTTAGAGAGACGGTCAGGGTTAGGATTGGACCTAGGGGTATAGTTATGTTGAGGGATAGGGTTAGAGAGACGGTTAGCGTGAGGATTGGACCTAGGTTTAGGGTTATGTTGAGGGCTACGTTAGAGAGACGGTTAGGGTTAGGATTGGACCTAGGGTTAGGGTTATGTTGAGGGCTAGTGTCAGAGAGACAGTTAGGGTTAGGATTGGACCTAGGTTTAGCGTTATGTTGAGGGCTAGGGTTAGAGAGACGGTTAGGGTGAAGATTGGACCTAGAGTTAGGGTTCTGTTGAGGGCTAGGGTTAGAGAGACGGTTAGGGTTAGGATTGGACCTAGGGTTAGGGTTATGTTGAGGGCTACGGTTAGAGACACGGTTAGGGTTAGCATTGGACCTAGGGTTAGGGTTATGTTGAGGGATAGGGTTAGAGAGACGGTTAGGGTTAGGATTTGACCTACTCTTAGAGTTATGTTGAGGGCTAGGATTAGAGAGGGGGTTAAGGTTAGGATTGGACCTACTCTTAGAGTTATGTTGAGGGCTAAGTTTAGAGAGACGGTTAGAGTTAGGATTGGATCTAGGGTTAGGGTTATGTTGACGGCTAGGGTAGAGAGAGGGTTAGGGTTAGGATTGGACATAGGGTTAGGGTTATGTTGAGGGCTAAGGTCAGAGAGACGGTCAGGGTTAGCATTAGACCTAGGGTTAGGGTTATGTTGAGGGCTAGGGTTAGAGAGACGGTTGGGGCTAGGATTGGACCTAGGGTTAGGGTTAGGTTGAGGGCTAGGGTTAGAGAGACTGTTAGGGTTCCGATTTGACCTACGGGTAGGGTTATGTTGAGGGTTAAGGTCAGAGAGACGGTTAGGGTTAGGATTAGAGCTAGGGTTAGGGTTATGTTGAGGGCTAGGGTTAGAGAGACGGTTGGGGCTAGAATTGGACCTAGGGTTAGGGTTATGTTGAGGGCTATGGTTAGAGAGACTGTTAGGGTTAGGATTAGACCTACGGTTAGGGGTATGTTGAGAGCTAGGGTTAGAGAGACGGTTAGGGTTAGGATTGGACCTAGGGTTAGGGTTATGTTGAGGGCTAGGTTTAGAGAGACGGTTAGGGTTAGGACTGGACCTAGGGTTAGGGTTATGTTGAGGGCTAGGGTTAGAGAGATGGTTAGGGTTAGGATTGGATCTTGTGTTAGGTTTATGTTGAGGGCTAGGGTTAGAGAGACGGTTAGGGTTAGGATTGGACCTAGGGTTAGGGTTATGTTGAGGGCTAGGGTTAGAGAGACGGTCAGGGTTAGGATTGGGCCTAGGGTTAGGGTTATGTTGAGGGCTAGGGTTAGAGAGACAGTTACGGTTAGGATTGGACCTAGGGTTAGGGTTATGTTGAGGGCTAGGGTTAGAGAGACTGTTAGGGTTACGATTGCACCTAGGGTTAGGGTTATGTTGAGGGCTAGGGTTAGAGAGACGGTTAGGGTTAGGATTGGACCTATGGTTAGGGTTATGTTGAGGGCTAGGGTTAGAGAGACGGTTAGGGTTATGATTGGACCTAAGGTTAGGGTTAGGTTGAGGGGTAGGTTAGAGAGACGGTTAGGGTTAGGATTGGACCTAGGTTTAGGGTTATGTTGATGGCTAGGGTTAGAGAGACTGTTAGGGTTAGGATTGGAACTAGGGTTAGTTTTATGTTGAGGGCTAGGGTTAGAGAGACGGTAAGGGGGAGGATTGGACCTAGGGTTAGGGTTATTTTGAGGGCTAGGGTTAGACAGACGGTCAGGGTTAGGATTGGGCCTAGGGTTATTGTTATGTTGAGGGCTAGGGTTAGAGAGACAGTAACGGTTAGGATTGGACCTAGGGTTAGGGTTATGTTGAGGGCTAGGGTTAGAGAGACGGTTAGGGTTAGTATTGGACCTAGGGTTAGGGTTACGTTGAGGACTAGGTTTAGAGAGACGGTTAGGGTTAAAATTGGTCCTAGGGTTATTGTCAAGTTGAGGGCTAGGGTTAGAGAGACGGTTAGGGTTAGGATTGGACCTAGGGTTAGGGTTATGTTGAGGGCTAGGGTTAGAGAGACGGTCAGGGTTAGGATTGGGCCTAGGGTTATTGTTATGTTGAGGGCTAGGGTTAGAGAGACAGTTACGGTTAGGATTGGACCTAGGGTTAGCGTTATGTTGAGGGCTAGGTTTAGAGAGACGGTTAGGGTAGGATTGGACCAAGGTTAGGGTTATGTTGAGGGCTAGAATAGAGAGACGGTTAGGGTTAGGATTGGATCTAGGGTTAGGGTTATGTGGAGGGCTAGGGTCAGAGAGACGGTTAGGTTTAGGATTAGACCTACGGTTAGGGGTATGTTGAGGGCTAGGGTTAGAGAGACGGTTAGGGTTAGGATTGGACCTAGGGTTAGGGTTATGTTGAGGGCTAGGGTTAGAGAGACGGTTAGAGTTAGGAATGGACCTAGGTTTAGGGTTATGTTGAGGGCTAGGGTTAGAGACGGTTAGGGTTAGGATTGGACCTAGGTTTAGGGTTATGTTGAGGGCTAGGGTTAGAGAGACTGTTAGGGTTAGGATTGGAGCTAGGGTTAGTTTTATGTTGAGGGCTAGGGTTAGAGAGACGGTAAGGGGGAGGATTGGACCTAGGGTTAGGGTTATGTTGAGGGCTAGGGTTAGAGAGACGGTTAGGGTTAGGATTGGACCGAGGGTTAGGGTTATGTTGAGGGCTAGGGTTAGAAAGACGGGTAGGGTTAGGATTGGACCTAGGGTTAGGGTTATGTTGAGGGCTAGGGTTAGAGAGACTGTCAGGGTTAGAATTGGACCTAGGGTTAGGGTTATGTTGAGGGCTAGGTTTAGAGAAGACGGTTAGGGTTAAGATTGGACCTAATGTTAGGGTTATGTTGAGGGCTAGGGTTAGAGAGACGGTTAGGGTTAGGATTGGACCTGGGGTTAGGGTTATGTTGAGGGCTAGTGTTAGAGAGACGGTTAGGGTTAGGATTGGACCTAGGGTTAGGGTTACGTTGAGGACTAGGGTTAGAGAGACGGTTAGGGTTAGGATTGGACCTAGGGTTAGGGTTATGTTGAGGGCTAGGGTTAGAGAGGCGGTTAGGGTTAGGATTGGACCTAGGGTTAGGGTTAGGTTGAGGGCTAGGGTTAGAGAGACAGTTAGGGTGAGGATTGAACCTAGGGTTAAGTTTACGTTGAGGGCTAAGGTTAGAGAGACGGTTAGGGTTAGCATTGTACCTAGGGTTAGGGTTATGTTGAGGGCTAGGGTTAGAGAGAAGATTAGGGCTAGGATTGGACCTAGGGTTAGGGTTAGGTTGAGGGCTAGGTTTAGAGAGACAGTTAGGGTGAGGATTGGACCTAGGGTTAGGGTTATGTTGAGGGCTAGGGTTAGAGAGACTGTTAGGGTTACGATTGGACCTAGGGTTAGGTTTATGTTGAAGGCTAGGGTTAGAGAGACGGTTAGGGTTAGGATTGGACCTAGGGTTAGGGTTCTGTTGAGGGCTAGGGTTAGAAAGACGGTTAGGGTTAGGATTGGACCTAGGGTTAGGGTTATGTTGAGGGCTATGTTAGAGAGACGGTTAGGGTTAGGATTGGATCTAGGGTTAGGGTTATGTTGACGGCTAGGGTAGAGAGAGGGTTAGGGTTAGGATGGACATAGGGTTAGGGTTATGTTGAGGGCTAAGGTCAGAGAGACGGTCAGGGTTAGGATTAGACCGAGGGTTAGGGTTATGTTGAGGGCTAGGGTTAGAGAGACGGTTGGGGCTAGGATTGGACCTAGGGTTAGGGTTAGGTTGAGGTCTAGGGTTAGAGAGACTGTTAGGATTCCGATTGGACCTACGGGTAGGGTTATGATGAGGGTTAAGTTCAGAGAGACGGTTAGGGATAGGATTAGAGCTAGGGTTAGGGTTATGTTGAGGGCTAGGGTTAGAGAGACGGTTGGGGCTAGAATTGGACCTAGGGTTAGGGTTATGTTGAGGGCTAGGGTTAGAGAGACTGTTAGGGTTAGGATTAGACCTACGGTTAGGGGTATGTTGAGAGCTAGGGTTAGAGAGACGGTTAGGGTTAGGATTGGACCTAGGGTCAGGTTTATGTTGAGGGCTAGGTTTAGAGAGACGGTTAGGGTTAGGATTGGACCTAGGGTTAGGGTTATGTTGAGGGCCAGGGTTAGAGAGACGGTTAGAGTTAGGAATGGACCTAGGGTTAGGGTTATGTTGAGGGCTAGGGTTAGAGAGACGCTTAGGGTTAGGATTGTACCTAGGGTTAGGGTTATGTTGAGGGCTAGGGTTTGAGAGACGGTTAGGGTTAGGATTGGACCTAGGGTTAGGGTTATGTTGAGGGCTAGGGTTAGAGAGACGGTTAGGGTGAGGATTGAACCTAGGGGTAGGGTTATGTTGAGGGCTAGGGTTCGAGAGACGGTTAGGGTTAGGATTGGACCTAGGGTTACGGTTATGTTGAGAGCTAGGCTTAGAGAGACGGTTAGGGTTAGAATTGGACCTAGGGTTAGGGTTAGTTTGAGGGCTAGGTTTAGAGAGTCGGTTAGGCTTAGGATTGGACCTAGGGTTAGGGTTATGTTCAGGGCTAGGGTTAGAGAGACGATCAGGGTTAGGATTGGACCTAGGGTTAGGGTTATGTTGAGGGCTAAGGTTAGAGAGACGGTTAGGGTTAGGATTGGACCTAGGGTTACTGTTATGTTGAGGGCTAGGGTTAGAGAGACGGTTAGGGTTAGGATTGGACCTAGGGTTAGGGTTAGGTTGAGGGCTAGAGTTAGAGAGACGGTTAGGGTTACGATTGGACCTAGGGTTAGGGTTAGGTTGAGGGCTAGGGTCAGAGAGACGGTTAGGGTTACGTTTGCACCTAGGGTTAGGGTTATGTTGAGGGCTAGGGTTAGAGACGGTTAGGGATAGGATTGGACCTAGGGTTGGGGTTATGTTGAGGGCTAGGGTTAGAGAGTGGGTTAGGGTTAGTATTGGATGTAGGGTTAGGGTTATGTTGAGGGCTAAGGTTATAGACACGGTTAGGGTTAGGATTGGACCTAGGGTTAGGGTTATGTTGAGGGCTAGGGTTAGAGAGACGGTTAGGGTTAGGATTGGACCTAGGGTTAGGGTTAGGTTGAGGGCTAGTGTTATAGAGACGGTTAGGGTTAGGACTGGACCTAGGGTTAGGGTTATGTTGAGGGCTAGGGTTAGAGAGACGGTCAGGGTTAGGATTGGACCTAGGGGTATAGTTATGTTGAGGGATAGGGTTAGAGAGACGGTTAGCGTGAGGATTGGACCTAGGTTTAGGGTTATGTTGAGGGCTACGTTAGAGAGACGGTTAGGGTTAGGATTGGACCTAGGGTTAGGGTTATGTTGAGGGCTAGTGTCAGAGAGACAGTTAGGGTTAGGATTGGACCTAGGTTTAGCGTTATGTTGAGGGCTAGGGTTAGAGAGACGGTTAGGGTGAAGATTGGACCTAGAGTTAGGGTTCTGTTGAGGGCTAGGGTTAGAGAGACGGTTAGGGTTAGGATTGGACCTAGGGTTAGGGTTATGTTGAGGGCTACGGTTAGAGACACGGTTAGGGTTAGCATTGGACCTAGGGTTAGGGTTATGTTGAGGGATAGGGTTAGAGAGACGGTTAGGGTTAGGATTTGACCTACTCTTAGAGTTATGTTGAGGGCTAGGATTAGAGAGGGGGTTAAGGTTAGGATTGGACCTACTCTTAGAGTTATGTTGAGGGCTAAGTTTAGAGAGACGGTTAGAGTTAGGATTGGATCTAGGGTTAGGGTTATGTTGACGGCTAGGGTAGAGAGAGGGTTAGGGTTAGGATTGGACATAGGGTTAGGGTTATGTTGAGGGCTAAGGTCAGAGAGACGGTCAGGGTTAGCATTAGACCTAGGGTTAGGGTTATGTTGAGGGCTAGGGTTAGAGAGACGGTTGGGGCTAGGATTGGACCTAGGGTTAGGGTTAGGTTGAGGGCTAGGGTTAGAGAGACTGTTAGGGTTCCGATTTGACCTACGGGTAGGGTTATGTTGAGGGTTAAGGTCAGAGAGACGGTTAGGGTTAGGATTAGAGCTAGGGTTAGGGTTATGTTGAGGGCTAGGGTTAGAGAGACGGTTGGGGCTAGAATTGGACCTAGGGTTAGGGTTATGTTGAGGGCTATGGTTAGAGAGACTGTTAGGGTTAGGATTAGACCTACGGTTAGGGGTATGTTGAGAGCTAGGGTTAGAGAGACGGTTAGGGTTAGAATTGGACCTAGGGTTAGGGTTATGTTGAGGGCTAGGTTTAGAGAGACGGTTAGGGTTAGGACTGGACCTAGGGTTAGGGTTATGTTGAGGGCTAGGGTTAGAGAGATGGTTAGGGTTAGGATTGGATCTTGTGTTAGGTTTATGTTGAGGGCTAGGGTTAGAGAGACGCTTAGGGTTAGGATTGGACCTAGGGTTAGGGTTATGTTGAGGGCTAGGGTTAGAGAGACGGTCAGGGTTAGGATTGGGCCTAGGGTTAGGGTTATGTTGAGGGCTAGGGTTAGAGAGACAGTTACGGTTAGGATTGGACCTAGGGTTAGGGTTATGTTGAGGGCTAGGGTTAGAGAGACTGTTAGGGTTACGATTGCAACTAGGGTTAGGGTTATGTTGAGGGCTAGGGTTAGAGAGACGGTTAGGGTTAGGATTGGACCTATGGTTAGGGTTATGTTGAGGGCTAGGGTTAGAGAGACGGTTAGGGTTATGATTGGACCTAAGGTTAGGGTTAGGTTGAGGGGTAGGTTAGAGAGACGGTTAGGGTTAGGATTGGATCTAGGGTTAGGGTTATGTGGAGGGCTAGGGTCAGAGAGACGGTTAGGGTTAGGATTAGACCTACGGTTAGGGGTATGTTGAGGGCTAGGGTTAGAGAGACGGTAAGGTGGAGGATTGGACCTAGGGTTAGGGTTATGTTGAGGGCTAGGGTTAGAGAGACGGTTAGGGTTAGGATTGGACCGAGGGTTAGGGTTATGTTGAGGGCTAGGGTTAGAGAGACTGTTAGGGTTAGGATTGGACCGAGGGTTAGGGTTATGTTGAGGGCTAGGGTTAGAAAGACGGTTAGGGTTAGGATTGGACCTAGGGTTAGGGTTACGTTGAGGGCTAGGGTTAGAGAGACCGTTAGGGTTAGGATTGGACCTAGGGTTAGGGTTATGTTGAGGTCTAGGTTTAGAGAGACGGTTAGGGCTAGGATTGGACCTAGGGTTAGGGTTAGGTTGAGGGTTAGGTTTAGAGAGACAGTTAGGGTGAGGATTGAACCTAGGGTTAAGTTTACGTTGAGGGCTAAGGTTAGAGAGACGGTTAGGGTTAGGATTGGACCTAGGGTTAGGGTTATGTTGAGTCTAGGGTTAGAGAGACGGTTAGGGCTAGGATTGGACTTAGGGTTAGGGTTAGGTTGAGGGCTAGGGTTAGAGAGACAGTTAGGGTGAGGATTGGACCTAGGGTTAGGGTTATGTTGATGGCTAGGTTTAGAGAGACTGTTAGGGTTACGATTGGACCTAGGGTTAGGGTTATGTTGAGGGCTAGGGTTAGAGAGACGGTTAGGGTAGGATTGGATCTAGGGTTAGGGTTATGTTGAGGGCTAGGGTAGAGAGAGGGTTAGGGTTAGGATTGGACCTAGGGTTAGGGTTATGTTGAGGGCTAGGGTTAGAGAGACGGTTAGGGTTAGGATTGGACCTAGGGTTAGGGTTATGTTGAGGGTTAAGTTCAGAGAGACGGTTAGGGTTAGGATTAGAGGTAGGGTTAGGGTTATGTTGAGGGCTAGGGTTAAAGAGACGGTTGGGGCTAGGATTGGAACTACGGTTAGGGTTATGTTGAGGGCTATGGTTAGAGAGACTGTTAGGGTTAGGATTAGACCTACGGTTAGGGGTATGTTGACAGCTAGGGTTAGAGAGGCGGTTAGGGTTAGGATTGGACCCAGGGTTAGGGTTATGTTGAGGGCTAGGTTTAGAGAGACGGTTAGGGTTACGATTGGACCTAGGGTAGGGTTATGTTGAGGGCTAGGGTGAGAGAGACGGTTAGGGTTAGGATTGGATCTTGGGTTAGGTTTATGTTGAGGGCTAGGGTTAGAGAGACGGTTAGGGTTAGGATTGGACCTAGGGTTAGGGTTATGTTGAGGTCTACGGTTAGAGAGACGGTTAGGGTTAAGATTAGACCTACTGTTAGGGTTATGTTGAGGGCTAGGGTTAGAGAGACAGTTCCGGTTAGGATTGGACCTAGGGTTAGGGTTATGTTGAGGGCTAGGGTTAGAGAGACGGTTAGGGTTAGGAATGGACCTAGGGTTAGGGTTAGGTTGAGGGCTAGGGTCAGAGAGACGGTTAGGGTTAGGATTGGTCCTAGGGTTAGGGTTAAGTTGAGTGCTAGGGTTAGCGAGATGGTTAGGGTTAGGATTGGACCTAGGGTTAGGGTTAGGTTGAGGGTTAGGTTTAGAGAGACCGTTAGGGTTAGGATTGGACCTAGGGTTAGGGTTATGTTGAGGGCTAGGTTTAGAGAGACGGTTAGGGTTAGGATTGGACCTAGGGTTAGGATTATGTTGAGGGCCAGGGTTAGAGAGAGGGTTAGAGTTAGGAATCCACCTAGGGTTAGGGTTATGTTGAGGGCTAGGGTTAGAGAGACGCTTAGGGTTAGGATTGTACCTAGGGTTAGGGTTATGTTGAGGGCTAGGGTTAGAGAGACGGTTAGGGTTAGGATTGGACCTAGGGTTAGGGTTATGTTGAGGGCTAAGGTTAGAGAGACCGTTAGGGTTAGGATTGGACCTAGGGTTACTGTTATGTTGAGGGCTAGGGTTACAGAGACGGTTAGGGTTAGGTTTGGACCTAGGGTTAGGGTTAGGTTGAGGGCTAGAGTTAGAGAGACGGTTAGGGTTACGATTGGACCTAGGGTTAGGGTTAGGTTGAGTGCTAGGGTTAGAGAGACGGTTAGGGTTACGTTTGGACCTAGGGTTATGGTTATGTTGAGGGCTAGGGTTAGAGAGACGGTTAGGGTTAGGATTGGACCTAGGGTTAGGGTTATGTTGAGGGCTACGGTTAGAGAGAAGGTTAGGGCTAGGATTGGACCTAGGGTTAGAGTTAGGTTGAGGGTTAGGGTTAGAGAGACAGTTAGGGTGAGGATTGAACCTAGGGTTAAGTTTACGTTGAGGGCTAAGGTTAGAGAGACGGTTAGGGTTAGGATTGGACCTAGGGTTAGGGTTATGTTGAGTCTAGGGTTAGAGAGACGGTTAGGGCTAGGATTGGACTTAGGGTTAGGGTTAGGTTGAGGGCTAGGGTTAGAGAGACAGTTAGGGTGAGGATTGGACCTAGGGTTAGGGTTATGTTGATGGCTAGGTTTAAAGAGACTGTTAGGGTTACGATTGGACCTAGGGTTAGGGTTATGTTGAGGGCAGGGTTAGAGAGACGGTTAGGGTTAGGATTGGATCTAGGGTTAGGGTTATGTTGAAGGCTAGGGTAGAGAGAGGGTTAGGGTTAGGATTGGACCTAGGGTTAGGGTTATGTTGAGGGCTAGGGTTAGAGAGACGGTTAGGGTTACGATTGGAACTAGGGTAGCGTTATGTTGAGGGCTACGGTGAGAGAGACGGTTAGGGTTAGGATTGGATCTTGGGTTAGGTTTATGTTGAGGGCTAGGGTTACAGAGACGGTTAGGGTTAGGATTGGACCTAGGGTTAGGGTTATGTTGAGGTCTACGGTTAGAGAGACTGTTAGGGTTAAGATTAGACCTACTGTTAGGGTTATTTTGAGGGCTAGGGTTAGAGAGACAGTTCCGGTTAGGATTGGACCTAGGGTTAGGGTTATGTTGAGGGCTAGGGTAGAGAGAGGGTTAGGGTTAGGATTGGACCTAGGGTTAGGGTTATGTTGAGGGCTAGGGTTAGAGAGACGGTTAGGGTTAGGACTGGACCTAGGGTTAGGGTTATGTTGAGGGTTAAGTTCAGAGAGACGGTTAGGGTTAGGATTAGAGGTAGGGTTAGGGTTGTGTTGAGGGCTAGGGTTAGAGAGACGGTTGGGGCTAGGATTGGACCTAGGGTTAGGGTTATGTTGAGGGCTATGGTTAGAGAGACTGTTAGGGTTAGGATTAGACCTACGGTTAGGGGTATGTTGAGAGCTAGGGTTAGAGAGGCGGTTAAGGTTTAGGATTGGACCCAGGGTTAGGGTTATGTTGAGGGCTAGGTTTAGACAGACGGTTAGGGTTACGATTGGACCTAGGGTAGGGTTATGTTGAGGGCTAGGGTGAGAGAGACGGTTAGGGTTAGGATTGGATCTTGGGTTAGGTTTATGTTGGGGGCTAGTGTTAGAGAGACGGTTAGGGTTAGGATTGGACCTAGGGTTAGGGTTATGTTGAGTCTAGGGTTAGAGAGACGGTTAGGGATAGGATTGGACTTAGGGTTAGGGTTAGGTTAGGGCTAGGGTTAGAGAGACAGTTAGGGTGAGGATTGGACCTAGGGTTAGGGTTATGTTGATGGCTAGGTTTAGAGAGACTGTTAGGGTTACGATTGGACCTAGGGTTAGGGTTATGTTGAGGGCTAGGGTTAGAGAGACGGTTAGGGTTAGGATTGGATCTAGGGTTAGGGTTATGTTGAGGGCTAGGGTAGAGAGAGGGTTAGGGTTAGGATTGGACCTAGGGTTAGGGTTATGTTGAGGGCTAGGGTTAGAGAGACGGTTAGGGTTACGATTGGACCTAGGGTAGGGTTATGTTGAGGGCTAGGGTGAGAGAGACGGTTAGGGTTAGGATTGGATCTTGGGTTAGGTTTATGTTGAGGGCTAGGGTTAGAGAGACGGTTAGGGTTAGGATTGGACCTAGGGTTAGGGTTATGTTGAGGTCTACGGTTAGAGAGACGGTTAGGGTTAAGATTAGACCTACTGTTAGGGTTATGTTGAGGGCTAGGGTTAGAGAGACAGTTCCGGTTAGGATTGGACCTAGGGTTAGGGTTATGTTGAGGGCTAGGGTTAGAGAGACGGTTAGGGTTAGGAATGGACCTAGGGTTAGGGTTACGTTGAGGGCTAGGTTTAGAGAGACGGTTAGGGCTAGGATTGGACCTAGGGTTAGAGTTAGGTTGAGGGTTAGGTTTAGAGAGACAGTTAGGGTGAGGATTGAACCTAGGGTTAAGTTTACGTTGAGGGCTAAGGTTAGAGAGACGGTTAGAGTTAGGATTGGACCTAGGGTTAGGGTTATGTTGAGTCTAGGGTTAAAGAGACGGTTAGGGCTGGGATTGGACTTAGGGTTAGGGTTAGGTTGAGGGCTAGGGTTAGAGAGACAGTTAGGGTGAGGATTGGACCTAGGGTTAGGGTTATGTTGATGGCTAGGGTTAGAGAGACTGTTAGGGTTACGATTGGACCTAGGGTTAGGGTTATGTTGAGGGCTAGGGTTAGAGAGACGGTTAGGATTAGGATTGGATCTAGGGTTAGGGTTATGTTGAGGGCTAGGGTAGAGAGAGGGTTAGGGTTAGGATTGGACCTAGGGTTAGGGTTATGTTGAGGGCTAGGGATAGAGAGACGGTTAGGGTTAGGATTGGACCTAGGGTTAGGGTTATGTTGAGGGTTAAGTTCAGAGAGACGGTTAGGGTTAGGATTAGAGGTAGGGTTAGGGTTGTGTTGAGGGCTAGGGTTAGAGAGACGGTTGGGGCTAGGATTGGACCTAGGGTTAGGGTTATGTTGAGGGCTATGGTTAGAGAGACTGTTAGGGTTAGGATTAGACCTACGGTTAGGGGTATGTTGAGAGCTAGGGTTAGAGAGGCGGTTAAGGTTTAGGATTGGACCCAGGGTTAGGGTTATGTTGAGGGCTAGGTTTAGACAGACGGTTAGGGTTACGATTGGACCTAGGGTAGGGTTATGTTGAGGGCTAGGGTGAGAGAGACGGTTAGGGTTAGGATTGGATCTTGGGTTAGGTTTATGTTGGGGGCTAGTGTTAGAGAGACGGTTAGGGTTAGGATTGGACCTAGGGTTAGGGTTATGTTGAGTCTAGGGTTAGAGAGACGGTTAGGGATAGGATTGGACTTAGGGTTAGGGTTAGGTTAGGGCTAGGGTTAGAGAGACAGTTAGGGTGAGGATTGGACCTAGGGTTAGGGTTATGTTGATGGCTAGGTTTAGAGAGACTGTTAGGGTTACGATTGGACCTAGGGTTAGGGTTATGTTGAGGGCTAGGGTTAGAGAGACGGTTAGGGTTAGGATTGGATCTAGGGTTAGGGTTATGTTGAGGGCTAGGGTAGAGAGAGGGTTAGGGTTAGGATTGGACCTAGGGTTAGGGTTATGTTGAGGGCTAGGGTTAGAGAGACGGTTAGGGTTACGATTGGACCTAGGGTAGGGTTATGTTGAGGGCTAGGGTGAGAGAGACGGTTAGGGTTAGGATTGGATCTTGGGTTAGGTTTATGTTGAGGGCTAGGGTTAGAGAGACGGTTAGGGTTAGGATTGGACCTAGGGTTAGGGTTATGTTGAGGTCTACGGTTAGAGAGACGGTTAGGGTTAAGATTAGACCTACTGTTAGGGTTATGTTGAGGGCTAGGGTTAGAGAGACAGTTCCGGTTAGGATTGGACCTAGGGTTAGGGTTATGTTGAGGGCTAGGGTTAGAGAGACGGTTAGGGTTAGGAATGGACCTAGGGTTAGGGTTACGTTGAGGGCTAGGTTTAGAGAGACGGTTAGGGCTAGGATTGGACCTAGGGTTAGAGTTAGGTTGAGGGTTAGGTTTAGAGAGACAGTTAGGGTGAGGATTGAACCTAGGGTTAAGTTTACGTTGAGGGCTAAGGTTAGAGAGACGGTTAGAGTTAGGATTGGACCTAGGGTTAGGGTTATGTTGAGTCTAGGGTTAAAGAGACGGTTAGGGCTGGGATTGGACTTAGGGTTAGGGTTAGGTTGAGGGCTAGGGTTAGAGAGACAGTTAGGGTGAGGATTGGACCTAGGGTTAGGGTTATGTTGATGGCTAGGGTTAGAGAGACTGTTAGGGTTACGATTGGACCTAGGGTTAGGGTTATGTTGAGGGCTAGGGTTAGAGAGACGGTTAGGATTAGGATTGGATCTAGGGTTAGGGTTATGTTGAGGGCTAGGGTAGAGAGAGGGTTAGGGTTAGGATTGGACCTAGGGTTAGGGTTATGTTGAGGGCTAGGGATAGAGAGACGGTTAGGGTTAGGATTGGACCTAGGGTTAGGGTTATGTTGAGGGTTAAGTTCAGAGAGACGGTTAGGGTTAGGATTAGAGGTAGGGTTAGGGTTGTGTTGAGGGCTAGGGTTAGAGAGACGGTTGGGGCTATGATTGGACCTAGGGTTAGGGTTATGTTGAGGGCTATGGTTAGAGAGACTGTTAGGGTTAGGATTAGACCTACGGTTAGGGGTATGTTGAGAGCTAGGGTTAGAGAGGCGGTTAGGGTTAGGATTGGACCCAGGGTTAGGGTTATGTTGAGGGCTAGGTTTAGAGAGACGGTTAGGGTTACGATTGGACCTAGGGTAGGGTTATGTTGAGGGCTAGGGTGAGAGAGACGGTTAGGGTTAGGATTGGATCTTGGGTTAGGTTTATGTTGGGGGCTAGTGTTAGAGAGACGGTTAGGGTTAGGATTGGACCTAGGGTTAGGGTTATGTTGAGTCTAGGGTTAGAGAGACGGTTAGGGCTAGGATTGGACTTATGGTTAGGGTTAGGTTGAGGGCTAGGGTTAGAGAGACAGTTAGGGTGAGGATTGGACCTAGGGTTAGGGTTATGTTGATGGCTAGGTTTAGAGAGACTGTTAGGGTTACGATTGGACGTAGGGTTAGGGTTATGTTGAGGGCTAGGGTTAGAGAGACGGTTAGCGTTAGGATTGGATCTAGGGTTAGGGTTATGTTGAGGGCTAGGGTAGAGAGAGGGTTAGGGTTAGGATTGGACCTAGGGTTAGGGTTATGTTGAGGGCTAGGGTTAGAGAGACGGTTAGGGTTACGATTGGACCTAGGGTAGGGTTATGTTGAGGGCTAGGGTGAGAGTGACGGTTAGGGTTAGGATTGGATCTTGGGTTAGGTTTATGTTGAGGGCTAGGGTTAGAGAGACGGTTAGGGTTAGGATTGGACCTAGGGTTAGGGTTATGTTGAGGTCTACGGTTAGAGAGACGGTTAGGGTTAAGATTAGACCTACTGTTAGGGTTATGTTGAGGGCTAGGGTTAGAGAGACAGTTCCGGTTAGGATTGGACCTAGGGTTAGGGTTATGTTGAGGGCTAGGGTTAGAGAGACGGTTAGGGTTAGGAATGGACCTAGGGTTAGGGTTACGTTGAGGGCTAGGGTTAGAGAGACGGTTAGGGTTAGGATTGGTCCTAGGGTTAGGGTTAAGTTGAGGGCTAGGGTTAGAGAGACGGTTAGGGTTAGGAATGGACCTAGGGTTAGGGTTATGTTGAGGGTTAAGTTCAGAGAGACGGTTAGGGTTAGGATTAGAGGTAGGGTTAGGGTTGTGTTGAGGGCTAGGGTTAGAGAGACGGTTGGGGCTATGATTGGACCTAGGGTTAGGGTTATGTTGAGGGCTATGGTTAGAGAGACTGTTAGGGTTAGGATTAGACCTACGGTTAGGGGTATGTTGAGAGCTAGGGTTAGAGAGGCGGTTAGGGTTAGGATTGGACCCAGGGTTAGGGTTATGTTGAGGGCTAGGTTTAGAGAGACGGTTAGGGTTACGATTGGACCTAGGGTAGGGTTATGTTGAGGGCTAGGGTGAGAGAGACGGTTAGGGTTAGGATTGGATCTTGGGTTAGGTTTATGTTGGGGGCTAGTGTTAGAGAGACGGTTAGGGTTAGGATTGGACCTAGGGTTAGGGTTATGTTGAGTCTAGGGTTAGAGAGACGGTTAGGGCTAGGATTGGACTTAGGGTTAGGGTTTGGTTGAGGGCTAGGGTTAGAGAGACATTTAGGGTGAGGATTGGACCTAGGGTTAGGGTTATGTTGATGGCTAGGTTTAGAGAGACTGTTAGGGTTACGATTGGACGTAGGGTTAGGGTTATGTTGAGGGCTAGGGTTAGAGAGACGGTTAGGGTTAAGATTAGACCTACTGTTAGGGTTATGTTGAGGGCTAGGGTTAGAGAGACAGTTCCGGTTAGGATTGGACCTAGGGTTAGGGTTATGTTGAGGGCTAGGGTTAGAGAGACGGTTAGGGTTAGGAATGGACCTATGGTTAGGGTTTCGTTGAGGGCTAGGGTTAGAGAGACGGTTAGGGTTAGGATTGGTCCTAGGGTTAGGGTTAAGTTGAGGGCTAGGGTTAGAGAGACGGTTAGGGTTAGGATTGGTCCTAGGGTTAGGGTTAGGTTGAGGTTAGGTTTAGAGAGACGGTTAGGGTTAGGACTGGACTTAGGGATAGGGTTATGTTGAGGGCTAGGTTTAGAGAGACGGTTAGGGTTAGGATTGGACCTAGGGTTAGGATTATGTTGAGGGCCAGGGTTAGAGAGAGGGTTAGAGTTAGGAATCGACCTAGGGTTAGGGTTATGTTGAGGGCTAGGGTTAGAGAGACGCTTAGGGTTAGGATTGTACCTAGGGTTAGGGTTATGTTGAGGGCTAGGGTTAGAGAGACGGTTAGGGTTAGGATTGGACCTAGGGTTAGGGTTATGTTGAGGGCTAGGGTTCTAGAGACGGTTAGGGTGAGGATTGAACCTAGGGGTAGGGTTATGTTGAGGGCTAGGGTTCGAGAGACGGTTAGGGTTAGGATTGGACCTAGGGTTACGGTTATGTTGAGGGCTAGGCTTAGAGAGACCGTTAGGGTTAGGATTGGACCTAGGGTTACTGTTATGTTGAGGGCTAGGGTTAGAGAGACGGTTAGGGTTAGGATTGGACCTAGGGTTAGGGTTAGGTTGAGGGCTATAGTTAGAGAGACGGTTAGGGTTACGATTGGACCTAGGGTTAGGTTTAGGTTGAGGGCTAGGTTTAGAGAGACGGTTAGGGTTACGTTTGCACCTAGGGTTAGGGTTATGTTGAGGGCTAGGGTTAGAGAGACGGTTAGGGTTAGGATAGGACCTAGGGTTAGGGTTATGTTGAGGGCTAGGGTTAGAGAGACGGTTAGGGCTAGGATTGGACCTAGGGTTAGAGTTAGGTTGAGGGTTAGGGTTAGAGAGACAGTTAGGGTGAGGATTGAACCTAGGGTTAAGTTTACGTTGAGGGCTAAGGTTAGAGAGACAGTTAGGGTTAAGATTGGACCTAGGGTTAGGGTTATGTTGAGTCTAGGGTTAGAGAGACGGTTAGGGCTAGGATTGGGCTTAGGGTTAGGGTTATGTTGAGGGTTAAGTTCAGAGAGACGGTTAGGGTTAGGATTAGAGGTAGGGTTAGGGTTATGTTGAGGGCTAGGGTTAGAGAGACGGTTGGGGCTAGGATTGGACCTAGGGTTAGGGTTATGTTGAGGGCTATGGTTAGAGAGACTGTTAGGGTTAGGATTAGACCTACGGTTAGGGGTATGTTGAGAGCTAGGGTTAGAGAGGCGGTTAGGGTTAGGATTGGACCCAGGGTTAGGGTTATGTTGATGGCTAGGTTTAGAGAGACTGTTAGGGTTACGATTGGACGTAGGGTTAGGGTTATGTTGAGGGCTAGGGTTAGAGAGACGGTTAGCGTTAGGATTGGATCTAGGGTTAGGGTTATGTTGAGGGCTAGGGTAGAGAGAGGGTTAGGGTTAGGATTGGACCTAGGGTTAGGGTTATGTTGAGGGCTAGGGTTAGAGAGACGGTTAGGGTTACGATTGGACCTAGGGTAGGGTTATGTTGAGGGCTAGGGTGAGAGTGACGGTTAGGGTTAGGATTGGATCTTGGGTTAGGTTTATGTTGAGGGCTAGGGTTAGAGAGACGGTTAGGGTTAGGATTGGACCTAGGGTTAGGGTTATGTTGAGGTCTACGGTTAGAGAGACGGTTAGGGTTAAGATTAGACCTACTGTTAGGGTTATGTTGAGGGCTAGGGTTAGAGAGACAGTTCCGGTTAGGATTGGACCTAGGGTTAGGGTTATGTTGAGGGCTAGGGTTAGAGAGACGGTTAGGGTTAGGAATGGACCTAGGGTTAGGGTTACGTTGAGGGCTAGGGTTAGAGAGACGGTTAGGGTTAGGATTGGTCCTAGGGTTAGGGTTAAGTTGAGGGCTAGGGTTAGAGAGACGGTTAGGGTTAGGAATGGACCTAGGGTTAGGGTTATGTTGAGGGTTAAGTTCAGAGAGACGGTTAGGGTTAGGATTAGAGGTAGGGTTAGGGTTGTGTTGAGGGCTAGGGTTAGAGAGACGGTTGGGGCTATGATTGGACCTAGGGTTAGGGTTATGTTGAGGGCTATGGTTAGAGAGACTGTTAGGGTTAGGATTAGACCTACGGTTAGGGGTATGTTGAGAGCTAGGGTTAGAGAGGCGGTTAGGGTTAGGATTGGACCCAGGGTTAGGGTTATGTTGAGGGCTAGGTTTAGAGAGACGGTTAGGGTTACGATTGGACCTAGGGTAGGGTTATGTTGAGGGCTAGGGTGAGAGAGACGGTTAGGGTTAGGATTGGATCTTGGGTTAGGTTTATGTTGGGGGCTAGTGTTAGAGAGACGGTTAGGGTTAGGATTGGACCTAGGGTTAGGGTTATGTTGAGTCTAGGGTTAGAGAGACGGTTAGGGCTAGGATTGGACTTAGGGTTAGGGTTTGGTTGAGGGCTAGGGTTAGAGAGACATTTAGGGTGAGGATTGGACCTAGGGTTAGGGTTATGTTGATGGCTAGGTTTAGAGAGACTGTTAGGGTTACGATTGGACGTAGGGTTAGGGTTATGTTGAGGGCTAGGGTTAGAGAGACGGTTAGGGTTAAGATTAGACCTACTGTTAGGGTTATGTTGAGGGCTAGGGTTAGAGAGACAGTTCCGGTTAGGATTGGACCTAGGGTTAGGGTTATGTTGAGGGCTAGGGTTAGAGAGACGGTTAGGGTTAGGAATGGACCTATGGTTAGGGTTTCGTTGAGGGCTAGGGTTAGAGAGACGGTTAGGGTTAGGATTGGTCCTAGGGTTAGGGTTAAGTTGAGGGCTAGGGTTAGAGAGACGGTTAGGGTTAGGATTGGTCCTAGGGTTAGGGTTAGGTTGAGGTTAGGTTTAGAGAGACGGTTAGGGTTAGGACTGGACTTAGGGATAGGGTTATGTTGAGGGCTAGGTTTAGAGAGACGGTTAGGGTTAGGATTGGACCTAGGGTTAGGATTATGTTGAGGGCCAGGGTTAGAGAGAGGGTTAGAGTTAGGAATCGACCTAGGGTTAGGGTTATGTTGAGGGCTAGGGTTAGAGAGACGCTTAGGGTTAGGATTGTACCTAGGGTTAGGGTTATGTTGAGGGCTAGGGTTAGAGAGACGGTTAGGGTTAGGATTGGACCTAGGGTTAGGGTTATGTTGAGGGCTAGGGTTCTAGAGACGGTTAGGGTGAGGATTGAACCTAGGGGTAGGGTTATGTTGAGGGCTAGGGTTCGAGAGACGGTTAGGGTTAGGATTGGACCTAGGGTTACGGTTATGTTGAGGGCTAGGCTTAGAGAGACCGTTAGGGTTAGGATTGGACCTAGGGTTACTGTTATGTTGAGGGCTAGGGTTAGAGAGACGGTTAGGGTTAGGATTGGACCTAGGGTTAGGGTTAGGTTGAGGGCTATAGTTAGAGAGACGGTTAGGGTTACGATTGGACCTAGGGTTAGGTTTAGGTTGAGGGCTAGGTTTAGAGAGACGGTTAGGGTTACGTTTGCACCTAGGGTTAGGGTTATGTTGAGGGCTAGGGTTAGAGAGACGGTTAGGGTTAGGATAGGACCTAGGGTTAGGGTTATGTTGAGGGCTAGGGTTAGAGAGACGGTTAGGGCTAGGATTGGACCTAGGGTTAGAGTTAGGTTGAGGGTTAGGGTTAGAGAGACAGTTAGGGTGAGGATTGAACCTAGGGTTAAGTTTACGTTGAGGGCTAAGGTTAGAGAGACAGTTAGGGTTAAGATTGGACCTAGGGTTAGGGTTATGTTGAGTCTAGGGTTAGAGAGACGGTTAGGGCTAGGATTGGGCTTAGGGTTAGGGTTATGTTGAGGGTTAAGTTCAGAGAGACGGTTAGGGTTAGGATTAGAGGTAGGGTTAGGGTTATGTTGAGGGCTAGGGTTAGAGAGACGGTTGGGGCTAGGATTGGACCTAGGGTTAGGGTTATGTTGAGGGCTATGGTTAGAGAGACTGTTAGGGTTAGGATTAGACCTACGGTTAGGGGTATGTTGAGAGCTAGGGTTAGAGAGGCGGTTAGGGTTAGGATTGGACCCAGGGTTAGGGTTATGTTGAGGGCTAGGTTTAGAGAGACGGTTAGGGTTACGATTGGACCTAGGGTAGGGTTATGTTGAGGGCTAGGGTGAGAGAGACGGTTAGGGTTAGGATTGGATCTTGGGTTAGGTTTATGTTGGGGGCTAGGGTTAGAGAGACGGTTAGGGTTAGGATTGGACCTAGGGTTAGGGTTATGTTGAGGTCTAGGGTTAGAGAGACGGTCAGGGTTAGGATTGGGCCTAGGGTTAGGGTTATGTTGAGGGCTAGGTTTAGAGAGACGGTTAGGGTTAAGATTAGACCTACTGTTAGGGTTATGTTGAGGGCTAGGGTTAGAGAGACAGTTCCGGTTAGGATTAGACCTAGGGTTAGGGTTATGTTGAGGGCTAGGGTTAGAGAGACGGTTAGGGTTAGGAATGGACCTAGGGTTAGGGTTACGTTGAGGGCTAGGGTTAGAAAGACGGTTAGGGTTAGGATTGGTCCTAGGGTTAGGGTTAAGTTGAGGGCTAGGGTTAGAGAGACGGTTAGGGTTAGGAATGGACCTAGGGTTAGGGTTACGTTGAGGGCTAGGGTTAGAGAGACGGTTAGGGTTAGGATTGGACCTAGGGTTAGGGTTAGGTTGAGGGTTAGGTTTAGAGAGACGGTTAGGGTTAGGATTGGACCTAGGGTTAGGGTTATGTTGAGGGCTAGGTTTAGAGCGACGGTTAGGGTTAGGATTGGACCTAGGGTTAGGATTATGTTGAGGGCCAGGGTTAGAGAGACGGTTAGTTAGGAATCGACCTAGGGTTAGGGTTATGTTGAGGGCTAGGGTTAGAGAGACGCTTAGGGTTAGGATTGTACCTAGGGTTAGGGTTATGTTGAGGGCTAGGGTTAGAGAGACGGTTAGGGTTAGGATTGGACCTAGGCTTAGGGTTATGTTGAGGGCTAGGGTTAGAGAGACGGTTAGGGTGAGGATTGAACCTAGGGGTAGGGTTATGTTGAGGGCTAGGGTTAGAGAGACGGTTAGGGTTAGGATTGGACCTAGGGTTACGATTATGTTGAGGGCTAGGCTTAGAGAGACGGTTAGGGTTAGAATTGGACCTAGGGTTAGTGTTAGGTTGAGGGCTAGGGTTAGAGAGTCGGTTAGGGTTAGGATTGGACCTAGGGTTAGTGTTATGTTCAGGGCTAGGGTTAGAGAGACGATCAGGGTTAGGATTGGACCTAGGGTTAGGGTTAGGTTTAGGGCTAAGGTTAGAGAGACGGTTAGGGTTAGGATTGGACCTTGGGTTACTGTTATGTTGAGGGCTAGGGTTAGAGAAACGGTTAGGGTTAGGATTGGACCTAGGTTTAGGGTTAGGTTGAGGGCTAGAGTTAGAGAGACGGTTAGGGTTACGATTGGACCTAGGGTTAGGGTTAGGTTGAGGGCTAGTGTTAGAGAGACGGTTAGGGTTACGTTTGGACCTAGGGTTAGGGTCATGTTGAGGGATAGGGTTAGAGAGACGGTTAGGGTTAGGATTGGACCTAGGGTTAGGGTTATGTTGAGGGCTAGGGTTAGACAGACGGTTAGGGTTAGGATTGGACCTAGGGTTGGGGTTATGTTGAGGGCTAGGGTTAGAGAGTGGGTTAGGGTTAGGATTGGATGGAGGGTTAGGGTTATGTTGAGGGCTAAGATTATAGAGACGGTTAGGGTTAGGATTGGACCTAGGGTTAGGGTTATGTTGAGGGCTAGGGTTAGAGAGACGGTTAGGTTTAGGATTGGACCTAGGGTTAGGGTTAGGTTGAGGGCTAGTGTTAGAGAGACGATTAGGGTTAGGACTGGACCTAGGGTTAGGGTTATGTTGAGGGCTAGGGTTAGAGAGACGGTCAGGGTTAGGATTGGACCTAGGGGTATGTTTATGTTGAGGGATAGTGTCAGAGAGACATTTAGGGTTAGGATTGGACCTAGGTTTAGTGTTATGTTTAGGGCTAGGGTTAGAGAGACGGTTAGGGTGAAGATTGGACCTAGAGTCAGGGTTCTGTTGAGGGCTAGGGTTAGAGAGACGGTTAGGGTTCGGATTGGACCTAGGGTTAGGGTTATGTTGAGGGCTACGGTTAGAGACACGGTTAGGGTTAGCATTGGACCTAGGGTTAGGGTTATGTTGAGGGATACGGTTACAGAGACGGTTAGGGTTAGGATTGGATCTACTCTTAGAGTTATGTTGAGGGCTAGGGTTAGAGAGGCGGTTAGGGTTAGGATTGGACCTACTCTTAGAGTTATGTTGAGGGCTAAGGTTAGAGAGATGGTTAGGGTTAGGATTGGATCTAGGGTTAGGGTTATGTTGACGGCTAGGGTAGAGAGAGGGTTAGGGTTAGGATTGGACATAGGGTTAGGGTTATGTTGAGGGCTAAGGTCAGAGAGACGGTCAGGGTTAGGATTAGACCTAGGGTTAGGGTTATGTTGAGGGCTAGGGTTAGAGAGACGGTTGGGGCTAGGGTTGGACCTAGGGTTAGGGTTACGTTGAGGGCTAGGGTTAGAGAGACTGTTAGGGTTCCGATTTGACCTACGGTTAGGGTTATGTTGAGGGTTAAGGTCAGAGAGACGGTTAGGGTTAGTATTAGAGCTAGGGTTAGGGTTATGTTGAGGGCTAGGGTTAGAGAGACGATTGGGGATAGAATTGGACCTAGGGTTAGGGTTATGTTGAGGGCTATGGTTAGAGAGACTGTTAGAGTTAGGATTAGACCTACGGTTAGGGGTATGTTGAGAGCTAGGGTTAGAGAGACGGTTAGGGTTAGGATTGGACCTAGGGTTAGGGTTATGTTGATGGCTAGGTTTAGAGAGACGGTTAGGGTTAGGATTGGACCTAGGGTTAGGGTTATGTTGAGGGCTAGGGTTAGAGAGACGGTTAGGGTTAGGATTGGATCTTGTGTTAGGTTTATGTTGAGGGCTAGGGTTAGAGAGACGGTTACGGTTAGGATTGGACCTAGAGTTAGGGTTATGTTGAGGGCTAGGGTTAGAGAGACGGTCAGGGTTAGGATTGGGCCTAGGGTTAGGGTTATGTTGAGGGATAGGGTTAGAGAGACAGTTACGGTTAGGATTGGACCTAGGGTTAGGGTTATGTTGAGGGCTAGGTTTAGAGAGACGGTTAGGGTTAGGATTGTACCTAGGGTTAGGGTTACGTTGAGGGCTAGGGTTAGAGAGACGGTTAGGGCTAAATTTGGTCCTAGGGTTAGGGTTAAGTTGAGGGCTAGGGTTAGTGAGACGGTTAGGGTTAGGATTGGACCTAGGGTGAGGGTTAGGTTGAGGGCTAGAGTTAGAGAGACGGTTAGGGTTACGATTGGACCTAGGGTTAGGTTGAGGTTGAGGGCTAGGTTTAGAGAGACGGTTAGGGTTACGTTTGGACCTAGGGTTAGGGTTATGTTGAGGGCTAGGGTTAGAGAGACGGTTAGGGTTAGGATTGGACCTAGGGTTAGGGTTATGTTGAGGGCTAGGGTTAGAGAGACGGTTAGGGCTAGGATTGGACCTAGGGTTAGAGTTAGGTTGAGGGTTAGGGTTAGAGAGACAGTTAGGGTGAGGATTGAACCTAGGGTTAAGTTTACGTTGAGGGCTAAGGTTAGAGAGACGGTTAGGGTTAGGATTGGACCTAGGGTTAGGGTTATGTTGAGTCTAGGGTTAGAGAGACGGTTAGGGCTAGGATTGGACGTCGGGTTAGGGTTAGGCTTAGGGCTAGGGTTAGAGAGACAGTTAGGGTGAGGATTGGACCTAGGGTTAGGGTTATGTTGATGGCTAGGGTTAGAGAGACTGTTAGGGTTACGATTGGACCTAGGGTTAGGGTTATGTTGAGGGCTAGGGTTAGAGAGACGGTTAGGATTAGGATTGGATCTAGGGTTAGGGTTATGTTGAGGGCTAGGGTAGAGAGAGGGTTAGGGTTAGGATTGGACCTAGGGTTAGGGTTATGTTGAGGGCTAGGGTTAGAGAGACGGTTAGGGTTAGGATTGGACCTAGGGTTAGGGTTATGTTGAGGGTTAAGTTCAGAGAGACGGTTAGGGTTGGATTAGAGGTAGGGTTAGGGTTATGTTGAGGGCTAGGGTTAGAGAGACGGTTGGGGCTAGGATTGGACCTAGGGTTAGGGTTATGTTGAGGGCTATGGTTAGAGAGACTGTTAGGGTTAGGATTAGAGCTACGGTTAGGGGTATGTTGAGAGCTAGGGTTAGAGAGGCCGTTAGGGTTAGGATTGGACCCAGGGTTAGGGTTATGTTGTGGGCTAGGTTTAGAGAGACGGTTAGGGTTACGATTGGACCTAGGGTAGGGTTATGTTGAGGGCTAGGGTGAGAGAGACGGTTAGGGTTAGGATTGGATCTTGGGTTAGGTTTATGTTGGGGGCTAGGGTTAGAGAGACGGTTAGGGTTAGGATTAGACCTAGGGTTAGGGTTATGTTGAGGTCTAGGGTTAGAGAGACGGTCAGGGTTAGGATTGGGCCTAGGGTTATGGTTATGTTGAGGGCTAGGTTTAGAGAGACGGTTAGGGTTAAGATTAGACCTACTGTTAGGGTTATGTTGAGGGCTAGGGTTAGAGAGACAGTTCCGGTTAGGATTGGACCTAGGGTTAGGGTTATGTTGAGGGCTAGGGTTAGAGAGACGGTTAGGGTTAGGAATGGACCTAGGGTTAGGGTTACGTTGAGGGCTAGGGTTAGAGAGACGGTTAGGGTTAGGATTGGTCCTAGGGTTAGGGTTAAGTTGAGGGCTATGTTTAGAGAGACGGTTAGGGTTAGGATTGGACCTAGGGTTAGGGTTAGGTTGAGGGTTAGGTTTAGAGAGACGGTTAGGGTTAGAATTGGACCTAGGGTTAGGGTTATGTTGAGGGCTAGGTTTAGAGAGACGGTTAGGGTTAGGATTGGACCTAGGGTTAGGATTATGTTGAGGGCCAGGGTTAGAGAGACAGTTAGTTAGGAATCGACCTAGGGTTAGGGTTATGTTGAGGGCTAGCGTTAGAGAGACGCTTAGGGTTAGGATTGTACCTAGGGTTAGGGTTATGTTGATGGCTAGGGTTAGAGAGACGGTTAGGGTTAGGATTGGACCTAGGGTTAGGGTTATGTTGAGGGCTAGGGTTAGACAGACGGTTAGGGTGAGGATTGAACCTAGGGGTAGGGTTATGTTGAGGGCTAGGGTTCGAGAGACGGTTAGGGTTAGGATTGGACCTAGGGTTACGGTTATGTTGAGGGCTAGGCTTAGAGACGGTTAGGGTTAGAATTGGACCTAGGGTTAGTGTTAGGTTGAGGGCTAGGGTTAGAGAGTCGGTTAGGGTTAGGATTGGACCTAGGGTTAGTGTTATGTTCAGGGCTAGGGTTAGAGAGACGATCAGGGTTAGGATTGGACCTAGGGTTAGGGTTATGTTTAGGGCTAAGGTTAGAGAGACGCTTAGGGTTAGGATTGGACCTTGGGTTACTGTTATGTTGAGGGCTAGGGTTAGAGAAACGGTTAGGGTTAGGATTGGACCTAGGGTTAGGGTTAGGTTGAGGGCTAGAGTTAGAGAGACGGTTAGGGTTACGATTGGACCTAGGGTTAGGGTTAGGTTGAGGGCTAGGGTTAGAGAGACGGTTAGGGTTACGTTTGGACCTAGGGTTAGGGTTATGTTGAGGGATAGGGTTAGAGAGATGGTTAGGGTTAGGATTGGACCTAGGGTTAGGGTTAGGTTGAGGGTTAGGTTTAGAGAGACGGTTAGGGTTACGATTGGACCTAGGGTTAGGTTTAGGTTGAGGGCTAGGTTTAGAGAGACGGTTAGGGTTACGTTTGGACCTAGGGTTAGGGTTATGTTGAGGGCTAGGGTTAGAGAGACCGTTAGGGTTAGGATTGGACCTAGGGTTAGGGTTATGTTGAGGGCTAGGGTTAGAGAGACGGTTAGGGCTAGGATTGGACCTAGGGTTAGAGTTAGGTTGAGGGTTAGGGTTAGAGAGACAGTTAGGGTGAGGATTGAACCTAGGGTTAAGTTTACGTTGAGGGCTAAGGTTAGAGAGACGGTTAGGGTTAGGATTGGACCTAGGGTTAGGGTTATGTTGAGTCTAGGGTTAGAGAGACGGTTAGGGTTAGGATTAGACCTACGGTTAGGGGTATGTTGAGAGCTAGGGTTAGAGAGGCGGTTAGGGTTAGGATTGGACCCAGGGTTAGGGTTATGTTGAGGGCTAGGTTTAGAGAGACGGTTAGGGTTAGGATTGGATCTTGGGTTAGGTTTATGTTGGGGGCTAGGGTAAGAGAGACGGTCAGGGTTAGGATTGGGCCTAGGGTTAGGGTTATGTTGAGGGCTAGGTTTAGAGAGACGGTTAGGGTTAAGATTAGACCTACTGTTAGGGTTATGTTGAGGGCTAGGGTTAGAGAGACAGTTCCGGTTAGGATTGGACCTAGGGTTAGGGTTATGTTGAGGGCTAGGGTTAGAGAGACGGTTAGGGTTAGGAATGGACCTAGGGTTAGGGTTACGTTGAGGGCTAGGGTTAGAGAGACGGTTAGGGTTAGGATTGGTCCTAGGGTTAGGGTTAAGTTGAGGGCTAGGGTTAGAGAGACGGTTAGGGTTAGGATTGGACCTAGGGTTAGGGTTAGGTTGAGGGTTAGGTTTAGAGAGACGGTTAGGGTTAGGATTGGACCTAGGGTTAGGGTTATGTTGAGGGCTTCGTTTAGAGAGACGGTTAGGGTTAGGATTGGACCTAGGGTTAGGATTATGTTGAGTGCCAGGGTTAGAGAGACGGTTAGTTAGGAATCGACCTAGGGTTAGGGGTATGTTTAGGGCTAGGGTTAGAGAGACGCCTAGGGTTAGGATTGTACCTAGGGTTAGGGTTATGTTGATGGCTAGGGTTAGAGAGACGGTTAGGGTTAGGATTGGACCTAGGGTTAGGGTTATGTTGAGGGCTAGGGTTAGAGAGACGGTTAGGGTGAGGATTGAACCTAGGGGTAGGGTTATGTTGAGGGCTAGGGTTAGAGAGTCGGTTAGGGTTAGGATTGGACCTAGGGTTAGTGTTATGTTCAGGGCTAGGGTTAGAGAGACGATCAGGGTTAGGATTGGACCTAGGGTTAGGGTTATGTTTAGGGCTAAGGTTAGAGAGACGGTTAGGGTTAGGATTGGACCTTGGGTTACTGTTATGTTGAGGGCTAGGGTTAGAGAAACGGTTAGGGTTAGGATTGGACCTAGGTTTAGGGTTAGGTTGAGGGCTAGAGTTAGAGAGACGGTTAGGGTTACGATTGGACCTAGGGTTAGGGTTAGGTTGAGGGCTAGGGTTAGAGAGAAGGTTAGGGATACGTTTGGACCTAGGGTTAGGGTTATGTTGAGGGATAGGGTTAGAGAGACGGTTAGGGTTAGGATTGGACCTAGGGTTAGGGTTATGTTGAGGGCTAGGGTTAGAGAGACGGTTAGGGTTAGGATTGGACCTAGGGTTGGGGTTATGTTGAGGGCTAGGTTTAGAGAGTGGGTTAGGGTTAGGATTGGATGGAGGGTTAGGGTTATGTTGAGGGCTAAGATTATAGAGACGGTTAGGGTTAGGATTGGACGTAGGGTTAGGGTTATGTTGAGGGCTAGGGTTAGAGAGACGGTTAGGTTTAGGATTGGACCTAGGGTTAGGGTTAGGTTGAGGGCTAGTGTTAGAGAGACGATTAGGGTTAGGACTGGACCTAGGGTTAGGGTTATGTTGAGGGCTAGGGTTAGAGAGACGGTCAGGGTTAGGATTGGACCTAGGGGTATGTTTATGTTGAGGGATAGGGTTAGAGAGACGGTTAGCGTGAGGATTGGACCTAGGTTTAGGGTTATGTTGAGGGCTACGTTAGAGAGATGGTTAGGGTTAGGATTGGACCTAGGCTTAGGGTTATGTTGAGGGCTAGGGTTAGAGAGACGGTTAGGGTGAGGATTGAACCTAGGGGTAGGGTTATGTTGAGGGCTAGGGTTAGAGAGACGGTTAGGGTTAGGATTGGACCTAGGGTTACGATTATGTTGAGGGCTAGGCTTAGAGAGACGGTTAGGGTTAGAATTGGACCTAGGGTTAGTGTTAGGTTGAGGGCTAGGGTTAGAGAGTCGGTTAGGGTTAGGATTGGACCTAGGGTTAGTGTTATGTTCAGGGCTAGGGTTAGAGAGACGATCAGGGTTAGGATTGGACCTAGGGTTAGGGTTAGGTTTAGGGCTAAGGTTAGAGAGACGGTTAGGGTTAGGATTGGACCTTGGGTTACTGTTATGTTGAGGGCTAGGGTTAGAGAAACGGTTAGGGTTAGGATTGGACCTAGGTTTAGGGTTAGGTTGAGGGCTAGAGTTAGAGAGACGGTTAGGGTTACGATTGGACCTAGGGTTAGGGTTAGGTTGAGGGCTAGTGTTAGAGAGACGGTTAGGGTTACGTTTGGACCTAGGGTTAGGGTCATGTTGAGGGATAGGGTTAGAGAGACGGTTAGGGTTAGGATTGGACCTAGGGTTAGGGTTATGTTGAGGGCTAGGGTTAGACAGACGGTTAGGGTTAGGATTGGACCTAGGGTTGGGGTTATGTTGAGGGCTAGGGTTAGAGAGTGGGTTAGGGTTAGGATTGGATGGAGGGTTAGGGTTATGTTGAGGGCTAAGATTATAGAGACGGTTAGGGTTAGGATTGGACCTAGGGTTAGGGTTATGTTGAGGGCTAGGGTTAGAGAGACGGTTAGGTTTAGGATTGGACCTAGGGTTAGGGTTAGGTTGAGGGCTAGTGTTAGAGAGACGATTAGGGTTAGGACTGGACCTAGGGTTAGGGTTATGTTGAGGGCTAGGGTTAGAGAGACGGTCAGGGTTAGGATTGGACCTAGGGGTATGTTTATGTTGAGGGATAGTGTCAGAGAGACATTTAGGGTTAGGATTGGACCTAGGTTTAGTGTTATGTTTAGGGCTAGGGTTAGAGAGACGGTTAGGGTGAAGATTGGACCTAGAGTCAGGGTTCTGTTGAGGGCTAGGGTTAGAGAGACGGTTAGGGTTCGGATTGGACCTGGGGTTAGGGTTATGTTGAGGGCTACGGTTAGAGACACGGTTAGGGTTAGCATTGGACCTAGGGTTAGGGTTATGTTGAGGGATACGGTTACAGAGACGGTTAGGGTTAGGATTGGATCTACTCTTAGAGTTATGTTGAGGGCTAGGGTTAGAGAGGCGGTTAGGGTTAGGATTGGACCTACTCTTAGAGTTATGTTGAGGGCTAAGGTTAGAGAGATGGTTAGGGTTAGGATTGGATCTAGGGTTAGGGTTATGTTGACGGCTAGGGTAGAGAGAGGGTTAGGGTTAGGATTGGACATAGGGTTAGGGTTATGTTGAGGGCTAAGGTCAGAGAGACGGTCAGGGTTAGGATTAGACCTAGGGTTAGGGTTATGTTGAGGGCTAGGGTTAGAGAGACGGTTGGGGCTAGGGTTGGACCTAGGGTTAGGGTTACGTTGAGGGCTAGGGTTAGAGAGACTGTTAGGGTTCCGATTTGACCTACGGTTAGGGTTATGTTGAGGGTTAAGGTCAGAGAGACGGTTAGGGTTAGTATTAGAGCTAGGGTTAGGGTTATGTTGAGGGCTAGGGTTAGAGAGACGATTGGGGATAGAATTGGACCTAGGGTTAGGGTTATGTTGAGGGCTATGGTTAGAGAGACTGTTAGAGTTAGGATTAGACCTACGGTTAGGGGTATGTTGAGAGCTAGGGTTAGAGAGACGGTTAGGGTTAGGATTGGACCTAGGGTTAGGGTTATGTTGATGGCTAGGTTTAGAGAGACGGTTAGGGTTAGGATTGGACCTAGGGTTAGGGTTATGTTGAGGGCTAGGGTTAGAGAGACGGTTAGGGTTAGGATTGGATCTTGTGTTAGGTTTATGTTGAGGGCTAGGGTTAGAGAGACGGTTACGGTTAGGATTGGACCTAGAGTTAGGGTTATGTTGAGGGCTAGGGTTAGAGAGACGGTCAGGGTTAGGATTGGGCCTAGGGTTAGGGTTATGTTGAGGGATAGGGTTAGAGAGACAGTTACGGTTAGGATTGGACCTAGGGTTAGGGTTATGTTGAGGGCTAGGTTTAGAGAGACGGTTAGGGTTAGGATTGTACCTAGGGTTAGGTTTACGTTGAGGGCTAGGGTTAGAGAGACGGTTAGGGCTAAATTTGGTCCTAGGGTTAGGGTTAAGTTGAGGGCTAGGGTTAGTGAGACGGTTAGGGTTAGGATTGGACCTAGGGTGAGGGTTAGGTTGAGGGCTAGAGTTAGAGAGACGGTTAGGGTTACGATTGGACCTAGGGTTAGGTTGAGGTTGAGGGCTAGGTTTAGAGAGACGGTTAGGGTTACGTTTGGACCTAGGGTTAGGGTTATGTTGAGGGCTAGGGTTAGAGAGACGGTTAGGGTTAGGATTGGACCTAGGGTTAGGGTTATGTTGAGGGCTAGGGTTAGAGAGACGGTTAGGGCTAGGATTGGACCTAGGGTTAGAGTTAGGTTGAGGGTTAGGGTTAGAGAGACAGTTAGGGTGAGGATTGAACCTAGGGTTAAGTTTACGTTGAGGGCTAAGGTTAGAGAGACGGTTAGGGTTAGGATTGGACCTAGGGTTAGGGTTATGTTGAGTCTAGGGTTAGAGAGACGGTTAGGGCTAGGATTGGACGTCGGGTTAGGGTTAGGCTTAGGGCTAGGGTTAGAGAGACAGTTAGGGTGAGGATTGGACCTAGGGTTAGGGTTATGTTGATGGCTAGGGTTAGAGAGACTGTTAGGGTTACGATTGGACCTAGGGTTAGGGTTATGTTGAGGGCTAGGGTTAGAGAGACGGTTAGGATTAGGATTGGATCTAGGGTTAGGGTTATGTTGAGGGCTAGGGTAGAGAGAGGGTTAGGGTTAGGATTGGACCTAGGGTTAGGGTTATGTTGAGGGCTAGGGTTAGAGAGACGGTTAGGGTTAGGATTGGACCTAGGGTTAGGGTTATGTTGAGGGTTAAGTTCAGAGAGACGGTTAGGGTTGGATTAGAGGTAGGGTTAGGGTTATGTTGAGGGCTAGGGTTAGAGAGACGGTTGGGGCTAGGATTGGACCTAGGGTTAGGGTTATGTTGAGGGCTATGGTTAGAGAGACTGTTAGGGTTAGGATTAGAGCTACGGTTAGGGGTATGTTGAGAGCTAGGGTTAGAGAGGCCGTTAGGGTTAGGATTGGACCCAGGGTTAGGGTTATGTTGTGGGCTAGGTTTAGAGAGACGGTTAGGGTTACGATTGGACCTAGGGTAGGGTTATGTTGAGGGCTAGGGTGAGAGAGACGGTTAGGGTTAGGATTGGATCTTGGGTTAGGTTTATGTTGGGGGCTAGGGTTAGAGAGACGGTTAGGGTTAGGATTAGACCTAGGGTTAGGGTTATGTTGAGGTCTAGGGTTAGAGAGACGGTCAGGGTTAGGATTGGGCCTAGGGTTATGGTTATGTTGAGGGCTAGGTTTAGAGAGACGGTTAGGGTTAAGATTAGACCTACTGTTAGGGTTATGTTGAGGGCTAGGGTTAGAGAGACAGTTCCGGTTAGGATTGGACCTAGGGTTAGGGTTATGTTGAGGGCTAGGGTTAGAGAGACGGTTAGGGTTAGGAATGGACCTAGGGTTAGGGTTACGTTGAGGGCTAGGGTTAGAGAGACGGTTAGGGTTAGGATTGGTCCTAGGGTTAGGGTTAAGTTGAGGGCTATGTTTAGAGAGACGGTTAGGGTTAGGATTGGACCTAGGGTTAGGGTTAGGTTGAGGGTTAGGTTTAGAGAGACGGTTAGGGTTAGAATTGGACCTAGGGTTAGGGTTATGTTGAGGGCTAGGTTTAGAGAGACGGTTAGGGTTAGGATTGGACCTAGGGTTAGGATTATGTTGAGGGCCAGGGTTAGAGAGACAGTTAGTTAGGAATCGACCTAGGGTTAGGGTTATGTTGAGGGCTAGCGTTAGAGAGACGCTTAGGGTTAGGATTGTACCTAGGGTTAGGGTTATGTTGATGGCTAGGGTTAGAGAGACGGTTAGGGTTAGGATTGGACCTAGGGTTAGGGTTATGTTGAGGGCTAGGGTTAGACAGACGGTTAGGGTGAGGATTGAACCTAGGGGTAGGGTTATGTTGAGGGCTAGGGTTCGAGAGACGGTTAGGGTTAGGATTGGACCTAGGGTTACGGTTATGTTGAGGGCTAGGCTTAGAGACGGTTAGGGTTAGAATTGGACCTAGGGTTAGTGTTAGGTTGAGGGCTAGGGTTAGAGAGTCGGTTAGGGTTAGGATTGGACCTAGGGTTAGTGTTATGTTCAGGGCTAGGGTTAGAGAGACGATCAGGGTTAGGATTGGACCTAGGGTTAGGGTTATGTTTAGGGCTAAGGTTAGAGAGACGCTTAGGGTTAGGATTGGACCTTGGGTTACTGTTATGTTGAGGGCTAGGGTTAGAGAAACGGTTAGGGTTAGGATTGGACCTAGGGTTAGGGTTAGGTTGAGGGCTAGAGTTAGAGAGACGGTTAGGGTTACGATTGGACCTAGGGTTAGGGTTAGGTTGAGGGCTAGGGTTAGAGAGACGGTTAGGGTTACGTTTGGACCTAGGGTTAGGGTTATGTTGAGGGATAGGGTTAGAGAGATGGTTAGGGTTAGGATTGGACCTAGGGTTAGGGTTAGGTTGAGGGTTAGGTTTAGAGAGACGGTTAGGGTTACGATTGGACCTAGGGTTAGGTTTAGGTTGAGGGCTAGGTTTAGAGAGACGGTTAGGGTTACGTTTGGACCTAGGGTTAGGGTTATGTTGAGGGCTAGGGTTAGAGAGACCGTTAGGGTTAGGATTGGACCTAGGGTTAGGGTTATGTTGAGGGCTAGGGTTAGAGAGACGGTTAGGGCTAGGATTGGACCTAGGGTTAGAGTTAGGTTGAGGGTTAGGGTTAGAGAGACAGTTAGGGTGAGGATTGAACCTAGGGTTAAGTTTACGTTGAGGGCTAAGGTTAGAGAGACGGTTAGGGTTAGGATTGGACCTAGGGTTAGGGTTATGTTGAGTCTAGGGTTAGAGAGACGGTTAGGGTTAGGATTAGACCTACGGTTAGGGGTATGTTGAGAGCTAGGGTTAGAGAGGCGGTTAGGGTTAGGATTGGACCCAGGGTTAGGGTTATGTTGAGGGCTAGGTTTAGAGAGACGGTTAGGGTTAGGATTGGATCTTGGGTTAGGTTTATGTTGGGGGCTAGGGTAAGAGAGACGGTCAGGGTTAGGATTGGGCCTAGGGTTAGGGTTATGTTGAGGGCTAGGTTTAGAGAGACGGTTAGGGTTAAGATTAGACCTACTGTTAGGGTTATGTTGAGGGCTAGGGTTAGAGAGACAGTTCCGGTTAGGATTGGACCTAGGGTTAGGGTTATGTTGAGGGCTAGGGTTAGAGAGACGGTTAGGGTTAGGAATGGACCTAGGGTTAGGGTTACGTTGAGGGCTAGGGTTAGAGAGACGGTTAGGGTTAGGATTGGTCCTAGGGTTAGGGTTAAGTTGAGGGCTAGGGTTAGAGAGACGGTTAGGGTTAGGATTGGACCTAGGGTTAGGGTTAGGTTGAGGGTTAGGTTTAGAGAGACGGTTAGGGTTAGGATTGGACCTAGGGTTAGGGTTATGTTGAGGGCTAGGTTTAGAGAGACGGTTAGGGTTAGGATTGGACCTAGGGTTAGGATTATGTTGAGTATCAGGGTTAGAGAGACGGTTAGTTAGGAATCGACCTAGGGTTAGGGGTATGTTTAGGGCTAGGGTTAGAGAGACGCCTAGGGTTAGGATTGTACCTAGGGTTAGGGTTATGTTGATGGCTAGGGTTAGAGAGACGGTTAGGGTTAGGATTGGACCTAGGGTTAGGGTTATGTTGAGGGCTAGGGTTAGAGAGACGGTTAGGGTGAGGATTGAACCTAGGGGTAGGGTTATGTTGAGGGCTAGGGTTAGAGAGTCGGTTAGGGTTAGGATTGGACCTAGGGTTAGTGTTATGTTCAGGGCTAGGGTTAGAGAGACGATCAGGGTTAGGATTGGACCTAGGGTTAGGGTTATGTTTAGGGCTAAGGTTAGAGAGACGGTTAGGGTTAGGATTGGACCTTGGGTTACTGTTATGTTGAGGGCTAGGGTTAGAGAAACGGTTAGGGTTAGGATTGGACCTAGGTTTAGGGTTAGGTTGAGGGCTAGAGTTAGAGAGACGGTTAGGGTTACGATTGGACCTAGGGTTAGGGTTAGGTTGAGGGCTAGGGTTAGAGAGAAGGTTAGGGATACGTTTGGACCTAGGGTTAGGGTTATGTTGAGGGATAGGGTTAGAGAGACGGTTAGGGTTAGGATTGGACCTAGGGTTAGGGTTATGTTGAGGGCTAGGGTTAGAGAGACGGTTAGGGTTAGGATTGGACCTAGGGTTGGGGTTATGTTGAGGGCTAGGTTTAGAGAGTGGGTTAGGGTTAGGATTGGATGGAGGGTTAGGGTTATGTTGAGGGCTAAGATTATAGAGACGGTTAGGGTTAGGATTGGACGTAGGGTTAGGGTTATGTTGAGGGCTAGGGTTAGAGAGACGGTTAGGTTTAGGATTGGACCTAGGGTTAGGGTTAGGTTGAGGGCTAGTGTTAGAGAGACGATTAGGGTTAGGACTGGACCTAGGGTTAGGGTTATGTTGAGGGCTAGGGTTAGAGAGACGGTCAGGGTTAGGATTGGACCTAGGGGTATGTTTATGTTGAGGGATAGGGTTAGAGAGACGGTTAGCGTGAGGATTGGACCTAGGTTTAGGGTTATGTTGAGGGCTACGTTAGAGAGATGGTTAGGGTTAGGATTGGACCTAGGGTTAGGGTTATGTTGAGGGCTAGTGTCAGAGAGACATTTAGGGTTAGGATTGGACCTAGGTTTAGTGTTATGTTTAGGGCTAGGGTTAGAGAGACGGTTAGGGTGAAGATTGGACCTAGAGTCAGGGTTCTGTTGAGGGCTAGGGTTAGAGAGACGGTTAGGGTGAAGATTGGACCTAGGGTTAGGGTTATGTTGAGGGATAGGGTTACAGAGACGGTTAGGGTTAGGATTGGATCTACTCTTAGAGTTATGTTGAGGGCTAGGGTTAGAGAGGCGGTTAGGGTTAGGATTGGACCTACTCTTAGAGTTATGTTGAGGGCTAAGGTTAGAGAGACGGTTAGGGTTAGGATTGGATCTAGGGTTAGGGTTATGTTGACGGCTAGGGTAGAGAGAGGGTTAGGGTTAGGATTGGACATAGGGTTAGGGTTATGTTGAGGGCTAAGGTCAGAGAGACGGTCAGGGTTAGGATTAGACCTAGGGTTAGGGTTATGTTGAGGGCTAGGGTTAGAGAGACGGTTGGGGCTAGGATTGGACCTAGGGTTAGGGTTACCTTGAGGGCTAGGGTTAGAGAGACTGTTAGGGTTCCGATTTGACCTACGGTTAGGGTTATGTTGAGGGTTAAGGTCAGAGAGACGGTTAGGGTTAGTATTAGAGCTAGGGTTAGGGTTATGTTGAGGGCTAGGGATAGAGAGACGATTGGGGCTAGAATTGGACCTAGTGTTAGGGTTATGTTGAGGGCTATGGTTAGAGAGACTGTTAGAGTTAGGATTAGACCTACGGTTAGGGGTATGTTGAGAGCTAGGGTTAGAGAGAAGGTTAGGGTTAGGATTGGACCTAGGGTTAGGGTTATGTTGATGGCTAGGTTTAGAGAGACGGTTAGGGTTAGGATTGGACCTAGGGTTAGGGTTATGTTGAGGGCTAGGGTTAGAGAGACGGTTAGGGTTAGGATTGGATCTTGTGTTAGGTTTATGTTGAGGGCTAGGGTTAGAGAGACGGTTACGGTTAGGATTGGACCTAGGGTTAGGGTTATGTTGAGGGCTAGGGTTAGAGAGACGGTCAGGGTTAGGATTGGGCCTAGGGTTAGGGTTATGTTGAGGGATAGGGTTAGAGAGACAGTTACGGTTAGGATTGGACCTAGGGTTAGGGTTATGTTGAGGGCTAGGTTTAGAGAGACGGTTAGGGTTAGGATTGGACCTAGGGTTAGGGTTACGTTGAGGGCTTGGGTTAGAGAGACGGTTAGGGTTAAAATTGGTCCTAGGGTTAGGGTTAAGTTGAGGGCTAGGGTTAGAGAGACTGTTAGGGTTAGGATTGGACGTAGGGTTAGGGTTATGTTGAGGGCTGGGGTTAGAGAGACGGTTAGGGCTAGGATTGGACCTAGGGTTAGGGTTAGGTTGAGGGCTAGGGTTAGAGAGACAGTTAGGGTGAGGATTGGACCTAGGGTTAGGGTTACGTTGAGGACTAAGGTTAGAGAGACGGTTAGGGTTAGGATTGGACCTAGGGTTAGGGTTATGTTGAGGGCAAGGGTTAGAGAGACGGTTAGGGTTAGGATTGGACCTAGGGTTAGGGTTATGTTGAGGGCTAGGATTAGAGAGACAGATAGGGTTAGGATTGGAACTAGGGTTAGGGTTATGTTGAGAGCTAGGGTTAAAGAGACCTTTAGGGTAAGGATTGGACCTAGGGTTAGGCTTATGTTGATGGCTAGGCTTACAGAGACGGTTAGGGTTAGAATTGGACCTAGGGTTAGGGTTATGTTGAGGGCTAGGGTTAGAGAGACAGATAGGGTTAGGATTGGACCTAGGGTTAGGGTTAGATTGAGGGCTAGGGTTAGAGAGACGGTTAGGGTTAGGATTGGACCTAGGGTTAAGGTTAGGTTGAGGGCTAGGGTTAGAGAGACGGTTAGGGTTAGGATTGGACCTAGGGTTAGGGTTAGGTTGAGGGCTAGGGTTAGAGAGAGGGTTAGGGTTAGGATTGGACCTAGGGTTAGGGTTATGTTGAGGGCTAGGGTTAGAGAGACGGTAAGGGTTAGGATTGGACCTAGGGTTAGGGTTATGTTGAGGGCTAGTGTTAGAGAGACGGTTAGGGTTAGGATTGGACCTAGGGTTAGAGTTATGTTGAGGGCTAGGGTTAGAGAGACGGTTAGGGTTAGGATTGGACCTAGGGTTAGGGTTATGTTGAGGGCTAGGTTTAGAGAGACGGTTAGGGTTCGGATTGGACCTAGGGCTAGGGTGAGGTTGACGGCTAGGTTTACAGAGACTGTTAGGGTTAGGATTGGCCCTAGGGTTAGAGTTATGCTGAGGGCTAGGGTTAGAGAGACGGTTAGGGTTACGATTGGTTCTAGGTTTAGGGTTATGTTGAGGGCTAGGTTTAGAGAGACAGTTAGGGTTAGGTTTGGACCTAGGGTTAGGGTTATGATGAGGGCTAGGCTTAGAGAGAGGGTTAGGGTTAGGATTGGACCTAGGGTTAGGGTTATGCTGAGAGCTAGGGTTAGAGAGATGGTTAGGGTTAGGATTGGACCTAGGGTTAGGGTTATGTGGAGGGCTAGGGTTAGAGAGGCGGTTAGGGTTAGGATTGGACCTAGGGCTAGGGTTAGGTTGAGGGCTAGGTTTAGAGAGACTGTTAGGGTAAGGATTGGACCTAGGGTTAGGGTTATGTTGAGGGCTTGGGTTCGAGAGACGGTTAGGGTGAGGATTGGACCTAGGGTTAGGGTTATGTTGAGGGCTAGTGTTACAGAGACGGTTAGGGTTAGGATTGGACCTAGGGTTAGGGTTATGTTGAGGGCTAGGGTTAGAGACGGTTAGGGTTAGGATTGGACCTAGGGTTAGGGTTATGTTGAGGGCTAGGTTTAGAGAGACTGTTAGGGTTAAGATTCGACCTAGGGTTAGGGTTATGCTGAGGGCTAGGGTTAGAGAGACGGTTAGGGTTAGGATTGGACCTAGGGTTAGGGTTATGTGGAGGGCTAGGGTTAGAGAGGCGGTTAGGGTTAGGATTGGACCAAGGGTTAAGGTTATGTGGAGGGCTAGGGTTAGAGAGGCAGTTAGGGTTAGGATTGGACCTAGGGCTAGGGTTAGGTTGAGTTCTAGGGTTAGAGAGACGCTTAGGGTTAGGTTTGGACCTAGGGTTAGGGTTATGTTGAGGGCTAGGGTTCGAGAGACAGTTAGGGTGAGGATTGGACCTAAGGTTAGGGTTATGTTGAGGGCTAGGGTTAGAGAGACGGTTAGGGTTACTATTGGACCTAGGGTTAGAGTTATGTTGAGGGCTAGGGTTAGAGAGACGGTTAGGGTTAGGATTGGACCTAGGGTTAGGGTTATGTTGAGGGCTAGGGTTAGAGAGACGGTTAGGGTTCGGATTGGACCTAGGGCTAGGGTGAGGTTGACGGCTAGGTTTACAGAGACTGTTAGGGTTAGGATTGGACCTAGGGTTAGGGTTATGTTGAGGGCTAGGGTTAGAGAGACGGTTAGGGTGAGGATTGGACCTAGTTTTAGGGTTATATTCAGGGCTAGGGTTAGAGAGAGGGTTAGGGTTAGGATTGGACCTAGGGCTAGGGTTAGGTTGAGGGCTAGGGTGAGAGAGACGGTTAGGGTTAGGATTTGACCTAGGGTTAGGGTTATGTTGAGGGCTAGGTTTAGAGAGACGGTTAGGGTGAGGATTGGACCTAGGGTTAGGGTTATGTTGAGGGCTAGGGTTAGAGAGACGGTTAGGTTTAGGATTGGACCTAGGGTTAGGATTATGTTGAGGGCTAGGGTTAGAGAGACGGTTAGGGTTAGGATTGGACCCAGGGTTAGGGTTATGTTGAGGGCTAGGGTTAGAGAGACGGTTAGGTTTAGGATTGGACCTAGGGTTAAGGTTAGGTTGAGGGCTAGGGTTAGAGAGACGGTTAGGGTTAGGATTGGACCTAGGGTTAGGGTTAGGTTGAGGGCTAGGGCTAGAGAGAGGGTTAGGGTTAGGATTGGACCTAGGGTTAGGGAGATGTTGAGGGCTAGGGTTAGAGAGACGGTAAGGGTTAGGATTGGACCTAGGGTTAGGGTTATGTTGAGGGCTAGTGTTAGAAGGACGGTTAGGGTTAGGATTGGACCTAGGCTTAGGGTTAGGTTGAGGGCTAGGGTTAGAGAGACGTTTAGGGTTTAGGATTGGACATAGGATTAGGGTTATGTTGAGGGATAGGGTTAGAGAGAAGGTTAGGGTTAGGATTGGACCTATGGTTAGTGTTATGTTGAGGGCTAAGGTTAGAGAGACATTTAGGGTTAGGATTGGACCTAGGGTTAGGGTTATGTTGAGGGCTAGGGTTAGAGAGACGGTTAGGGTTACGATTGGTCGTAGTTTTAGGTTTATGTTGAGGGCTAGGGTTAGAGAGAGAGTTAGGGTTAGGATTGGACCTAGAGTTAGGGTTAGGGTTAGGGTTATGCTGAGGGCTAGGGTTAGAGAGACGGTTATGGTTAGGATTGGACCAAGGGTTAGGGTTATGTGGAGGGCTAGGGTTAGAGAGGCAGTTAGGGTTAGGATTGGACCTAGGGCTAGGGTTAGGTTGAGGGCTAGGGTTAGAGAGACGCTTCGGGTTAGGTTTGGACCTAGGGTTAGGGTTATGTTGAGGGCTAGGGTTAGAGAGACGGTTAGGGTTACGATTGGTCCTAGGTTTAGGGTTATGTTTAGAGCTAGGGTTAGAGAGACAGTTAGGGTTAGGATTGGACCTAGGTCTAGGGTTAGGTTGAGGGCTAGTGTTAGAGAGACGGTTAGGGTTAGGATTGGACCTAGGGTTAGGGTTAGGATTAGGGTTATGCTGAGGGCTAGGGTTAGAGTGACAGTTAGAGTTAGGATTGGACCTAGGGTTAGGGTTATGTGGAGGGCTAGGGTTAGAGCGGCGGTTAGGGTTAGGATTGGACCAAGGGTTAGGGTTATGTGGAGGGCTAGTGTTACAGAGACGGTTAGGGTTAGGGTTGGACCTAGTGTTAGGGTTATGTTGAGGGCTAGGGTTAGAGACGGGTAGGGTTAGGATTGGACCTAGGGTTAGGGTTATGTTGAGGGCTAGGTTTAGAGAGACGGTTAGGGTTAAGATTGGACCTAGGGTTAGGGTTATGCTGAGGGCTAGGGTTAGACAGACGGTTAGGTTTAGGATTGGACCTAGGGTTAGGGTTATGTGGAGGGCTAGGGTTAGTTAGGCGGTTAGGGTTAGGATTGGACCAAGGGTTAGGGTTATGTGGAGGGCTAGGGTTAGAGAGTCAGTTAGGGTTAGGATTGGACCTAGGGCTAGGGTTAGGTTGAGGGCTAGGGTTAGAGAGACGCTTAGGGTTAGGTTTGGACCTAGGGTTAGGGTTATGTTGAGGGCTAGGGTTAGAGAGACGGTTAGGGTTACGATTGGTCCTAGGTTTAGGGTTATGTTGAGGGCTAGGGTTAGAGAGACGGTTAGGGTTAGGATTGGACCTAGGGCTAGGGTAAGGTTGAGGGCTAGTGTTAGAGAGACGCTTAGGGTTAGGTTTGGACCTAGGGTTAGGGTTATGTTGAGGGCTAGGGTTAGAGAGACGATTATGGTGAGGATTGCACCTAGGGTTAGGGTTATGTTGAGGGCTAGGGTTAGAGAGACGGTTAGGGTTAGGATTGGACCTAGGGTTAGAGTTATGTTGAGGGCTAGGGTTAGAGAGACGGTTAGGGTTAGGATTGGACCTAGGGTTAGGGTTATGTTGAGGGCCAGGGATAGAGAGACGGTTAGGGGTAGGATTGGACCTAAGGTTAGGGTTATGTTGAGGGCTAGGGTTAGAGACACGGTTAAGGTTACGATTGGACCTAGGGTTAAGGTTAGGTTGAGGGCTAGGGTTAGAGAGACGATTAGGGTTAGGATTGGACCTAGGGTTAGGGTTAGGTTGAGGGCTAGGATTAGAGAGACAGATAGGGTTAGGATTGGAACTAGGGTTAGGGTTATGTTGAGAGCTAGGGTTAAAGAGACCTTTAGGGTAAGGATTGGACCTAGGGTTAGGCTTATGTTGATGGCTAGGCTTACAGAGACGGTTAGGGTTAGAATTGGACCTAGGGTTAGGGTTATGTTGAGGGCTAGGGTTAGAGAGACAGATAGGGTTAGGATTGGACCTAGGGTTGGGGTTAGGTTGAGGGCTAGGGTTAGAGAGACGGTTAGGGTTAGGATTGGACCTAGGGTTAGGGTTATGTTGAGGGCTAGGGTAGGAGAGACGGTTATGCTGAGGATTGGACCTAGGGTTAGGGTTATGTTGAGGGCTAGGGTTAGAGAGACGGTTAGAGTTAGGATTGGACTTAGGGTTAGAGTTATGTTGAGGGCTAGGGTTAGAGAGACAGTTAGGGTGATGATTGGACCTAGGGTTAGGGTTATGTTGAGGGCTAGTGTTACCGAGATGGTTAGGGTTAGGATTGGACCTAGGGTTAGGGTTATGTTGAGGGCTAGGGTTAGAGAGACGGTTAGGGTTAGGATTGGACCTAGGGTGAGGGTTATGTTGAGGGCTAGGTTTAGAGAGACGGTTAGGGTTAAGATTGGACCTAGGGTTAGGGTTATGCTGAGGGCTAGGGTTAGAGAGACGGTTAGGTTTAGGATTGGACCTAGGGTTAGGGTTATGTGGAGGGCTAGGGTTAGTTAGGCGGTTAGGGTTAGGATTGGACCAAGGGTTAGGGTTATGTGGAGGGCTAGGGTTAGAGAGTCAGTTAGGGTTAGGATTGGACCTAGGGCTAGGGTTAGGTTGAGGGCTAGGGTTAGAGAGACGCTTAGGGTTAGGTTTGGACCTAGGGTTAGGGTTATGTTGAGGGCTAGGGTTAGAGAGACGGTTAGGGTTACGATTGGTCCTAGGTTTAGGGTTATGTTGAGGGCTAGGGTTAGAGAGACGGTTAGGGTTAGGATTGGACCTAGGGCTAGGGTAAGGTTGAGGGCTAGTGTTAGAGAGACGCTTAGGGTTAGGTTTGGACCTAGGGTTAGGGTTATGTTGAGGGCTAGGGTTAGAGAGACGATTATGGTGAGGATTGCACCTAGGGTTAGGGTTATGTTGAGGGCTAGGGTTAGAGAGACGGTTAGGGTTAGGATTGGACCTAGGGTTAGAGTTATGTTGAGGGCTAGGGTTAGAGAGACGGTTAGGGTTAGGATTGGACCTAGGGTTAGAGTTATGTTGAGGGCCAGGGATAGAGAGACGGTTAGGGTTAGGATTGGACCTAAGGTTAGGGTTATGTTGAGGGCTAGGGTTAGAGACACGGTTAAGGTTACGATTGGACCTAGGGTTAAGGTTAGGTTGAGGTCTAGGGTTAGAGAGACGATTAGGGTTAGGATTGGATCTAGGGTTAGGGTTATGTTGAGGGCTAGGGTTAGAGAGACAGATAGGGTTAGGATTGGAACTAGGGTTAGGGTTATGTTGAGGGCTAGGGTTAAAGAGACCTTTAGGGTAAGGATTGGACCTAGGGTTAGGCTTATGTTGATGGCTAGGCTTACAGAGACGGTTAGGGTTAGAATTGGACCTAGGGTTAGGGTTATGTTGAGGGCTAGGGTTAGAGAGACAGATAGGGTTAGGATTGGACCTAGGGTTAGGGTTAGGTTGAGGGCTAGGGTTAGAGAGACAGTTAGGGTTAGGATTGGACCTAGGGTTAGGGTTATGTTGAGGGCTAGGGTAGGAGAGACGGTTATGCTGAGGATTGGACCTAGGGTTAGGGTTATGTTGAGGGCTAGGGTTAGAGAGACGGTTAGAGTTAGGATTGGACTTAGGGTTAGAGTTATGTTGAGGGCTAGGGTTAGAGAGACGGTTAGGGTTAGGATTGGACCTAGGGTTAGGGTTATGTTGAGGGCTAGGGTTAGAGAGACGGTTAGGGTTCTGATTGGACCTAGGGCTAGGGTTAGGTTGAGGGCTAGGGTTAGAGAGACGTTTAGGGTTAGGATTGGACCTAGGGTTAGGGTTATGTTGAGGGCTAGGGATAGAGAGACGGTTAGGGTGAGGATTGGACCTAGGGTTAGGGTTATGTTGAGGGCTAGGGTTAGAGAGGCAGTTAGGGTTAGGATTGGACCTAGGGCTAGGGTTAGGTTGAGGGCTAGGGTTAGAGAGACGCTTAGGGTTAGGTTTGGACTTAGGATTAGGGTTATGTTGAGGGCTAGGGTTAGAGAGGCGGTTAGGGTTAGGATTGGACCTAGGGTTAGGGTTATGTTGACGGCTAAGGTTAGAGAGACGGTTAGGTTTAGGATTGGACCTAGGGTTAGGGTTATGTTGAGGGTTAGGGTTAGAGAGACGGTTAGGGTTAGGATTGGACCCACGGTTAGGGTTATGTTGAGGGCTAGGTTTAGAGAGACGGTTAGGGTTACGATTGGTCCTAGGTTTAGGGTTATGTTGAGGGCTAGGGTTAGAGAGATAGTTAGGGTTAGGATTGGACCTAGGATTAGGGTTATGTTGAGGGCTAGGCTTAGAGAGACGGTTAGGGTTAGGATTGGACCTAGGGTTAGGGTTATGTTGGGGGCTAGGGTTAGAGAGACGGTTAGGGTTAGGATTGGACCTAGGGCTAGGGTTAGGTTGAGGGCTAGGTTTAGAGAGACTGTTAGGGTTAGGATTGGACCTAGGGTTAGGGTTATGTTGAGGGCTAGGGTTCGAGAGACGGTTAGGGTGAGGATTGGATCTAGGGTTAGGTTTATTTTGAGGGCTAGTGTTACAGAGACGGTTAGGGTTAGGATTGGACCTAGGGTTAGGGTTATGTTGAGGGCTAGGCTTGGAGACGGTTAGGGTTAGGATTGGACCTAGGGTTAGGGTTATGTTGAGGGCTAGGTTTAGAGAGACGGTTAGGGTTAAGATTGGACCTAGGGTTAGGGTTATGCTGAGGGCTAGGGTTAGAGAGACGGTTAGGGTTAGGATTGGACCTAGGGTTAGGGTTATGTGGAGGGCTAGGGTTAGTTAGGCGGTTAGGGTTAGGATTGGACCAAGGGTTAGGGTTATGTGGAGGGCTAGGGTTAGAGAGTCAGTTAGGGTTAGGATTGGACCTAGGGCTAGGGTTAGGTTGAGGGCTAGGGTTAGAGAGACGCTTAGGGTTAGGTTTGGACCTAGGGTTAGGGTTTGGTTGAGGGCTAGGGTTCGAGAGACAGTTAGGGTGAGGATTGGACCTAAGGTTAGGGTTATCTTGAGGGCTAGGGTTAGACAGACGGTTAAGGTTAGGATTGGACCTAGGGTTAGAGTTATGTTGTGGGCTAGAGTTAGAGAGACGGTTAGGGTTAGGATTGGACGTAGGGTTAGGGTTATGTTGAGGGCTAGGGTTAGAGAGACGGTTAGGGTTCGGATTGGAACTAGGGCTAGGGTGAGGTTGACGGCTAGGTTTACAAAGACTGTTAGGGTTACGATTGGACCTAGGGTTAGGGTTATGTTGAGGGCTAGGGTTAGAGAGACTGTTAGGGTGATGATTGGACCTAGTTTTAGGGTTATATTGAGGGCTAGGGTTAGAGAGAGGGTTAGGGTTAGGATTGGACCTAGGGCTGGGTTAGGTTGAGGGCTAGGGTTAGAGAGACGGTTAGGGTTAGGATTTGACCTAGGGTTAGGGTTATGTTGAGGGCTAGGTTTAGAGAGACGGTTAGGGTGAGGATTGGACCTAGGGTTAGGGTTATGTTGAGGGCTAGGGTTAGAGAGACGGTTAGGGTTACGATTGGACCTAGGGTTAGAGTTATGCTGAGGGCTAGGGTTAGAGAGACGGTTAGGGTTAGGATTGGACCTAGGGTTAGGGTTATGTTGAGGGCTAGGGTTAGAGAGACGGTTAGGTTTACGATGGGACCTAGGGTTAGGATTCTGTTGAGGGCTAGGGTTAGAGAGACGGTTAGTGTTAGGATTGGACCCAGAGTTAGGGTTATGTTGAGGGCTAGGGTTAGAGATCCGGTTAGGGTCACGATTGGACCTAGGGTTAAGGTTAGGTTGAGGGCTAGGGTTAGAGAGACGGTTAGGGTTAGGATTGGACCTAGGGTTAGGGTTAGGTTGAGGGCTAGGGTTAGAGAGAGGGTTAGGGTTAGGATTGGACCTAGGGTTAGGGTTATGTTGAGGGCTAGGGTAGAGAGACGGTAAGGGTTAGGATTGGACCTAGGGTTAGGGTTATGTTGAGGGCTAGTGTTAGAGAGACGGTTAGGGTTAGGAATTGGACCTAGGCTTTGGGTTAGGTTGAGGGCTAGGGTTAGAGAGAGGGTTAGGGTTAGGATTGGACCTAGGGTTAGGGTTATGTTGAGGGCTAGGTTTAGAGAGACGGTAAGGGTTAGGATTGGACCTAGGGTTAGGGTTATGTTGAGGGCTAGGGTTAGAGAGACGGTTAGGGTTACGATTGGTCCTAGTTTTAGTTTTATTTTGAGGGCTCGGGTTCGAGAGACAGTTAGGGTTAGGATTGGACCAAGGGTTAGGGTTAGGGTTAGGGTTATGCTGAGGGCTAGGGTTAGAGAGACGGTTAGCGTTAGGATTGGACCTAGGGTTAGGGTTATGAGGAGGGCTAGGGTTAGAGAGGCGGTTAGGGTTAGGATTGGACCAAGGGTTAGGGTTATGTGGAGGGCTAGAGTTAGAGAGGCAGTTAGGGTTAGGATTGGACCTAGGGCTAGGGTTAGGTTGAGAGCTAGGGTTAGAGAGACGCTTAGGGTAAGGTTTGGACCTAGGGTTAGGGTTATTTTGAGGGCTAGGGTTAGAGAGACGGTTAGGGTTACGATTGGTCCTAGGTTTAGGGTTATGTTGAGGGCTAGGGTTAGAGAGATAGTTAGGGTTAGGGTTGGACCTAGGGCTAGGGTTAGGTTGAGGGCTAGGGTTAGAGAGACGCTTAGGGTTAGGTTTGGACCTAGGGTTAGGGTTATGTTGAGGGCTAGGGTTAGAGAGACAATTAGGGTGAGGATTGGACCTAGGGTTAGGGTTATGTTGAGGGCTAGGGTTAGAGAGACGGTTAGGGTTAGGATTGGACCTAGGGTTAGAGTTATGTTGAGGGCTAGGGTTAGAGAGACGGTTAGGGTTAGGATTGGACCTAAGGTTAGGGTTATGTTGAGGGCTAGGGTTAGAGAGACGGTTAAGGTTTCGATTGGACCTAGGGTTAAGGTTAGGTTGAGGGCTAGGGTTAGAGAGACAGTTAGGGTTAGGATTGGACCTAGGGTTAGGGTTAGGTTGAGGGCAAGGGTTAGAGAGACGGTTAGGTTTAGGTTTGGACCTAGGGTTAGGGTTATGTGGAGGGCTAGGGTTAGAGAGACAGATAGGGTTAGGATTGGAACTAGGGTTAGGGTTATGTTGAGGTCTAGGGTTAGAGAGACGTTTAGGGTTAGGATTGGACCTAGGGTTAGGCTTATGTTGATGGCTAGGCTTACAGAGACGGTTGGGGTTAGAATTGGACCTAGGGTTAGGGTTATGTTGAGGGCTAGGGTTAGAGAGACAGATAGGGTTAGGATTGGACCTAGGGATAGGGTTAGGTTGAGGGCTAGGGTTAGAGAGACGGTTAGGGTTAGGATTGGACCTAGGGTTAGGGTTATGTTGAGGGCTAGGGTAGGAGAGACGGTTATGGTGAGGATTGGACCTAGGGTTAGGGTTATGTTGAGGGCTAAGGTTAGAGGGACGGTTAGGGTTAGGATTGGACCTAGGGTTAGAGTTATGTTGAGGGATAGGGTTAGAGAGACGGTTAGGGTTAGGATTGGACCTAGGGTTAGGGTTATGTTGAGGGCTAGGGTTAGAGAGACGGTTAGGGTTCGGTTTGGACCTAGGGCTAGGGTTATGTTGAGGGCTAGGGATAGAGAGACGGTTAGGGTTAGGATTGGACCTAGGGTTAGAGTTTTGCTGAGGGCTAGGGTTAGAGAGAAGGTTAGGGTTACGATTGGTTCTAGGTTTAGGGTTATGTTGAGGGCTAGGTTTAGAGAGACAGTTAGGGTTAGGTTTGGACCTAGGGTTAGGGTTATGTTGAGGGCTAGGCTTAGAGAGAGGGTTAGGGTTAGGATTGGACCTAGGGTTAGGGTTATGCTGAGGGCTAGGGTTAGAGAGACGGTTAGGGTTAGGATTGGACCTAGGGTTAGGGTTATGTGGAGGGCTAGGTTTAGAGAGGCGGTTAGGGTTAGGATTGGACCTAGGGCTAGGGTTAGGTTGAGGGCTAGGTTTAGAGAGACTGTTAGGGTTAGGATTGGACCTAGGGTTAGGGTTATGTTGAGGGCTAGGGTTCGAGAGACGATTAGGGTGAGGATTGGACCTAGCGATAGGGTTATGTTGAGGGCTAGTGTTACAGAGACGGTTAGGGTTAGGATTGGACCTAGGGTTAGGGTTATGTTGAGAGCTAGGGTTAGAGACGGTTAGGGTAAGGATTGGACCTAGGGTTAGGGTTATGTTGAGGGCTAGTGTTACAGAGACGGTTAGGGTTAGGATTGGACCTAGGGTTAGGGTTATGTTGAGAGCTAGGGTTAGAGACGGTTAGGGTAAGGATTGGACCTAGGGTTAGGGTTATGTTGAGGGCTAGGTTTAGAGAGACGCTTAGGGTTAACATTGGACCTAGGGTTAGGGTTATGCTGAGGGCTAGGGTTAGAGGGACTATTAGGGTTAGGATTGGACCTAGGGTTAGGGTTATGTGGAGGGCTAGGGTTAGAGAGACGGTTAGGGTTAGGATTGGACCTAGGGTTAGAGTTATGTTGAGGGCTAGGGTTAGAGAGACGGTTAGGGTTAGGATTGGACCTAGGGTTAGGGTTATGTTGAGGGCTAGGGTTAGAGAGACGGTTAGGGTTAGGATTGGACCTAGGGTTAGAGTTATGTTGAGGGCTAGGGTTAGAGAGACGGTTAGGGTTAGGATTGGACCTAGGGTTAGGGTTATGTTGAGGGCTAGGGTTAGAGAGACGGTTAGGGTTCGGATTGGACCTAGGGCTTTGGTGAGGTTGACGGCTAGGTTTACAGAGACTGTTAGGGTTAGGATTGGACCTAGGGTTAGGGTTATGTTGAGGGCTAGGGTTAGAGAGATGGTTAGGGTGAGGATTTGACCTAGTTTTAGGGTTATATTGAGGGCTAGGGTTAGAGAGAGGGTTAGGATTAGGATGGACCTAGGGCTAGGGTTATGTTGAGGGCTAGGGTTAGAGAGACGATTAGGGTTAGGATTTGACCTAGGGTTAGGGTTATGTTGAGGGCTAGGTTTAGAGAGACGGTTAGGGTGAGGATTGGACCTAGGGTTAGGGTTATGTTGAGGCCTAGGGTTAGAGAGACGGTTAGGGTTAGGATTGGACCTAGGGTTAGGGTTATGCTGAGGGCTAGGGTTAGAGAGACGGTTAGGGTTAGGATTGGACCTAGGGTTAGGGTTATGTTGAGGGCTAGGGTTAGAGAGACGGTTAGGGTTAGGATTGGACCTAGGGTTAGGGTTATGTTGAGGGCTAGGGTTAGAGAGACGGTTAGGGTTAGGATTGGACCCAGGGTTAGGGTTATGTTGAGGGCTAGGGTTAGAGAGACGGTTAGGGTTAGGATTGGACCTAGGGTTAAGGTTAGGTTGAGGGCTAGGGTTAGAGAGACGGTTAGGGATAGGATTGGACCTAGGGTTAGGGTTAGGTTGAGGGCTAGGGTTAGAGAGAGGGTTAGGGTTAGGATTGGACCTAGGGTTAGGGTTATGTTGAGGGCTAGGGTTAGAGAGACGGTAAGGGTTAGGATTGGACCTAGGCTTAGGGTTAGGTTGAGGGCTAGGGTTAGAGAGACGGTTAGGGTTTAGGATTGGACATAGGATTAGGGTTATGTTGAGGGCTAGGGTTAGAGAGACGCTTAGGGTTAGGATTGGACCTAGGGTTAGTGTTATGTTGAGGGCTAAGGTTAGAGAGACGGTTAGGGTTAGGATTGGACCTAGGGTTAGGGTTATGTTGAGGGCTAGGGTTAGAGAGACGGTTAGGGTTACGATTGGTCCTAGTTTTAGGTTTATTTTGAGGGCTAGGGTTAGAGAGACAGTTAGGGTTAGGATTGGATCTAGGGTTAGGGTTAGGGTTAGGGTTATGCTGAGGGCTAGGGTTAGAGAGACGGTTAGGGTTAGGATTGGACCAAGGGTTAGGGTTATGTGGAGGGCTAGGGTTAGAGAGGCAGTTAGGGTTAGGATTGGACCTAGGGCTAGGGTTAGGTTGAGGGCTGGGGTTAGAGAGACGCTTAGGGTTAGGTTTGGACCTAGGTTTAGGGTTATGTTGAGGGCTAGGGTTAGAGAGACAGTTAGGGTTAGGATTGGACCTAGGGCTAGGGTTAGGTTGAGGGCTAGGGTTAGTGAGACGCTTAGGGTTAGGTTTGGACCTAGGGTTAGGGTTATGTTGAGGGCTAGGGTTAGAGAGACAATTAGGGTGAGGATTGGACCTAGGGTTAGGGTTATGTTGAGGGCTAGGGTTAGAAAGACGGTTAGGGTTAGGATTGGACCTAGGGTTAGAGTTATGTTGATGGCTAGGGTTAGAGAGACGGTTAGGGTTAGGATTGGACCTAAGGTTAGGGTTATGTTGAGGGCTAGGGTTAGAGAGACGGTTAAGGTTACGATTGGACCTAGGGTTAAGGTTAGGTTGAGGGCTAGGTTTAGAGAGACGGTTAGGGTTAGGATTGGACCTTGGGTTAGGGTTAGGTTGAGGGCAAGGGTTAGAGAGACGGTTAGGGTTAGGATTGGACCTAGGGTTAGGGTTATGTTGAGGGCTAGGGTTAGAGAGACAGATAGGGTTAGGATTGGAACTAGGGTTAGGGTTATGTTGAGGGCTAGGGTTAGAGAGACGTTTAGGGTTAGGATTGGACCTAGGGTTAGGCTTATGTTGATGGCTAGGCTTACAGAGACGGTTAGGGTTAGAATTGGACCTAGGGGTAGGGTTATGTTGAGGGCTAGGGTTAGAGAGACAGATAGGGTTAGGATTGGACCTAGGGTTAGGGTAGGTTGAGGGCTAGTGTTAGAGAGACGGTTAGGGTTAGGATTGGACCTAGGGTAAGGGTTATGTTGAGGGCTAGGGTAGGAGAGACGGTTATGGTGAGGATTGGACCTAGGGTTAGGGTTATGTTGAGGGCTAGGGTTAGAGAGACGGTTAGGGTTCGGATTGGACCTAGGGTTAGAGTTATGTTGAGGGCTAGGGTTAGAGAGACGGTTAGGGTTAGGATTGGAGCTAGGGTTAGGGTTATGTTGAGGGCTAGGGTTAGAGAGACGGTTAGGTTTCGGATTGGACCTCGGGCTAGGGTTAGGTTGAGGGCTAGGGTTAGAGAGACGGTTAGGGTTAGGATTGGACCTAGGGTTAGGGTTATGTTGAGGGCTAGGGTTAGAGAGACGGTTAGGGTTAGGATTGGACCTAGGGTTAGGGTTATGTTGAGGGCTAGGGTTTATAGAGATGGTTAGGGTGAGGATTGGACCTAGGATTAGGGTTATGTTGAGGGCTAGGGTTAGAGAGACGGTTAGGGTTAGGATTGGACCTAGGGTTAGAGTTATGCTGAGGGCTAGGGTTAGAGAGACGGTTAGGTTTAGGATTGGACCTAGGGTTAGGGTTATGTTGAGGGCTAGGTTTAGAGAGACGGTTAGGGTTAGGATTGGACCTAGGGTTAGGGTTATGTTGAGGGCTAGGGTTAGAGAGACGGTTAGGGTTAGGATTGGACCTAGGGTTAGGGTTATGTTGAGGGCTAGGGTTAGAGAGACGGTTAGGGTTAGGATTAGACCTAGGGTTAAGGTTAGGTTGAGAGCTAGGGTTAGAGAGACGGTTAGGGTTAGGATTGGACCTAGGGTTAGGGTTATGTTGAGGGGTAGGGTTAGAGAGACGGTTAGGGTTAGGATTGGACCTAGGGTTAGTGTTATGTTGAGGGCTAAGGTTAGAGAGACGGTTAGGGTTAGGATTGGACCTAGGGTTAGGGTTATGTTGAAGGCTAGGGTTAGAGAGACGGTTAGGGTTACGATTGGTCCTAGTTTTAGGTTTATTTTGAGGGCTCGGGTTAGAGAGACAGTTAGGGTTAGGATTGGACCTAGGGTTAGGGTTAGGGTTAGGGTTATGCTGAGGGCTAGGGTTAGAGAGACGGTTAGCGTTAGGATTGGACCTAGGGTTAGGGTTATGAGGAGGACTAGGGATAGAGAGGCGGTTAGGGTTAGGATTGGACCAAGGGTTAGGGTTATGTGGAGGGCTAGGATTAGAGAGGCAGTTAGGGTTAGGATTGGACCTAGGGCTAGGGTTAGGTTGAGGGCTAGGGTTAGAGAGACGCTTAGGGTTAGGTTTGGACCTAGGGTTAGGGTTATCTTGAGGGCTAGGGTTAGAGAGACGGTTAGGTTTAGGATTGGACCTAGGGTTAGGGTTATGTTGAGGGCTAGGGTTAGAGAGACGGTTAGGGTTAGGATTGGACCTAGGGTTAGAGTTATGTTGAGGGCTAGGGTTAGAGAGACGGTTAGGGTTAGGATTGGACCTAAGGTTAGGTTTATGTTGAGGGCTAGGGTTAGAGAGACGGTTAAGGTTACGATTGGACCTAGGGTTAAGGTTAGGTTGAGGGCTAGGGTTAGAGAGACAGTTAGGGTTAGGATTGGACCTAGGGTTAGGGTTAGGTTGAGGGCAAGGGTTAGAGAGACGGTTAGGGTTAGTATTGGACCTAGCGTTAGGGTTATGTTGAGGACTAGGATTAGAGAGACAGATAGGCTTAGGATTGGAACTAGGGTTAGGGTTATGTTGAGGGCTAGGGTTAGAGAGACGTTTAGGGTTAGGATTGGACCTAGGGTTAGGCTTATGTTGATGGCTAGGCTTACAGAGACGGTTAGGGTTAAAATTGGACCTAGGGTTAGGGTTATGTTGAGGGCTAGGGTTAGAGAGACAGATAGGGTTAGGATTGGACCTAGGGTTAGGGTTAGGTTGAGGGCTAGGGTTAGAGAGACGGTTAGGGTTAGGATTGGACCTAGGGTTAGGGTTATGTTGAGGGCTAGGGTAGGAGAGACGGTTATGTTGAGGATTGGACCTAGGGTTAGGGTTATGTTGAGGGCTAAGTTTAGAGAGACGGTTAGGGTTAGGATTGGACCTAGGGTTAGAGTTATGTTGAGGGCTAGGGTTAGAGAGACGGTTAGGGTTAGGATTGGACCTAGGGTTACGGTTATGTTGAGGGCTAGGGTTAGAGAGACGGTTAGGGTTCGGATTGGACCTAGGGCTAGGGTTAGGTTGAGGGCTAGGGTTAGAGAGACGGTTAGGGTTAGGATTGGACCTAGGGTTAGGGTTATGTTGAGGGCTAGGGATAGAGAGACGTTTAGGGTGAGGATTGGACCTAGGGTTAGGGTTATGTTGAGGGCTAGGGTTAGAGAGACGGTTAGGGTTAGGACTGGACCTAGGGTTAGAGTTATGCTGAGGGCTAGGGTTAGAGAGACGGTTAGGGTTACGATTGGTTCTAGGTTTAGGGTTATGTTGAGGGCTAGGTTTAGAGAGACAGTTAGGGTTAGGTTTGGACCTAGGGTTAGGGTTATGATGAGGGCTAGGCTTAGAGAGAGGGTTAGGGTTAGGATTGGACCTAGGGTTAGGGTTATGCTGAGAGCTAGGGTTAGAGAGACGGTTAGGGTTAGGATTGGACCTAGGGTTAGGGTTATGTGGAGGGCTAGGGTTAGAGAGGCGGTTAGGGTTAGGATTGGACCTAGGGCTAGGGTTAGGTTGAGGGCTAGGTTTAGAGAGACTGTTAGGGTAAGGATTGGACCTAGGGTTAGGGTTATGTTGAGGGCTTGGGTTCGAGAGACGGTTAGGGTGAGGATTGGACCTAGGGTTAGGGTTATGTTGAGGGCTAGTGTTACAGAGACGGTTAGGGTTAGGATTGGACCTAGGGTTAGGGTTATGTTGAGGGCTAGGGTTAGAGACGGTTAGGGTTAGGATTGGACCTAGGGTTAGGGTTATGTTGAGGGCTAGGTTTAGAGAGACTGTTAGGGTTAAGATTCGACCTAGGGTTAGGGTTATGCTGAGGGCTAGGGTTAGAGAGACGGTTAGGGTTAGGATTGGACCTAGGGTTAGGGTTATGTGGAGGGCTAGGGTTAGAGAGGCGGTTAGGGTTAGGATTGGACCAAGGGTTAAGGTTATGTGGAGGGCTAGGGTTAGAGAGGCAGTTAGGGTTAGGATTGGACCTAGGGCTAGGGTTAGGTTGAGTTCTAGGGTTAGAGAGACGCTTAGGGTTAGGTTTGGACCTAGGGTTAGGGTTATGTTGAGGGCTAGGGTTCGAGAGACAGTTAGGGTGAGGATTGGACCTAAGGTTAGGGTTATGTTGAGGGCTAGGGTTAGAGAGACGGTTAGGGTTAGGATTGGACCTAGGGTTAGAGTTATGTTGAGGGCTAGGGTTAGAGAGACGGTTAGGGTTAGGATTGGACCTAGGGTTAGGGTTATGTTGAGGGCTAGGGTTAGAGAGACGGTTAGGGTTCGGATTGGACCTAGGGCTAGGGTGAGGTTGACGGCTAGGTTTACAGAGACTGTTAGGGTTAGGATTGGACCTAGGGTTAGGGTTATGTTGAGGGCTAGGGTTAGAGAGACGGTTAGGGTGAGGATTGGACCTAGTTTTAGGGTTATATTCAGGGCTAGGGTTAGAGAGAGGGTTAGGGTTAGGATTGGACCTAGGGCTAGGGTTAGGTTGAGGGCTAGGGTGACAGAGACGGTTAGGGTTAGGATTTGACCTAGGGTTAGGGTTATGTTGAGGGCTAGGTTTAGAGAGACGGTTAGGGTGAGGATTGGACCTAGGGTTAGGGTTATGTTGAGGGCTAGGGTTAGAGAGATGGTTAGGGTTAGGATTGGACCTAGGGTTAGAGTTATGCTGAGGGCTAGGGTTAGAGAGACGGTTAGGGTTAGGATTGGACCTAGGGTTAGGGTTATGTTGAGGGCTAGGGTTAGAGAGACGGTTAGGTTTAGGATTGGACCTAGGGTTAGGATTATGTTGAGGGCTAGGGTTAGAGAGACGGTTAGGGTTAGGATTGGACCCAGGGTTAGGGTTATGTTGAGGGCTAGGGTTAGAGAGACGGTTAGGTTTAGGATTGGACCTAGGGTTAAGGTTAGGTTGAGGGCTAGGGTTAGAGAGACGGTTAGGGTTAGGATTGGACCTAGGGTTAGGGTTAGGTTGAGGGCTAGGGCTAGAGAGAGGGTTAGGGTTAGGATTGGACCTAGGGTTAGGGTTATGTTGAGGGCTAGGGTTAGAAGGACGGTTAGGGTTAGGATTGGACCTAGGCTTAGGGTTAGGTTGAGGGCTAGGGTTAGAGAGACGTTTAGGGTTTAGGATTGGACATAGGATTAGGGTTATGTTGAGGGATAGGGTTAGAGAGACGGTTAGGGTTAGGATTGGACCTATGGTTAGTGTTATGTTGAGGGCTAGGGTTAGAGAGACGGTTAGGGTTAGGATTAGACCTAGGGTTAAGGTTAGGTTGAGAGCTAGGGTTAGAGAGACGGTTAGGGTTAGGATTGGACCTAGGGTTAGGGTTATGTTGAGGGGTAGGGTTAGAGAGACGGTTAGGGTTAGGATTGGACCTAGGGTTAGTGTTATGTTGAGGGCTAGGGTTAGAGAGACGGTTAGGGTTAGGATTTGACGTAGCGTTAGGGTTATGTTGAGGGGTAGGGTTAGAGAGACGGTTAGGGTTAGGTTTGGACTTAGGGTTAGCGTTATGTTGAGGGCTAGGGTTAGAGAGACGGTTAGGGTTAAGATTGGACCTAGGGTTGGGGTAATGCTGAGGGCTAGGGTTAGAGAGACGGTTAGGGTTAGGATGGGACCTAGGGTTAGGGTTATGTGGAGGGCTAGAGTTAGATAGGCGGTTAGGGTTAGGATTGGACCTAGGGTTAGGGTTATGTTGAGGGCTAGGGTTAGAGAGGCAGTTAGGGTTAAGATTGGACCTAGAGCTAGGGTTAGGTTGAGGGCTAGGGTTAGAGAGACGCTTAGGGTTAGGTTTGGACTTAGGGTTAGCGTTATGTTGAGGGCTAGGGTTAGAGAGACGGTTAGGGTTACGATTGGTCCTAGGTTTAGGGTTATGTTGAGGGCTAGGGTTAGAGAGACAGTTAGGGTTAGGATTGGACCTAGGATTAGGTTTATGTTGAGGGCTAGGCTTAGAGAGACGGTTAGGGTTAGGATTGGACCTAGGGTTAGGGTTATGTTGAGGGCTAGGGCTAGAGAGACGGTTAGGGTTAGGATTGGACGTAGGGTTAGGGTTATGTTGAGGGCTAGGTTTAGAGAGACGGTTAGGGTTCGGATTCGACCTAGGGCTAGGGTGAGGTTGACGGCTAGTTTTACAGAGACTGTTAGGGTTAGGATTGGACCTAGGGTTAGGGTTATGTTGAGGGCTAGGGTTAGAGAGACGGTTAGGGTGAGGATTGGACCTAGGGTTAGGGTTATATTGAGGGCTAGGGTTAGAGAGAGGGTTAGGGTTAGGATTGGACCTAGGGCTAGGGTTAGATTGAAGGCTAGGGTTAGGGAGACGGTTAGGGATAGGATTTGACCTAGGGTTAGGGTTATGTTGAGGGTTAGGGTTAGAGAGACGGTTAGGGTGAGGATTGGACCTAGGGTTAGGGTTATGTTGAGGGCTAGGGTTAGAGAGACGGTTAGGGTTAGGATTGGACCTAGGGTTAGAGTTATGCTGAGGGCTAGGGTTAGAGAGACGGTTAGGGTTAGGATTGGACCTAGGGTTAGGGTTATGTTGAGGGCTAGGGTTAGTGAGACGGTTAGGGTTAGGATTGGACCTAGGGTTAGGGTTATGTTGAGGGCTAGGGTTAGAGAGACGGTTAGGGTTAGGATTGGACCCAGGGTTAGGGTTAGGTTGAGGGCTCGGGTAAGAGAGACGGTTAGGGTTAAGATTGGTTCTAGGTTTAGGGTTATGTTGAGGGCTAGGGTTAGAGAGACGGTTAGGGTTAGGATTGGACCTAGGGTTAGGGTTATGTTGAGGGCTAGACTTAGAGGGACGGTTAGGGTTAGGATTGGACCTAGGGTTAGGGTTATGTTGAGGGCTAGGGTTAGAGATACGGTTAGGGTTAGGATTGGACCTAGGGTTAGGTTTATGCTGAGGGCTAGGGTTAGAGAGACGGTTAGGGTTAGGATTGGACCTAGGGTTAGAGTTATGTTGAGGGCTAGGGTTAGAGAGACGGTTAGGGTTAGGTTTGGACCTAGGGCTAGGGTTATGTTGAGGGCTAGGTTTCGAGAGCCGGTTAGGGTGAGGATTGGACCTAGGGGAAGGGTTATGTTGAGGGCTAGGTTTAGAGAGACGGTAAGGGTTAGGATTTGACGTAGGGTTAGCGTTATGTTGAGGGCTAGTGTTAGAGAGACGGTTAGGGTTAGGATTGGACCTAGGGTTAGGATTAGGTTGAGGGCTAGGGTTAGAGAGACGGTTAGGGTTTAGGATTGGACCTAGGGTTAGGGTTATGTTGAGGACTAGGGTTAGAGAGACGGTTAGGGTTAGGATTGGACCTAGGGTTAGGGTTATGTTGAGGGCTAGGTTTAGAGAGACGGTTAGTGTTAGGATTGGACCTAGGGTTAGGGTTAGGTTGAGGGCTTGGGTTAGAGAGACGGTTAGGGTTACGATTGGTTCTAGGTTTAGGGTTATGTTGAGGGCTAGGTTTAGAGAGACAGTTAGGGTTAGGATGGCCCTAGGGTTAGGGTTATGTTGAGGGATAGGGTTAGAGAGACGGTTGGGGTTAGGATTGGACCTAGGGTTAGGGTTATGTTGAGGGCTAGGGTTAGAGAGACGGTTAGGGTGAAGATTGGACCTAGGGTTAGGGTTATCTTGAGGGCTAGGGTTAGAGAGACGGTTGGGGTAAGGATTGGACCTAGGGTTAGAGTTATGTTGTGGTCTAGGGTTAGAGAGACGGTTAGGGTTAGGATTGGGCCTAGGGTTAGGGTTATGTTGAGGGCTAGGGTTAGAGGGACCGTTAGGGTTAGGTTTGGACCTAGGGTTAGGGTTATGTTGAGGGCTAGGGTTAGAGAGACGGTTAGGGTTAGGATTGGACCTAGGGTTAGGGTTATGCTGAGGGCTAGGGTTAGAGAGACGGTTAGTGTTAGGATTGGACCTAGGGTTAGGGTTATGTGGAGGGCTAGGGTTAAAGAGGTGGTTAGGGTTAGGATTGGACCTATGGCTAGGGTTAGGTTGAGGGCTAGGTTTAGAGAGACTGTTCGGGTTAGGATTGGACCTAGGCTTAGGGTTATGTTGAGGGCTAGGGTTAGAGAGACAGTTAGGGTGATGATTGGACCTAGGGTTAGGGTTATGTTGAGGGCTAGTGTTACAGAGACGGTTAGGGTTAGGATTGGACCTAGGGTTAGGGTTATGTTGAGGGCTAGGGTTAGAGAGACGGTTAGGGTTCGGATTGGACCTAGGGCTAGGGTGAGGTTGACAGCTAGGTTTACAGAGACTGTTAGGGTTAGGATTGGACCTAGGGTTAGGGTTATGTTGAGGGCTAGGGTTAGAGAGACGGTTAGGGTTAGGATTTGACCTAGGGTTTAGGTTATGTTGAGGGCTAGGTTTAGAGAGACGGTTAGCGTGAGGATTGGACCTAGGGTTAGGGTTATGTTGAGGGCTAGGGTTAGAGAGACGGTTAGGGTTAGGATTGGACTTAGGGTTAGAGTTATGCTGAGGGCTAGGGTTAGAGATACGGTTAGGCTTAGGATTGGACCTAGGGTTAGGGTTATGTTGAGGGCTAGGGTTAGAGAGACGGTTAGGTTTAGGATTGGACCTAGGGTTAGGGTTATGTTGAGGGCTAGGATTAGAGAGACGGTTAGGGTTAGGATTGGACCCAGGGTTAGGGTTATGTTGAGGGCTAGGGTTAGAGAGACGGTTAGGGTTAGGATTGGACCTAGGGTAAGGTTAGGTTGAGGGCTAGGGTTAGAGAGACGGTTAGGGTTACGATTGGTCCTAGGTTTAGGGTTATGTTGAGGGCTAGGGTTAGAGAGACAGTTAGGGTTAGGATTGGACCTAGGGCTAGGGTTAGGTTGAGGGCTAGGGTTAGTGAGACTCTTAGGGTTAGGTTTGGACCTAGGGTTAGGGTTATGTTGAGGGCTAGGGTTAGAGAGACAATTAGGGTGAGGATTGGAACTAGGGTTAGGGTTTTGTTGAGGTCTAGGGTTAGAGAGACGGTTAGGGTTAGGATTGGACCTAGGGTTAGGGTTATGCTGAGGGCTAGGGTTAGAGTGACGGTTAGGGTTAGGATTGGACCTAGGGTTAGGGTTATGTGGAGGGCTAGGGTTAGAGCGGCAGTTAGGGTTAGGATTGGACCAAGGGTTAGGGTTATGTGGAGGGCTAGGGTTAGAGAGGCAGTTAGGGTTAGGATTGGACCTAGGGCTAGGGTTAGGTTGAGGGCTAGGGTTAGAGAGACGCTTAGGGTTACGTTTGGACCTAGGGTGAGGGTTATGTTGAGGGCTAGGGTTAGAGAGACGATTAGGGTGAGGATTGGACCTAGGGTTAAGGTTATGTTGAGGGCTAGGGTTAGAGAGACTGTTAGGGTTAGGATTGGACCTAGCGTTAGAGTTATGTTGAGGGCTAGGGTTAGAGAGACGGTTAGGGTTAGGATTGGACCTAGGGTTAGGGTTATGTTGAGGGCTAGGGTTAGAGAGACGGTTAGGTTTCGGATTGTACCTCGGGCTAGGGTTAGGTTGAGGGCTAGGGTTAGAGAGACGGTTAGGGTTAGGATTGGACCTAGGGTTAGGGTTATGTTGAGGGCTAGGGTTAGAGAGACGGTTAGGTTTCGGATTGGACCTCGGGCTAGGGTTAGGTTGAGGGCTAGGGTTAGAGAGACGGTTAGGGTTAGGATTGGACCTAGGGTTAGGGTTATGTGGAGGGCTAGGGTTAGAGCGGCAGTTAGGGTTAGGATTGGACCAAGGGTTAGGGTTATGTGGAGGGCTAGGGTTAGAGAGGCAGTTAGGGTTAGGATTGGACCTAGGGCTAGGGTTAGGTTGAGGGCTAGGGTTAGAGAGACGCTTAGGGTTACGTTTGGACCTAGGGTGAGGGTTATGTTGAGGGCTAGGGTTAGAGAGACGATTAGGGTGAGGATTGGACCTAGGGTTAAGGTTATGTTGAGGGCTAGGGTTAGAGAGACTGTTAGGGTTAGGATTGGACCTAGCGTTAGAGTTATGTTGAGGGCTAGGGTTAGAGAGACGGTTAGGGTTAGGATTGGACCTAGGGTTAGGGTTATGTTGAGGGCTAGGGTTAGAGAGACGGTTAGGTTTCGGATTGGACCTCGGGCTAGGGTTAGGTTGAGGGCTAGGGTTAGAGAGACGGTTAGGGTTAGGATTGGACCTAGGGTTAGGGTTATGTTGAGGGCTAGGGTTAGAGAGACGGTTAGGGTTAGGATTGGACCTAGGGTTAGGGTTATGTTGAGGGCTAGGGTTTATAGAGATGGTTAGGGTGAGGATTGGACCTAGGATTAGGGTTATGTTGAGGGCTAGGGTTAGAGTGACGGTTAGGGTTAGGATTGGACCTAGGGTTAGAGTTATGCTGAGGGCTAGGGTTAGAGAGACGGTTAGGTTTAGGATTGGACCTAGGGTTAGGGTTATGTTGAGGGCTAGGTTTAGAGAGACGGTTAGGGTTAGGATTGGACCTAGGGTTAGGGTTATGTTGAGGGCTAGGGTTAGAGAGACGGTTAGGGTTAGGATTGGACATATGGTTAGGGTTATGTTGAGGGCTAGGGTTAGAGAGACGGTTAGGGTTAGGATTAGACCTAGGGTTAAGGTTAGGTTGAGAGCTAGGGTTAGAGAGACGGTTAGGGTTAGGATTGGACCTAGGGTTAGGGTTATGTTGAGGGGTAGGGTTAGAGAGACGGTTAGGGTTAGGATTGGACCTAGGGTTAGTGTTATGTTGAGGGCTAGGGTTAGAGAGACGGTTAGGGTTAGGATTTGACGTAGCGTTAGGGTTATGTTGAGGGGTAGGGTTAGAGAGACGGTTAGGGTTAGGTTTGGACTTAGGGTTAGCGTTATGTTGAGGGCTAGGGTTAGAGAGACGGTTAGGGTTAAGATTGGACCTAGGGTTGGGGTAATGCTGAGGGCTAGGGTTAGAGAGACGGTTAGGGTTAGGATGGGACCTAGGGTTAGGGTTATGTGGAGGGCTAGAGTTAGATAGGCGGTTAGGGTTAGGATTGGACCTAGGGTTAGGGTTATGTGGAGGGCTAGGGTTAGAGAGGCAGTTAGGGTTAGGATTGGACCAAGGGTTAGGGTTATGTGGAGGGCTAGGGTTAGAGAGGCAGTTAGGGTTAGGATTGGACCTAGGGCTAGGGTTAGGTTGAGGGCTAGGGTTAGAGAGACGCTTAGGTTTACGTTTGGACCTAGGGTGAGGGTTATGTTGAGGGCTAGGGTTAGAGAGACGATTAGGGTGAGGATTGGACCTAGGGTTAAGGTTATGTTGAGGGCTAGGGTTAGAGAGACGGTTAGGGTTAGGATTGGACCTAGGGTTAGGTTTATGTTGAGGGCTAGGGATATAGAGATGGTTAGGGTGAGGATTGGGCCTAGGATTAGGGTTATGTTGAGGGCTAGGGTTAGAGAGACGGTTAGGGTTAGGATTGGACCTAGGGTTAGAGTTATGCTGAGGGCTAGGGTTAGAGAGACGGTTAGGTTTAGGATTGGACCTAGGGTTAGGGTTATGTTGAGGGCTAGGTTTAGAGAGACGGTTAGGGTTAGGATTGGACCTAGGGTTAGGGTTATGTTGAGGGCTAGGGTTAGAGAGACGGTTAGGGTTAGGATTGGACCTATGGTTAGGGTTATGTTGAGGGCTAGGGTTAGAGAGACGGTTAGGGTTAGGATTAGACCTAGGGTTAAGGTTAGGTTGAGAGCTAGGGTTAGAGAGACGGTTAGGGTTAGGATTGGACCTAGGGTTAGGGTTATGTTGAGGGGTAGGGTTAGAGAGACGGTTAGGGTTAGGATTGGACCTAGGGTTAGTGTTATGTTGAGGGCTAGGGTTAGAGAGACGGTTAGGGTTAGGATTTGACGTAGCGTTAGGGTTATGTTGAGGGGTAGGGTTAGAGAGACGGTTAGGGTTAGGTTTGGACTTAGGGTTAGCGTTATGTTGAGGGCTAGGGTTAGAGAGACGGTTAGGGTTAAGATTGGACCTAGGGTTGGGGTAATGCTGAGGGCTAGGTTTAGAGAGACGGTTAGGGTTAGGATGGGACCTAGGGTTAGGGTTATGTGGAGGGCTAGAGTTAGATAGGCGGTTAGGGTTAGGATTGGACCTAGGGTTAGGGTTATGTTGAGGGCTAGGGTTAGAGAGGCAGTTAGGGTTAAGATTGGACCTAGAGCTAGGGTTAGGTTGAGGGCTAGGGTCAGAGAGACGCTTAGGGTTAGGTTTGGACTTAGGGTTAGCGTTATGTTGAGGGCTAGGGTTAGAGAGATGGTTAGGGTTACGATTGGTCCTAGGTTTAGGGTTATGTTGAGGGCTAGGGTTAGAGAGACAGTTAGGGTTAGGATTGGACCTAGGATTAGGTTTATGTTGAGGGCTAGGCTTAGAGAGACGGTTAGGGTTAGGATTGGACCTAGGGTTAGGGTTATGTTGAGGGCTAGGGCTAGAGAGACGGTTAGGGTTAGGATTGGACGTAGGGTTAGGGTTATGTTGAGGGCTAGGTTTAGAGAGACGGTTAGGGTTAGGATTGGACGTAGGGTTAGGGTTATGTTGAGGGCTAGGGTTAGAGAGACTTTAGGGTTAGGATTGGACCTAGGGTTAGGGTTATGTGGAGGGCTAGGGTTAGAGAGGCGGTTAGGGTTAGGATTCGACCAAGGGTTAGGTTTATGTGGAGGGCTAGGATTAGAGAGGCAGTTAGGGTTAGGATTGGACCTAGGGCTAGGGTTAGGTTGAGGGCTAGGGTTAGAGATACGCTTAGGGTTAGGTTTGGACGTAGGGTTAGGGTTATGTTGAGGGCTAGGGTTCGAGAGACGGTTAGGGTGAGGATTGGACCTAAGGTTAGGGTTACGTTGAGGGCTAGGGTTAGAGAGACGGTTAGGGTTAGGATTGGACCTAGGGTTAGGGTTATGTTGAGGGCTAGGGTTAGAGAGACGGTTAGGGTTCGGATTCGACCTAGGGCTAGGGTGAGGTTGACGGCTAGTTTTACAGAGACTGTTAGGGTTAGGATTGGACCTAGGGTTAGGGTTATGTTGAGGGCTAGGGTTAGAGAGACGGTTAGGGTGAGGATTGGACCTAGGGTTAGGGTTATATTGAGGGCTAGGGTTAGAGAGAGGGTTAGGGTTAGGATTGGACCTAGGGCTAGGGTTAGATTGAGGGCTAGGGTTAGGGAGACGGTTAGGGTTAGGATTTGACCTAGGGTTAGGGTTATGTTGAGGGTTAGGGTTAGAGAGACGGTTAGGGTGAGGATTGGACCTAGGGTTAGGGTTATGTTGAGGGCTAGGGTTAGAGAGACGGTTAGGGTTAGGATTGGACCTAGGGTTAGAGTTATGCTGAGGGCTAGGGTTAGAGAGACGGTTAGGGTTAGGATTGGACCTAGGGTTAGGGTTATGTTGAGGGCTAGGGTTAGTGAGACGGTTAGGGTTAGGATTGGACCTAGGGTTAGGGTTATGTTGAGGGCTAGGGTTAGAGAGACGGTTAGGGTTAGGATTGGACCCAGGGTTATGGTTAGGTTGAGGGCTCGGGTTAGAGAGACGGTTAGGGTTACGATTGGTTCTAGGTTTAGGGTTATGTTGAGGGCCAGGGTTAGAGAGACGGTTAGGGTTAGGATTGGACCTAGGGTTAGGGTTATGTTGAGGGCTAGACTTAGAGGGACGGTTAGGGTTAGGATTGGACCTAGGGTTAGGGTTATGTTGAGGGCTAGGGTTAGAGATACGGTTAGGGTTAGGATTGGACCTAGGGTTAGGTTTATGCTGAGGGCTAGGGTTAGAGAGACGGTTAGGGTTAGGATTGGACCTAGGGTTAGAGTTATGTTGAGGGCTAGGGTTAGAGAGACGGTTAGGGTTAGGTTTGGACCTAGGGCTAGGGTTCGGTTGAGGGCTAGGGTTAGAGAGACGCTTAGGGTTAGGTTTGGACCTAGGGTTAGGGTTATGTTGAGGGCTAGGTTTCGAGAGCCGGTTAGGGTGAGGATTGGACCTAGGGTTAGGGTTATGTTGAGGGCTAGGTTTAGAGAGACGGTAAGGGTTAGCATTTGACGTAGGGTTAGCGTTATGTTGAGGGCTAGTGTTAGAGAGACGGTTAGGGTTAGCATTGGACCTAGGGTTAGGGTTAGGTTGAGGGCTAGGGTTAGAGAGACGGTTAGGGTTTAGGATTGGACCTAGGGTTAGGGTTATGTTGAGGACTAGGGTTAGAGAGACGGTTAGGGTTAGGATTGGACCTAGGGTTAGGGTTATGTTGAGGGCTAGGTTTAGAGAGACGGTTAGTGTTAGGATTGGACCTAGGGTTAGGGTTAGGTTGAGGGCTCGGGTTAGAGAGACGGTTAGGGTTACGATTGGTTCTAGGTTTAGGGTTATGTTGAGGGCTAGGTTTAGAGAGACAGTTAGGGTTAGGATGGCCCTAGGGTTAGGGTTATGTTGAGGGCTAGGGTTAGAGAGACGGTTAGGGTTAGGATTGGACCTAGGGTTAGGGTTATGTTGAGGGCTAGGGTTAGAGAGACGGTTAGGGTGAAGATTGGACCTAGGGTTAGGGTTATCTTGAGGGCTAGGGTTAGAGAGACGGTTGGGGTAAGGATTGGACCTAGGGTTAGAGTTATGTTGTGGTCTAGGGTTAGAGAGACGGTTAGGGTTACGATTGGGCCTAGGGTTAGGGTTATGTTGAGGGCTAGGGTTAGAGGGACCGTTAGGGTTAGGTTTGGACCTAGGGTTAGGGTTATGTTGAGGGCTAGGGTTAGAGAGACGGTTAGGGTTAGGATTGGACCTAGGGTTAGGGTTATGCTGAGGGCTAGGGTTAGAGAGACGGTTAGTGTTAGGATTGGACCTAGGGTTAGGGTTATGTGGAGGGCTAGGGTTAAAGAGGTGGTTAGGGTTAGGATTGGACCTATGGCTAGGGTTAGGTTGAGGGCTAGGTTTAGAGAGACTGTTAGGGTTAGGATTGGACCTAGGCTTAGGGTTATGTTGAGGGCTAGGGTTAGAGAGACAGTTAGGGTGATGATTGGACCTAGGGTTAGGGTTATGTTGAGGGCTAGTGTTACAGAGACGGTTAGGGTTAGGATTGGACCTAGGGTTAGGGTTATGTGGAGGGCTAGGGTTAGATAGGCGGTTAGGGTTAGGATTGGACCAAGGGTTAGGGTTATGTTGAGGGCTAGGGTTAGAGAGGCAGTTAGGGGTAGGATTGGACCTAGGGCTAGGGTTAGGTTGAGGGCTAGGGTTAGAGAGACGCTTAGGGTTAGGTTTGGACTTAGGGTTAGGGTTATGTTGAGGGCTAGGGTTAGAGAGAGGGTTAGCGTTACGATTGGTCCTAGGTTTAGGGTTATGTTGAGGGCTAGGGTTAGAGAGACAGTTAGGGTTAGGATTGGACCTAGGATTAGGGTTATGTTGAGGGCTAGGCTTAGAGAGACGGTTAGGGTTAGGATTGGACCTAGGGTTTGGGTTATGTTGAGGGCTAGGGTTAGAGAGACGGTTAGGGTTAGGATTGGACCTAGGGTTAGGGTTATGCGGAGGGCTAGGGTTAGAGAGACGGTTAGGTTTAGGATTGGACCTAGGGTTAGGGTTATGTGGAGGGCTAGGATTAGAGAGGCGGTTAGGGTTAGGATTGGACCTAAGGCTAGGGTTAGGTTGAGGGCTAGGTTTAGAGAGACTGTTAGGGTTAGGATTGGACCTAGGGTTAGGGTTATGTTGAGGGGTAGGGTTCGAGAGACGGTTAGGGTGAGGATTGGACCTAGGGTTAGGGTTATGTGGAGGGCTAGGGTTAGAGAGGCGGTTAGGGTTAGGATTGGACCAAGGGTTAAGGTTATGTGGAGGGCTAGGGTTAGAGAGGCAGTTAGGGTTAGGATTGGACCTAGGGCTAGGGTTAGGTTGAGGGCTAGGGTTAGAGAGACGCTTAGGGTTAGGTTTGGACCTAGGGTTAGAGTTATGTTGAGGGCTAGGGTTAGAGAGACGGTTAGGGTTAGGATTGGACCTAGGGTTAGGGTTATGTTGAGGGCTAGGGTTAGAGAGACGGTTAGGGTTCGGATTGGACCTAGGGCTAGGGTGAGGTTGACAGCTAGGTTTACAGAGACTGTTAGGGTTAGGATTGGACCTAGGGTTAGGGTTATGTTGAGGGCTAGGGTTAGAGAGACGGTTAGGGTGAGGATTGGACCTAGTTTTAGGGTTATATTGAGGGCTAGGGTTAGAGAGAGGGTTAGGGTTAGGATTGGACCTAGGGCTAGTGTTAGGTTGAGGGCTAGGGTTAGAGAGACGGTTAGGGTTAGGATTTGACCTAGGGTTAAGGTTATGTTGAGGGCTAGGTTTAGAGAGACGGTTAGGGTGAGGATTGGACCTAGGGTTAGGGTTATGTTGAGGGCTAGGGTTAGAGAGACGGTTAGGGTTAGGATTGGACTTAGGGTTAGAGTTATGCTGAGGGCTAGGGTTAGAGATACGGTTAGGGTTAGGATTGGACCTAGGGTTAGGGTTATGATGAGGGCTAGGGTTAGAGAGACGGTTAGGTTTAGGATTGGACCTAGGGTTAGGGTTATGTTGAGGGCTAGGGTTAGAGAGACGGTTAGGGTTAGGATTGGACCCAGGGTTAGGGTTATGTTGAGGGCTAGGGTTAGAGAGACGGTTAGGGTTAGGATTGGACCTAGGGTAAGGTTAGGTTGAGGGCTAGGGTTAGAGAGACGGTTAGGGTTAGGATTGGACCTAAGGTTAGGGTTAGCTTGAGGGCTAGGGTTATAGAGAGGGTTAGGGTTAGGATTGGACCTAACGTTAGGGTTATGTTGAGGGCTAGGGTTAGAGAGACGGTAAGGGTTAGGATTGGACCTAGGGTTAGGGTTATGTTGAGGGCTAGTGTTAGAGAGACGGTTAGGGTTAGGATTGGACCTAGGCTTAGGGTTAGGTTGAGGGCTAGGGTTAGAGAGACGGTTAGGGTTAGGATTGGACCTAGGGTTAGGGTTATGTTGAGGGCTAGGGTAGGAGAGACGGTTATGGTGAGGATTGGACCTAGGGTTAGGGTTATGTTGAGGGCTAGGGTTAGAGAGACGGTTAGGGTTAGGATTGGACCTAGGGTTAGAGTTATGTTGAGGTCTAGGGTTAGAGAGACGGTTAGGGTTAGGACTGGACCCAGGGTTAGGGTTATGTTGAGGGCTAGGGTTAGAGAGATGGTTAGGGTTCGGATTGGGCCTAGGGCTAGGGTTAGGTTGAGGGCTAGGTTTAGAGAGACGGTTAGGGTTAGGATTGGACCTAGGGTTAGGGTTATGTTGAGGGCTAGGGATAGAGAGACGGTTAGGGTGAGGATTGGACCTAGGGTTAGGGTTATGTTGAGGGCTAGGGTTAGAGAGACGGTTAGGGTTAGGATTGGACCTAGGGTTAGAGTTATGCTGAGGGCTAGGATTAGAGAGACGGTTAGGGTTAGGATTGGTTCTAGGTTTAGGGTTATGTTGAGGGCTAGGTTTAGAGAGACAGTTAGGGTCAGGTTTGGACCTAGGGTTAGGGTTATGTTGAGGGCTAGGCTTAGAGAGAGGGTTAGGGTTAGGATTGGACCTAGGGTTAGGGTAATGCTGAGGGCTAGGGTTAGAGAGACGGTTAGGGTTAGGATTGGCCCTAGGGTTAGGGTAATGTGGAGGGCTAGGGTTAGAGAGGCGGTTAGGGTTAGGATTGGACCTAGGGCTAGGGTTAGGTTGAGGGCTAGGTTTAGAGAGACGGTTAGGGTTAAGATTGGACCTAGGGTTAGGGTTATGCTGAGGGCTAGGGTTAGAGAGACTGTTAGGGTTAGGATTGGACCTAGGGTTAGGGTTATGTGGAGGGCTAGGGTTAGAGAGGCGGTTAGGGTTAGGATTGGACCAAGGGTTAAGGTTATGTGGAGGGCTAGGTTTAGAGGGGCAGTTAGGGTTAGGATTGGACCTAGGGCTAGGGTTAGGTTGAGGGCTAGGGTTAGAGAGACGCTTAGGGTTAGGTTTGGACCTAGGGTTAGGGTTATGTTGAGGGCTAGGGTTCGAGAGACAGGGTGAGGATTGGACCTAAGGTTAGGGTTATGTTGAGGGCTAGGGTTAGAGAGACGGTTAGGGTTAGGATTGGACCTAGGGTTAGAGTTATGTTGAGGGCTAGGGTTAGAGAGACGGTTAGGGTTAGGATTGGACCTAGGGTTAGGGTTATGTTGAGGGCTAGGGTTAGAGAGACGGTTAGGGTTCGGATTGGACCTAGGGCTAGGGTGAGGTTGACGGCTAGGTATACAGAGACTGTTAGGGTTAGGATTGGACCTAGGGTTAGGGTTATGTTGAGGGTTAGGGTTAGAGAGACGGTTAGGGTGAGGATTGGACCTAGTTTTAGGGTTATATTGAGGGCTAGGGTTAGAGAGAGGGTTAGGGTTAGGATTGGACCTAGGGCTAGGGTTAGGTTGAGGGCTAGTGTTAGAGAGACGGTTAGGGTTAGGATTTGACCTAGGGTTAGGGTTATGTTGAGGGCTAGGTTTAGAGAGACGGTTATGGTGAGGATTGGACCTAGGGTTAGGGTTATGTTGAGGGCTAGGGTTAGAGAGACGGTTAGGGTTAGGATTGGACCTAGGGTTAAGGTTAGGTTGAGGGCTAGGGTTAGAGAGACGGTTAGTGTTAGGATTGGACCTAGGGTTAGGGTTAGGTTGAAGGCTAGGGTTAGAGAGAGTGTTAAGGTTAGGATTGGACCTAGGGTTAGGGTTATGTTGAGGGCTAGGGTTAGAGAGACGGTAAGGGTTAGGATTGGACCTAGGGTTAGGGTTATGTTGAGGGCTAGTGTTAGAGAGACGGTTAGGGTTAGGATTGGACCTAGGCTTAGGGTTAGGTGGAGGGCTAGGGTTAGAGAGACGGTTAGGGTTTAGGATTGGACATAGGATTAGGGTTATGTTGAGGGCTAGGGTTAGAGAGACGGTTAGGGTTAGGATTGGACCTAGGGTTAGTGTTATGTTGAGGGCTAAGGTTAGAGAGACGGTTAGGGTTAGGATTGGACCTAGGGTTAGGGTTATGTTGAGGGCTAGGGTTAGAGAGACGGTTAGGGTTACGATTGGTCCTAGTTTTAGGTTTATTTTGAGGGCTAGGGTTAGAGAGACAGTTAGGGTTAGGATTGGACCTAGGGTTAGGGTTAGGGTTAGGGTTATGCTGAGGGCTAGGGTTAGAGAGACGGTTAGCGTTAGGATTGGACCTAGGGTTAGGGTTATGAGGAGGGCTAGGGATAGAGAGCCGGTTAGGGTTAGGATTGGACCAAGGGTTAGGGTTATGTGGAGGGCTAGGGTTAGAGAGGCAGTTAGGGTTAGGATTGGACCTAGGGCTAGGGTTAGGTTGAGGGCTAGGGTTAGAGAGACCCTTAGGGTTAGGTTTGGACCTAGGGTTAGGGTTATGTTGAGGGCTAGGGTTAGAGAGACGGTTAGGGTTACGATTGGTCCTAGGTTTAGGGTTATGTTGAGGGCTAGGGTTAGAGAGACAGTTAGGGTTAGGATTGGACCTAGGGCTAGGGTTAGGTTGAGGGCTAGGGTTAGTGAGACTCTTAGGGTTAGGTTTGGACCTAGGGTTAGGGTTATGTTGAGGGCTAGGGTTAGAGAGACAATTAGGGTGAGGATTGGAACTAGGGTTAGGGTTTTGTTGAGGTCTAGGGTTAGAGAGACGGTTAGGGTTAGGATTGGACCTAGGGTTAGAGTTATGTTGAGGGCTTGGGTTAGAGAGACGGTTAGGGTTAGGATTGGACCTAAGGATAGGGTTATGTTGAGGGCTAGGGTTAGAGAGACGGTTAAGGTTACGATTGGACCTAGGGTTAAGGTTAGGTTGAGGGCTAGGGTTAGAGAGACGGTTAGGGTTAGGATTGGACCTAGGGTTAGAGTTAGGTTGAGGGCAAGGGTTAGAGAGACGGTTAGGGTTAGGATTGGACCTAGGGTTAGGGTTATGTTGAGGGCTAGGGTTAGAGAGACAGATAGGGTTAGGATTGGAACTAGGGTTAGGGTTATGTTAAGGGCTAGGGTTAGAAAGACGTTTAGGGTTAGGATTGGACCTAGGGTTAGGCTTATGTTGATGGCTAGGCCTACAGAGACGGTTAGGGTTATAATTGGACCTAGGGTTAGGGTTATGTTGAGGGCTAGGGTTAGAGAGACAGATAGGGTTAGGATTGGACCTAGGGTTAGGGTTAGGTTGAGGGCTAGGTTTAGAGAGACGGTTAGGGTTAGGATTGGACCTAGGGTTAGGGTTATGTTGAGGGCTAGGGTAGGAGAGACGGTTATGGTGAGGATTGGACCTAGGGTTAGGGTTATGTTGAGGGCTAGGGTTAGAGAGACGGTTAGGGTTAGGATTGGACCTAGGGTTAGGGTTATGTTGAGGGCTAGGGATAGAGAGACGGTTAGGGTGAGGATTGGACCTAGGGTTAGGGTTATGTTGAGGGCTAGGGTTAGAGAGGCAGTTAGGGTTAGGATTGGACCTAGGGCTAGGGTTAGGTTGAGGGCTAGGGTTAGAGAGACGCTTAGGGTTAGGTTTGGACTTAGGGTTAGGGTTATGTTGAGGGCTAGGGTTAGAGAGACGGTTAGGGTTACGATTGGTCCTAGGTTTAGGGTTATGTTGAGGGCTAGGGTTAGAGAGACAGTTAGGGTTAGGATCGGACCTAGGATTAGGGTTATGTTGAGGGCTAGGCTTAGAGAGACGGTTAGGGTTAGGATTGGACCTAGGGTTAGGGTTACGTTGAGGGCTAGGGTTAGAGAGACGGTTAGGGTGAGGATTGGATCTAGGGTTAGGGTTATGTTGAGGGCTAGTGTTACAGAGACGGTTAGGGTTAGGATTGGACCTAGGGTTAGGGTTATGTTGAGGACTAGGGTTAGAGACGGTTAGGGTTAGGATTGGACCTAGGGTTAAGGTTATGTTGAGGGCTAGGTTTAGAGAGACGGTTAGGGTTAAGATTGGACCTAGGGTTAGGGTTATGCAGAGGGCTAGGGTTAGAGAGACTGTTAGGGTTAGGATTGGACCTAGGGTTAGGGTTATGTGGAGGGCTAGGGTTAGAGAGGTGGTTAGGGTTAGGATTGGACCAAGCGTTAAGGTTATGTGGAGGGCTAGGGTTAGAGAGGCAGTTAGGGATAGGATTGGACCTAGGGCTAGGGTTAGGTTGAGGGCTAGGGTTAGAGAGACGGTTAGGGTTAGGATTGGACCTAGGGTTAGGGTTATGTTGAGGGCTAGGGTAGGAGAGACGGTTATGGTGAGGATTGGACCTAGGGTTAGGGTTATGTTGAGGGCTAAGTTTAGAGAGACGGTTAGGGTTAGGATTGGACCTAGGGTTAGAGTTCTGTTGAGGGCTAGGGTTAGAGAGACGGTTAGGGTTAGGATTGGACCTAGGGTTACGGTTATGTTGAGGGCTAGGGTTAGAGAGACGGTTAAGGTTCGGATTGGACCTAGGGCTAGGGTTAGGTTGAGGGCTAGGGTTAGAGAGACGGTTAGGGTTAGGATTGGACCTAGGGTTAGGGTTATGTTGAGGGCTAGGGATAGAGAGACGTTTAGGGTGAGGATTGGACCTAGGGTTAGGGTTATGTTGAGGGCTAGGGTTAGAGAGACGGTTAGGGTTAGGACTGGACCTAGGGTTAGAGTTATGCTGAGGGCTAGGGTTAGAGAGACGGTTAGGGTTACGATTGGTTCTAGGTTTAGGGTTATGTTGAGGGCTAGGTTTAGAGAGACAGTTAGGGTTAGGTTTGGACCTAGGGTTAGGGTTATGATGAGGGCTAGGCTTAGAGAGAGGGTTAGGGTTAGGATTGGACCTAGGGTTAGGGTTATGCTGAGAGCTAGGGTTAGAGAGACGGTTAGGGTTAGGATTGGACCTAGGGTTAGGGTTATGTGGAGGGCTAGGGTTAGAGAGGCGGTTAGGGTTAGGATTGGACCTAGGGCTAGGGTTAGGTTGAGGGCTAGGTTTAGAGAGACTGTTAGGGTAAGGATTGGACCTAGGGTTAGGGTTATGTTGAGGGCTTGGGTTCGAGAGACGGTTAGGGTGAGGATTGGACCTAGGGTTAGGGTTATGTTGAGGGCTAGTGTTACAGAGACGGTTAGGGTTAGGATTGGACCTAGGGTTAGGGTTATGTTGAGGGCTAGGGTTAGAGACGGTTAGGGTTAGGATTGGACCTAGGGTTAGGGTTATGTTGAGGGCTAGGTTTAGAGAGACTGTTAGGGTTAAGATTCGACCTAGGGTTAGGGTTATGCTGAGGGCTAGGGTTAGAGAGACGGTTAGGGTTAGGATTGGACCTAGGGTTAGGGTTATGTGGAGGGCTAGGGTTAGAGAGGCGGTTAGGGTTAGGATTGGACCAAGGGTTAAGGTTATGTGGAGGGCTAGGGTTAGAGAGGCAGTTAGGGTTAGGATTGGACCTAGGGCTAGGGTTAGGTTGAGTTCTAGGGTTAGAGAGACGCTTAGGGTTAGGTTTGGACCTAGGGTTAGGGTTATGTTGAGGGCTAGGGTTCGAGAGACAGTTAGGGTGAGGATTGGACCTAAGGTTAGGGTTATGTTGAGGGCTAGGGTTAGAGAGACGGTTAGGGTTAGGATTGGACCTAGGGTTAGAGTTATGTTGAGGGCTAGGGTTAGAGAGACGGTTAGGGTTAGGATTGGACCTAGGGTTAGGGTTATGTTGAGGGCTAGGGTTAGAGAGACGGTTAGGGTTCGGATTGGACCTAGGGCTAGGGTGAGGTTGACGGCTAGGTTTACAGAGACTGTTAGGGTTAGGATTGGACCTAGGGTTAGGGTTATGTTGAGGGCTAGGGTTAGAGAGACGGTTAGGGTGAGGATTGGACCTAGTTTTAGGGTTATATTCAGGGCTAGGGTTAGAGAGAGGGTTAGGGTTAGGATTGGACCTAGGGCTAGGGTTAGGTTGAGGGCTAGGGTGAGAGAGACGGTTAGGGTTAGGATTTGACCTAGGGTTAGGGTTATGTTGAGGGCTAGGTTTAGAGAGACGGTTAGGGTGAGGATTGGACCTAGGGTTAGGGTTATGTTGAGGGCTAGGGTTAGAGAGATGGTTAGGGTTAGGATTGGACCTAGGGTTAGAGTTATGCTGAGGGCTAGGGTTAGAGAGACGGTTAGGGTTAGGATTGGACCTAGGGTTAGGGTTATGTTGAGGGCTAGGGTTAGAGAGACGGTTAGGTTTAGGATTGGACCTAGGGTTAGGATTATGTTGAGGGCTAGGGTTAGAGAGACGGTTAGGGTTAGGATTGGACCCAGGGTTAGGGTTATGTTGAGGGCTAGGGTTAGAGAGACGGTTAGGTTTAGGATTGGACCTAGGGTTAAGGTTAGGTTGAGGGCTAGGGTTAGAGAGACGGTTAGGGTTAGGATTGGACCTAGGGTTAGGGTTAGGTTGAGGGCTAGGGCTAGAGAGAGGGTTAGGGTTAGGATTGGACCTAGGGTTAGGGTTATGTTGAGGGCTAGGGTTAGAGAGACGGTAAGGGTTAGGATTGGACCTAGGGTTAGGGTTATGTTGAGGGCTAGTGTTAGAAGGACGGTTAGGGTTAGGATTGGACCTAGGCTTAGGGTTAGGTTGAGGGCTAGGGTTAGAGAGACGTTTAGGGTTTAGGATTGGACATAGGATTAGGGTTATGTTGAGGGATAGGGTTAGAGAGACGGTTAGGGTTAGGATTGGACCTATGGTTAGTGTTATGTTGAGGGCTAAGGTTAGAGAGACATTTAGGGTTAGGATTGGACCTAGGGTTAGGGTTATGTTGAGGGCTAGGGTTAGAGAGACGGTTAGGGTTACGATTGGTCGTAGTTTTAGGTTTATGTTGAGGGCTAGGGTTAGAGAGAGAGTTAGGGTTAGGATTGGACCTAGAGTTAGGGTTAGGGTTAGGGTTATGCTGAGGGCTAGGGTTAGAGAGACGGTTTAGGTTAGGATTGGACCAAGGGTTAGGGTTATGTGGAGGGCTAGGGTTAGAGAGGTAGTTAGGGTTAGGATTGGACCTAGGGCTAGGGTTAGGTTGAGGGCTAGGGTTAGAGAGACGCTTCGGGTTAGGTTTGGACCTAGGGTTAGGGTTATGTTGAGGGCTAGGGTTAGAGAGACGGTTAGGGTTACGATTGGTCCTAGGTTTAGGGTTATGTTTAGAGCTAGGGTTAGAGAGACAGTTAGGGTTAGGATTGGACCTAGGTCTAGGGTTAGGTTGAGGGCTAGTGTTAGAGAGACGGTTAGGGTTAGGATTGGACCTAGGGTTAGGGTTATGTTGAGGGCTGGGGATAGAGAGACGGTTAGGGTGAGGATTGGACCTAGGGTTAGGGTTATGTTTAGGGCTAGAGTTAGAGAGACGGTTAGGGTTAGGATTGGACCTAGGGTAAGGGTTATGTTGAGGGCTAGGGTTAGAGAGACGGTTAGGGTTCGGATTGGACCTACGGCTAGGGTTAGGTTGAGGGCTAGGGTTAGAGAGACGGTTAGGGTTAGGATTGGACCTAGGGTTAGGGTTATGTTGAGGGCTAGGGATAGAGAGACGGTTAGGGTGAGGATTGGACCTAGGGTTAGGGTTATGTTGAGGGCTAGGGTTAGAGAGACGGTTAGGGTTAGGATTGGACCTAGGGTTAGAGTTATGCTGAGGGCTAGGGTTAGAGAGACGGTTAGGGTTACGATTGGTTCTAGGTTTAGGGTTATGTTGAGGGCTAGGTTTAGAGAGACAGTTAGGGTTAGGTTTGGACCTAGGGTTAGGGTAATGTTGAGGGCTAGGCTTAGAGAGAGGGTTAGGGTTAGGATTGGACCTAAGGTTAGGGTTATCTTGAGGGCTAGGTTTAGAGAGACGGTTGGGGTAAGGATTGGACCTAGGGTTAGAGTTATGTTGAGGTCTAGTGTTAGAGAGACGGTTAGGGTTAGGATTGGACCTAGGGTTAGGGTTATGTAGAGGGCTAGGGTTAGAGGGACAGTTAGGGTTAGGTTTGGACCTAGGGTTAGGGTTATGTTGAGGGCTAGGGTTAGAGAGACAGTTAGGGTGATGATTGGACCTAGGGTTAGGGTTATGTTGAGGGCTAGTGTTACCGAGACGGTTAGGGTTAGGATTGGACCTAGGGTTAGGGTTATGTTGAGGGCTAGGGTTAGAGAGACGGTTAGGGTTAGGATTGGACCTAGGGTTAGGGTTATGTTGAGGGCTAGGTTTAGAGAGACGGTTAGGGTTAAGATTGGACCTAGGGTTAGGGTTATGCTGAGGGCTAGGGTTAGACAGACGGTTAGGTTTAGGATTGGACCTAGGGTTAGGGTTATGTGGAGGGCTAGGGTTAGTTAGGCGGTTAGGGTTAGGATTGGACCAAGGGTTAGGGTTATGTGGAGGGCTAGGGTTAGAGAGTCAGTTAGGGTTAGGATTGGACCTAGGGCTAGGGTTAGGTTGAGGGCTAGGGTTAGAGAGACGCTTAGGGTTAGGTTTGGACCTAGGATTAGGGTTATGTTGAGGGCTAGGGTTAGAGAGACGGTTAGGGTTACGATTGGTCCTAGGTTTAGGGTTATGTGGAGGGCTAGGGTTAGAGAGGCGGTTAGGGTTAGAATTGGACCTAGGGCTAGGGTTAGGTTGAGGGCTAGGTTTAGAGAGACTGTTAGGTTTAGGATTGGACCTAGGGTTAGGGTTATGTTGAGGGCTAGGGTTAGAGAGACAGTTAGGGTGATGATTGGACCTAGGGTTAGAGTTATGTTGAGGGCTAGGGTTAGAGAGACGGTTAGGGTTAGGATTGGACCTAGGGTTAGGGTTATGTTGAGGGCCAGGGATAGAGAGACGGTTAGGGTTAGGATTGGACCTAAGGTTAGGGTTATGTTGAGGGCTAGGGTTAGAGACACGGTTAAGGTTACGATTGGACCTAGGGTTAAGGTTAGGTTGAGGGCTAGGGTTAGAGAGACGATTAGGGTTAGGATTGGACCTAGGGTTAGGGTTAGGTTGAGGGCAAGGGTTAGAGAGACGGTTAGGGTTAGGATTGGACCTAGGGTTAGGGTTATGTTGAGGGCTAGGATTAGAGAGACAGATAGGGTTAGGATTGGAACTAGGGTTAGGGTTATGTTGAGAGCTAGGGTTAAAGAGACCTTTAGGGTAAGGATTGGACCTAGGGTTAGGCTTATGTTGATGGCTAGGCTTACAGAGACGGTTAGGGTTAGAATTGGACCTAGGGTTAGGGTTATGTTGAGGGCTAGGGTTAGAGAGACAGATAGGGTTAGGATTGGACCTAGGGTTAGGGTTAGATTGAGGGCTAGGGTTAGAGAGACGGTTAGGGTTAGGATTGGACCTAGGGTTAAGGTTAGGTTGAGGGCTAGGGTTAGAGAGACGGTTAGGGTTAGGATTGGACCTAGGGTTAGGGTTAGGTTGAGGGCTAGGGTTAGAGAGAGCGTTAGGGTTAGGATTGGACCTAGGGTTAGGGTTATGTTGAGGGCTAGGGTTAGAGAGACGGTAAGGGTTAGGATTGGACCTAGGGTTAGGGTTATGTTGAGGGCTAGTGTTAGAGAGACGGTTAGGGTTAGGATTGGACCTAGGGTTAGAGTTATGTTGAGGGCTAGGGTTAGAGAGACGGTTAGGGTTAGGATTGGACCTAGGGTTAGGGTTATGTTGAGGGCTAGGTTTAGAGAGACGGTTAGGGTTCGGATTGGACCTAGGGCTAGGGTGAGGTTGACGGCTAGGTTTACAGAGACTGTTAGGGTTAGGATTGGCCCTAGGGTTAGGGTTATGTTCAGGGCTAGGTTTAGAGAGACGGTTAGGGTGAGGATTGGACCTAGTTTTAGGGTTATATTGAGGGCTAGGGTTAGAGAGAGGGTTAGGGTTAGGATTGGACCTAGGGCTAGGGTTAGGTTGAGGGCTAGGGTTAGAGAGACGGTTAGGGTTAGGATTTGACCTAGGGTTAGGGTTATGTTGAGGGCTAGGGTTAGAGAGACGGTTAGGGTGAGGATTGGATCTAGGGTTAGGGTTATGTTGAGGGCTAGGGTTAGAGAGACGGTTAGGGTTAGGATTGGACCTAGGGTTAGAGTTATGCTGAGGGCTAGGGTTAGAGAGACGGTTAGGGTTAGGATTGGACCTAGGGCTAGGGTTATGTTGAGGGCTAGGGTTAGAGAGACGGTTAGGTTTAGGATTGGACCTAGGGTTAGGATTATGTTGAGGGCTAGGGTTAGAGAGACGGTTAGGGTTAGGATTGGACCTATGGTTAGTGTTATGTTGAGGGCTAAGGTTAGAGAGACGGTTAGGGTTAGGATTGGACCTAGGGTTAGGGTTATGTTGAGGGCTAGGGTTAGAGAGACGGTTAGGGTTACGATTGGTCCTAGTTTTAGGTTTATTTTGAGGGCTCGGGTTAGAGAGACAGTTAGGGTTAGGATTGGACCTAGGGTTAGGGTTAGGGTTAGGGTTATGCTGAGGGCTAGGGTTAGAGAGACGGTTAGCGTTAGGATTGGACCTAGGGTTAGGGTTATGAGGAGGACTAGGGATAGAGAGGCGGTTAGGGTTAGGATTGGACCAAGGGTTAGGGTTATGTGGAGGGCTAGGGTTAGAGAGGCAGTTAGGGTTAGGATTGGACCTAGGGCTAGGGTTAGGTTGAGGGCTAGGGTTAGAGAGACGCTTAGGGTTAGGTTTGGACCTAGGGTTAGGGTTATGTTGAGCGCTAGGGTTAGAGAGACGGTTAGGGTTACGAATGGACCTAGGGTTAGGGTTATGTTGAGCGCTAGGGTTAGAGAGACGGTTAGGGTTACGAATGGACCTAGGGTTAAGGTTAGGTTGAGGGCTAGGGTTAGAGAGACAGTTAGGGTTAGGATTGGACCTAGGGTTAGGGTTAGGTTGAGGGCAAGGGTTAGAGAGACGGTTAGGGTTAGGATTGGACCTAGGGTTAGGGTTATGTTGAGGACTAGGATTAGAGAGACAAATAGGCTTAGGATTGGAACTAGGGTTAGGGTTATGTTGAGGGCTAGGGTTAGAGAGACGTTTAGGGTTAGGATTGGACCTAGGGTTAGGCTTATGTTGATGGCTAGGCTTACAGAGACGGTTAGGGTTAAAATTGGACCTAGGGTTAGGGTTATGTTGAGGGCTAGGGTTAGAGAGACGGATAGGGTTAGGATTGGACCTAGGGTTAGGGTTAGGTTGAGGGCTAGGGTTAGAGAGACGGTTAGGGTTAGGATTGGACCTAGGGTTTGGGTTATGTTGAGGGCTAGGGTAGGAGAGACGGTTATGGTGAGGATTGGACCTAGGGTTAGGGTTATGTTGAGGGCTAAGTTTAGAGAGACGGTTAGGGTTAGGATTGGACCTAGGGTTAGAGTTATGTTGAGGGCTAGGGTTAGAGAGACGGTTAGGGTTAGGATTGGACCTAGGGTTACGGTTATGTTGAGGGCTAGGGTTAGAGAGACGGTTAGGGTTCGGATTGGACCTAGGGCTAGGGTTAGGTTGAGGGCTAGGGTTAGAGAGACGGTTAGGGTTAGGATTGGACCTAGGGTTAGGGTTATGTTGAGGGCTAGGGATAGAGAGACGTTTAGGGTGAGGATTGGACCTAGGGTTAGGGTTATGTTGAGGGCTAGGGTTAGAGAGACGGTTAGGGTTAGGACTGGACCTAGGGTTAGAGTTATGCTGAGGGCTAGGGTTAGAGAGACGGTTAGGGTTACGATTGGTTCTAGGTTTAGGGTTATGTTGAGGGCTAGGTTTAGAGAGACAGTTAGGGTTAGGTTTGGACCTAGGGTTAGGGTTATGATGAGGGCTAGGCTTAGAGAGAGGGTTAGGGTTAGGATTGGACCTAGGGTTAGGGTTATGCTGAGAGCTAGGGTTAGAGAGATGGTTAGGGTTAGGATTGGACCTAGGGTTAGGGTTATGTGGAGGGCTAGGGTTAGAGAGGCGGTTAGGGTTAGGATTGGACCTAGGGCTAGGGTTAGGTTGAGGGCTAGGTTTAGAGAGACTGTTAGGGTAAGGATTGGACCTAGGGTTAGGGTTATGTTGAGGGCTTGGGTTCGAGAGACGGTTAGGGTGAGGATTGGACCTAGGGTTAGGGTTATGTTGAGGGCTAGTGTTACAGAGACGGTTAGGGTTAGGATTGGACCTAGGGTTAGGGTTATGTTGAGGGCTAGGGTTAGAGACGGTTAGGGTTAGGATTGGACCTAGGGTTAGGGTTATGTTGAGGGCTAGGTTTAGAGAGACTGTTAGGGTTAAGATTCGACCTAGGGTTAGGGTTATGCTGAGGGCTAGGGTTAGAGAGACGGTTAGGGTTAGGATTGGACCTAGGGTTAGGGTTATGTGGAGGGCTAGGGTTAGAGAGGCGGTTAGGGTTAGGATTGGACCAAGGGTTAAGGTTATGTGGAGGGCTAGGGTTAGAGAGGCAGTTAGGGTTAGGATTGGACCTAGGGCTAGGGTTAGGTTGAGTTCTAGGGTTAGAGAGACGCTTAGGGTTAGGTTTGGACCTAGGGTTAGGGTTATGTTGAGGGCTAGGGTTCGAGAGACAGTTAGGGTGAGGATTGGACCTAAGGTTAGGGTTATGTTGAGGGCTAGGGTTAGAGAGACGGTTAGGGTTAGGATTGGACCTAGGGTTAGAGTTATGTTGAGGGCTAGGGTTAGAGAGACGGTTAGGGTTAGGATTGGACCTAGGGTTAGGGTTATGTTGAGGGCTAGGGTTAGAGAGACGGTTAGGGTTCGGATTGGACCTAGGGCTAGGGTGAGGTTGACGGCTAGGTTTACAGAGACTGTTAGGGTTAGGATAGGACCTAGGGTTAGGGTTATGTTGAGGGCTAGGGTTAGAGAGACGGTTAGGGTGAGGATTGGACCTAGTTTTAGGGTTATATTCAGGGCTAGGGTTAGAGAGAGGGTTAGGGTTAGGATTGGACCTAGGGCTAGGGTTAGGTTGAGGGCTAGGGTGAGAGAGACGGTTAGGGTTAGGATTTGACCTAGGGTTAGGGTTATGTTGAGGGCTAGGTTTAGAGAGACGGTTAGGGTGAGGATTGGACCTAGGGTTAGGGTTATGTTGAGGGCTAGGGTTAGAGAGACGGTTAGGTTTAGGATTGGACCTAGGGTTAGGATTATGTTGAGGGCTAGGGTTAGAGAGACGGTTAGGGTTAGGATTGGACCCAGGGTTAGGGTTATGTTGAGGGCTAGGGTTAGAGAGACGGTTAGGTTTAGGATTGGACCTAGGGTTAAGGTTAGGTTGAGGGCTAGGGTTAGAGAGACGGTTAGGGTTAGGATTGGACCTAGGGTTAGGGTTAGGTTGAGGGCTAGGGCTAGAGAGAGGGTTAGGGTTAGGATTGGACCTAGGGTTAGGGAGATGTTGAGGGCTAGGGTTAGAGAGACGGTAAGGGTTAGGATTGGACCTAGGGTTAGGGTTATGTTGAGGGCTAGTGTTAGAAGGACGGTTAGGGTTAGGATTGGACCTAGGCTTAGGGTTAGGTTGAGGGCTAGGGTTAGAGAGACGTTTAGGGTTTAGGATTGGACATAGGATTAGGGTTATGTTGAGGGATAGGGTTAGAGAGACGGTTAGGGTTAGGATTGGACCTATGGTTAGTGTTATGTTGAGGGCTAAGGTTAGAGAGACATTTAGGGTTAGGATTGGACCTAGGGTTAGGGTTATGTTGAGGGCTAGGGTTAGAGAGACGGTTAGGGTTACGATTGGTCGTAGTTTTAGGTTTATGTTGAGGGCTAGGGTTAGAGAGAGAGTTAGGGTTAGGATTGGACCTAGAGTTAGGGTTAGGGTTAGGGTTATGCTGAGGGCTAGGGTTAGAGAGACGGTTATGGTTAGGATTGGACCAAGGGTTAGGGTTATGTGGAGGGCTAGGGTTAGAGAGGCAGTTAGGGTTAGGATTGGACCTAGGGCTAGGGTTAGGTTGAGGGCTAGGGTTAGAGAGACGCTTCGGGTTAGGTTGGGACCTAGGGTTAGGGTTATGTTGAGGGCTAGGGTTAGAGAGACGGTTAGGGTTACGATTGGTCCTAGGTTTAGGGTTATGTTTAGAGCTAGGGTTAGAGAGACAGTTAGGGTTAGGATTGGACCTAGGTCTAGGGTTAGGTTGAGGGCTAGTGTTAGAGAGACGGTTAGGGTTAGGATTGGACCTAGGGTTAGGGTTAGGATTAGGGTTATGCTGAGGGCTAGGGTTAGAGTGACAGTTAGAGTTAGGATTGGACCTAGGGTTAGGGTTATGTGGAGGGCTAGGGTTAGAGCGGCGGTTAGGGTTAGGATTGGACCAAGGGTTAGGGTTATGTGGAGGGCTAGTGTTACAGAGACGGTTAGGGTTAGGGTTGGACCTAGTGTTAGGGTTATGTTGAGGGCTAGGGTTAGAGACGGGTAGGGTTAGGATTGGACCTAGGGTTAGGGTTATGTTGAGGGCTAGGTTTAGAGAGACGGTTAGGGTTAAGATTGGACCTAGGGTTAGGGTTATGCTGAGGGCTAGGGTTAGACAGACGGTTAGGTTTAGGATTGGACCTAGGGTTAGGGTTATGTGGAGGGCTAGGGTTAGTTAGGCGGTTAGGGTTAGGATTGGACCAAGGGTTAGGGTTATGTGGAGGGCTAGGGTTAGAGAGTCAGTTAGGGTTAGGATTGGACCTAGGGCTAGGGTTAGGTTGAGGGCTAGGGTTAGAGAGACGCTTAGGGTTAGGTTTGGACCTAGGGTTAGGGTTATGTTGAGGGCTAGGGTTAGAGAGACGGTTAGGGTTACGATTGGTCCTAGGTTTAGGGTTATGTTGAGGGCTAGGGTTAGAGAGACGGTTAGGGTTAGGATTGGACCTAGGGCTAGGGTAAGGTTGAGGGCTAGTGTTAGAGAGACGCTTAGGGTTAGGTTTGGACCTAGGGTTAGGGTTATGTTGAGGGCTAGGGTTAGAGAGACGATTATGGTGAGGATTGCACCTAGGGTTAGGGTTATGTTGAGGGCTAGGGTTAGAGAGACGGTTAGGGTTAGGATTGGACCTAGGGTTAGAGTTATGTTGAGGGCTAGGGTTAGAGAGACGGTTAGGGTTAGGATTGGACCTAGGGTTAGGGTTATGTTGAGGGCCAGGGATAGAGAGACGGTTAGGGGTAGGATTGGACCTAAGGTTAGGGTTATGTTGAGGGCTAGGGTTAGAGACACGGTTAAGGTTACGATTGGACCTAGGGTTAAGGTTAGGTTGAGGGCTAGGGTTAGAGAGACGATTAGGGTTAGGATTGGACCTAGGGTTAGGGTTAGGTTGAGGGCTAGGATTAGAGAGACAGATAGGGTTAGGATTGGAACTAGGGTTAGGGTTATGTTGAGAGCTAGGGTTAAAGAGACCTTTAGGGTAAGGATTGGACCTAGGGTTAGGCTTATGTTGATGGCTAGGCTTACAGAGACGGTTAGGGTTAGAATTGGACCTAGGGTTAGGGTTATGTTGAGGGCTAGGGTTAGAGAGACAGATAGGGTTAGGATTGGACCTAGGGTTGGGGTTAGGTTGAGGGCTAGGGTTAGAGAGACGGTTAGGGTTAGGATTGGACCTAGGGTTAGGGTTATGTTGAGGGCTAGGGTAGGAGAGACGGTTATGCTGAGGATTGGACCTAGGGTTAGGGTTATGTTGAGGGCTAGGGTTAGAGAGACGGTTAGAGTTAGGATTGGACTTAGGGTTAGAGTTATGTTGAGGGCTAGGGTTAGAGAGACAGTTAGGGTGATGATTGGACCTAGGGTTAGGGTTATGTTGAGGGCTAGTGTTACCGAGATGGTTAGGGTTAGGATTGGACCTAGGGTTAGGGTTATGTTGAGGGCTAGGGTTAGAGAGACGGTTAGGGTTAGGATTGGACCTAGGGTGAGGGTTATGTTGAGGGCTAGGTTTAGAGAGACGGTTAGGGTTAAGATTGGACCTAGGGTTAGGGTTATGCTGAGGGCTAGGGTTAGAGAGACGGTTAGGTTTAGGATTGGACCTAGGGTTAGGGTTATGTGGAGGGCTAGGGTTAGTTAGGCGGTTAGGGTTAGGATTGGACCAAGGGTTAGGGTTATGTGGAGGGCTAGGGTTAGAGAGTCAGTTAGGGTTAGGATTGGACCTAGGGCTAGGGTTAGGTTGAGGGCTAGGGTTAGAGAGACGCTTAGGGTTAGGTTTGGACCTAGGGTTAGGGTTATGTTGAGGGCTAGGGTTAGAGAGACGGTTAGGGTTACGATTGGTCCTAGGTTTAGGGTTATGTTGAGGGCTAGGGTTAGAGAGACGGTTAGGGTTAGGATTGGACCTAGGGCTAGGGTAAGGTTGAGGGCTAGTGTTAGAGAGACGCTTAGGGTTAGGTTTGGACCTAGGGTTAGGGTTATGTTGAGGGCTAGGGTTAGAGAGACGATTATGGTGAGGATTGCACCTAGGGTTAGGGTTATGTTGAGGGCTAGGGTTAGAGAGACGGTTAGGGTTAGGATTGGACCTAGGGTTAGAGTTATGTTGAGGGCTAGGGTTAGAGAGACGGTTAGGGTTAGGATTGGACCTAGGGTTAGAGTTATGTTGAGGGCCAGGGATAGAGAGACGGTTAGGGTTAGGATTGGACCTAAGGTTAGGGTTATGTTGAGGGCTAGGGTTAGAGACACGGTTAAGGTTACGATTGGACCTAGGGTTAAGGTTAGGTTGAGGTCTAGGGTTAGAGAGACGATTAGGGTTAGGATTGGATCTAGGGTTAGGGTTATGTTGAGGGCTAGGGTTAGAGAGACAGATAGGGTTAGGATTGGAACTAGGGTTAGGGTTATGTTGAGGGCTAGGGTTAAAGAGACCTTTAGGGTAAGGATTGGACCTAGGGTTAGGCTTATGTTGATGGCTAGGCTTACAGAGACGGTTAGGGTTAGAATTGGACCTAGGGTTAGGGTTATGTTGAGGGCTAGGGTTAGAGAGACAGATAGGGTTAGGATTGGACCTAGGGTTAGGGTTAGGTTGAGGGCTAGGGTTAGAGAGACAGTTAGGGTTAGGATTGGACCTAGGGTTAGGGTTATGTTGAGGGCTAGGGTAGGAGAGACGGTTATGCTGAGGATTGGACCTAGGGTTAGGGTTATGTTGAGGGCTAGGGTTAGAGAGACGGTTAGAGTTAGGATTGGACTTAGGGTTAGAGTTATGTTGAGGGCTAGGGTTAGAGAGACGGTTAGGGTTAGGATTGGACCTAGGGTTAGGGTTATGTTGAGGGCTAGGGTTAGAGAGACGGTTAGGGTTCTGATTGGACCTAGGGCTAGGGTTAGGTTGAGGGCTAGGGTTAGAGAGACGTTTAGGGTTAGGATTGGACCTAGGGTTAGGGTTATGTTGAGGGCTAGGGATAGAGAGACGGTTAGGGTGAGGATTGGACCTAGGGTTAGGGTTATGTTGAGGGCTAGGGTTAGAGAGGCAGTTAGGGTTAGGATTGGACCTAGGGCTAGGGTTAGGTTGAGGGCTAGGGTTAGAGAGACGCTTAGGGTTAGGTTTGGACTTAGGATTAGGGTTATGTTGAGGGCTAGGGTTAGAGAGGCGGTTAGGGTTAGGATTGGACCTAGGGTTAGGGTTATGTTGACGGCTAAGGTTAGAGAGACGGTTAGGTTTAGGATTGGACCTAGGGTTAGGGTTATGTTGAGGGTTAGGGTTAGAGAGACGGTTAGGGTTAGGATTGGACCCACGGTTAGGGTTATGTTGAGGGCTAGGTTTAGAGAGACGGTTAGGGTTACGATTGGTCCTAGGTTTAGGGTTATGTTGAGGGCTAGGGTTAGAGAGATAGTTAGGGTTAGGATTGGACCTAGGATTAGGGTTATGTTGAGGGCTAGGCTTAGAGAGACGGTTAGGGTTAGGATTGGACCTAGGGTTAGGGTTATGTTGGGGGCTAGGGTTAGAGAGACGGTTAGGGTTAGGATTGGACCTAGGGCTAGGGTTAGGTTGAGGGCTAGGTTTAGAGAGACTGTTAGGGTTAGGATTGGACCTAGGGTTAGGGTTATGTTGAGGGCTAGGGTTCGAGAGACGGTTAGGGTGAGGATTGGATCTAGGGTTAGGTTTATTTTGAGGGCTAGTGTTACAGAGACGGTTAGGGTTAGGATTGGACCTAGGGTTAGGGTTATGTTGAGGGCTAGGCTTGGAGACGGTTAGGGTTAGGATTGGACCTAGGGTTAGGGTTATGTTGAGGGCTAGGTTTAGAGAGACGGTTAGGGTTAAGATTGGACCTAGGGTTAGGGTTATGCTGAGGGCTAGGGTTAGAGAGACGGTTAGGGTTAGGATTGGACCTAGGGTTAGGGTTATGTGGAGGGCTAGGGTTAGTTAGGCGGTTAGGGTTAGGATTGGACCAAGGGTTAGGGTTATGTGGAGGGCTAGGGTTAGAGAGTCAGTTAGGGTTAGGATTGGACCTAGGGCTAGGGTTAGGTTGAGGGCTAGGGTTAGAGAGACGCTTAGGGTTAGGTTTGGACCTAGGGTTAGGGTTTGGTTGAGGGCTAGGGTTCGAGAGACAGTTAGGGTGAGGATTGGACCTAAGGTTAGGGTTATCTTGAGGGCTAGGGTTAGACAGACGGTTAAGGTTAGGATTGGACCTAGGGTTAGAGTTATGTTGTGGGCTAGAGTTAGAGAGACGGTTAGGGTTAGGATTGGACGTAGGGTTAGGGTTATGTTGAGGGCTAGGGTTAGAGAGACGGTTAGGGTTCGGATTGGAACTAGGGCTAGGGTGAGGTTGACGGCTAGGTTTACAGAGACTGTTAGGGTTACGATTGGACCTAGGGTTAGGGTTATGTTGAGGGCTAGGGTTAGAGAGACTGTTAGGGTGATGATTGGACCTAGTTTTAGGGTTATATTGAGGGCTAGGGTTAGAGAGAGGGTTAGGGTTAGGATTGGACCTAGGGCTGGGTTAGGTTGAGGGCTAGGGTTAGAGAGACGGTTAGGGTTAGGATTTGACCTAGGGTTAGGGTTATGTTGAGGGCTAGGTTTAGAGAGACGGTTAGGGTGAGGATTGGACCTAGGGTTAGGGTTATGTTGAGGGCTAGGGTTAGAGAGACGGTTAGGGTTACGATTGGACCTAGGGTTAGAGTTATGCTGAGGGCTAGGGTTAGAGAGACGGTTAGGGTTAGGATTGGACCTAGGGTTAGGGTTATGTTGAGGGCTAGGGTTAGAGAGACGGTTAGGTTTACGATGGGACCTAGGGTTAGGATTCTGTTGAGAGCTAGGGTTAGAGAGACGGTTAGTGTTAGGATTGGACCCAGAGTTAGGGTTATGTTGAGGGCTAGGGTTAGAGATCCGGTTAGGGTCACGATTGGACCTAGGGTTAAGGTTAGGTTGAGGGCTAGGGTTAGAGAGACGGTTAGGGTTAGGATTGGACCTAGGGTTAGGGTTAGGTTGAGGGCTAGGGTTAGAGAGAGGGTTAGGGTTAGGATTGGACCTAGGGTTAGGGTTATGTTGAGGGCTAGGGTAGAGAGACGGTAAGGGTTAGGATTGGACCTAGGGTTAGGGTTATGTTGAGGGCTAGTGTTAGAGAGACGGTTAGGGTTAGGAATTGGACCTAGGCTTTGGGTTAGGTTGAGGGCTAGGGTTAGAGAGAGGGTTAGGGTTAGGATTGGACCTAGGGTTAGGGTTATGTTGAGGGCTAGGTTTAGAGAGACGGTAAGGGTTAGGATTGGACCTAGGGTTAGGGTTATGTTGAGGGCTAGGGTTAGAGAGACGGTTAGGGTTACGATTGGTCCTAGTTTTAGTTTTATTTTGAGGGCTCGGGTTCGAGAGACAGTTAGGGTTAGGATTGGACCAAGGGTTAGGGTTAGGGTTAGGGTTATGCTGAGGGCTAGGGTTAGAGAGACGGTTAGCGTTAGGATTGGACCTAGGGTTAGGGTTATGAGGAGGGCTAGGGTTAGAGAGGCGGTTAGGGTTAGGATTGGACCAAGGGTTAGGGTTATGTGGAGGGCTAGAGTTAGAGAGGCAGTTAGGGTTAGGATTGGACCTAGGGCTAGGGTTAGGTTGAGAGCTAGGGTTAGAGAGACGCTTAGGGTAAGGTTTGGACCTAGGGTTAGGGTTATTTTGAGGGCTAGGGTTAGAGAGACGGTTAGGGTTACGATTGGTCCTAGGTTTAGGGTTATGTTGAGGGCTAGGGTTAGAGAGATAGTTAGGGTTAGGGTTGGACCTAGGGCTAGGGTTAGGTTGAGGGCTAGGGTTAGAGAGACGCTTAGGGTTAGGTTTGGACCTAGGGTTAGGGTTATGTTGAGGGCTAGGGTTAGAGAGACAATTAGGGTGAGGATTGGACCTAGGGTTAGGGTTATGTTGAGGGCTAGGGTTAGAGAGACGGTTAGGGTTAGGATTGGACCTAGGGTTAGAGTTATGTTGAGGGCTAGGGTTAGAGAGACGGTTAGGGTTAGGATTGGACCTAAGGTTAGGGTTATGTTGAGGGCTAGGGTTAGAGAGACGGTTAAGGTTTCGATTGGACCTAGGGTTAAGGTTAGGTTGAGGGCTAGGGTTAGAGAGACAGTTAGGGTTAGGATTGGACCTAGGGTTAGGGTTAGGTTGAGGGCAAGGGTTAGAGAGACGGTTAGGTTTAGGTTTGGACCTAGGGTTAGGGTTATGTTGAGGGCTAGGGTTAGAGAGACAGATAGGGTTAGGATTGGAACTAGGGTTAGGGTTATGTTGAGGTCTAGGGTTAGAGAGACGTTTAGGGTTAGGATTGGACCTAGGGTTAGGCTTATGTTGATGGCTAGGCTTACAGAGACGGTTGGGGTTAGAATTGGACCTAGGGTTAGGGTTATGTTGAGGGCTAGGGTTAGAGAGACAGATAGGGTTAGGATTGGACCTAGGGATAGGGTTAGGTTGAGGGCTAGGGTTAGAGAGACGGTTAGGGTTAGGATTGGACCTAGGGTTAGGGTTATGTTGAGGGCTAGGGTAGGAGAGACGGTTATGGTGAGGATTGGACCTAGGGTTAGGGTTATGTTGAGGGCTAAGGTTAGAGGGACGGTTAGGGTTAGGATTGGACCTAGGGTTAGAGTTATGTTGAGGGATAGGGTTAGAGAGACGGTTAGGGTTAGGATTGGACCTAGGGTTAGGGTTATGTTGAGGGCTAGGGTTAGAGAGACGGTTAGGGTTCGGTTTGGACCTAGGGCTAGGGTTATGTTGAGGGCTAGGGATAGAGAGACGGTTAGGGTTAGGATTGGACCTAGGGTTAGAGTTTTGCTGAGGGCTAGGGTTAGAGAGAAGGTTAGGGTTACGATTGGTTCTAGGTTTAGGGTTATGTTGAGGGCTAGGTTTAGAGAGACAGTTAGGGTTAGGTTTGGACCTAGGGTTAGGGTTATGTTGAGGGCTAGGCTTAGAGAGAGGGTTAGGGTTAGGATTGGACCTAGGGTTAGGGTTATGCTGAGGGCTAGGGTTAGAGAGACGGTTAGGGTTAGGATTGGACCTAGGGTTAGGGTTATGTGGAGGGCTAGGTTTAGAGAGGCGGTTAGGGTTAGGATTGGACCTAGGGCTAGGGTTAGGTTGAGGGCTAGGTTTAGAGAGACTGTTAGGGTTAGGATTGGACCTAGGGTTAGGGTTATGTTGAGGGCTAGGGTTCGAGAGACGATTAGGGTGAGGATTGGACCTAGCGATAGGGTTATGTTGAGGGCTAGTGTTACAGAGACGGTTAGGGTTAGGATTGGACCTAGGGTTAGGGTTATGTTGAGAGCTAGGGTTAGAGACGGTTAGGGTAAGGATTGGACCTAGGGTTAGGGTTATGTTGAGGGCTAGTGTTACAGAGACGGTTAGGGTTAGGATTGGACCTAGGGTTAGGGTTATGTTGAGAGCTAGGGTTAGAGACGGTTAGGGTAAGGATTGGACCTAGGGTTAGGGTTATGTTGAGGGCTAGGTTTAGAGAGACGCTTAGGGTTAACATTGGACCTAGGGTTAGGGTTATGCTGAGGGCTAGGGTTAGAGGGACTATTAGGGTTAGGATTGGACCTAGGGTTAGGGTTATGTGGAGGGCTAGGGTTAGAGAGACGGTTAGGGTTAGGATTGGACCTAGGGTTAGAGTTATGTTGAGGGCTAGGGTTAGAGAGACGGTTAGGGTTAGGATTGGACCTAGGGTTAGGGTTATGTTGAGGGCTAGGGTTAGAGAGACGGTTAGGGTTAGGATTGGACCTAGGGTTAGAGTTATGTTGAGGGCTAGGGTTAGAGAGACGGTTAGGGTTAGGATTGGACCTAGGGTTAGGGTTATGTTGAGGGCTAGGGTTAGAGAGACGGTTAGGGTTCGGATTGGACCTAGGGCTTTGGTGAGGTTGACGGCTAGGTTTACAGAGACTGTTAGGGTTAGGATTGGACCTAGGGTTAGGGTTATGTTGAGGGCTAGGGTTAGAGAGATGGTTAGGGTGAGGATTTGACCTAGTTTTAGGGTTATATTGAGGGCTAGGGTTAGAGAGAGGGTTAGGATTAGGATGGACCTAGGGCTAGGGTTATGTTGAGGGCTAGGGTTAGAGAGACGATTAGGGTTAGGATTTGACCTAGGGTTAGGGTTATGTTGAGGGCTAGGTTTAGAGAGACGGTTAGGGTGAGGATTGGACCTAGGGTTAGGGTTATGTTGAGGCCTAGGGTTAGAGAGACGGTTAGGGTTAGGATTGGACCTAGGGTTAGGGTTATGCTGAGGGCTAGGGTTAGAGAGACGGTTAGGGTTAGGATTGGACCTAGGGTTAGGGTTATGTTGAGGGCTAGGGTTAGAGAGACGGTTAGGGTTAGGATTGGACCTAGGGTTAGGGTTATGTTGAGGGCTAGGGTTAGAGAGACGGTTAGGGTTAGGATTGGACCCAGGGTTAGGGTTATGTTGAGGGCTAGGGTTAGAGAGACGGTTAGGGTTAGGATTGGACCTAGGGTTAAGGTTAGGTTGAGGGCTAGGGTTAGAGAGACGGTTAGGGATAGGATTGGACCTAGGGTTAGGGTTAGGTTGAGGGCTAGGGTTAGAGAGAGGGTTAGGGTTAGGATTGGACCTAGGGTTAGGGTTATGTTGAGGGCTAGGGTTAGAGAGACGGTAAGGGTTAGGATTGGACCTAGGCTTAGGGTTAGGTTGAGGGCTAGGGTTAGAGAGACGGTTAGGGTTTAGGATTGGACATAGGATTAGGGTTATGTTGAGGGCTAGGGTTAGAGAGACGCTTAGGGTTAGGATTGGACCTAGGGTTAGTGTTATGTTGAGGGCTAAGGTTAGAGAGACGGTTAGGGTTAGGATTGGACCTAGGGTTAGGGTTATGTTGAGGGCTAGGGTTAGAGAGACGGTTAGGGTTACGATTGGTCCTAGTTTTAGGTTTATTTTGAGGGCTAGGGTTAGAGAGACAGTTAGGGTTAGGATTGGATCTAGGGTTAGGGTTAGGGTTAGGGTTATGCTGAGGGCTAGGGTTAGAGAGACGGTTAGGGTTAGGATTGGACCAAGGGTTAGGGTTATGTGGAGGGCTAGGGTTAGAGAGGCAGTTAGGGTTAGGATTGGACCTAGGGCTAGGGTTAGGTTGAGGGCTGGGGTTAGAGAGACGCTTAGGGTTAGGTTTGGACCTAGGTTTAGGGTTATGTTGAGGGCTAGGGTTAGAGAGACAGTTAGGGTTAGGATTGGACCTAGGGCTAGGGTTAGGTTGAGGGCTAGGGTTAGTGAGACGCTTAGGGTTAGGTTTGGACCTAGGGTTAGGGTTATGTTGAGGGCTAGGGTTAGAGAGACAATTAGGGTGAGGATTGGACCTAGGGTTAGGGTTATGTTGAGGGCTAGGGTTAGAGAGACGGTTAGGGTTAGGATTGGACCTAGGGTTAGAGTTATGTTGATGGCTAGGGTTAGAGAGACGGTTAGGGTTAGGATTGGACCTAAGGTTAGGGTTATGTTGAGGGCTAGGGTTAGAGAGACGGTTAAGGTTACGATTGGACCTAGGGTTAAGGTTAGGTTGAGGGCTAGGTTTAGAGAGACGGTTAGGGTTAGGATTGGACCTTGGGTTAGGGTTAGGTTGAGGGCAAGGGTTAGAGAGACGGTTAGGGTTAGGATTGGACCTAGGGTTAGGGTTATGTTGAGGGCTAGGGTTAGAGAGACAGATAGGGTTAGGATTGGAACTAGGGTTAGGGTTATGTTGAGGGCTAGGGTTAGAGAGACGTTTAGGGTTAGGATTGGACCTAGGGTTAGGCTTATGTTGATGGCTAGGCTTACAGAGACGGTTAGGGTTAGAATTGGACCTAGGGGTAGGGTTATGTTGAGGGCTAGGGTTAGAGAGACAGATAGGGTTAGGATTGGACCTAGGGTTAGGGTAGGTTGAGGGCTAGTGTTAGAGAGACGGTTAGGGTTAGGATTGGACCTAGGGTTAGGGTTATGTTGAGGGCTAGGGTAGGAGAGACGGTTATGGTGAGGATTGGACCTAGGGTTAGGGTTATGTTGAGGGCTAGGGTTAGAGAGACGGTTAGGGTTCGGATTGGACCTAGGGTTAGAGTTATGTTGAGGGCTAGGGTTAGAGAGACGGTTAGGGTTAGGATTGGACCTAGGGTTAGAGTTATGCTGAGGGATAGGGTTAGAGAGACGGTTAGGGTTACGATTGGTTCTAGGTTTAGGGTAATGTTGAGGGCTAGGTTTAGAGAGACAGTTAGGGTTTGGTTTGGACCTAGGGTTAGGGTTATGTTGATGGCTAGGCTTAGAGAGAGGGTTAGGGTTAGGATTGGACCTAGGGTTAGGGTTATGTTGAGGGCTAGGGTTAGAGAGACGGTTAGGGTGAGGATTGGACCTAGGGTTAGGGTTATCTTGAGGGCTAGGTTTAGAGAGACGGTTGGGGTAAGGATTGGACCTAGGGTTAGAGTTATGTTGAGGTCTAGTGTTAGAGAGACGGTTAGGGTTAGGATTGGACCTAGGGTTAGGGTTATGTTGAGGGCTAGGGTTAGAGGGACAGTTAGGGTTAGGTTTGGACCTAGGGTTAGGGTTATGTTGAGGGCAAGGGTTAGAGAGACGGTTAGGGTTAGGATTGAACCTAGGGTTAGGGTTATGTTGAGGGCTAGGTTTAGAGAGACGGTTACGTTTAAGATTGGACCTAGGGTTAGGGTTATGCTGAGGGCTAGGGTTAGAGAGACGGTTAGGGTTAGGATTGGACCTAGGGTTAGGGTTATGTTGAGGGCTAGGGTTAGAGAGACGGTTAGGGTTAGGATTGGACCCAGGGTTAGGGTTATGTTGAGGGCTAGGGTTAGAGAGACGGTTAGGGTTAGGATTGGACATAGGGTTAAGGTTAGGTTGAGGGCTAGGGTTAGAGAGACGGTTAGGGTTAGGACTGGACCTAGGGTTAGGGTTAGGTTGAGGTCTAGGGTTAGAGAGAGGGTTAGTGTTAGGATTGGACCTAGGGTTAGGGTTATGTTGAGAGTTAGGGTTTTAGAGACGGTAAGGGTTAGGATTGGACCTAGGGTTAGGGTTATGTTGATGGCTAGTGTTAGAGAGACGGTTAGGGTTAGGATTGGACCTAGGCTTAGGGTTAGGTTGAGGGCTAGGGTTAGAAAGACGGTTAAGGTTTAGGATTGGACATAGGATTAGGGTTATGTTGAGGGCTAGGGTTAGAGAGACGGTTAGGGTTAGGATTGGACCTAGGGTTAGTGTTAGGTTGAGGGCTAAGGTTAGACAGACGGTTAGGGTTAGGATTGGACCTAGGGTTAGGGTTATGTTGAGGGCTAGGGTTAGAGAGACGGTTAGGGTTACCATTGGTCCTTGTTTTAGGTTTATGTTGAGGGCTAGGGTTAGAGAGAGAGTTAGGGTTAGGATTGGACCTAGGGTTAGGGTTAGGGTTAGGGTTATGCTAAGGGCTAGGGTTAGAGAGACGGTTAGGGTTAGGATTGGACCAAGGGTTAGGGTTATGTGGAGTTCTAGGGTTAGAGAGGCAGTTAGGGTTAGGTTGGACATAGGGCTAGGGTTAGGTTGAGGGCTAGTGTTAGAGAGACGGTTAGGGTTAGGATTGGACCTAGGGTTAGGGTTATGTTGAGGGCTAGGGATAGAGAGACGGTTAGGGTGAGGATTGGACCTAGGGTTAGGGTTATGTTGAGGGCTAGGGTTAGAGAGACGGTTAGGGTTAGGATTGGACCTAGGGTTAGGGTTATGTTGAGGGCTAGGGTTAGAGAGACGGTTAGGGTTCGGATTGGACTTAGGGCTAGGGTTAGGTTGAGGGCTAGGGTTAGAGAGACGGTTAGGGTTCGGATTGGACCTAGGGCTAGGGTTATGTTGAGGGCTAGGGATAGAGAGACGGTTAGGGTTAGGATTGGACCTAGGGTTAGAGTTTTGCTGAGGGCTACGGTTAGAGAGACGGTTAGGGTTACGATTGGTTCTAGGTTTAGGGTTATGTTGAGGGCTAGGTTTAGAGAGACAGTTAGGGTTAGGTTTGGACCTAGGGTTAGGGTTATGTTGAGGGCTAGGCTTAGAGAGAGGGTTAGGGTTAGGATTGGACCTAGGGTTAGGGTTATGCTGAGGGCTAGGGTTAGAGAGACGGTTAGGGTTAGGATTGGACCTAGGGTTAGGGTTATGTGGAGGGCTAGGGTTAGAGAGGCGGTTAGGGTTAGGATTGGACCTAGGGCTAGGGTTAGGTTGAGGGCTAGGTTTAGAGAGACTGTTAGGGTTAGGATTGGACCTAGGGTTAGGGTTATGTTGAGGGCTAGGGTTCGAGAGACGATTAGGGTGAGGATTGGACCTAGGGATAGGGTTATGTAGAGGGCTAGTGTTACAGAGACGGTTAGGGTTAGGATTGGACCTAGGGTTAGGGTTATGTTGAGAGCTAGGGTTAGAGACGGTTAGGGTAAGGATTGGACCTAGGGTTAGGGTTATGTTGAGGGCTAGTGTTACAGAGACGGTTAGGGTTAGGATTGGACCTAGGGTTAGGGTTATGTTGAGAGCTAGGGTTAGAGACGGTTAGGGTAAGGATTGGACCTAGGGTTAGGGTTATGTTGAGGGCTAGGTTTAGAGAGACGCTTAGGGTTAACATTGGACCTAGGGTTAGGGTTATGCTGAGGGCTAGGGTTAGAGAGACTGTTAGGGTTAGGATTAGACCTAGGGTTAGGGTTATGTGGAGGGCTAGGGTTAGAGAGACGGTTAGGGTTAGGATTGGACCTAGGGTTAGAGTTATGTTGAGGGCTAGGGTTAGAGAGACGGTTAGGGTTAGGATTGGACCTAGGGTTAGGGTTATGTTGAGGGCTAGGGTTAGAGAGACGGTTAGGGTTAGGATTGGACCTACGGTTAGAGTTATGTTGAGGGCTAGGGTTAGAGAGACGGTTAGGGTTAGGATTGGACCTAGGGTTAGGGTTATGTTGAGGGCTAGGGTTAGAGAGACGGTTAGGGTTCGGATTGGACCTAGGGCTATGGTGAGGTTGACGGCTAGGTTTACAGAGACTGTTAGGGTTAGGATTGGACCTAGGGTTAGGGTTATGTTGAGGGCTAGGGTTAGAGAGACGGTTAGGGTGAGGATTTGACCTAGTTTTAGGGTTATATTGAGGGCTAGGGTTAGAGAGAGGGTTAGGATTAGGATGGACCTAGGGCTAGGGTTAGGTTGAGGGCTAGGGTTAGAGAGACGGTTAGGGTTAGGATTTGACCTAGGGTTAGGGTTATGTTGAGGGCTAGGTTTAGAGAGACGGTTAGGGTGAGGATTGGACCTAGGGTTAGGGTTATGTTGAGGGCTAGGGTTAGAGAGACGGTTAGGGTTAGGATTGGAACTAGGGTTAGGGTTATGCTGAGGGCTAGGGTTAGAGAGACGGTTAGGGTTAGGATTGGACCTAGGGTTAGGGTTATGTTGAGGGCTAGGGTTAGAGAGACGGTTAGGGTTAGGATTGGACCTAGGGTTAGGGTTATGTTGAAGGCTAGGGTTAGAGAGACGGTTAGGGTTAGGATTGGACCCAGGGTTAGGGTTACGTTGAGGGCTAGGGTTAGAGAGACGGTTAGGGTTAGGATTGGACCTAGGGTTAAGGTTAGGTTGAGGGCTAGGGTTAGAGAGACGGTTAGGGATAGGATTGGACCTAGGGTTAGGGTTAGGTTGAGGGCTAGGGTTAGAGAGAGGGTTAGGGTTAGGATTGGACCTAGGGTTAGGGTTATGTTGAGGGCTAGGGTTAGAGAGACGGTAAGGGTTAGGATTGGACCTAGGCTTAGGGTTAGGTTGAGGGCTAGGGTTAGAGAGACGGTTAGGGTTTAGGATTGGACATAGGATTAGGGTTATGTTGAGGGCTAGGGTTAGAGAGACGCTTAGGGTTAGGATTGGACCTAGGGTTAGTGTTATGTTGAGGGCTAAGGTTAGAGAGACGGTTAGGGTTAGGATTGGACCTAGGGTTAGGGTTATGTTGAGGGCTAGGGTTAGAGAGACGGTTAGGGTTACGATTGGTCCTAGTTTTAGGTTTATTTTGAGGGCTAGGGTTAGAGAGACAGTTAGGGTTAGGATTGGATCTAGGGTTAGGGTTAGGGTTAGGGTTATGCTGAGGGCTAGGGTTAGAGAGACGGTTAGGGTTAGGATTGGACCAAGGGTTAGGGTTATGTGGAGGGCTAGGGTTAGAGAGGCAGTTAGGGTTAGGATTGGACCTAGGGCTAGGGTTAGGTTGAGGGCTAGGGTTAGAGAGACGCTTAGGGTTAGGTTTGGACCTAGGGTTAGGGTTATGTTGAGGGCTAGGGTTAGAGAGACGGTTAGGGTTAGGATTGGTCCTAGGTTTAGGGTTATGTTGAGGGCTAGGGTTAGAGAGACAGTTAGGGTTAGGATTGGACCTAGGGCTAGGGTTAGGTTGAGGGCTAGGGTTAGTGAGACGCTTAGGGTTAGGTTTGGACCTAGGGTTAGGGTTATGTTGAGGGCTAGGTTTAGAGAGACAATTAGGGTGAGGATTGGACCTAGGGTTAGGGTTATGTTGAGGGCTAGGGTTAGAGAGACGGTTAGGGTTAGGATTGGACCTAGGGTTAGAGTTATGTTGATGGCTAGGGTTAGAGAGACGGTTAGGGTTAGGATTGGACCTAAGGTTAGGGTTATGTTGAGGGCTAGGGTTAGAGAGACGGTTAGGGTTAGGATTGGACCTAGGGTTAGGCTTCTGTTGATGGCTAGGCTTACAGAGACGGTTAGGGTTAGAATTGGACCTAGGGGTAGGGTTATGTTGAGGGCTAGGGTTAGAGAGACAGATAGGGTTAGGATTGGACCTAGGGTTAGGGTTAGGTTGAGGGCTAGTGTTAGAGAGACGGTTAGGGTTAGGATTGGACCTAGGGTTAGGGTTATGTTGAGGGCTAGGGTAGGAGAGACGGTTATGGTGAGGATTGTACCTAGGGTTAGGGTTATGTTGAGGGCTAGGGTTAGAGAGACGGTTAGGGTTCGGATTGGACCTAGGGTTAGAGTTATGTTGAGGGTAGGGTTAGAGACACGGTTAGGGTTAGGATTGGACCTAGGGTTAGGGTTATGTTGAGGGCTAGGGTTAGAGAGACGGTTAGGGTTAGGATTGGACCTAGGGTTAGAGTTATGCTGAGGGATAGGGTTAGAGAGACGGTTAGGGTTACGATTGGTTCTAGGTTTAGGGTAATGTTGAGGGCTCGGTTTAGAGAGACAGTTAGGGTTTGGTTTGGACCTAGGGTTAGGGTTATGTTGATGGCTAGGCTTAGAGAGAGGGTTAGGGTTAGGATTGGACCTAGGGTTAGGGTTATGTTGAGGGCTAGGGTTAGAGAGACGGTTAGGGTGAGGATTGGACCTAGGGTTAGGGTTATCTTGAGGGCTAGGTTTAGAGAGACGGTTGGGGTAAGGATTGGACCTAGGGTTAGAGTTATGTTGAGGTCTAGTGTTAGAGAGACGGTTAGGGTTAGGATTGGACCTAGGGTTAGGGTTATGTTGAGGGCTAGGGTTAGAGGGACAGTTAGGGTTAGGTTTGGACCTAGGGTTAGGGTTATGTTGAGGGCAAGGGTTAGAGAGACGGTTAGGGTTAGGATTGAACCTAGGGTTAGGGTTATGTTGAGGGCTAGGTTTAGAGAGACGGTTACGTTTAAGATTGGACCTAGGGTTAGGGTTATGCTGAGGGCTAGGGTTAGAGAGACGGTTAGGGTTAGGATTGGACCCAGGGTTAGGGTTATGTTGAGGGCTAGGGTTACAGAGACGGTTAGGGTTAGGATTGGACATAGGGTTAAGGTTAGGTTGAGGGCTAGGGTTAGAGAGACGGTTAGGGTTAGGATTGGACCTAGGGTTAGGGTTAGGTTGAGGTCTAGGGTTAGAGAGAGGGTTAGTGTTAGGATTGGACCTAGGGTTAGGGTTATGTTGAGAGTTAGGGTTTTAGAGACGGTAAGGGTTAGGATTGGACCTAGGGTTAGGGTTATGTTGATGGCTAGTGTTAGAGAGACGGTTAGGGTTAGGATTGGACCTAGGCTTAGGGTTAGGTTGAGGGCTAGGGTTAGAAAGACGGTTAAGGTTTAGGATTGGACATAGGATTAGGGTTATGTTGAGGGCTAGGGTTAGAGAGACGGTTAGGGTTAGGATTGGACCTAGGGTTAGTGTTAGGTTGAGGGCTAGGGTTAGACAGACGGTTAGGGTTAGGATTGGACCTAGGGTTAGGGTTATGTTGAGGGCTAGGGTTAGAGAGACGGTTAGGGTTACCATTGGTCCTTGTTTTAGGTTTATGTTGAGGGCTAGGGTTAGAGAGAGAGTTAGGGTTAGGATTGGACCTAGGGTTAGGGTTATGTTGAGGGCTAGGGTTAGAGAGACGGTTAGGGTTACCATTGGTCCTTGTTTTAGGTTTATGTTGAGGGCTAGGGTTAGAGAGAGAGTTAGGGTTAGGATTGGACCCAGGGTTAGGGTTACGTTGAGGGCTAGGGTTAGAGAGACGGTTAGGGTTAGGATTGGACCTAGGGTTAAGGTTAGGTTGAGGGCTAGGGTTAGAGAGACGGTTAGGGATAGGATTGGACCTAGGGTTAGGGTTAGGTTGAGGGCTAGGGTTAGAGAGAGGGTTAGGGTTAGGATTGGACCTAGGGTTAGGGTTATGTTGAGGGCTAAGGTTAGAGAGACGGTAAGGGTTAGGATTGGACCTAGGCTTAGGGTTAGGTTGAGGGCTAGGGTTAGAGAGACGGTTAGGGTTTAGGATTGGACATAGGATTAGGGTTATGTTGAGGGCTAGGGTTAGAGAGACGCTTAGGGTTAGGATTGGACCTAGGGTTAGTGTTATGTTGAGGGCTAAGGTTAGAGAGACGGTTAGGGTTAGGATTGGACCTAGGGTTAGGGTTATGTTGAGGGCTAGGGTTAGAGAGACGGTTAGGGTTACGATTGGTCCTAGTTTTAGGTTTATTTTGAGGGCTAGGGTTAAAGAGACAGTTAGGGTTAGGATTGGATCTAGGGTTAGGGTTAGGGTTAGGGTTATGCTGAGGGCTAGGGTTAGAGAGACGGTTAGGGTTAGGATTGGACCAAGGGTTAGGGTTATGTTGAGGGCTAGGGTTAGAGAGACGGTTAGGGTTAGGATTGGAACTAGGGTTAGGGTTATGCTGAGGGCTAGGGTTAGAGAGACGGTTAGGGTTAGGATTGGACCTAGGGTTAGGGTTATGTTGAGGGCTAGGGTTAGAGAGACGGTTAGGGTTAGGATTGGACCTAGGGTTAGGGTTATGTTGAAGGCTAGGGTTAGAGAGACGGTTAGGGTTAGGATTGGACCCAGGGTTAGGGTTACGTTGAGGGCTAGGGTTAGAGAGACGGTTAGGGTTAGGATTGGACCTAGGGTTAAGGTTAGGTTGAGGGCTAGGGTTAGAGAGACGGTTAGGGATAGGATTGGACCTAGGGTTAGGGTTAGGTTGAGGGCTAGGGTTAGAGAGACGGTTAGGGTTAGGATTTGACCTAGGGTTAGGGTTATGTTGAGGGCTAGGTTTAGAGAGACGGTTAGGGTGAGGATTGGACCTAGGGTTAGGGTTATGTTGAGGGCTAGGGTTAGAGAGACGGTTAGGGTTAGGATTGGAACTAGGGTTAGGGTTATGCTGAGGGCTAGGGTTAGAGAGACGGTTAGGGTTAGGATTGGACCTAGGGTTAGGGTTATGTTGAGGGCTAGGGTTAGAGAGACGGTTAGGGTTAGGATTGGACCTAGGGTTAGGGTTATGTTGAAGGCTAGGGTTAGAGAGACGGTTAGGGTTAGGATTGGACCCAGGGTTAGGGTTACGTTGAGGGCTAGGGTTAGAGAGACGGTTAGGGTTAGGATTGGACCTAGGGTTAAGGTTAGGTTGAGGGCTAGGGTTAGAGAGACGGTTAGGGATAGGATTGGACCTAGGGTTAGGGTTAGGTTGAGGGCTAGGGTTAGAGAGAGGGTTAGGGTTAGGATTGGACCTAGGGTTAGGGTTATGTTGAGGGCTAGGGTTAGAGAGACGGTAAGGGTTAGGATTGGACCTAGGCTTAGGGTTAGGTTGAGGGCTAGGGTTAGAGAGACGGTTAGGGTTTAGGATTGGACATAGGATTAGGGTTATGTTGAGGGCTAGGGTTAGAGAGACGCTTAGGGTTAGGATTGGACCTAGGGTTAGTGTTATGTTGAGGGCTAAGGTTAGAGAGACGGTTAGGGTTAGGATTGGACCTAGGGTTAGGGTTATGTTGAGGGCTAGGGTTAGAGAGACGGTTAGGGTTACGATTGGTCCTAGTTTTAGGTTTATTTTGAGGGCTAGGGTTAGAGAGACAGTTAGGGTTAGGATTGGATCTAGGGTTAGGGTTAGGGTTAGGGTTATGCTGAGGGCTAGGGTTAGAGAGACGGTTAGGGTTAGGATTGGACCAAGGGTTAGGGTTATGTGGAGGGCTAGGGTTAGAGAGGCAGTTAGGGTTAGGATTGGACCTAGGGCTAGGGTTAGGTTGAGGGCTAGGGTTAGAGAGACGCTTAGGGTTAGGTTTGGACCTAGGGTTAGGGTTATGTTGAGGGCTAGGGTTAGAGAGACGGTTAGGGTTAGGATTGGTCCTAGGTTTAGGGTTATGTTGAGGGCTAGGGTTAGAGAGACAGTTAGGGTTAGGATTGGACCTAGGGCTAGGGTTAGGTTGAGGGCTAGGGTTAGTGAGACGCTTAGGGTTAGGTTTGGACCTAGGGTTAGGGTTATGTTGAGGGCTAGGTTTAGAGAGACAATTAGGGTGAGGATTGGACCTAGGGTTAGGGTTATGTTGAGGGCTAGGGTTAGAGAGACGGTTAGGGTTAGGATTGGACCTAGGGTTAGAGTTATGTTGATGGCTAGGGTTAGAGAGACGGTTAGGGTTAGGATTGGACCTAAGGTTAGGGTTATGTTGAGGGCTAGGGTTAGAGAGACGGTTAGGGTTAGGATTGGACCTAGGGTTAGGCTTATGTTGATGGCTAGGCTTACAGAGACGGTTAGGGTTAGAATTGGACCTAGGGGTAGGGTTATGTTGAGGGCTAGGGTTAGAGAGACAGATAGGGTTAGGATTGGACCTAGGGTTAGGGTTAGGTTGAGGGCTAGTGTTAGAGAGACGGTTAGGGTTAGGATTGGACCTAGGGTTAGGGTTATGTTGAGGGCTAGGGTAGGAGAGACGGTTATGGTGAGGATTGTACCTAGGGTTAGGGTTATGTTGAGGGCTAGGGTTAGAGAGACGGTTAGGGTTCGGATTGGACCTAGGGTTAGAGTTATGTTGAGGGTAGGGTTAGAGACACGGTTAGGGTTAGGATTGGACCTAGGGTTAGGGTTATGTTGAGGGCTAGGGTTAGAGAGACGGTTAGGGTTAGGATTGGACCTAGGGTTAGAGTTATGCTGAGGGATAGGGTTAGAGAGACGGTTAGGGTTACGATTGGTTCTAGGTTTAGGGTAATGTTGAGGGCTCGGTTTAGAGAGACAGTTAGGGTTTGGTTTGGACCTAGGGTTAGGGTTATGTTGATGGCTAGGCTTAGAGAGAGGGTTAGGGTTAGGATTGGACCTAGGGTTAGGGTTATGTTGAGGGCTAGGGTTAGAGAGACGGTTAGGGTGAGGATTGGACCTAGGGTTAGGGTTATCTTGAGGGCTAGGTTTAGAGAGACGGTTGGGGTAAGGATTGGACCTAGGGTTAGAGTTATGTTGAGGTCTAGTGTTAGAGAGACGGTTAGGGTTAGGATTGGACCTAGGGTTAGGGTTATGTTGAGGGCTAGGGTTAGAGGGACAGTTAGGGTTAGGTTTGGACCTAGGGTTAGGGTTATGTTGAGGGCAAGGGTTAGAGAGACGGTTAGGGTTAGGATTGAACCTAGGGTTAGGGTTATGTTGAGGGCTAGGTTTAGAGAGACGGTTACGTTTAAGATTGGACCTAGGGTTAGGGTTATGCTGAGGGCTAGGGTTAGAGAGACGGTTAGGGTTAGGATTGGACCCAGGGTTAGGGTTATGTTGAGGGCTAGGGTTAGAGAGACGGTTAGGGTTAGGATTGGACATAGGGTTAAGGTTAGGTTGAGGGCTAGGGTTAGAGAGACGGTTAGGGTTAGGATTGGACCTAGGGTTAGGGTTAGGTTGAGGTCTAGGGTTAGAGAGAGGGTTAGTGTTAGGATTGGACCTAGGGTTAGGGTTATGTTGAGAGTTAGGGTTTTAGAGACGGTAAGGGTTAGGATTGGACCTAGGGTTAGGGTTATGTTGATGGCTAGTGTTAGAGAGACGGTTAGGGTTAGGATTGGACCTAGGCTTAGGGTTAGGTTGAGGGCTAGGGTTAGAAAGACGGTTAAGGTTTAGGATTGGACATAGGATTAGGGTTATGTTGAGGGCTAGGGTTAGAGAGACGGTTAGGGTTAGGATTGGACCTAGGGTTAGTGTTAGGTTGAGGGCTAGGGTTAGACAGACGGTTAGGGTTAGGATTGGACCTAGGGTTAGGGTTATGTTGAGGGCTAGGGTTAGAGAGACGGTTAGGGTTACCATTGGTCCTTGTTTTAGGTTTATGTTGAGGGCTAGGGTTAGAGAGAGAGTTAGGGTTAGGATTGGACCTAGGGTTAGGGTTATGTTGAGGGCTAGGGTTAGAGAGACGGTTAGGGTTACCATTGGTCCTTGTTTTAGGTTTATGTTGAGGGCTAGGGTTAGAGAGAGAGTTAGGGTTAGGATTGGACCCAGGGTTAGGGTTACGTTGAGGGCTAGGGTTAGAGAGACGGTTAGGGTTAGGATTGGACCTAGGGTTAAGGTTAGGTTGAGGGCTAGGGTTAGAGAGACGGTTAGGGATAGGATTGGACCTAGGGTTAGGGTTAGGTTGAGGGCTAGGGTTAGAGAGAGGGTTAGGGTTAGGATTGGACCTAGGGTTAGGGTTATGTTGAGGGCTAAGGTTAGAGAGACGGTAAGGGTTAGGATTGGACCTAGGCTTAGGGTTAGGTTGAGGGCTAGGGTTAGAGAGACGGTTAGGGTTTAGGATTGGACATAGGATTAGGGTTATGTTGAGGGCTAGGGTTAGAGAGACGCTTAGGGTTAGGATTGGACCTAGGGTTAGTGTTATGTTGAGGGCTAAGGTTAGAGAGACGGTTAGGGTTAGGATTGGACCTAGGGTTAGGGTTATGTTGAGGGCTAGGGTTAGAGAGACGGTTAGGGTTACGATTGGTCCTAGTTTTAGGTTTATTTTGAGGGCTAGGGTTAAAGAGACAGTTAGGGTTAGGATTGGATCTAGGGTTAGGGTTAGGGTTAGGGTTATGCTGAGGGCTAGGGTTAGAGAGACGGTTAGGGTTAGGATTGGACCAAGGGTTAGGGTTATGTGGAGGGCTAGGGTTAGAGAGGCAGTTAGGGTTAGGATTGGACCTAGGGCTAGGGTTAGGTTGAGGGCTAGGGTTAGAGAGACGCTTAGGGTTAGGTTTGGACCTAGGGTTAGGGTTATGTTGAGGGCTAGGGTTAGAGAGACGGTTAGGGTTAGGATTGGTCCTAGGTTTAGGGTTATGTTGAGGGCTAGGGTTAGAGAGACAGTTAGGGTTAGGATTGGACCTAGGGCTAGGGTTAGGTTGAGGGCTAGGGTTAGTGAGACGCTTAGGGTTAGGTTTGGACCTAGGGTTAGGGTTATGTTGAGGGCTAGGGTTAGAGAGACAATTAGGGTGAGGATTGGACCTAGGGTTAGGGTTATGTTGAGGGCTAGGGTTAGAGAGACGGTTAGGGTTAGGATTGGACCTAGGGTTAGAGTTATGTTGATGGCTAGGGTTAGAGAGACGGTTAGGGTTAGGATTGGACCTAAGGTTAGGGTTATGTTGAGGGCTAGGGTTAGACAGACGGTTAGGGTTAGGATTGGACCTAGGGTTAGGCTTATGTTGATGGCTAGGCTTACAGAGACGGTTAGGGTTAGAATTGGACCTAGGGGTAGGGTTATGTTGAGGGCTAGGGTTAGAGAGACAGATAGGGTTAGGATTGGACCTAGGGTTAGGGTTAGGTTGAGGGCTAGTGTTAGAGAGACGGTTAGGGTTAGGATTGGACCTAGGGTTAGGGTTATGTTGAGGGCTAGGGTAGGAGAGACGGTTATGGTGAGGATTGTACCTAGGGTTAGGGTTATGTTGAGGGCTAGGGTTAGAGAGACGGTTAGGGTTCGGATTGGACCTAGGGTTAGAGTTATGTTGAGGGTAGGGTTAGAGACACGGTTAGGGTTAGGATTGGACCTAGGGTTAGGGTTATGTTGAGGGCTAGGGTTAGAGAGACGGTTAGGGTTAGGATTGGACCTAGGGTTAGAGTTATGCTGAGGGATAGGGTTAGAGAGACGGTTAGGGTTACGATTGGTTCTAGGTTTAGGGTAATGTTGAGGGCTCGGTTTAGAGAGACAGTTAGGGTTTGGTTTGGACCTAGGGTTAGGGTTATGTTGATGGCTAGGCTTAGAGAGAGGGTTAGGGTTAGGTTTGGACCTAGGGTTAGGGTTATGTTGAGGGCTAGGGTTAGAGAGACGGTTAGGGTGAGGATTGGACCTAGGGTTAGGGTTATCTTGAGGGCTAGGTTTAGAGAGACGGTTGGGGTAAGGATTGGACCTAGGGTTAAAGTTATGTTGAGGTCTAGTGTTAGAGAGACGGTTAGGGTTAGGATTGGACCTAGGGTTAGGGTTATGTTGAGGGCTAGGTTTAGAGGGACAGTTAGGGTTAGGTTTGGACCTAGGGTTAGGGTTATGTTGAGGGCAAGGGTTAGAGAGACGGTTAGGGTTAGGATTGAACCTAGGGTTAGGGTTATGTTGAGGGCTAGGTTTAGAGAGACGGTTACGTTTAAGATTGGACCTAGGGTTAGGGTTATGCTGAGGGCTAGGGTTAGAGAGACGGTTAGGGTTAGGATTGGACCTAGGGTTAGGGTTATGTTGAGGGCTAGGGTTAGAGAGACGGTTAGGGTTAGGATTGGACCCAGGGTTAGGGTTATGTTGAGGGCTAGGGTTAGAGAGACGGTTAGGGTTAGGATTGGACATAGGGTTAAGGTTAGGTTGAGGGCTAGGGTTAGAGAGACGGTTAGGGTTAGGATTGGACCTAGGGTTAGGGTTAGGTTGAGGTCTAGGGTTAGAGAGAGGGTTAGTGTTAGGATTGGACCTAGGGTTAGGGTTATGTTGAGAGTTAGGGTTTTAGAGACGGTAAGGGTTAGGATTGGACCTAGGGTTAGGGTTATGTTGATGGCTAGTGTTAGAGAGACGGTTAGGGTTAGGATTGGACCTAGGCTTAGGGTTAGGTTGAGGGCTAGGGTTAGAAAGACGGTTAAGGTTTAGGATTGGACATAGGATTAGGGTTATGTTGAGGGCTAGGGTTAGAGAGACGGTTAGGGTTAGGATTGGACCTAGGGTTAGTGTTAGGTTGAGGGCTAGGGTTAGACAGACGGTTAGGGTTAGGATTGGACCTAGGGTTAGGGTTATGTTGAGGGCTAGGGTTAGAGAGACGGTTAGGGTTACCATTGGTCCTTGTTTTAGGTTTATGTTGAGGGCTAGGGTTAGAGAGAGAGTTAGGGTTAGGATTGGACCTAGGGTTAGGGTTATGTTGAGGGCTAGGGTTAGAGAGACGGTTAGGGTTACCATTGGTCCTTGTTTTAGGTTTATGTTGAGGGCTAGGGTTAGAGAGAGAGTTAGGGTTAGGATTGGACCAAGGGTTAGGGTTATGTGGAGGTCTAGGGTTAGAGAGGCAGTTAGGGTTAGGTTGGACATAGGGCTAGGGTTAGGTTGAGGGCTAGTGTTAGAGAGACGGTTAGGGTTAGGATTGGACCTAGGGTTAGGGTTATGTTGAGGGCTAGGGATAGAGAGACGGTTAGGGTGAGGATTGGACCTAGGGTTAGGGTTATGTTGAGGGCTAGGGCTAGATAGACGGTTAGGGTTAGGATTGGACCTAGGGTTAGGGTTATGTTGAGGGCTAGGGTTAGAGAGACGGTTAGGGTTCGGATTGGACCTAGGGCTAGGGTTAGGTTGAGGGCTAGGGTTAGAGAGACGGTTAGGGTTAGGATTGGACCTAGGGTTAGGGTTATGTTGAGGACTAGGGATAGAGAGACGGTTAGGGTGAGGATTGGACCTAGGGTTAGGGTTATGTTGAGGGCTAGGGTTAGAGAGACGGTTAGGGTTAGGATTGGACCTAGGGTTAGAGTTATGCTGAGGGCTAGGGTTAGAGAGACGGTTAGGGTTACGATTGGTTCTAGGTTTAGGGTTATGTTGAGGGCTAGGTTTAGAGAGACAGTTAGGGTTAGGTTTGGACCTAGGGTTAGGGTTATGCTGAGGGCTAGGGTTAGAGAGACGGTTAGTGATAGGATTGGACCTAGGGTTAGGGTTATGTTGAGGGCTAGTGTTACCGAGACGGTTAGGGTTAGGATTGGACCTAGGGTTAGGGTTATGTTGAGGGCTAGGGTTAGAGAGACGGTTAGGGTTAGGATTGGACCTAGGGTTAGGGTTATGTTGAGGGCTAGGTTTATAGAGACGGTTAGGGTTAAGATTGGACCTAGGGTTAGGGTTATGCTGAGGGCTAGGGTTAGAGAGACGGTTAGGGTTAAGATTGGACCTAGGGTTAGGGTTATGCTGAGGGCTAGGGTTAGAGAGACGGTTAGGGTTAGGATTGGACCTAGGTTTAGGGTTATGTGGAGGGCTAGGGTTAGTTAGGCGGTTAGGGTTAGGATTGGACCAAGGGTTAGGGTTATGTGGAGGGCTAGGGTTAGAGAGTCAGTTAGGGTTAGGATTGGACCTAGGGCTAGGGTTAGGTTGAGGGCTAGGGTTAGAGAGACGCTTAGGGTTATGTTTGGACCTAGGGTTAGGGTTATGTTGAGGGCTAGGGTTAGAGAGACGGTTAGGGTTACGATTGGTCCTAGGTTTAGGGTTATGTTGAGGGCTAGGGTTAGAGAGACGGTTAGGGTTAGTATTCGACCTAGGGTTAGAGTTATGCTGAGGGCTAGGGTTAGAGAGACGGTTAGGGTTACGATTGGTTCTAGGTTTAGGGTTATGTTGAGGGCTAGGTTTAGAGAGACAGTTAGGGTTAGGTTTGGACCTAGGGTTAGGGTTATGTTGTGGGCTAGGCTTAGAGAGAGGGTTAGGGTTAGGATTGGACCTAGGGTTAGGGTTATCTTGAGGGCTAGGTTTAGAGAGACGGTTGGGGTAAGGATTGGACCTAGGGTTAGAGTTATGTTGAGGTCTAGTGTTAGAGAGACGGTTAGGGTTATGATTGGCCCTAGGGTTAGGGTTATGTTGAGGGCTAGGGTTAGAGGGACAGTTAGGGTTAGGTTAGGACCTAGGGGTAGGGTTATGTTGAGGGCTAGGGTTAGAGAGACGGTTAGGGTTAGGATTGGACCTAGGGTTAGGGTTTTGCTGAGGGCTAGGGTTAGAGAGACGGTTAGTGTTAGGATTGGACCTAGGGTTAGGGTTATGTGGAGGGCTAGGGTTAGAGAGGCGGTTAGGGTTAGAATTGGACCTAGGGCTAGGGTTAGGTTGAGGGCTAGGTTTAGAGAGACTGTTAGGGTTAGGATTGGACCTAGGGTTAGGGTTATGTTGAGGGCTAGTGTTAGAGAGACAGTTAGGGTTAGGATTGGACCTAGGGTTAGGGTTATGTTGAGGGCTAGGGTTAGAGAGACGGTTAGGGTTAGGATTGGACCTAGGGTTAGGGTTATGTTGAGGGCTAGGTTTAGAGAGACGGTTAGGGTTAAGATTGGACCTAGGGTTAGGGTTATGCTGAGGGCTAGGGTTAGAGAGACGGTTAGGGTTAGGATTGGACCTAGGGTTAGGGTTATGTGGAGGGCTAGGGTTAGTTAGGCGGTTAGGGTTAGGATTGGACCAAGGGTTAGGGTTATGTGGAGGGCTAGGGTTAGAGAGTCAGTTAGGGTTAGGATTGGACCTAGGGCTAGGGTTAGGTTGAGGGCTAGGGTTAGAGTGACGCTTAGGGTTAGGTTTGGAACTAGGGTTAGGGTTATGTTGAGGACTAGGGTTAGAGAGATGGTTAGGGTTACGATTGGTCCTAGGTTTAGGGTTATGTTGAGGGCTAGGGTTAGAGAGACAGTTAGGGTTAGGATTGGACCTAGGGTTAGGGTTAGGTTGAGGTCTAGGCTTAGAGAGACGGTTAGGGTTAGGATTGGACCTAGGGTTAGGGTTATGCTGAGGTCTAGGGTTAGAGAGACGGTTAGGTTAGGATTGGACCTAGGGTTAAGGTTATGTGGAAGGCGAGGGTTAGAGAGGCGGTTAGGTTTAGGATTGGACCTAGGGCTAGGGTTAGGTTGAGGGCTAGGTTTAGATAGACTGTTAGGGTTAGGATTGGACCTAGGGTTAGGGTTATGTTGAGGGCTAGGGTTAGAGAGACGGTTAGGGTGAGGATTGGACCTAGGGTTAGGGTTATGTTGAGGGCTAGTGTTACAGAGACCGTTAGGGTTAGGGTTGGACCTAGTGTTAGGGTTATGTTGAGGGCTAGGGTTAGAGACGGGTAGGGTTAGGATTGGACCTAGGGTTAGGGTTATGTTGAGGGCTAGGTTTAGAGAGACGGTTAGGGTTAAGATTGGACCTAGGGTTAGGGTTATGCTGAGGGCTAGTGTTAGAGAGACTGTTAGGGTTAGGATTGGACCTAGGGTTAGGGTTATGTGGAGGGCTAGGGTTAGAGAGGCGGTTAGGGTTAGGATTGGACCAAGGGTTAGGGTTATGTGGAGGGCTAGGGTTAGAGAGGCAGTTAGGGTTAGGATTGGACCTAGGGCTAGGGTTAGGTTGAGGGCTAGGGTTAGAGAGACGCTTAGCGTTAGGTTTGGACCTAGATTTGGGTTATGTTGAGGGCTAGGGTTCGAGAGATGGTTAGGGTGAGGATTGGACCTAGGGTTAGGGTTATGTTGAGGGCTAGGGTTTGAGAGACGGTTAGGGTTAGGACTGGACCTAGGGTTAGAGTTATGTTGAGGGCTAGGGTTAGACAGACGGTTAGGGTTAGGATTGGACCTAGGGTTAGGGTTATGTTGAGAGCTAGGGTTATAGAGACGGTTAGGGTTAGGATTGGACCTAGGGTTAGGGTTATGTTGAGGGCTAGGGTTAGAGAGACGGTTAGGGTTAGGACTTGACGTAGGGTTAGGGTTATGTTGATGGCTAGTGTTAGAGAGACGGTTAGGGTTAGGATTGGACCTATGGTTAGGGTTAGGTTGAGGGCTAGGGTTAGAGAGACGGTTAGGGTTTAGGATTGGACCTAGTGTTAGGGTTATGTTGAGGACTAGGGTTAGAGAGACCGTTAGGGTTAGGATTGGACCTAGGGTTAGGGTTATGTTGAGGGCTAGGTTTAGAGAGACGGTTAGGGTTAGGATTGGACCTAGGGTTAGGGTTAGGTTGAGGGCTCGAGTTAGAGAGACGGTTAGGGTTACGATTGGTTCTAGGTTTATGGTTATGTTTAAGGCTAGGTTTAGAGAGACAGTTAGGGTTAGGATTGGACCTAGGGTTAGGGTTATGTTGAGGGCTAGGCTTAGAGAGACGGTTAGGGTTAGGATTGGACCTAGGGTTAGGGTTATGTTGAGGTCTAGGGTTAGAGAGACGGTTAGGGTGAGGATTGGACCTAGGGTTAGGGTTATATTGAGGGCTAGGGTTAGAGGGACGGTTGGGGTAAGGATTGGACCTAGGGTTAGAGTTATGTTGAGGTCTAGGGTTAGAGAGACGGTTAGGGTTAGGATTGGACCTAGGGTTAGGGTTATGCTGAGGGCTAGGGTTAGAGAGACTGTTAGGGTTAGGATTGGACCTAGGGTTAGGGTTATGTTGAGGGATAGGTTTAGAGAGACAGTTAGGGTGATGATTGGACCTAGGTTTAGGGTTATGTTGAGGGCTAGGGTTAGAGATGCGGTTAGGTGTAGGATTGGACCTAGGGCTAGGGTTAGGTTGAGGACTAGGTTTAGAGAGACTGTTAGGGTTAGGATTGGACCTAGGGTTAGGGTTATGTTGAGGGCTAGGTTTAGAGAGACAGTTAGGGTGATGATTGGACCTAGGCTTAGGGTTATGTTGAGGGCTAGGGTTAGAGAGAGGGTTAGGGTTAGGATTGGACCTAGGGCTAGGGTTAGGTTGAGGGCTAGGGTTAGAGAGACGGTTAGGGTTAGGATTTGACCTAGGGTTAGGGTTATGTTGAGGGCTAGGGTTACAGAGACGGTTAGGGTTAGGATTGGTCCTAGGGTTAGGGTTATGTTGAGGGCTAGGGTTAGAGAGACGGTTAGGGTTAGGATTGGACCTAGGGTTAGTGTTATGTTGAGGGTAGGGTTAGAGAGACAGATAGGGTTAGGATTGGACCTAGGGTTAGGGTTATGTTGAGGGCTATGGTTTGAGAGACGGTTAGGGTTAGGATTGGACCCAGGGTTAGGGTTATGTTGAGGGCTAGGGTTAGAGAGACGGTTAGGGTTAGGATTTGACGTATGGTTAGGGTTATGTTGATGGCTAGTGTTAGAGAGATGGTTAGGGTTAGGATTGGACCTATGGTTAGGGTTAGGTTGAGGGCTAGGGTTAGAGAGACGGTTAGGGTTTAGGATTGGACCTAGTGTTAGGGTTATGTTGAGGACTAGGGTTAGAGAGACGGTTAGGGTTAGGATTGGACCTAGGGTTAGGGTTATGTTGAGGGCTAGGTTTAGAGAGACGGTTAGGGTTAGGATTGGACCTAGGGTTAGGGTTAGGTTGAGGGCTCGAATTAGAGAGACGGTTAGGGTTACGATTGGTTCTAGGTTTAGGGTTATGTTTAAGGCTAGGTTTAGAGAGACAGTTATGGTTAGGATTGGACCAAGGGTTAGGGTTATGTTGAGGGCTAGGCTTAGAGAGACGTTTAGGGTTAGGATTGGACCTAGGGTTAGGGTTATGTTGAGGTCTAGGGTTAGAGAGACGGTTAGGGTGAGGATTGGACCTAGGTTAGGGTTATCTTGAGGGCTAGGGTTAGAGAGACGGTTGGGGTAAGGATTGGACCTAGGGTTAGAGTTATGTTGAGGTCTAGGGTTAGAGAGACGGTTAGGGTTAGGATTGGACCTAGGGTTAGGGTTATGTTGAGGGCTAGGGTTAGAGGGACAGTTAGGATTAGGTTTGGACCTAGGGTTAGGGTTATGTTGAGGGCTAGGGTTAGAGAGACGGTTAGGGTTAGGATTGGACCTAGGGTTAGGGTTATGCTGAGGGCTAGGATTAGAGAGACGGTTAGTGTTAGGATTGGACCTAGGGTTAGGGTTATGTGGAGGGCTAGTGTTAGAGAGGCGGTTAGGTGTAGGATTGTACCTAGGGCTAGGGTTAGGTTGAGGACTAGGTTTAGAGAGACTCTTAGGGTTAGGATTGGACCTAGGGTTAGAGTTATGTTGAGGTCTAGGTTTAGAGAGACAGTTAGGGTGATGATTGGACCTAGGGTTAGGGTTATGTTGAGGGCTAGGGTTAGAGAGAGGGTTAGGGTTAGGATTTGACCTAGGGCTAGGGTTAGGTTGAGGGCTAGGTTTAGAGAGACGGTTAGGGTGAGGATTGGACCTAGGGTTAGGGTTATGTTGAGGGCTAGGGTTAGAGAGGCGGTTAGGGTTAGGATTGGACCTAGGGTTAGGGTTATGCTGAGGGCTAGAGTTAGATAGACGGTTAGGGTTAGGATTGGACCTAGGGTTAGGGTTATGTTGAGGGCTAGGGTTAGAGAGACGGTTAGGGTTAGGATTGGACCTAGGGTTAGGGTTATGTTGAGGGCTAGGGTTTGAGAGACGGTTAGGGTTAGGATTGGACCCAGGGTTAGGGTTATGTTGAGGGCTAGGGTTAGAGAGACGGTTAGGGTTAGGATTGGACCTAGGGTTAAGGTTAGGTTGAGGGCTAGGGTTAGAGAGACGGTTAGGGTTAGGATTGGACCTAGGGTTAGGGTTAGGTTGAGGGCTAGGTTTAGAGAGAGGGTTAGGGTTAGGATTGGACCTATGGTTAGGGTTATGTTGAGAGCTAGGGTTAGAGAGACGGTAAGGGTTAGGATTGGACCTAGGGTTAGGGTTATGTTGAGGGCTAGTGTTAGAGAGACGGTTAGGGTTAGGATTGGACCTAGGCTTATGGTTACGTTGAGGGCTAGGGTTAGAGAGACGGTTAGGGTTTAGGATTGGACATAGGATTAGGGTTAAGTTGAGGGCTAGGGTTAGACAGACGGTTAGGGTTAGGATTGGACCTAGGGTTAGTGTTATGTTGAGGGATAGTGTTAGACAGACGGTTAGGGTTAGGATTGGACCTAGGGTTAGGGTTATGTTGAGGGCTAGGGTTAAAGAGACGGTTAGGGTTACGATTGGTCCTAGTTTTAGGTTTATGTTGAGGGCTAGGGTTAGAGAGACAGTTAGGGTTAGGATTGGACCTAGGGTTCGGGTTAGGGTTAGGGTTATGCTGAGGGCTAGGGTTAGAGAGACGGTTAGGGTTAGGATTGGACCTAGGGTTAGGGTTATGTGGAGGGCTAGGGTTAGAGAGGCGTTTAGGGTTAGGATTGGACCAAGGGTTAGGGTTATGTGGAGGGCTAGGGTTAGAGAGGCAGTTAGGGTTAGGATTGGACCTAGGGCTAGGGTTAGGTGGAGGGCTAGGGTTAGAGAGACGCTTAGGGTTAGGTTTGGACCTAGGGTTAGGGTTATGTTGAGGGCTAGGGTTAGAGAGACGGTTAGGGTTACGATTGGTCCTAGGTTTAGGGTTATGTTGAGGGCTAGGGTTAGAGAGACAGTTAGGGTTAGGATTCGACCTAGGGCTAGGGTTAGGTTGAGGGCTAGGGTTAGAGAGACGCTTAGGGTTAGGTTTGGACCTAGGGTTAGGGTTATGTTGAGGGCTAGGGTAAGAGAGACGGTTAGGGTTAGGATTGGACCTAAGGTTAGGGTTATGTTGAGGGCTAGGTTTAGAGAGACGGTTACTGTTAGGATTGGACCTAGGGTTAGGGTTATGTGAGGGCTAGGGTTAGATAGGCTGTTAGGGTTAGGATTGGACCAAGGGTTAGGGTTATGTTGAGGGCTAGGGTTAGAGAGAGGGTTAGGGTTAGGATTGGACCTAGGGCTAGGGTTAGGTTGAGGGCTAGGGTTAGAGAGACGGTTAGGGTTAGGATTTGACCTAGGGTTAGGGTTATGTTGAGGGCTAGGGTTAGAGAGACTGTTAGGGTGAGGATTGGACCTAGGGTTAGGGTTATGTTGAGGGCTAGGGTTAGAGAGACGATTAGGGTTAGGATTGGACCTAGTGTTAGAGTTATGCTGAGGGCTAGGGTTAGAGAGACGGTTAGGGTTAGGGTTGGACCTAGGGTTAGGGTTATGTTGAGGGCTAGGGTTAGAGAGACGGTTAGGGTTAGGATTGGACCCAGGGTTAAGGTTAGGTTGAGGGCTAGGGTTACTAAGACGGTTAGGGTTAGGATTGGACCTAGGGTTAGGGTCAGGTTGAGGGCTAGGGTTAGAGAGAGGGTTAGGGTTAGGATTGGACCTAGGGTTAGGGTTATGTTGAGGGCTAGGGTTAGAGAGACTGTAAGGGTTAGGATTGGACGTAGGGTTAGGGTTATGTTGAGGGCTAGTGTTAGAGAGACGGTTAGGGTTAGAATTGGACCTAGGCTTAGGGTTAGGTTGAGGGCTAGGGTTAGAGAGACGGTTAGGGTTTAGGATTGGATATAGGATTAGGGTTATGTTGAGGGCTAGGGTTAGAGAGACGGTTCGGGTTAGGATTGGACCTAGGGTTAGTGTTACGTTGAGGGCTAGGGTTAGAGAGACGGTTAGGGTTAGGATTGGACCTAGGGTTAGGGTTATGTTGAGGGCTAGGTTTAGAGAGACAGTTAGGGTTAGGATTGGACCTAGGGTTAGGGTTAGGATTAGGGTTATGCTGAGGGCTAGGGTTAGAGTGACAGTTAGAGTTAGGATTGGACCTAGGGTTAGGGTTATGTGGAGGGCTAGGGTTAGAGCGGCGGTTAGGGTTAGGATTGGACCAAGGGTTAGGGTTATGTGGAGGGCTAGGGTTAGAGAGGCAGTTAGGGTTAGGATTGGACCTAGGGCTAGGGTTAGGTTGAGGGCTAGGGTTAGAGAGACGCTTAGGGTTACGTTTGGACCTACGGTGAGGGTTATGTTGAGGGCTAGGGTTAGAGAGACGATTAGGGTGAGGATTTTACCTAGGGTTAGGGTTATGTTGAGGGCTAGGGTTAGAGAGACTGTTAGGGTTAGGATTGGACCTAGCGTTAGAGTTATGTTGAGGGCTAGGGTTAGAGAGACGGTTAGGGTTAAGATTGGACCTAGGGTTAGAATTATGTTGAGGGCTAGGGTTAGAGAGACGGTTAGGATTAGGATTGGACCTAGGGTTAGAGTTATGCTGAGGGCTAGGGTTAGAGAGACGGTTAGGTTTAGGATTGGACCTAGGGTTAGGGTTATGTTGAGGGCTAGGGTTAGAGAGACGTTTAGGGTTAGGATTAGACCTAGGGTTAAGGTTAGGTTGAGGGCTAGGGTTAGAGAGACGGTTAGGGTTAGGATTGGCCCTAGGGTTAGGGTTATGTTGAGGGGTAGGGTTAGAGAGACGGTTAGGGTTAGGATTGGACCTAGGGTTAGGGTTATGTTGAGGGCTAGGGTTAGAGAGACGGTTAGGGTTAGGATTTGACGTAGGGTTAGGGTTATGTTGAGGGCTAGTGTTAGAGAGACGGTTAGGGTTAGGATTGGACCTAGGGTTAGGGTTAGGTTGAGGGCTAGGGTTAGAGAGACGGTTAGGGTTTAGGATTGGACCTAGGGTTAGGGTTATGTTGAGGACTAGGGTTAGAGAGACGGTTAGAGTTAGGATTGGACCTAGGGTTAGGGTTATGTTGGGGGCTAGGTTTAGAGAGACGGTTAGGGTTAGGATTCGACCTAGGGTTAGTGTTAGGTTGAGGGCTCGGGTTAGAGAGACGGTTAGGGTTACGATTGGTTCTAGGTTTAGGGTTATGTTGAGGGCTAGGTTTAGAGAGACAGTTAGGGTTAGGATTGGACCTAGGGTTAGGGTTATGTTGAGGGCTAGGCTTAGAGAGACGGTTACTGTTAGGATTGGACGTAGGGTTAGGGTTATGTTGAGTGCTAGGGTTAGAGAGACGGTTAGGGTGAGGATTGGACCTAGGGTTAGGGTTATCTTGAGGGCTAGGGTTAGAGAGACGGTTGGGGTAAGGATTGGACCTAGGGTTAGAGTTATGTTGAGGTCTAGGGTTAGAGAGACGGTTAGGGTTAGGATTGGACCTAGGGTTAGGGTTATGTTGAGGGCTAGGGTTAGAGGGACAGTTAGGGTTAGGTTTGGACCTAGGGTTAGGGTTATGTTGAGGGCTAGGCTTAGAGAGACGGTTAGGGTTAGGATTGGACCTAGGGTTAGGGTTATGCTGAGGGCTATGGATAGAGAGACGGTTAGTGTTAGGATTGGACCTAGGGTTAGGGTTATGTTGAGGGCTAGGGTTAGAGAGGCGGTTAGTGTTAGGATTGGACCTATGGCTAGGGTTAGGTTGAGGGCTAGGTTTAGAGAGACTGTTAGGGTTAGGATTGGACCTAGGGTTAGGGTTATGTTGAGGGCTAGGGTTAGAGAGACAGTTAGGGTGATGATTGGAACTAGGGTTAGTGTTATGTTGAGGGCTACTGTTACAGAGACGGTTAGGGTTAGGATTGGACCTAGGGTTAGGGTTATGTTGAGGGCTAGGGTTAGAGAGACGGTTAGGGTTAGGATTGGACCTCGGGTTAGGGTTATGTTGAGGGCTAGGTTTAGAGAGACGGTTAGGGTTAAGATTGGACCTAGGGTTAGGGTTATGCTGAGGGCTAGGGTTAGAGAGACGGTTAGGGTTAGGATGGGACCTAGGGTTAGGGTTATGTGGAGGGCTAGAGTTAGATAGGCGGTTAGGGTTAGGATTGGACCAAGGGTTAGGGTTATGTTGAGGGCTAGGGTTAGAGAGGCAGTTAGGGTTAGGATTGGACCTAGAGCTAGGGTTAGGTTGAGGGCTAGGGTTAGAGAGACGCTTAGGGTTAGGTTTGGACTTAGGGTTAGGGTTATATTGAGGGCTAGGGTTAGAGAGAGGGTTAGGGTTAGGATTGGACCTAGGGCTAGGGTTAGGTTGAGGGCTAGGGTTAGAGAGACTGTTAGGGTTAGGATTTGACCTAGGGTTAGGGTTATGTTGAGGGCTAGGGTTAGAGAGACGGTTAGGGTGAGGATTGGACCTAGGGTTAGGGTTATGTTGAGGGCTAGGGTTAGAGAGACGGTTAGGGTTAGGATTGGACCTAGGGTTACAGGTATGCTGAGGGCTAGGGTTAGAGAGACGGTTAGGGTTAGGATTGGACCTAGGGTTAGGGTTATGTTGAGGGCTATGTTTAGAGAGACGGTTAGGGTTAGGATTGGACCTAGGGTTAGGGTTATGTTGAGGGCTAGGGTTAGAGAGACGGTTAGGGTTACGATTGGTTCTAGGTTTAGGGTTATGTTGGGGGCTAGGTTTAGAGAGACAGTTAGGGTTAGGATTGGACCTAGGGTTAGGGTTATGTTGAGGGCTAGGCTTAGAGAGACGGTTAGGGTTAGGATTGGACCTAGCGCTAGGGTTAGGTTGAGAGCTAGGTTTAGAGAGACTGTTAGGGTTAGGATTGGACCTAGGGTTAGGGTTATGTTGAGGGCTAGGGATAGAGACACAGTGAGGGTAGTGAATGGACCTAGGGTTAGGCTTATGTTGAGGGCTAGTGTTACAGAGACGGTTAGGGTAAGGATTGGACCTAGGGTTAGGGTTATGTTGAGGGCTAGGGTTAGAGAGACGGTTAGGGTTAGGATTGGACCTAGGGTTAGGGTTATGTTGAGGGCTAGGTTTAGAGAGACGGTTAGGGTTAGGATTGGACCTAGGGTTAGTGTTATGTGGAAAGCTAGGGTTAGATAGGCGGTTAGGGTTAGGATTGGACCAAGGGTTAGGGTTATGTGGAGGGCTAGGGTTAGAGAGGCAGTTAGGGTTAGGATTGGACCTAGGGCTAGGGTTAGGTTGAGAGCTAGGATTAGAGAGGCAGTTAGGGTTACGATTGGTCCTAGGTTTAGGGTTATGTTGAGGGCTAGGGTTAGAGAGACAGTTAGGGTTAGGATTGGACCTAGGTTTAGGGTTAGGGTTAGGGTTATGCTGAGAGCTAGGGTTAGAGAGACGGTTAGCGTTAGGATTGGACCTAGGGTTAGGGTTATGAGGAGGGCTAGGGATAGAGAGGCGGTTAGGGTTAGGATTGGACCAAGGGTTAGGGTTATGTGGAGGGCTAGGGTTAGAGAGGCAGTTAGGGTTAGGATTGGACCTAGGGCTAGGGTTAGGTTGAGGGCTAGGATTAGAGAGACGCTTAGGGTTAGGTTTGGACCTAGGGTTAGGGTTATGTTGAAGGCTAGGGTTAGAGAGACGGTTAGGGTTATGATTGGTCCTAGGTTTAGGGTTATGTTGAGGGCTAGGGTTAGAGAGACAGTTAGGGTTAGGATTGGACCTAGGGCTAGGGTTAGGTTGAGGACTAGGGTTAGAGAGACACTTAGGGTTATGTTTGGTCCTAGGGTTAGGGTTATGTTGAGGGCTAGGGTTAGAGAGACGATTAGGGTGAGGATTGGACCTAGGGTTAGGGTTATGTTGAGGGCTAGGGTTAGAGAGACGGTTAGGGTTAGGATTGGACCTAGGGTTAGAGTTATGTTGAGGGCTAGGGTTAGAGAGACGGTTAGGGTTAGGATTGGACCTAAGGTTAGGGTTATGTTGAGGGCTAGGGTTAGAGAGACGGTTAGGGTTAGGATTGGACCTAGGGTTAGTGTTATGTGGAAAGCTAGGGTTAGATAGGCAGTTAGGGTTAGGATTGGACCAAGGGTTAGGGTTATGTGGAGGGCTAGGGTTAGAGAGGCAGTTAGGGTTAGGATTGGACCTAGGGCTAGGGTTAGGTTGAGAGCTAGGGTTAGAGAGGCAGTTAGGGTTAGAATTGGACCTAGGGTTAGGGTTATGTTGAGGGCTAGGCTTAGAGAGACGGTTAGCGTCAGGATTGGACCTAGGGTTAGGTTTATGCTGAGGGCTAGGGTTAGAGAGACGGTTAGGGTTAGGATACGACCTAGGGGTAGAGTTATGTTGAGGGCTAGGGTTAGAGAGACGGTTAGGGTTAGGTTTGGACCTAGGGCTAGGGTTAGGTTGAGGGCTAGGGTTAGATAGACGCTTAGGGTTAGGTTTGGACCTAGGGTTAGGGTTATGTTGAGGGCTAGGGTTCGAGAGACGGTTAGGGTGAGGATTGGACCTAGGGTTAGGGTTATGTTGAGGGCTAGGTTTAGAGAGACGGTAAGGGTTAGGATTTGACGTAGGGTTAGGGTTATGTTGAGGGCTAGTGTTAGAGAGACGGTTAGAGTTACGATTGGTTCTAGGTTTTGGGTTATGTTGAGGGCTAGGTTTAGAGAGACAGTTAGGGTTAGGATTGGACCTAGGGTTAGGGTTATGTTGAGGGCTAGGCTTAGAGAGACGGTTAGGGTTAGGATTGGACCAAGGGTTAGGGTTATGTTGAGGGCTAGGGTTAGAGAGATGGTTAGGGTGAGGATTGGACCTAGGGTTAGGGTTATCTTGAGGGCTAGGGTTAGAGAGACGGTTAGGGTTAGGATTGGACCTAGGGTTAGGGTTATGCTGAGGGATAGGGTTAGAGAGACGGTTAGTGTTAGGATTGGACCTAGCGTTAGGGTTATGTGGAGGGCTAGGGTTAGAGAGGCGGTTAGGGTTAGGATTGGACCTATGGCTAGGGTTTTGCTGAGGGCTAGGGTTAGAGAGACGGTTAGGGTGAGGATTGGACCTAGGGTTAGGGTTATGTTGAGCCCTAGGTTTAGAGAGACGGTTAGGGTTAGGATTGGACCTAGGGTTAGGGTTATGCTGAGGGCTAGGGTTAGAGAGACGGTTAGGGTTAGGATTGGACCTAGGGTTAGGGTTATGTGGAGGGCTAGGGTTAGATGGGCGGTTAGGGTTAGGATTGGACCAAGGGTTAGGGTTATGTTGAGGGCTAGCGTTAGAGAGGCAGTTAGGGTTAGGATTGGAGCTAGGGCTAGGGTTAGGTTGAGGGCTAGGGTTAGAGAGACGCTTAGGGTTAGTTTTGGACTTAGGGTTAGGGTTATGTTGAGGGCTAGGTTTAGAGAGACGGTTAGGGTTACGATTGGTCCTAGGTTTAGGGTTATGTTGAGGGCTAGGGTTAGAGAGACAGTTAGGGTTAGGATTGGACCTAGGATTAGGGTATGTTGAGGGCTAGGCTTAGAGAGACGGTTAGGGTTAGGATTGGACCTAGGGTTAGGGTTATGTTGAGGGCTAGGTTTAGAGAGACGGTTAGGGTGAGGATTGGACCTAGGGTTAGGGTTATGTTGAGGGCTAGGGTTAGAGAGACGGTTAGGGTTAGGATTGGACCTAGGGTTAGAGTTATGCTGAGGGCTAGGGTTAGAGAGATGGTTAGGGTTAGGATTGGACCTAGGGTTAGGGTTATGTTGAGGGCTAGGGTTAGAGAGACGGTTAGGTTTAGGATTGGACCTAGAGTTAGGGTTATGTTGAGGGCTAGGGTTAGAGAGACGGTTAGGGTTAGGATTGGACCCAGGGTTACGGTTATGTTGAGGGCTAGGGTTAGAGAGACGGTTAGGGTTACGATTGGTCCCAGTTTTAGGTTTATTTTGAGGGCTAGGGTTAGAGAGACAGTTAGGGTTAGGATTGGACCTAGGGTTAGGGTTAGGGCTAGGGTTATGCTGAGGGCTAGGGTTAGAGAGACGGTTAGCGTTAGGATTGGACCTAGGGTTAGGGTTATGAGGAGGGCTAGGGATAGAGAGGCGCTTAGCGTTAGGATTGGACCAAGGGTTAGGGTTATGTGGAGGGCGAGGGTTAGAGAGGCAGTTAGGGTTAGGATTGGACCTAGGGCTAGGGTTAGGTTGAGGGCTAGGATTAGAGAGACGCTTAGGGTTAGGTTTGGACCTAGGTTTAGGGTTATGTTGAGGGCTAGGGTTAGAGAGACGGTTAGGGTTATGATTGGTCCTAGGTTTAGGGTTATGTTGAGGGCTAGGGTTAGAGAGACAGTTAGGGTTAGGATTGGACCTAGGGCTAGGGTTAGGTTGAGGGCTAGGGTTAGAGAGACGCTTAGGGTTAGGTTTGGACCTAGGGTTAGGGTTATGTTGAGGGCTAGGGTTAGAGAGACGGTTAGTGTTAGGATTGGACCTAGGGTTAGAGTTATGTTGAGGGCTAGGGTTAGAGAGACGGTTAGGGTTAGGATTGGACCTAAGGTTAGGGTTATGTTGAGGGCTAGGGTTAGAGAGACGGTTAGGGTTCGGATTGGACCTCGGGCTACGGTTAGGTTGAGGGCTAGGGTTAGAGAGATGGTTAGGGTTAGGATTGGACCTAGGGTTAGGGTATGTTGAGGGCTAGGGTTAGAGAGACGGTTAGGGTTAGGATTGGACCTAGGGTTAGGGTTATGTTGAGGGCTAGGGATAGAGAGACGGTTAGGGTTAGGATTGGACCTAGGGTTAGAGTTATGCTGAGCGCTAGGGTTAGAGAGACGGTTAGGTTTAGGATTGGACCTAGGGTTAGGGTTATGTTGAGGGCGAGGTATAGAGAGACGGTTAGGGTTAGGATTGGACCTAGGGTTAGGGTTATGTTGAGGGCGAGGTTTACAGAGACGGTTAGGGTTAGGATTGGACCTAGGGTTAGGGTTATGTTGAGGGCTAGGGTTAGAGAGACGGTTAGGGTTAGGATTGGACCTAGGGCTAGGGTTAGGTTGAGGGCTAGGGTTAGAGAGACGCTTAGGGTTAGGTTTGGACCTAGGGCTAGGGTTAGGTTGAGGGCTAGGGTTAGAGAGACGGTTAGGGTTAGGATTGGACCTAGGGCTAGGGTTATGTTGAGGGCTAGGGTTAGAGAGACGGTTAGGGTTAGGATTGGACCTAGGGTTAGGGTTATGTTGAGGGCTAGGGTTAGAGAGACGGTTAGGGTTAGGATTGTCCCTAGGGTTAGTGTTATGCTGAGGGCTAGGGTTAGAGAGACTGTTAGGGTGAGGATTGGACCTAGGGTTAGGGTTATGTTGAGGGCTAGGGTTAGAGAGACGGTTAGGGTTAGGATTGGCCCTAGGGTTAGAGTTATGCTGAGGGCTATGGTTAGAGAGACGGTTAGGTTTAGGATTGGACCTAGGGTTAGGGTTATGTTGAGGGCTAGTATTAGAGAAGACGGTTAGGGTTAGCATAGGACCTAGGGTTAGGGTTAGGTTGGGGGCTAGGGTTAGAGAGACGGTTAGGGTTAGGTTTGGACCTAGGGTTAGGGTTATGTTGAGGGCTAGGTTTAGAGAAACGGTTAGGGTAAGGATTGGACCTAGGTTTAGTGTCACGTTGAGGTCTAGGGTTAGAGAGACGGTTATGGTTAGGTTTGGACCTAGGGTTAGGGTTATGTTGAGGGCTAGGGTTAGAGGGACAGGTAGGGTTAGGTTTGGACTTAAGGTTAGGGTTATGTTGAGGGCTAGGGTTAGAGAGGCGGTTAGGGTTAGGATTGGACCTAGGGCTAGGGTTAGGTTGAGGGCTAGTTTAGAGAGACTGTTAGGGTTAGGATTGGACCTAGGGTTAGGGTTATGTTGAGGGCTAGGGTTAGAGAGACAGGGTGATGATTGGACCTAGGGTTAGGCTTATGTTGAGGGCTAGTGTTACAGAGACGGTTAGGGTTAGGATTGGACCTAGGGTTAGGGTTATGCTGAGGGCTAGGGTTAGAGAGACGGTTAGGGTTAGGATTGGACCTAGAGCTAGGGTTAGGTTGAGGGCTAGGGTTAGAGAGGCGGTTAGGGTTAGGATTGGACCAAGGGTTAAGGTTATGTAGAGGGCTAGGGTTAGAGAGGCAGTTAGGGTTAGGATTGGACCTAGGGCTAGGGTTAGGTTGAGGGCTAGGGTTAGAGAGACGCTTAGGGTTAGGTTTGGATCTACGGTTAGGGTTATGTTGAGGGCTAGGGTTCGAGAGACAGTTAGGGTGAGGATTGGACCTAAGATTAGGGTTATGTTGAGGGCTAGGGTTAGAGAGACGGTTAGGGTTAGGATTGGACCTAGGGCTAGGGTTAGGTTGAGGGCTAGGATTAGAGAGACGCTTAGGGTTAGGTTTGGACCTAGGGTTAGGGTTATGTTGAGGGCTAGGGTTAGAGAGACGGTTAGGGTTATGATTGGTCCTAGGTTTAGGGTTATGTTGAGGGCTAGGGTTAGAGAGACAGTTAGGGTTAGGATTGGACCTAGGGCTAGGGTTAGGTTGAGGGCTAGGGTTAGAAAGACGCTTAGGGTTAGGTTTGGACCTAGGGTTAGGGTTATGTGGAGGGCTAGGGTTAGATGGGCGGTTAGGGTTAGGATTGGACCAAGGGTTAGGGTTATGTTGAGGGCTAGCGTTAGAGAGGCAGTTAGGGTTAGGATTGGAGCTAGGGCTAGGGTTAGGTTGAGGGCTAGGGTTAGAGAGACGCTTAGGGTTAGTTTTGGACTTAGGGTTAGGGTTATGTTGAGGGCTAGGTTTAGAGAGACGGTTAGGGTTACGATTGGTCCTAGGTTTAGGGTTATGTTGAGGGCTAGGGTTAGAGAGACAGTTAGGGTTAGGATTGGACCTAGGATTAGGGTATGTTGAGGGCTAGGCTTAGAGAGACGGTTAGGGTTAGGATTGGACCTAGGGTTAGGGTTATGTTGAGGGCTAGGTTTAGAGAGACGGTTAGGGTGAGGATTGTACCTAGGGTTAGGGTTATGTTGAGGGCTAGGGTTAGAGAGACGGTTAGGGTTAGGATTGGACCTAGGGTTAGAGTTATGCTGAGGGCTAGGGTTAGAGAGATGGTTAGGGTTAGGATTGGACCTAGGGTTAGGGTTATGTTGAGGGCTAGGGATAGAGAGACGGTTAGGTTTAGGATTGGACCTAGAGTTAGGGTTATGTTGAGGGCTAGGGTTAGAGAGACGGTTAGGGTTAGGATTGGACCCAGGGTTACGGTTATGTTGAGGGCTAGGGTTAGAGAGACGGTTAGGGTTACGATTGGTCCCAGTTTTAGGTTTATTTTGAGGGCTAGGGTTAGAGAGACAGTTAGGGTTAGGATTGGACCTAGGGTTAGGGTTAGGGTTAGGGTTATGCTGAGGGCTAGGGTTAGAGAGACGGTTAGCGTTAGGATTGGACCTAGGGTTAGGGTTATGAGGAGGGCTAGGGATAGAGAGGCGCTTAGCGTTAGGATTGGACCAAGGGTTAGGGTTATGTGGAGGGCGAGGGTTAGAGAGGCAGTTAGGGTTAGGATTGGACCTAGGGCTAGGGTTAGGTTGAGGGCTAGGATTAGAGAGACGCTTAGGGTTAGGTTTGGACCTAGGTTTAGGGTTATGTTGAGGGCTAGGGTTAGAGAGACGGTTAGGGTTATGATTGGTCCTAGGTTTAGGGTTATGTTGAGGGCTAGGGTTAGAGAGACAGTTAGGGTTAGGATTGGACCTAGGGCTAGGGTTAGGTTGAGGGCTAGGGTTAGAGAGACGCTTAGGGTTAGGTTTGGACCTAGGGTTAGGGTTATGTTGAGGGCTAGGGTTAGAGAGACGGTTAGTGTTAGGATTGGACCTAGGGTTAGAGTTATGTTGAGGGCTAGGGTTAGAGAGACGGTTAGGGTTAGGATTGGACCTAAGGTTAGGGTTATGTTGAGGGCTAGGGTTAGAGAGACGGTTAGGGTTCGGATTGGACCTCGGGCTACGGTTAGGTTGAGGGCTAGGGTTAGAGAGATGGTTAGGGTTAGGATTGGACCTAGGGTTAGGGTATGTTGAGGGCTAGGGTTAGAGAGACGGTTAGGGTTAGGATTGGACCTAGGGTTAGGGTTATGTTGAGGGCTAGGGATAGAGAGACGGTTAGGGTTAGGATTGGACCTAGGGTTAGAGTTATGCTGAGCGCTAGGGTTAGAAAGACGGTTAGGTTTAGGATTGGACCTAGGGTTAGGGTTATGTTGAGGGCGAGGTATAGAGAGACGGTTAGGGTTAGGATTGGACCTAGGGTTAGGGTTATGTTGAGGGCGAGGTTTACAGAGACGGTTAGGGTTAGGATTGGACCTAGGGTTAGGGTTATGTTGAGGGCTAGGGTTAGAGAGACGGTTAGGGTTAGGATTGGACCTAGGGCTAGGGTTAGGTTGAGGGCTAGGGTTAGAGAGACGCTTAGGGTTAGGTTTGGACCTAGGGCTAGGGTTAGGTTGAGGGCTAGGGTTAGAGAGACGGTTAGGGTTAGGATTGGACCTAGGGCTAGGGTTATGTTGAGGGCTAGGGTTAGAGAGACGGTTAGGGTTAGGATTGGACCTAGGGTTAGGGTTATGTTGAGGGCTAGGGTTAGAGAGACGGTTAGGGTTAGGATTGTCCCTAGGGTTAGTGTTATGCTGAGGGCTAGGGTTAGAGAGACGGTTAGGGTGAGGATTGGACCTAGGGTTAGGGTTATGTTGAGGGCTAGGGTTAGAGAGACGGTTAGGGTTAGGATTGGCCCTAGGGTTAGAGTTATGCTGAGGGCTATGGTTAGAGAGACGGTTAGGTTTAGGATTGGACCTAGGGTTAGGGTTATGTTGAGGGCTAGTATTAGAGAGACGGTTAGGGTTAGCATAGGACCTAGGGTTAGGGTTAGGTTGAGGGCTAGGGTTAGAGAGCCGGTTAGGGTTAGGTTTGGACCTAGGGTTAGGGTTATGTTGAGGGCTAGGTTTAGAGAAACGGTTAGGGTAAGGATTGGACCTAGGTTTAGTGTCACGTTGAGGTCTAGGGTTAGAGAGACGGTTAGGGTTAGGATTGGACCTAGGGTTAGGGTTATGTTGAGGGCTAGGGTTAGAGGGACAGGTAGGGTTAGGTTTGGACTTAGGGTTAGGGTTATGTTGAGGGCTAGGGTTAGAGAGGCGGTTAGGGTTAGGATTGGACCTAGGGCTAGGGTTAGGTTGAGGGCTAGTTTAGAGAGACTGTTAGGGTTAGGATTGGACCTAGGGTTAGGGTTATGTTGAGGGCTAGGGTTAGAGAGACAGGGTGATGATTGGACCTAGGGTTAGGCTTATGTTGAGGGCTAGTGTTACAGAGACGGTTAGGGTTAGGATTGGACCTAGGGTTAGGGTTATGTTGAGGGCTAGGGTTAGAGAGACGGTTAGTTTTAGGATTGGACCTAGGCTTAGGGTTATGTGGAGGGCTAGGGTTAGAGCGGCGGTTAGGGTTAGGATTGGACCAAGGGTTAGGGTTATGTGGAGGGCTAGGGTTAGAGAGGCAGTTAGGGTTAGGATTGGACCTAGGGCTAGGGTTAGGATGAGGGCTAGGGTTAGAGAGACGGTTAGGGTTAGGATTGGACCTAGGGTTAGGGTTATGTGGAGGGCTAGGGTTAAAGAGGAGGTAAGGGTTAGGATTGGACCTAGGGCTAGGTTTAGGTTGAGGGCTAGGTTTAGAGAGACTGTTAGGGTTAGGATTGGACCTAGGGTTAGGGTTATGTTGGGGGCTAGGTTTAGAGAGACGGTTAGGGTTAGGATTCGACCTAGGGTTAGTGTTAGGTTGAGGGCTCGGGTTAGAGAGACGGTTAGGGTTACGATTGGTTCTAGGTTTAGGGTTATGTTGAGGGCTAGGTTTAGAGAGACAGTTAGGGTTAGGATTGGACCTAGGGTTAGGGTTATGTTGAGGGCTAGGCTTAGAGAGACGGTTACTGTTAGGATTGGACGTAGGGTTAGGGTTATGTTGAGTGCTAGGGTTAGAGAGACGGTTAGGGTGAGGATTGGACCTAGGGTTAGGGTTATCTTGGGGGCTAGGGTTAGAGAGACGGTTGGGGTAAGGATTGGACCTAGGGTTAGAGTTATGTTGAGGTCTAGGGTTAGAGAGACGGTTAGGGTTAGGATTGGACCTAGGGTTAGAGTTATGTTGAGGGCTAGGGTTAGAGGGACAGTTAGGGTTAGGTTTGGACCTAGGGTTAGGGTTATGTTGAGGGCTAGGCTTAGAGAGACGGTTAGGGTTAGGATTGGACCTAGGGTTAGGGTTATGCTGAGGGCTATGGATAGAGAGACGGTTAGTGTTAGGATTGGACCTAGGGTTAGGGTTATGTGGAGGGCTAGGGTTAGAGAGGCGGTTAGGGTTAGGATTGGACCTATGGCTAGGGTTAGGTTGAGGGCTAGGTTTAGAGAGACTGTTAGGGTTAGGATTGGACCTAGGGTTAGGGTTATGTTGAGGGCTAGGGTTAGAGAGACAGTTAGGGTGATGATTGGACCTAGGGTTAGTGTTATGTTGAGGGCTAGTGTTACAGAGACGGTTAGAGTTAGGATTGGACCTAGGGTTAGGGTTATGTTGAGGGCTAGGGTTAGAGAGACGGTTAGGGTTAGGATTGGACCTAGGGTTAGGGTTATGTTGAGGGCTAGGTTTAGAGAGACGGTTAGGGTTAAGATTGGACCTAGGGTTAGGGTTATGCTGAGGGCTAGGGTTAGAGAGACGGTTAGGGTTAGGATTGGACCTAGAGCTAGGGTTAGGTTGAGGGCTAGGGTTAGAGAGGCGGTTAGGGTTAGGATTGGACCAAGGGTTAAGGTTATGTAGAGGGCTAGGGTTAGAGAGGCAGTTAGGGTTAGGATTGGACCTAGGGCTAGGGTTAGGTTGAGGGCTAGGGTTAGAGAGACGCTTAGGGTTAGGTTTGGACCTACGGTTAGCGTTATGTTGAGGGCTAGGGTTCGAGAGACAGTTAGGGTGAGGATTGGACCTAAGGTTAGGGTTATGTTGAGGGCTAGGGTTAGAGAGACGGTTAGGGTTAGGATTGGACCTAGGGCTAGGGTTAGGTTGAGGGCTAGGATTAGAGAGACGCTTAGGGTTAGGTTTGGACCTAGGGTTAAGGTTATGTTGAGGGCTAGGGTTAGAGATACGGTTAGGGTTATGATTGGTCCTAGGTTTAGGGTTATGTTGAGGGCTAGGGTTAGAGAGACAGTTAGGGTTAGGATTGGACCTAGGGCTAGGGTTAGGTTGAGGGCTAGGGTTAGAAAGACGCTTAGGGTTAGGTTTGGACCTAGGGTTAGGGTTATGTTGAGGGCTAGGGTAAGAGAGACGATTAGGGTGAGGATTGGACCTAGGGTTAGGGTTATGTTGAGGGCTAGGGTTAGAGAGACGGTTAGTGTTAGGATTGGACCTAGGGTTAGGGTTATGTTGAGGGCTAGGGTTAGAGAGACGCTTAGGGTAAGGTTTGGACCTAGGGTTAGGGTTATTTTGAGGGCTAGGGTTAGAGAGACGGTTAGGGTTACGATTGGTCCTAGGTTTAGGGTTATGTTGAGGGCTAGGGTTAGAGAGACGGTTAGGGTTAGGATTGGACCTAGGGTTAGGGTTATGTTGAGGGCTAGGGTAGGAGAGACGGTTATGGTGAGGATTGGACCTAGGGTTAGGGTTATGTTGAGGGCTAAGGTTAGAGGGACGGTTAGGGTTAGGATTGGACCTAGGGTTAGAGTTATGTTGAGGGATAGGGTTAGAGAGACGGTTAGGGTTAGGATTGGACCTAGGGTTAGGGTTATGTAGAGGGCTTGGGTTAGACAGACGGTTAGGGTTCGGTTTGGACCTAGGGCTAGGGTTATGTTGAGGGCTAGGGATAGAGAGACGGTTAGGGTTAGGATTGGACCTAGGGTTAGAGTTTTGCTGAGGGCTAGGGTTAGAGAGACGGTTAGGGGTACGATTTGTTCTAGGTTTAGGGTTATGTTGAGGGCTAGGTTTAGAGAGACAGTTAGGGTTAGGTTTGGACCTAGGGTTAGGGTTATGTTGAGGGCTAGGTTTAGAGAGACGGTTAGGGTTAGGTTTGGACCTAGGGTTAGGGTTATGCTGAGGGCTAGGGTTAGAGAGACGGTTAGGGTTAGGATTGGACCTAGGGTTAGGGTTATGTGGAGGGCTAGGGTTAGAGAGGCGGTTAGGGTTAGGATTGGACCTAGGGCTAGGGTTAGGTTGAGGGCTAGGTTTAGAGAGACTGTTAGGGTTAGGATTGGACCTAGGGTTAGGGTTATGTTGAGGGCTAGGGTTCGAGAGACGATTAGGGTGAGGATTGGACCTAGGGATAGGGTTATGTTGAGGGCTAGTGTTACAGAGATGGTTAGGGTTAGGATTGGACCTAGGGTTAGGGTTATGTTGAGAGCTAGGGTTAGAGACGGTTAGGGTAAGGATTGGACCTAGGGTTAGGGTTATGTTGAGGGCTAGTGTTACAGAGACGGTTAGGGTTAGGATTGGACCTAGGGTTAGGGTTATGTTGAGAGCTAGGGTTAGAGACGGTTAGGGTAAGGATTGGACCTAGGGTTAAGGTTATGTTGAGGGCTAGGTTTAGAGAGACGCTTAGGGTTAATATTGGACCTAGGGTTAGGGTTATGCTGAGGGCTAGGGTTAGAGAGACTGTTAGGGTTAGGATTGGACCTAGGGTTAGGGTTATGTTGAGGGCTAGGGTTAGAGAGACGGTTAGGGTTAGGATTGGACCTAGGGTTAGGGTTATGTTGAGGGCTAGGGTTAGAGAGACGGTTAGGGTTAGGATTGGACCTAGGGTTAGAGTTATGTTGAGGGCTAGGGTTAGAGAGACGGTTACGGTTAGGATTGGACCTAGGGTTAGGGTTATGTTGAGGGCTAGGGTTAGAGAGACGGTTAGGGTTCGGATTGGACCTAGGGCTATGGTGAGGTTGAAGGCTAGGTTTACAGAGACTGTTAGGGTTAGGATTGGACCTAGGGTTAGGGTTATGTAGAGGGCTAGGGTTAGAGAGACGGTTAGGGTGAGGATTTGACCTAGTTTTAGGGTTATGTTGAGGGCTAGGGTTAGAGAGAGGGTTAGGATTAGGATTGGACCTAGGGCTAGGGTTAGGTTGAGGGCTAGGGTTAGAGAGACGGTTAGGGTTAGGATTTGACCTAGGGTTAGGGTTATGTTGAGGGCTAGGTTTAGAGAGACGGTTAGGGTGAGGATTGGACCTAGGGTTAGGGTTATGTTGAGGGCTAGGGTTAGAGAGACGGTTAGGGTTAGGATTGGACCTAGGGTTAGGGTTATGCTGAGGGCTAGGGTTAGAGAGACGGTTAGGTTTAGGATTGGACCTAGGGTTAGGGTTATGTTGAGGGCTAGGGTTAGAGAGACGGTTAGGGTTAGGATTGGACCTAGGGTTAGGGTTATGTTGAGGGCTAGGGTTAGAGAGACGGTTAGGGTTAGGATTGGACCCAGGGTTAGGGTTATGTTGAGGGCTAGGGTTAGAGAGACGGTTAGGGTTAGGATTGGACCTAGGGTTAAGGTTAGGTTGAGGGCTAGGGTTAGAGAGACGGTTAGGGATAGGATTGGACCTAGGGTTAGGGTTATGTTGAGGGCTAGGGTTAGAGAGAGGGTTAGGGTTAGGATTGGACCTAGGGTTAGGGTTATGTTGAGGGCTAGGGTTAGAGAGACGGTAATGGTTAGGATTGGACCTAGGCTTAGGGTTAGGTTGAGGGCTAGGGTTAGAGAGACGGTTAGGGTTTAGGATTGGACATAGGATTAGGGTTATGTTGAGGGCTAGGGTTAGAGAGACACTTAGGGTTAGGATTGGACCTAGGGTTAGTGTTATGTTGAGGGCTAAGGTTAGAGAGACGGTTAGGGTTAGGATTGGACCTAGGGTTAGGGTTATGTTGAGGGCTAGGTTTAGAGAGACGGTTAGGGTTACGATTGGTCCTAGTTTTAGGTTTATTTTGAGGGCTAGGGTTAGAGAGACAGTTAGGGTTAGGATTGGATCTAGGGTTAGGGTTAGGGTTAGGGTTATGCTGAGGGCTAGGGTTAGAGAGACGGTTAGGGTTAGGATTGGACCAAGGGTTAGGGTTATGTGGAGGGCTAGGGTTAGAGAGGCAGTTAGGGTTAGGATTGGACCTAGGGCTAGGGTTAGGTTGAGGGCTAGGGTTAGAGAGACGCTTAGGGTTAGGATTGGACCTAGGGTTAGGGTTATGTTGAGGGCTAGGGTTAGAGAGACGGTTAGGGTTAGGATTGGTCCTAGGTTTAGGGTTATGTTGAGGGCTAGGGTTAGAGAGACGGTTAGGGTTAGGATTGGACCTAGGGTTAGGCTTATGTTGAGGGCTAGGTTTAGAGAGACGGTTAGGGATAAGATTGGACCTAGGGTTATGGTTATGCTGAGGGCTAGGGTTAGAGAGACGGTTAGGGTTAGGATTGGACCTAGGGTTAGGGTTATGTGGAGGGCTAGGGTTAGATAGGCGGTTAGGGTTAGGATTGGACCAAGGGTTAGGGTTATGTGGAGGGCTAGGGTTGGAGAGGCAGTTAGGGTTAGGATTGGACCTAGGGCTAGGGTTAGGTTGAGGGCTAGGGTTAGAGAGACGCTTAGGGTTAGGTTTGGACCTAGGGTTAGGGTTATGTTGATGGCTAGGGTGAGAGAGACGGTTAGGGTTACGATTGGTCCTAGGTTTAGGGTTATGTTGAGGGCTAGGGTTAGAGAGACAGTTGTGGTTAGGATTGGACCTAGGGCTAGGGTTAGGTTGAGGGCTAGTGTTAGAGAGACGGTTAGGGTGAGGATTGGACCTAGGGTTAGGGTTATCTTGAGGGCTAGGGTTAGAGAGACGGTTGCAGTAAGGATTGGACCTAGGGTTAGAGTTATGTTGAGGTCTAGGGTTAGAGAGACGGTTAGGGTTAGGATTGGACCTAGGGTTAGGGTTATGTTGAGCGCTAGGGTTAGAGGGACAGTTAGGGTTAGGTTTGGACCTATGGCTAGGGTTAGGTTGAGGGCTAGGTTTAGAGAGACGGTTAGGGTTAGGATTGGATCTAGGGTTAGGGTTATGTTGAGGGCTAGGTTTAGAGAGACAGTAAGGGTGATGATTGGACCTAGGGTTAGGGTTATGTTCAGGGCTAGTGTTACAGAGACGGTTAGGGTTAGGATTGGACCTAGGGTTAGGGTTATGTTGAGGGCTAGGGTTAGAGAGACGGTTAGGGTTAGGATTGGACATAGGGTTAGGGTTATGTTGAGGGCTAGGGTTAGAGAGACGGTTAGGGTTACGATTGGTCCTAGTTTTAGGTTTATGTAGAGGGCTAGGGTTAGAGAGACAGTTAGGGTTAGGATTGGACCTAGGGTTAGGGTTAGGGTTAGGGTTATGCTGAGGGCTAGGGTTAGAGAGACGCTTAGGGTTAGCTTTGGACCTAGGGTTAGGGTTATGTTGAGGGCTAGGGTGAGAGAGACGGTTAGGGTTACGATTGGTCCTAGGTTTAGGGTTATGTTGAGGGCTAGGGTTAGAGAGACAGTTAGGGTTAGGATTGGACCTAGGGCTAGGGTTAGGTTGAGGGCTAGTGTTAGAGAGACGCTTAGGGTTAGGTTTGGACCCAGGGTTAGGGTTATGTTGAGGGCTAGGGTTAGAGAGACGGTTAGGGTTAGGATTGGACCTAGGGTTAGAGTTATGTTGAGGGCTAGGGTTAGAGAGACGGTTAGGGTTAGGATTGGACCTAGGGTTAGGGTTATGTTGAGGGCTAGGGTTAGAGAGACGGTTAGGGTTCGGATTGGACCTAGGGCTAGGGTTAGGTTGAGGGCTAGGGTTAGAGAGACGGTTAGGGTTAGGATTGGACCTAGGGTTAGGGTTACGTTGAGGGCTAGGGTTAGAGAGACAGTTAGGGTTAGGATTGGACCTAGGCTTAGGGTTATGATGAGGGCTAGGTATAGAGAGACGGTTAGGGTGAGGATTGGACCTAGGGTTAGGTTTATGTTGAGGGCTAGGGTTAGAGAGACGGTTAGGGTTAGGATTGGACCTAGGGTTAGAGTTATGCTGAGGGCTAGGGTTAGAGAGACGGTTAGGTTTAGGATTGGACCTAGGGTTAAGGTTATGTTGAGGGCTAGGTTTAGAGAGACGGTTAGGGTTAGGATTGGACCTAGGGTTAGGGTTATGTTGAGGGCTAGGGTTAGAGAGACGGTTAGGGTTAGGATTGGAACTAGGGTTAGGGTTATGTTGAGGGCTAGGGTTAGAGAGACGGTTAGGGTTAGGATTAGACCTAGGGTTAAGGTTAGGTTGAGGGGTAGGGTTAGAGAGACGGTTAGGGTTATAATTGGACCTAGGGTTAGGGTTATGTTGAGGGCTAGGTTTAGAGAGACGGTTAGGGTTAGGATTGGACCTAGGGTTAGGGTTATGTTGAGGGCTAGGTTTAGAGAGACGGTTAGGGTTAGGATTGGACCTAGGGTTAGGGTTAGGTTGAGGGCTCGGGTTCGAGAGACGGTTAGGGTTACGATTGGTTCTAGGTTTAGGGTTATGTTGAGGGCTAGGTTTAGAGAGAAAGTTAGGGTTAGGATTGGACCTAGGGTTAGGGTTACGTTTAGGGCTAGGCTTAGAGAGACGGTTAGGGTTAGGATTGGACCTAGGGTTAGGGTTATGTTGAGGGCTACGGTTAGAGAGACGGTTAGGGTGAGGATTGGACCTAGGGTTAGGGTTATCTTGAGGGCTAGGGTTAGAGAGACGGTTGGAGTAAGAATTGGACCTAGGGTTAGAGTTATGTTGAGGTCTAGGGTTAGAGAGACGGTTAGGGTTAGGATTGGACCTAGGGTTAGGGTTATGTTGAGGGCTAGGGTTAGAGGGACAGTTAGGGTTAGGTTTGGACCTATGGCTAGGGTTAGGTTGAGGGCTAGGTTTAGAGAGACGGTTAGGGTTAGGATTGGATCTAGGGTTAGGGTTATGTTGAGGGCTAGGGATAGAGAGACAGTAAGGGTGATGATTGGACCTAGGGTTAGGGTTATGTTGAGGGCTAGTGTTACAGAGACGGTTAGGGTTAGGATTGGACCTAGGGTTAGGGTTATGTTGAGGGCTAGGGTTAGAGAGACGGTTAGGGTTAGGATTGGACCTAGGGTTAGGCTTATGTTGAGGGCTAGGTTTAGAGAGACGGTTAGGGTTAAGATTGGACCTAGGGTTATGGTTATGCTGAGGGCTAGGGTTAGAGAGACGGTTAGGGTTAGGATTGGACCTAGGGTTAGGGTTATGTGGAGGGCTAGGGTTAGATAGGCGGTTAGGGTTAGGATTGGACCAAGGGTTAGGGTTATGTGGAGGGCTAGGGTTGGAGAGGCAGTTAGGGTTAGGATTGGACCTAGGGCTAGGGTTAGGTTGAGGGCTAGGTTTAGAGAGACGGTTAGGATTAGGATTGGATCTAGGGTTAGGGTTATGTTGAGGGCTAGGGATAGAGAGACAGTAAGGGTGATGATTGGACCTAGGGTTAGGGTTATGTTGAGGGCTAGTGTTACAGAGACGGTTAGGGTTAGGATTGGACCTAGGGTTAGGGTTATGTTGAGGGCTAGGGTTAGAGAGACGGTTAGGGTTAGGATTGGACCTAGGGTTAGGCTTATGTTGAGGGCTAGGTTTAGAGAGACGGTTAGGGTTAAGATTGGACCTAGGGTTATGGTTATGCTGAGGGCTAGTGTTAGAGAGACGGTTAGGGTTAGGATTGGACCTAGGGTTAGGGTTATGTTGAGGGCTAGGGTTAGAGACGGTTAGGGTTAGGATTGGACCTAGGGTTAGGGTTATGTTGAGGGCTAGGTTTAGAGAGACTGTTAGGGTTAAGATTGGACCTAGGGTTTGGGTTATGCTGAGGGCTAGGGTTAGAGAGACTGTTAGGGTTAGGATTGGACCTAGGGTTAGGGTTATGTTGAGGGCTAGGGATATAGAGATGGTTAGGGTGAGGATTGGACCTAGGATTAGGGTTATGTTGAGGGCTAGGGTTAGAGAGACGGTTAGGGTTAGGATTGGACCTAGGGTTAGAGTTATGCTGAGGGCTAGGGTTAGAGAGACGGTTAGGTTTAGGATTGGACCTAGGGTTAGGGTTATGTTGAGGGCTAGGTTTAGAGAGACGGTTAGGGTTAGGATTGGACCTAGGGTTAGGGTTATGTTGAGGGCTAGGGTTAGAGAGACGGTTAGGGTTAGGATTGGACCTATGGTTAGGGTTATGTTGAGGGCTAGGGTTAGAGAGACGGTTAGGGTTAGGATTAGACCTAGGGTTAAGGTTAGGTTGAGAGCTAGGGTTAGAGAGACGGTTAGGGTTAGGATTGGACCTAGGGTTAGGGTTATGTTGAGGGGTAGGGTTAGAGAGACGGTTAGGGTTAGGATTGGACCTAGGGTTAGTGTTATGTTGAGGGCTAGGGTTAGAGAGACGGTTAGGGTTAGGATTTGACGTAGCGTTAGGCTTATGTTGAGGGGTAGGGTTAGAGAGACGGTTAGGGTTAGGTTTGGACTTAGGGTTAGCGTTATGTTGAGGGCTAGGGTTAGAGAGACGGTTAGGGTTAAGATTGGACCTAGGGTTGGGGTAATGCTGAGGGCTAGGGTTAGAGAGACGGTTAGGGTTAGGATGGGACCTAGGGTTAGGGTTATGTGGAGGGCTAGAGTTAGATAGGCGGTTAGGGTTAGGATTGGACCTAGGGTTAGGGTTATGTTGAGGGCTAGGGTTAGAGAGGCAGTTAGGGTTAAGATTGGACCTAGAGCTAGGGTTAGGTTGAGGGCTAGGGTTAGAGAGACGCTTAGGGTTAGGTTTGGACTTAGGGTTAGCGTTATGTTGAGGGCTAGGGTTAGAGAGACGGTTAGGGTTAAGATTGGACCTAGGGTTAGGGTTATGCTGAGGGCTAGGGTTAGAGAGACTGTTAGGGTTAGGATTGGACCTAGGGTTAGGGTTATGTGGAGGGCTAGGGTTAGAGAGGCGGTTAGGGTTAGGATTCGACCAAGGGTTAGGTTTATGTGGAGGGCTAGGATTAGAGAGGCAGTTAGGGTTAGGATTGGACCTAAGGCTAGGGTTAGGTTGAGGGCTAGGGTTAGAGATACGCTTAGGGTTAGGTTTGGACGTAGGGTTAGGGTTATGTTGAGGGCTAGGGTTCGAGAGACGGTTAGGGTGAGGATTGGACCTAAGGTTAGGGTTATGTTGAGGGCTAGGGTTAGAGAGACGGTTAGGGTTAGGATTGGACCTAGGGTTAGGGTTATGTTGAGGGCTAGGGTTAGAGAGACGGTTAGGGTTCGGATTCGACCTAGGGCTAGGGTGAGGTTGACGGCTAGTTTTACAGAGACTGTTAGGGTTAGGATTGGACCTAGGGTTAGGGTTATGTTGAGGGCTAGGGTTAGAGAGACGGTTAGGGTGAGGATTGGACCTAGGGTTAGGGTTATATTGAGGGCTAGGGTTAGAGAGAGGGTTAGGGTTAGGATTGGACCTAGGGCTAGGGTTAGATTGAGGGCTAGGGTTAGGGAGACGGTTAGGGTTAGGATTTGACCTAGGGTTAGGGTTATGTTGAGGGCTAGGGTTAGAGAGACGGTTAGGGTGAGGATTGGACCTAGGGTTAGGGTTATGTTGAGGGCTAGGGTTAGAGAGACGGTTAGGGTTAGGATTGGACCTAGGGTTAGAGTTATGCTGAGGGCTAGGGTTAGAGAGACGGTTAGGGTTAGGATTGGACCTAGGGTTAGGGTTATGTTGAGGGCTAGGGTTAGTGAGACGGTTAGGGTTAGGATTGGACCTAGGGTTAGGGTTATGTTGAGGGCTAGGGTTAGAGAGACGGTTAGGGTTAGGATTGGACCCAGGGTTAGGGTTAGGTTGAGGGCTCGGGTTAGAGAGACGGTTAGGGTTACTATTGGTTCTAGGTTTAGGGTTATGTTGAGGGCTAGGGTTAGAGAGACGCTTAGGGTTAGGTTTGGACCTAGGGTTAGGGTTATGTTGAGGGCTAGGTTTCGAGAGCCGGTTAGGGTGAGGATTGGACCTAGGGTTAGGGTTATGTTGAGGGCTAGGTTTAGAGAGACGGTAAGGGTTAGGATTTGACGTAGGGTTAGCGTTATGTTGAGGGCTAGTGTTAGAGAGACGGTTAGGGTTAGGATTGGACCTAGGGTTAGGGTTAGGTTGAGGGCTAGGGTTAGAGAGACGGTTAGGGTTTAGGATTGGACCTAGGGTTAGGGTTATGTTGAGGACTAGGGTTAGAGAGACTGTTAGTGTTAGGATTGGACCTAGGGTTAGGGTTATGTTGAGGGCTTGGTTTAGAGAGACGGTTAGTGTTAGGATTGGACCTAGGGTTAGGGTTAGGTTGAGGGCTCGGGTTAGAGAGACGGTTAGGGTTAAGATTGGTTCTAGGTTTAGGGTTATGTTGAGGGGTAGGTTTAGAGAGACAGTTAGGGTTAGGATTGGCCCTAGGGTTAGGGTTATGTTGAGGGCTAGGGTTAGAGAGACGGTTAGGGTTAGGATTGGACCTAGGGTTAGGGTTATGTTGAGGGCTAGGGTTAGAGAGACGGTTAGGGTGAAGATTGGACCTAGGGTTAGGGTTATCTTGAGGGCTAGGGTTAGAGAGACGGTTGAGGTAAGGATTGGACCTAGGGTTAGAGTTATGTTGTGGTCTAGGGTTAGAGAGACGGTTAGGGTGAGGATTGGACCTAGGGTTAGGGTTATGTTGAGGGCTAGGTTTAGAGAGACGGTTAGGGTGAGGATTGGACCTAGGGTTAGGGTTATGTTGAGGGCTAGGGTTAGAGAGACGGTTAGTGTTAGGATTGGACCTAGGGTTAGGGTTAGGTTGAGGGCTCGGGTTAGAGAGACGGTTAGGGTTACGATTGGTTCTAGGTTTAGGGTTATGTTGAGGGCTAGGTTTAGAGAGACAGTTAGGGTTAGGATTGGCCCTAGGGTTAGGGTATGTTGAGGGCTAGGGTTAGAGAGACGGTTAGGGTTAGTATTGGACCTAGGGTTAGGGTTATGTTGAGGGCTAGGTTTAGAGAGACGGTTAGGGTGAAGATTGGACCTAGGGTTAGGGTTATCTTGAGGGCTAGGGTTAGAGAGACGGTTGGGGTAAGGATTGGACCTAGGGTTACAGTTATGTTGTGGTCTAGGGTTAGAGAGACGGTTAGGGTTAGGATTGGACCTAGGGTTAGGGTTATGTTGAGGGCTAGGGTTAGAGGGACCGTTAGGGTTAGGTTTGGACCTAGGGTTAGGGTTATGTTGAGGGCTAGGGTTAGAGAGACGGTTAGGGTTAGGATTGGACCTAGGGTTAGGGTTATGCTGAGGGCTAGGGTTAGAGAGACGGTTAGTGTTAGGATTGGACCTAGGGTTAGGGTTATGTGGAGGGCTAGGGTTAAAGAGGTGGTTAGGGTTAGGATTGGACCTATGGCTAGGGTTAGGTTGAGGGCTAGGTTTAGAGAGACTGTTAGGGTTAGGATTGGACCTAGGGTTAGGGTTATGTTGAGGGCTAGGGTTAGAGAGACAGTTAGGGTGATGATTGGACCTAGGGTTAGGGTTATGTTGAGGGCTAGTGTTACAGAGACGGTTAGGGTTAGGATTGGACCTAGGGTTAGGGTTATGTGGAGGGCTAGGGTTAGATAGGCGGTTAGGGTTAGGATTGGACCAAGGGTTAGGGTTATGTTGAGGGCTAGGGTTAGAGAGGCAGTTAGGGGTAGGATTGGACCTAGGGCTAGGGTTAGGTTGAGGGCTAGGGTTAGAGAGACGCTTAGGGTTAGGTTTGGACTTAGGGTTAGGGTTATGTTGAGGGCTAGGGTTAGAGAGACGGTTAGGGTTACGATTGGTCCTAGGTTTAGGGTTAAGTTGAGGGCTAGGGTTAGAGAGACAGTTAGGGTTAGGATTGGACCTAGGATTAGGGTTATGTTGAGGGCTAGGCTTAGAGAGACTGTTAGGGTTAGGATTGGACCTAGGGTTTGGGTTATGTTGAGGGCTAGGGTTAGAGAGACGGTTAGGGTTAGGATTGGACCTAGGGTTAGGGTTATGCTGAGGGCTAGGGTTAGAGAGACGGTTAGGGTTAGGATTGGACCTAGGGTTAGGGTTATGTGGAGGGCTAGGATTAGAGAGGCGGTTAGGGTTAGGATTGGACCTAAGGCTAGGGTTAGGTTGAGGGCTAGGTTTAGAGAGACTGTTAGGGTTAGGATTGGACCTAGGGTTAGGGTTATGTTGAGGGCTAGGGTTCGAGAGACGGTTAGGGTGAGGATTGGACCTAGGGTTAGGGTTATGTGGAGGGCTAGGGTTAGAGAGGCGGTTAGGGTTAGGATTGGACCAAGGGTTAAGGTTATGTGGAGGGCTAGGGTTAGAGAGGCAGTTAGGGTTAGGATTGGACCTAGGGCTAGGGTTAGGTTGAGGGCTAGGGTTAGAGAGACGCTTAGGGTTAGGTTTGGACCTAGGGTTAGGGTTATGTTGAGGGCTAGGGTTCGAGAGACAGTTAGGATGAGGATTGGACCTAAGGTTAGGGTTATGTTGAGGGCTAGGGTTAGAGAGACGGTTAGGGTTAGGATTGGACCTAGGGTTAGAGTTATGTTGAGGGCTAGGGTTAGAGAGACGGTTAGGGTTAGGATTGGACCTAGGGTTAGGGTTATGTTGAGGGCTAGGGTTAGAGAGACGGTTAGGGTTCGGATTGGACCTAGGGCTAGGGTGAGGTTGACAGCTAGGTTTACAGAGACTGTTAGGGTTAGGATTGGACCTAGGGTTAGGGTTATGTTGAGGGCTAGGGTTAGAGAGACGGTTAGGGTGAGGATTGGACCTAGTTTTAGGCTTATATTGAGGGCTAGGGTTAGAGAGAGGGTTAGGGTTAGGATTGGACCTAGGGCTAGGGTTAGGTTGAGGGCTAGGGTTAGAGAGACGGTTAGGGTTAGGATTTGACCTAGGGTTAAGGTTATGTTGAGGGCTAGGTTTAGAGAGACGGTTAGGGTGAGGATTGGACCTAGGGTTAGGGTTATGTTGAGGGCTAGGGTTAGAGAGACGGTTAGGGTTAGGATTGGACTTAGGGTTAGTGTTATGCTGAGGGCTAGGGTTAGAGATACGGTTAGGGTTAGGATTGGACCTAGGGTTAGGGTTATGTTGAGGGCTAGGGTTAGAGAAACGGTTAGGTTTAGGATTGGACCTAGGGTTAGGGTTATGTTGAGTGCTAGGGTTAGAGAGACGGTTAGGGTTAGGATTGGACCCAGGGTTAGGGTTATGTTGAGGGCTAGGGTTAGAGAGACGGTTAGGGTTAGGATTGGACCTAGGGTAAGGTTAGGTTGAGGGCTAGGGTTAGAGAGACGGTTAGGGTTAGGATTGGACCTAGGGTTAGGGTTAGCTTGAGGGCTAGGGTTATAGAGAGGGTTAGGGTTAGGATTGGACCTAAGGTTAGGGTTATGTTGAGGGCTAGGGTTAGAGAGACGGTAAGGGTTAGGATTGGACCTAGGGTTAGAGTTATGTTGTGGTCTAGGGTTAGAGAGACGGTTAGGGTGAGGATTGGACCTAGGGTTAGGGTTATGTTGAGGGCTAGGTTTAGAGAGACGGTTAGGGTGAGGATTGGACCTAGGGTTAGGGTTATGTTGAGGGCTAGGGTTAGAGAGACGGTTAGTGTTAGGATTGGACCTAGGGTTAGGGTTAGGTTGAAGGCTCGGGTTAGAGAGACGGTTAGGGTTACGATTGGTTCTACGTTTAGGGTTATGTTGAGGGCTAGGTTTAGAGAGACAGTTAGGGTTAGGATTGGCCCTAGGGTTAGGGTTATGTTGAGGGCTAGGGTTAGAGAGACGGTTAGGGTTAGTATTGGACCTAGGGTTAGGGTTATGTTGAGGGCTAGGTTTAGAGAGACGGTTAGGGTGAAGATTGGACCTAGGGTTAGGGTTATCTTGAGGGCTAGGGTTAGAGAGACGGTTGGGGTAAGGATTGGACCTAGGGTTAGAGTTATGTTGTGGTCTAGGGTTAGAGAGACGGTTAGGGTTAGGATTGGACCTAGGGTTAGGGTTATGTTGAGGGCTAGGGTTAGAGGGACCGTTAGGGTTAGGTTTGGACCTAGGGTTAGGGTTATGTTGAGGGCTAGGGTTAGAGAGACGGTTAGGGTTAGGATTGGACCTAGGGTTAGGGTTATGCTGAGGGCTAGGGTTAGAGAGACGGTTAGTGTTAGGATTGGACCTAGGGTTAGGGTTATGTGGAGGGCTAGGGTTAAAGAGGTGGTTAGGGTTAGGATTGGACCTATGGCTAGGGTTAGGTTGAGGGCTAGGTTTAGAGAGACTGTTAGGGTTAGGATTGGACCTAGGGTTAGGGTTATGTTGAGGGCTAGGGTTAGAGAGACAGTTAGGGTGATGATTGGACCTAGGGTTAGGGTTATGTTGAGGGCTAGTGTTACAGAGACGGTTAGGGTTAGGATTGGACCTAGGGTTAGGGTTATGTGGAGGGCTAGGGTTAGATAGGCGGTTAGGGTTAGGATTGGACCAAGGGTTAGGGTTATGTTGAGGGCTAGGGTTAGAGAGGCAGTTAGGGGTAGGATTGGACCTAGGGCTAGGGTTAGGTTGAGGGCTAGGGTTAGAGAGACGCTTAGGGTTAGGTTTGGACTTAGGGTTAGGGTTATGTTGAGGGCTAGGGTTAGAGAGACGGTTAGGGTTACGATTGGTCCTAGGTTTAGGGTTATGTTGAGGGCTAGGGTTAGAGAGACAGTTAGGGTTAGGATTGGACCTAGGATTAGGGTTATGTTGAGGGCTAGGCTTAGAGAGACGGTTAGGGTTAGGATTGGACCTAGGGTTTGGGTTATGTTGAGGGCTAGGGTTAGAGAGACGGTTAGGGTTAGGATTGGACCTAGGGTTAGGGTTATGCTGAGGGCTAGGGTTAGAGAGACGGTTAGGGTTAGGATTGGACCTAGGGTTAGGGTTATGTGGAGGGCTAGGATTAGAGAGGCGGTTAGGGTTAGGATTGGACCTAAGGCTAGGGTTAGGTTGAGGGCTAGGTTTAGAGAGACTGTTAGGGTTAGGATTGGACCTAGGGTTAGGGTTATGTTGAGGGCTAGGGTTCGAGAGACGGTTAGGGTGAGGATTGGACCTAGGGTTAGGATTATGTGGAGGGCTAGGGTTAGAGAGGCGGTTAGGGTTAGGATTGGACCAAGGGTTAAGGTTATGTGGAGGACTAGGGTTAGAGAGGCAGTTAGGGTTAGGATTGGACCTAGGGCTAGGGTTAGGTTGAGGGCTAGGGTTAGAGAGACGCTTAGGGTTAGGTTTGGACCTAGGGTTAGGGTTATGTTGAGGGCTAGGGTTCGAGAGACAGTTAGGATGAGGATTGGACCTAAGGTTAGGGTTATGTTGAGGGCTAGGGTTAGAGAGACGGTTAGGGTTAGGATTGGACCTAGGGTTAGAGTTATGTTGAGGGCTAGGGTTAGAGAGACGGTTAGGGTTAGGATTGGACCTAGGGTTAGGGTTATGTTGAGGGCTAGGGTTAGAGAGACGGTTAGGGTTCGGATTGGACCTAGGGCTAGGGTGAGGTTGACAGCTAGGTTTACAGAGACTGTTAGGGTTAGGATTGGACCTAGGGTTAGGGTTATGTTGAGGGCTAGGGTTAGAGAGACGGTTAGGGTGAGGATTGGACCTAGTTTTAGGGTTATATTGAGGGCTAGGGTTAGAGAGAGGGTTAGGGTTAGGATTGGACCTAGGGCTAGGGTTAGGTTGAGGGCTAGGGTTAGAGAGACGGTTAGGGTTAGGATTTGACTTAGGGTTAAGGTTATGTTGAGGGCTAGGTTTAGAGAGACGGTTAGGGTGAGGATTGGACCTAGGGTTAGGGTTATGTTGAGGGCTAGGGTTAGAGAGACGGTTAGGGTTAGGATTGGACTTAGGGTTAGAGTTATGCTGAGGGCTAGGGTTAGAGATACGGTTAGGGTTAGGATTGGACCTAGGGTTAGGGTTATGTTGAGGGCTAGGGTTAGAGAAACGGTTAGGTTTAGGATTGGACCTAGGGTTAGGGTTATGTTGAGGGCTAGGGTTAGAGAGACGGTTAGGGTTAGGATTGGACCCAGGGTTAGGGTTATGTTGAGGGCTAGGGTTAGAGAGACGGTTAGGGTTAGGATTGGACCTAGGGTAAGGTTAGGTTGAGGGCTAGGGTTAGAGAGACGGTTAGGGTTAGGATTGGACCTAGGGTTAGGGTTAGCTTGAGGGCTAGGGTTATAGAGAGGGTTAGGGTTAGGATTGGACCTAAGGTTAGGGTTATGTTGAGGGCTAGGGTTAGAGAGACGGTAAGGGTTAGGATTGGACCTAGGGTTAGGGTTATGTTGAGGGCTAGTGTTAGAGAGACGGTTAGGGTTATGATTGGACCTAGGCTTAGGGTTAGGTTGAGGGCTAGGGTTAGAGAGACGGTTAGGGTTAGGATTGGACCTAGGGTTAGGGTTATGTTGAGGGCTAGGGTAGGAGAGACGGTTATGGTGAGGATTGGACCTAGGGTTAGGGTTATGTTGAGGGCTAGGGTTAGAGAGACGGTTAGGGTTAGGATTGGACCTAAGTTAGAGTTATGTTGAGGGCTAGGGTTAGAGAGACGGTTAGGGTTAGGACTGGACCTAGGTTTAGGGTTATGTTGAGGGCTAGGGTTAGAGAGATGGTTAGGGTTCGGATTGAGCCTAGGGCTAGGGTTAGGTTGAGGGCTAGGTTTAGAGACACGGTTAGGGTTAGGATTGGACCTAGGGTTAGGGTTATGTTGAGGGCTAGGGATAGAGAGACGGTTAGGGTGAGGATTGGACCTAGGGTTAGGGTTATGTTGAGGGCTAGGGTTAGAGAGACGGTTAGGGTTAGGATTGGACCTAGGGTTAGAGTTATGCTGAGGGCTAGGATTAGAGAGACGGTTAGGGTTAGGATTGGTTCTAGGTTTAGGGTTATGTTGAGGGCTAGGTTTAGAGAGACAGTTAGGGTTAGGTTTGGACCTAGGGTTAGGGTTATGTTGAGGGCTAGGCTTAGAGAGAGGGTTAGGGTTAGGATTGGACCTAGGGTTAGGGTAATGCTGAGGGCTAGGGTTAGAGAGACGGTTAGGGTTAGGATTGGCCCTAGGGTTAGGGTTATGTGGAGGGCTAGGGTTAGAGAGGCGGTTAGGGTTAGGATTGGACCTAGGGGTAGGGTTAGGTTGAGGGCTAGGTTTAGAGAGACGGTTAGGGTTAAGATTGGACCTAGGGTTAGGGTTATGCTGAGGGCTAGGGTTAGAGAGACTGTTAGGGTTAGGATTGGACCTAGGGTTAGGATTATGTGGAGGGCTAGGGTTAGAGAGGCGGTTAGGGTTAGGATTGGACCAAGGGTTAAGGTTATGTGGAGGGCTAGGTTTAGAGGGGCAGTTAGGGTTAGGATTGGACCTAGGGCTAGGGTGAGGTTGACGGCTAGGTTTACAGAGACTGTTAGGGTTAGGATTGGACCTAGGGTTAGGGTGAGGTTGACGGCTAGGTTTACAGAGACTGTTAGGGTTAGGATTGGACCTAGGGTTAGGGTTATGTTGAGGGCTAGGGTTGGAGAGACGGTTAGGGTGAGGATTGGACCTAGTTTTAGGGTTATATTGAGGGCTAGGGTTAGAGAGAGGGTTAGGGTTAGGATTGGAACTAGGGCTAGGGTTAGGTTGAGGGCTAGTGTTAGAGAGACGGTTAGGGTTAGGATTTGACCTAGGGTTAGGGTTATGTTGAGGGTTAGGTTTAGAGAGACGGTTAGGGTGAGGATTGGACCTAGGGTTAGGGTTATGTTGAGGGCTAGGGTTAGAGAGACGGTTAGGGTTAGGATTGGACCTAGGGTTAGAGTTATGCTGAGGGCTAGGGTTAGAGAGACGGTTAGGGTTAGGATTGGACCTAGGGTTAGGTTTATGTTGAGGGCTAGGGTTAGAGAGACGGTTAGGGTTAGGATTGGACCTAGGGTTAGGGTTATGTTGAGGGCTAGGGTTAGAGAGACGGTTAGGGTTAGGATTGGACCCAGGGTTAGAGTTATGTTGAGGCCTAGGATTAGAGAGACGGTTAGGGTTAGGATTGGACCTAGGGTTAAGGTTAGGTTGAGGGCTAGGGTTAGAGAGACGGTTAGTGTTAGGATTGGACCTAGGGTTAGGGTTAGGTTGAGGGCTAGGGTTAGAGAGAGGGTTAAGGTTAGGATTGGACCTAGGGTTAGGGTTATGTTGAGGGCTAGGGTTAGAGAGACGGTAAGGGTTAGGATTGGACCTAGGGTTAGGGTTATGTTGAGGGCTAGTGTTAGAGAGACGGTTAGGGTTAGGATTGGACCTAGGCTTAGGGTTAGGTTGAGGGCTAGGGTTAGAGAGACGGTTAGGGTTTAGGATTGGACATAGGATTAGGGTTATGTTGAGGGCTAGGGTTAGAGAGACGGTTAGGGTTAGGATTGGACCTAGGGTTAGTGTTATGTTGAGGGCTAAGGTTAGAGAGACGGTTAGGGTTAGGATTGGACCTAGGGTTAGGGTTATGTTGAGGGCTAGGGTTAGAGAGACGGTTAGGGTTACGATTGGTCCTAGTTTTAGGTTTATTTTGAGGGCTAGGGTTAGAGAGACAGTTAGGGTTAGGATTGGACCTAGGGTTAGGGTTAGGGTTAGGGTTATGCTGAGGGCTAGGGTTAGAGAGACGGTTAGCGTTAGGATTGGACCTAGGGTTAGGGTTATGAGGAGAGCTAGGGATAGAGAGCCGGTTAGGGTTAGGATTGGACCAAGGGTTAGGGTTATGTTGAGGGCTAGGGTTAGAGAGACAGTTAGGGTTAGGATTGGACCTAGGGCTAGGGTTAGGTTGAGGGCTAGGGTTCGAGAGACCCTTGGGGTTAGGTTTGGACCTAGGGTTAGGGTTATGTTGAGGGCTAGGGTTAGAGAGACGGTTAGGGTTACGATTGGTCCTAGGTTTAGGGTTATGTTGAGGGCTAGGGTTAGAGAGACAGTTAGGGTTAGGATTGGACCTAGGGCTAGGGTTAGGTTGAGGGCTAGGGTTAGTGAGACAATTAGGGTGAGGATTGGAACTAGGGTTAGGGTTTTGTTGAGGTCTAGGGTTAGAGAGACGGTTAGGGTTAGGATTGGACCTAGGGTTAGAGTTATGTTGAGGGCTAGGGTTAGAGAGACGGTTAGGGTTAGGATTGGACCTAAGGTTAGGGTTATGTTGAGGGCTAGGGTTAGAGAGACCGTTAAGGTTACGATTGGACCTAGGGTTAAGGTTAGGTTGAGGGCTAGGGTTAGAGAGACGGTTAGGGTTAGGATTGGACCTAGGGTTAGAGTTAGGTTGAGGGCAAGGGTTAGAGAGACGGTTAGGGTTAGGATTGGACCTAGGGTTAGGGTTATGTTGAGGGCTAGGGTTAGAGAGACAGATAGGGTTAGGATTGGAACTAGGGTTAGGGTTATGTTGAGGGCTAGGGTTAGAAAGACGTTTAGGGTTAGGATTGGACCTAGGGTTAGGCTTATGTTGATGGCTAGGCTTACAGAGACGGTTAGGGTTAGACTTGGACTTAGGGTTAGGGTTATGTTGAGGGCTAGGGTTAGAGAGACAGATAGGGTTAGGATTGGACCTAGGGTTAGGGTTAGGTTGAGGGCTAGGGTTAGAGAGACGGTTAGGGTTAGGATTGGACCTAGGGTTAGGGTTATGTTGAGGGCTAGGGTAGGAGAGACGGTTATGGTGAGGATTGGACCTAGGGTTAGGGTTATGTTGAGGGCTAGGGTTAGAGAGACGGTTAGGGTTAGGATTGGACCTAGGGTTAGGGTTATGTTGAGGGCTAGGGATAGAGAGACGGTTAGGGTGAGGATTGGACCTAGGGTTAGGGTTATGTTGAGGGCTAGGGTTAGAGAGGCAGTTAGGGTTAGGATTGGACCTAGGGCTAGGGTTAGGTTGAGGGCTAGGGTTAGAGAGACGCTTAGGGTTAGGTTTGGACTTAGGGTTAGGGTTATGTTGAGGGCTAGGGTTAGAGAGTCGGTTAGGGTTACGATTGGTCCTAGGTTTAGGGTTATGTTGAGGGCTAGGGTTAGAGAGACAGTTAGGGTTAGGATTGGACCTAGGATTAGGGTTATGTTGAGGGCTAGGCTTAGAGAGACGGTTAGGGTTAGGATTGGACCTAGGGTTAGGGTTACGTTGAGGGCTAGGGTTAGAGAGACGGTTAGGGTGAGGATTGGATCTAGGGTTAGGGTTATGTTGAGGGCTAGTGTTACAGAGACGGTTAGGGTTAGGATTGGACCTAGGGTTAGGGTTATGTTGAGGACTAGGGTTAGAGACGGTTAGGGTTAGGATTGGACCTAGGGTTAGGGTTATGTTGAGGGCTAGGTTTAGAGAGACGGTTAGGGTTAAGATTGGACCTAGGGTTAGGGTTATGCAGAGGGCTAGGGTTAGAGAGACTGTTAGTGTTAGGATTGGACCTAGGGTTAGGGTTATGTGGAGGGCTAGGGTTAGAGAGGCGGTTAGGGTTAGGATTGGACCAAGCGTTAAGGTTATGTGGAGGGCTAGGGTTAGAGAGGCAGTTGGGGATAGGATTGGACCTAGGGCTAGGGTTAGGTTGAGGGCTAGGGTTAGAGAGACGCTTAGGGTTAGGTTTGGACCTAGGGTTAGAGTTATGTTGAGGGCTAGGGTTAGAGAGACGGTTAGGGTTAGGTTTGGACCTAGGGTTAGGGTTATGTTGAGGGCTAGGTTTAGAGAGACGGTTAGGGTTCGGATTGGACCTAGGGCTAGGGTGAGGTTGACGGCTAGGTTTACAGAGACTGTTAGGGTTAGGATTGGCCCTAGGGTTATGGTTATGTTCAGGGCTAGGGTTAGAGAGACGGTTAGGGTGAGGATTGGACCTAGTTTTAGGGTTATATTGAGGGCTAGGGTTAGAGAGAGTGTTAGGGTTAGGATTGGACCTAGGGCTAGGGTTAGGTTGAGGGCTAGGGTTAGAGAGACGGTTAGGGTTAGGATTTGACCTAGGGTTAGGGTTATGTTGAGGGCTAGGGTTAGAGAGACGGTTAGGGTGAGGATTGGACCTAGGGTTAGGGTTATGTTGAGGGCTAGGGTTAGAGAGACGGTTAGGGTTAGGATTGGACCTAGGGTTAGAGTTATGCTGAGGGCTAGGGTTAGAGAGACGGTTAGGGTTAGGATTGGACCTAGGGTTAGGGTTATGTTGAGGGCTAGGGTTAGAGAGACGGTTAGGTTTAGGATTGGACCTAGGGTTAGGATTATGTTGAGGGCTAGGGTTAGAGAGACGGTTAGGGTTAGGATTGGACCCAGGGTTAGGGTTATGTTGAGGGCTAGAGTTAGAGAGACAGTTAGGGTTAGGATTGGACCTAGGGTTAAGGTTAGGTTGAGGGCTAGGGTTAGAGAGACGGTTAGGGTTAGGATTGGACCTAGGGTTAGGGTTAGGTTGAGGGCTAGGGTTAGAGAGAGGGTTAGGGTTAGGATTGGACCTAGGGTTAGGGTTATGTTGAGGGCTAGGGTTAGAGAGACGGTAAGGGTTAGGATTGGACCTAGGGTTAGGGTTATGTTGAGGGCTAGTGTTAGAGAGACGGTTAGGGTTAGGATTGGACCTAGGGTTAGAGTTATGTTGAGGGCTAGGGTTAGAGAGACGGTTAGGGTTAGGATTGGACCTAGGGTTAGGGTTATGTTGAGGGCTAGGTTTAGAGAGACGGTTAGGGTTCGGATTGGACCTAGGGCTAGGGTGAGGTTGACGACTAGGTTTACAGAGACTGTTAGGGTTAGGATTGGCCCTAGGGTTAGGGTTATGTTCAGGGCTAGGGTTAGAGAGACGGTTAGGGTGAGGATTGGACCTAGTTTTAGGGTTATATTGAGGGCTAGGGTTAGAGAGAGGGTTAGGGTTAGGATTGGACCTAGGGCTAGGGTTAGGTTGAGGGCTAGGGTTAGAGAGACGGTTAGGGTTATGATTTGACCTAGGGTTAGGGTTATGTTGAGGGCTAGGGTTAGAGAGACGGTTAGGGTGAGGATTGGACCTAGGGTTAGGGTTATGTTGAGGGGTAGGGTTAGAGAGACGGTTAGGGTTAGGATTGGACCTAGGGTTAGAGTTATGCTGAGGGCTAGGGTTAGAGAGACGGTTAGGGTTAGGATTGGACCTAGGGTTAGGGTTATGTTGAGGGCTAGGGTTAGAGAGACGGTTAGGTTTAGGATTGGACCTAGGGTTAGGATTATGTTGAGGGCTAGGGTTAGAGTGACGGTTAGGGTTAGGATTGGACCCAGGGTTAGGGTTATGTTGAGGGCTAGGGTTAGAGAGACAGTTAGGGTTAGGATTGGACCTAGGGTTAAGGTTAGGTTGAGGGCTAGGGTTAGAGAGACGGTTAGGGTTAGGATTGGACCTAGGGTTAGGGTTAGGTTGAGGGCTAGGGTTAGAGAGAGGGTTAGGGTTAGGATTGGACCTAGGGTTAGGGTTATGTTGAGGGCTAGGGTTAGAAGGACGGTAAGGGTTAGGATTGGACCTAGGGTTAGGGTTATGTTGAGGGCTAGTGTTAGAGAGACGGTTGGGGTTAGGATTGGACCTAGGCTTAGGGTTAGGTTGAGGGCTAGGGTTAGAGAGACGGTTAGGGTTTAGGATTGGACATAGGATTAGGGTTATGTTGAGGGCTAGGGTTAGAGAGACGGTTAGGTTTAGGATTGGACCTATGGTTAGTGTTATGTTGAGGGCTAAGGTTAGAGAGACGGTTAGGGTTAGGATTGGACCTAGGGTTAGGGTTATGTTGAGGGCTAGGGTTAGAGAGACGGTTAGGGTTAGGATTGGACCTAGGGTTAGGGTTAGGGTTAGGGTTATGCTGAGGGCTAGGGTTAGAGAGACGGTTAGCGTTAGGATTGGACCTAGGGTTAGGGTTATGAGGAGGGCTAGGGATAGAGAGGCGGTTAGGGTTAGGATTGGACCAAGGGTTAGGGTTATGTGGAGGGCTAGGGTTAGAGAGGCAGTTAGGGTTAGGATTGGACCTAGGGCTAGGGTTAGGTTGAGGGCTAGGTTTAGAGAGACGCTTAGGGTTAGGTTTGGACCTAGGGTTAGGGTTATGTTGAGGGCTAGGGTTAGAGAGACGGTTAGGTTTAGGATTGGACCTAGGGTTAGGGTTATGTTGAGGGCTAGGGTTAGAGAGACGGTTAGGGTTAGGATTGGACCTAGGGTTAGAGTTATGTTGAGGGCTAGGGTTAGAGAGACGGTTAGGGTTAGGATTGGACCTAAGGTTAGGTTTATGTTGAGGGCTAGGGTTAGAGAGACGGTTAAGGTTACGATTGGACCTAGGGTTAAGGTTAGGTTGAGGGCTAGGGTTAGAGAGACAGTTAGGGTTAGGATTGGACCTAGGGTTAGGGTTAGGTTGAGGGCAAGGGTTAGAGAGACGGTTAGGGTTAGGATTGGACCTAGGCTTAGGGTTATGTTGAGGACTAGGATTAGAGAGACAGATAGGCTTAGGATTGGAACTAGGGTTAGGGTTATGTTGAGGGCTAGGGTTAGAGAGACGTTTAGGGTTAGGATTGGACCTAGGGTTAGGCTTATGTTGATGGCTAGGCTTCCAGAGACGGTTAGGGTTAAAATTGGACCTAGGGTTAGTGTTATGTTGAGGGCTAGGGTTAGAGAGACAGATAGGGTTAGGATTGGACCTAGGGTTAGGGTTAGGTTGAGGGCTAGGGCTAGAGAGAGGGTTAGGGTTAGGATTGGACCTAGGGTTAGGGTTATGTTGAGGGCTAGGGTTAGAGAGACGGTAAGGGTTAGGATTGGACCTAGGGTTAGGGTTATGTTGAGGGCTAGTGTTAGAAGGACGGTTAGGGTTAGGATTGGACCTAGGCTTAGGGTTAGGTTGTGGGCTAGGGTTAGAGAGACGTTTAGGGTTTAGGATTGGACATAGGATTAGGGTTATGTTGAGGGCTAGGGTTAGAGAGACGGTTAGGGTTAGGATTGGACCTATGGTTAGTGTTATGTTGAGGGCTAAGGTTAGAGAGACATTTAGGGTTAGGATTGGACCTAGGGTTAGGGTTATGTTGAGGGCTAGGGTTAGAGAGACGGTTAGGGTTACGATTGGTCGTAGTTTTAGGTTTATGTTGAGGGCTAGGGTTAGAGAGAGAGTTAGGGTTAGGATTGGACCTAGAGTTACGGTTAGGGTTAGGGTTATGCTGAGGGCTAGGGTTAGAGAGACGGTTATGGTTAGGATTGGACCAAGGGTTAGGGTTATGTGGAGGGCTAGGGTTAGAGAGGCAGTTAGGGTTAGGATTGGACCTAGGGCTAGGGTTAGGTTGAGGGCTAGGGTTAGAGAGACGCTTAGGGTTAGGTTTGGACCTAGGGTTAGGGTTATGTTGAGGGCTAGGGTTAGAGAGACGGTTAGGGTTACGATTGGTCCTAGGTTTAGGGTTATGTTTAGGGCTAGGGTTAGAGAGACAGTTAGCGTTAGGATTGGACCTAGCTCTAGGGTTAGGTTGAGGGCTAGTGTTAGAGAGACGGTTAGGGTTAGGATTGGACCTAGGGTTAGGGTTATGTTGAGGGCTGGGGATAGAGAGACGGTTAGGGTGAGGATTGGACCTAGGGTTAGGGTTATGTTTAGGGCTAGAGTTAGAGAGACGGTTAGGGTTAGGATTGGACCTAGGGTTAGGGTTATGTTGAGGACTAGGGTTAGAGAGACGGTTAGGGTTCGGATTGGACCTACGGCTAGGGTTAGGTTGAGGGCTAGGGTTAGAGAGACGGTTAGGGTTAGGATTGGACCTAGGGTTAGGGTTATGTTGAGGGCTAGGGATAGAGAGACGGTTAGGGTGAGGATTGGACCTAGGGTTAGGGTTATGTTGAGGGCTAGGGTTAGAGAGACGGTTAGGGTTAGGATTGGACCTAGGGTTAGAGTTATGCTGAGGGCTAGGGTTAGAGAGACGGTTAGGGTTACGATTGGTTCTAGGTTTAGGGTTATGTTGAGGGCTAGGTTTAGAGAGACAGTTAGGGTTAGGTTTGGACCTAGGGTTAGGGTTATGTTGAGGGCTAGGCTTAGAGAGAGGGTTAGGGTTAGGATTGGACCTAAGGTTAGGGTTATCTTGAGGGCTAGGTTTAGAGAGACGGTTGGGGTAAGGATTGGACCTAGGGTTAGAGTTATGTTTAGGTCTAGTGTTAGAGAGACGGTTAGGGTTAGGATTGGACCTAGGGTTAGATTTATGTAGAGGGCTAGGGTTAGAGGGACAGTTAGGGTTAGGTTTGGACCTAGGGTTAGGGTTATGTTGAGGGCTAGGTTTAGAGAGACGGTTAGGGTTAAGATTGGACCTAGGGTTAGGGTTATGCTGAGGGCTAGGGTTAGAGAGACGGTTAGGTTTAGGATTGGACCTAGGGTTAGGGTTATGTGGAGGGCTAGGATTAGTTAGGCGGTTAGGGTTAGGATTGGACCAAGGGTTAGGGTTATGTGGAGGGCTAGGGTTAGAGAGTCAGTTAGGGTTAGGATTGGACCTAGGGCTAGGGTTAGGTTGAGGGCTAGGGTTAGAGAGACGCTTAGGGTTAGGTTTGGACCTAGGGTTAGGGTTATGTTGAGGGCTAGGGTTAGAGAGACGGTTAGGGTTATGATTGGTCCTAGGTTTAGGGTTATGTTGAGGGCTAGGGTTAGAGAGACGGTTAGGGTTAGGATTGGACCTAGGGCTAGGGTAAGGTTGAGGGCTAGTGTTAGAGAGACGCTTAGGGTTAGGTTTGGACCTAGGGTTAGGGTTATGTTGAGGGCTAGGGTTAGAGAGACGATTATGGTGAGGATTGCACCTAGGGTTAGGGTTATGTTGAGGGCTAGGGTTAGAGAGACGGTTAGGGTTAGGATTGGACCTAGGGTTAGAGTTATGTTGAGGGCTAGGGTTAGAGAGACGGTTAGGGTTAGGATTGGACCTAAGGTTAGGGTTATGTTGAGGGCTAGGGTGAGAGACACGGTTAAGGTTACGATTGGACTTAGGGTTAAGGTTAGGTTGAGGGCTAGGGTTAGAGAGACGATTAGGGTTAGGATTGGACCTAGGGTTAGGGTTAGGTTGAGGGCAAGGGTTAGAGAGACGGTTAGGGTTAGGATTGGACCTAGGGTTAGGGTTATGTTGAGGGCTAGGGTTAGAGAGACAGATAGGGTTAGGATTGGAACTAGGGTTAGGGTTATGTTGAGGGCTAGGGTTAAAGAGACCTTTAGGGTAAGGATTGGACCTAGGGTTAGGCTTATGTTGATGGCTAGGCTTACAGAGACGGTTAGGGTTAGAATTGGACCTAGGGTTAGGGTTATGTTGAGGGCTAGGGTTAGAGAGACAGATAGGGTTAGGATTGGACCTAGGGTTAGGGTTAGGTTGAGGGCTAGGGTTAGAGAGACGGTTAGGGTTAGGATTGGACCTAGGGTTAGGGTTATGTTGAGGGCTAGGGTAGGAGAGACGGTTATGCTGAGGATTGGACCTAGGGTTAGGGTTATGTTGAGGGCTAGGGTTAGAGAGACGGTTAGAGTTAGGATTGGACTTAGGGTTAGAGTTATGTTGAGGGCTAGGGTTAGAGAGACAGTTAGGGTGATGATTGGACCTAGGGTTAGGGTTATGTTGAGGGCTAGTGTTACCGAGACGGTTAGGGTTAGGATTGGACCTAGGGTTAGGGTTATGTTGAGGGCTAGGGTTAGAGAGACGGTTAGGGTTAGAATTGGACCTAGGGTTAGGGTTATGTTGAGGGCTAGGTTTAGAGAGACGGTTAGGGTTAAGATTGGACCTAGGGTTAGGGTTATGCTGAGGGCTAGGGTTAGAGAGACGGTTAGGTTTAGGATTGGACCTAGGGTTAGGGTTATGTGGAGGTCTAGGGTTAGTTAGGCGGTTAGGGTTAGGATTGGACCAAGGGTTAGGGTTATGTTGAGGGCTAGGGTTAGAGAGACGGTTAGAGTTAGGATTGGACTTAGGGTTAGAGTTATGTTGAGGGCTAGGGTTAGAGAGACGGTTAGGGTTAGGATTGGACTTAGGGTTAGAGTTATGTTGAGGGCTAGGGTTAGAGAGACGGTTAGGGTTAGGATTGGACCTAGGGTTAGGGTTATGTTGAGGGCTAGGGTTAGAGAGACGGTTAGGGTTCGGATTGGACCTAGGGCTAGGGTTAGGTTGAGGGCTAGGGTTAGAGAGATGGTTAGGGTTAGGATTGGACCTAGGGTTAGGGTTATGTTGAGGGCTAGGGATAGAGAGACGGTTAGGGTGAGGATTGGACCTAGGGTTAGGGTTATGTTGAGGGCTAGGGTTATAGAGGCAGTTAGGGTTAGGATTGGACCTAGGGCTAGGGTTAGGTTGAGGGCTAGGGTTAGAGAGACGCTTAGGGTTAGGTTTGGACTTAGGATTAGGGTTATGTTGAGGGCTAGGGTTAGAGAGACGGTTAGGGTTAGGATTGGACCTAGGGTTAGGGTTATGTGAGGGCTAGGGTTAGAGAGACGGTTAGGTTTAGGATTGGACCTAGGGTTAGGGTTATGTTGAGGGTTAGGGTTAGAGAGACGGTTAGGGTTAGGATTGGACCCACGGTTAGGGTTATGTTGAGGGCTAGGTTTAGAGAGACGGTTAGGGTTACGATTGGTCCTAGGTTTAGGGTTGTGTTGAGGGCTAGGGTTAGAGAGATAGTTAGGGTTAGGATTGGACCTAGGATTAGGGTTATGTTGAGGGCTAGGCTTAGAGAGACGGTTAGGGTTAGGATTGGACCTAGGGTTAGGGTTATGTTGGGGGCTAGGGTTAGAGAGACGGTTAGGGTTAGGATTGGACCTAGGGTTAGGGTTATGCTGATGGCTAGGGTTAGAGAGACGGTTAGGGTTAGGATTGGACCTAGGGTTAGGGTTATGTGGAGGGCTAGGGTTAGAGAGGCGGTTAGGGTTAGGATTGGACCTAGGGCTAGGGTTAGGTTGAGGGCTAGGTTTAGAGAGACTGTTAGGGTTAGGATTGGACCTAGGGTTAGGGTTATGTTGAGGGCTAGGGTTCGAGAGACGGTTAGGGTGAGGATTGGATCTAGGGTTAGGTTTATGTTGAGGGCTAGTGTTACAGAGACGGTTAGGGTTAGGATTGGACCTAGGGTTAGGGTTATGTTGAGGGCTAGGCTTAGAGACGGTTAGGGTTAGGATTGGACCTAGGGTTAGGGTTATGTTGAGGGCTAGGTTTAGAGAGACGGTTAGGGTTAAGATTGGACCTAGGCTTAGGGTTATGCTGAGGGCTAGGGTTAGAGAGACGGTTAGGGTTAGGATTGGACCTAGGGTTAGGGTTATGTGGAGGGCTAGGGTTAGTTAGGCGGTTAGGGTTAGGATTGGACCAAGGGTTAGGGTTATGTGGAGGGCTAGGGTTAGAGAGTCAGTTAGGGTTAGGTTTGGACCTAGGGTTAGGGTTATGTTGAGGGCTAGGGTTAGAGAGACAGTTAGGGTGAGGATTGGACCTAAGGTTAGGGTTATCTTGAGGGCTAGGGTTAGACAGACGGTTAAGGTTAGTATTGGACCTAGGGTTAGAGTTATGTTGAGGGCTAGAGTTAGAGAGACGGTTAGGGTTAGGATTGGACGTAGGGTTAGGGTTATGTTGAGGGCTAGGGTTAGAGAGACGGTTAGGGTTCGGATTGGACCTAGGGCAAGGGTGAGGTTGACGGCTAGGTTTACAGAGACTGTTAGGGTTAGGATTGGACCTAGGGTTAGGGTTATGTTGAGGGCTAGGGTTAGAGAGACGGTTAGGTTTACGATGGGACCTAGGGTTAGGATTATGTTGAGGGCTAGGGTTAGAGAGACGGTTAGGGTTAGGATTGGACCCAGGGTTAGGGTTATGTTGAGGGCTAGGGTTATAGAGACGGTTAGGGTTAGGATTGGACCTAGGGTTAAGGTTAGGTTGAGGACTAGGGTTAGAGAGACGGTTAGGGTTAGGATTGGACCTAGGGTTAGGGTTAGGTTGAGGGCTAGGGTTAGAGAGAGGGTTAGGGTTAGGATTGGACCTAGGGCTGGGTTAGGTTGAGGGCTAGGGTTAGAGAGACGGTTAGGGTTAGGATTTGACCTAGGGTTAGGGTTATGTTGAGGGCTAGGTTTAGAGAGACGGTTAGGGTGAGGATTGGACCTAGGGTTAGGGTTATGTTGAGGGCTAGGGTTAGAGAGACGGTTAGGGTTACGATTGGACCTAGGGTTAGAGTTATGCTGAGGGCTAGGGTTAGAGAGACGGTTAGGGTTAGGATTGGACCTAGGGTTAGGGTTATGTTGGGGGCTAGGGTTAGAGAGACGGTTAGGTTTACGATGGGACCTAGGGTTAGGATTATGTTGAGGGCTAGGGTTAGAGAGACGGTTAGGGTTAGGATTGGACCCAGGGTTAGGGTTATGTTGAGGGCTAGGGTTAGAGAGACGGTTAGGGTTAGGATTGGACCTAGGGTTAAGGTTAGGTTGAGGACTAGGGTTAGAGAGACGGTTAGGGTTAGGATTGGACCTAGGGTTAGGGTTATGTTGACGGCTAGGGTAGAGAGACGGTAAGGGTTAGGATTGGACCTAGGGTTAGGGTTATGTTGAGGGCTAGTGTTAGAGAGACGGTTAGGGTTAGGATTGGACCTAGGCTTTGGGTTAGGTTGAGGGCTAGGGTTAGAGAGAGGGTTAGGGTTAGGATTGGACCTAGGGTTAGGGTTATGTTGAGGGCTAGGGTTAGAGAGACGGTAAGGGTTAGGATTGGACCTAGGGTTAGGGTTATGTTGAGGGCTAGGGTTAGAGAGACGGTTAGGGTTACGATTGGTCCTAGTTTTAGTTTTATTTTGAGGGCTCGGGTTCGAGAGACAGTTAGGGTTAGGATTGGACCAAGGGTTAGGGTTAGGGTTAGGGTTATGCTGAGGGCTAGGGTTAGAGAGACGGTTAGCGTTAGGATTGGACCTAGGGTTAGGGTTATGTGGAGGGCTAGAGTTAGAGTGGCAGTTAGGGTTAGGATTGGACCTAGGGCTAGGGTTAGGTTGAGAGCTAGGGTTAGAGAGACGCTTAGGGTAAGGTTTGGACCTAGGGTTAGGGTTATTTTGAGGGCTAGGGTTAGAGAGACGGTTAGTGTTACGATTGGTCCTAGGTTTAGGGTTATGTTGAGGGCTAGGGTTAGAGAGACAGTTAGGGTTAGGGTTGGACCTAGGGCTAGGGTTAGGTTGAGGGCTAGGGTTAGAGAGACGCTTAGGGTTAGGTTTGGACCTAGGGTTAGGGTTATGTTGAGGGCTAGGGTTAGAGAGACAATTAGGGTGAGGATTGGACCTAGGGTTAGGGTTATGTTGAGGGCTAGGGTTAGAGAGACGGTTAGGGTTAGGATTGGACCTAGGGTTAGAGTTATGTTGAGGGCTAGGGTTAGAGAGACGGTTAGGGTTAGGATTGGACCTAAGGTTAGGGTTATGTTGAGGGCTAGGGTTAGAGAGACGGTTAAGGTTACGATTGGACCTAGGGTTAAGGTTAGGTTGAGGGCTAGGGTTAGAGAGACAGTTAGGGTTAGGATTGGACCTAGGGTTAGGGTTAGGTTGAGGGCAAGGGTTAGAGAGACGGTTAGGGTTAGGTTTGGACCTAGGGTTAGGGTTATGTTGAGGGCTAGGGTTAGAGAGACAGATAGGGTTAGGATTGGAACTAGGGTTAGGGTTATGTTGAGGGCTAGGGTTAGAGAGACGTTTAGGGTTAGGATTGGACCTAGGGTTAGGCTTATGTTGATGGCTAGGCTTACAGAGACGGTTAGGGTTAGAATTGGACCTAGGGTTAGGGTTATGTTGAGGGCTAGGGTTAGAGAGACAGATAGGGTTAGGATTGGACCTAGGGTTAGGGTTAGGTTGAGGGCTAGGGTTAGAGAGACGGTTAGGGTTAGGATTGGACCTAGGGTTAGGGTTATGTTGAGGGCTAGGGTAGGAGAGACGGTTATGGTGAGGATTGGACCTAGGGTTAGGGTTATGTTGAGGGCTAAGGTTAGAGGGACGGTTAGGGTTAGGATTGGACCTAGGGTTAGAGTTATGTTGAGGGCTAGGGTTAGAGAGACGGTTAGGGTTAGGATTGGACCTAGGGTTAGGGTTATGTTGAGGGCTAGGGTTAGAGAGACGGTTAGGGTTCGGTTTGGACCTAGGGCTAGGGTTATGTTGAGGGCTAGGGATAGAGAGACGGTTAGGGTTAGGATTGGACCTAGGGTTAGAGTTTTGCTGAGGGCTAGGGTTAGAGAGACGGTTAGGGTTACGATTGGTTCTAGGTTTAGGGTTATGTTGAGGGCTAGGTTTAGAGAGACAGTTAGGGTTAGGTTTGGACCTAGGGTTAGGGTTATGCTGAGGGCTAGGCTTAGAGAGAGGGTTAGGGTTAGGATTGGACCTAGGGTTAGGGTTATGCTGAGGGCTAGGGTTAGAGAGACGGTTAGGGTTAGGATTGGACCTAGGGTTAGGGTTATGTGGAGGGCTAGGGTTAGAGAGGCGGTTAGGGTTAGGATTGGACCTAGGGCTAGGGTTAGGTTGAGGGCTAGGTTTAGAGAGACTGTTAGGGTTAGGATTGGACCTAGGGTTAGGGTTATGTTGAGGGCTAGGGTTCGAGAGACGATTAGGGTGAGGATTGGACCTAGGGATAGGGTTATGTTGAGGGCTAGTGTTACAGAGACGGTTAGGGTTAGGATTGGACCTAGGGTTAGGGTTATGTTGAGAGCTAGGGTTAGAGACGGTTAGGGTAAGGATTGGACCTAGGGTTAGGGTTATGTTGAGGGCTAGTGTTACAGAGACGGTTAGGGTTAGGATTGGACCTAGGGTTAGGGTTATGTTGAGAGCTAGGGTTAGAGACGGTTAGGGTAAGGATTGGACCTAGGGTTAGGGTTATGTTGAGGGCTAGGTTTAGAGAGACGCTTAGGGTTAATATTGGACCTAGGGTTAGGGTTATGCTGAGGGCTAGGGTTAGAGAGACTGTTAGGGTTAGGATTGGACCTAGGGTTAGGGTTATGTGGAGGGCTAGGGTTAGAGAGACGGTTAGGGTTAGGATTGGACCTAGGGTTAGAGTTATGTTGAGGGCTAGGGTTAGAGAGACGGTTAGGGTTAGGATTGGACCTAGGGTTAGGGTTATGTTGAGGGCTAGGGTTAGAGAGACGGTTAGGGTTAGGATTGGACCTAGGGTTAGAGTTATGTTGAGGGCTAGGGTTAGAGAGACGGTTAGGGTTAGGATTGGACCTAGGGTTAGGGTTATGTTGAGGGCTAGGGTTAGAGAGACGGTTAGGGTTCGGATTGGACCTAGGGCTATGGTGAGGTTGACGGCTAGGTTTACAGAGACTGTTAGGGTTAGGATTGGACCTACGGTTAGGGTTATGTTGAGGGCTAGGGTTAGAGAGACGGTTGGGGTGAGGATTTGACCTAGTTTTAGGGTTATATTGAGGGCTAGGGTTAGAGAGAGGGTTAGGATTAGGATTGGATCTAGGGCTAGGGTTAGGTTGAGGGCTAGGGTTAGAGAGACGGTTAGGGTTAGGATTTGACCTAGGGTTAGGGTTATGTTGAGGGCTAGGTTTAGAGAGACGGTTAGGGTGAGGATTGGACCTAGGGTTAGGGTTATGTTGAGGGCTAGGGTTAGAGAGACGGTTAGGGTTAGGATTGGACCCAGGGTTAGGGTTACGTTGAGGGCTAGGGTTAGAGAGACGGTTAGGGTTAGGATTGGACCCAGGGTTAGGGTTATGTTGAGGGCTAGGGTTAGAGAGACGGTTAGGGTTAGGATTGGACCTAGGGTTAAGGTTAGGTTGAGGGCTAGGGTTAGAGAGACGGTTAGGGTTAGGATTGGACCTAGGGTTAAGGTTAGGTTGAGGGCTAGGGTTAGAGAGACGGTTAGGGATAGGATTGGACCTAGGGTTAGGGTTAGGTTGAGGGCTAGGGTTAGAGAGACGGTAAGGGTTAGGATTGGACCTAGGCTTAGGGTTAGGTTGAGGGCTAGGGTTAGAGAGACGGTTAGGGTTTAGGATTGGACATAGGATTAGGGTTATGTTGAGGGCTAGGGTTAGAGAGACGCTTATTGTTAGGATTGGACCTAGGGTTAGTGTTATGTTGAGGGCTAAGGTTAGAGAGACGGTTAGGGTTAGGATTGGACCTAGGGTTAGGGTTATGTTGAGGGCTAGGGTTAGAGAGACGGTTAGGGTTACGATTGGTCCTAGTTTTAGGTTTATTTTGAGGGCTAGGGTTAGAGAGACAGTTAGGGTTAGGATTGGATCTAGGGTTAGGGTTAGGGTTAGGGTTATGCTGAGGGCTAGGTTTAGAGAGACGGTTAGGGTTAGGATTGGACCAAGGGTTAGGGTTATGTGGAGGGCTAGGGTTAGAGAGGCAGTTAGGGTTAGGATTGGACCTAGGGCTAGGGTTAGGTTGAGGCCTAGGGTTAGAGAGACGCTTAGGGTTAGGTTTGGACCTAGGGTTAGTGTTATGTTGAGGGCTAGGGTTAGAGAGACGGTTAGGGTTAGGATTGGTCCTAGGTTTAGGGTTATGGTGAGGGCTAGGGTTAGAGAGACAGTTAGGGTTAGGATTGGACCTAGGGCTAGGGTTAGGTTGAGGGCTAGGGTTAGTGAGACGCTTAGGGTTAGGTTTGGACCTAGGGTTAGGGTTATGTTGAGGGCTAGGGTTAGAGAGACAATTAGGGTGAGGATTGGATCTAGGGTTAGGGTTATGTTGAGGGCTAGGGTTAGAGAGACGGTTAGGGTTAGGATTGGACCTAGGGTTAGAGTTATGTTGATGGCTAGGGTTAGAGAGACGGTTAAGGTTACGATTGGACCTAGGGTTAAGGTTAGGTTGAGGGCTAGGTTTAGAGAGACGGTTAGGGTTAGGATTGGACCTAGGGTTAGGGTTAGGTTGAGGGCAAGGATTAGAGAGACGGTTAGGGTTAGGATTGGACCTAGGGTTAGGGTTATGTTGAGGGCTAGGGTTAGAGAGACAGATAGGGTTAGGATTGGAACTAGGGTTAGGGTTATGTTGAGGGCTAGGGTTAGAGAGACGTTTAGGGTTAGGATTGGACCTAGGGTTAGGCTTATGTTGATGGCTAGGCTTACAGAGACGGTTAGGGTTAGAATTGGACCTAGGGGTAGGGTTATATTGAGGGCTAGGGTTAGAGAGACAGATAGGGTTAGGATTGGACCTAGGGTTAGGGTTAGGTTGAGGGCTAGGGTTAGAGAGACGGTTAGGGTTAGGATTGGACCTAGGGTTAGGGTTATGTTGAGGGCTAGGGTAGGAGAGACGGTTATGGTGAGGATTGGACCTAGGGTTAGGGTTATGTTGAGGGCTAGGGTTAGAGAGACGGTTAGGGTTCGGATTGGACCTAGGGTTAGAGTTATGTTGAGGGCTAGGGTTAGAGACACGGTTAGGGTTAGGATTGGACCTAGGGTTAGGGTTATGTTGAGGGCTAGAGTTAGAGAGACGGTTAGGGTTAGGATTGGACCTAGGGTTAGAGTTATGCTGAGGGATAGGGTTAGAGAGACGGTTAGGGTTACGATTGGTTCTAGGTTTAGGGTAATGTTGAGGGCTAGGTTTAGAGAGACAGTTAGGGTTAGGTTTGGACCTAGGGTTAGGGTTATGTTGATGGCTAGGCTTAGAGAGAGGGTTAGGGTTAGGATTGGACCTAGGGTTAGGGTTATGTTGAGGGCTAGGGTTAGAGAGACGGTTAGGGTGAGGATTGGACCTAGGGTTAGGGTTATCTTGAGGGCTAGGTTTAGAGAGACGGTTGGGGTAAGGATTGGACCTAGGGTTAGAGTTATGTTGAGGTCTAGTGTTAGAGAGACGGTTAGGGTTAGGATTGGACCTAGGGTTAGGGTTATGTTGAGGGCTAGGGTTAGAGGGACAGTTAGGGTTAGGTTTGGACCTAGGGTTAGGGTTATGTTGAGGGCAAGGGTTAGAGAGACGGTTAGGGTTAGGATTGAACCTAGGGTTAGGGTTATGTTGAGGGCTAGGTTTAGAGAGACGGTTACATTTAAGATTGGACCTAGGGTTAGGGTTATGCTGAGGGCTAGGGTTAGAGAGACGGTTAGGGTTAGGATTGGACCTAGGGTTAGGGTTATGTTGAGGGCTAGGGTTAGAGAGACGGTTAGGGTTAGGATTGGACCCAGGGTTAGGGTTATGTTGAGGGCTAGGGTTAGAGAGACGGTTAGGGTTAGGATTGGACATAGGGTTAAGGTTAGGTTGAGGGCTAGGGTTAGAGAGACGGTTAGGGTTAGGATTGGACCTAGGGTTAGGGTTAGGTTGAGGTCTAGGGTTAGAGAGAGGCTTAGTGTTAGGATTGGACCTAGGGTTAGGGTTATGTTGAGAGTTATGGTTTGAGAGACGGTAAGGGTTAGGATTGGACCTAGGGTTAGGGTTATGTTGATGGCTAGTGTTAGAGAGACGGTTAGGTTTAGGATTGGACCTAGGCTTAGGGTTAGGTTGAGGGCTAGGGTTAGAAAGACGGTTAAGGTTTAGGATTGGACATAGGATTAGGGTTATGTTGAGGGCTAGGGTTAGAGAGACGGTTAGGGTTAGGATTGGACCTAGGGTTAGTGTTAGGTTGAGGGCTAGGGTTAGACAGACGGTTAGGGTTAGGATTGGACCTAGGGTTAGGGTTATGTTGAGGGCTAGGGTTAGAGAGACGGTTAGGGTTACCATTGGTCCTTGTTTTAGGTTTATGTTGAGGGCTAGGGTTAGAGAGAGAGTTAGGGTTAGGATTGGACCTAGGGTAAGGGTTAGGGTTAGGGTTATGCTGAGGGCTAGGGTTAGAGAGACGGTTAGGGTTAGGATTGGACCAAGGGTTAGGGTTATGTGGAGGGCTAGGGTTAGAGAGGCAGTTAGGGTTAGGATTGGACCTAGGGCTAGGGTTAGGTTGAGGCCTAGGGTTAGAGAGACGCTTAGGGTTAGGTTTGGACCTAGGGTTAGTGTTATGTTGAGGGCTAGGGTTAGACAGACGGTTAGGGTTAGGATTGGTCCTAGGTTTAGGGTTATGTTGAGGGCTAGGGTTAGAGAGACAGTTAGGGTTAGGATTGGACCTAGGGCTAGGGTTAGGTTGAGGGCTAGGGTTAGTGAGACGCTTAGGGTTAGGTTTGGACCTAGGGTTAGGGTTATGTTGAGGGCTAGGGTTAGAGAGACAATTAGGGTGAGGATTGGACCTAGGGTTAGGGTTATGTTGAGGGCTAGGGTTAGAGAGACGGTTAGGGTTAGGATTGGACCTAGGGTTAGAGTTATGTTGATGGCTAGGGTTAGAGAGACGGTTAGGGTTAGGATTGGACCTAATGTTAGGGTTATGTTGAGGGCTAGGGTTAGAGAGACGGTTAAGGTTACGATTGGACCTAGGGTTAAGGTTAGGTTGAGGGCTAGGTTTAGAGAGACGGTTAGGGTTAGGATTGGACCTAGGGTTAGGGTTAGGTTGAGGGCAAGGGTTAGAGAGACGGTTAGGGTTAGGATTGGACCTAGGGTTAGGGTTATGTTGAGGGCTAGGGTTAGAGAGACAGATAGGGTTAGGATTGGAACTAGGGTTAGGGTTATGTTGAGGGCTAGGGTTAGAGAGACGTTTAGGCTTAGGATTGGACCTAGGGTTAGGCTTATGTTGATGGCTAGGCTTACAGAGACGGTTAGAGTTAGAATTGGACCTAGGGGTAGGGTTATATTGAGGGCTAGGGTTAGAGAGACAGATAGGGTTAGGATTGGACCTAGGGTTAGGGTTAGGTTGAGGGCTAGGGTTAGAGAGACGGTTAGGGTTAGGATTGGACCTAGGGTTAGGGTTATGTTGAGGGCTAGGGTAGGAGAGACGGTTATGGTGAGGATTGGACCTAGGGTTAGGGTTATGTTGAGGGCTAGGGTTAGAGAGACGGTTAGGGTTCGGATTGGACCTAGGGTTAGAGTTATGTTGAGGGCTAGGGTTAGAGACACGGTTAGGGTTAGGATTGGACCTAGGGTTAGGGTTATGTTGAGGGCTAGGGTTAGAGAGACGGTTAGGGTTAGGATTGGACCTAGGGTTAGAGTTATGCTGAGGGATAGGGTTAGAGAGACGGTTAGGGTTACGATTGGTTCTAGGTTTAGGGTAATGTTGAGGGCTAGGTTTAGAGAGACAGTTAGGGTTAGGTTTGGACCTAGGGTTAGGGTTATGTTGATGGCTAGGCTTAGAAAGAGGGTTAGGGTTAGGATTGGACCTAGGGTTAGGGTTATGTTGAGGGCTAGGGTTAGAGAGACGGTTAGGGTGAGGATTGGACCTAGGGTTAGGGTTATCTTGAGGGCTAGGTTTAGAGAGACGGTTGGGGTAAGGATTGGACCTAGGGTTAGAGTTATGTTGAGGTCTAGTGTTAGAGAGACGGTTAGGGTTAGGATTGGACCTAGGGTTAGGGTTATGTTGAGGGCTAGGGTTAGAGGGACAGTTAGGGTTAGGTTTGGACCTAGGGTTAGGGTTATGTTGAGGGCAAGGGTTAGAGAGACGGTTAGGGTTAGGATTGAACCTAGGGTTAGGGTTATGTTGAGGGCTAGGTTTAGAGAGACGGTTACATTTAAGATTGGACCTAGGGTTAGGGTTATGCTGAGGGCTAGGGTTAGAGAGACGGTTAGGCTTAGGATTGGACGTAGGGTTAGGGTTATGTTGAGGGCTAGGGTTAGAGAGACGGTTAGGGTTAGGATTGGACCCAGGGTTAGGGTTATGTTGAGGGCTAGGGTTAGAGAGACGGTTAGGGTTAGGATTGGACATAGGGTTAAGGTTAGGTTGAGGGCTAGGGTTAGAGAGACGGTTAGGGTTAGGATTGGACCTAGGGTTAGGGTTATGTTGAGAGTTATGGTTTGAGAGACGGTAAGGGTTAGGATTGGACCTAGGGTTAGGGTTATGTTGATGGCTAGTGTTAGAGAGACGGTTAGGGTTAGGATTGGACCTAGGCTTAGGGTTAGGTTGAGGGCTAGGGTTAGAAAGACGGTTAAGGTTTAGGATTGGACATAGGATTAGGGTTATGTTGAGGGCTAGGGTTAGAGAGACGGTTAGGGTTAGGATTGGACCTAGGGTTAGTGTTAGGTTGAGGGCTAGGGTTAGACAGACGGTTAGGGTTAGGATTGGACCTAGGGTTAGGGTTATGTTGAGGGCTAGGGTTAGAGAGACGGTTAGGGTTACCATTGGTCCTTGTTTTAGGTTTATGTTGAGGGCTAGGGTTAGAGAGAGAGTTAGGGTTAGGATTGGACCTAGGGTAAGGGTTAGGGTTAGGGTTATGCTAAGGGCTAGTGTTAGAGAGACGGTTAGGGTTAGGATTGGACCAAGGGTTAGGGTTATGTGGAGGTCTAGGGTTAGAGAGGCAGTTAGGGTTAGGATTGGACCTAGGGCTAGGGTTAGGTTGAGGGCTAGTGTTAGAGAGACGGTTAGGGTTAGGATTGGACCTAGGGTTAGGGTTATGTTGAGGGCTAGGGATAGAGAGACGGTTAGGGTGAGGATTGGACCTAGGGTTAGGGTTATGTTGAGGGCTAGGGTTAGAGAGACGGTTAGGGTTAGGATTGGACCTAGGGTTAGGGTTATGTTGAGGGCTAGGGTTAGAGAGACGGTTAGGGTTAGGATTGGACCTAGGGCTAGGGTTAGGTTGAGGGCTAGGGTTAGAGAGACGGTTAGGGTTAGGATTGGACCTAGGGTTAGGGTTATGTTGAGGGCTAGGGATAGAGAGACGGTTAGGGTGAGGATTGGACCTAGGGTTAGGGTTATGTTGAGGGCTAGGGTTAGAGAGACGGTTAGGGTTAGGATTGGACCTAGGGTTAGAGTTATGCTGAGGGCTAGGGTTAGAGAGACGGTTAGGGTTACGATTGGTTCTAGGTTTAGGGTTATGTTGAGGGCTAGGTTTAGAGAGACAGTTAGGGTTAGGTTTGGACCTAGGGTTAGGGTTATGCTGAGGGCTAGGGTTAGAGAGACGGTTAGTGATAGGATTGGACCTAGGGTTAGGGTTATGTTGAGGGCTAGTGTTACCGAGACGGTTAGGGTTAGGATTGTTCCTAGGGTTAGGGTTATGTTGAGGGCTAGGGTTAGAGAGACGGTTAGGGTTAGGATTGGACCTAGGGTTAGGGTTATGTTGAGGGCTAGGTTTATAGAGACGGTTAGGGTTAAGATTGGACCTAGGGTTAGGGTTATGCTGAGGGCTAGGGTTAGAGAGACGGTTAGGGTTAGGATTGGACCTAGGTTTAGGGTTATGTGGAGGGCTAGGGTTAGTTAGGCGGTTAGGGTTAGGATTGGACCAAGGGTTAGGGTTATGTGGAGGGCTAGGGTTAGAGAGTCAGTTAGGGTTAGGATTGGACCTAGGGCTAGGGTTAGGTTGAGGGCTAGGGTTAGAGAGACGCTTAGGGTTAGGTTTGGACCTAGGGTTAGGGTTATGTTGAGGGCTAGGGTTAGAGAGACGGTTAGGGTTACGATTGGTCCTAGGTTTAGGGTTATGTTGAGGGCTAGGGTTAGAGAGACGGTTAATGTTAGGATTCGACCTAGGGTTAGAGTTATGCTGAGGGCTAGGGTTAGAGAGACGGTTAGGGTTACGATTGGTTCTAGGTTTAGGGTTATGTTGAGGGCTAGGTTTAGAGAGATAGTTAGGGTTAGGTTTGGACGTAGGGTTAGGGTTATGTTGTGGGCTAGGCTTAGAGAGAGGGTTAGGGTTAGGATTGGACCTAGGGTTAGGGTTATCTTGAGGGCTAGGTTTAGAGAGACGGTTGGGGTAAGGATTGGACCTAGGGTTAGAGTTATGTTGAGGTCTAGTGTTAGAGAGACGGTTAGGGTTATGATTGGCCCTAGGGTTAGGGTTATGTTGTGGGCTAGGGTTAGAGGGACAGTTAGGGTTAGGTTTGGACCTAGGGGTAGGGTTATGTTGAGGGCTAGGGTTAGAGAGACGGTTAGGGTTAGGATTGGACCTAGGGTTAGGGTTATGCTGAGGGCTAGGGTTAGAGAGACGGTTAGTGTTAGGATTGGACCTAGGGTTAGGGTTATGTGGAGGGCTAGGGTTAGAGAGGCGGTTAGGGTTAGAATTGGACCGAGGGCTAGGGTTAGGTTGAGGGCTAGGTTTAGAGAGACTGTTAGGGTTAGGATTGGACCTAGGGTTAGGGTTATGTTGAGGGCTAGTGTTAGAGAGACAGTTAGGGTTAGGATTGGACCTAGGGTTAGGGTTATGTTGAGGGCTAGGGTTAGAGAGACGGTTAGGGTTAGGATTGGACCTAGGGTTAGGGTTATGTTGAGGGCTAGGTTAGAGAGACGGTTAGGGTTAAGATTGGACCTAGGGTTAGGGTTATGCTGAGGGCTAGGGTTAGAGAGACGGTTAGGGTTAGGATTGGACCTAGGGTTAGGGTTATGTGGAGGGCTAGGGTTAGTTAGGCGGTTAGGGTTAGGATTGGACCAAGGGTTAGGGTTATGTGGAGGGTTAGGGTTAGAGAGTCAGTTAGGGTTAGGATTGGACCTAGGGCTAGGGTTAGGTTGAGGGCTAGGGTTAGAGTGACGCTTAGGGTTAGGTTTGGAACTAGGGTTAGGGTTATGTTGAGGACTAGGGTTAGAGAGATGATTAGGGTTACGATTGGTCCTAGGTTTAGGGTTATGTTGAGGGCTAGGGTTAGAGAGACAGTTAGGGTTAGGATTGGACCTAGGGTTAGGGTTAGGTTGAGGTCTAGGCTTAGAGAGACGGTTAGGGTTAGGATTGGACCTAACGTTAGGGTTATGTTGAGGGCTAGGGTTAGAGAGACGGTTAGGGTTAGGATTGGACCTAGGGTTAGGGTTATGCTGAGGTCTAGGGTTAGAGAGACGGTTAGGTTAGGATTGGACCTACTGTTAAGGTTATGTGGAGGGCGAGGGTTAGATAGGCGGTTAGGTTTAGGATTGGACCTAGGGCTAGGGTTAGGTTGAGGGCTAGGTTTAGATAGACTGTTAGGGTTAGGATTGGACCTAGGGTTAGGGTTATGTTGAGGGCTAGGGTTAGAGAGACGGTTAGGGTGAGGATTGGACCTAGGGTTAGGGTTATGTTGAGGGCTAGTGTTACAGAGACGGTTAGGGTTAGGGTTGGACCTAGGGTTAGGGTTATGTTGAGGGCTAGTGTTAGAGACGGTTAGGGTTAGGATTGGACCTAGGGTTAGGGTTATGTTGAGGGCTAGGTTTAGAGAGACGGTTAGGGTTAAGATTGGACCTAGGGTTAGGGTTATGCTGAGGGCTAGGGTTAGAGAGACTGTTAGGGTTAGGATTGGACGTAGGGTTAGGGTTATGTGGAGGGCTAGGGTTAGAGAGGCGGTTAGGGTTAGGATTGGACCAAGGGTTAGGGTTATGTGGAGGGCTAGGGTTAGAGAGGCAGTTAGGGTTAGGATTGGACCTAGGGCTAGGGTTAGGTTGAGGGCTAGGGTTAGAGAGACGCTTAGGGTTAGGTTTGGACCTAGAATTGGGTTATGTTGAGGGCTAGGGTTCGAGAGATGGTTAGGGTGAGGATTGGACCTAGGGTTAGGGTTATGTTGAGGGCTAGGGTTTGAGAGACGGTTAGGGTTAGGACTGGACCTAGGGTTAGAGTTATGTTGAGGGCTAGGGTTAGACAGACGGTTAGGGTTAGGATTGGACCTAGGGTTAGGGTTATGTTGAGAGCTAGGGTTATAGAGACGGTTAGGGTTACGATTGGACCTAGGGTTAGGGTTATGTTGAGGGCTAGGGTTAGAGAGACTGTTAGGGTTAGGATTTGACGTAGGGTTAGGGTTATGTTGATGGCTAGTGTTTGAGAGACGGTTAGGGTTAGGATTGGACCTATGGTTAGGGTTAGGTTGAGGGCTAGGGTTAGAGAGACGGTTAGGGTTTAGGATTGGACCTAGTGTTAGGGTTATGTTGAGGACTAGGGTTAGAGAGACCGTTAGGGTTAGGATTGGACCTAGGGTTAGGGTTATGTTGAGGGCTAGGTTTAGAGAGACGGTTAGGGTTAGGATTGGACCTAGGGTTAGGGTTAGGTTGAGGGCTCGAGTTAGAGAGACGGTTAGGGTTACGATTGGTTCTAGGTTTATGGTTATGTTTAAGGCTAGGTTTAGAGAGACAGTTAGGGTTAGGATTGGACCTAGGGTTAGGGTTATGTTGAGGGCTAGGCTTAGAGAGACGGTTAGGGTTAGGATTGGACCTAGGGTTAGGGTTATGTTGAGGTCTAGGGTTAGAGAGACGGTTAGGGTGAGGATTGGACCTAGGGTTAGGGTTATATTGAGGGCTAGGGTTAGAGAGACGGTTGGGGTAAGGATTGGACCTAGGGTTAGAGTTATGTTGAGGTCTAGGGTTAGAGAGACGGTTAGGGTTATTATTGGACCTAGGGTTAGGGTTATGTTGAGGGCTAGGGTTAGAGGGACAGTTAGGGTTAGGTTTGGACCTAGGGTTAGGGTTATGTTGAGGGCTAGGGTTAGAGAGACGGTTAGGGTTAGGATTGGACCTAGGGTTAGGGTTATGCTGAGGGCTAGGGTTAGAGAGACTGTTAGGGTTAGGATTGGACCTAGGGTTAGGGTTTTGTTGAGGGCTAGGTTTAGAGAGACAGTTAGGGTGATGATTGGACCTAGGTTTAGGGTTATGTTGAGGGCTAGGGTTAGAGAGGCGGTTAGGTGTAGGATTGGACCTAGGGCTAGGGTTAGGTTGAGGACTAGGTTTAGAGAGACTGTTAGGGTTAGGATTGGACCTAGGGTTAGGGTTATGTTGAGGGCTAGGTTTAGAGAGACAGTTAGGGTGATGATTGGACCTAGGTTTAGGGTTATGTTGAGGGCTAGGGTTAGAGAGAGGGTTAGGGTTAGGATTGGACCTAGGGCTAGGGTTAGGTTGAGGGCTAGGGTTAGAGAGACGGTTAGGGTTAGGATTTGACCTAGGGTTAGGGTTATGTTGAGGGCTAGGGTTACAGAGACGGTTAGGGTTAGGATTGGACCTAGGGTTAGGGTTATGTTGAGGGCTAGGGTTAGAGAGACGGTTAGGGTTAGGATTGGACCTAGGGTTAGGGTTATGCTGAGGGCTAGAGTTAGAGAGACGGTTAGGGTTAGGATTGGACCTAGGGTTAGTGTTATGTTGAGGGCTAGGGTTAGAGAGACGGTTAAGGTTAGGATTGGACCTAGGCTTAGGGTTATGTTGAGGGCTATGGTTTGAGAGACGGTTAGGGTTAGGATTGGACCCAGAGTTAGGGTTATGTTGAGGGCTAGGGTTAGAGAGACGGTTAGGGTTAGGATTTGACGTATGGTTAGGGTTATGTTGATGGCTAGTGTTAGAGAGATGGTTAGGGTTAGGATTGGACCTATGGTTAGGGTTAGGCTGAGGGCTAGGGTTAGAGAGACGGTTAGGGTTTAGGATTGGACCTAGTGTTAGGGTTATGTTGAGGACTAGGGTTAGAGAGACGGTTAGGGTTAGGATTGGACCTAGGGTTAGGGTTATGTTGAGGGCTAGGTTTAGAGAGACGGTTAGGGTTAGGATTGGACCTAGGGTTAGGGTTAGGTTGAGGGCTCGAATTAGAGAGACGGTTAGGTTTACGATTGGTTCTAGGTTTAGGGTTATGTTTAAGGCTAGGTTTAGAGAGACAGTTATGGTTAGGATTGGACCTAGGGTTAGGGTTATATTGAGGGCTAGGCTTAGAGAGACGTTTAGGGTTAGGATTGGACCTAGGGTTAGGGTTATGTTGAGGTCTAGGGTTAGAGAGACGGTTAGGGTGAGGATTGGACCTAGGTTAGGGTTATCTTGAGGGCTAGGGTTAGAGAGACGGTTGGGGTAAGGATTGGACCTAGGGTTAGAGTTATGTTGAGGTCTAGGGTTAGAGAGACGGTTAGGGTTAGGATTGGACCTAGGGTTAGGGTTTATGTTGAGGGCTAGGGTTAGAGGGACAGTTAGGATTAGGTTTGGACCTAGGGTTAGGGTTATGTTGAGGGCTAGGGTTAGAGAGACGGTTAGGGTTAGGATTGGACCTAGGGTTAGGGTTATGCTGAGGGCTAGGATTAGAGAGACGGTTAGTGTTAGGATTGGACCTAGGGTTAGGGTTATGTGGAGGGCTAGTGTTAGAGAGGCGGTTAGGTGTAGGATTGTACCTAGGGCTAGGGTTAGGTTGAGGACTAGGTTTAGAGAGACTCTTAGGGTTAGGATTGGACCTAGGGTTAGAGTTATGTTGAGGTCTAGGTTTAGAGAGACAGTTAGGGTGATGATTGGACCTAGGGTTAGGGTTATGTTGAGGGCTAGGGTTAGAGAGAGGGTTAGGGTTAGGATTTGACCTAGGGCTAGGGTTAGGTTGAGGGCTAGGTTTAGAGAGACGGTTAGGGTGAGGATTGGACCTAGGGTTAGGGTTATGTTGAGGGCTAGGTTTAGAGAGACGGTTAGGGTTAAGATTGGACCTAGGATTAGGGTTATGCTGACGGCTAGGGTTAGAGAGACTGTTAGGGTTAGGATTGGACCTAGGGTTAGGGTTATGTGGAGGGCTAGGGTTAGAGAGGCGGTTAGGGTTAGGATTGGACCAAGGGTTAGGTTTATGTGGAGGGCTAGGGTTAGAGAGGCAGTTAGGGTTAGGATTGGACCTAGGGCTAGGGTTAGGTTGAGGGCTAATGTTAGAGAGACGCTTAGGGTTAGGTTTGGACCTAGATTTGGGTTATGTTGAGGGCTAGGGTTCGAGAGATGGTTAGGGTGAGGATTGGACCTAGGGTTAGGGTTATGTTGAGGGCTAGGGTTTGAGAGACGGTTAGGGTTAGGACTGGACCTAGGGTTAGAGTTATGTTGAGGGCTAGGGTTAGACAGACGGTTAGGGTTAGGATTGGACCTAGGGTTAGGGTTATGTTGAGAGCTAGGGTTATAGAGACGGTTAGGGTTAGGATTGGACCTAGGGTTAGGGTTATGTTGAGGGCTAGGGTTAGAGAGACGGTTAGGGTTAGGATTTGACGTAGGGTTAGGGTTATGTTGATGGCTAGTGTTAGAGAGACGGTTAGGGTTAGGATTGGACCTATGGTTAGGGTTAGGTTGAGGGCTAGGGTTAGAGAGACGGTTAGGGTTTAGGATTGGACCTAGTGTTAGGGTTATGTTGAGGACTAGGGTTAGAGAGACGGTTAGGGTTAGGATTGGACCTAGGGTTAGGGTTATGTTGAGGGCTAGGGTTAGAGAGACGGTTAGGGTTAGGATTGGACCTAGGGTTAGGGTTATGCTGAGGGCTAGAGTTAGAGAGACGGTTAGGGTTAGGATTGGACCTAGGGTTAGTGTTATGTTGAGGGCTAGGGTTAGAGAGACGGTTAGGGTTAGGATTGGACCTAGGGTTAGGGTTATGTTGAGGGCTATGGTTTGAGAGACGGTTAGGGTTAGGATTGGACCCAGGGTTAGGGTTATGTTGAGGGCTAGGGTTAGAGAGACGGTTAGGGTTAGGATTTGACGTATGGTTAGGGTTATGTTGATGGCTAGTGTTAGAGAGATGGTTAGGGTTAGGATTGGACCTATGGTTAGGGTTAGGCTGAGGGCTAGGGTTAGAGAGACGGTTAGGGTTTAGGATTGGACCTAGTGTTAGGGTTATGTTGAGGACTAGGGTTAGAGAGACGGTTAGGGCTAGGATTGGACCTAGGGTTAGGGTTATGTTGAGGGCTAGGTTTAGAGAGACGGTTAGGGTTAGGATTGGACCTAGGGTTAGGGTTAGGTTGAGGGCTCGAATTAGAGAGACGGTTAGGGTTACGATTGGTTCTAGGTTTAGGGTTATGTTTAAGGCTAGGTTTAGAGAGACAGTTATGGTTAGGATTGGACCTAGGGTTAGGGTTATATTGAGGGCTAGGCTTAGAGAGACGTTTAGGGTTAGGATTGGACCTAGGGTTAGGGTTATGTTGAGGTCTCGGGTTAGAGAGACGGTTAGGGTGAAGATTGGACCTAGGTTAGGGTTATCTTGAGGGCTACGGTTAGAGAGACGGTTGGGGTAAGGATTGGACCTAGGGTTAGAGTTATGTTGAGGTCTAGGGTTAGAGAGACGGTTAGGGTTAGGATTGGACCTAGGGTTAGGGTTATGTTGAGGGCTAGGGTTAGAGGGACAGTTAGGATTAGGTTTGGACCTAGGGTTAGGGTTATGTTGAGGGCTAGGGTTAGAGAGACGGTTAGGGTTAGGATTGGACCTAGGGTTAGGGTTATGCTGAGGGCTAGGATTAGAGAGACGGTTAGTGTTAGGATTGGACCTAGGGTTAGGGTTATGTGGAGGGCTAGTGTTAGAGAGGCGGTTAGGTGTAGGATTGTACCTAGGGCTAGGGTTAGGTTGAGGACTAGGTTTAGAGAGACTCTTAGGGTTAGGATTGGACCTAGGGTTAGAGTTATGTTGAGGTCTAGGTTTAGAGAGACAGTTAGGGTGGTGATTGGACCTAGGGTTAGGGTTATGTTGAGGGCTAGGGTTAGAGAGAGGGTTAGGGTTAGGATTTGACCTAGGGCTAGGGTTAGGTTGAGTGCTAGGTTTAGAGAGACGGTTAGGGTGAGGATTGGACCTAGGGTTAGGGTTATGTTGAGGGCTAGGGTTAGAGAGGCGGTTAGGGTTAGGATTGGACCTAGGGTTAGGGTTATGCTGAGGGCTAGAGTTAGATAGACGGTTAGGGTTAGGATTGGACCTAGGGTTAGGGTTATGTTGAGGGCTAGGGTTAGAGAGACGGTTAGGGTTAGGATTGGACCTAGGGTTAGGGTTATGTTGAGGGCTAGGGTTTGAGAGACGGTTAGGGTTAGGATTGGACCCAGGGTTAGGGTTATGTTGAGGGCTAGGGTTAGAGAGACGGTTAGGGTTAGGATTGGACCTAGGGTTAAGGTTAGGTTGAGGGCTAGGGTTAGAGAGACGGTTAGGGTTAGGATTGGACCTAGGGTTAGGGTTAGGTTGAGGGCTAGGGTTAGAGAGAGGGTTAGGTTTAGGATTGGACCTATGGTTAGGGCTATGTTGAGAGCTAGGGTTAGAGAGACGGTAAGGGTTAGGATTGGACCTAGGGTTAGGGTTATGTTGAGGGCTAGTGTTAGAGAGACGGTTAGGGTTAGGATTGGACCTAGGCTTATGGTTACGTTGAGGGCTAGGGTTAGAGAGACGGTTAGGGTTTAGGATTGGACATAGGATTAGGGTTAAGTTGAGGGCTAGGGTTAGAGAGACGGTTAGGGTTAGGATTGGACCTAGGGTTAGTGTTATGTTGAGGGATAGTGTTAGACAGACGGTTAGGGTTAGGATTGGACCTAGGGTTAGGGTTATGTTGAGGGCTAGGGTTAAAGAGACGGTTAGGGTTACGATTGGTCCTAGTTTTAGGTTTATGTTGAGGGCTAGGGTTAGAGAGACAGTTAGGGTTAGGATTGGACCTAGGGTTAGGGTTAGGGTTAGGGTTATGCTGAGGGCTAGGGTTAGAGAGACGGTTAGGGTTAGGATTGGACCTAGGGTTAGGGTTATGTGGAGGGCTAGGGTTAGAGAGGCGGTTAGGGTTAGGATTGGACCAAGGGTTAGAGTTATGTTGAGGTCTAGTGTTAGAGAGACGGTTAGGGTTATGATTGGCCCTAGGGTTAGGGTTATGTTGTGGGCTAGGGTTAGAGGGACAGTTAGGGTTAGGTTTGGACCTAGGGGTAGGGTTATGTTGAGGGCTAGGGTTAGAGAGACGGTTAGGGTTAGAATTGGACCTAGGGTTAGGGTTATGCTGAGGGCTAGGGTTAGAGAGACGGTTAGTGTTAGGATTGGACCTAGGGTTAGGGTTATGTGGAGGGCTAGGGTTAGAGAGGCGGTTAGGGTTAGAATTGGACCGAGGGCTAGGGTTAGGTTGAGGGCTAGGTTTAGAGAGACTGTTAGGGTTAGGATTGGACCTAGGGTTAGGGTTATGTTGAGGGCTAGTGTTAGAGAGACAGTTAGGGTTAGGATTGAACCTAGGGTTAGGGTTATGTTGAGGGCTAGGGTTAGAGAGACGGTTAGGGTTAGGATTGGACCTAGGGTTAGGGTTATGTTGAGGGCTAGGTTAGAGAGACGGTTAGGGTTAAGATTGGACCTAGGGTTAGGGTTATGCTGAGGGCTAGGGTTAGAGAGACGGTTAGGGTTAGGATTGGACCTAGGGTTAGGGTTATGTGGAGGGCTAGGGTTAGTTAGGCGGTTAGGGTTAGGATTGGACCAAGGGTTAGGGTTATGTGGAGGGTTAGGGTTAGAGAGTCAGTTAGGGTTAGGATTGGACCTAGGGCTAGGGTTAGGTTGAGGGCTAGGGTTAGAGTGACGCTTAGGGTTAGGTTTGGAACTAGGGTTAGGGTTATGTTGAGGACTAGGGTTAGAGAGATGGTTAGGGTTACGATTGGTCCTAGGTTTAGGGTTATGTTGAGGGCTAGGGTTAGAGAGACAGTTAGGGGTAGGATTGGACCTAGGGTTAGGGTTAGGTTGAGGTCTAGGCTTAGAGAGACGGTTAGGGTTAGGATTGGACCTAACGTTAGGGTTATGTTGAGGGCTAGGGTTAGAGAGACGGTTAGGGTTAGGATTGGACCTAGGGTTAGGGTTATGCTGAGGTCTAGGGTTAGAGAGACGGTTAGGTTAGGATTGGACCTACTGTTAAGGTTATGTTGAGGGCTAGGGTTAGAGAGGCGGTTAGGTGTAGGATTGGACCTAGGGCTAGGGTTAGGTTGAGGACTAGGTTTAGAGAGACTGTTAGGGTTAGGATTGGACCTAGGGTTAGGGTTATGTTGAGGGCTAGGTTTAGAGAGACAGTTAGGGTGATGATTGGACCTAGGTTTAGGGTTATGTTGAGGGCTAGGGTTAGAGAGAGGGTTAGGGTTAGGATTGGACCTAGGGCTAGGGTTAGGTTGAGGGCTAGGGTTAGAGAGACGGTTAGGGTTAGGATTTGACCTAGGGTTAGGGTTATGTTGAGGGCTAGGGTTACAGAGACGGTTAGGGTTAGGATTGGACCTAGGGTTAGGGTTATGTTGAGGGCTAGGGTTAGAGAGACGGTTAGGGTTAGGATTGGACCTAGGGTTAGGGTTATGCTGAGGGCTAGAGTTAGAGAGACGGTTAGGGTTAGGATTGGACCTAGGGTTAGTGTTATGTTGAGGGCTAGGGTTAGAGAGACGGTTAAGGTTAGGATTGGACCTAGGCTTAGGGTTATGTTGAGGGCTATGGTTTGAGAGACGGTTAGGGTTAGGATTGGACCCAGAGTTAGGGTTATGTTGAGGGCTAGGGTTAGAGAGACGATTAGGGTTAGGATTTGACGTATGGTTAGGGTTATGTTGATGGCTAGTGTTAGAGAGATGGTTAGGGTTAGGATTGGACCTATGGTTAGGGTTAGGCTGAGGGCTAGGGTTAGAGAGACGGTTAGGGTTTAGGATTGGACCTAGTGTTAGGGTTATGTTGAGGACTAGGGTTAGAGAGACGGTTAGGGTTAGGATTGGACCTAGGGTTAGGGTTATGTTGAGGGCTAGGTTTAGAGAGACGGTTAGGGTTAGGATTGGACCTAGGGTTAGGGTTAGGTTGAGGGCTCGAATTAGAGAGACGGTTAGGGTTACGATTGGTTCTAGGTTTAGGGTTATGTTTAAGGCTAGGTTTAGAGAGACAGTTATGGTTAGGATTGGACCTAGGGTTAGGGTTATATTGAGGGCTAGGCTTAGAGAGACGTTTAGGGTTAGGATTGGACCTAGGGTTAGGGTTATGTTGAGGTCTAGGGTTAGAGAGACGGTTAGGGTGAGGATTGGACCTAGGTTAGGGTTATCTTGAGGGCTAGGGTTAGAGAGACGGTTGGGGTAAGGATTGGACCTAGGGTTAGAGTTATGTTGAGGTCTAGGGTTAGAGAGACGGTTAGGGTTAGGATTGGACCTAGGGTTAGGGTTTATGTTGAGGGCTAGGGTTAGAGGGACAGTTAGGATTAGGTTTGGACCTAGGGTTAGGGTTATGTTGAGGGCTAGGGTTAGAGAGACGGTTAGGGTTAGGATTGGACCTAGGGTTAGGGTTATGCTGAGGGCTAGGATTAGAGAGACGGTTAGTGTTAGGATTGGACCTAGGGTTAGGGTTATGTGGAGGGCTAGTGTTAGAGAGGCGGTTAGGTGTAGGATTGTACCTAGGGCTAGGGTTAGGTTGAGGACTAGGTTTAGAGAGACTCTTAGGGTTAGGATTGGACCTAGGGTTAGAGTTATGTTGAGGTCTAGGTTTAGAGAGACAGTTAGGGTGATGTTTGGACCTAGGGTTAGGGTTATGTTGAGGGCTAGGGTTAGAGAGAGGGTTAGGGTTAGGATTTGACCTAGGGCTAGGGTTAGGTTGAGGGCTAGGTTTAGAGAGACGGTTAGGGTGAGGATTGGACCTAGGGTTAGGGTTATGTTGAGGGCTAGGTTTAGAGAGACGGTTAGGGTTAAGATTGGACCTAGGGTTAGGGTTATGCTGACGGCTAGGGTTAGAGAGACTGTTAGGGTTAGGATTGGACCTAGGGTTAGGGTTATGTGGAGGGCTAGGGTTAGAGAGGCGGTTAGGGTTAGGATTGGACCAAGGGTTAGGGTTATGTGGAGGGCTAGGGTTAGAGAGGCAGTTAGGGTTAGGATTGGACCTAGGGCTAGGGTTAGGTTGAGGGCTAATGTTAGAGAGACGCTTAGGGTTAGGTTTGGACCTAGATTTGGGTTATGTTGAGGGCTAGGGTTCGAGAGATGGTTAGGGTGAGGATTGGACCTAGGGTTAGGGTTATGTTGAGGGCTAGGGTTTGAGAGACGGTTAGGGTTAGGACTGGACCTAGGGTTAGAGTTATGTTGAGGGCTAGGGTTAGACAGACGGTTAGGGTTAGGATTGGACCTAGGGTTAGGGTTATGTTGAGAGCTAGGGTTAGAGAGACGGTTAGGGTTAGGATTTGACGTAGGGTTAGGGTTATGTTGATGGCTAGTGTTAGAGAGACGGTTAGGGTTAGGATTGGACCTATGGTTAGGGTTAGGTTGAGGGCTAGGGTTAGAGAGACGGTTAGGGTTTAGGATTGGACCTAGTGTTAGGGTTATGTTGAGGACTAGGGTTAGAGAGACGGTTAGGGTTAGGATTGGACCTAGGGTTAGGGTTATGTTGAGGGCTAGGGTTAGAGAGACGGTTAGGGTTAGGATTGGACCTAGGGTTAGGGTTATGCTGAGGGCTAGATTTAGAGAGACGGTTAGGGTTAGGATTGGACCTAGGGTTAGTGTTATGTTGAGGGCTAGGGTTAGAGAGACGGTTAGGGTTAGGATTGGACCTAGGGTTAGGGTTATGTTGAGGGCTATGGTTTGAGAGACGGTTAGGGTTAGGATTGGACCCAGGGTTAGGGTTATGTTGAGGGCTAGGGTTAGAGAGACGGTTAGGGTTAGGATTTGACGTATGGTTAGGGTTATGTTGATGGCTAGTGTTAGAGAGATGGTTAGGGTTAGGATTGGACCTATGGTTAGGGTTAGGCTGAGGGCTAGGGTTAGAGAGACGGTTAGGGTTTAGGATTGGACCTAGTGTTAGGGTTATGTTGAGGACTAGGGTTAGAGAGACGGTTAGGGTTAGGATTGGACCTAGGGTTAGGGTTATGTTGAGGGCTAGGTTTAGAGAGACGGTTAGGGTTAGGATTGGACCTAGGGTTAGGGTTAGGTTGAGGGCTCGAATTAGAGAGACGGTTAGGGTTACGATTGGTTCTAGGTTTAGGGTTATGTTTAAGGCTAGGTTTAGAGAGACAGTTATGGTTAGGATTGGACCTAGGGTTAGGGTTATATTGAGGGCTAGGCTTAGAGAGACGTTTAGGGTTAGGATTGGATCTAGGGTTAGGGTTATGTTGAGGTCTCGGGTTAGAGAGACGGTTAGGGTGAAGATTGGACCTAGGTTAGGGTTATCTTGAGGGCTAGGGTTAGAGAGACGGTTGGGGTAAGGATTGGACCTAGGGTTAGAGTTATGTTGAGGTCTAGGGTTAGAGAGACGGTTAGGGTTAGGATTGGACCTAGGGTTAGGGTTATGTTGAGGGCTAGGGTTAGAGGGACAGTTAGGATTAGGTTTGGACCTAGGGTTAGGGTTATGTTGAGGGCTAGGGTTAGAGAGACGGTTAGGGTTAGGATTGGACCTAGGGTTAGGGTTATGCTGAGGGCTAGGATTAGAGAGACGGTTAGTGTTAGGATTGGACCTAGGGTTAGGGTTATGTGGAGGGCTAGTGTTAGAGAGGCGGTTAGGTGTAGGATTGTACCTAGGGCTAGGGTTAGGTTGAGGACTAGGTTTAGAGAGACTCTTAGGGTTAGGATTGGACCTAGGGTTAGAGTTATGTTGAGGTCTAGGTTTAGAGAGACAGTTAGGGTGGTGATTGGACCTAGGGTTAGGGTTATGTTGAGGGCTAGGGTTAGAGAGAGGGTTAGGGTTAGGATTTGACCTAGGGCTAGGGTTAGGTTGAGTGCTAGGTTTAGAGAGACGGTTAGGGTGAGGATTGGACCTAGGGTTAGGGTTATGTTGAGGGCTAGGGTTAGAGAGGCGGTTAGGGTTAGGATTGGACCTAGGGTTAGGGTTATGCTGAGGGCTAGATTTAGATAGACGGTTAGGGTTAGGATTGGACCCAGGGTTAGGGTTATGTTGAGGGCTAGGGTTAGAGAGACGGTTACGGTTAGGATTGGACCTAGGGTTAGGGTTATGTTGAGGGCTAGGGTTTGAGAGACGGTTAGGGTTAGGATTGGACCCAGGGTTAGGGTTATGTTGAGGGCTAGGGTTAGAGAGACGGTTAGGGTTAGGATTGGACCTAGGGTTAAGCTTAGGTTGAGGGCTAGGGTTAGAGAGACGGTTAGGGTTAGGATTGGACCTAGGGTTAGGGTTAGGTTGAGGGCTAGGGTTAGAGAGAGGGTTAGGTTTAGGATTGGACCTATGGTTAGGGCTATGTTGAGAGCTAGGGTTAGAGAGACGGTAAGGGTTAGGATTGGACCTAGGGTTAGGGTTATGTTGAGGGCTAGTGTTAGAGAGACGGTTAGGGTTAGGATTGGACCTAGGCTTATGGTTACGTTGAGGGCTAGGGTTAGAGAGACGGTTAGGGTTTAGGATTGGACATAGGATTAGGGTTAAGTTCAGGGCTAGGGTTAGAGAGACGGTTAGGGTTAGGATTGGACCTAGGGTTAGTGTTATGTTGAGGGATAGTGTTAGACAGACGGTTAGGGTTAGGATTGGACCTAGGGTTAGGGTTATGTTGAGGGCTAGGGTTAAAGAGACGGTTAGGGTTACGATTGGTCCTAGTTTTAGGTTTATGTTGAGGGCTAGGGTTAGAGAGACAGTTAGGGTTAGGATTGGACCTAGGGTTAGGGTTAGGGTTAGGGTTATGCTGAGGGCTAGGGTTAGAGAGACGGTTAGGGTTAGGATTGGACCTAGGGTTAGGGTTATGTGGAGGGCTAGGGTTAGAGAGGCGGTTAGGGTTAGGATTGGACCAAGGGTTAGGGTTATGTGGAGGGCTAGGGTTAGAGAGGCAGTTAGGGTTAGGATTGGACCTAGGGCTAGGGTTAGGTTGAGGGCTAGGGTTAGAGAGACGCTTTGGGTTAGGTTTGGACCTAGGGTTAGGGTTATGTTGAGGGCTAGGGTTAGAGAGACGGTTAGGGTTACGATTGGTCCTAGCTTTAGGGTTATGTTGAGGGCTAGGGTTAGAGAGACAGTTAGGGTTAGGATTCGACCTAGGGCTAGGGTTAGGTTGAGGGCTAGGGTTAGAGAGACGCTTAGGGTTAGGTTTGGACCTAGGGTTAGGGTTATGTTGAGGGCTAGGGTAAGAGAGACGGTTAGGGTTAGGATTGGACCTAAGGTTAGGGTTATGTTGAGGGCTAGGTTTAGAGAGACGGTTACTGTTAGGATTGGACCTAGGGTTAGGTTTATGTGAGGGCTAGGGTTAGATAGGCGGTTAGGGTTAGGATTGGACCAAGGGTTAGGGTTATGTTGAGGGCTAGGGTTAGAGAGAGGGTTAGGGTTAGGATTGGACCTAGGGCTAGGGTTAGGTTGAGGGCTAGGGTTAGAGAGACGGTTAGGGTTAGGATTTGACCTAGGGTTAGGGTTATGTTGAGGGCTAGGTTTAGAGAGACTGTTAGGGTGAGGATTGGACCTAGGGTTAGGGTTATGTTGAGGGCTAGGGTTAGAGAGACGGTTAGGGTTAGGATTGGACCTAGGGTTAGAGTTATGCTGAGGGCTAGGGTTAGAGAGACGGTTAGGGTTAGGGTTGGACCTAGGGTTAGGGTTATGTTGAGGGCTAGGGTTAGAGAGACGGTTAGGGTTAGGATTGGACCCAGGGTTAGGGTTATGTTGAGGGCTAGGGTTAGAGAGACGGTTAGGGTTAGGATTGGACCTAGGGTTAAGGTTAGGTTGAGGGCTAGGGTTACTAAGACGGTTAGGGTTAGGATTGGACCTAGGGTTACGGTCAGGTTGAGGGCTAGGGTTAGAGAGAGTGTTAGGGTTAGGATTGGACCTAGGGTTAGGGTTATGTTGAGGGCTAGTGTTAGAGAGACGGTTAGGGTTAGAATTGGACCTAGGCTTAGGGTTAGGTTGAGGGCTAGGGTTAGAGAGACGGTTAGGGTTTAGGATTGGATATAGGATTAGGGTTATGTTGAGGGCTAGGGTTAGAGAGACGGTTCGGGTTAGGATTGGACCTAGGGTTAGTGTTACGTTGAGGGCTAGGGTTAGAGAGACGGTTAGGGTTAGGATTGGACCTAGGGTTAGGGTTATGTTGAGGGCTAGGTTTAGAGAGACAGGGTTAGGATTGGACCTACGGTTAGGGTTAGGGTTAGGGTTATGCTGAGGGCTAGGGTTAGAGTGACGGTTAGAGTTAGGATTGGACCTAGGGTTAGGGTTATGTGGAGGGCTAGGGTTAGAGCGGCGGTTAGGGTTAGGATTGGACCAAGGGTTAGGGTTATGTGGAGGGCTAGGGTTAGAGAGGCAGTTGGGTTAGGATTGGACCTAGGGCTAGGGTTAGGTTGAGGGCTAGGGTTAGAGAGACGCTTAGGGTTACGTTTGGACCTACGGTGAGGGTTATGTTGAGGGCTAGGGTTAGAGAGACAGATAGGGTTAGTATTGGAACTAGGGTTAGGGTTATGTTGAGGGCTAGGGTTAGAGAGACGTTTAGGGTTAGGATTGGACCTAGGGTTAGGCTTATGTTGATGGCTAGGCTTACAGAGACGGTTAGGGTTAGAATTGGACCTAGGGGTAGGGTTATATTGAGCGCTAGGGTGAGAGAGACAGATAGGGTTAGGATTGGACCTAGGGTTAGGGTTAGGTTGAGGGCTAGGGTTAGAGAGACGGTTAGGGTTAGGATTGGACCTAGGGTTAGGGTTATGTTGAGGGCTAGGGTAGGAGAGACGGTTATGGTGAGGATTGGACCTAGGGTTAGGGTTATGTTGAGGGCTAGGGTTAGAGAGACGGTTAGGGTTCGGATTGGACCTAGGGTTAGAGTTATGTTGAGGGCTAGGGTTAGAGACACGGTTAGGGTTAGGATTGGACCTAGGGTTAGGGTTATGTTGAGGGCTAGGGTTAGAGAGACGGTTAGGGTTAGGATTGGACCTAGGGTTAGAGTTATGCTGAGGGATAGGGTTAGAGAGACGGTTAGGGTTACGATTGGTTCTAGGTTTAGGGTAATGTTGAGGGCTAGGTTTAGAGAGACAGTTAGGGTTAGGTTTGGACCTAGGGTTAGGGTTATGTTGATGGCTAGGCTTAGAGAGAGGGTTAGGGTTAGGATTGGCCCTAGGGTTAGGGTTATGTTGAGGGCTAGGGTTAGAGAGACGGTTAGGGTGAGGATTGGACCTAGGGTTAGGGTTATCTTGAGGGCTAGGTTTAGAGAGACGGTTGGGGTAAGGATTGGACCTAGGGTTAGAGTTATGTTGAGGTCTAGTGTTAGAGAGACTGTTAGGGTTAGGATTGGACCTAGGGTTAGGGTTATGTTGAGGGCTAGGGTTAGAGGGACAGTTAGGGTTAGGTTTGGACCTAGGGTTAGGGTTATGTTGAGGGCAAGGGTTAGAGAGACGGTTAGGGTTAGGATTGAACCTAGGGTTAGGGTTATGTTGAGGGCTAGGTTTAGAGAGACGGTTACATTTAAGATTGGACCTAGGGTTAGGGTTATGCTGAGGGCTAGGGTTAGAGAGACGGTTAGGGTTAGGATTGGACCTAGGGTTAGGGTTATGTTGAGGGCTAGGGTTAGAGAGACGGTTAGGGTTAGGATTGGACCCAGGGTTAGGGTTATGTTGAGGGCTAGGGTTAGAGAGACGGTTAGGGTTAGGATTGGACATAGGGTTAAGGTTAGGTTGAGGGCTAGGGTTAGAGAGACGGTTAGGGTTAGGATTGGACCTAGGGTTAGGGTTAGGTTGAGGTCTAGGGTTAGAGAGAGGGTTAGTGTTAGGATTGGACCTAGGGTTAGGGTTATGTTGAGAGTTATGGTTTGAGAGACGGTAAGGGTTAGGATTGGACCTAGGGTTAGGGTTATGTTGATGGCTAGTGTTAGAGAGACGGTTAGGGTTAGGATTGGACCTAGGCTTAGGGTTAGGTTGAGGGCTAGGGTTAGAAAGACGGTTAAGGTTTAGGATTGGACATAGGATTAGGGTTATGTTGAGGGCTAGGGTTAGAGAGACGGTTAGGGTTAGGATTGGACCTAGGGTTAGTGTTAGGTTGAGGGCTAGGGTTAGACAGACGGTTAGGGTTAGGATTGGACCTAGGGTTAGGGTTATGTTGAGGGCTAGGGTTAGAGAGACGGTTAGGGTTACCATTGGTCCTTGTTTTAGGTTTATGTTGAGGGCTAGGGTTAGAGAGAGAGTTAGGGTTAGGATTGGACCTAGGGTAAGGGTTAGGGTTAGGGTTATGCTAAGGGCTAGTGTTAGAGAGACGGTTAGGGTTAGGATTGGACCAAGGGTTAGGGTTATGTGGAGGTCTAGGGTTAGAGAGGCAGTTAGGGTTAGGATTGGACCTAGGGCTAGGGTTAGGTTGAGGGCTAGTGTTAGAGAGACGGTTAGGGTTAGGATTGGACCTAGGGTTAGGGTTATGTTGAGGGCTAGGGATAGAGAGACGGTTAGGGTGAGGATTGGACCTAGGGTTAGGGTTATGTTGAGGGCTAGGGTTAGAGAGACGGTTAAGGTTAGGATTGGACCTAGGGTTAGGGTTATGTTGAGGGCTAGGGTTAGAGAGACGGTTAGGGTTCGGATTGGACCTAGGGCTAGGGTTAGGTTGAGGGCTAGGGTTAGAGAGACGGTTAGGGTTAGGATTGGACCTAGGGTTAGGGTTATGTTGAGGGCTAGGGATAGAGAGACGGTTAGGGTGAGGATTGGACCTAGGGTTAGGGTTATGCTGAGGGCTAGGGTTAGAGAGACGGTTAGGGTTAGGATTGGACCTAGGTTTAGGGTTATGTGGAGGGCTAGGGTTAGTTAGGCGGTTAGGGTTAGGATTGGACCAAGGGTTAGGGTTATGTGGAGGGCTAGGGTTAGAGAGTCAGTTAGGGTTAGGATTGGACCTAGGGCTAGGGTTAGGTTGAGGGCTAGGGTTAGAGAGACGCTTAGGGTTAGGTTTGGACCTAGGGTTAGGGTTATGTTGAGGGCTAGGGTTAGAGAGACGGTTAGGGTTACGATTGGTCCTAGGTTTAGGGTTATGTTGAGGGCTAGGGTTAGAGAACGGTTAATGTTAGGATTCGACCTAGGGTTAGAGTTATGCTGAGGGCTAGGGTTAGAGAGACGGTTAGGGTTACGATTGGTTCTAGGTTTAGGGTTATGTTGAGGGCTAGGTTTAGAGAGACAGTTAGGGTTAGGTTTGGACCTAGGGTTAGGGTTATGTTGTGGGCTACGCTTAGAGAGAGGGTTAGGGTTAGGATTGGACCTAGGGTTAGGGTTATCTTGAGGGCTAGGTTTAGAGAGACGGTTGGGGTAAGGATTGGACCTAGGGTTAGAGTTATGTTGAGGTCTAGTGTTAGAGAGACGGTTAGGGTTATGATTGGCCCTAGGGTTAGGGTTATGTTGTGGGCTAGGGTTAGAGGGACAGTTAGGGTTAGGTTTGGACCTAGGGGTAGGGTTATGTTGAGGGCTAGGGTTAGAGAGACGGTTAGGGTTAGGATTGGACCTAGGGTTAGGGTTATGCTGAGGGCTAGGGTTAGAGAGACGGTTAGTGTTAGGATTGGACCTAGGGTTAGGGTTATGTGGAGGGCTAGGGTTAGAGAGGCGGTTAGGGTTAGAATTGGACCGAGGGCTAGGGTTAGGTTGAGGGCTAGGTTTAGAGAGACTGTTAGGGTTAGGATTGGACCTAGGGTTAGGGTTATGTTGAGGGCTAGTGTTAGAGAGACAGTTAGGGTTAGGATTGGACCTAGGGTTAGGGTTATGTTGAGGGCTAGGGTTAGAGAGACGGTTAGGGTTAGGATTGGACCTAGGGTTAGGGTTATGTTGAGGGCTAGGTTTAGAGAGACGGTTAGGGTTAAGATTGGACCTAGGGTTAGGGTTATGCTGAGGGCTAGGGTTAGAGAGACGGTTAGGGTTAGGATTGGACCTAGGGTTAGGGTTATGTGGAGGGCTAGGGTTAGTTAGGCGGTTAGGGTTAGGATTGGACCAAGGGTTAGGGTTATGTGGAGGGTTAGGGTTAGAGAGTCAGTTAGGGTTAGGATTGGACCTAGGGCTAGGGTTAGGTTGAGGGCTAGGGTTAGAGTGACGCTTAGGGTTAGGTTTGGAACTAGGGTTAGGGTTATGTTGAGGACTAGGGTTAGAGAGATGGTTAGGGTTACGATTGGTCCTAGGTTTAGGGTTATGTTGAGGGCTAGGGTTAGAGAGACAGTTAGGGTTAGGATTGGACCTAGGGTTAGGGTTAGGTTGAGGTCTAGGCTTAGAGAGACGGTTAGGGTTAGGATTGGACCTAACGTTAGGGTTATGTTGAGGGCTAGGGTTAGAGAGACGGTTAGGGTTAGGATTGGACCTAGGGTTAGGGTTATGCTGAGGTCTAGGGTTAGAGAGACGGTTAGGTTAGGATTGGACCTAGGGTTAAGGTTATGTGGAGGGCGAGGGTTAGAGAGGCGGTTAGGTTTAGGATTGGACCTAGGGCTAGGGTTAGGTTGAGGGCTAGGTTTAGATAGACTGTTAGGGTTAGGATTGGACCTAGGGTTAGGGTTATGTTGAGGGCTAGGGTTAGAGAGACGGTTAGGGTGAGGATTGGACCTAGGGTTAGGGTTATGTTGAGGGCTAGTGTTACAGAGACGGTTAGGGTTAGGGTTGGACCTAGGGTTAGGGTTATGTTGAGGGCTAGGGTTACAGACGGTTAGGGTTAGGATTGGACCTAGGGTTAGGGTTATGTTGAGGGCTAGGTTTAGAGAGACGGTTAGGGTTAAGATTGGACCTAGGGTTAGGGTTATGCTGAGGGCTAGGGTTAGAGAGACTGTTAGGGTTAGGATTGGACCTAGGGTTAGGGTTATGTGGAGGGCTAGGGTTAGAGAGGCGGTTAGGGTTAGGATTGGACCAAGGGTTAGTGTTATGTGGAGGGCTAGGGTTTGAGAGGCAGTTAGGGTTAGGATTGGACCTAGGGCTAGGGTTAGGTTGAGGGCTAGGGTTAGAGAGAAGCTTAGGGTTAGGTTTGGACCTAGAATTGGGTTATGTTGAGGGCTAGGGTTCGAGAGATGGTTAGGGTGAGGATTGGACCTAGGGTTAGGGTTATGTTGAGGGCTAGGGTTTGAGAGACGGTTAGGGTTAGGACTGGACCCAGGGTTAGAGATATGTTGAGGGCTAGGGTTAGACAGACGGGTAGGGTTAGGATTGGACCTAGGGTTAGGGTTATGTTGAGAGCTAGGGTTATAGAGACGGTTAGGGTTAGGATTGGACCTAGGGTTAGGGTTATGTTGAGGGCTAGGGTTAGAGAGACGGTTAGGGTTAGGATTTGACGTAGGGTTAGGGTTATGTTGATGGCTAGTGTTAGAGAGACGGTTAGGGTTAGGATTGGACCTATGGTTAGGGTTAGGTTGAGGGCTAGGGTTAGAGAGACGGTTAGGGTTTAGGATTGGACCTAGTGTTAGGGTTATGTTGAGGACTAGGGTTAGAGAGACCGTTAGGGTTAGGATTGGACCTAGGGTTAGGGTTATGTTGAGGGCTAGGTTTAGAGAGACGGTTAGGGTTAGGATTGGACCTAGGGTTAGGGTTAGGTTGAGGGCTCGAGTTAGAGAGACGGTTAGGGTTACGATTGGTTCTAGGTTTATGGTTATGTTTAAGGCTAGGTTTAGAGAGACAGTTAGGGTTAGGATTGGACCTAGGGTTAGGGTTATGTTGAGGGCTAGGCTTAGAGAGACGGTTAGGGTTAGGATTGGATCTAGGGTTAGGGTTATGTTGAGGTCTAGGGTTAGAGAGACGGTTAGGGTGAGGATTGGACCTAGGGTTAGGGTTATATTGAGGGCTAGGGTTAGAGAGACGGTTGGGGTAAGGATTGGACCTAGGGTTAGAGTTATGTTGAGGTCTAGGGTTAGAGAGACGGTTAGGGTTATTATTGGACCTAGGGTTAGGGTTATGTTGAGGGCTAGGGTTAGAGGGACAGTTAGGGTTAGGTTTGGACCTAGGGTTAGGGTTATGTTGAGGGCTAGGGTTAGAGAGACGGTTAGGGTTAGGATTGGACCTAGGGTTAGGATTATGCTGAGGGCTAGGGTTAGAGAGACTGTTAGGGTTAGGATTGGACCTAGGGTTAGGGTTATGTTGAGGGCTAGGTTTAGAGAGACAGTGAGGGTGATGATTGGACCTAGGTTTAGGGTTATGTTGAGGGCTAGGGTTAGAGAGGCGGTTAGGTGTAGGATTGGACCTAGGGCTAGGGTTAGGTTGAGGACTAGGTTTAGAGAGACTGTTAGGGTTAGGATTGGACCTAGGGTTAGGGTTATGTTGAGGGCTAGGTTTAGAGAGACAGTTAGGGTGATGATTGGACCTAGGTTTAGGGTTATGTTGAGGGCTAGGGTTAGAGAGAGGGTTTGGGTTAGGATTGGACCTAGGGCTAGGGTTAGGTTGAGGGCTAGGTTTAGAGAGACGGTTAGGGTTAGGATTTGACCTAGGGTTAGGGTTATGTTGAGGGCTAGGGTTACAGAGACGGTTAGGGTTAGGATTGGACCTAGGGTTAGGGTTATGTTGAGGGCTAGGGTTAGAGAGACGGTTAGGGTTAGGATTGGACCTAGGGTTAGGGTTATGCTGAGGGCTAGAGTTAGAGAGACGGTTAGGGTTAGGATTGGACCTAAGGTTAGTGTTATGTTGAGGGCTAGGTTTAGAGAGACGGTTAGGGTTAGGATTGGACCTAGGCTTAGGGTTATGTTGAGGGCTATGGTTTGAGAGACGGTTAGGGTTAGGATTGGACCCAGGGTTAGGGTTATGTTGAGGGCTAGGGTTAGAGAGACGGTTAGGGTTAGGATTTGACGTATGGTTAGGGTTATGTTGATGGCTAGTGTTAGAGAGATGGTTAGGGTTAGGATTGGACCTATGGTTAGGGTTAGGCTGAGGGCTAGGGTTAGAGAGACGGTTAGGGTTTAGGATTGGACCTAGTGTTAGGGTTATGTTGAGGACTAGGGTTAGAGAGACGGTTAGGGTTAGGATTGGACCTAGGGTTAGGGTTATGTTGAGGGCTAGGTTTAGAGAGACGGTTAGGGTTAGGATTGGACCTAGGGTTAGGGTTAGGTTGAGGGCTCGAATTAGAGAGACGGTTAGGGTTACGATTGGTTCTAGGTTTAGGGTTATGTTTAAGGCTAGGTTTAGAGAGACAGTTATGGTTAGGATTGGACCTAGGGTTAGGGTTATATTGAGGGCTAGGCTTAGAGAGACGTTTAGGGTTAGGATTGGACCTAGGGTTAGGGTTATGTTGAGGTCTAGGGTTAGAGAGACGGTTAGGGTGAGGATTGGACCTAGGTTAGGGTTATCTTGAGGGCTAGGGTTAGAGAGACGGTTGGGGTAAGGATTGGACCTAGGGTTAGAGTTATGTTGAGGTCTAGGGTTAGAGAGACGGTTAGGGTTAGGATTGGACCTAGGGTTAGGGTTATGTTGAGGGCTAGGGTTAGAGGGACAGTTAGCATTAGGTTTGGACCTAGGGTTAGGGTTATGTTGAGGGCTAGGGTTAGAGAGACGGTTAGGGTTAGGATTGGACCTAGGGTTAGGGTTATGCTGAGGGCTAGGATTAGAGAGACGGTTAGTGTTAGGATTGGACCTAGGGTTAGGGTTATGTGGAGGGCTAGTGTTAGAGAGGCGGTTAGGTGTAGGATTGTACCTAGGGCTAGGGTTAGGTTGAGGACTAGGTTTAGAGAGACTCTTAGGGTTAGGATTGGACCTAGGGTTAGAGTTATGTTGAGGTCTAGGTTTAGAGAGACAGTTAGGGTGATGATTGGACCTAGGGTTAGGGTTATGTTGAGGGCTAGGGTTAGAGAGAGGGTTAGGGTTAGGATTTGACCTAGGGCTAGGGTTAGGTTGAGGGCTAGGTTTAGAGAGACGGTTAGGGTTAAGATTGGACCTAGGGTTAGGGTTATGCTGACGGCTAGGGTTAGAGAGACTGTTAGGGTTAGGATTGGACCTAGGGTTAGGGTTATGTGGAGGGCTAGGGTTAGAGAGGCGGTTAGGGTTAGGATTGGACCAAGGGTTAGGGTTATGTGGAGGGCTAGGGTTAGAGAGGCAGTTAGGGTTAGGATTGGACCTAGGGCTAGGGTTAGGTTGAGGGCTAGGGTTAGAGAGACGCTTAGGGTTAGGTTTGGACCTAGATTTGGGTTATGTTGAGGGCTAGGGTTCGAGAGATGGTTAGGGTGAGGATTGGACCTAGGGTTAGGGTTATGTTGAGGGCTAGGGTTTGAGAGACGGTTAGGGTTAGGACTGGACCTAGGGTTAGAGTTATGTTGAGGGCTAGGGTTAGACAGACGGTTAGGGTTAGGATTGGACCTAGGGTTAGGGTTATGTTGAGGGCTAGGGTTAGAGGGACAGTTAGCATTAGGTTTGGACCTAGGGTTAGGGTTATGTTGAGGGCTAGGTTTAGAGAGACAGTTAGGGTGATGATTGGACCTAGGTTTAGGGTTATGTTGAGGGCTAGGGTTAGAGAGAGGGTTTGGGTTAGGATTGGACCTAGGGCTAGGGTTAGGTTGAGGGCTAGGTTTAGAGAGACGGTTAGGGTTAGGATTTGACCTAGGGTTAGGGTTATGTTGAGGGCTAGGGTTACAGAGACGGTTAGGGTTAGGATTGGACCTAGGGTTAGGGTTATGTTGAGGGCTAGGGTTAGAGAGACGGTTAGGGTTAGGATTGGACCTAGGGTTAGGGTTATGCTGAGGGCTAGAGTTAGAGAGACGGTTAGGGTTAGGATTGGACCTAAGGTTAGTGTTATGTTGAGGGCTAGGTTTAGAGAGACGGTTAGGGTTAGGATTGGACCTAGGCTTAGGGTTATGTTGAGGGCTATGGTTTGAGAGACGGTTAGGGTTAGGATTGGACCCAGGGTTAGGGTTATGTTGAGGGCTAGGGTTAGAGAGACGGTTAGGGTTAGGATTTGACGTATGGTTAGGGTTATGTTGATGGCTAGTGTTAGAGAGATGGTTAGGGTTAGGATTGGACCTATGGTTAGGGTTAGGCTGAGGGCTAGGGTTAGAGAGACGGTTAGGGTTTAGGATTGGACCTAGTGTTAGGGTTATGTTGAGGACTAGGGTTAGAGAGACGGTTAGGGTTAGGATTGGACCTAGGGTTAGGGTTATGTTGAGGGCTAGGTTTAGAGAGACGGTTAGGGTTAGGATTGGACCTAGGGTTAGGGTTAGGTTGAGGGCTCGAATTAGAGAGACGGTTAGGGTTACGATTGGTTCTAGGTTTAGGGTTATGTTTAAGGCTAGGTTTAGAGAGACAGTTATGGTTAGGATTGGACCTAGGGTTAGGGTTATATTGAGGGCTAGGCTTAGAGAGACGTTTAGGGTTAGGATTGGACCTAGGGTTAGGGTTATGTTGAGGTCTAGGGTTAGAGAGACGGTTAGGGTGAGGATTGGACCTAGGTTAGGGTTATCTTGAGGGCTAGGGTTAGAGAGACGGTTGGGGTAAGGATTGGACCTAGGGTTAGAGTTATGTTGAGGTCTAGGGTTAGAGAGACGGTTAGGGTTAGGATTGGACCTAGGGTTAGGGTTATGTTGAGGGCTAGGGTTAGAGGGACAGTTAGCATTAGGTTTGGACCTAGGGTTAGGGTTATGTTGAGGGCTAGGGTTAGAGAGACGGTTAGGGTTAGGATTGGACCTAGGGTTAGGGTTATGCTGAGGGCTAGGATTAGAGAGACGGTTAGTGTTAGGATTGGACCTAGGGTTAGGGTTATGTGGAGGGCTAGTGTTAGAGAGGCGGTTAGGTGTAGGATTGTACCTAGGGCTAGGGTTAGGTTGAGGACTAGGTTTAGAGAGACTCTTAGGGTTAGGATTGGACCTAGGGTTAGAGTTATGTTGAGGTCTAGGTTTAGAGAGACAGTTAGGGTGATGATTGGACCTAGGGTTAGGGTTATGTTGAGGGCTAGGGTTAGAGAGAGGGTTAGGGTTAGGATTTGACCTAGGGCTAGGGTTAGGTTGAGGGCTAGGTTTAGAGAGACGGTTAGGGTTAAGATTGGACCTAGGGTTAGGGTTATGCTGACGGCTAGGGTTAGAGAGACTGTTAGGGTTAGGATTGGACCTAGGGTTAGGGTTATGTGGAGGGCTAGGGTTAGAGAGGCGGTTAGGGTTAGGATTGGACCAAGGGTTAGGGTTATGTGGAGGGCTAGGGTTAGAGAGGCAGTTAGGGTTAGGATTGGACCTAGGGCTAGGGTTAGGTTGAGGGCTAGGGTTAGAGAGACGCTTAGGGTTAGGTTTGGACCTAGATTTGGGTTATGTTGAGGGCTAGGGTTCGAGAGATGGTTAGGGTGAGGATTGGACCTAGGGTTAGGGTTATGTTGAGGGCTAGGGTTTGAGAGACGGTTAGGGTTAGGACTGGACCTAGGGTTAGAGTTATGTTGAGGGCTAGGGTTAGACAGACGGTTAGGGTTAGGATTGGACCTAGGGTTAGGGTTATGTTGAGAGCTAGGGTTATAGAGACGGTTAGGGTTAGGATTGGACCTAGGGTTAGGGTTATGTTGAGGGCTAGGGTTAGAGAGACTGTTAGGGTTAGGATTTGACGTAGGCTTAGGGTTATGTTGATGGCTAGTGTTAGAGAGACGGTTAGGGTTAGGATTGGACCTATGGTTAGGGTTAGGTTGAGGGCTAGGGTTAGAGAGACGGTTAGGGTTTAGGATTGGACCTAGTGTTAGGGTTATGTTGAGGACTAGGGTTAGAGAGACGGTTAGGATTAGGATTGGACCTAGGGTTAGAGTTATGCTGAGGGCTAGGGTTAGAGAGACGGTTAGGTTTAGGATTGGACCTAGGGTTAGGGTTATGTTGAGGGCTAGGGTTAGAGAGACGTTTAGGGTTAGGATTAGACCTAGGGTTAAGGTTAGGTTGAGGGCTAGGGTTAGAGAGACGGTTAGGGTTAGGATTGGCCCTAGGGTTAGGGTTATGTTGAGGGGTAGGGTTAGAGAGACGGTTAGGGTTAGGATTGGACCTAGGGTTAGGGTTATGTTGAGGGCTAGTGTTAGAGAGACGGTTAGGGTTAGGATTGGACCTAGGGTTAGGGTTAGGTTGAGGGCTAGGGTTAGAGAGACGGTTAGGGTTTAGGATTGGACCTAGGGTTAGGGTTATGTTGAGGACTAGTGTTAGAGAGACGGTTAGGGTTAGGATTGGACCTAGGGTTAGGGTTGTGTTGGAGGCTAGGTTTAGAGAGACGGTTAGGGTTAGGATTCGACCTAGGGTTAGTGTTAGGTTGAGGTCTACGGTTAGAGAGACGGTTAGGGTTAGGATTGGACCTAGGGTTAGGGTTATGTTGAGGGCTAGGGTTAGAGGGACAGTTAGGGTTAGGTTTGGACCTAGGGTTAGGGTTATGTTGAGGGCTAGGCTTAGAGAGACGGTTAGGGTTAGGATTGGACCTAGGGTTAGGGTTATGCTGAGGGCTACGGATAGAGAGACGGTTAGTGTTAGGATTGGACCTAGGGTTAGGGTTATGTTGAGGTCTAGGGTTAGAGAGACGGTTAGGGTGAGGATTGGACCTAGGTTAGGGTTATCTTGAGGGCTAGTGTTAGAGAGACGGTTGGGGTAAGGATTGGACCTAGGGTTAGAGTTATGTTGAGGTCTAGGGTTAGAGAGACGGTTAGGGTTAGGATTGGACCTAGGGTTAGGGTTATGTTGAGGGCTAGGGTTAGAGGGACAGTTAGGATTAGGTTTGGACCTAGGGTTAGGGTTATGTTGATGGCTAGGGTTAGAGAGACGGTTAGGGTTAGGATTGGACCTAGGGTTAGGGTTATGCTGAGGGCTAGGATTAGAGAGACGGTTAGTGTTAGGATTGGACCTAGGGTTAGGGTTATGTGGAGGGCTAGTGTTAGAGAGGCGGTTAGGTGTAGGATTGTACCTAGGGCTAGGGTTAGGTTGAGGACTAGGTTTAGAGAGACTCTTAGGGTTAGGATTGGACCTAGGGTTAGAGTTATGTTGAGGTCTAGGTTTAGAGAGACAGTTAGGGTGATGATTGGACCTAGGGTTAGGGTTATGTTGAGGGCTAAGGTTAGAGAGAGGGTTAGGGTTAGGATTTGACCTAGGGCTAGGGTTAGCTTGAGGGCTAGGTTTAGAGAGACGGTTAGGGAGAGGATTGGACCTAGGGTTAGGGTTATGTTGAGGGCTAGGGTTAGAGAGGCGGTTAGGGTTAGGATTGGACCTAGGGTTAGGGTTATGCTGAGGGCTAGAGTTAGATAGACGGTTAGGGTTAGGATTGGACCTAGGGTTAGGGTTATGTTGAGGGCTAGGGTTTGAGAGACGGTTAGGGTTAGGATTGGACCTAGGGTTAGGGTTATGTTGACGGCTAGGGTTTGAGAGACGGTTAGGGTTCGGATTGGACCCAGGGTTAGTGTTATGTTGAGGGCTAGGGTTAGAGAGACGGTTAGGGTTAGGATTGGACCTAGGGTTAAGGTTAGGTTGAGGGCTAGGGTTAGAGAGACGGTTAGGGTTAGGATTGGACCTAGGGTTAGGGTTAGGTTGAGGGCTAGGGTTAGAGAGAGGGTTAGGGTTAGGATTGGACCTATGGTTAGGGTTATGTTGAGAGCTAGGGTTAGAGAGACGGTAAGGGTTAGGATTGGACCTAGGGTTATGGTTATGTTGAGGGCTAGTGTTAGAGAGACGGTTAGGGTTAGGATTGGACCTAGGCTTATGGTTACGTTGAGGGCTAGGGTTAGAGAGACGGTTAGGGTTAGGATTGGACATAGGATTAGGGTTAAGTTGAGGGCTAGGGTTAGAGAGACGGTTAGGGTTAGGATTGGACCTAGGGTTAGTGTTATGTTGAGGGATAGTGTTAGACAGACGGTTAGGGTTAGGATTGGACCTAGGGTTAGAGTTATGTTGAGGGCTAGGGTTAAAGAGACGGTTAGGGTTACGATTGGTCCTAGTTTTAGGTTTATGTTGAGGGCTAGGGTTAGAGAGACAGTTAGGGTTAGGATTGGACCTAGGGTTAGGGTTAGGGCTAGGGTTATGATGAGGGCTAGGGTTAGAGAGACGGTTAGGGTTAGGATTGGACCTAGGGTTAGGGTTATGTGGAGGGCTAGGGTTAGAGAGGCGGTTAGGGTTAGGATTGGACCAAGGGTTAGGGTTATGTGGAGGGCTAGGGGTAGAGAGGCAGTTAGGGTTAGGATTGGACCTAGGGCTAGGGTTAGGTTGAGGGCTAGGGTTAGAGAGACGCTTAGGGTTAGGTTTGGACCTAGGTTTAGGGTTATGTTGAGGGCTAGGGTTAGAGAGACGGTTAGGGTTACGATTGGTCCTAGGTTTAGGGTTATGTTGAGGGCTAGGGTTAGAGAGACAGTTAGGGTTAGGATTCGACCTAGGGCTAGGGTTAGGTTGAGGGCTAGGGTTAGAGAGACGCTTAGGGTTAGGTTTGGACCTAGGGTTAGGGTTATGTTGAGGGCTAGGGTAAGAGAGACGGTTAGGGTTAGGATTGGACCTAAGGTTAGGGTTATGTTGAGGGCTAGGTTTAGAGAGACGGTTACTGTTAGGATTGGACCTAGGGTTAGGTTTATGTGAGGGCTAGGGTTAGATAGGCGGTTAGGGTTAGGATTGGACCAAGGGTTAGGGTTATGTTGAGGGCTAGGGTTAGAGAGAGGGTTAGGGTTAGGATTGGACCTAGGGCTAGGGTTAGGTTGAGGGCTAGGGTTAGAGAGACGGTTAGGGTTAGGATTTGACCTAGGGTTAGGGTTATGTTGAGGGCTAGGGTTAGAGAGACTGTTAGGGTGAGGATTGGAACTAGGGTTAGGGTTATGTTGAGGGCTAGGGTTAGAGAGACGGTTAGGGTTAGGATTGGACCTAGGGTTAGAGTTATGCTGAGGGCTAGGGTTAGAGAGACGGTTAGGGTTAGGGTTGGACCTAGGGTTAGGGTTATGTTGAGGGCTAGGGTTAGAGAGACGGCTAGGGTTAGGATTGGACCCAGGGTTAGGGTTATGTTGAGGGCTAGGGTTAGAGAGACGGTTAGGGTTAGGATTGGACCTAGGGTTAAGGTTAGGTTGAGGGCTAGGGTTACTAAGACGGTTAGGGTTAGGATTGGACCTAGGGTTAGGGTCAGGTTGAGGGCTAGGGTTAGAGAGAGGGTTAGGGTTAGGATTGGACCTAGGGTTAGGGTTATGTTGAGGGCTAGGGTTAGAGAGACTGTAAGGGTTAGGATTGGACGTAGGGTTAGGGTTATGTTGAGGGCTAGTGTTAGAGAGACGGTTAGGGTTAGAATTGGACCTAGGCTTAGGGTTAAGTTGAGGGCTAGGGTTAGAGAGACGGTTAGGGTTTAGGATTGGATATAGGATTAGGGTTATGTTGAGGGCTAGGGGTAGAGAGACGGTTAGGGTTAGGATTGGACCTAGGGTTAGTGTTACGTTGAGGGCTAGGGTTAGAGAGACGGTTAGGGTTAGGATTGGACCTAGGGTTAGGGTTATGTTGAGGGCTACGTTTAGAGAGACAGTTAGGGTTAGGATTGGACCTAGGGTTAGGGTTAGGGTTAGGGTTATGCTGAGGGCTAGGGTTAGAGTGACGGTTAGAGTTAGGATTGGACCTAGGGTTAGGGTTATGTGGAGGGCTAGGGTTAGAGCGGCGGTTAGGGTTAGGATTGGACCAAGGGTTAGGGTTATGTGGAGGGCTAGGGTTAGAGAGGCAGTTAGGGTTAGGATTGGACCTAGGGCTAGGGTTAGGTTGAGGGCTAGGGTTAGAGAGACGCTTAGGGTTACGTTTGGACCTACGGTGAGGGTTATGTTGAGGGCTAGGGTTAGAGAGACGATTAGGGTGAGTATTTTACCTAGGGTTAGGGTTATGTTGAGGGCTAGGGTTAGAGAGACTGTTAGGGTTAGGATTGGACCTAGCGTTAGAGTTATGTTGAGGGCTAGGGTTAGAGAGACGGTTAGGGTTAGGATTGGACCTAGGGTTAGGGTTATGTTGAGGGCTAGGGTTAGAGAGACTGTTAGGGTTCGGATTGGACCTAGGGCTAGGGTTAGGTTGAGGGCTAGGGTTAGAGAGACGGTTAGGGTTAGGATTGGACCTAGGGTTAGGGTTATGTTGAGGGCTAGGGTTAGAGAGACGGTTAGGCTTAGGATTGGACCTAGGGTTAGGGTTATGTTGAGGGCTAGGGGTAGAGAGACGGTTAGGGTGAGGATTGGACTAGGGTTAGGTTTATGTTGAGGGCTAGGGTTAGAGAGACGGTTAGGATTAGGATTGGACCTAGGGTTAGAGTTATGCTGAGGGCTAGGGTTAGAGAGACGGTTAGGTTTAGGATTGGACCTAGGGTTAGGGTTATGTTGAGGGCTAGGGTTAGAGAGTCGTTTAGGGTTAGGATTAGACCTAGGGTTAAGGTTAGGTTGAGGGCTAGGGTTAGAGAGACGGTTAGGGTTAGGATTGGACCTAGGGTTAGGGTTATGTTGAGGGCTAGGGTTTGAGAGACGGTTAGGGTTAGGATTGGCCCTAGGGTTAGGGTTATGTTGACGGCTAGGGTTTGAGAGACGGTTAGGGTTCGGATTGGACCCAGGGTTAGTGTTATGTTGAGGGCTAGGGTTAGAGAGACGGTTAGGGTTAGGATTGGACCTAGGGTTAAGGTTAGGTTGAGGGCTAGGGTTAGAGAGACGGTTAGGGTTAGGATTGGACCTAGGGTTAGGGTTAGGTTGAGGGCTAGGGTTAGAGAGAGGGTTAGGGTTAGGATTGGACCTATGGTTAGGGTTATGTTGAGAGCTAGGGTTAGAGAGACGGTAAGGGTTAGGATTGGACCTAGGGTTATGGTTATGTTGAGGGCTAGTGTTAGAGAGACGGTTAGGGTTAGGATTGGACCTAGGCTTATGGTTACGTTGAGGGCTAGGGTTAGAGAGACGGTTAGGGTTAGGATTGGACATAGGATTAGGGTTAAGTTGAGGGCTAGGGTTAGAGAGACGGTTAGGGTTAGGATTGGACCTAGGGTTAGTGTTATGTTGAGGGATAGTGTTAGACAGACGGTTAGGGTTAGGATTGGACCTAGGGTTAGGGTTATGTTGAGGGCTAGGGTTAAAGAGACGGTTAGGGTTACGATTGGTCCTAGTTTTAGGTTTATGTTGAGGGCTAGGGTTAGAGAGACAGTTAGGGTTAGGATTGGACCTAGGGTTAGGGTTAGGGCTAGGGTTATGATGAGGGCTAGGGTTAGAGAGACGGTTAGGGTTAGGATTGGACCTAGGGTTAGGGTTATGTGGAGGGCTAGGGTTAGAGAGGCGGTTAGGGTTAGGATTGGACCAAGGGTTAGGGTTATGTGGAGGGCTAGGGGTAGAGAGGCAGTTAGGGTTAGGATTGGACCTAGGGCTAGGGTTAGGTTGAGGGCTAGGGTTAGAGAGACGCTTAGGGTTAGGTTTGGACCTAGGTTTAGGGTTATGTTGAGGGCTAGGGTTAGAGAGACGGTTAGGGTTACGATTGGTCCTAGGTTTAGGGTTATGTTGAGGGCTAGGGTTAGAGAGACAGTTAGGGTTATGCTTCGACCTAGGGCTAGGGTTAGGTTGAGGGCTAGGGTTAGAGAGACGCTTAGGGTTAGGTTTGGACCTAGGGTTAGGGTTATGTTGAGGGCTAGGGTAAGAGAGACGGTTAGGGTTAGGATTGGACCTAAGGTTAGGGTTATGTTGAGGGCTAGGTTTAGAGAGACGGTTACTGTTAGGATTGGACCTAGGGTTAGGTTTATGTGAGGGCTAGGGTTAGATAGGCGGTTAGGGTTAGGATTGGACCAAGGGTTAGGGTTATGTTGAGGGCTAGGGTTAGAGAGAGGGTTAGGGTTAGGATTGGACCTAGGGCTAGGGTTAGGTTGAGGGCTAGGGTTAGAGAGACGGTTAGGGTTAGGATTTGACCTAGGGTTAGGGTTATGTTGAGGGCTAGGGTTAGAGAGACTGTTAGGGTGAGGATTGGAACTAGGGTTAGGGTTATGTTGAGGGCTAGGGTTAGAGAGACGGTTAGGGTTAGGATTGGACCTAGGGTTAGAGTTATGCTGAGGGCTAGGGTTAGAGAGACGGTTAGGGTTAGGGTTGGACCTAGGGTTAGGGTTATGTTGAGGGCTAGGGTTAGAGAGACGGTTAGGGTTAGGATTGGACCCAGGGTTAGGGTTATGTTGAGGGCTAGGGTTAGAGAGACGGTTAGGGTTAGGATTGGACCTAGGGTTAAGGTTAGGTTGAGGGCTAGGGTTACTAAGACGGTTAGGGTTAGGATTGGACCTAGGGTTAGGGTCAGGTTGAGGGCTAGGGTTAGAGAGAGGGTTAGGGTTAGGATTGGACCTAGGGTTAGGGTTATGTTGAGGGCTAGGGTTAGAGAGACTGTAAGGGTTAGGTTTGGACGTAGGGTTAGGGTTATGTTGAGGGCTAGTGTTAGAGAGACGGTTAGGGTTAGAATTGGACCTAGGCTTAGGGTTAGGTTGAGGGCTAGGGTTAGAGAGACGGTTAGGGTTTAGGATTGGATATAGGATTAGGGTTATGTTGAGGGCTAGGGTTAGAGAGACGGTTCGGGTTAGGATTGGACCTAGGGTTAGTGTTACGTTGAGGGCTAGGGTTAGAGAGACGGTTAGGGTTAGGATTGGACCTAGGGTTAGGGTTATGTTGAGGGCTACGTTTAGAGAGACAGTTAGGGTTAGGATTGGACCTAGGGTTAGGGTTAGGGTTAGGGTTATGCTGAGGGCTAGGGTTAGAGTGACGGTTAGAGTTAGGATTGGACCTAGGGTTAGGGTTATGTGGAGGGCTAGGGTTAGAGCGGCGGTTAGGGTTAGGATTGGACCAAGGGTTAGGGTTATGTGGAGGGCTAGGGTTAGAGAGGCAGTTAGGGTTAGGATTGGACCTAGGGCTAGGGTTAGGTTGAGGGCTAGGGTTAGAGAGACGCTTAGGGTTACGTTTGGACCTACGGTGAGGGTTATGTTGAGGGCTAGGGTTAGAGAGACGATTAGGGTGAGGATTTTACCTAGGGTTAGGGTTATGTTGAGGGCTAGGGTTAGAGAGACTGTTAGGGTTAGGATTGGACCTAGCGTTAGAGTTATGTTGAGGGCTAGGGTTAGAGAGACGGTTAGGGTTAGGATTGGACCTAGGGTTAGGGTTATGTTGAGGGCTAGGGTTAGAGAGACTGTTAGGGTTCGGATTGGACCTAGGGCTAGGGTTAGGTTGAGGGCTAGGGTTAGAGAGTCGTTTAGGGTTAGGATTAGACCTAGGGTTAAGGTTAGGTTGAGGGCTAGGGTTAGAGAGACGGTTAGGGTTAGGATTGGCCCTAGGGTTAGAGTTATGCTGAGGGCTAGGGTTAGAGAGACGGTTAGGATTAGGATTGGACCTAGGGTTAGAGTTATGCTGAGGGCTAGGGTTAGAGAGACGGTTAGGTTTAGGATTGGACCTAGGGTTAGGGTTATGTTGAGGGCTAGGGTTAGAGAGTCGTTTAGGGTTAGGATTAGACCTAGGGTTAAGGTTAGGTTGAGGGCTAGGGTTAGAGAGACGGTTAGGGTTAGGATTGGCCCTAGGGTTAGGGTTATGTTGAGGGGTAGGGTTAGAGAGACGGTTAGGGTTAGGATTGGACCTAGGGTTAGGGTTATGTTGAGGGCTAGGGTTAGAGAGACGGTTAGGGTTAGGATTTGACGTAGGGTTAGGGTTATGTTGAGGGCTAGTGTTAGAGAGACGGTTAGGGTTAGGATTGGACCTAGGGTTAGGGTTAGGTTGAGGGCTAGGGTTAGAGAGACGGTTAGGGTTTAGGATTGGACCTAGGGTTAGGGTTATGTTGAGGACTAGGGTTAGAGAGACGGTTAGGGTTAGGATTGGACCTAGGGTTAGGGTTGTGTTGGGGGCTAGGTTTAGAGAGACGGTTAGGGTTAGGATTCGACCTAGGGTTAGTGTTAGGTTGAGGGCTCGGGTTAGAGAGACGGTTAGGGTTACGATTGGTTCTAGGTTTAGGGATATGTTGAGGGCTAGGTTTAGAGAGACAGTTAGGGTTAGGATTGGACCTAGGGTTAGGGTTATGTTGAGGGCTAGGCTTAGAGAGACGGTTACTGTTAGGATTGGACGTAGGGTTAGGGTTATGTTGAGTGCTAGGGTTAGAGAGACGGTTAGGGTGAGGATTGGACCTAGGGTTAGGGTTATCTTGAGGGCTAGGGTTAGAGAGACGGTTGGGGTAAGGATTGGACCTAGGGTTAGAGTTATGTTGAGGTCTAGGGTTAGAGAGAGGGTTAGGGTTAGGATTGGACCTAGGGTTAGGGTTATGTTGAGGGCTAGGGTTAGAGGGACAGTTAGGGTTAGGTTTGGACCTAGGGTTAGGGTTATGTTGAGGGCTAGGCTTAGAGAGACGGTTAGGGTTAGGATTGGACCTAGGGTTAGGGTTATGCTGAGGGCTACGGATAGAGAGACGGTTAGTGTTAGGATTGGACCTAGGGTTAGGGTTATGTGGAGGGCTAGGGTTTGAGAGGTGGTTAGGGTTAGGATTGGACCTATGGCTAGGGTTAGGTTGAGGGCTAGGTTTAGAGAGACTGTTAGGGTTAGGATTGGACCTAGGGTTAGGGTTATGTTGAGGGCTAGGGTTAGAGAGACAGTTAGGGTGATGATTGGACCTAGGGTTAGTGTTATGTTGAGGGCTAGTGTTACAGAGACGGTTAGGGTTAGGATTGGACCTAGGGTTAGGGTTATGTTGAGGGCTAGGGTTAGAGAGACGGTTAGGGTTAGGATTGGACCTAGGGTTAGGGTTATGTTGAGGGCTAGGTTTAGAGAGACGGTTAGGGTTAAGATTGGACCTAGGGTTAGGGTTATGCTGAGGGCTAGGGTTAGAGAGACGGTTAGGGTTAGGATGGGACCTAGGGTTAGGGTTATGTGGAGGGCTAGAGTTAGATAGGCGGTTAGGGTTAGGATTGGACCAAGGGTTAGGGTTATGTTGAGGGCTAGGGTTAGAGAGGCAGTTAGGGTTAGGATTGGACCTAGAGCTAGGGTTAGGTTGAGGGCTAGGGTTAGAGAGACGCTTAGGGTTAGGTTTGGACTTAGGGTTAGGGTTATATTGAGGGCTAGGGTTAGAGAGAGGGTTAGGGTTAGGATTGGACCTAGGGCTAGGGTTAGGTTGAGGACTAGGGTTAGAGAGGCGGTTAGGGTTAGGATTGGACCTAGGGTTAGGGTTATGCTGAGGGCTAGAGTTAGATAGACGGTTAGGGTTAGGATTGGACCTAGGGTTAGGGTTATGTTGAGGGCTAGGGTTAGAGAGACGGTTAGGGTTAGGATTGGACCTAGGGTTAGGGTTATGTTGAGGGCTAGGGTTTGAGAGACGGTTATGGTTAGGATTGGACCTAGGGCTAGGGTTAGGTTGAGAGCTAGGTTTAGAGAGACTGTTAGGGTTAGGATTGGACCTAGGGTTAGGGTTATGTTGAGGGCTAGGGATAGAGACACAGTGAGGGTAATGAATGGACCTAGGGTTAGGCTTATGTTGAGGGCTAGTGTTACAGAGACGGTTAGGGTTAGGATTGGACCTAGGGTTAGGGTTATGTTGAGGGCTAGGGTTAGAGAGACGGTTAGGGTTAGGATTGGACCTAGGGTTAGGGTTATGTTGAGGGCTAGGTTTAGAGAGACGGTTAGGGTTAAGATTGGACCTAGGGTTAGGGTTATGCTGAGGGCTAGGGTTAGAGAGACGGTTAGGGTTAGGATTGGACCTAGGGTTTGTGTTATGTGGAAAGCTAGGGTTAGATAGGCGGTTAGGGTTAGGATTGGACCAAGGGTTAGGGTTATGTGGAGGGCTAGGGTTAGAGAGGCAGTTAGGGTTAGGATTGGACCTAGGGCTAGGGTTAGGTTGAGAGCTAGGTTTAGAGAGGCAGTTAGGGTTACGATTGGTCCTAGGTTTAGGGTTATGTTGAGGGCTAGGGTTAGAGAGACAGTTAGGGTTAGGATTGGACCTAGGTTTAGGGTTAGGGTTAGGGTTATGCTGAGAGCTAGGGTTAGAGAGACGGTTAGCGTTAGGATTGGACCTAGGGTTAGGGTTATGAGGAGGGCTAGGGATAGAGAGGCAGTTAGGGTTAGGATTGGACCTAGGGCTAGGGTTAGGTTGAGGGCTAGGATTAGAGAGACGCTTAGGGTTAGGTTTGGACCTAGGGTTAGGGTTATGTTGAAGGCTAGGGTTAGAGAGACGGTTAGGGTTATGATTGGTCCTAGGTTTAGGGTTATGTTGAGGGCTAGGGTTAGAGAGACAGTTAGGGTTAGGATTGGACCTAGGGCTAGGGTTAGGTTGAGGACTAGGGTTAGAGAGACACTTAGGGTTATGTTTGGTCCTAGGGTTAGGGTTATGTTGAGGGCTAGGGTTAGAGAGACGATTAGGGTGAGGATTGGACCTAGGGTTAGGGTTATGTTGAGGGCTAGGGTTAGAGAGACGGTTAGGGTTAGGATTGGACCTAGGGTTAGAGTTATGTTGAGGGCTAGGGTTAGAGAGACGGTTAGGGTTAGGATTGGACCTAAGGTTAGGGTTATGTTGAGGGCTAGGGTTAGAGAGACGGTTAGGGTTAGGATTGGACCTAGGGTTAGTGTTATGTGGAAAGCTAGGGTTAGATAGGCAGTTAGGGTTAGGATTGGACCAAGGGTTAGGGTTATGTGGAGGGCTAGGGTTAGAGAGGCAGTTAGGGTTAGGATTGGACCTAGGGCTAGGGTTAGGTTGAGAGCTAGGGTTAGAGAGGCAGTTAGGGTTACGATTGGTCCTAGGTTTAGGGTTATGTTGAGGGCTAGGGTTAGAGAGACAGTTAGGGTTAGGATTGGACCTAGGGTTAGGGTTATGTTGAGGGCTAGGCTTAGAGGGACGGTTAGGGTTAGGATTGGACCTAGGGTTAGGGTTATGTTGAGGGCTAGGGTTAGAGAGACGGTTAGCGTTAGGATTGGACCTAGGGTTAGGGTTATGAGGAGGGCTAGGGATAGAGAGGCGGTTAGGGTTAGGATTGGACCAAGGGTTAGGGTTATGTGGAGGGCGAGGGTTAGAGAGGCAGTTAGGGTTAGGATTGGACCTAGGGCTAGGGTTAGGTTGAGGGCTAGGATTAGAGAGACGCTTAGGGTTAGGTTTGGACCTAGGGTTAGGGTTATGTTGAGGGCTAGGGTTAGAGAGACGGTTAGGGTTATGATTGGTCCTAGGTTTAGGGTTATGTTGAGGGCTAGGGTTAGAGAGACGGTTAGTGTTAGGATTGGACCTAGGGTTAGAGTTATGTTGAGGGCTAGGGTTAGAGAGACGGTTAGGGTTAGGATTGGACCTAAGGTTAGGGTTATGTTGAGGGCTAGGGTTAGAGAGACGGTTAGGGTTCGGATTGGACCTAGGGCTAGGGTTAGGTCGAGGGCTAGGGTTAGAGAGATGGTTAGGGTTAGGATTGGACCTAGGGTTAGGGTATGTTGAGGGCTAGGGTTAGAGAGACGGTTAGGGTTAGGATTGGACCTAGGGTTAGGGTTATGTTGAGGGCTAGGGATAGAGAGACGGTTAGGGTGAGGATTGGACCTAGGGTTAGGGTTATGTTGAGGGCTAGGGTTAGAGAGACGGTTAGGGTTAGGATTGGACCTAGGGTTAGAGTTATGCTGAGGGCTAGGGTTAGAGAGACGGTTAGGTTTAGGATTGGACCTAGGGTTAGGGTTATGTTGAGGGCGAGGTATAGAGAGACGGTTAGGGTTAGGATTGGACCTAGGGTTAGGGTTATGTTGAGGGCGAGGTTTACAGAGACGGTTAGGGTTAGGATTGGACCTAGGGTTAGGGTTATGTTGAGGGCTAGGGTTAGAGAGACGGTTAGGGTTAGGATTGGACCTAGGGCTAGGGTTAGGTTGAGGGCTAGGTTTAGAGAGACGCTTAGGGTTAGGTTTGGACCTAGGGCTAGGGTTAGGTTGAGGGCTAGGGTTAGAGAGACGGTTAGGGTTAGGATTGGACCTAGGGTTAGGGTTATGTTGAGGGCTAGGGTTAGAGAGACGGTTAGGGTTAGGATTGGACCTAGGGTTTGGGTTATGTTGAGGGCTAGGGATAGAGAGACGGTTAGGGTGAGGATTGGACCTAGGGTTAGGGTTATGTTGAGGGCTAGGGTTAGAGAGACGGTTAGGGTTAGGATTGGCCCTAGGGTTAGAGTTATGCTGAGGGCTAGGGTTAGAGAGACGGTTAGGTTTAGGATTGGACCTAGGGTTAGGGTTATGTTGAAGGCTAGTGTTAGAGAGACGGTTAGGGTTAGGATAGGACCTAGGGTTAGGGTTAGGTTGGGGGCTAGGGTTAGAGAGACGGTTAGGGTTAGGTTTGGACCTAGGGTTAGGGTTATGTTGAGGGCTAGGGTTAGAGAGACGGTTCGGGTTAGGATTGGACCTAGGGCTAGGGTTAGGTTGAGGGCTAGGTTTAGAGAGACTGTTAGGGTTAGGATTGGACCTAGGGTTAGGGTTATGTTGAGGGCTAGGGTTAGAGAGACAGGGTGATGATTGGACCTAGGGTTAGGGTTATGTTGAGGGCTAGTGTTACAGAGACGGTTAGGGTTAGGATTGGACCTAGGGTTAGGGTTATGTTGAGGGCTAGGGTTAGAGAGACGGTTAGGGTTAGGATTGGACCTAGGCTTAGGGTTATGTGGACGGCTAGGGTTAGAGAGGCAGTTAGGGTTAGGATTGGACCTAGGGCTAGGGTTAGGATGAGGGCTAGGGTTAGAGAGACGCTTGGGGTTAGGTTTGGACCTAGGGTTAGGGTTATGTTGATAGCTAGGGTTAGAGACACAGTTAGGGTTACGATTGGTCCTAGGTTTAGGGTTATGTTGAGGGCTAGGGTTAGAGAGACAGTTAGGGTGATGATTGGACCTAGGGTTAGGGTTATGTTGAGGGCTAGTGTTACAGAGACGGTTAGGGTTAGGATTGGACCTAGGGTTAGGGTTATGTTGAGGGCTAGGGTTAGAGAGACGGTTAGGGTTAGGATTGGACCTAGGGTTAGGGTTATGCTGAGGGCTAGGGTTAGAGAGACGGTTAGGGTTAGGATTGGACCTAGGGTTAGGGTTATGTGGAGGGCTAGGGTTAGAGAGGAGGTAAGGGTTAGGATTGGACCTAGGGCTAGGTTTAGGTTGAGGGCTAGGTTTAGAGAGACTGTTAGGGTTAGGATTGGACCTAGGGTTAGGGTTATGTTGAGGGCTAGGGTTCGAGAGACGGTTAGGGTGAGGATTGGACCTAGGGTTAGGTTTATGTTGAGGGTTAGTGTTACAGAGACGGTTAGGGTTAGGATTGGACCTAGGGTTAGGGTTATGTTGAGGGCTAGGGTTAGAGACGGTTAGGGATAGGATTGGACCTAGGGTTAGGGTTATGTTGAGGGCTAGGTTTAGAGAGACGGTTAGGGTTAAGATTGGACCTAGGGTTAGGGTTATGCTGTGGGCTAGGTTTAGAGCGACTGTTAGGGTTAGGATTGGACCTAGGGTTAGGGTTATGTGGAGGGCTAGGGTTAGAGAGGCGGTTAGGGTTAGGATTGGACCAAGGGTTAAGGTTATGTAGAGGGCTAGGGTTAGAGAGGCAGTTAGGGTTAGGATTGGACCTAGGGCTAGGGTTAGGTTGAGGGCTAGGGTTAGAGAGACGCTTAGGGTTAGGTTTGGACCTACGGTTAGGGTTATGTTGAGGGCTAGGGTTCGAGAGACAGTTAGGGTGAGGATTGGACCTAAGGTTAGGGTTATGTTGAGGGCTAGGGTTAGAGAGACGGTTAGGGTTAGGATTGGACCTAGGGTTAGAGTTATGTTGAGGGCTAGGGTTAGAGAGACGGTTAGGGTTAGGATTGGACCTAGGGTTAGGGTTATGTTGAGGGCTAGGGTTAGAGAGACGGTTAGGGTGAGGATTGGACCTAGGTTTAGGGTTATATTGAGGGCTAGGGTTAGAGAGAGGGTTAGGGTTAGGATTGGACCTAGGGCTAGGGTTAGGTTGAGGGCTAGGGTTAGAGAGACGGTTAGGGTTAGGATTTGACCTAAGGTTAGGGTTATGTTGAGGGCTAGGTTTAGAGAGACGGTTAGGGTGAGGATTTGACCTAGGGTTAGGGTTATGTTGAGGGCTAGGGTTAGAGAGACGGTTAGGGTGAGGATTGGACCTAGGTTTAGGGTTATATTGAGGGCTAGGCTTAGAGAGAGGGTTAGGGTTAGGATTGGACCTAGGGCTAGGGTTAGGTTGATGGCTAGGGTTAGAGAGACGGTTAGGGTTAGGATTTGACCTAGGGTTAGGGTTATGTTGAGGGCTAGGTTTAGAGAGACGGTTAGGGTGAGGATTGGACCTAGGGTTAGGGTTATGTGGAGGGCTAGAGTTAGAGAGACGGTTAGGGTTAGGATTGGACCTAGGGTTAGAGTTATGCTGAGGGCTAGTGTTAGAGAGATGGTTAGGGTTAGGATTGGACCTAGGGTTAGGGTTATGTTGAGGGCTAGGGTTAGAGAGACGGTTAGGGTTCGGATTGGACCTAGGGCTAGGGTGAGGTTGAGGGCTAGTTTAGAGAGACTGTTAGGGTTAGGATTGGACCTAGGGTTAGGGTTATGTTGAGGGCTAGGGTTAGAGAGACAGGGTGATGATTGGACCTAGGGTTAGGCTTATGTTGAGGGCTAGTGTTACAGAGACGGTTAGGGTTAGGATTGGACCTAGGGTTAGGGTTATGTTGAGGGCTAGGTTTAGAGAGACGGTTAGTTTTAGGATTGGACCTAGGCTTAGGGTTATGTGGAGGGCTAGGGTTAGAGCGGCGGTTAGGGTTAGGATTGGACCAAGGGTTAGGGTTATGTGGAGGGCTAGGGTTAGAGAGGCAGTTAGGGTTAGGATTGGACCTAGGGCTAGGGTTAGGATGAGGGCTAGGGTTAGAGAGACGCTTGGGGTTAGGTTTGGACCTAGGGTTAGGGTTATGTTGAGGGCTAGGGTTAGAGACACAGTTAGGGTTACGATTGGTCCTAGGTTTAGGGTTATGTTGAGGGCTAGGGTTAGAGAGACAGTTAGGGTGATGATTGGACCTAGGGTTAGGGTTATGTTGAGGGCTAGTGTTACAGAGACGGTTAGGGTTAGGATTGGACCTAGGGTTAGGGTTATGTTGAGGGCTAGGGTTAGAGAGACGGTTAGGGTTAGGATTGGACCTAGGGTTAGGGTTATGCTGAGGGCTAGGGTTAGAGAGACGGTTAGGGTTAGGATTGGACCTAGGGTTAGGGTTATGTGGAGGGCTAGGGTTAGAGAGGAGGTAAGGGTTAGGATTGGACCTAGGGCTAGGTTTAGGTTGAGGGCTAGGTTTAGAGAGACTGTTAGGGTTAGGATTGGACCTAGGGTTAGGGTTATGTTGAGGGCTAGGGTTCGAGAGACGGTTAGGGTGAGGATTGGACCTAGGGTTAGGGTTATGTTGATGGCTAGGTTTAGAGAGACGGTTAGGGTTAAGATTGGACCTAGGGTTAGGGTTATGCTGAGGGCTAGGTTTAGAGACGGTTAGGGTTAAGATTGGACCTAGGGTTAGGGTTATGTTGAGGGCTAGGGTTAGAGACGGTTAGGGTTAGGATTGGACCTAGGGTTAGGGTTATGTGGAGGGCTAGGGTTAGAGAGGCGGTTAGGGTTAGGATTGGACCAAGGGTTAAGGTTATGTAGAGGGCTAGGGTTAGAGAGGCAGTTAGGGTTAGGATTGGACCTCGGGCTAGGGTTAGGTTGAGGGCTAGGGTTAGAGAGACGCTTAGGGTTAGGTTTGGACCTACGGTTAGGGTTATGTTGAGGGCTAGGGTTCGAGAGACAGTTAGGGTGAGGATTGGACCTAAGGTTAGGGTTATGTTGAGGGCTAGGGTTAGAGAGACGGTTAGGGTTAGGATTGGACCTAGGGTTAGAGTTATGTTGAGGGCTAGGGTTAGAGAGACGGTTAGGGTTAGGATTGGACCTAGGGTTAGGGTTATGTTGAGGGCTAGGGTTAGAGAGACGGTTAGGGTTCGGATTGGACCTAGGGCTAGGGTGAGGTTGACGGCTTGGTTTACAGAGACTGTTAGGGTTAGGATTGGACCTAGGGTTAGGGTTATGTTGAGGGCTAGGGTTAGAGAGACGGTTAGGGTGAGGATTGGACCTAGGTTTAGGGTTATATTGAGGGCTAGGGTTAGAGAGAGGGTTAGGGTTAGGATTGGACCTAGGGCTAGGGTTAGGTTGAGGGCTAGGTTTAGAGAGACGGTTAGGGTTAGGATTTGACCTAGGGTTAGGGTTATGTTGAGGGCTAGGTTTAGAGAGACGGTTAGGGTGAGGATTGGACCTAGGTTTAGGGTTATGTGGAGGGCTAGGGTTAGAGAGACGGTTAGGGTTAGGATTGGACCTAGGGTTAGAGTTATGCTGAGGGCTAGGGTTAGAGAGATGGTTAGGGTTAGGATTGGACCTAGGGTTAGGGTTATGTTGAGGGCTAGGGTTAGAGAGACGGTTAGGGTTAGGATTGGACCCAGGGTTACGGTTATGTTGAGGGCTAGGGTTAGAGAGACGGTTAGGGTTAGGATTGGACCTAGGGTTATGGTTAGGTTGAGGGCTAGGGTTAGAGAGAGGGTTAGGGTTAGGATTGGACCTAGGGTTAGGGTTATGTTGAGGGCTAGGGTTAGAGAGACGGTAAGGGTTAGGATTGGACCTAGGGTTAGGGTTATGTTGAGGGCTAGTGTTAGAGAGATGGTTAGGGTTAGGATTGGACCTAGGCTTAGGGTTAGGTTGAGGGCTAAGGTTAGAGAGACGGTTAGGGTTAGGATTGGACCTAGGGTTAGTGTTATGTTTAGGGCTAAGGTTAGAGAGACGGTTAGGGTTAGGATTGGACCTAGGGTTATGGTTATGTTGAGGGCTAGGGTTAGAGAGACGGTTAGGGTTACGATTGGTCCCAGTTTTAGGTTTATTTTGAGGGCTAGGGTTAGAGAGACAGTTAGGGTAAGGATTGGACCTAGGGTTAGGGTTAGGGTTAGGGTTATGCTGAGGGCTAGGGTTAGAGAGACGGTTAGCGTTAGGATTGGACCTAGGGTTAGGGTTATGAGGAGGGCTAGGGATAGAGAGGCGGTTAGGGTTAGGATTGGACCAAGGGTTAGGGTTATGTGGAGGGCGAGGGTTAGAGAGGCAGTTAGGGTTAGGATTGGACCTAGGGCTAGGGTTAGGTTGAGGGCTAGGATTAGAGAGACGCTTAGGGTTAGGTTTGGACCTAGGGTTAGGGTTATGTTGAGGGCTAGGGTTAGAGAGACGGTTAGGGTTATGATTGGTCCTAGGTTTAGGGTTATGTTGAGGGCTAGGTTTAGAGAGACGGTTAGTGTTAGGATTGGACCTAGGGTTAGAGTTATGTTGAGGGCTAGGGTTAGAGAGACGGTTAGGGTTAGGATTGGACCTAAGGTTAGGGTTATGTTGAGGGCTAGGGTTAGAGAGACGGTTAGGGTTCGGATTGGACCTAGGGCTAGGGTTAGGTCGAGGGCTAGGGTTAGAGAGATGGTTAGGGTTAGGATTGGACCTAGGGTTAGGGTATGTTGAGGGCTAGGGTTAGAGAGACGGTTAGGGTTAGGATTGGACCTAGGGTTAGGGTTATGTTGAGGGCTAGGGATAGAGAGACGGTTAGGGTGAGGATTGGACCTAGGGTTAGGGTTATGTTGAGGGCTAGGGTTAGAGAGACGGTTAGGGTTAGGATTGGACCTAGGGTTAGAGTTATGCTGAGGGCTAGGGTTAGAGAGACGGTTAGGTTTAGGATTGGACCTAGGGTTAGGGTTATGTTGAGGGCGAGGTTTACAGAGACGGTTAGGGTTAGGATTGGACCTAGGGTTAGGGTTATGTTGAGGGCTAGGGTTAGAGAGACGGTTAGGGTTAGGATTGGACCTAGGGCTAGGGTTAGGTTGAGGGCTAGGTTTAGAGAGACGCTTAGGGTTAGGTTTGGACCTAGGGCTAGGGTTAGGTTGAGGGCTAGGGTTAGAGAGACGGTTAGGGTTAGGATTGGACCTAGGGTTAGGGTTATGTTGAGGGCTAGGGTTAGAGAGACGGTTAGGGTTAGGATTGGACCTAGGGTTTGGGTTATGTTGAGGGCTAGGGATAGAGAGACGGTTAGGGTGAGGATTGGACCTAGGGTTAGGGTTATGTTGAGGGCTAGGGTTAGAGAGACGGTTAGGGTTAGGATTGGCCCTAGGGTTAGAGTTATGCTGAGGGCTAGGGTTAGAGAGACGGTTAGGTTTAGGATTGGACCTAGGGTTAGGGTTATGTTGAAGGCTAGTGTTAGAGAGACGGTTAGGGTTAGGATAGGACCTAGGGTTAGGGTTAGGTTGGGGGCTAGGGTTAGAGAGACGGTTAGGGTTAGGTTTGGACCTAGGGTTAGGGTTATGTTGAGGGCTAGGGTTAGAGAGACGGTTCGGGTTAGGATTGGACCTAGGGCTAGGGTTAGGTTGAGGGCTAGGTTTAGAGAGACTGTTAGGGTTAGGATTGGACCTAGGGTTAGGGTTATGTTGAGGGCTAGGGTTAGAGAGACAGGGTGATGATTGGACCTAGGGTTAGGGTTATGTTGAGGGCTAGTGTTACAGAGACGGTTAGGGTTAGGATTGGACCTAGGGTTAGGGTTATGTTGAGGGCTAGGGTTAGAGAGACGGTTAGGGTTAGGATTGGACCTAGGCTTAGGGTTATGTGGACGGCTAGGGTTAGAGAGGCAGTTAGGGTTAGGATTGGACCTAGGGCTAGGGTTAGGATGAGGGCTAGGGTTAGAGAGACGCTTGGGGTTAGGTTTGGACCTAGGGTTAGGGTTATGTTGATAGCTAGGGTTAGAGACACAGTTAGGGTTACGATTGGTCCTAGGTTTAGGGTTATGTTGAGGGCTAGGGTTAGAGAGACAGTTAGGGTGATGATTGGACCTAGGGTTAGGGTTATGTTGAGGGCTAGTGTTACAGAGACGGTTAGGGTTAGGATTGGACCTAGGGTTAGGGTTATGTTGAGGGCTAGGGTTAGAGAGACGGTTAGGGTTAGGATTGGACCTAGGGTTAGGGTTATGCTGAGGGCTAGGGTTAGAGAGACGGTTAGGGTTAGGATTGGACCTAGGGTTAGGGTTATGTGGAGGGCTAGGGTTAGAGAGGAGGTAAGGGTTAGGATTGGACCTAGGGCTAGGTTTAGGTTGAGGGCTAGGTTTAGAGAGACTGTTAGGGTTAGGATTGGACCTAGGGTTAGGGTTATGTTGAGGGCTAGGGTTCGAGAGACGGTTAGGGTGAGGATTGGACCTAGGGTTAGGTTTATGTTGAGGGTTAGTGTTACAGAGACGGTTAGGGTTAGGATTGGACCTAGGGTTAGGGTTATGTTGAGGGCTAGGGTTAGAGACGGTTAGGGATAGGATTGGACCTAGGGTTAGGGTTATGTTGAGGGCTAGGTTTAGAGAGACGGTTAGGGTTAAGATTGGACCTAGGGTTAGGGTTATGCTGTGGGCTAGGTTTAGAGCGACTGTTAGGGTTAGGATTGGACCTAGGGTTAGGGTTATGTGGAGGGCTAGGGTTAGAGAGGCGGTTAGGGTTAGGATTGGACCAAGGGTTAAGGTTATGTAGAGGGCTAGGGTTAGAGAGGCAGTTAGGGTTAGGATTGGACCTAGGCCTAGGGTTAGGTTGAGGGCTAGGGTTAGAGAGACGCTTAGGGTTAGGTTTGGACCTACGGTTAGGGTTATGTTGAGGGCTAGGGTTCGAGAGACAGTTAGGGTGAGGATTGGACCTAAGGTTAGGGTTATGTTGAGGGCTAGGGTTAGAGAGACGGTTAGGGTTAGGATTGGACCTAGGGTTAGAGTTATGTTGAGGGCTAGGGTTAGAGAGACGGTTAGGGTTAGGATTGGACCTAGGGTTAGGGTTATGTTGAGGGCTAGGGTTAGAGAGACGGTTAGGGTGAGGATTGGACCTAGGTTTAGGGTTATATTGAGGGCTAGGGTTAGAGAGAGGGTTAGGGTTAGGATTGGACCTAGGGCTAGGGTTAGGTTGAGGGCTAGGGTTAGAGAGACGGTTAGGGTTAGGATTTGACCTAAGGTTAGGGTTATGTTGAGGGCTAGGTTTAGAGAGACGGTTAGGGTGAGGATTTGACCTAGGGTTAGGGTAATGTTGAGGGCTAGGGTTAGAGAGACGGTTAGGGTGAGGATTGGACCTAGGTTTAGGGTTATATTGAGGGCTAGGCTTAGAGAGAGGGTTAGGGTTAGGATTGGACCTAGGGCTAGGGTTAGGTTGATGGCTAGGGTTAGAGAGACGGTTAGGGTTAGGATTTGACCTAGGGTTAGGGTTATGTTGAGGGCTAGGTTTAGAGAGACGGTTAGGGTGAGGATTGGACCTAGGGTTAGGGTTATGTGGAGGGCTAGGGTTAGAGAGACGGTTAGGGTTAGGATTGGACCTAGGGTTAGAGTTATGCTGAGGGCTAGTGTTAGAGAGATGGTTAGGGTTAGGATTGGACCTAGGGTTAGGGTTATGTTGAGGGCTAGGGTTAGAGAGACGGTTAGGGTTCGGATTGGACCTAGGGCTAGGGTGAGGTTGACGGCTAGGTTTACAGAGACTGTTAGGGTTAGGATTGGACCTAGGGTTAGGGTTATGTTGAGGGCTAGGGTTAGAGAGACGGTTAGGGTGAGGATTGGACCTAGGTTTAGGGTTATATTGAGGGCTAGGGTTAGAGAGAGGGTTAGGGTTAGGATTGGACCTAGGGCTAGGGTTAGGTTGAGGGCTAGGGTTAGAGAGACTGTTAGGGTTAGGATTGGACCTAGGGTTAGGGTTATGTTGAGGGCTAGGGTTAGAGAGACAGGGTGATGATTGGACCTAGGGTTAGGCTTATGTTGAGGGCTAGTGTTACAGAGACGGTTAGGGTTAGGATTGGACCTAGGGTTAGGGTTATGTTGAGGGCTAGGTTTAGAGAGACGGTTAGTTTTAGGATTGGACCTAGGCTTAGGGTTATGTGGAGGGCTAGGGTTAGAGCGGCGGTTAGGGTTAGGATTGGACCAAGGGTTAGGGTTATGTGGAGGGCTAGGGTTAGAGAGGCAGTTAGGGTTAGGATTGGACCTAGGGCTAGGGTTAGGATGAGGGCTAGGGTTAGAGAGACGCTTGGGGTTAGGTTTGGACCTAGGGTTAGGGTTATGTTGAGGGCTAGGGTTAGAGACACAGTTAGGGTTACGATTGGTCCTAGGTTTAGGGTTATGTTGAGGGCTAGGGTTAGAGAGACAGTTAGGGTGATGATTGGACCTAGGGTTAGGGTTATGTTGAGGGCTAGTGTTACAGAGACGGTTAGGGTTAGGATTGGACCTAGGGTTAGGGTTATGTTGAGGGCTAGGGTTAGAGAGACGGTTAGGGTTAGGATTGGACCTAGGGTTAGGGTTATGCTGAGGGCTAGGGTTAGAGAGACGGTTAGGGTTAGGATTGGACCTAGGGTTAGGGTTATGTGGAGGGCTAGGGTTAGAGAGGAGGTAAGGGTTAGGATTGGACCTAGGGCTAGGTTTAGGTTGAGGGCTAGGTTTAGAGAGACTGTTAGGGTTAGGATTGGACCTAGGGTTAGGGTTATGTTGAGGGCTAGGGTTCGAGAGACGGTTAGGGTGAGGATTGGACCTAGGGTTAGGGTTATGTTGATGGCTAGGTTTAGAGAGACGGTTAGGGTTAAGATTGGACCTAGGGTTAGGGTTATGCTGAGGGATAGGTTTAGAGACGGTTAGGGTTAAGATTGGACCTAGGGTTAGGGTTATGTTGAGGGCTAGGGTTAGAGACGGTTAGGGTTAGGATTGGACCTAGGGTTAGGGTTATGTGGAGGGCTAGGGTTAGAGAGGCGGTTAGGGTTAGGATTGGACCAAGGGTTAAGGTTATGTAGAGGGCTAGGGTTAGAGAGGCAGTTAGGGTTAGGATTGGACCTCGGGCTAGGGTTAGGTTGAGGGCTAGGGTTAGAGAGACGCTTAGGGTTAGGTTTGGACCTACGGTTAGGGTTATGTTGAGGGCTAGGGTTCGAGAGACAGTTAGGGTGAGGATTGGACCTAAGGTTAGGGTTATGTTGAGGGCTAGGGTTAGAGAGACGGTTAGGGTTAGGATTGGACCTAGGGTTAGAGTTATGTTGAGGGCTAGGGTTAGAGAGACGGTTAGGGTTAGGATTGGACCTAGGGTTAGGGTTATGTTGAGGGCTAGGGTTAGAGAGACGGTTAGGGTTCGGATTGGACCTAGGGCTAGGGTGAGGTTGACCGCTTGGTTTACAGAGACTGTTAGGGTTAGGATTGGACCTAGGGTTAGGGTTATGTTGAGGGCTAGGGTTAGAGAGACGGTTAGGGTGAGGATTGGACCTAGGTTTAGGGTTATATTGAGGGCTAGGGTTAGAGAGAGGGTTAGGGTTAGGATTGGACCTAGGGCTAGGGTTAGGTTGAGGGCTAGGTTTAGAGAGACGGTTAGGGTTAGGATTTGACCTAGGGTTAGGGTTATGTTGAGGGCTAGGTTTAGAGAGACGGTTAGGGTGAGGATTGGACCTAGGTTTAGGGTTATGTGGAGGGCTAGGGTTAGAGAGACGGTTAGGGTTAGGATTGGACCTAGGGTTAGAGTTATGCTGAGGGCTAGGGTTAGAGAGATGGTTAGGGTTAGGATTGGACCTAGGGTTAGGGTTATGTTGAGGGCTAGGGTTAGAGAGACGGTTAGGGTTAGGATTGGACCCAGGGTTACGGTTATGTTGAGGGCTAGGGTTAGAGAGACGGTTAGGGTTAGGATTGGACCTAGGGTTATGGTTAGGTTGAGGGCTAGGGTTAGAGAGAGGGTTAGGGTTAGGATTGGACCTAGGGTTAGGGTTATGTTGAGGGCTAGGGTTAGAGAGACGGTAAGGGTTAGGATTGGACCTAGGGTTAGGGTTATGTTGAGGGCTAGTGTTAGAGAGATGGTTAGGGTTAGGATTGGACCTAGGCTTAGGGTTAGGTTGAGGGCTAAGGTTAGAGAGACGGTTAGGGTTAGGATTGGACCTAGGGTTAGTGTTATGTTTAGGGCTAAGGTTAGAGAGACGGTTAGGGTTAGGATTGGACCTAGGGTTATGGTTATGTTGAGGGCTAGGGTTAGAGAGACGGTTAGGGTTACGATTGGTCCCAGTTTTAGGTTTATTTTGAGGGCTAGGGTTAGAGAGACAGTTAGGGTAAGGATTGGACCTAGGGTTAGGGTTAGGGTTAGGGTTATGCTGAGGGCTAGGGTTAGAGAGACGGTTAGCGTTAGGATTGGACCTAGGGTTAGGGTTATGAGGAGGGCTAGGGATAGAGAGGCGGTTAGGGTTAGGATTGGACCAAGGGTTAGGGTTATGTGGAGGGCGAGGGTTAGAGAGGCAGTTAGGGTTAGGATTGGACCTAGGGCTAGGGTTAGGTTGAGGGCTAGGATTAGAGAGACGCTTAGGGTTAGGTTTGGACCTAGGGTTAGGGTTATGTTGAGGGCTAGGGTTAGAGAGACGGTTAGGGTTATGATTGGTCCTAGGTTTAGGGTTATGTTGAGGGCTAGGGTTAGAGAGACGGTTAGTGTTAGGATTGGACCTAGGGTTAGAGTTATGTTGAGGGCTAGGGTTAGAGAGACGGTTAGGGTTAGGATTGGACCTAAGGTTAGGGTTATGTTGAGGGCTAGGGTTAGAGAGACGGTTAGGGTTCGGATTGGACCTAGGGCTAGGGTTAGGTCGAGGGCTAGGGTTAGAGAGATGGTTAGGGTTAGGATTGGACCTAGGGTTAGGGTATGTTGAGGGCTAGGGTTAGAGAGACGGTTAGGGTTAGGATTGGACCTAGGGTTAGGGTTATGTTGAGGGCTAGGGATAGAGAGACGGTTAGGGTGAGGATTGGACCTAGGGTTAGGGTTATGTTGAGGGCTAGGGTTAGAGAGACGGTTAGGGTTAGGATTGGACCTAGGGTTAGAGTTATGCTGAGGGCTAGGGTTAGAGAGACGGTTAGGTTTAGGATTGGACCTAGGGTTAGGGTTATGTTGAGGGCGAGGTATAGAGAGACGGTTAGGGTTAGGATTGGACCTAGGGTTAGGGTTATGTTGAGGGCGAGGTTTACAGAGACGGTTAGGGTTAGGATTGGACCTAGGGTTAGGGTTATGTTGAGGGCTAGGGTGAGAGAGACGGTTAGGGTTAGGATTGGACCTAGGGCTAGGGTTAGGTTGAGGGCTAGGTTTAGAGAGACGCTTAGGGTTAGGTTTGGACCTAGGGCTAGGGTTAGGTTGAGGGCTAGGGTTAGAGAGACGGTTAGGGTTAGGATTGGACCTAGGGTTAGGGTTATGTTGAGGGCTAGGGTTAGAGAGACGGTTAGGGTTAGGATTGGACCTAGGGTTTGGGTTATGTTGAGGGCTAGGGATAGAGAGACGGTTAGGGTGAGGATTGGACCTAGGGTTAGGGTTATGTTGAGGGCTAGGGTTAGAGAGACGGTTAGGGTTAGGATTGGCCCTAGGGTTAGAGTTATGCTGAGGGCTAGGGTTAGAGAGACGGTTAGGTTTAGGATTGGACCTAGGGTTAGGGTTATGTTGAAGGCTAGTGTTAGAGAGACGGTTAGGGTTAGGATAGGACCTAGGGTTAGGGTTAGGTTGGGTGCTAGGGTTAGAGAGACGGTTAGGGTTAGGTTTGGACCTAGGGTTAGGGTTATGTTGAGGGCTAGGGTTAGAGAGACGGTTCGGGTTAGGATTGGACCTAGGGCTAGGGTTAGGTTGAGGGCTAGGTTTAGAGAGACTGTTAGGGTTAGGATTGGACCTAGGGTTAGGGTTATGTTGAGGGCTAGGGTTAGAGAGACGCTTAGGGTTAGGTTTGGACCTAGGGTTAGGGTTATGTTGAGGGCTAGGGTTAGAGAGACGGTTAGGGTTATGATTGGTCCTAGGTTTAGGGTTATGTTGAGGGCTAGGGTTAGAGAGACGGTTAGTGTTAGGATTGGACCTAGGGTTAGAGTTATGTTGAGGGCTAGGGTTAGAGAGACGGTTAGGGTTAGGATTGGACCTAAGGTTAGGGTTATGTTGAGGGCTAGGGTTAGAGAGACGGTTAGGGTTCGGATTGGACCTAGGGCTAGGGTTAGGTCGAGGGCTAGGGTTAGAGAGATGGTTAGGGTTAGGATTGGACCTAGGGTTAGGGTATGTTGAGGGCTAGGGTTAGAGAGACGGTTAGGGTTAGGATTGGACCTAGGGTTAGGGTTATGTTGAGGGCTAGGGATAGAGAGACGGTTAGGGTGAGGATTGGACCTAGGGTTAGGGTTATGTTGAGGGCTAGGGTTAGAGAGACGGTTAGGGTTAGGATTGGACCTAGGGTTAGAGTTATGCTGAGGGCTAGGGTTAGAGAGACGGTTAGGTTTAGGATTGGACCTAGGGTTAGGGTTATGTTGAGGGCGAGGTATAGAGAGACGGTTAGGGTTAGGATTGGACCTAGGGTTAGGGTTATGTTGAGGGCGAGGTTTACAGAGACGGTTAGGGTTAGGATTGGACCTAGGGTTAGGGTTATGTTGAGGGCTAGGGTTAGAGAGACGGTTAGGGTTAGGATTGGACCTAGGGCTGGGGTTAGGTTGAGGGCTAGGTTTAGAGAGACGCTTAGGGTTAGGTTTGGACCTAGGGCTAGGGTTAGGTTGAGGGCTAGGGTTAGAGAGACGGTTAGGGTTAGGATTGGACCTAGGGTTAGGGTTATGTTGAGGGCTAGGGTTAGAGAGACGGTTAGGGTTAGGATTGGACCTAGGGTTTGGGTTATGTTGAGGGCTAGGGATAGAGAGACGGTTAGGGTGAGGATTGGACCTAGGGTTAGGGTTATGTTGAGGGCTAGGGTTAGAGAGACGGTTAGGGTTAGGATTGGCCCTAGGGTTAGAGTTATGCTGAGGGCTAGGGTTAGAGAGACGGTTAGGTTTAGGATTGGACCTAGGGTTAGGGTTATGTTGAAGGCTAGTGTTAGAGAGACGGTTAGGGTTAGGATAGGACCTAGGGTTAGGGTTAGGTTGGGGGCTAGGGTTAGAGAGACGGTTAGGGTTAGGTTTGGACCTAGGGTTAGGGTTATGTTGAGGGCTAGGGTTAGAGAGACGGTTCGGGTTAGGATTGGACCTAGGGCTAGGGTTAGGTTGAGGGCTAGGTTTAGAGAGACTGTTAGGGTTAGGATTGGACCTAGGGTTAGGGTTATGTTGAGGGCTAGGGTTAGAGAGACAGGGTGATGATTGGACCTAGGGTTAGGGTTATGTTGAGGGCTAGTGTTACAGAGACGGTTAGGGTTAGGATTGGACCTAGGGTTAGGGTTATGTTGAGGGCTAGGATTAGAGAGACGGTTAGGGTTAGGATTGGACCTAGGCTTAGGGTTATGTGGACGGCTAGGGTTAGAGAGGCAGTTAGGGTTAGGATTGGACCTAGGGCTAGGGTTAGGATGAGGGCTAGGGTTAGAGAGACGCTTGGGGTTAGGTTTGGACCTAGGGTTAGGGTTATGTTGATAGCTAGGGTTAGAGACACAGTTAGGGTTACGATTGGTCCTAGGTTTAGGGTTATGTTGAGGGCTAGGGTTAGAGAGACAGTTAGGGTGATGATTGGACCTAGGGTTAGGGTTATGTTGAGGGCTAGTGTTACAGAGACGGTTAGGGTTAGGATTGGACCTAGGGTTAGGGTTATGTTGAGGGCTAGGGTTAGAGAGACGGTTAGGGTTAGGATTGGACCTAGGGTTAGGGTTATGCTGAGGGCTAGGGTTAGAGAGACGGTTAGGGTTAGGATTGGACCTAGGGTTAGGGTTATGTGGAGGGCTAGGGTTAGAGAGGAGGTAAGGGTTAGGATTGGACCTAGGGCTAGGTTTAGGTTGAGGGCTAGGTTTAGAGAGACTGTTAGGGTTAGGATTGGACCTAGGGTTAGGGTTATGTTGAGGGCTAGGGTTCGAGAGACGGTTAGGGTGAGGATTGGACCTAGGGTTAGGTTTATGTTGAGGGTTAGTGTTACAGAGACGGTTAGGGTTAGGATTGGACCTAGGGTTAGGGTTATGTTGAGGGCTAGGGTTAGAGACGGTTAGGGATAGGATTGGACCTAGGGTTAGGGTTATGTTGAGGGCTAGGTTTAGAGAGACGGTTAGGGTTAAGATTGGACCTAGGGTTAGGGTTATGCTGTGGGCTAGGTTTAGAGCGACTGTTAGGGTTAGGATTGGACCTAGGGTTAGGGTTATGTGGAGGGCTAGGGTTAGAGAGGCGGTTAGGGTTAGGATTGGACCAAGGGTTAAGGTTATGTAGAGGGCTAGGGTTAGAGAGGCAGTTAGGGTTAGGATTGGACCTAGGGCTAGGGTTAGGTTGAGGGCTAGGGTTAGAGAGACGCTTAGGGTTAGGTTTGGACCTACGGTTAGGGTTATGTTGAGGGCTAGGGTTCGAGAGACAGTTAGGGTGAGGATTGGACCTAAGGTTAGGGTTATGTTGAGGGCTAGGGTTAGAGAGACGGTTAGGGTTAGGATTGGACCTAGGGTTAGAGTTATGTTGAGGGCTAGGGTTAGAGAGACGGTTAGGGTTAGGATTGGACCTAGGGTTAGGGTTATGTTGAGGGCTAGGGTTAGAGAGACGGTTAGGGTGAGGATTGGACCTAGGTTTAGGGTTATATTGAGGGCTAGGGTTAGAGAGAGGGTTAGGGTTAGGATTGGACCTAGGGCTAGGGTTAGGTTGAGGGCTAGGGTTAGAGAGACGGTTAGGGTTAGGATTTGACCTAAGGTTAGGGTTATGTTGAGGGCTAGGTTTAGAGAGACGGTTAGGGTGAGGATTTGACCTAGGGTTAGGGTTATGTTGAGGTCTAGGGTTAGAGAGACGGTTAGGGTGAGGATTGGACCTAGGTTTAGGGTTATATTGAGGGCTAGGCTTAGAGAGAGGGTTAGGGTTAGGATTGGACCTAGGGCTAGGGTTAGGTTGATGGCTAGGGTTAGAGAGACGGTTAGGGTTAGGATTTGACCTAGGGTTAGGGTTATGTTGAGGGCTAGGTTTAGAGAGACGGTTAGGGTGAGGATTGGACCTAGGGTTAGGGTTATGTGGAGGGCTAGGGTTAGAGAGACGGTTAGGGTTAGGATTGGACCTAGGGTTAGAGTTATGCTGAGGGCTAGTGTTAGAGAGATGGTTAGGGTTAGGATTGGACCTAGGGTTAGGGTTATGTTGAGGGCTAGGGTTAGAGAGACGGTTAGGGTTCGGATTGGACCTAGGGCTAGGGTGAGGTTGACGGCTAGGTTTACAGAGACTGTTAGGGTTAGGATTGGACCTAGGGTTAGGGTTATGTTGAGGGCTAGGGTTAGAGAGACGGTTAGGGTGAGGATTGGACCTAGGTTTAGGGTTATATTGAGGGCTAGGGTTAGAGAGAGGGTTAGGGTTAGGATTGGACCTAGGGCTAGGGTTAGGTTGAGGGCTAGGGTTAGAGAGACGGTTAGGGTTAGGATTTGACCTAGGGTTAGGGTTATGTTGAGGGCTAGGTTTAGAGAGACGGTTAGGGTGAGGATTGGACCTAGGGTTAGGGTTATGTGGAGGGCTAGGGTTAGAGAGACGGTTAGGGTTAGGATTGGACCTAGGGTTAGTGTTATGCTGAGGGCTAGGGTTAGAGAGATGGTTAGGGTTAGGATTGGACCTAGGGTTAGGGTTATGTTGAGGGCTAGGGTTAGAGAGACGGTAGGGTTAGGATTGGACCCAGGGTTACGGTTATGTTGAGGGCTAGGGTTAGAGAGACGGTTAGGGTTAGGATTGGACCTAGGGTTATGGTTAGGTTGAGGGCTAGGGTTAGAGAGAGGGTTAGGGTTAGGATTGGACCTAGGGTTAGGGTTATGTTGAGGTCTAGGGTTAGAGAGACGGTAAGGGTTAGGATTGGACCTAGGGTTAGGGTTATGTTGAGGGCTAGTGTTAGAGAGATGGTTAGGGTTAGGATTGGACCTAGGCTTAGGGTTAGGTTGAGGGCTAGGGTTAGAGAGATGGTTAGGGTTTAGGATTGGACCTAGGGTTAGGGTTATGTTGAGGGCTAGGGTTAGAGAGACGGTTAGGGTTAGGATTGGACCTAGGGTTAGAGTTATGCTGAGGGCTAGGGTTAGAGAGACGGTTAGGGTTAGGGTTGGACCTAGGGTTAGGGTTATGTTGAGGGCTAGGGTTAGAGAGACGGTTAGGGTTAGGATTGGACCCAGGGTTAGGGTTATGTTGAGGGCTAGGGTTAGAGAGACGGTTAGGGTTAGGATTGGACCTAGGGTTAGGGTTAGGGTTAGGGTTATGCTGAGTGCTAGGGTTAGAGAGACGGTTAGCGTTAGGATTGGACCTAGGGTTAGGGTTATGAGGAGGGCTAGGGATAGAGAGGCGGTTAGGGTTAGGATTGGACCAAGGGTTACGGTTATGTGGAGGGCGAGGGTTAGAGAGGCAGTTAGGGTTAGGATTGGACCTAGGGCTAGGGTTAGGTTGAGGGCTAGGATTAGAGAGACGCTTAGGGTTAGGTTTGGACCTAGGGTTAGGGTTATGTTGAGGGCTAGGGTTAGAGAGACGGTTAGGGTTATGATTGGTCCTAGGTTTAGGGTTATGTTGAGGGCTAGGGTTAGAGAGACAGTTAGGGTTAGGATTGGACCTAGGGCTAGGGTTAGGTTGAGGGCTAGGGTTAGAAAGACGCTTAGGGTTAGGTTTGGACCTAGGGTTAGGGTTATGTTGAGGGCTAGGGTAAGAGAGACGATTAGGGTGAGGATTGGACCTAGGGTTAGGGTTATGTTGAGGGCTAGGGTTAGAGAGACGGTTAGTGTTAGGATTGGACCTAGGGTTAGAGTTATGTTGAGGGCTAGGGTTAGAGAGACGGTTAGGGTTAGGATTGGACCTAAGGTTAGGGTTATGTTGAGGGCTAGGGTTAGAGAGACGGTTAGGGTTCGGATTGGACCTAGGGCTAGGGTTAGGTTGAGGGCTAGGGTTAGAGAGATGGTTAGGGTTAGGATTGGACCTAGGGTTAGTGTATGTTGAGGGCTAGGGTTAGAGAGACGGTTAGGGTTAGGATTGGACCTAGGGTTAGGGTTATGTTGAGGGCTAGGGATAGAGAGACGGTTAGGGTGAGGATTGGACCTAGGGTTAGGGTTATGTTGAGGGCTAGGGTTAGAGAGACGGTTAGGGTTAGGATTGGACCTAGGGTTAGAGTTATGCTGAGGGCTAGGTTTAGAGAGACGGTTAGGTTTAGGATTGGACCTAGGGTTAGGGTTATGTTGAGGGCGAGGTATAGAGAGACGGTTAGGGTTAGGATTGGACCTAGGGTTAGGGTTATGTTGAGGGCGAGGTTTACAGAGACGGTTAGGGTTAGGATTGGACCTAGGGTTAGGGTTATGTTGAGGGCTAGGGTTAGAGAGACGGTTAGGGTTAGGATTGGACCTAGGGCTAGGGTTAGGTTGAGGGCTAGGGTTAGAGAGACGGTTAGGGTTAGGATTGGACCTAGGGTTAGGGTTATGTTGAGGGCTAGGGTTAGAGAGACGGTTAGGGTTAGGATTGGACCTAGGGTTAGGGTTATGTTGAGGGCTAGGGATAGAGAGACGGTTAGGGTGAGGATTGGACCTAGGGTTAGGGTTATGTTGAGGGCTAGGGTTAGAGAGATGGTTAGGGTTAGGATTGGCCCTAGGGTTAGAGTTATGCTGAGGGCTACGGTTAGAGAGACGGTTAGGTTTAGGATTGGACCTAGTGTTAGGGTTATGTTGAGGGCTAGTGTTAGAGAGACGGTTAGGGTTAGGATAGGACCTAGGGTTAGGGTTAGGTTGGGGGCTAGGGTTAGAGAGACGGTTAGGGTTAGGTTTGGACCTAGGGTTAGGGTTATGTTGAGGGCTAGGTTTAGAGAAACGGTTAGGGTAAGGATTGGACCTAGGTTTAGAGTCATGTTGAGGTCTAGGGTTAGAGAGACGGTTAGGGTTAGGATTGGACCTAGGGTTAGGGTTATGTTGAGGGCTAGGCTTAGAGGGACAGGTAGGGTTAGGTTTGGACTTAGGGTTAGGGTTATGTTGAGGGCTAGGGTTAGAGAGGCGGTTAGGGTTAGGATTGGACCTAGGGCTAGGGTTAGGTTGAGGGCTAGGTTTAGAGAGACTGTTAGGGTTAGGATTGGACCTAGGCTTAGGGTTATGTTGAGGGCTAGGGTTAGAGAGACAGGGTGATGATTGGACCTAGGGTTAGGGTTATGTTGAGGGCTAGTGTTACAGAGACGGTTAGGGTTAGGATTGGACCTAGGCTTAGGGTTATGTGGAGGGCTAGGGTTAGAGCGGCGGTTAGGGTTAGGATTGGACCAAGGGTTAGGGTTATGTGGAGGGCTAGGGTTAGAGAGGCAGTTAGGGTTAGGATTGGACCTAGGGCTAGGGTTAGGATGAGGGATAGGGTTAGAGAGACGCTTGGGGTTAGGTTTGGACCTAGGGTTAGGGTTATGTTGAGGGCTAGGGTTAGAGACACAGTTAGGGTTACGATTGGTCCTAGGTTTAGGGTTATGTTGAGGGCTAGGGTTAGAGAGACAGTTAGGGTGATGATTGGACCTAGGGTTAGGGTTATGTTGAGGGCTAGTGTTACAGAGACGGTTAGGGTTAGGATTGGACCTAGGGTTACGGTTATGTTGAGGGCTAGGGTTAGAGAGACGGTTAGGGTTAGGATTGGACCTAGGGTTAGGGTTATGTTGAGGGCTAGGTTTAGAGAGACGGTTAGGGTTAAGATTGGACCTAGGGTTATGGTTATGCTGAGGCCTAGGGTTAGAGAGACGGTTAGGGTTAGCATTGGACCTAGGGTTAGGGTTATGTGGAGGGCTAGGGTTAGATGGGCGGTTAGGGTTAGGATTTGACCAAGGGTTAGGGTTATGTTGAGGGCTAGCGTTAGAGAGGCAGTTAGGGTTAGGATTGGAGCTAGGGCTAGGGTTAGGTTGAGGGCTAGGGTTAGAGAGACGCTTAGGGTTAGGTTTGGACTTAGGGTTAGGGTTATGTTGAGGGCTAGGGTTAGAGAAACGGTTAGGGTTACGATTGGTCCTAGGTTTAGGGTTATGTTGAGGGCTAGGGTTAGAGAGACAGTTAGGGTTAGGATTGGACCTAGGGCTAGGGTTAGGTTGAGGGCTAGGGTTAGAAAGACGCTTAGGGTTAGGTTTGGACCTAGGGTTAGGGGTATGTTGAGGGCTAGGGTAAGAGAGACGATTAGGGTGAGGATTGGACCTAGGGTTAGGGTTATGTTGAGGGCTAGGGTTAGAGAGACGGTTAGGGTTAGGATTGGACCTAAGGTTAGGGTTATGTTGAGGGCTAGGGTTAGAGAGACGGTTAGGGTTCGGATTGGACCTAGGTCTAGGGTTAGGTTGAGGGCTAGGGTTAGATAGATGGTTAGGGTTAGGATTAGACCTAGGGTTAGGGTATGTTGAGGGCTAGGGTTAGAGAGACGGTTAGGGTTAGGATTGGACCTAGGGTTAGGGTTATGTTGAGGGCTAGGGATAGAGAGACGGTTAGGGTGAGGATTGGACCTAGGGTTAGGGTTATGTTGAGGGCTAGGGTTAGAGAGACGGTAAGGGTTAGGATTGGACCTAGGGCTAGGGTTAGGTTGAGGGCTACGTTTAGAGAGACGCTTACGGTTAGGTTTGGACCTAGGGCTAGGGTTAGGTTGAGGGCTAGGGTTAGAGAGACGGTTAGGGTTAGGATTGGACCTAGGGTTAGGGTTATGTTGAGGGCTAGGGTTAGAGAGACGGTTAGGGTTAGGATTGGACCTAGGGTTAGGGTTATGTTGAGGGCTAGGGATAGAGAGACGGTTAGGGTGAGGATGGGACCTAAGGTTAGGGTTATGTTGAGGGCTAGGGTTAGAGAGACGGTTAGGGTTAGGATTGGCCCTAGGGTTAGAGTTATGCTGAGGGCTAGGGTTAGAGAGACGGTTAGGTTTAGGATTGGACCTAGGGTTAGGGTTATGTTGAGGGCTAGTGTTAGAGAGACGGTTAGGGTTAGGATAGGACCTAGGGTTAGGGTTAGGTTGGGGGCTAGGGTTAGAGAGACGGTTAGGGTTAGGTTTGGACCTAGGGTTAGGGTTATGTTGAGGGCTAGGTTTAGAGAAACGGTTAGGGTAAGGATTGGACCTAGGTTTAGAGTCATGTTGAGGTCTAGGGTTAGAGAGACGGTTAGGGTTAGGATTGGACCTAGGGTTAGGGTTATGTTGATGGCTAGGGTTAGAGGGACAGGTAGGGTTAGGTTTGGACTTAGGGTTAGGGTTATGTTGAGGGCTAGGGTTAGAGAGGCGGTTAGGGTTAGGAATGGACCTAGGGCTAGGGTTAGGTTGAGGGCTAGGTTTAGAGAGACTGTTAGGGTTAGGATTGGACCTAGGGTTAGGGTTATGTTGAGGGCTAGGGTTAGAGAGACAGGGTGATGATTGGACCTAGGGTTAGGGTTATGTTGAGGGCTAGTGTTACAGAGACGGTTAGGGTTAGGATTGGACCTAGGGTTAGGGTTATGTTGAGGGCTAGGGTTAGAGAGACGGTTAGGGTTAGGATTGGACCTAGGCTTAGGGTTATGTGGAGGGCTAGGGTTAGAGCGGCGGTTAGGGTTAGGATTGGACCAAGGGTTAGGGTTATGTGGAGGGCTAGGGTTAGAGAGGCAGTTAGGGTTAGGATTGGACCTAGGGCTAGGGTTAGGATGGGGGCTAGGGTTAGAGAGACGCTTGGGGTTAGGTTTGGACCTAGGGTTAGGGTTATGTTGAGGGCTAGGGTTAGAGACACAGTTAGGGTTACGATTGGTCCTAGGTTTAGGGTTATTTTGAGGGCTAGGGTTAGAGAGACAGTTAGGGTGATGATTGGACCTAGGGTTAGGGTTATGTTGAGGGCTAGTGTTACAGAGACGGTTAGGGTTAGGATTGGATCTAGGGTTAGGGTTATGTGGAGGGCTAGGGTTAGATGGGCGGTTAGGGTTAGGATTGGACCAAGGGTTAGGGTTATGTTGAGGGCTAGCGTTAGAGAGGCAGTTAGGGTTAGGATTGGAGCTAGGGCTAGGGTTAGGTTGAGGGCTAGGGTTAGAGAGACGCTTAGGGTTAGTTTTGGACTTAGGGTTAGGGTTATGTTGAGGGCTAGGTTTAGAGAGACGGTTAGGGTTACGATTGGTCCTAGGTTTAGGGTTATGTTGAGGGCTAGGGTTAGAGAGACAGTTAGGGTTAGGATTGGCCTAGGATTAGGGTTATGTTGAGGGCTAGGCTTAGAGAGACGGTTAGGGTTAGGATTGGACCTAGGGTTAGGGTTATGTTGAGGGCTAGGTTTAGAGTGACGGTTAGGGTGAGGATTGGACCTAGGGTTAGGGTTATGTTGAGGGCTAGGGTTAGAGAGATGGTTAGGGTTAGGATTGGACCTAGGGTTAGGGTTATGTTGAGGGCTAGGGTTAGAGAGACGGTTAGGTTTAGGATTGGACCTAGGGTTAGGGTTATGTTGAGGGCTAGGGTTAGAGAGACGGTTAGGGTTAGGATTGGACCCAGGGTTACGGTTATGTTGAGGGCTAGGGTTAGAGAGACGGTTAGGGTTACGATTGGTCCCAGTTTTAGGTTTATTTTGAGGGCTAGGGTTAGAGAGACAGTTAGGGTTAGGATTGGACCTAGGGTTAGGGTTAGGGTTAGGGTTATGCTGAGGGCTAGGGTTAGAGAGACGGTTAGCGTTAGGATTGGACCTAGGGTTAGGGTTATGAGGAGGGCTAGGGATAGAGAGGCGCTTAGGGTTAGGATTGGACCAAGGGTTAGGGTTATGTGGAGGGCGAGGGTTAGAGAGGCAGTTAGGGTTAGGATTGGACCTAGGGCTTGGGTTAGGTTGAGGGCTAGGATTAGAGAGACGCTTAGGGTTAGGTTTGGACCTAGGGTTAGGGTTATGTTGAGGGCTAGGGTTAGAGAGACAGTTAGGGTTAGAATTGGACCTAGGGCTAGGGTTAGGTTGAGGGCTAGCGTTAGAGAGACGCTTAGGGTTAGGTTTGGACCTAGGGTTAGGGTTATGTTGAGGGCTAGGGTTAGAGAGACGATTAGGGTGAGGATTGGACCTAGGGTTAGGGTTATGTTGAGGGCTAGGGTTAGAGAGACGGTTAGTGTTAGGATTGGACCTAGGGTTAGAGATATGTTGAGGGCTAGGGTTAGAGAGACGGTTAGGGTTAGGATTGGACCTAAGGTTAGGGTTATGTTGAGGGCTAGGGTTAGAGAGACGGTTAGGGTTCGGATTGGACCTCGGGCTAGGGTTAGGTTGAGGGCTAGGGTTAGAGAGATGGTTAGGGTTAGGATTGGACCTAGGGTTAGGGTATGTTGAGGGCTAGGGTTAGAGAGACGGTTAGGGTTAGGATTGGACCTAGGGTTAGGGTTATGTTGAGGGCTAGGGATAGAGAGACGGTTAGGGTTAGGATTGGACCTAGGGTTAGAGTTATGCTGAGGGCTAGGGTTAGAGAGACGGTTAGGTTTAGGATTGGACCTAGGGTTAGGGTTATGTTGAGGGCGAGGTATAGAGAGACGGTTAGGGTTAGGATTGGACCTAGGGTTAGGGTTATGTTGAGGGCGAGGTTTACAGAGACGGTTAGGGTTAGGATTGGACCTAGGGTTAGGGTTATGTTGAGGGCTAGGGTTAGAGAGACGGTTAGGGTTAGGATTGGACCTAGGGCTAGGGTTAGGTTGAGGGCTCGGGTTAGAGAGACGCTTAGGGTTAGGTTTGGACCTAGGGCTAGGGTTAGGTTGAGGGCTAGGGTTAGAGAGACGGTTAGTGTTAGGATTGGACCTAGGGTTAGGGTTATGTTGAGGGCTAGGGTTAGAGAGACGGTTAGGGTTAGGATTGGACCTAGGGTTAGGGTTATGTTGAGGGCTAGGGATAGAGAGACGGTTAGGGTGAGGATTGGACCTAGGGTTAGGGTTATGTTGAGGGCTAGGGTTAGAGAGACGGTTAGGGTTAGGATTGGCCCTAGGGTTAGAGTTATGCTGAGGGCTAGGGTTAGAGAGACGGTTAGGTTTAGGATTGGACCTAGGGTTAGGGTTATGTTGAGGGCTAGTGTTAGAGAGACGGTTAGGGTTAGGATAGGACCTAGGGTTAGGGTTAGGTTGGGGGCTAGGGTTAGAGAGACGGTTAGGGTTAGGTTTGGACCTAGGGTTAGGGTTATGTTGAGGGCTAGGTTTAGAGAAACGGTTAGGGTAAGGATTGGACCTAGGTTTAGAGTCATGTTGAGGTCTAGGGTTAGAGAGACGGTTAGGGTTAGGATTGGACCTAGGGTTAGGGTTATGTTGAGGGCTAGGGCTAGAGGGACAGGTAGGGTTAGGTTTGGACTTAGGGTTAGGGTTATGTTGAGGGCTAGGGTTAGAGAGGCGGTTAGGGTTAGGATTGGACCTAGGGCTAGGGTTAGGTTGCGGGCTAGGTTTAGAGAGACTGTTAGGGTTAGGATTGGACCTAGGGTTAGGGTTATGTTGAGGGATAGGGTTAGAGAGACAGGGTGATGATTGGACCTAGGGTTAGGCTTATGTTGAGGGCTAGTGTTACAGAGACGGTTAGGGTTAGGATTGGACCTAGGGTTAGGGTTATGTTGAGGGCTAGGGTTAGAGAGACGGTTAGGGTTAGGATTGGACCTAGGCTTAGGGTTATGTGGAGGGCTAGGGTTAGAGCGGCGGTTAGGGTTAGGATTGGACCAAGGGTTAGGGTTATGTGGAGGGCTAGGGTTAGAGAGGCAGTTAGGGTTAGGATTGGACCTAGGGGTAGGGTTAGGATGAGGGCTAGGGTTAGAGAGACGCTTGGGGTTAGGTTTGGACCTAGGGTTAGGGTTATGTTGAGGGCTAGGGTTAGAGACACAGTTAGGGTTACGATTGGTCCTAGGTTTAGGGTTATGTTGAGGGCTAGGGTTAGAGAGACAGTTAGGGTGATGATTGGACCTAGGGTTAGGGTTATGTTGAGGGCTAGTGTTACAGAGACGGTTAGGGTTAGGATTGTACCTAGGGTTAGGGTTATATTGAGGGCTAGGGTTAGAGAGACGGTTAGGGTTAGGATTGGACCTAGGGTTAGGGTTATGCTGAGGGCTAGGGTTAGAGAGGAGGTAAGGGTTAGGATTGGACCTAGGGCTAGGTTTAGGTTGAGGGGTAGGTTTAGAGAGACTGTTAGGGTTAGGATTGGACCTAGGGTTAGGGTTATGTTGAGGGCTAGGGTTCGAGAGACGGTTAGGGTGAGGATTGGACCTAGGGTTAGGTTTATGTTGAGGGTTAGTGTTACAGAGACGGTTAGGGTTAGGATTGGACCTAGGGTTAGAGTTATGTTGAGGGCTAGGGTTAGAGAGACGGTTAGGGTTAGGATTGGACCTAGGGTTAGGGTTATGTTGAGGGCTAGGGTTAGAGAGACGGTTAGGGTTCGGATTGGACCTAGGGCTAGGGTGAGGTTGACGGCTAGGTTTACAGAGACTGTTAGGGTTAGGATTGGACCTAGGGTTAGGGTTATGTGGAGGGCTAGGGTTAGAGAGGCGGTTAGGGTTAGGATTGGACCAAGGGTTAAGGTTATGTAGAGGGCTAGGGTTAGAGAGGCAGTTAGGGTTAGGATTGGACCTAGGGCTAGGGTTAGGTTGAGGGCTAGGGTTAGAGAGACGCTTAGGGTTAGGTTTGGACCTACGCTTAGGGTTATGTTGAGGGCTAGGGTTCGAGAGACAGTTAGGGTGAGTATTGGACCTAAGGTTAGGGTTATGTTGAGCGCTAGGGTTAGAGAGACAGTTAGGGTTAGGATTGGACCTAGGGCCAGGGTTAGGTTGAGGGTTAGGGTTAGAAAGACGCTTAGGGTTAGGTTTGGACCTAGGGTTAGGGTTATGTTGAGGGCTAGGGTAAGAGAGACGATTAGGGTGAGGATTGGACCTAGGGTTAGGGTTATGTTGAGGGCTAGGGTTAGAGAGACGGTTAGTGTTAGGATTGGACCTAGGGTTAGAGTTATGTTGAGGGCTAGGGTTAGAGAGACGGTTAGGGTTAGGATTGGACCTAAGGTTAGGGTTATGTTGAGGGCTAGGGTTAGAGAGACGGTTAGGGTTCGGATTGGACCTAGGGCTAGGGTTAGGTTGAGGGCTAGGGTTAGATAGATGGTTAGGGTTAGGATTGGACCTAGGGTTAGGGTATGTTGAGGGCTAGGGTTAGAGAGACGGTTAGGGTTAGGATTGGACCTAGGGTTAGGGTTATGTTAAGGGCTAGGGATAGAGAGACGGTTAGGGTGAGGATTGGACCTAGGGTTAGGGTTATGTTGAGGGCTAGGGTTAGAGAGACGGTTAGGGTTAGGATTGGACCTAGGGCTAGGGTTAGGTTGAGGGCTCGGGTTAGAGAGACGCTTAGGGTTAGGTTTGGACCTAGGGCTAGGGTTAGGTTGAGGGCTAGGGTTAGAGAGACGGTTAGGGTTAGGATTGGACCTAGGGTTAGGGTTATGTTGAGGGCTAGGGTTAGAGAGACGGTTAGGGTTAGGATTGGACCTAGGGTTAGGGTTATGTTGAGGGCTAGGGATAGAGAGACGGTTAGGGTGAGGATTGGACCTAGGGTTAGGGTTATGTTGAGGGCTAGGGTTAGAGAGACGGTTAGGGTTAGGATTGGCCCTAGGGTTAGAGTTTTGCTGAGGGCTAGGGTTAGAGAGACAGTTAGGTTTAGGATTGGACCTAGGGTTAGGGTTATGTTGAGGGCTAGTGTTAGAGAGACGGTTAGGGTTAGGATAGGACCTAGGGTTAGGGTTAGGTTGGGGGCTAGGGTTAGAGAGACGGTTAGGGTTAGGTTTGGACCTAGGGTTAGGGTTATGTTGAGGGCTAGGTTTAGAGAAACGGTTAGGGTAAGGATTGGACCTAGGTTTAGAGTCATGTTGAGGTCTAGGGTTAGAGAGACGGTTAGGGTTAGGATTGGACCTAGGGTTAGGGTTATGTTGAGGGCTAGGGCTAGAGGGACAGGTAGGGTTAGGTTTGGACTTAGGGTTAGGGTTATGTTGAGGGCTAGGGTTAGAGAGGCGGTTAGGGTTAGGATTGGACCTAGGGCTAGGGTTAGGTTGCGGGCTAGGTTTAGAGAGACTGTTAGGGTTAGGATTGGACCTAGGGTTAGGGTTATGTTGAGGGATAGGGTTAGAGAGACAGGGTGATGATTGGACCTAGGGTTAGGCTTATGTTGAGGGCTAGTGTTACAGAGACGGTTAGGGTTAGGATTGGACCTAGGGTTAGGGTTATGTTGAGGGCTAGGGTTAGAGAGACGGTTAGGGTTAGGATTGGACCTAGGCTTAGGGTTATGTGGAGGGCTAGGGTTAGAGCGGCGGTTAGGGTTAGGATTGGACCAAGGGTTAGGGTTATGTGGAGGGCTAGGGTTAGAGAGGCAGTTAGGGTTAGGATTGGACCTAGGGGTAGGGTTAGGATGAGGGCTAGGGTTAGAGAGACGCTTGGGGTTAGGTTTGGACCTAGGGTTAGGGTTATGTTGAGGGCTAGGGTTAGAGACACAGTTAGGGTTACGATTGGTCCTAGGTTTAGGGTTATGTTGAGGGCTAGGGTTAGAGAGACAGTTAGGGTGATGATTGGACCTAGGGTTAGGGTTATGTTGAGGGCTAGTGTTACAGAGACGGTTAGGGTTAGGATTGTACCTAGGGTTAGGGTTATATTGAGGGCTAGGGTTAGAGAGACGGTTAGGGTTAGGATTGGACCTAGGGTTAGGGTTATGCTGAGGGCTAGGGTTAGAGAGACGGTTAGGGTTAGGATTGGACCTAGGGTTAGGGTTATGTGGAGGGCTAGGGTTAGAGAGGAGGTAAGGGTTAGGATTGGACCTAGGGCTAGGTTTAGGTTGAGGGGTAGGTTTAGAGAGACTGTTAGGGTTAGGATTGGACCTAGGGTTAGGGTTATGTTGAGGGCTAGGGTTCGAGAGACGGTTAGGGTGAGGATTGGACCTAGGGTTAGGTTTATGTTGAGGGTTAGTGTTACAGAGACGGTTAGGGTTAGGATTGGACCTAGGGTTAGAGTTATGTTGAGGGCTAGGGTTAGAGAGACGGTTAGGGTAGGATTGGACCTAGGGTTAGGGTTATGTTGAGGGCTAGGGTTAGAGAGACGGTTAGGGTTCGGATTGGACGTAGGGCTAGGGTGAGGTTGACGGCTAGGTTTACAGAGACTGTTAGGGTTAGGATTGGACCTAGGGTTAGGGTTATGTGGAGGGCTAGGGTTAGAGAGGCGGTTAGGGTTAGGATTGGACCAAGGGTTAAGGTTATGTAGAGGGCTAGGGTTAGAGAGGCAGTTAGGGTTAGGATTGGACCTAGGGCTAGGGTTAGGTTGAGGGCTAGGGTTAGAGAGACGCTTAGGGTTAGGTTTGGACCTACGCTTAGGGTTATGTTGAGGGCTAGGGTTCGAGAGACAGTTAGGGTGAGTATTGGACCTAAGGTTAGGGTTATGTTGAGGGCTAGGGTTAGAGAGACGGTTAGGGTTAGGATTGGACCTAGGGTTAGAGTTATGTTGAGGGCTAGGGTTAGAGAGACGGTTAGGGTTAGGATTGGACCTAGGGTTAGGGTTATGTTGAGGGCTAGGGTTAGAGAGACGGTTAGGGTTCGGATTGGACCTAGGGCTAGGGTGAGGTTGACGGCTAGGTTTACAGAGACTGTTAGGGTTATGATTGGACCTAGGGTTAGGGTTATGTTGAGGGCTAGGGTTAGAGAGACGGTTAGGGTGAGGATTGGAACTAGGTTTAGGGTTATATTGAGGGCTAGGGTTAGAGAGAGGGTTAGGGTTAGGATTGGACCTAGGGCTAGGGTTATGTTGAGGGCTAGGGTTAGAGAGACGGTTAGGGTTATGATTGGTCCTAGGTTTAGGGTTATGTTGAGGGCTAGGGTTAGAGAGACAGTTAGGGTTAGGATTTTACCTAGGGCCAGGGTTAGGTTGAGGGTTAGGGTTAGAAAGACGCTTAGGGTTAGGTTTGGACCTAGGGTTAGGGTTATGTTGAGGGCTAGGGTAAGAGAGACGATTAGGGTGAGGATTGGACCTAGGGTTAGGGTTATGTTGAGCGCTAGGGTTAGAGAGACGGTTAGTGTTAGGTTTGGACCTAGGGTTAGAGTTATGTTGAGGGCTAGGGTTAGAGAGACGGTTAGGGTTAGGATTGGACCTAAGGTTAGGGTTATGTTGAGGGCTAGGGTTAGAGAGACGGTTAGGGTTCGGATTGGACCTAGGGCTAGGGTTATGTTAAGGGCTAGGGATAGAGAGACGGTTAGGGTGAGGATTGGACCTAGGGTTAGGGTTATGTTGAGGGCTAGGGTTAGAGAGACGGTTAGGGTTAGGATTGGACCTAGGGCTAGGGTTAGGTTGAGGGCTCGGGTTAGAGAGACGCTTAGGGTTAGGTTTGGACCTAGGGCTAGGGTTAGGTTGAGGGCTAGGGTTAGAGAGACGGTTAGGGTTAGGATTGGACCTAGGGTTAGGGTTATGTTGAGGGCTAGGGTTAGAGAGACGGTTAGGGTTAGGATTGGACCTAGGGTTAGGGTTATGTTGAGGGCTAGGGATAGAGAGACGGTTAGGGTGAGGATTGGACCTAGGGTTAGGGTTATGTTGAGGGCTAGGGTTAGAGAGACGGTTATGGTTAGGATTGGCCCTAGGGTTAGAGTTTTGCTGAGGGCTAGGGTTAGAGAGACAGTTAGGTTTAGGATTGGACCTAGGGTTAGGGTTATGTTGAGGGCTAGTGTTAGAGAGACGGTTAGGGTTAGGATAGGACCTAGGGTTAGGGTTAGGTTGGGGGCTAGGGTTAGAGAGACGGTTAGGGTTAGGTTTGGACCTAGGGTTAGGGTTATGTTGAGGGCTAGGTTTAGAGAAACGGTTAGGGTAAGGATTGGACCTAGGTTTAGAGTCATGTTGAGGTCTAGGGTTAGAGAGACGGTTAGGGTTAGGATTGGACCTAGGGTTAGGGTTATGTTGAGGGCTAGGGCTAGAGGGACAGGTAGGGTTAGGTTTGGACTTAGGGTTAGGGTTATGTTGAGGGCTAGGGTTAGAGAGGCGGTTAGGGTTAGGATTGGACCTAGGGCTAGGGTTAGGTTGCGGGCTAGGTTTAGAGAGACTGTTAGGGTTAGGATTGGACCTAGGGTTAGGGTTATGTTGAGGGATAGGGTTAGAGAGACAGGGTGATGATTGGACCTAGGGTTAGGCTTATGTTGAGGGCTAGTGTTACAGAGACGGTTAGGGTTAGGATTGGACCTAGGGTTAGGGTTATGTTGAGGGCTAGGGTTAGAGAGACGGTTAGGGTTAGGATTGGACCTAGGCTTAGGGTTATGTGGAGGGCTAGGGTTAGAGCGGCGGTTAGGGTTAGGATTGGACCAAGGGTTAGGGTTATGTGGAGGGCTAGGGTTAGAGAGGCAGTTAGGGTTAGGATTGGACCTAGGGGTAGGGTTAGGATGAGGGCTAGGGTTAGAGAGACGCTTGGGGTTAGGTTTGGACCTAGGGTTAGGGTTATGTTGAGGGCTAGGGTTAGAGACACAGTTAGGGTTACGATTGGTCCTAGGTTTAGGGTTATGTTGAGGGCTAGGGTTAGAGAGACAGTTAGGGTGATGATTGGACCTAGGGTTAGGGTTATGTTGAGGGCTAGTGTTACAGAGACGGTTAGGGTTAGGATTGTACCTAGGGTTAGGGTTATATTGAGGGCTAGGGTTAGAGAGACGGTTAGGGTTAGGATTGGACCTAGGGTTAGGGTTATGCTGAGGGCTAGGGTTAGAGAGACGGTTAGGGTTAGGATTGGACCTAGGGTTAGGGTTATGTGGAGGGCTAGGGTTAGAGAGGAGGTAAGGGTTAGGATTGGACCTAGGGCTAGGTTTAGGTTGAGGGGTAGGTTTAGAGAGACTGTTAGGGTTAGGATTGGACCTAGGGTTAGGGTTATGTTGAGGGCTAGGGTTCGAGAGACGGTTAGGGTGAGGATTGGACCTAGGGTTAGGTTTATGTTGAGGGTTAGTGTTACAGAGACGGTTAGGGTTAGGATTGGACCTAGGGTTAGAGTTATGTTGAGGGCTAGGGTTAGAGAGACGGTTAGGGTAGGATTGGACCTAGGGTTAGGGTTATGTTGAGGGCTAGGGTTAGAGAGACGGTTAGGGTTCGGATTGGACGTAGGGCTAGGGTGAGGTTGACGGCTAGGTTTACAGAGACTGTTAGGGTTAGGATTGGACCTAGGGTTAGGGTTATGTGGAGGGCTAGGGTTAGAGAGGCGGTTAGGGTTAGGATTGGACCAAGGGTTAAGGTTATGTAGAGGGCTAGGGTTAGAGAGGCAGTTAGGGTTAGGATTGGACCTAGGGCTAGGGTTAGGTTGAGGGCTAGGGTTAGAGAGACGCTTAGGGTTAGGTTTGGACCTACGCTTAGGGTTATGTTGAGGGCTAGGGTTCGAGAGACAGTTAGGGTGAGTATTGGACCTAAGGTTAGGGTTATGTTGAGGGCTAGGGTTAGAGAGACGGTTAGGGTTAGGATTGGACCTAGGGTTAGAGTTATGTTGAGGGCTAGGGTTAGAGAGACGGTTAGGGTTAGGATTGGACCTAGGGTTAGGGTTATGTTGAGGGCTAGGGTTAGAGAGACGGTTAGGGTTCGGATTGGACCTAGGGCTAGGGTGAGGTTGACGGCTAGGTTTACAGAGACTGTTAGGGTTATGATTGGACCTAGGGTTAGGGTTATGTTGAGGGCTAGGGTTAGAGAGACGGTTAGGGTGAGGATTGGAACTAGGTTTAGGGTTATATTGAGGGCTAGGGTTAGAGAGAGGGTTAGGGTTAGGATTGGACCTAGGGCTAGGGTTATGTTGAGGGCTAGGGTTAGAGAGACGGTTAGGGTTATGATTGGTCCTAGGTTTAGGGTTATGTTGAGGGCTAGGGTTAGAGAGACAGTTAGGGTTAGGATTTTACCTAGGGCCAGGGTTAGGTTGAGGGTTAGGGTTAGAAAGACGCTTAGGGTTAGGTTTGGACCTAGGGTTAGGGTTATGTTGAGGGCTAGGGTAAGAGAGACGATTAGGGTGAGGATTGGACCTAGGGTTAGGGTTATGTTGAGGGCTAGGGTTAGAGAGACGGTTAGTGTTAGGATTGGACCTAGGGTTAGAGTTATGTTGAGGGCTAGGGTTAGAGAGACGGTTAGGGTTAGGATTGGACCTAAGGTTAGGGTTATGTTGAGGGCTAGGGTTAGAGAGACGGTTAGGGTTCGGATTGGACCTAGGGCTAGGGTTAGGTTGAGGGCTAGGGTTAGAGAGATGGTTAGGGTTAGGATTGGACCTAGGGTTAGGGTATGTTGAGGGCTAGGGTTAGAGAGACGGTTAGGGTTAGGATTGGACCTAGGGTTAGGGTTATGTTAAGGGCTAGGGATAGAGAGACGGTTAGGGTGAGGATTGGACCTAGGGTTAGGGTTATGTTGAGGGCTAGGGTTAGAGAGACGGTTAGGGTTAGGATTGGACCTAGGGTTAGAGTTATGCTGAGGGCTAGGGTTAGAGAGACGGTTAGGTTTAGGATTGGACCTAGGGTTAGGGTTATGTTGAGGGCGAGGTATAGAGAGACGGTTAGGGTTAGGATTGGACCTAGGGTTAGGGTTATGTTGAGGGCGAGGTTTACAGAGACGGTTAGCGTTAGGATTGGACCTAGGGTTAGGGTTATGTTGAGGGCTAGGGTTAGAGAGACGGTTAGGGTTAGGAATGGACCTAGGGCTAGGGTTAGGTTGAGGGCTAGGTTTAGAGAGACGCTTAGGTTTAGGTTTGGACCTAGGGCTAGGGTTAGGTTGAGGGCTAGGGTTAGAGAGACGGTTAGGGTTAGGATTGGACCTAGGGTTAGGGTTATGTTGAGGGCTAGGGTTAGAGAGACGGTTAGGGTTAGGATTGGACCTAGGGTTAGGGTTATGTTGAGGGCTAGGGATAGAGAGACGGTTAGGGTGAGGATTGGACCTAGGGTTAGGGTTATGTTGAGGGCTAGGGTTAGAGAGACGGTTAGGGTTAGGATTGGCCCTAGGGTTAGAGTTATGCTGAGGGCTAGGGTTAGAGAGACGCTTAGGTTTAGGATTGGACCTAGGGTTAGGGTTATGTTGAGGGCTAGTGTTAGAGAGACGGTTAGGGTTAGGATAGGACCTAGGGTTAGGGTTAGGTTGGGGGCTAGGGTTAGAGAGACGGTTAGGGTTAGGTTTGGACCTAGGGTTAGGGTTATGTTGAGGGCTAGGTTTAGAGAAACGGTTAGGGTAAGGATTGGACCTAGGTTTAGAGTCATGTTGAGGTCTAGGGTTAGAGAGACGGTTAGGGTTAGGATTGGACCTAGGGTTAGGGTTATGTTGAGGGCTAGGGTTAGAGGGACAGGTAGGGTTAGGTTTGGACTTAGGGTTAGGGTTATGTTGAGGGCTAGGGTCAGAGAGGCGGTTAGGGTTAGAATTGGACCTAGGGCTAGGGTTAGGTTGAGGGCTAGGGTTAGAGAGACGGTTAGGGTTAGGATTGGACCTAGGGTTAAGGTTAGGTTGAGGGCTAGGGTTACTAAGACGGTTAGGGTTAGGATTGGACCTAGGGTTAGGGTCAGGTTGAGGGCTTGGGTTAGAGAGAGGGTTAGGGTTAGGATTGGACCTAGGGTTAGGGTTATGTTGAGGGCTAGGGTTAGAGAGACTGTAAGGGTTAGGATTGGACCTAGGGTTAGGGTTATGTTGAGGGCTAGGGTTAGAGAGACTGTAAGGGTTAGGATTGGACGTAGGGTTAGGGTTATGTTGAGGGCTAGTGTTAGAGAGACGGTTAGGGTTAGAATTGGACCTAGGCTTAGGGTTAGGTTGAGGGCTAGGGTTAGAGAGACGGTTAGGGTTTAGGATTGGATATAGGATTAGGGTTATGTTGAGGGCTAGGGTTAGAGAGACGGTTCGGGTTAGGATTGGACCTAGGGTTAGTGTTACGTTGAGGGCTAGGGTTAGAGAGACGGTTAGGGTTAGGATTGGACCTAGGGTTAGGGTTATGTTGAGGGCTAGGTTTAGAGAGACAGTTAGGGTTAGGATTGGACCTAGGGTTAGGGTTAGGGTTAGGGTTATGCTGAGGGCTAGGGTTAGAGTGACGGTTAGAGTTAGGATTGGACCTAGGGTTAGGGTTATGTGGAGGGCTAGGGTTAGAGCGGCGGTTAGGGTTAGGATTGGACCAAGGGTTAGGGTTATGTGGAGGGCTAGGGTTAGAGAGGCAGTTAGGGTTAGGATTGGACCTAGGGCTAGGGTTAGGTTGAGGGCTAGGGTTAGAGAGACGCTTAGGGTTACGTTTGGACCTACGGTGAGGGTTATGTTGAGGGCTAGGGTTAGAGAGACGATTAGGGTGAGGATTTTACCTAGGGTTAGGGTTATGTTGAGGGCTAGGGTTAGAGAGGCTGTTAGGGTTAGGATTGGACCTAGCGTTAGAGTTATGTTGAGGGCTAGGGTTAGAGAGACGGTTAGGGTTAGGATTGGACCTAGGGTTAGGGTTATGTTGAGGGCTAGGGTTAGAGGGACAGTTAGGGTTAGGTTTGGACCTAGGGTTAGGGTTATGTTGAGGGCTAGGCTTAGAGAGACGGTTAGGGTTAGGATTGGACCTAGGGTTAGGGTTATGCTGAGGGCTACGGATAGAGAGACGGTTAGTGTTAGGATTGGACCTAGGGTTAGGGTTATGTGGAGGGCTAGGGTTTGAGAGGTGGTTAGGGTTAGGATTGGACCTATGGCTAGGGTTAGGTTGAGGGCTAGGTTTAGAGAGACTGTTAGGGTTAGGATTGGACCTTGGGTTAGGGTTATGTTGAGGGCTAGGGTTAGAGAGACAGTTAGGGTGATGATTGGACTAGGGTTAGGTTTATGTTGAGGGCTAGGGTTAGAGAGACGGTTAGGATTAGGATTGGACCTAGGGTTAGGGTTATGTTGAGGGCTAGGGTTAGAGAGACGGTTAGGGTTAGGATTGGACCTAGGGTTAGGGTTATGTTGAGGGCTAGGGGTAGAGAGACGGTTAGGGTGAGGATTGGACTAGGGTTAGGTTTATGTTGAGGGCTAGGGTTAGAGAGACGGTTAGGATTAGGATTGGACCTAGGGTTAGAGTTATGCTGAGGGCTAGGGTTAGAGAGACGGTTACGTTTAGGATTGGACCTAGGGTTAGGGTTATGTTGAGGGCTAGTGTTAGAGAGACGTTTAGGGTTAGGATTAGACCTAGGGTTAAGGTTAGGTTGAGGGCTAGGGTTAGAGAGACGGTTAGGGTTAGGATTGGCCCTAGGGTTAGGGTTATGTTGAGGGGTAGGGTTAGAGAGACGGTTAGGGTTAGGATTGGACCTAGGGTTAGGGTTATGTTGAGGGCTAGGGTTAGAGAGACGGTTAGGGTTAGGATTGGACCTAGGGTTAGGGTTAGGTTGAGGGCTAGGGTTAGAGAGACGGTTAGGGTTTAGGATTGGACCTAGGGTTAGGGTTATGTTGAGGACTAGGGTTAGAGAGACGGTTAGGGTTAGGATTGGACCTAGGGTTAGGGTTGTGTTGGGGGCTAGGTTTAGAGAGACGGTTAGGGTTAGGATTCGACCTAGGGTTAGTGTTAGGTTGAGGGCTCGGGTTAGAGAGACGGTTAGGGTTACGATTGGTTCTAGGTTTAGGGATATGTTGAGGGCTAGGTTTAGAGAGACAGTTAGGGTTAGGATTGAACCTAGGGTTAGGGTTATGTTGAGGGCTAGGCTTAGAGAGACGGTTACTGTTAGGATTGGACGTAGGGTTAGGGTTATGTTGAGTGCTAGGGTTAGAGAGACGGTTAGGGTGAGGATTGGACCTAGGGTTAGGGTTATCTTGAGGGCTAGGGTTAGAGAGACGGTTGGGGTAAGGATTGGACCTAGGGTTAGAGTTATGTTGAGGTCTAGGGTTAGAGAGACGGTTAGGGTTAGGATTGGACCTAGGGTTAGGGTTATGTTGAGGGCTAGGGTTAGAGAGACTGTTAGGGTTAGGATTGGACCTAGGGTTAGGGTTATGTTGAGGGCTAGGGTTAGAGAGACAGTTAGGGTGATGATTGGACCTAGGGTTAGTGTTATGTTGAGGGCTAGTGTTACAGAGACGGTTAGGGTTAGGATTGGACCTAGGGTTAGGGTTATGTTGAGGGCTAGGGTTAGAGAGACGGTTAGGGTTAGGATTGGACCTAGGGTTAGGGTTATGTTGAGGGCTAGGTTTAGAGAGACGGTTAGGGTTAAGATTGGACCTAGGGTTAGGGTTATGCTGAGGGCTAGGGTTAGAGAGACGGTTAGGGTTAGGATGGGACCTAGGGTTAGGGTTATGTGGAGGGCTAGAGTTAGATAGGCGGTTAGGGTTAGGATTGGACCAAGGGTTAGGGTTATGTTGAGGGCTAGGGTTAGAGAGGCAGTTAGGGTTAGGTTTGGACTTAGGGTTAGGGTTATATTGAGGGCTAGGGTTAGAGAGAGGGTTAGGGTTAGGATTGGACCTAGGGCTAGGGTTAGGTTGAGGGCTAGGGTTAGAGAGACTGTTAGGGTTAGGATTTGACCTAGGGTTAGGGTTATGTTGAGGGCTAGGGTTAGAGAGACGGTTAGGGTGAGGATTGGACCTAGGTTTACGGTTATGTTGAGGGCTAGGGTTAGAGAGACGGTTAGGGTTAGGATTGGACCTAGGGTTACAGGTATGCTGAGGGCTAGGGTTAGAGAGACGGTTAGGGTTAGGATTGGACCTAGGGTTAGGGTTATGTTGAGGGCTAGGGTTAGAGAGACGGTTAGGGTTAGGATTGGACCTAGGGTTAGGGTTATGTTGAGGGCTAGGGTTAGAGAGACGGTTAGGGTTACGATTGGTTCTAGGTTTAGGGTTATGTTGAGGGCTAGGTTTAGAGAGACAGTTAGGGTTAGGATTGGACCTAGGGTTAGGGTTATGTTGAGGGCTAGGCTTAGAGAGACGGTTAGGGTTAGGATTGGACCTAGGGCTAGGGTTAGGTTGAGAGCTAGGTTTAGAGAGACTGTTAGGGTTAGGATTGGACCTAGGGTTAGGGTTATGTTGAGGGCTAGGGAGAGAGACACAGTGAGGGTAATGAATGGACCTAGGGTTAGGCTTATGTTGAGGGCTAGTGTTACAGAGACGGTTAGGGTTAGGATTGGACCTAGGGTTAGGGTTATGTTGAGGGCTAGGGTTAGAGAGACGGTTAGGGTTAGGATTGGACCTAGGGTTAGGGTTATGTTGAGGGCTAGGTTTAGAGAGACGGTTAGGGTTAAGATTGGACCTAGGGTTAGGGTTATGCTGAGGGCTAGGGTTAGAGAGACGGTTAGGGTTAGGATTGGACCTAGGGTTAGTGTTATGTGGAAAGCTAGGGTTAGATAGGCGGTTAGGGTTAGGATTGGACCAAGGGTTAGGGTTATGTGGAGGGCTAGGGTTAGAGAGGCAGTTAGGGTTAGGATTGGACCTAGGGCTAGGGTTAGGTTGAGAGCTAGGGTTAGAGAGGCAGTTAGGGTTACGATTGGTCCTAGGTTTAGGGTTATGTTGAGGGCTAGGGTTAGAGAGACAGTTAGGGTTAGGATTGGACCTAGGTTTAGGGTTAGGGTTAGGGTCATGCTGAGAGCTAGGGTTAGAGAGACGGTTAGCGTTAGGATTGGACCTAGGGTTAGGGTTATGAGGAGGGCTAGGGATAGAGAGGCGGTTAGGGTTAGGATTGGACCAAGGGTTAGGGTTATGTGGAGGGCTAGGGTTAGAGAGGCAGTTAGGGTTAGGATTGGACCTAGGGCTAGGGTTAGGTTGAGGGCTAGGATTAGAGAGACGCTTAGGGTTAGGTTTGGACCTAGGGTTAGGGTTATGTTGACGGCTAGGATTAGAGAGACGGTTAGGGTTATGATTGGTCCTAGGTTTAGTGTTTTGTTGAGGGCTAGGGTTAGAGAAACAGTTAGGGTTAGGATAGGACCTAGGGCTAGGGTTAGGTTGAGGACTAGGGTTAGAGAGACACTTAGGGTTATGTTTGGTCCTAGGGTTAGGGTTATGTTGAGGGCTAGGGTTAGAGAGACGATTAGGGTGAGGATTGGACCTAGGGTTAGGGTTATGTTGAGGGCTAGGGTTAGAGAGACGGTTAGGGTTAGGATTGGACCTAGGGTTAGAGTTATGTTGAGGGCTAGGGTTAGAGAGACGATTAGGGTTAGGATTGGACCTAAGGTTAGGGTTATGTTGAGGGCTAGGGTTAGAGAGACGGTTAGGGTTAGGATTGGACCTAGGGTTAGTGTTATGTGGAAAGCTAGGGTTAGATAGGCAGTTAGGGTTAGGATTGGACCAAGGGTTAGGGTTATGTGGAGGGCTAGGGTTAGAGAGGCAGTTAGGGTTAGGATTGGACCTAGGGCTAGGGTTAGGTTGAGAGCTAGGGTTAGAGAGGCAGTTAGGGTTACGATTGGTCCTAGGTTTAGGGTTATGTTGAGGGCTAGGGTTAGAGAGACAGTTAGGGTTAGGATTGGACCTAGGGTTAGGGTTATGTTGAGGGCTAGGCTTAGAGGGACGGTTAGGGTTAGGATTGGACCTAGGGTTAGGGTTATGTTGAGGGCTAGGGTTAGAGAGACGGTTAGCGTTAGGATTGGACGTAGGGTTAGGTTTATGCTGAGGGCTAGGGTTAGAGAGACGGTTAGGGTTAGGATTGGACCTAGGGTTAGGGTTATGTTGAGGGCTAGGGTTAGAGAGGCAGTTAGGGTTAGGATTGGACCAAGGGTTAGGGTTATGTGGAGGGCTAGGGTTAGAGAGGCAGTTAGGGTTAGGATTGGACCTATGGCTAGGGTTAGGTTGAGGGCTAGATTTAGAGAGACTGTTAGGGTTAGGATTGGACCTAGGGTTAAGGTTATGTTGAGGGCTAGGGTTAGAGAGACAGTTAGGGTGATGATTGGACCTAGGGTTAGGGTTATGTTGAGGGCTAGTGTTACAGAGACGGTTAGGGTTAGGATTGGACCTAGGGTTAGGGTTATGTTGAGGGCTAGGGTTAGAGATCCGGTTAGGGTTACGATTGGACCTAGGGTTAGGGTTATGTTGAGCCCTAGGTTTAGAGAGAGGGTTAGGGTTAAGATTGGACCTAGGGTTAGGGTTATGCTGAGGGCTAGGGTTAGAGAGACGGTTAGGGTTAGGATTGGACCTAGGGTTAGGGTTATGTGGAGGGCTAGGTTTAGATGGGCGGTTAGGGTTAGGATTGGACCAAGGGTTAGGGTTATGTTGAGGGCTAGCGTTAGAGAGGCAGTTAGGGTTAGGATTGGAGCTAGGGCTAGGGTTAGGTTGAGGGCTAGGGTTAGAGAGACGCTTAGGGTTAGTTTTGGACTTAGGGTTAGGGTTATGTTGAGGGCTAGGGTTAGAGAGACGGTTAGGGTGAGGATTGGACCTAGGGTTAGGGTTATGTTGAGGGCTAGGGTTAGAGAGACAGTTAGGGTTAGGATTGGACCTAGGATTAGGGTTATGTTGAGGGCTAGGGTTAGAGAGACGGTTAGGGTTAGGATTGGACCTAGGGCTAGGGTTAGGTTGAGGGCTAGGTTTAGAGAGACGCTTAGGGTTAGGTTTGGACCTAGGGCTAGGGTTAGGTTGAGGGCTAGGGTTAGAGAGACGGTTAGGGTTAGGATTGGACCTAGGGCTAGGGTTAGGTTGAGGGCTAGGGTTAGAGAGACGCTTAGGGTTAGGTTTGGACCTAGGGCTAGGGTTAGGTTGAGGGCTAGGGTTAGAGAGACGCTTAGGGTTAGGTTTGGACCTAGGGCTAGGGTTAGGTTGAGGGCTAGGGTTAGAGAGACGGTTAGGGTTAGGATTGGACCTAGGGTTAGGGTTATGTTGAGGGCTAGGGTTAGAGAGACGGTTAGGGTTAGGATTGGACCTAGGGTTAGGGTTATGTTGAGGGCTAGGTTTAGAGAGACGGTTAGGGTGAGGATTGGACCTAGGGTTAGTGTTATGTTGAGGGCTAGGGTTAGAGAGACGGTTAGGGTTAGGATTGGACCTAGGGTTAGAGTTATGCTGAGGGCTAGGGTTAGAGAGATGGTTAGGGTTAGGATTGGACCTAGGGTTAGGGTTATGTTGAGGGCTAGGGTTAGAGAGACCGTTAGGTTTAGGATTGGACCTAGGGTTAGGGTTATGTTGAGGGCTAGGGTTAGAGAGACAGTTAGGGTTAGGATTGGACCTAGGATTAGGGTTATGTTGAGGGCTAGGGTTAGAGAGACAGGGTGATGATTGGACCTAGGGTTAGGCTTATGTTGAGGGCTAGTGTTACAGAGACGGTTAGGGTTAGGATTGGACCTAGGGTTAGTGTTATGTTGAGGGCTAGGGTTAGAGAGACGGTTAGTTTTAGGATTGGACCTAGGCTTAGGGTTATGTGGAGGGCTAGGGTTAGAGCGGCGGTTAGGGTTAGGATTGGACCAAGGGTTAGGGTTATGTGGAGGGCTAGGGTTAGAGAGGCAGTTAGGGTTAGGATTGGACCTAGGGCTAGGGTTAGGATGAGGGCTAGGGTTAGAGAGACGCTTGGGGTTAGGTTTGGACCTAGGGTTAGGGTTATGTTGAGGGCTAGGGTTAGAGACACAGTTAGGGTTACGATTGGTCCTAGGTTTAGGGTTATGTTGAGGGCTAGGGTTAGAGAGACAGTTAGGGTGATGATTGGACCTAGGGTTAGGGTTATGTTGAGGGCTAGTGTTACAGAGACGGTTAGGGTTAGGATTGGACCTAGGGTTAGGGTTATGTTGAGGGCTAGGGTTAGAGAGACGGTTAGGGTTAGGATTGGACCTAGGGTTAGGGTTATGCTGAGGGCTAGGGTTAGAGAGACGGTTAGGGTTAGGATTGGACCTAGGGTTAGGGTTATGTGGAGGGCTAGGGTTAGAGAGGAGGTAAGGGTTAGGATTGGACCTAGGGCTAGGTTTAGGTTGAGGGCTAGGTTTAGAGAGACTATTAGGGTTAGGATTGGACCTAGGGTTAGGGTTATGTTGAGGGCTAGGGTTCGAGAGACGGTTAGGGTGAGGATTGGACCTAGGGTTAGGGTTATGTTGAGGGCTAGGTTTAGAGAGACGGTTAGGGTTAAGATTGGACCTAGGGTTAGGGTTATGCTGAGGGCTAGGTTTAGAGACGGTTAGGGTTAAGATTGGACCTAGGGTTAGGGTTATGTTGAGGGCTAGGGTTAGAGACGGTTAGGGTTAGGATTGGACCTAGGGTTAGGGTTATGTGGAGGGCTAGGGTTAGAGAGGCGGTTAGGGTTAGGATTGGACCAAGGGTTAAGGTTATGTAGAGGGCTATGGTTAGAGAGGCAGTTAGGGTTAGGATTGGACCTCGGGCTAGGGTTAGGTTGAGGGCTAGGGTTAGAGAGACGCTTAGGGTTAGGTTTGGACCTACGGTTAGGGTTATGTTGAGGGCTAGGGTTCGAGAGACAGTTAGGGTGAGGATTGGACCTAAGGTTAGGGTTATGTTGAGGGCTAGGGTTAGAGAGACGGTTAGGGTTAGGATTGGACCTAGGGTTAGAGTTATGTTGAGGGCTAGGGTTAGAGAGACGGTTAGGGTTAGGATTGGACCTAGGGTTAGGGTTATGTTGAGGGCCAGGGTTAGAGAGACGGTTAGGGTTCGGATTGGACCTAGGGCTAGGGTGAGGTTGACGGCTTGGTTTACAGAGACTGTTAGGGTTAGGATTGGACCTAGGGTTAGGGTTATGTTGAGGGCTAGGGTTAGAGAGACGGTTAGGGTGAGGATTGGACCTAGGTTTAGGGTTATATTGAGGGCTAGGGATAGAGAGAGGGTTAGGGTTAGGATTGGACCTAGGGCTAGGGTTAGGTTGAGGGCTAGGTTTAGAGAGACGGTTAGGGTTAGGATTTGACCTAGGGTTAGGTTTATGTTGAGGGCTAGGTTTAGAGAGACGGTTAGGGTGAGGATTGGACCTAGGGTTAGGGTTATGGGGAGGGCTAGGGTTAGAGAGACGGTTAGGGTTAGGATTGGACCTAGGGTTAGAGTTATGCTGAGGGCTAGGGTTAGAGAGATGGTTAGGGTTAGGATTGGACCTAGGGTTAGGGTTATGTTGAGGGCTAGGGTTAGAGAGACGGTTAGGGTTAGGATTGGACCCAGGGTTACGGTTATGTTGAGGGCTAGGGTTAGAGAGACGGTTAGGGTTAGGATTGGACCTAGGGTTATGGTTAGGTTGAGGGCTAGGGTTAGAGAGAGGGTTAGGGTTAGGATTGGACCTAGGGTTAGGGTTATGTTGAGGGCTAGGGTTAGAGAGACGGTAAGGGTTAGGATTGGACCTAGGGTTAGGGTTATGTTGAGGGCTAGTGTTAGAGAGATGGTTAGGGTTAGGATTGGACCTAGGCTTAGGGTTAGGTTGAGGGCTAAGGTTAGAGAGACGGTTAGGGTTAGGATTGGACCTAGGGTTAGTGTTATGTTGAGGGCTAAGGTTAGAGAGACGGTTAGGGTTAGGATTGGACCTAGGGTTATGGTTATGTTGAGGGCTAGGGTTAGAGAGACAGTTAGGGTTACGATTGGTCCCAGTTTTAGGTTTATTTTGAGGGCTAGGGTTAGAGAGACAGTTAGGGTTAGGATTGGACCTAGGGTTAGGGTTAGGGTTAGGGTTATGCTGAGGGCTAGGGTTAGAGAGACGGTTAGCGTTAGGATTGGACCTAGGGTTAGGGTTATGAGGCGGGCTAGGGATAGAGAGGCGGTTAGGGTTAGGATTGGACCAAGGGTTAGGGTTATGTGGAGGGCGAGGGTTAGAGAGGCAGTTAGGGTTAGGATTGGACCTAGGGCTAGGGTTAGGTTGAGGGCTAGGATTAGAGACACGCTTAGGGTTAGGTTTGGACCTAGGGTTAGGGTTATGTTGAGGGCTAGGGTTAGAGAGACGGTTAGGGTTATGATTGGTCCTAGGTTTAGGGTTATGTTGAGGGCTAGGGTTAGAGAGACAGTTAGGGTTAGGATTGGACCTAGGGCTAGGGTTAGGTTGAGGGCTAGGGTTAGAAAGACGCTTAGGGTTAGGTTTGGACCTAGGGTTAGGGTTATGTTGAGGGCTAGGGTAAGAGAGACGATTAGGGTGAGGATTGGACCTAGGGTTAGGGTTATGTTGAGGGCTAGGGTTAGAGAGACGGTTAGTGTTAGGATTGGACCTAGGGTTAGAGTTATGTTGAGGGCTAGGGTTAGAGAGACGGTTAGGGTTAGGATTGGACCTAAGGTTAGGGTTATGTTGAGGGCTAGGGTTAGAGAGACGGTTAGGGTTCGGATTGGACCTAGGGCTAGGGTTAGGTTGAGGGCTAGGGTTAGAGAGATGGTTAGGGTTAGGATTGGACCTAGGGTTAGGGTATGTTGAGGGCTAGGGTTAGAGAGACGGTTAGGGTTAGGATTGGACCTAGGGTTAGGGTTATGTTGAGGGCTAGGGATAGAGAGACGGTTAGGGTGAGGATTGGACCTAGGGTTAGGGTTATGTTGAGGGCTAGGGTTAGAGAGACGGTTAGGGTTAGGATTGGACCTAGGGTTAGAGTTATGCTGAGGGCTAGGGTTAGAGAGACGGTTAGGTTTAGGATTGGACCTAGGGTTAGGGTTATGTTGAGGGCGAGGTATAGAGAGACGGTTAGGGTTAGGATTGGACCTAGGGTTAGGGTTATGTTGAGGGCGAGGTTTACAGAGACGGTTAGGGTTAGGATTGGACCTAGGGTTAGGGTTATGTTGAGGGCTAGGGTTAGAGAGACGGTTAGGGTTAGGATTGGACCTAGGGCTAGGGTTAGGTTGAGGGCTAGGTTTAGAGAGACGCTTAGGGTTAGGTTTGGACCTAGGGCTAGGGTTAGGTTGAGGGCTAGGGTTAGAGAGACGGTTAGGGTTAGGATTGGACCTATGGTTAGGGTTATGTTGAGGGCTAGGGTTAGAGAGACGGTTAGGGTTAGGATTGGACCTAGGGTTTGGGTTATGTTGAGGGCTAGGGATAGAGAGACGGTTAGGGTGAGGATTGGACCTAGGGTTAGGGTTATGTTGAGGGCTAGGGTTAGAGAGACGGTTAGGGTTAGGATTGGCCCTAGGGTTAGAGTTATGCTGAGGGCTAGGGTTAGAGAGACGGTTAGGTTTAGGATTCGAACTAGGGTTAGGATTATGTTGAAGGCTAGTGTTAGAGAGACGGTTAGGGTTAGGATAGGACCTAGGGTTAGGGTTAGGTTGGGGGCTAGGGTTAGAGAGACGGTTAGGGTTAGGTTTGGACCTAGGGTTAGGGTTATGTTGAGGGCTAGGTTTAGAGAAACGGTTAGGGTAAGGATTGGACCTAGGTTTAGAGTCATGTTGAGGTCTAGGGTTAGAGAGACGGTTAGGGTTAGGATTGGACCTAGGGTTAGGGTTATGTTGAGGGCTAGGTTTAGAGGGACAGGTAGGGTTAGGTTTGGACTTAGGGTTAGGGTTATGTTGAGGGCTAGGGTTAGAGAGGCGGTTAGGGTTAGGATTGGACCTAGGGCTAGGGTTAGGTTGAGGGCTAGGTTTAGAGAGACTGTTAGGGTTAGGATTGGACCTAGGGTTAGGGTTATGTTGAGGGCTAGGGTTAGAGAGACAGGGTGATGATTGGACCTAGGGTTAGGGTTATGTTGAGGGCTAGTGTTACAGAGACGGTTAGGGTTAGGATTGGACCTAGGGTTAGGGTTATGTTGAGGGCTAGGGTTAGAGAGACGGTTAGGGTTAGGATTGAACCTAGGCTTAGGGTTATGTGGAGGGCTAGGGTTAGAGAGGCAGTTAGGGTTAGGATTGGACCTAGGGCTAGGGTTAGGATGAGGGCTAGGTTTAGAGAGACGCTTGGGGTTAGGTTTGGACCTAGGGTTAGGGTTATGTTGATAGCTAGGGTTAGAGACACAGTTAGGGTTACGATTGGTCCTAGGTTTAGTGTTATGTTGAGGGCTAGGGTTAGAGAGACAGTTAGGGTGATGAGTGGACCTAGGGTTAGGGTTATGTTGAGGGCTAGTGTTACAGAGACGGTTAGGGTTAGGATTGGACCTAGGGTTAGGGTTATGTTGAGGGCTAGGGTTAGAGAGACGGTTAGGGTTAGGATTGGACCTAGGGTTAGGGTTATGCTGAGGGCTAGGGTTAGAGAGACGGTTAGGGTTAGGATTGGACCTAGGGTTAGGGTTATGTGGAGGGCTAGGGTTAGAGAGGAGGTAAGGGTTAGGATTGGACCTAGGGCTAGGTTTAGGTTGAGGGCTAGGTTTAGAGAGACTGTTAGGGTTAGGATTGGACCTAGGGTTAGGGTTATGTTGAGGGCTAGGGTTCGAGAGACGGTTAGGGTGAGGATTGGACCTAGGGTTAGGTTTATGTTGAGGGTTAGTGTTACAGAGACGGTTAGGGTTAGGATTGGACCTAGGGTTAGGGTTATGTTGAGGGCTAGGGTTAGAGACGGTTAGGGATAGGATTGGACCTAGGGTTAGGGTTATGTTGAGGGCTAGGTTTAGAGAGACGGTTAGGGTTAAGATTGGACCTAGGGTTAGGGTTATGCTGAGGGCTAGGTTTAGAGCGACTGTTAGGGTTAGGATTGGACCTAGGGTTAGGGTTATGTGGAGGGCTAGGGTTAGAGAGGCGGTTAGGGTTAGGATTGGACCAAGGGTTAAGGTTATGTAGAGGGCTAGGGTTAGAGAGGCAGTTAGGGTTAGGATTGGACCTAGGGCTAGGGTTAGGTTGAGGGCTAGGGTTAGAGAGACGCTTAGGGTTAGGTTTGGACCTACGGTTAGGGTTATGTTGAGGGCTAGGGTTCGAGAGACAGTTAGGGTGAGGATTGGACCTAAGGTTAGGGTTATGTTGAGGGCTAGGGTTAGAGAGACGGTTAGGGTTAGGATTGGACCTAGGGTTAGAGTTATGTTGAGGGCTAGGGTTAGAGAGACGGTTAGGGTTAGGATTGGACCTAGGGTTAGGGTTATGTTGAGGGCTAGGGTTAGAGAGACGGTTAGGGTGAGGATTGGACCTAGGTTTAGGGTTATATTGAGGGCTAGGGTTAGAGAGAGGGTTAGGGTTAGGATTGGACCTAGGGCTAGGGTTAGGTTGAGGGCTAGGGTTAGAGAGACGGTTAGGGTTAGGATTTGACCTAAGGTTAGGGTTATGTTGAGGGCTAGGTTTAGAGAGACGGTTAGGGTGAGGATTTGACCTAGGTTTAGGGTTATGTTGAGGGCTAGGGTTAGAGAGACGGTTAGGGTGAGGATTGGACCTAGGTTTAGGGTTATATTGAGGGCTAGGCTTAGAGAGAGGGTTAGGGTTAGGATTGGACCTAGGGCTAGGGTTAGGTTGAGGGCTAGGGTTAGAGAGACGGTTAGGGTCAGGATTTGACCTAGGGTTAGGGTTATGTTGAGGGCTAGGTTTAGAGAGACGGTTAGGGTGAGGATTGGACCTAGGGTTAGGGTTATGTGGAGGGCTAGGGTTAGAGAGAGGGTTAGGGTTAGGATTGGACCTAGGGTTAGAGTTATGCTGATGGCTAGTGTTAGAGAGATGGTTAGGGTTAGGATTGGACCTAGGGTTAGGGTTATGTTGAGGGCTAGGGTTAGAGAGACGGTTAGGGTTCGGATTGGACCTAGGGCTAGGGTGAGGTTGACGGCTAGGTTTACAGAGACTGTTAGGGTTAGGATTGGACCTAGGGTTAGGGTTATGTTGAGGGCTAGGGTTAGAGAGACGGTTAGGGTGAGGATTGGACCTAGGTTTAGGGTTATATTGAGGGCTAGGGTTAGAGAGAGGGTTAGGGTTAGGATTGGACCTAGGGCTAGGGTTAGGTTGAGGGCTAGGGTTAGAGAGACGGTTAGGGTTAGGATTTGACCTAGGGTTAGGGTTATGTTGAGGGCTAGGTTTAGAGAGACGGTTAGGGTGAGGATTGGACCTAGGGTTAGGGTTATGTGGAGGGCTAGGGTTAGAGAGACGGTTAGGGTTAGGATTGGACCTAGGGTTAGAGTTATGCTGAGGGCTAGGGTTAGAGAGATGGTTAGGGTTAGGATTGGACCTAGGGTTAGGGTTATGTTGAGGGCTAGGGTTAGAGAGACGGTTAGGGTTAGGATTGGACCCAGGGTTACGGTTATGTTGAGGGCTAGGGTTAGAGAGACGGTTAGGGTTAGGATTGGACCTAGGGTTATGGTTAGGTTGAGGGCTAGGGTTAGAGAGAGGGTTAGGGTTAGGATTGGACCTAGGGTTAGGGTTATGTTGAGGTCTAGGGTTAGAGAGACGGTAAGGGTTAGGATTGGACCTAGGGTTAGGGTTATGTTGAGGGCTAGTGTTAGAGAGATGGTTAGGGTTAGGATTGGACCTAGGCTTAGGGTTAGGTTGAGGGCTAGGGTTAGAGAGATGGTTAGGGTTTAGGATTGGACCTAGGGTTAGGGTTATGTTGAGGGCTAGGGTTAGAGAGACGGTTAGGGTTAGGATTGGACCTAGGGTTAGAGTTATGCTGAGGGCTAGGGTTAGAGAGACGGTTAGGGTTAGGGTTGGACCTAGGGTTAGGGTTATGTTGAGGGCTAGGGTTAGAGAGACGGTTAGGGTTAGGATTGGACCCAGGGTTAGGGTAATGTTGAGGGCTAGGGTTAGAGAGACGGTTAGGGTTAGGATTGGACCTAGGGTTAGGGTTAGGGTTAGGGTTATGCTGAGGGCTAGGGTTAGAGAGACGGTTAGCGTTAGGATTGGACCTAGGGTTAGGGTTATGAGGAGGGCTAGGGATAGAGAGGCGGTTAGGGTTAGGATTGGACCAAGGGTTAGGGTTATGTGGAGGGCGAGGGTTAGAGAGGCAGTTAGGGTTAGGATTGGACCTAGGGCTAGGGTTAGGTTGAGGGCTAGGATTAGAGAGACGCTTAGGGTTAGGTTTGGACCTAGGGTTAGGGTTATGTTGAGGCCTAGGGTTAGAGAGACGGTTAGGGTTATGATTGGTCCTAGGTTTAGGGTTATGTTGAGGGCTAGGGTTAGAGAGACGGTTAGGGTTAGGATTGGACCTAGGGTTAGGGTTATGTGGAGGGCTAGGGTTAGAGAGGAGGTAAGGGTTAGGATTGGACCTAGGGCTAGGTTTAGGTTGAGGGCTAGGTTTAGAGAGACTGTTAGGGTTAGGATTGGACCTAGGGTTAGGGTTATGTTGAGGGCTAGGGTTCGAGAGACGGTTAGGGTGAGGATTGGACCTAGGGTTAGGTTTATGTTGAGGGTTAGTGTTACAGAGACGGTTAGGGTTAGGATTGGACCTAGGGTTAGGGTTATGTTGAGGGCTAGGGTTAGAGACGGTTAGGGATAGGATTGGACCTAGGGTTAGGGTTATGTTGAGGGCTAGGTTTAGAGAGACGGTTAGGGTTAAGATTGGACCTAGGGTTAGGGTTATGCTGAGGGCTAGGTTTAGAGCGACTGTTAGGGTTAGGATTGGACCTAGGGTTAGGGTTATGTGGAGGGCTAGGGTTAGAGAGGCGGTTAGGGTTAGGATTGGACCAAGGGTTAAGGTTATGTAGAGGGCTAGGGTTAGAGAGGCAGTTAGGGTTAGGATTGGACCTAGGGCTAGGGTTAGGTTGAGGGCTAGGGTTAGAGAGACGCTTAGGGTTAGGTTTGGACCTACGGTTAGGGTTATGTTGAGGGCTAGGGTTCGAGAGACAGTTAGGGTGAGGATTGGACCTAAGGTTAGGGTTATGTTGAGGGCTAGGGTTAGAGAGACGGTTAGGGTTAGGATTGGACCTAGGGTTAGAGTTATGTTGAGGGCTAGGGTTAGAGAGACGGTTAGGGTTAGGATTGGACCTAGGGTTAGGGTTATGTTGAGGGCTAGGGTTAGAGAGACGGTTAGGGTGAGGATTGGACCTAGGTTTAGGGTTATATTGAGGGCTAGGGTTAGAGAGAGGGTTAGGGTTAGGATTGGACCTAGGGCTAGGGTTAGGTTGAGGGCTAGGTTTAGAGAGACGGTTAGGGTTAGGATTTGACCTAAGGTTAGGGTTATGTTGAGGGCTAGGTTTAGAGAGACGGTTAGGGTGAGGATTTGACCTAGGGTTAGGGTTATGTTGAGGGCTAGGGTTATAGAGACGGTTAGGGTGAGGATTGGACCTAGGTTTAGGGTTATATTGAGGGCTAGGCTTAGAGAGAGGGTTAGGGTTAGGATTGGACCTAGGGCTAGGGTTAGGTTGAGGGCTAGGGTTAGAGAGACGGTTAGGGTCAGGATTTGACCTAGGGTTAGGGTTATGTTGAGGGCTAGGTTTAGAGAGACGGTTAGGGTGAGGATTGGACCTAGGGTTAGGGTTATGTGGAGGGCTAGGGTTAGAGAGACGGTTAGGGTTAGGATTGGACCTAGGGTTAGAGTTATGCTGAGGGCTAGTGTTAGAGAGATGGTTAGGGTTAGGATTGGACCTAGGGTTAGGGTTATGTTGAGGGCTAGGGTTAGAGAGACGGTTAGGGTTCGGATTGGACCTAGGACTAGGGTGAGGTTGACGGCTAGGTTTACAGAGACTGTTAGGGTTAGGATTGGACCTAGGGTTAGGGTTATGTTGAGGGCTAGGGTTAGAGAGACGGTTAGGGTGAGGATTGGACCTAGGTTTAGGGTTATATTGAGGGCTAGGGTTAGAGAGAGGGTTAGGGTTAGGATTGGACCTAGGGCTAGGGTTAGGTTGAGGGCTAGGGTTAGAGAGACGGTTAGGGTTAGGATTTGACCTAGGGTTAGGGTTATGTTGAGGGCTAGGTTTAGAGAGACGGTTAGGGTGAGGATTGGACCTAGGGTTAGGGTTATGTGGAGGGCTAGGGTTAGAGAGACGGTTAGGGTTAGGATTGGACCTAGGGTTAGAGTTATGCTGAGGGCTAGGGTTAGAGAGATGGTTAGGGTTCGGATTGGACCTAGGGTTAGGGTTATGTTGAGGGCTAGGGTTAGAGAGACGGTTAGGGTTAGGATTGGACCCAGGGTTACGGTTATGTTGAGGGCTAGGGTTAGAGAGACGGTTAGGGTTAGGATTGGACCTAGGGTTATGGTTAGGTTGAGGGCTAGGGTTAGAGAGAGGGTTAGGGTTAGGATTGGACCTAGGGTTAGGGTTATGTTGAGGTCTAGGGTTAGAGAGACGGTAAGGGTTAGGATAGGACCTAGGGTTAGGGTTATGTTGAGGGCTAGTGTTAGAGAGATGGTTAGGGTTAGGATTGGACCTAGGCTTAGGGTTAGGTTGAGGGCTAGGGTTAGAGAGATGGTTAGGGTTTAGGATTGGACCTAGGGTTAGGGTTATGTTGAGGGCTAGGGTTAGAGAGACGGTTAGGGTTAGGATTGGACCTAGGGTTAGAGTTATGCTGAGGGCTAGGGTTAGAGAGACGGTTAGGGTTAGGGTTGGACCTAGGGTTAGGGTTATGTTGAGGGCTAGGGTTAGAGAGACGGTTAGGGTTAGGATTGGACCCAGGGTTAGGGTTATGTTGAGGGCTAGGGTTAGAGAGACGGTTAGGGTTAGGATTGGACCTAGGGTTAGGGTTAGGGTTAGGGTTATGCTGAGGGCTAGGGTTAGAGAGACGGTTAGCGTTAGGATTGGACCTAGGGTTAGGGTTATGAGGAGGGCTAGGGATAGAGAGACGGTTAGGGTTAGGATTGGACCAAGGGTTAGGGTTATGTGGAGGGCGAGGGTTAGAGAGGCAGTTAGGGTTAGGATTGGACCTAGGGCTAGGGTTAGGTTGAGGGCTAGGATTAGAGAGACGCTTAGGGTTAGGTTTGGACCTAGGGTTAGGGTTATGTTGAGGGCTAGGGTTAGAGAGACGGTTAGGGTTATGATTGGTCCTAGGTTTAGGGTTATGTTGAGGGCTAGGGTTAGAGAGACAGTTAGGGTTAGGATTGGACCTAGGGCTAGGGTTAGGTTGAGGGCTAGGGTTAGAAAGACGCTTAGGGTTAGGTTTGGACCTAGGGTTAGGGTTATGTTGAGGGCTAGGGTAAGAGAGACGATTAGGGTGAGGATTGGACCTAGGGTTAGGGTTATGTTGAGGGCTAGGGTTAGAGAGACGGTTAGTGTTAGGATTGGACCTAGGGTTAGAGTTATGTTGAGGGCTAGGGTTAGAGAGACGGTTAGGGTTAGGATTGGACCTAAGGTTAGGGTTATGTTGAGGGCTAGGGTTAGAGAGACGGTTAGGGTTCGGATTGGACCTAGGGCTAGGGTTAGGTTGAGGGCTAGGGTTAGAGAGATGGTTAGGGTTAGGATTGGACCTAGGGTTAGTGTATGTTGAGGGCTAGGGTTAGAGAGACGGTTAGGGTTAGGATTGGACCTAGGGTTAGGGTTATGTTGAGGGCTAGGGATAGAGAGACGGTTAGGGTGAGGATTGGACCTAGGGTTAGGGTTATGTTGAGGGCTAGGGTTAGAGAGAGGGTTAGGGTTAGGATTGGCCCTAGGGTTAGAGGTATGCTGAGGGCTAGGGTTAGAGAGACGGTTAGGTTTAGGATTGGACCTAGTGTTAGGGTTATGTTGAGGGCTAGTGTTAGAGAGACGGTTAGGGTTAGGATAGGACCTAGGGTTAGGGTTAGGTTGGGGGCTAGGGTTAGAGAGACGGTTAGGGTTAGGTTTGGACCTAGGGTTAGGGTTATGTTGAGGGCTAGGTTTAGAGAAACGGTTAGGGTAAGGATTGGACCTAGGTTTAGAGTCATGTTGAGGTCTAGGGTTAGAGAGACGGTTAGGGTTAGGATTGGACCTAGGGTTAGGGTTATGTTGAGGCCTAGGGTTAGAGGGACAGGTAGGGTTAGGTTTGGACTTAGGGTTAGGGTTATGTTGAGGGCTAGGGTTAGAGAGGCGGTTAGGGTTAGGATTGGACCTAGGGCTAGGGTTAGGTTGAGGGCTAGGTTTAGAGAGACTGTTAGGGTTAGGATTGGACCTAGGGTTAGGGTTATGTTGAGGGCTAGGGTTAGAGAGACAGGGTGATGATTGGACCTATGGTTAGGGTTATGTTGAGGGCTAGTGTTACAGAGACGGTTAGGGTTAGGATTGGACCTAGGCTTAGGGTTATGTGGAGGGCTAGGGTTAGAGCGGCGGTTAGGGTTAGGATTGGACCAAGGGTTAGGGTTATGTGGAGGGCTAGGTTTAGAGAGGCAGTTAGGGTTAGGATTGGACCTAGGGCTAGGGTTAGGATGAGGGATAGGGTTAGAGAGACGCTTGGGGTTAGGTTTGGACCTAGGGTTAGGGTTATGTTGAGGGCTAGGGTTAGAGACACAGTTAGGGTTACGATTGGTCCTAGGTTTAGGGTTATGTTGAGGGCTAGGGTTAGAGAGACAGTTAGGGTGATGATTGGACCTAGGGTTAGGGTTATGTTGAGGGCTAGTGTTACAGAGACAGTTAGGGTTAGGTTTGGCCTAGGATTAGGGTTATGTTGAGGGCTAGGCTTAGAGAGACGGTTAGGGTTAGGATTGGACCTAGGGTTAGGGTTATGTTGAGGGCTAGGTTTAGAGTGACGGTTAGGGTGAGGATTGGACCTAGGGTTAGGGTTATGTTGAGGGCTAGGGTTAGAGAGACGGTTAGGGTTAGGATTGGACCTAGGGTTAGAGTTATGCTGAGGGCTAGGGTTAGAGAGATGGTTAGGGTTAGGATTGGACCTAGGGTTAGGGTTATGTTGAGGGCTAGGGTTAGAGAGACGGTTAGGTTTAGGATTGGACCTAGGGTTAGGGTTATGTTGAGGGCTAGGGTTAGAGAGACGGTTAGGGTTAGGATTGGACCCAGGGTTACGGTTATGTTGAGGGCTAGGGTTAGAGAGACGGTTAGGGTTACGATTGGTCCCAGTTTTAGGTTTATTTTGAGGGCTAGGGTTAGAGAGACAGTTAGGGTTAGGATTGGACCTAGGGTTAGGGTTAGGGTTAGGGTTATGCTGAGGGCTAGGGTTAGAGAGACGGTTAGCGTTAGGATTGGACCTAGGGTTAGGGTTATGAGGAGGGCTAGGGATAGAGAGGCGCTTAGGGTTAGGATTGGACCAAGGGTTAGGGTTATGTGGAGGGCGAGGGTTAGAGAGGCAGTTAGGGTTAGGATTGGACCTAGGGCTAGGGTTAGGTTGAGGGCTAGGATTAGAGAGACGCTTAGGGTTAGGTTTGGACCTAGGGTTAGGGTTATGTTGAGGGCTAGGGTTAGAGAGACAGTTAGGGTTAGAATTGGACCTAGGGCTAGGGTTAGGTTGAGGGCTAGCGTTAGAGAGACGCTTAGGGTTAGGTTTGGACCTAGGGTTAGGGTTATGTTGAGGGCTAGGGTTAGAGAGACGATTAGGGTGAGGATTGGACCTAGGGTTAGGGTTATGTTGAGGGCTAGGGTTAGAGAGACGGTTAGTGTTAGGATTGGACCTAGGGTTAGAGTTATGTTGAGGGCTAGGGTTAGAGAGACGGTTAGGGTTAGGATTGGACCTAAGGTTAGGGTTATGTTGAGGGCTAGGGATAGAGAGACGGTTAGGGTTCGGATTGGACCTCGGGCTAGGGTTAGGTTGAGGGCTAGGGTTAGAGAGATGGTTAGGGTTAGGATTGGACCTAGGGTTAGGGTATGTTGAGGGCTAGGGTTAGAGAGACGGTTAGGGTTAGGATTGGACCTAGGGTTAGGGTTATGTTGAGGGCTAGGGATAGAGAGACGGTTAGGGTTAGGATTGGACCTAGGGTTAGAGTTATGCTGAGGGCTAGGGTTAGAGAGACGGTTAGGTTTAGGATTGGACCTAGGGTTAGGGTTATGTTGAGGGCGAGGTATAGAGAGACGGTTAGGGTTAGGATTGGTCCTAGGGTTAGGGTTATGTTGAGGGCGAGGTTTACAGAGACGGTTAGGGTTAGGATTGGACCTAGGGTTAGGGTTATGTTGAGGGCTAGGGTTAGAGAGACGGTTAGGGTTAGGATTGGACCTAGGGCTAGGGTTAGGTTGAGGGCTCGGGTTAGAGAGACGCTTAGGGTTAGGTTTGGACCTAGGGCTAGGGTTAGGTTGAGGGCTAGGGTTAGAGAGACGGTTAGGGTTAGGATTGGACCTAGGGTTAGGGTTATGTTGAGGGCTAGGGTTAGAGAGACGGTTAGGGTTAGGATTGGACCTAGGGTTAGGGTTATGTTGAGGGCTAGGGATAGAGAGACGGTTAGGGTGAGGATTGGACCTAGGGTTAGGGTTATGTTGAGGGCTAGGGTTAGAGAGACGGTTAGGGTTAGGATTGGCCCTAGGGTTAGAGTTATGCTGAGGGCTAGGGTTAGAGAGACGGTTAGGTTTAGGATTGGACCTAGGGTTAGGGTTATGTTGAGGCCTAGTGTTAGAGAGACGGTTAGGGTTAGGATAGGACCTAGGGTTAGGGTTAGCTTGTGGGCTAGGGTTAGAGAGACGGTTAGGGTTAGGTTTGGACCTAGGGTTAGGGTTATGTTGAGGGCTAGGTTTAGAGAAACGGTTAGGGTAAGGATTGGCCCTAGGTTTAGAGTCATGTTGAGGTCTAGGGTTAGAGAGACGGTTAGGGTTAGGATTGGACCTGGTGTTAGGGTTATGCTGAGGGCTAGGGCTAGAGGGACAGGTAGGGTTAGGTTTGGACTTAGGGTTAGGGTTATGTTGAGGGCTAGGGTTAGAGAGGCGGTTAGGGTTAGGATTGGACCTAGGGCTAGAGTTAGGTTGCGGGCTAGGTTTAGAGAGACTGTTAGGGTTAGGATTGGACCTAGGGTTAGGGTTATGTTGAGGGCTAGGGTTAGAGAGACAGGGTGATGATTGGACTAGGGTTAGGCTTATGTTGAGGGCTAGTGTTACAGAGACGGTTAGGGTTAGGATTGGACCTAGGGTTAGGGTTATGTTGAGGGCTAGGGTTAGAGAGACGGTTAGGGTTAGGATTGGACCTAGGCTTAGGGTTATGTGGAGGGCTAGGGTTAGAGCGGCGGTTAGGGTTAGGATTGGACCAAGGGTTAGGGTTATGTGGAGGGCTAGGGTTAGAGAGGCAGTTAGGGTTAGGATTGGACCTAGGGGTAGGGTTAGGATGAGGGCTAGGGTTAGAGAGACGCTTGGGGTTAGGTTTGGACCTAGGGTTAGGGTTATGCTGAGGGCTAGGGTTAGAGAGACGGTTAGGGTTAGGATTGGACCTAGGGTTAGGGTTATGTGGAGGGCTAGGGTTAGAGAGGAGGTAAGGGTTAGGATTGGACCTAGGGCTAGGTTTAGGTTGAGGGCTAGGTTTAGAGAGACTGTTAGGGTTAGGATTGGACCTAGGGTTAGGGTTATGTTGAGGGCTAGGGTTCGAGAGACTGTTAGGGTGAGGATTGGACCTAGGGTTAGGTTTATGTTGAGGGTTAGTGTTACAGAGACGGTTAGGGTTAGGATTGGACCTAGGGTTAGAGTTATGTTGAGGGCTAGGGTTAGAGAGACGGTTAGGGTTAGGATTGGACCTAGGGTTAGGGTTATGTTGACGGCTAGGGTTAGAGAGACGGTTAGGGTTCGGATTGGACTTAGGGCTAGGGTGAGGTTGACGGCTAGGTTTACAGAGACTGTTAGGGTTAGGATTGGACCTAGGGTTAGGGTTATGTGGAGGGCTAGGGTTAGAGAGGCGGTTAGGGTTAGGATTGGACCAAGGGTTAAGGTTATGTAGAGGGCTAGGGTTAGAGAGGCAGTTAGGGTTAGGATTGGACCTAGGGCTAGGGTTAGGTTGAGGGCTAGGGTTAGAGAGACGCTTAGGGTTAGGTTTGGACCTACGCTTAGGGTTATGTTGAGGGCTAGGGTTCGAGAGACAGTTAGGGTGAGTATTGGACCTAAGGTTAGGGTTATGTTGAGGGCTAGGGTTAGAGAGACGGTTAGGGTTAGGATTGGACCTAGGGTTAGAGTTATGTTGAGGGCTAGGGTTAGAGAGACGGTTAGGGTTAGGATTGGACCTAGGGTTAGGGTTATGTTGAGGGCTAGGGTTAGAGAGACGGTTAGGGTTCGGATTGGACCTAGGGCTAGGGTGAGGTTGACGGCTAGGTTTACAGAGACTGTTAGGGTTATGATTGGACCTAGGGTTAGGGTTATGTTGAGGGCTAGGGTTAGAGAGACGGTTAGGGTGAGGATTCGAACTAGGTTTAGGGTTATATTGAGGGCTAGGGTTAGAGAGAGGGTTAGGGTTAGGATTGGACCTAGGGCTAGGGTTATGTTGAGGGCTAGGGTTAGAGAGACGGTTAGGGTTATGATTGGTCCTAGGTTTAGGGTTATGTTGAGGGCTAGGGTTAGAGAGACAGTTAGGGTTAGGATTGGACCTAGGGCCAGGGTTAGGTTGAGGGTTAGGGTTAGAAAGACGCTTAGGGTTAGGTTTGGACCTAGGGTTAGGGTTATGTTGAGGGCTAGGGTAAGAGAGACGATTAGGGTGAGGATTGGACCTAGGGTTAGGGTTATGTTGAGGGCTAGGGTTAGAGAGACGGTTAGTGTTAGGATTGGACCTAGGGTTAGAGTTATGTTGAGGGCTAGGGTTAGAGAGACGGTTAGGTTTAGGATTGGACCTAGGGTTAGGGTTATGTTGAGGGCGAGGTATAGAGAGACGGTTAGGGTTAGGATTGGTCCTAGGGTTAGGGTTATGTTGAGTGCGAGGTTTACAGAGACGGTTAGGGTTAGGATTGGACCTAGGGTTAGGGTTATGTTGAGGGCTAGGGTTAGAGAGACGGTTAGGGTTAGGATTGGACCTAGGGCTAGGGTTAGGTTGAGGGCTCGAGTTAGAGAGACGCTTAGGGTTAGGTTTGGACCTAGGGCTAGGGTTAGGTTGAGGGCTAGGGTTAGAGAGACGGTTAGGGTTAGGATTGGACCTAGGGTTAGGGTTATGTTGAGGGCTAGGGTTAGAGAGACGGTTAGGGTTAGGATTGGACCTAGGGTTAGGGTTATGTTGAGGGCTAGGGATAGAGAGACGGTTAGGGTGAGGATTGGACCTAGGGTTAGGGTTATGTTGAGGGCTAGGGTTAGAGAGACGGTTAGGGTTAGGATTGGCCCTAGGGTTAGAGTTATGCTGAGGGCTAGGGTTAGAGAGACGGTTAGGTTTAGGATTGGACCTAGGGTTAGGGTTATGTTGAGGCCTAGTGTTAGAGAGACGGTTAGGGTTAGGATAGGACCTAGGGTTAGGGTTAGCTTGTGGGCTAGGGTTAGAGAGACGGTTAGGGTTAGGTTTGGACCTAGGGTTAGGGTTATGTTGAGGGCTAGGTTTAGAGAAACGGTTAGGGTAAGGATTGGACCTAGGTTTAGAGTCATGTTGAGGTCTAGGGTTAGAGAGACGGTTAGGGTTAGGATTGGACCTGGTGTTAGGGTTATGCTGAGGGCTAGGGCTAGAGGGACAGGTAGGGTTAGGTTTGGACTTAGGGTTAGGGTTATGTTGAGGGCTAGGGTTAGAGAGGCGGTTAGGGTTAGGATTGGACCTAGGGCTAGAGTTAGGTTGCGGGCTAGGTTTAGAGAGACTGTTAGGGTTAGGATTGGACCTAGGGTTAGGGTTATGTTGAGGGCTAGGGTTAGAGAGACAGGGTGATGATTGGACTAGGGTTAGGCTTATGTTGAGGGCTAGTGTTACAGAGACGGTTAGGGTTAGGATTGGACCTAGGGTTAGGGTAATGTTGAGGGCTAGGGTTAGAGAGACGGTTAGGGTTAGGATTGGACCTAGGCTTAGGGTTATGTGGAGGGCTAGGGTTAGAGCGGCGGTTAGGGTTAGGATTGGACCAAGGGTTAGGGTTATGTGGAGGGCTAGGGTTAGAGAGGCAGTTAGGGTTAGGATTGGACCTAGGGGTAGGGTTAGGATGAGGGCTAGGGTTAGAGAGACGCTTGGGGTTAGGTTTGGACCTAGGGTTAGGGTTATGCTGAGGGCTAGGGTTAGAGAGACGGTTAGGGTTAGGATTGGACCTAGGGTTAGGGTTATGTGGAGGGCTAGGGTTAGAGAGGAGGTAAGGGTTAGGATTGGACCTAGGGCTAGGTTTAGGTTGAGGGCTAGGTTTAGAGAGACTGTTAGGGTTAGGATTGGACCTAGGGTTAGGGTTATGTTGAGGGCTAGGGTTCGAGAGACTGTTAGGGTGAGGATTGGACCTAGGGTTAGGTTTATGTTGAGGGTTAGTGTTACAGAGACGGTTAGGGTTAGGATTGGACCTAGGGTTAGAGTTATGTTGAGGGCTAGGGTTAGAGAGACGGTTAGGGTTAGGATTGGACCTAGGGTTAGGGTTATGTTGAGGGCTAGGGTTAGAGAGACGGTTAGGGTTCGGATTGGACTTAGGGCTAGGGTGAGGTTGACGGCTAGGTTTACAGAGACTGTTAGGGTTAGGATTGGACCTAGGGTTAGGGTTATGTGGAGGGCTAGGGTTAGAGAGGCGGTTAGGGTTAGGATTGGACCAAGGGTTAAGGTTATGTAGAGGGCTAGGGTTAGAGAGGCAGTTAGGGTTAGGATTGGACCTAGGGCTAGGGTTAGGTTGAGGGCTAGGGTTAGAGAGACGCTTAGGGTTAGGTTTGGACCTACGCTTAGGGTTATGTTGAGGGCTAGGGTTCGAGAGACAGTTAGGGTGAGTATTGGACCTAAGGTTAGGGTTATGTTGAGGGCTAGGGTTAGAGAGACGGTTAGGGTTAGGATTGGACCTAGGGTTAGAGTTATGTTGAGGGCTAGGGTTAGAGAGACGGTTAGGGTTAGGATTGGACCTAGGGTTAGGGTTATGTTGAGGGCTAGGGTTAGAGAGACGGTTAGGGTTCGGATTGGACCTAGGGCTAGGGTGAGGTTGACGGCTAGGTTTACAGAGACTGTTAGGGTTATGATTGGACCTAGGGTTAGGGTTATGTTGAGGGCTAGGGTTAGAGAGACGGTTAGGGTGAGGATTCGAACTAGGTTTAGGGTTATATTGAGGGCTAGGGTTAGAGAGAGGGTTAGGGTTAGGATTGGACCTAGGGCTAGGGTTATGTTGAGGGCTAGGGTTAGAGAGACGGTTAGGGTTATGATTGGTCCTAGGTTTAGGGTTATGTTGAGGGCTAGGGTTAGAGAGACAGTTAGGGTTAGGATTGGACCTAGGGCCAGGGTTAGGTTGAGGGTTAGGGTTAGAAAGACGCTTAGGGTTAGGTTTGGACCTAGGGTTAGGGTTATGTTGAGGGCTAGGGTAAGAGAGACGATTAGGGTGAGGATTGGACCTAGGGTTAGGGTTATGTTGAGGGCTAGGGTTAGAGAGACGGTTAGTGTTAGGATTGGACCTAGGGTTAGAGTTATGTTGAGGGCTAGGGTTAGAGAGACGGTTAGGTTTAGGATTGGACCTAGGGTTAGGGTTATGTTGAGGGCGAGGTATAGAGAGACGGTTAGGGTTAGGATTGGTCCTAGGGTTAGGGTTATGTTGAGGGCGAGGTTTACAGAGACGGTTAGGGTTAGGATTGGAACTAGGGTTAGGGTTATGTTGAGGGCTAGGGTTAGAGAGACGGTTAGGGTTAGGATTGGACCTATGGCTAGGGTTAGGTTGAGGGCTCGGGTTAGAGAGACGCTTAGGGTTAGGTTTGGACCTAGGGCTAGGGTTAGGTTGAGGGCTAGGGTTAGAGAGACGGTTAGGGTTAGGATTGGACCTAGGGTTAGGGTTATGTTGAGGGCTAGGGTTAGAGAGACGGTTAGGGTTAGGATTGGACCTAGGGTTAGGGTTATGTTGAGGGCTAGGGATAGAGAGACGGTTAGGGTGAGGATTGGACCTAGGGTTAGGGTTATGTTGAGGGCTAGGGTTAGAGAGACGGTTAGGGTTAGGATTGGCCCTAGGGTTAGAGTTATGCTGAGGGCTAGGGTTAGAGAGACGGTTAGGTTTAGGATTGGACCTAGGGTTAGGGTTATGTTGAGGCCTAGTGTTAGAGAGACGGTTAGGGTTAGGATAGGACCTAGGGTTAGGGTTAGCTTGTGGGCTAGGGTTAGAGAGACGGTTAGGGTTAGGTTTGGACCTAGGGTTAGGGTTATGTTGAGGGCTAGGTTTAGAGAAACGGTTAGGGTAAGGATTGGACCTAGGTTTAGAGTCATGTTGAGGTCTAGGGTTAGAGAGACGGTTAGGGTTAGGATTGGACCTGGTGTTAGGGTTATGCTGAGGGCTAGGGCTAGAGGGACAGGTAGGGTTAGGTTTGGACTTAGGGTTAGGGTTATGTTGAGGGCTAGGGTTAGAGAGGCGGTTAGGGTTAGGATTGGACCTAGGGCTAGAGTTAGGTTGCGGGCTAGGTTTAGAGAGACTGTTAGGGTTAGGATTGGACCTAGGGTTAGGGTTATGTTGAGGGCTAGGGTTAGAGAGACAGGGTGATGATTGGACTAGGGTTAGGCTTATGTTGAGGGCTAGTGTTACAGAGACGGTTAGGGTTAGGATTGGACCTAGGGTTAGGGTAATGTTGAGGGCTAGGGTTAGAGAGACGGTTAGGGTTAGGATTGGACCTAGGCTTAGGGTTATGTGGAGGGCTAGGGTTAGAGCGGCGGTTAGGGTTAGGATTGGACCAAGGGTTAGGGTTATGTGGAGGGCTAGGGTTAGAGAGGCAGTTAGGGTTAGGATTGGACCTAGGGGTAGGGTTAGGATGAGGGCTAGGGTTAGAGAGACGCTTGGGGTTAGGTTTGGACCTAGGGTTAGGGTTATGCTGAGGGCTAGGGTTAGAGAGACGGTTAGGGTTAGGATTGGACCTAGGGTTAGGGTTATGTGGAGGGCTAGGGTTAGAGAGGAGGTAAGGGTTAGGATTGGACCTAGGGCTAGGTTTAGGTTGAGGGCTAGGTTTAGAGAGACTGTTAGGGTTAGGATTGGACCTAGGGTTAGGGTTATGTTGAGGGCTAGGGTTCGAGAGACTGTTAGGGTGAGGATTGGACCTAGGGTTAGGTTTATGTTGAGGGTTAGTGTTACAGAGACGGTTAGGGTTAGGATTGGACCTAGGGTTAGAGTTATGTTGAGGGCTAGGGTTAGAGAGACGGTTAGGGTTAGGATTGGACCTAGGGTTAGGGTTATGTTGAGGGCTAGGGTTAGAGAGACGGTTAGGGTTCGGATTGGACTTAGGGCTAGGGTGAGGTTGACGGCTAGGTTTACAGAGACTGTTAGGGTTAGGATTGGACCTAGGGTTAGGGTTATGTGGAGGGCTAGGGTTAGAGAGGCGGTTAGGGTTAGGATTGGACCAAGGGTTAAGGTTATGTAGAGGGCTAGGGTTAGAGAGGCAGTTAGGGTTAGGATTGGACCTAGGGCTAGGGTTAGGTTGAGGGCTAGGGTTAGAGAGACGCTTAGGGTTAGGTTTGGACCTACGCTTAGGGTTATGTTGAGGGCTAGGGTTCGAGAGACAGTTAGGGTGAGTATTGGACCTAAGGTTAGGGTTATGTTGAGGGCTAGGGTTAGAGAGACGGTTAGGGTTAGGATTGGACCTAGGGTTAGAGTTATGTTGAGGGCTAGGGTTAGAGAGACGGTTAGGGTTAGGATTGGACCTAGGGTTAGGGTTATGTTGAGGGCTAGGGTTAGAGAGACGGTTAGGGTTCGGATTGGACCTAGGGCTAGGGTGAGGTTGACGGCTAGGTTTACAGAGACTGTTAGGGTTATGATTGGTCCTAGGGTTAGGGTTATGTTGAGGGCGAGGTTTACAGAGACGGTTAGGGTTAGGATTGGAACTAGGGTTAGGGTTATGTTGAGGGCTAGGGTTAGAGAGACGGTTAGGGTTAGGATTGGACCTATGGCTAGGGTTAGGTTGAGGGCTCGGGTTAGAGAGACGCTTAGGGTTAGGTTTGGACCTAGGGCTAGGGTTAGGTTGAGGGCTAGGGTTAGAGAGACGGTTAGGGTTAGGATTGGACCTAGGGTTAGGGTTATGTTGAGGGCTAGGGTTAGAGAGACGGTTAGGGTTAGGATTGGACCTAGGGTTAGGGTTATGTTGAGGGCTAGGGATAGAGAGACGGTTAGGGTGAGGATTGGACCTAGGGTTAGGGTTATGTTGAGGGCTAGGGTTAGAGAGACGGTTAGGGTTAGGATTGGCCCTAGGGTTAGAGTTATGCTGAGGGCTAGGGTTAGAGAGACGGTTAGGTTTAGGATTGGACCTAGGGTTAGGGTTATGTTGAGGCCTAGTGTTAGAGAGACGGTTAGGGTTAGGATAGGACCTAGGGTTAGGGTTAGCTTGTGGGCTAGGGTTAGAGAGACGGTTAGGGTTAGGTTTGGACCTAGGGTTAGGGTTATGTTGAGGGCTAGGTTTAGAGAAACGGTTAGGGTAAGGATTGGACCTAGGTTTAGAGTCATGTTGAGGTCTAGGGTTAGAGAGACGGTTAGGGTTAGGATTGGACCTGGTGTTAGGGTTATGCTGAGGGCTAGGGCTAGAGGGACAGGTAGGGTTAGGTTTGGACTTAGGGTTAGGGTTATGTTGAGGGCTAGGGTTAGAGAGGCGGTTAGGGTTAGGATTGGACCTAGGGCTAGAGTTAGGTTGCGGGCTAGGTTTAGAGAGACTGTTAGGGTTAGGATTGGACCTAGGGTTAGGGTTATGTTGAGGGCTAGGGTTAGAGAGACAGGGTGATGATTGGACTAGGGTTAGGCTTATGTTGAGGGCTAGTGTTACAGAGACGGTTAGGGTTAGGATTGGACCTAGGGTTAGGGTTATGTTGAGGGCTAGGGTTAGAGAGACGGTTAGGGTTAGGATTGGACCTAGGCTTAGGGTTATGTGGAGGGCTAGGGTTAGAGCGGCGGTTAGGGTTAGGATTGGACCAAGGGTTAGGGTTATGTGGAGGGCTAGGGTTAGAGAGGCAGTTAGGGTTAGGATTGGACCTAGGGGTAGGGTTAGGATGAGGGCTAGGGTTAGAGAGACGCTTGGGGTTAGGTTTGGACCTAGGGTTAGGGTTATGCTGAGGGCTAGGGTTAGAGAGACGGTTAGGGTTAGGATTGGACCTAGGGTTAGGGTTATGTGGAGGGCTAGGGTTAGAGAGGAGGTAAGGGTTAGGATTGGACCTAGGGCTAGGTTTAGGTTGAGGGCTAGGTTTAGAGAGACTGTTAGGGTTAGGATTGGACCTAGGGTTAGGGTTATGTTGAGGGCTAGGGTTCGAGAGACTGTTAGGGTGAGGATTGGACCTAGGGTTAGGTTTATGTTGAGGGTTAGTGTTACAGAGACGGTTAGGGTTAGGATTGGACCTAGGGTTAGAGTTATGTTGAGGGCTAGGGTTAGAGAGACGGTTAGGGTTAGGATTGGACCTAGGGTTAGGGTTATGTTGAGGGCTAGGTTTAGAGAGACGGTTAGGGTTCGGATTGGACTTAGGGCTAGGGTGAGGTTGACGGCTAGGTTTACAGAGACTGTTAGGGTTAGGATTGGACCTAGGGTTAGGGTTATGTGGAGGGCTAGGGTTAGAGAGGCGGTTAGGGTTAGGATTGGACCAAGGGTTAAGGTTATGTAGAGGGCTAGGGTTAGAGAGGCAGTTAGGGTTAGGATTGGACCTAGGGCTAGGGTTAGGTTGAGGGCTAGGGTTAGAGAGACGCTTAGGGTTAGGTTTGGACCTACGCTTAGGGTTATGTTGAGGGCTAGGGTTCGAGAGACAGTTAGGGTGAGTATTGGACCTAAGGTTAGGGTTATGTTGAGGGCTAGGGTTAGAGAGACGGTTAGGGTTAGGATTGGACCTAGGGTTAGAGTTATGTTGAGGGCTAGGGTTAGAGAGACGGTTAGGGTTAGGATTGGACCTAGGGTTAGGGTTATGTTGAGGGCTAGGGTTAGAGAGACGGTTAGGGTTCGGATTGGACCTAGGGCTAGGGTGAGGTTGACGGCTAGGTTTACAGAGACTGTTAGGGTTATGATTGGACCTAGGGTTAGGGTTATGTTGAGGGCTAGGGTTAGAGAGACGGTTAGGGTGAGGATTCGAACTAGGTTTAGGGTTATATTGAGGGCTAGGGTTAGAGAGAGGGTTAGGGTTAGGATTGGACCTAGGGCTAGGGTTATGTTGAGGGCTAGGGTTAGAGAGACGGTTAGGGTTATGATTGGTCCTAGGTTTAGGGTTATGTTGAGGGCTAGGGTTAGAGAGACAGTTAGGGTTAGGATTGGACCTAGGGCCAGGGTTAGGTTGAGGGTTAGGGTTAGAAAGACGCTTAGGGTTAGGTTTGGACCTAGGGTTAGGGTTATGTTGAGGGCTAGGGTAAGAGAGACGATTAGGGTGAGGATTGGACCTAGGGTTAGGGTTATGTTGAGGGCTAGGGTTAGAGAGACGGTTAGTGTTAGGATTGGACCTAGGGTTAGAGTTATGTTGAGGGCTAGGGTTAGAGAGACGGTTAGGGTTAGGATTGGACCTAAGGTTAGGGTTATGTTGAGGGCTAGGGTTAGAGAGACGGTTAGGGTTCGGATTGGACCTAGGGCTAGGGTTAGGTTGAGGGCTAGGGTTAGAGAGATGGTTAGGGTTAGGATTGGACCTAGGGTTAGGGTATGTTGAGGGCTAGGGTTAGAGAGACAGTTAGGGTTAGGATTGGACCTAGGGTTAGGGTTATGTTAAGGGCTAGGGATAGAGAGACGGTTAGGGTGAGGATTGGACCTAGGGTTAGGGTTATGTTGAGGGCTAGGGTTAGAGAGACGGTTAGGGTTAGGATTGGACCTAGGGTTAGAGTTATGCTGAGGGCTAGGGTTAGAGAGACGGTTAGGTTTAGGATTGGACCTAGGGTTAGGGTTATGTTGAGGGCGAGGTATAGAGAGACGGTTAGGGTTAGGATTGGACCTAGGGTTAGGGTTATGTTGAGGGCGAGGTTTACAGAGACGGTTAGCGTTAGGATTGGACCTAGGGTTAGGGTTATGTTGAGGGCTAGGGTTAGAGAGACGGTTAGGGTTAGGAATGGACCTAGGGCTAGGGTTAGGTTGAGGGCTAGGTTTAGAGAGACGCTTAGGGTTAGGTTTGGACCTAGGGCTAGGGTTAGGTTGAGGGCTAGGGTTAGAGAGACGGTTAGGGTTAGGATTGGACCTAGGGTTAGGGTTATGTTGAGGGCTAGGGTTAGAGAGACGGTTAGGGTTAGGATTGGACCTAGGGTTAGGGTTATGTTGAGGGCTAGGGATAGAGAGACGGTTAGGGTGAGGATTGGACCTAGGGTTAGGGTTATGTTGAGGGCTAGGGTTAGAGAGACGGTTACGGTTAGGATTGGCCCTAGGGTTAGAGTTATGCTGAGGGCTAGGGTTAGAGAGACGCTTAGGTTTAGGATTGGACCTAGGGTTAGGGTTATGTTGAGGGCTAGTGTTAGAGAGACGGTTAGGGTTAGGATACGACCTAGGGTTAGGGTTAGGTTGGGGGCTAGGGTTAGAGAGACGGTTAGGGTTAGGTTTGGACCTAGGGTTAGGGTTATGTTGAGGGCTAGGTTTAGAGAAACGGTTAGGGTAAGGATTGGACCTAGGTTTAGAGTCATGTTGAGGTCTAGGGTTAGAGAGACGGTTAGGGTTAGGATTGGACCTAGGGTTAGGGTTATGTTGAGGGCTAGGGTTAGAGGGACAGGTAGGGTTAGGTTTGGACTTAGGGTTAGTGTTATGTTGAGGGCTAGGGTCAGAGAGGCGGTTAGGGTTAGAATTGCACCTAGGGCTAGGGTTAGGTTGAGGGCTAGGTTTAGAGAGACTGTTAGGGTTAGGATTGGACCTAGGGTTAGGGTTATGTTGAGGGCTAGGGTTAGAGATACAGTTAGGGTGATGATTGGACCTAGGGTTAGGGTTATGTTGAGGGCTAGTGTTACAGAGACGGTTAGGGTTAGGATTGGACCTAGGGTTAGGGTTATGTTGAGGGCTAGGGTTAGAGAGACGGTTAGGGTTAGGATTGGACCAAGGGTTAGGGTTATGTGGAGGGCTAGGGTTAGAGATTCAGTTAGGGTTAGGATTGGACCTAGGGCTAGGGTTAAGTTGAGGGCTAGGGTTAGAGAGACGCTTGGGGTTAGGTTTGGACCTAGGGTTAGGGTTATGTTGAGGGCTAGGGTTAGAGACACAGTTAGTGTTACGATTGGTCCTAGGTTTAGGGTTATGTTGAGGGCTAGGGTTAGAGAGACAGTTAGGGTTAGGATTGGACCTAGGGCTAGGGTTAGGTTGAGGGCTAGTGTTAGAGAGACGCTTAGGGTTACGTTTGGACCTAGGGTTAGGGTTATGCTGAGGGCTAGGGTTAGAGAGATGGTTAGGTTTAGGATTGGACCTAGGGTTAGGGTTATGTTGAGGGCTAGGTTTAGAGAGACGGTTAGGGTTAGGATTGGACCTAGGGTTAGGGTTATGTTGAGGGCTAGGGTTAGAGAGACGGTTAGGGTTAGGATTGGACCTAGGGTTAGGGTTATGTTGAGGGCTAGGGTTAGAGAGACGGTTAGGGTTAGGATTAGACCTAGGGTTAAGGTTAGGTTTAGGGCTAGGGTTAGAGAGACGGTTAGGGTTAGGAATGGACCTAGGGCTAGGGTTAGGTTGAGGGCTAGGTTTAGAGAGACGCTTAGGGTTAGGTTTGGACCTAGGGCTAGGGTTAGGTTGAGGGCTAGGGTTAGAGAGACGGTTAGGGTTAGGATTGGACCTAGGGTTATGGTTATGTTGAGGGCTAGGGTTAGAGAGACGGTTAGGGTTAGGATTGGACCTAGGGTTAGGGTTATGTTGAGGGCTAGGGATAGAGAGACGGTTAGGGTGAGGATTGGACCTAGGGTTAGGGTTATGTTGAGGGCTAGGGTTAGAGAGACGGTTACGGTTAGGATTGGCCCTAGGGTTAGAGTTATGCTGAGGGCTAGGGTTAGAGAGACGCTTAGGTTTAGGATTGGACCTAGGGTTAGGGTTATGTTGAGGGCTAGTGTTAGAGAGACGGTTAGGGTTAGGATACGACCTAGGGTTAGGGTTAGGTTGGGGGCTAGGGTTAGAGAGACGGTTAGGGTTAGGTTTGGACCTAGGGTTAGGGTTATGTTGAGGGCTAGGTTTAGAGAAACGGTTAGGGTAAGGATTGGACCTAGGTTTAGAGTCATGTTGAGGTCTAGGGTTAGAGAGACGGTTAGGGTTAGGATTGGACCTAGGGTTAGGGTTATGTTGAGGGCTAGGGTTAGAGGGACAGGTAGGGTTAGGTTTGGACTTAGGGTTAGTGTTATGTTGAGGGCTAGGGTCAGAGAGGCGGTTAGGGTTAGAATTGCACCTAGGGCTAGGGTTAGGTTGAGGGCTAGGTTTAGAGAGACTGTTAGGGTTAGGATTGGACCTAGGGTTAGGGTTATGTTGAGGGCTAGGGTTAGAGAGACAGTTAGGGTGATGATTGGACCTAGGGTTAGGGTTATGTTGAGGGCTAGTGTTACAGAGACGGTTAGGGTTAGGATTGGACCTAGGGTTAGGGTTATGTTGAGGGCTAGGGTTAGAGAGACGGTTAGGGTTAGGATTGGACCAAGGGTTAGGGTTATGTGGAGGGCTAGGGTTAGAGATTCAGTTAGGGTTAGGATTGGACCTAGGGCTAGGGTTAAGTTGAGGGCTAGGGTTAGAGAGACGCTTGGGGTTAGGTTTGGACCTAGGGTTAGGGTTATGTTGAGGGCTAGGGTTAGAGACACAGTTAGTGTTACGATTGGTCCTAGGTTTAGGGTTATGTTGAGGGCTAGGGTTAGAGAGACAGTTAGGGTTAGGATTGGACCTAGGGCTAGGGTTAGGTTGAGGGCTAGTGTTAGAGAGACGCTTAGGGTTACGTTTGGACCTAGGGTTAGGGTTATGCTGAGGGCTAGGGTTAGAGAGATGGTTAGGTTTAGGATTGGACCTAGGGTTAGGGTTATGTTGAGGGCTAGGTTTAGAGAGACGGTTAGGGTTAGGATTGGACCTAGGGTTAGGGTTATGTTGAGGGCTAGGGTTAGAGAGACGGTTAGGGTTAGGATTAGACCTAGGGTTAAGGTTAGGTTTAGGGCTAGGGTTAGAGAGACGGTTAGGGTTAGGATTGGACCTAGGGTTAGAGTTATGCTGAGGGCTAGGGTTAGAGAGACGGTTAGGTTTAGGATTGGACCTAGGGTTAGGGTTATGTTGAGGCCTAGTGTTAGAGAGACGGTTAGGGTTAGGATAGGACCTAGGGTTAGGGTTAGCTTGTGGGCTAGGGTTAGAGAGACGGTTAGGGTTAGGTTTGGACCTAGGGTTAGGGTTATGTTGAGGGCTAGGTTTAGAGAAACGGTTAGGGTAAGAATTGGACCTAGGTTTAGAGTCATGTTGAGGTCTAGGGTTAGAGAGACGGTTAGGGTTAGGATTGGACCTAGGGTTAGGGTTATGTTGAGGGCTAGGGCTAGAGGGACAGGTAGGGTTAGGTTTGGACTTAGGGTTAGGGTTATGTTGAGGGCTAGGGTTAGAGAGGCGGTTAGGGTTAGGATTGGACCTAGGGCTAGAGTTAGGTTGCGGGCTAGGTTTAGAGAGACTGTTAGGGTTAGGATTGGACCTAGGGTTAGGGTTATGTTGAGGGCTAGGGTTAGAGAGACAGGGTGATGATTGGACCTAGGGTTAGGCTTATGTTGAGGGCTAGTGTTACAGAGACGGTTAGGGTTAGGATTGGACCTAGGGTTAGGGTTATGTTGAGGGCTAGGGTTAGAGAGACGGTTAGGGTTAGGATTGGACCTAGGCTTAGGGTTATGTGGAGGGCTAGGGTTAGAGCGGCGGTTAGGGTTAGGATTGGACCAAGGGTTAGGGTTATGTGGAGGGCTAGGGTTAGAAAGGCAGTTAGGGTTAGGATTGGACCTAGGGGTAGGGTTAGGATGAGGGCTAGGGTTAGAGAGACGCTTGGGGTTAGGTTTGGACCTAGGGTTAGGGTTATGTTGAGGGCTAGGGTTAGAGACACAGTTAGGGTTACGATTGGTCCTAGGTTTAGGGTTATGTTGAGGGCTAGGGTTAGAGAGACAGTTAGGGTGATGATTGGACCTAGGCTTAGGGTTATGTTGAGGGCTAGTGTTACAGAGACGTTTAGGGTTAGGATTGTACCTAGGGTTAGGGTTATATTGAGGGCTAGGGTTAGAGAGACGGTTAGGGTTAGGATTGGACCTAGGGTTAGGGTTATGCTGAGGGCTAGGGTTAGAGAGACGGTTAGGGTTAGGATTGGACCTAGGGTTAGGGTTATGTGGAGGGCTAGGGTTAGAGAGGAGGTAAGGGTTAGGATTGGACCTAGGGCTAGGTTTAGGTTGAGGGCTAGGTTTAGAGAGACTGTTAGGGTTAGGATTGGACCTAGGGTTAGGGTTATGTTGAGGGCTAGGGTTCGAGAGACTGTTAGGGTGAGGATTGGACCTAGGGTTAGGTTTATGTTGAGGGTTAGTGTTACAGAGACGGTTAGGGTTAGGATTGGACCTAGGGTTAGAGTTATGTTGAGGGCTAGGGTTAGAGAGACGGATAGGGTTAGGATTGGACCTAGGGTTAGGGTTATGTTGAGGGCTAGGGTTAGAGAGACGGTTAGGGTTCGGATTGGACCTAGGGCTAGGGTGAGGTTGACGGCTAGGTTTACAGAGACTGTTAGGGTTAGGATTGGACCTAGGGTTAGGGTTATGTGGAGGGCTAGGGTTAGAGAGGCGGTTAGGGTTAGGATTGGACCAAGGGTTAAGGTTATGTAGAGGGCTAGGGTTAGAGAGGCAGTTAGGGTTAGGATTGGACCTAGGGCTAGGGTTAGGTTGAGGGCTAGGGTTAGAGAGACGCTTAGGGTTAGGTTTGGACCTACGCTTAGGGTTATGTTGAGGGCTAGGGTTCGAGAGACAGTTAGGGTGAGTATTGGACCTAAGGTTAGGGTTATGTTGAGGGCTAGGGTTAGAGAGACGGTTAGGGTTAGGATTGGACCTAGGGTTAGAGTTATGTTGAGGGCTAGGGTAGAGAGACGGTTAGGGTTAGGATTGGACCTAGGGTTAGGGTTATGTTGAGGGCTAGGGTTAGAGAGACGGTTAGGGTTCGGATTGGACCTAGGGCTAGGGTGAGGTTGACTGCTAGGTTTACAGAGACTGTTAGGGTTATGATTGGACCTAGGGTTAGGGTTATGTTGAGGGCTAGGGTTAGAGAGACGGTTAGGGTGAGGATTGGAACTAGGTTTAGGGTTATATTGAGGGCTAGGGTTAGGGAGAGGGTTAGGGTTAGGATTGGACCTAGGGCTAGGGTTATGTTGAGGGCTAGGGTTAGAGAGACGGTTAGGGTTATGATTGGTCCTAGGTTTAGGGTTATGTTGAGGGCTAGGGTTAGAGAGACAGTTAGGGTTAGGATTGGACCTAGGGCCAGGGTTAGGTTGAGGGTTAGGGTTAGAAAGACGCTTAGGGTTAGGTTTGGACCTAGGGTTAGGGTTATGTTGAGGGCTAGGGTAAGAGAGACGATTAGGGTGAGGATTGGACCTAGGGTTAGGGTTATGTTGAGGGCTAGGGTTAGAGAGACGGTTAGTGTTAGGATTGGACCTAGGGTTAGAGTTATGTTGAGGGCTAGGGTTAGAGAGACGGTTAGGGTTAGGATTGGACCTAAGGTTAGGGTTATGTTGAGGGCTAGGGTTAGAGAGACGGTTAGGGTTCGGATTGGACCTAGGGCTAGGGTTAGGTTGAGGGCTAGGGTTAGAGAGATGGTTAGGGTTAGGATTGGACCTAGGGTTAGGGTATGTTGAGGGCTAGGGTTAGAGAGACAGTTAGGGTTAGGATTGGACCTAGGGTTAGGGTTATGTTAAGGGCTAGGGATAGAGAGACGGTTAGGGTGAGGATTGGACCTAGGGTTAGGGTTATGTTGAGGGCTAGGGTTAGAGAGACGGTTAGGGTTAGGATTGGACCTAGGGTTAGAGTTATGCTGAGGGCTAGGGTTAGAGAGACGGTTAGGTTTAGGATTGGACCTAGGGTTAGGGTTATGTTGAGGGCGAGGTATAGAGAGACGGTTAGGGTTAGGATTGGACCTAGGGTTAGGGTTATGTTGAGGGCGAGGTTTACAGAGACGGTTAGCGTTAGGATTGGACCTAGGGTTAGTGTTATGTTGAGGGCTAGGGTTAGAGAGACGGTTAGGGTTAGGAATGGACCTAGGGCTAGGGTTAGGTTGAGGGCTAGGTTTAGAGAGACGCTTAGGGTTAGGTTTGGACCTAGGGCTAGGGTTAGGTTGAGGGCTAGGGTTAGAGAGACGGTTAGGGTTAGGATTGGACCTAGGGTTAGGGTTATGTTGAGGGCTAGGGTTAGAGAGACGGTTAGGGTTAGGATTGGACCTAGGGTTAGGGTTATGTTGAGGGCTAGGGATAGAGAGACGGTTAGGGTTAGGATTGGACCTAGCGTTAGGGTTATGTTGAGGGCTAGTGTTAGAGAGACGGTTAGGGTTAGGATAGGACCTAGGGTTAGGGTTAGGTTGAGGGCTAGGGTTAGAGAGACGGTTAGGGTTTAGGATTGTACCTAGGGTTAGGGTTATGTTGAGGGGTAGGGTTAGAGAGACGGTTAGGGTGAGGATTGGACCTAGGGTTAGGGTTATGTTGAGGGCTAGTGTTACAGAGACGGTTAGGGTTAGGATTGGATCTAGGGTTAGGGTTATGTTGAGGGCTAGGGTTAGAGACGGTTAGGGTTAGGATTGGACCTAGGGTTAGGGTTATGTTGAGGGCTAGGTTTAGAGAGACGGTTAGGGTTAAGATTGTTCCTAGGGTTAGGGTTATGCTGAGGGCTAGGGTTAGAGAGACTGTTAGGGTTAGGATTGGACCTAGGGTTAGGGTTATGTTGAGGGCTAGTGTTACAGAGACGGTTAGGGTTAGGATTGGACCTAGGGTTAGGGTTTTGTTGAGGGCTAGGGTTAGAGAGACGGTTAGGTTTAGGATTGGACCTAGGGTTAGGGTTATGTGGAGGGCTAGGGTTAGAGTGGCGGTTAGGGTTAGGATTGGACCAAGGGTCAGGGTTATGTGGAGGGCTAGGGTTAGAGAGGCAGTTAGGGTTAGGATTGGACCTAGGGCTAGGGTTAGGTTGAGGGCTAGGGTTAGAGAGACGCTTAGGGTTAGGTTTGGACCTAGGGTTAGGGTTATGTTGAGGGCTAGGGTTAGAGAGACGGTTAGGGTTACGATTGGTCCTAGGTTTAGGGTTATGTTGAGGGCTAGGGTTAGAGAGACAGTTAGGGTTAGGATTGTACCTAGGGCTAGGGTTAGGTTGAGGGCTAGGGTTAGAGAGACGCTTAGGGTTACGTTTGGACCTAGGGTTAGGGTTATGTTGAGGGCTAGGGTTAGAGAGACGATTAGGGTGAGGATTGGACCTAGGGTTAGGGTTATGTTGAGGGCTAGGGTTAGAGAGACGGTTAGGGTTAGGATTGGACCTAGCGTTAGAGTTATGTTGAGGGCTAGGGTTAGAGAGACGGTTAGGGTTAGGATTGGACCTAGGGTTAGGGTTATGTTGAGGGCTAGGGTTAGAGAGACGGTTAGGGTTAGGATTGGACCTAGGGCTAGGGTTAGGTTGAGGGCTAGGGTTAGAGAGACGGTTAGGGTTAGGATTGGACCTAGGGTTAAGGTTATGTTGAGGGCTAGGGTTAGAGAGACGGTTAGGGTTAGGATTGGACCTAGGGTTAGGGTTATGTTGAGGGCTAGGGATAGAGAGACGGTTAGGGTGAGGATTGGACCTAGGGTTAGGGTTATGTTGAGGGCTATGGTTAGAGAGACGGTTAGGGTTAGGATTGGACCTAGGGTTAGAGTTATGCTGAGGGCTAGGGTTAGAGAGACGGTTAGGTTTAGGATTGGACCTAGGGTTAGGGTTATGTTGAGGGCTAGGTTTAGAGAGACGGTTAGGGTTAGGATTGGACCTAGGGTTAGGGTTATGTTGAGGGCTAGGGTTAGAGAGACGGTTAGGGTTAGGATTGGACCTAGGGTTAGGGTTATGTTGAGGGCTAGGGTTAGAGAGACGGTTAGGGTTAGGATTAGACCTAGGGTTAAGGTTAGGTTGAGGGCTAGGGTTAGAGAGACGGTTAGGGTTAGGATTGGACCTAGGGTTAGGTTTATGTTTAGCGCTAGGTTTAGAGAGACGGTTAGGGTTAGGATTTGACGTAGGGTTAGGGTTATGTTGAGGGCTAGTGTTAGAGAGACGGTTAGGGTTAGGATTGGACCTAGGGTTAGGGTTAGGTTGAGGGCTAGGGTTAGAGAGACGGTTAGGGTTTAGGATTGGACCTAGGGTTAGGGTTATGTTGAGGACTAGGGTTAGAGAGACGGTTAGGATTAGGATTGGACCGAGGGTTAGGGTTATGTTGAGAGCTAGGCTTAGAGAGACGGATTTGGTTTGGATTGGAGCTAGGGTAAGGTTATATTGAGGGCTAGGAATAGAGAGACGATAGGGTGAGGATTGGAGCCAAGGTTAGGATTATGTTGAGGGATAATGTTAGAGGGATGATTAGGGTTAGGATTGGTGCTAGGGTTAGGGTTATGTTGAGGCCTAGGGTTTGGTAGACGGTTAGGGATAGGATTGGATCTAGGGTTAGGGTTATGTTTAGGGCTAGGTTTAGATAGACGATTACTGTTAGGATTGTACCTAAGGTTAGGGTTATGTTGAGGTCTAGGGTTTGAGAGACTATTAGGGTTAGGAGTGGACCTAGGGTTAGGGTTATGTTGAGGGATAGGGTTAGAGAGACGGTTCGTGTTCGGATTGGACCTAGGTTTAGGGATATGTTGAGGGCTACGGTTAGAGAGTTGATTAGGGTTACGATTGGACCTAGGGTTATGGTTGTGTTGAGGGCTAGGGTTAGGTAGACGATTAGGGTTAGGATTGGAGCTAGGGGTAGGGTTATGTTGAGGTCTAGGTTTACATAGACAATTAGGGTTAGGATTGGACCTAGGGTTAGGGTTATGTTTAGGGCTAGGGTTAGATAGACGATTAGGTTTAGGATTGGACCTAGGGTTAGGGTTATGTTGAGGGCTAGGGTTACGTCGACAATTAGGGTTAGGATTGGACCTAGGGTTAGGGTTATGTTGAGGGCTAATGTTAGAGAGACGGTTCGGGTTAGGATTGTACCTAGGGTTAGTGTTATATTTAGGGCTAGTTTTAGATAAACGATTAGGGATAGGATTGGACATAGGGTTAGGGTTTTGTTGAGGGCTAGGGTTAAGAAGACGATTAGGGTAGGTTTGGAGCTAGGGTTAGGGTTATGCTGAGGGCTAGGGTTCGGATGATGATCTGGGATATGATTGGAGATAGGGTTAGGGTTATGTTGAAGGGTAGGGTTATATAGACGATTAGGGTTAGGATTGGACCTAGCGTTAGGGTTATGTTTAGGGCTAAGGTTAGATACACGATTAGGGTTAGGACTGGACCTAGGGTTAGGGTTATGTTGACGGCTACGGTTGGTACACGATTAGGGTTAGGAATGGACCTAGAGTTAGGGTTATGTTGAGGAGTAGGGTTAGGGAGACGGTTCGGTTTAGGATTGGACCAAGGGTTAGGGCCCTTCTTTTCTGCTTTCTTGAATGTTCTCAATGCATTAGGTTAAAAGCGTGTTTGAGCAAGACTGATGCATGGTAAGTTTTCCTGGATTTCAAGTGATTTGGGAAACATAATCCGCATTTTTCCACATTGTGTAAGAAAGAATATGAGGCCTGCAAGAGATTGAAACAATGCATCCAAAACGTATTCCAGCAGTGAAAACACACGTTTCTACAAAGACTTTGAAGGATCAAGCAAAAGAATAGTGGCTGAGTGTTCTTTCAGAGAGAAACACGCGCATTTCTTCCTTCTGGAGTGAATTTTCAGCCTGAAATTCGTATGCATTTTGTACTGTGCAGAATGTAGCTACCTGCTCGGGGTTTGTGTCATAGAAGCACCTTTCCTACAGGAGCTTATTGCAACATTCATTATTTGGCTAAGTTCTTTAGGGTTGGTGTTGGAAGGTCTTTCAACTTTGGCCAAATCCCGCTTCGAACGAAATGTTATTACATTGCTGTTTCCAAGTGTCCAGAAGGAGCTGCTGCTTGAAACTGTCCACATGCACATCTCCCATACTGGTGTGCCCGTTTCAGTACCTGGATTTTGGTTTCCTCTTCTTTCTTTGAAATGACAAGCCCTCATTCAGCATGCTACACACATCTTGTAGCAGTTTCAATTTTAAGCATGTTGGTGCTCTAAGAACGCTGTCTAACCTGTGTAGAGTGTGTCACTCTCCAGCACTGAATACACAAATTGGAGCTCCTTTCACCACAGACACGCAAACACATGTTTTTGTGAAAGTCCTACTTCAGGTCACTTGGTAATGTAAGGGTTTCATTGAGAACATGAAGTCAAGCATGCTTTTGCACTCTGCAACCGAAATAAATGGCTTTTTGTACACACCAGTCTGAAATTCACTGCAAAAGGCCCTTATTTTCTGCTTTCTTGAATGTTCTCAACGCATTAGGTGAAAGAGCGTGTTTGAGCAAGAGTGATGCAGGTTGCGATTTCCTGGATTTCAAGTGATTTGGGAAACATAATCCGAGTTTTTCCATATTGTGTAAGAAAGAACATGAGGTCTGCAAGAGATTAAAACAATGCATCCCACAACGGATTCCAGCAGTGAAAACACACGTTTCTACAAAGACCTTGAAGGAGCAAGCAAAAGAATAGTGGCTCAGTGTTCTTTCAGAGAGAAACACACGCATTTCTTCTGGAGTGAGTTTTCAGCCTGGAATTCATATGCATTTTGTACTGTGCAGAATGTAGCTACATGCTCGGGAGTTGTGTCATTGAAGCACCTTTACTGCAGGAGCTTACTGCAACATTCATTGTTTGGCTAAGTCCTTTAGGGATGGTTTTGGACAGTCTTTCAACTTTGGCCAAATCCTGCTTCGTACGAAATATTTTAAGAGTGCTGTTTCCAAGTGTCCACAAAGAGCTGCTGCTTGAAACTGTCCACATGCACATCTCCCATACTGGTGGGCCCGTTTCACTACCTGGATTTTGGCTTCCTCCTCTTTGTTTGAAATGAGAAGCCTTCATTCAGCACGCTACACCCATCTTGTAGCAGTTTCAATTTTAAGCATGTTGGTGCTCTAAGTACGTTTTTAAACCTATGTAGAGTGTGTCACTCTCCAGCACTGAATACACAACTTAGAGCTCCTTTCGCCACAGACACGCAAACACATCTTTTTGGGAAAGTCCTAACTGTGGTCACTTGGAAATGTAAGGGTTTCATCGAGAACACGAAGACCATCATGCTTTTACACCCTGAAACCGAAAGAAATGGCTTTTTGTACATGCCAGTCTGAATTTCACTACCAAATGCTCTTCCTTTCTGCTTTCTTGAATGTTCTCAACGCATTAGGAGAAAGAGCATGTTTGGGCAAGAGTGATGCAGTGTGTGTTTTTCTGGATTGCAAGTGATTTGGGAAACATCCTCCTTGTTTTTCCACATCGTCTAAGAAAGAACATGAGGCTTGCAAGAGATTGAAACAATGCATCCCACAACGTATTCCAGCAGTGAAAGCACAGGTTTCTACAAAGACTTTGAAGGAGAAAGCAAAAGAATAGTGGCTGAGTGCTCTTTCAGAGAGAAACACACGCATTTCTTCCTTCTGGAGTGAGTTTACAGCCAGGAATTCATATGCATTTTGTATTGTGCAGAATGTAGCTACTTGCTCGGGAGTTGTGTCATTGAAGCATCTTTCCAGCAGGAGCTTATTGCAACATTCATTGTTTGGCTAAGTCCTTTAGGTTTCATTTTGGAAGTTCTTTCAACTTTGGCCAAATCCCGCTTCCTACTAAATTTTTTCACAGCGCTGTTTCCAAGTGTCAACAAAGAGCTGCTGCTTGAAACTCTCCACATGCACGTCTCCCATAGGGGCATGTTCGTTTCACTACCTGGAATTTGGTTTCCTCTTCTTTCTTTGAAATGACAAGCCTTCATTCCGCATGCTACACACATCGTGTAGCAGTTTCAATTTTAAGCATGTTGGTGCTCTAAGAACGCTGTCTAACCTGTGTAGAGTGTTTCACTGTCCAGCTCTGAATACACAAATTAGAGCTCTTTTCACCACAGACACGCAAACACATCTTTTTGGGAAAGCCCTAATTGTGGTCAATTGGAAATGTAAGGGTTTCATCGAGAACATGAAGACCATCATGCTTTTACACCCTGAAACCGAAAGAAATGGCTTTTTGTACATGCCAGTCTGAATTTCACTACAAAATGCTCTTCCTTTCTGCTTTCTTGAATGTTCTCAACGCATTAGGAGAAAGAGCATGCTTGGGCAAGAGTGATGCGGTGTGTGTTTTTCTGGATTGCAAGTGATTTGGGAAACATCCTCCTTGTTTTTCCACATCGTCTAAGAAAGAACATGAGGCTTGCAAGAGATTGAAACAATGCATCCCACAACGTATTCCAGCAGTGAAAACACGTTTCTACAAAGACTTTGAAGGAGCAAGCAAAAGAATAGTGGCTGAGTGTTCGTTCAGAGAGAAACACATGCCTTTCATTCTTCTGTGGAGAGTTTTCAGCCTGGAATTCATTTGCATTTTGTACTGTGCAGAATGTAGCTACCTGATCGGGGGTTGTGTCATAGAAGCACCTTTCCTGCAGGAGCTGAATGAAACATTCATTGTTTGGCTAAGGTCTTTAGGGCTGGTTTTGGAAGGTCTTTCAACTTTGGCCAAATCCTGCTTTGTACGAAATTTTTTCACAGCGCTCTTCCCCAGTGTCCACAAAGAGCTGCTGCTTGAAACTGTCCACATGCACATCTCCCATACTGGTGTGCTCGTTTCACTACCTGGATTTTGGTTTCCTCTTCCTTCTTTGAAATGACAAGCCTTCTTTCCGCATGCTACACACACCTTGTAGCAGTTTCAGTTTGAAACATGTTGCTGCTCTCAACACGCTGTGTAACCTACGTAGAGTGTGTCACTCTCCAGCACTGAATACACAACTTAGAGCTACTTTCACCACAGACACGCAGACATCTTTTTGTGAAAGTCCTACTTCAGGTCACTTGGAAATGTAAGGGTGTCATCGAGAACATGAAGTCAGTCGTGCTTTTGCACTCTGCAACCAAGGGAAATGTCCTTTTGAACATACCTGTCTGAATTTCACTGCAAAATGCACTTCTTTTCTGGTTTCTTGAATGTTCTCAATACATTAGAAGAAAGAGCGTGTTTGAGCAAGGGTGATGCAGTGTGCGTTTCACTGGATTACAAGTGATTTGGGAAACATACTCCTTGTTTTTCCACAGTGTCTAAGAAACAACATGAGGCTTGCAAGAGATTGAAACAATGCATCCCACAGCGTATTCCAGCAGTGAAAACACACGTTTCTGCAAAGACTTTGAAGGAGCAAGCAAAAGAATAGTGGCTGAGTGTTCTTTCAGAGAGAAACACACGCATTTCTTCCTTCTGGAGTGAGTTTCCAGCCAGGAATTCATATGCATTTTGTACTGTGCAGAATGTAGCTACCTGCTCGGGAGTTGTGTCATTGAAGCACCTTTCCTGCAGGAGCTTATTGCAACATTCATTGTTGGGCTAAGTCCTTTAGGGTTGGTTTTGGAAAGTCTTTCAACCTTGGCCAAATCTCGCTTCCTACGAAATTTTTTCACAGCGCTGTTTCCAAGTGTCCACAAAGAGCTGCTGCTTGAAACTGTCCACATACACATCTCCCATACTGGCATGCTCGTTTCACTACCTGGAATTTGGTTTCCTCTTCTTTCTTTGAAATGACAAGGCCTTCATTCAGCATGCTACACACATCTTGTAGCAGTTTCAATTTTAAGCATGTTGGTGCTCTAAGAACGCTGTCTAACCTGTGTAGAGTGTGTCACTCTCCAGCACTGAATACACAACTTAGAGCTCCTTTCGCCACAGACACGCAAACACATCTTTTTGGGAAAGCCCTAATTGTGGTCAATTGGAAATGTAAGGGTTTCATCGAGAACATGAAGACCATCATGCTTTTACACCCTGAAACCGAAAGAAATGGCTTTTTGTACATGCCAGTCTGAATTTCACTACAAAATGCTCTTCCTTTCTGCTTTCTTGAATGTTCTCAACGCATTAGGAGAAAGAGCATGTTTGGGCAAGAGTGATGCGGTGTGTGTTTTTCTGGATTGCAAGTGATTTGGGAAACATCCTCCTTGTTTTTCCACATCGTCTAAGAAAGAACATGAGGCTTGCAAGAGATTGAAACAATGCATCCCACAACGTATTCCAGCAGTGAAAACACGTTTCTACAAAGACTTTGAAGGAGCAAGCAAAAGAATAGTGGCTGAGTGTTCGTTCAGAGAGAAACACATGCCTTTCATTCTTCTGTGGAGAGTTTTCAGCCTGGAATTCATTTGCATTTTGTACTGTGCAGAATGTAGCTACCTGATCGGGGGTTGTGTCATAGAAGCACCTTTCCTGCAGGAGCTGAATGAAACATTCATTGTTTGGCTAAGGTCTTTAGGGCTGGTTTTGGAAGGTCTTTCAACTTTGGCCAAATCCTGCTTTGTACGAAATTTTTTCACAGCGCTCTTCCCCAGTGTCCACAAAGAGCTGCTGCTTGAAACTGTCCACATGCACATCTCCCATACTGGTGTGCTCGTTTCACTACCTGGATTTTGGTTTCCTCTTCCTTCTTTGAAATGACAAGCCTTCTTTCCGCATGCTACACACACCTTGTAGCAGTTTCAGTTTGAAACATGTTGCTGCTCTCAACACGCTGTGTAACCTACGTAGAGTGTGTCACTCTCCAGCACTGAATACACAACTTAGAGCTACTTTCACCACAGACACGCAGACATCTTTTTGTGAAAGTCCTACTTCAGGTCACTTGGAAATGTAAGGGTGTCATCGAGAACATGAAGTCAGTCGTGCTTTTGCACTCTGCAACCAAGGGAAATGTCCTTTTGAACATACCTGTCTGAATTTCACTGCAAAATGCACTTCTTTTCTGGTTTCTTGAATGTTCTCAATACATTAGAAGAAAGAGCGTGTTTGAGCAAGGGTGATGCAGTGTGCGTTTCACTGGATTACAAGTGATTTGGGAAACATACTCCTTGTTTTTCCACAGTGTCTAAGAAACAACATGAGGCTTGCAAGAGATGGAAACAATGCATCCCACAGCTTATTCCAGCAGTGAAAACACACGTTTCTGCAAAGACTTTGAAGGAGCAAGCAAAAGAATAGTGGCTGAGTGTTCTTTCAGAGAGAAACACACGCATTTCTTCCTTCTGGAGTGAGTTTCCGGCCAGGAATTCATATGCATTTTGTACTGTGCAGAATGTAGCTACCTGCTCGGGAGTTGTGTCATTGAAGCACCTTTCCTGCAGGAGCTTATTGCAACATTCATTGTTGGGCTAAGTCCTTTAGGGTTGGTTTTGGAAAGTCTTTCAACCTTGGCCAAATCTCGCTTCCTACGAAATTTTTTCACAGCGCTGTTTCCAAGTGTCCACAAAGAGCTGCTGCTTGAAACTGTCCACATACACATCTCCCATACTGGCATGCTCGTTTCACTACCTGGAATTTGGTTTCCTCTTCTTTCTTTGAAATGACAAGGCCTTCATTCAGCATGCTACACACATCTTGTAGCAGTTTCAATTTTAAGCATGTTGGTGCTCTAAGAACGCTGTCTAACCTGTGTAGAGTGTGTCACTCTCCAGCACTGAATACACAACTTAGAGCTCCTTTCGCCACAGACACGCAAACACATCTTTTTGGGAAAGCCCTAATTGTGGTCAATTGGAAATGTAAGGGTTTCATCGAGAACATGAAGACCATCATGCTTTTACACCCTGAAACCGAAAGAAATGGCTTTTTGTACATGCCAGTCTGAATTTCACTACAAAATGCTCTTCCTTTCTGCTTTCTTGAATGTTCTCAACGCATTAGGAGAAAGAGCATGTTTGGGCAAGAGTGATGCGGTGTGTGTTTTTCTGGATTGCAAGTGATTTGGGAAACATCCTCCTTGTTTTTCCACATCGTCTAAGAAAGAACATGAGGCTTGCAAGAGATTGAAACAATGCATCCCACAACGTATTCCAGCAGTGAAAACACGTTTCTACAAAGACTTTGAAGGAGCAAGCAAAAGAATAGTGGCTGAGTGTTCGTTCAGAGAGAAACACATGCCTTTCATTCTTCTGTGGAGAGTTTTCAGCCTGGAATTCATTTGCATTTTGTACTGTGCAGAATGTAGCTACCTGATCGGGGGTTGTGTCATAGAAGCACCTTTCCTGCAGGAGCTGAATGAAACATTCATTGTTTGGCTAAGGTCTTTAGGGCTGGTTTTGGAAGGTCTTTCAACTTTGGCCAAATCCTGCTTTGTACGAAATTTTTTCACAGCGCTCTTCCCCAGTGTCCACAAAGAGCTGCTGCTTGAAACTGTCCACATGCACATCTCCCATACTGGTGTGCTCGTTTCACTACCTGGATTTTGGTTTCCTCTTCCTTCTTTGAAATGACAAGCCTTCTTTCCGCATGCTACACACACCTTGTAGCAGTTTCAGTTTGAAACATGTTGCTGCTCTCAACACGCTGTGTAACCTACGTAGAGTGTGTCACTCTCCAGCAGTGAATACACAACTTAGAGCTACTTTCACCACAGACACGCAGACATCTTTTTGTGAAAGTCCTACTTCAGGTCACTTGGAAATGTAAGGGTGTCATCGAGAACATGAAGTCAGTTGTGCTTTTGCACTCTGCAACCAAGGGAAATGTCCTTTTGAACATACCTGTCTGAATTTCACTGCAAAATGCACTTCTTTTCTGGTTTCTTGAATGTTCTCAATACATTAGAAGAAAGAGCGTGTTTGAGCAAGGGTGATGCAGTGTGCGTTTCACTGGATTACAAGTGATTTGGGAAACATACTCCTTGTTTTTCCACAGTGTCTAAGAAACAACATGAGGCTTGCAAGAGATGGAAACAATGCATCCCACAACTTATTCCAGCAGTGAAAACACACGTTTCTGCAAAGACTTTGAAGGAGCAAGCAAAAGAATAGTGGCTGAGTGTTCTTTCAGAGAGAAACACACGCATTTCTTCCTTCTGGAGTGAGTTTCCGGCCAGGAATTCATATGCATTTTGTACTGTGCAGAATGTAGCTACCTGCTCGGGAGTTGTGTCATTGAAGCACCTTTCCTGCAGGAGCTTATTGCAACATTCATTGTTGGGCTAAGTCCTTTAGGGTTGGTTTTGGAAAGTCTTTCAACCTTGGCCAAATCTCGCTTCCTACGAAATTTTTTCACAGCGCTGTTTCCAAGTGTCCACAAAGAGCTGCTGCTTGAAACTGTCCACATACACATCTCCCATACTGGCATGCTCGTTTCACTACCTGGAATTTGGTTTCCTCTTCTTTCTTTGAAATGACAAGGCCTTCATTCAGCATGCTACACACATCTTGTAGCAGTTTCAATTTTAAGCATGTTGGTGCTCTAAGAACGCTGTCTAACCTGTGTAGAGTGTGTCACTCTCCAGCACTGAATACACAACTTAGAGCTCCTTTCGCCACAGACACGCAAACACATCTTTTTGGGAAAGCCCTAATTGTGGTCAATTGGAAATGTAAGGGTTTCATCGAGAACATGAAGACCATCATGCTTTTACACCCTGAAACCGAAAGAAATGGCTTTTTGTACATGCCAGTCTGAATTTCACTACAAAATGCTCTTCCTTTCTGCTTTCTTGAATGTTCTCAACGCATTAGGAGAAAGAGCATGTTTGGGCAAGAGTGATGCGGTGTGTGTTTTTCTGGATTGCAAGTGATTTGGGAAACATCCTCCTTGTTTTTCCACATCGTCTAAGAAAGAACATGAGGCTTGCAAGAGATTGAAACAATGCATCCCACAACGTATTCCAGCAGTGAAAACACGTTTCTACAAAGACTTTGAAGGAGCAAGCAAAAGAATAGTGGCTGAGTGTTCGTTCAGAGAGAAACACATGCCTTTCATTCTTCTGTGGAGAGTTTTCAGCCTGGAATTCATTTGCATTTTGTACTGTGCAGAATGTAGCTACCTGATCGGGGGTTGTGTCATAGAAGCACCTTTCCTGCAGGAGCTGAATGAAACATTCATTGTTTGGCTAAGGTCTTTAGGGCTGGTTTTGGAAGGTCTTTCAACTTTGGCCAAATCCTGCTTTGTACGAAATTTTTTCACAGCGCTCTTCCCCAGTGTCCACAAAGAGCTGCTGCTTGAAACTGTCCACATGCACATCTCCCATACTGGTGTGCTCGTTTCACTACCTGGATTTTGGTTTCCTCTTCCTTCTTTGAAATGACAAGCCTTCTTTCCGCATGCTACACACACCTTGTAGCAGTTTCAGTTTGAAACATGTTGCTGCTCTCAACACGCTGTGTAACCTACGTAGAGTGTGTCACTCTCCAGCACTGAATACACAACTTAGAGCTACTTTCACCACAGACACGCAGACATCTTTTTGTGAAAGTCCTACTTCAGGTCACTTGGAAATGTAAGGGTGTCATCGAGAACATGAAGTCAGTCGTGCTTTTGCACTCTGCAACCAAGGGAAATGTCCTTTTGAACATACCTGTCTGAATTTCACTGCAAAATGCACTTCTTTTCTGGTTTCTTGAATGTTCTCAATACATTAGAAGAAAGAGCGTGTTTGAGCAAGGGTGATGCAGTGTGCGTTTCACTGGATTACAAGTGATTTGGGAAACATACTCCTTGTTTTTCCACAGTGTCTAAGAAACAACATGAGGCTTGCAAGAGATGGAAACAATGCATCCCACAGCTTATTCCAGCAGTGAAAACACACGTTTCTGCAAAGACTTTGAAGGAGCAAGCAAAAGAATAGTGGCTGAGTGTTCTTTCAGAGAGAAACACACGCATTTCTTCCTTCTGGAGTGAGTTTCCGGCCAGGAATTCATATGCATTTTGTACTGTGCAGAATGTAGCTACCTGCTCGGGAGTTGTGTCATTGAAGCACCTTTCCTGCAGGAGCTTATTGCAACATTCATTGTTGGGCTAAGTCCTTTAGGGTTGGTTTTGGAAAGTCTTTCAACCTTGGCCAAATCTCGCTTCCTACGAAATTTTTTCACAGCGCTGTTTCCAAGTGTCCACAAAGAGCTGCTGCTTGAAACTGTCCACATACACATCTCCCATACTGGCATGCTCGTTTCACTACCTGGAATTTGGTTTCCTCTTCTTTCTTTGAAATGACAAGGCCTTCATTCAGCATGCTACACACATCTTGTAGCAGTTTCAATTTTAAGCATGTTGGTGCTCTAAGAACGCTGTCTAACCTGTGTAGAGTGTGTCACTCTCCAGCACTGAATACACAACTTAGAGCTCCTTTCGCCACAGACACGCAAACACATCTTTTTGGGAAAGCCCTAATTGTGGTCAATTGGAAATGTAAGGGTTTCATCGAGAACATGAAGACCATCATGCTTTTACACCCTGAAACCGAAAGAAATGGCTTTTTGTACATGCCAGTCTGAATTTCACTACAAAATGCTCTTCCTTTCTGCTTTCTTGAATGTTCTCAACGCATTAGGAGAAAGAGCATGTTTGGGCAAGAGTGATGCGGTGTGTGTTTTTCTGGATTGCAAGTGATTTGGGAAACATCCTCCTTGTTTTTCCACATCGTCTAAGAAAGAACATGAGGCTTGCAAGAGATTGAAACAATGCATCCCACAACGTATTCCAGCAGTGAAAACACGTTTCTACAAAGACTTTGAAGGAGCAAGCAAAAGAATAGTGGCTGAGTGTTCGTTCAGAGAGAAACACATGCCTTTCATTCTTCTGTGGAGAGTTTTCAGCCTGGAATTCATTTGCATTTTGTACTGTGCAGAATGTAGCTACCTGATCGGGGGTTGTGTCATAGAAGCACCTTTCCTGCAGGAGCTGAATGAAACATTCATTGTTTGGCTAAGGTCTTTAGGGCTGGTTTTGGAAGGTCTTTCAACTTTGGCCAAATCCTGCTTTGTACGAAATTTTTTCACAGCGCTCTTCCCCAGTGTCCACAAAGAGCTGCTGCTTGAAACTGTCCACATGCACATCTCCCGTACTGGTGTGCTCGTTTCACTACCTGGATTTTGGTTTCCTCTTCCTTCTTTGAAATGACAAGCCTTCTTTCCGCATGCTACACACACCTTGTAGCAGTTTCAGTTTGAAACATGTTGCTGCTCTCAACACGCTGTGTAACCTACGTAGAGTGTGTCACTCTCCAGCAGTGAATACACAACTTAGAGCTACTTTCACCACAGACACGCAGACATCTTTTTGTGAAAGTCCTACTTCAGGTCACTTGGAAATGTAAGGGTGTCATCGAGAACATGAAGTCAGTTGTGCTTTTGCACTCTGCAACCAAGGGAAATGTCCTTTTGAACATACCTGTCTGAATTTCACTGCAAAATGCACTTCTTTTCTGGTTTCTTGAATGTTCTCAATACATTAGAAGAAAGAGCGTGTTTGAGCAAGGGTGATGCAGTGTGCGTTTCACTGGATTACAAGTGATTTGGGAAACATACTCCTTGTTTTTCCACAGTGTCTAAGAAACAACATGAGGCTTGCAAGAGATGGAAACAATGCATCCCACAACTTATTCCAGCAGTGAAAACACACGTTTCTGCAAAGACTTTGAAGGAGCAAGCAAAAGAATAGTGGCTGAGTGTTCTTTCAGAGAGAAACACACGCATTTCTTCCTTCTGGAGTGAGTTTCCGGCCAGGAATTCATATGCATTTTGTACTGTGCAGAATGTAGCTACCTGCTCGGGAGTTGTGTCATTGAAGCACCTTTCCTGCAGGAGCTTATTGCAACATTCATTGTTGGGCTAAGTCCTTTAGGGTTGGTTTTGGAAAGTCTTTCAACCTTGGCCAAATCTCGCTTCCTACGAAATTTTTTCACAGCGCTGTTTCCAAGTGTCCAGAAAGAGCTGCTGCTTGAAACTGTCCACATACACATCTCCCATACTGGCATGCTCGTTTCACTACCTGGAATTTGGTTTCCTCTTCTTTCTTTGAAATGACAAGGCCTTCATTCAGCATGCTACACACATCTTGTAGCAGTTTCAATTTTAAGCATGTTGGTGCTCTAAGAACGCTGTCTAACCTGTGTAGAGTGTGTCACTCTCCAGCACTGAATACACAACTTAGAGCTCCTTTCGCCACAGACACGCAAACACATCTTTTTGGGAAAGCCCTAATTGTGGTCAATTGGAAATGTAAGGGTTTCATCGAGAACATGAAGACCATCATGCTTTTACACCCTGAAACCGAAAGAAATGGCTTTTTGTACATGCCAGTCTGAATTTCACTACAAAATGCTCTTCCTTTCTGCTTTCTTGAATGTTCTCAACGCATTAGGAGAAAGAGCATGCTTGGGCAAGAGTGATGCGGTGTGTGTTTTTCTGGATTGCAAGTGATTTGGGAAACATCCTCCTTGTTTTTCCACATCGTCTAAGAAAGAACATGAGGCTTGCAAGAGATTGAAACAATGCATCCCACAACGTATTCCAGCAGTGAAAACACGTTTCTACAAAGAATTTGAAGGAACAAGCAAAAGAATAGTGGCTGAGTGTTCGTTCAGAGAGAAACACATGCCTTTCATTCTTCTGTGGAGAGTTTTCAGCCTGGAATTCATTTGCATTTTGTACTGTGCAGAATGTAGCTACCTGATCGGGGGTTGTGTCATAGAAGCACCTTTCCTGCAGGAGCTGAATGAAACATTCATTGTTTGGCTAAGGTCTTTAGGGCTGGTTTTGGAAGGTCTTTCAACTTTGGCCAAATCCTGCTTTGTACGAAATTTTTTCACAGCGCTCTTCCCCAGTGTCCACAAAGAGCTGCTGCTTGAAACTGTCCACATGCACATCTCCCATACTGGTGTGCTCGTTTCACTACCTGGATTTTGGTTTCCTCTTCCTTCTTTGAAATGACAAGCCTTCTTTCCGCATGCTACACACACCTTGTAGCAGTTTCAGTTTGAAACATGTTGCTGCTCTCAACACGCTGTGTAACCTACGTAGAGTGTGTCACTCTCCAGCAGTGAATACACAACTTAGAGCTACTTTCACCACAGACACGCAGACATCTTTTTGTGAAAGTCCTACTTCAGGTCACTTGGAAATGTAAGGGTGTCATCGAGAACATGAAGTCAGTTGTGCTTTTGCACTCTGCAACCAAGGGAAATGTCCTTTTGAACATACCTGTCTGAATTTCACTGCAAAATGCACTTCTTTTCTGGTTTCTTGAATGTTCTCAATACATTAGAAGAAAGAGCGTGTTTGAGCAAGGGTGATGCAGTGTGCGTTTCACTGGATTACAAGTGATTTGGGAAACATACTCCTTGTTTTTCCACAGTGTCTAAGAAACAACATGAGGCTTGCAAGAGATGGAAACAATGCATCCCACAACTTATTCCAGCAGTGAAAACACACGTTTCTGCAAAGACTTTGAAGGAGCAAGCAAAAGAATAGTGGCTGAGTGTTCTTTCAGAGAGAAACACACGCATTTCTTCCTTCTGGAGTGAGTTTCCGGCCAGGAATTCATATGCATTTTGTACTGTGCAGAATGTAGCTACCTGCTCGGGAGTTGTGTCATTGAAGCACCTTTCCTGCAGGAGCTTATTGCAACATTCATTGTTGGGCTAAGTCCTTTAGGGTTGGTTTTGGAAAGTCTTTCAACCTTGGCCAAATCTCGCTTCCTACGAAATTTTTTCACAGCGCTGTTTCCAAGTGTCCAGAAAGAGCTGCTGCTTGAAACTGTCCACATACACATCTCCCATACTGGCATGCTCGTTTCACTACCTGGAATTTGGTTTCCTCTTCTTTCTTTGAAATGACAAGGCCTTCATTCAGCATGCTACACACATCTTGTAGCAGTTTCAATTTTAAGCATGTTGGTGCTCTAAGAACGCTGTCTAACCTGTGTAGAGTGTGTCACTCTCCAGCACTGAATACACAACTTAGAGCTCCTTTCGCCACAGACACGCAAACACATCTTTTTGGGAAAGCCCTAATTGTGGTCAATTGGAAATGTAAGGGTTTCATCGAGAACATGAAGACCATCATGCTTTTACACCCTGAAACCGAAAGAAATGGCTTTTTGTACATGCCAGTCTGAATTTCACTACAAAATGCTCTTCCTTTCTGCTTTCTTGAATGTTCTCAACGCATTAGGAGAAAGAGCATGCTTGGGCAAGAGTGATGCGGTGTGTGTTTTTCTGGATTGCAAGTGATTTGGGAAACATCCTCCTTGTTTTTCCACATCGTCTAAGAAAGAACATGAGGCTTGCAAGAGATTGAAACAATGCATCCCACAACGTATTCCAGCAGTGAAAACACGTTTCTACAAAGAATTTGAAGGAACAAGCAAAAGAATAGTGGCTGAGTGTTCGTTCAGAGAGAAACACATGCCTTTCATTCTTCTGTGGAGAGTTTTCAGCCTGGAATTCATTTGCATTTTGTACTGTGCAGAATGTAGCTACCTGATCGGGGGTTGTGTCATAGAAGCACCTTTCCTGCAGGAGCTGAATGAAACATTCATTGTTTGGCTAAGGTCTTTAGGGCTGGTTTTGGAAGGTCTTTCAACTTTGGCCAAATCCTGCTTTGCACGAAATTTTTTCACAGCGCTCTTCCCCAGTGTCCACAAAGAGCTGCTGCTTGAAACTGTCCACATGCACATCTCCCGTACTGGTGTGCTCGTTTCACTACCTGGATTTTGGTTTCCTCTTCCTTCTTTGAAATGACAAGCCTTCTTTCCGCATGCTACACACACCTTGTAGCAGTTTCAGTTTGAAACATGTTGCTGCTCTCAACACGCTGTGTAACCTACGTAGAGTGTGTCACTCTCCAGCACTGAATACACAACTTAGAGCTACTTTCACCACAGACACGCAGACATCTTTTTGTGAAAGTCCTACTTCAGGTCACTTGGAAATGTAAGGGTGTCATCGAGAACATGAAGTCAGTCGTGCTTTTGCACTCTGCAACCAAGGGAAATGTCCTTTTGAACATACCTGTCTGAATTTCACTGCAAAATGCACTTCTTTTCTGGTTTCTTGAATGTTCTCAATACATTAGAAGAAAGAGCGTGTTTGAGCAAGGGTGATGCAGTGTGCGTTTCACTGGATTACAAGTGATTTGGGAAACATACTCCTTGTTTTTCCACAGTGTCTAAGAAACAACATGAGGCTTGCAAGAGATTGAAACAATGCATCCCACAGCGTATTCCAGCAGTGAAAACACACGTTTCTGCAAAGACTTTGAAGGAGCAAGCAAAAGAATAGTGGCTGAGTGTTCTTTCAGAGAGAAACACACGCATTTCTTCCTTCTGGAGTGAGTTTCCAGCCAGGAATTCATATGCATTTTGTACTGTGCAGAATGTAGCTACCTGCTCGGGAGTTGTGTCATTGAAGCACCTTTCCTGCAGGAGCTTATTGCAACATTCATTGTTGGGCTAAGTCCTTTAGGGTTGGTTTTGGAAAGTCTTTCAACCTTGGCCAAATCTCGCTTCCTACGAAATTTTTTCACAGCGCTGTTTCGAAGTGTCCACAAAGAGCTGCTGCTTGAAACTGTCCACATACACATCTCCCATACTGGCATGCTCGTTTCACTACCTGGAATTTGGTTTCCTCTTCTTTCTTTGAAATGACAAGGCCTTCATTCAGCATGCTACACACATCTTGTAGCAGTTTCAATTTTAAGCATGTTGGTGCTCTAAGAACGCTGTCTAACCTGTGTAGAGTGTGTCACTCTCCAGCACTGAATACACAACTTAGAGCTCCTTTCGCCACAGACACGCAAACACATCTTTTTGGGAAAGCCCTAATTGTGGTCAATTGGAAATGTAAGGGTTTCATCGAGAACATGAAGACCATCATGCTTTTACACCCTGAAACCGAAAGAAATGGCTTTTTGTACATGCCAGTCTGAATTTCACTACAAAATGCTCTTCCTTTCTGCTTTCTTGAATGTTCTCAACGCATTAGGAGAAAGAGCATGTTTGGGCAAGAGTGATGCGGTGTGTGTTTTTCTGGATTGCAAGTGATTTGGGAAACATCCTCCTTGTTTTTCCACATCGTCTAAGAAAGAACATGAGGCTTGCAAGAGATTGAAACAATGCATCCCACAACGTATTCCAGCAGTGAAAACACGTTTCTACAAAGACTTTGAAGGAGCAAGCAAAAGAATAGTGGCTGAGTGTTCGTTCAGAGAGAAACACATGCCTTTCATTCTTCTGTGGAGAGTTTTCAGCCTGGAATTCATTTGCATTTTGTACTGTGCAGAATGTAGCTACCTGATCGGGGGTTGTGTCATAGAAGCACCTTTCCTGCAGGAGCTGAATGAAACATTCATTGTTTGGCTAAGGTCTTTAGGGCTGGTTTTGGAAGGTCTTTCAACTTTGGCCAAATCCTGCTTTGTACGAAATTTTTTCACAGCGCTCTTCCCCAGTGTCCACAAAGAGCTGCTGCTTGAAACTGTCCACATGCACATCTCCCGTACTGGTGTGCTCGTTTCACTACCTGGATTTTGGTTTCCTCTTCCTTCTTTGAAATGACAAGCCTTCTTTCCGCATGCTACACACACCTTGTAGCAGTTTCAGTTTGAAACATGTTGCTGCTCTCAACACGCTGTGTAACCTACGTAGAGTGTGTCACTCTCCAGCAGTGAATACACAACTTAGAGCTACTTTCACCACAGACACGCAGACATCTTTTTGTGAAAGTCCTACTTCAGGTCACTTGGAAATGTAAGGGTGTCATCGAGAACATGAAGTCAGTCGTGCTTTTGCACTCTGCAACCAAGGGAAATGTGCTTTTGAACATACCTGTCTGAATTTCACTGCAAAATGCACTTCTTTTCTGGTTTCTTGAATGTTCTCAATACATTAGAAGAAAGAGCGTGTTTGAGCAAGGGTGATGCAGTGTGCGTTTCACTGGATTACAAGTGATTTGGGAAACATACTCCTTGTTTTTCCACAGTGTCTAAGAAACAACATGAGGCTTGCAAGAGATGGAAACAATGCATCCCACAACGTATTCCAGCAGTGAAAACACACGTTTCTGCAAAGACTTTGAAGGAGCAAGCAAAAGAATAGTGGCTGAGTGTTCTTTCAGAGAGAAACACACGCATTTCTTCCTTCTGGAGTGAGTTTCCGGCCAGGAATTCATATGCATTTTGTACTGTGCAGAATGTAGCTACCTGCTCGGGAGTTGTGTCATTGAAGCACCTTTCCTGCAGGAGCTTATTGCAACATTCATTGTTGGGCTAAGTCCTTTAGGGTTGGTTTTGGAAAGTCTTTCAACCTTGGCCAAATCTCGCTTCCTACGAAATTTTTTCACAGCGCTGTTTCCAAGTGTCCACAAAGAGCTGCTGCTTGAAACTGTCCACATACACATCTCCCATACTGGCATGCTCGTTTCACTACCTGGAATTTGGTTTCCTCTTCTTTCTTTGAAATGACAAGGCCTTCATTCAGCATGCTACACACATCTTGTAGCAGTTTCAATTTTAAGCATGTTGGTGCTCTAAGAACGCTGTCTAACCTGTGTAGAGTGTGTCACTCTCCAGCACTGAATACACAACTTAGAGCTCCTTTCGCCACAGACACGCAAACACATCTTTTTGGGAAAGCCCTAATTGTGGTCAATTGGAAATGTAAGGGTTTCATCGAGAACATGAAGACCATCATGCTTTTACACCCTGAAACCGAAAGAAATGGCTTTTTGTACATGCCAGTCTGAATTTCACTACAAAATGCTCTTCCTTTCTGCTTTCTTGAATGTTCTCAACGCATTAGGAGAAAGAGCATGCTTGGGCAAGAGTGATGCGGTGTGTGTTTTTCTGGATTGCAAGTGATTTGGGAAACATCCTCCTTGTTTTTCCACATCGTCTAAGAAAGAACATGAGGCTTGCAAGAGATTGAAACAATGCATCCCACAACGTATTCCAGCAGTGAAAACACGTTTCTACAAAGACTTTGAAGGAGCAAGCAAAAGAATAGTGGCTGAGTGTTCGTTCAGAGAGAAACACATGCCTTTCATTCTTCTGTGGAGAGTTTTCAGCCTGGAATTCATTTGCATTTTGTACTGTGCAGAATGTAGCTACCTGATCGGGGGTTGTGTCATAGAAGCACCTTTCCTGCAGGAGCTGAATGAAACATTCATTGTTTGGCTAAGGTCTTTAGGGCTGGTTTTGGAAGGTCTTTCAACTTTGGCCAAATCCTGCTTTGCACGAAATTTTTTCACAGCGCTCTTCCCCAGTGTCCACAAAGAGCTGCTGCTTGAAACTGTCCACATGCACATCTCCCGTACTGGTGTGCTCGTTTCACTACCTGGATTTTGGTTTCCTCTTCCTTCTTTGAAATGACAAGCCTTCTTTCCGCATGCTACACACACCTTGTAGCAGTTTCAGTTTGAAACATGTTGCTGCTCTCAACACGCTGTGTAACCTACGTAGAGTGTGTCACTCTCCAACAGTGAATACACAACTTAGAGCTACTTTCACCACAGACACGCAGACATCTTTTTGTGAAAGTCCTACTTCAGGTCACTTGGAAATGTAAGGGTGTCATCGAGAACATGAAGTCAGTCGTGCTTTTGCACTCTGCAACCAAGGGAAATGTCCTTTTGAACATACCTGTCTGAATTTCACTGCAAAATGCACTTCTTTTCTGGTTTCTTGAATGTTCTCAATACATTAGAAGAAAGAGCGTGTTTGAGCAAGGGTGATGCAGTGTGCGTTTCACTGGATTACAAGTGATTTGGGAAACATACTCCTTGTTTTTCCACAGTGTCTAAGAAACAACATGAGGCTTGCAAGAGATGGAAACAATGCATCCCACAGCTTATTCCAGCAGTGAAAACACACGTTTCTGCAAAGACTTTGAAGGAGCAAGCAAAAGAATAGTGGCTGAGTGTTGTTTCAGAGAGAAACACACGCATTTCTTCCTTCTGGAGTGAGTTTCCGGCCAGGAATTCATATGCATTTTGTACTGTGCAGAATGTAGCTACCTGCTCGGGAGTTGTGTCATTGAAGCACCTTTCCTGCAGGAGCTTATTGCAACATTCATTGTTGGGCTAAGTCCTTTAGGGTTGGTTTTGGAAAGTCTTTCAACCTTGGCCAAATCTCGCTTCCTACGAAATTTTTTCACAGCGCTGTTTCCAAGTGTCCACAAAGAGCTGCTGCTTGAAACTGTCCACATACACATCTCCCATACTGGCATGCTCGTTTCACTACCTGGAATTTGGTTTCCTCTTCTTTCTTTGAAATGACAAGGCCTTCATTCAGCATGCTACACACATCTTGTAGCAGTTTCAATTTTAAGCATGTTGGTGCTCTAAGAACGCTGTCTAACCTGTGTAGAGTGTGTCACTCTCCAGCACTGAATACACAACTTAGAGCTCCTTTCGCCACAGACACGCAAACACATCTTTTTGGGAAAGCCCTAATTGTGGTCAATTGGAAATGTAAGGGTTTCATCGAGAACATGAAGACCATCATGCTTTTACACCCTGAAACCGAAAGAAATGGCTTTTTGTACATGCCAGTCTGAATTTCACTACAAAATGCTCTTCCTTTCTGCTTTCTTGAATGTTCTCAACGCATTAGGAGAAAGAGCATGCTTGGGCAAGAGTGATGCGGTGTGTGTTTTTCTGGATTGCAAGTGATTTGGGAAACATCCTCCTTGTTTTTCCACATCGTCTAAGAAAGAACATGAGGCTTGCAAGAGATTGAAACAATGCATCCCACAACGTATTCCAGCAGTGAAAACACGTTTCTACAAAGACTTTGAAGGAGCAAGCAAAAGAATAGTGGCTGAGTGTTCGTTCAGAGAGAAACACATGCCTTTCATTCTTCTGTGGAGAGTTTTCAGCCTGGAATTCATTTGCATTTTGTACTGTGCAGAATGTAGCTACCTGATCGGGGGTTGTGTCATAGAAGCACCTTTCCTGCAGGAGCTGAATGAAACATTCATTGTTTGGCTAAGGTCTTTAGGGCTGGTTTTGGAAGGTCTTTCAACTTTGGCCAAATCCTGCTTTGTACGAAATTTTTTCACAGCGCTCTTCCCCAGTGTCCACAAAGAGCTGCTGCTTGAAACTGTCCACATGCACATCTCCCATACTGGTGTGCTCGTTTCACTACCTGGATTTTGGTTTCCTCTTCCTTCTTTGAAATGACAAGCCTTCTTTCCGCATGCTACACACACCTTGTAGCAGTTTCAGTTTGAAACATGTTGCTGCTCTCAACACGCTGTGTAACCTACGTAGAGTGTGTCACTCTCCAGCAGTGAATACACAACTTAGAGCTACTTTCACCACAGACACGCAGACATCTTTTTGTGAAAGTCCTACTTCAGGTCACTTGGAAATGTAAGGGTGTCATCGAGAACATGAAGTCAGTCGTGCTTTTGCACTCTGCAACCAAGGGAAATGTGCTTTTGAACATACCTGTCTGAATTTCACTGCAAAATGCACTTCTTTTCTGGTTTCTTGAATGTTCTCAATACATTAGAAGAAAGAGCGTGTTTGAGCAAGGGTGATGCAGTGTGCGTTTCACTGGATTACAAGTGATTTGGGAAACATACTCCTTGTTTTTCCACAGTGTCTAAGAAACAACATGAGGCTTGCAAGAGATGGAAACAATGCATCCCACAACGTATTCCAGCAGTGAAAACACACGTTTCTGCAAAGACTTTGAAGGAGCAAGCAAAAGAATAGTGGCTGAGTGTTCTTTCAGAGAGAAACACACGCATTTCTTCCTTCTGGAGTGAGTTTCCGGCCAGGAATTCATATGCATTTTGTACTGTGCAGAATGTAGCTACCTGCTCGGGAGTTGTGTCATTGAAGCACCTTTCCTGCAGGAGCTTATTGCAACATTCATTGTTGGGCTAAGTCCTTTAGGGTTGGTTTTGGAAAGTCTTTCAACCTTGGCCAAATCTCGCTTCCTACGAAATTTTTTCACAGCGCTGTTTCCAAGTGTCCACAAAGAGCTGCTGCTTGAAACTGTCCACATACACATCTCCCATACTGGCATGCTCGTTTCACTACCTGGAATTTGGTTTCCTCTTCTTTCTTTGAAATGACAAGGCCTTCATTCAGCATGCTACACACATCTTGTAGCAGTTTCAATTTTAAGCATGTTGGTGCTCTAAGAACGCTGTCTAACCTGTGTAGAGTGTGTCACTCTCCAGCACTGAATACACAACTTAGAGCTCCTTTCGCCACAGACACGCAAACACATCTTTTTGGGAAAGCCCTAATTGTGGTCAATTGGAAATGTAAGGGTTTCATCGAGAACATGAAGACCATCATGCTTTTACACCCTGAAACCGAAAGAAATGGCTTTTTGTACATGCCAGTCTGAATTTCACTACAAAATGCTCTTCCTTTCTGCTTTCTTGAATGTTCTCAACGCATTAGGAGAAAGAGCATGCTTGGGCAAGAGTGATGCGGTGTGTGTTTTTCTGGATTGCAAGTGATTTGGGAAACATCCTCCTTGTTTTTCCACATCGTCTAAGAAAGAACATGAGGCTTGCAAGAGATTGAAACAATGCATCCCACAACGTATTCCAGCAGTGAAAACACGTTTCTACAAAGACTTTGAAGGAGCAAGCAAAAGAATAGTGGCTGAGTGTTCGTTCAGAGAGAAACACATGCCTTTCATTCTTCTGTGGAGAGTTTTCAGCCTGGAATTCATTTGCATTTTGTACTGTGCAGAATGTAGCTACCTGATCGGGGGTTGTGTCATAGAAGCACCTTTCCTGCAGGAGCTGAATGAAACATTCATTGTTTGGCTAAGGTCTTTAGGGCTGGTTTTGGAAGGTCTTTCAACTTTGGCCAAATCCTGCTTTGCACGAAATTTTTTCACAGCGCTCTTCCCCAGTGTCCACAAAGAGCTGCTGCTTGAAACTGTCCACATGCACATCTCCCGTACTGGTGTGCTCGTTTCACTACCTGGATTTTGGTTTCCTCTTCCTTCTTTGAAATGACAAGCCTTCTTTCCGCATGCTACACACACCTTGTAGCAGTTTCAGTTTGAAACATGTTGCTGCTCTCAACACGCTGTGTAACCTACGTAGAGTGTGTCACTCTCCAACAGTGAATACACAACTTAGAGCTACTTTCACCACAGACACGCAGACATCTTTTTGTGAAAGTCCTACTTCAGGTCACTTGGAAATGTAAGGGTGTCATCGAGAACATGAAGTCAGTCGTGCTTTTGCACTCTGCAACCAAGGGAAATGTCCTTTTGAACATACCTGTCTGAATTTCACTGCAAAATGCACTTCTTTTCTGGTTTCTTGAATGTTCTCAATACATTAGAAGAAAGAGCGTGTTTGAGCAAGGGTGATGCAGTGTGCGTTTCACTGGATTACAAGTGATTTGGGAAACATACTCCTTGTTTTTCCACAGTGTCTAAGAAACAACATGAGGCTTGCAAGAGATGGAAACAATGCATCCCACAGCTTATTCCAGCAGTGAAAACACACGTTTCTGCAAAGACTTTGAAGGAGCAAGCAAAAGAATAGTGGCTGAGTGTTGTTTCAGAGAGAAACACACGCATTTCTTCCTTCTGGAGTGAGTTTCCGGCCAGGAATTCATATGCATTTTGTACTGTGCAGAATGTAGCTACCTGCTCGGGAGTTGTGTCATTGAAGCACCTTTCCTGCAGGAGCTTATTGCAACATTCATTGTTGGGCTAAGTCCTTTAGGGTTGGTTTTGGAAAGTCTTTCAACCTTGGCCAAATCTCGCTTCCTACGAAATTTTTTCACAGCGCTGTTTCCAAGTGTCCACAAAGAGCTGCTGCTTGAAACTGTCCACATACACATCTCCCATACTGGCATGCTCGTTTCACTACCTGGAATTTGGTTTCCTCTTCTTTCTTTGAAATGACAAGGCCTTCATTCAGCATGCTACACACATCTTGTAGCAGTTTCAATTTTAAGCATGTTGGTGCTCTAAGAACGCTGTCTAACCTGTGTAGAGTGTGTCACTCTCCAGCACTGAATACACAACTTAGAGCTCCTTTCGCCACAGACACGCAAACACATCTTTTTGGGAAAGCCCTAATTGTGGTCAATTGGAAATGTAAGGGTTTCATCGAGAACATGAAGACCATCATGCTTTTACACCCTGAAACCGAAAGAAATGGCTTTTTGTACATGCCAGTCTGAATTTCACTACAAAATGCTCTTCCTTTCTGCTTTCTTGAATGTTCTCAACGCATTAGGAGAAAGAGCATGCTTGGGCAAGAGTGATGCGGTGTGTGTTTTTCTGGATTGCAAGTGATTTGGGAAACATCCTCCTTGTTTTTCCACATCGTCTAAGAAAGAACATGAGGCTTGCAAGAGATTGAAACAATGCATCCCACAACGTATTCCAGCAGTGAAAACACGTTTCTACAAAGACTTTGAAGGAGCAAGCAAAAGAATAGTGGCTGAGTGTTCGTTCAGAGAGAAACACATGCCTTTCATTCTTCTGTGGAGAGTTTTCAGCCTGGAATTCATTTGCATTTTGTACTGTGCAGAATGTAGCTACCTGATCGGGGGTTGTGTCATAGAAGCACCTTTCCTGCAGGAGCTGAATGAAACATTCATTGTTTGGCTAAGGTCTTTAGGGCTGGTTTTGGAAGGTCTTTCAACTTTGGCCAAATCCTGCTTTGTACGAAATTTTTTCACAGCGCTCTTCCCCAGTGTCCACAAAGAGCTGCTGCTTGAAACTGTCCACATGCACATCTCCCATACTGGTGTGCTCGTTTCACTACCTGGATTTTGGTTTCCTCTTCCTTCTTTGAAATGACAAGCCTTCTTTCCGCATGCTACACACACCTTGTAGCAGTTTCAGTTTGAAACATGTTGCTGCTCTCAACACGCTGTGTAACCTACGTAGAGTGTGTCACTCTCCAGCAGTGAATACACAACTTAGAGCTACTTTCACCACAGACACGCAGACATCTTTTTGTGAAAGTCCTACTTCAGGTCACTTGGAAATGTAAGGGTGTCATCGAGAACATGAAGTCAGTCGTGCTTTTGCACTCTGCAACCAAGGGAAATGTCCTTTTGAACATACCTGTCTGAATTTCACTGCAAAATGCACTTCTTTTCTGGTTTCTTGAATGTTCTCAATACATTAGAAGAAAGAGCGTGTTTGAGCAAGGGTGATGCAGTGTGCGTTTCACTGGATTACAAGTGATTTGGGAAACATACTCCTTGTTTTTCCACAGTGTCTAAGAAACAACATGAGGCTTGCAAGAGATGGAAACAATGCATCCCACAACTTATTCCAGCAGTGAAAACACACGTTTCTGCAAAGACTTTGAAGGAGCAAGCAAAAGAATAGTGGCTGAGTGTTCTTTCAGAGAGAAACACACGCATTTCTTCCTTCTGGAGTGAGTTTCCGGCCAGGAATTCATATGCATTTTGTACTGTGCAGAATGTAGCTACCTGCTCGGGAGTTGTGTCATTGAAGCACCTTTCCTGCAGGAGCTTATTGCAACATTCATTGTTGGGCTAAGTCCTTTAGGGTTGGTTTTGGAAAGTCTTTCAACCTTGGCCAAATCTCGCTTCCTACGAAATTTTTTCACAGCGCTGTTTCCAAGTGTCCACAAAGAGCTGCTGCTTGAAACTGTCCACATACACATCTCCCATACTGGCATGCTCGTTTCACTACCTGGAATTTGGTTTCCTCTTCTTTCTTTGAAATGACAAGGCCTTCATTCAGCATGCTACACACATCTTGTAGCAGTTTCAATTTTAAGCATGTTGGTGCTCTAAGAACGCTGTCTAACCTGTGTAGAGTGTGTCACTCTCCAGCACTGAATACACAACTTAGAGCTCCTTTCGCCACAGACACGCAAACACATCTTTTTGGGAAAGCCCTAATTGTGGTCAATTGGAAATGTAAGGGTTTCATCGAGAACATGAAGACCATCATGCTTTTACACCCTGAAACCGAAAGAAATGGCTTTTTGTACATGCCAGTCTGAATTTCACTACAAAATGCTCTTCCTTTCTGCTTTCTTGAATGTTCTCAACGCATTAGGAGAAAGAGCATGCTTGGGCAAGAGTGATGCGGTGTGTGTTTTTCTGGATTGCAAGTGATTTGGGAAACATCCTCCTTGTTTTTCCACATCGTCTAAGAAAGAACATGAGGCTTGCAAGAGATTGAAACAATGCATCCCACAACGTATTCCAGCAGTGAAAACACGTTTCTACAAAGACTTTGAAGGAGCAAGCAAAAGAATAGTGGCTGAGTGTTCGTTCAGAGAGAAACACATGCCTTTCATTCTTCTGTGGAGAGTTTTCAGCCTGGAATTCATTTGCATTTTGTACTGTGCAGAATGTAGCTACCTGATCGGGGGTTGTGTCATAGAAGCACCTTTCCTGCAGGAGCTGAATGAAACATTCATTGTTTGGCTAAGGTCTTTAGGGCTGGTTTTGGAAGGTCTTTCAACTTTGGCCAAATCCTGCTTTGTACGAAATTTTTTCACAGCGCTCTTCCCCAGTGTCCACAAAGAGCTGCTGCTTGAAACTGTCCACATGCACATCTCCCATACTGGTGTGCTCGTTTCACTACCTGGATTTTGGTTTCCTCTTCCTTCTTTGAAATGACAAGCCTTCTTTCCGCATGCTACACACACCTTGTAGCAGTTTCAGTTTGAAACATGTTGCTGCTCTCAACACGCTGTGTAACCTACGTAGAGTGTGTCACTCTCCAGCAGTGAATACACAACTTAGAGCTACTTACACCACAGACACGCAGACATCTTTTTGTGAAAGTCCTACTTCAGGTCACTTGGAAATGTAAGGGTGTCATCGAGAACATGAAGTCAGTCGTGCTTTTGCACTCTGCAACCAAGGGAAATGTGCTTTTGAACATACCTGTCTGAATTTCACTGCAAAATGCACTTCTTTTCTGGTTTCTTGAATGTTCTCAATACATTAGAAGAAAGAGCGTGTTTGAGCAAGGGTGATGCAGTGTGCGTTTCACTGGATTACAAGTGATTTGGGAAACATACTCCTTGTTTTTCCACAGTGTCTAAGAAACAACATGAGGCTTGCAAGAGATGGAAACAATGCATCCCACAACGTATTCCAGCAGTGAAAATACACGTTTCTGCAAAGACTTTGAAGGAGCAAGCAAAAGAATAGTGGCTGAGTGTTCTTTCAGAGAGAAACACACGCATTTCTTCCTTCTGGAGTGAGTTTCCGGCCAGGAATTCATATGCATTTTGTACTGTGCAGAATGTAGCTACCTGCTCGGGAGTTGTGTCATTGAAGCACCTTTCCTGCAGGAGCTTATTGCAACATTCATTGTTGGGCTAAGTCCTTTAGGGTTGGTTTTGGAAAGTCTTTCAACCTTGGCCAAATCTCGCTTCCTACGAAATTTTTTCACAGCGCTGTTTCCAAGTGTCCACAAAGAGCTGCTGCTTGAAACTGTCCACATACACATCTCCCATACTGGCATGCTCGTTTCACTACCTGGAATTTGGTTTCCTCTTCTTTCTTTGAAATGACAAGGCCTTCATTCAGCATGCTACACACATCTTGTAGCAGTTTCAATTTTAAGCATGTTGGTGCTCTAAGAACGCTGTCTAACCTGTGTAGAGTGTGTCACTCTCCAGCACTGAATACACAACTTAGAGCTCCTTTCGCCACAGACACGCAAACACATCTTTTTGGGAAAGCCCTAATTGTGGTCAATTGGAAATGTAAGGGTTTCATCGAGAACATGAAGACCATCATGCTTTTACACCCTGAAACCGAAAGAAATGGCTTTTTGTACATGCCAGTCTGAATTTCACTACAAAATGCTCTTCCTTTCTGCTTTCTTGAATGTTCTCAACGCATTAGGAGAAAGAGCATGCTTGGGCAAGAGTGATGCGGTGTGTGTTTTTCTGGATTGCAAGTGATTTGGGAAACATCCTCCTTGTTTTTCCACATCGTCTAAGAAAGAACATGAGGCTTGCAAGAGATTGAAACAATGCATCCCACAACGTATTCCAGCAGTGAAAACACGTTTCTACAAAGACTTTGAAGGAGCAAGCAAAAGAATAGTGGCTGAGTGTTCGTTCAGAGAGAAACACATGCCTTTCATTCTTCTGTGGAGAGTTTTCAGCCTGGAATTCATTTGCATTTTGTACTGTGCAGAATGTAGCTACCTGATCGGGGGTTGTGTCATAGAAGCACCTTTCCTGCAGGAGCTGAATGAAACATTCATTGTTTGGCTAAGGTCTTTAGGGCTGGTTTTGGAAGGTCTTTCAACTTTGGCCAAATCCTGCTTTGCACGAAATTTTTTCACAGCGCTCTTCCCCAGTGTCCACAAAGAGCTGCTGCTTGAAACTGTCCACATGCACATCTCCCGTACTGGTGTGCTCGTTTCACTACCTGGATTTTGGTTTCCTCTTCCTTCTTTGAAATGACAAGCCTTCTTTCCGCATGCTACACACACCTTGTAGCAGTTTCAGTTTGAAACATGTTGCTGCTCTCAACACGCTGTGTAACCTACGTAGAGTGTGTCACTCTCCAACAGTGAATACACAACTTAGAGCTACTTTCACCACAGACACGCAGACATCTTTTTGTGAAAGTCCTACTTCAGGTCACTTGGAAATGTAAGGGTGTCATCGAGAACATGAAGTCAGTCGTGCTTTTGCACTCTGCAACCAAGGGAAATGTCCTTTTGAACATACCTGTCTGAATTTCACTGCAAAATGCACTTCTTTTCTGGTTTCTTGAATGTTCTCAATACATTAGAAGAAAGAGCGTGTTTGAGCAAGGGTGATGCAGTGTGCGTTTCACTGGATTACAAGTGATTTGGGAAACATACTCCTTGTTTTTCCACAGTGTCTAAGAAACAACATGAGGCTTGCAAGAGATGGAAACAATGCATCCCACAGCTTATTCCAGCAGTGAAAACACACGTTTCTGCAAAGACTTTGAAGGAGCAAGCAAAAGAATAGTGGCTGAGTGTTGTTTCAGAGAGAAACACACGCATTTCTTCCTTCTGGAGTGAGTTTACGGCCAGGAATTCATATGCATTTTGTACTGTGCAGAATGTAGCTACCTGCTCGGGAGTTGTGTCATTGAAGCACCTTTCCTGCAGGAGCTTATTGCAACATTCATTGTTGGGCTAAGTCCTTTAGGGTTGGTTTTGGAAAGTCTTTCAACCTTGGCCAAATCTCGCTTCCTACGAAATTTTTTCACAGCGCTGTTTCCAAGTGTCCACAAAGAGCTGCTGCTTGAAACTGTCCACATACACATCTCCCATACTGGCATGCTCGTTTCACTACCTGGAATTTGGTTTCCTCTTCTTTCTTTGAAATGACAAGGCCTTCATTCAGCATGCTACACACATCTTGTAGCAGTTTCAATTTTAAGCATGTTGGTGCTCTAAGAACGCTGTCTAACCTGTGTAGAGTGTGTCACTCTCCAGCACTGAATACACAACTTAGAGCTCCTTTCGCCACAGACACGCAAACACATCTTTTTGGGAAAGCCCTAATTGTGGTCAATTGGAAATGTAAGGGTTTCATCGAGAACATGAAGACCATCATGCTTTTACACCCTGAAACCGAAAGAAATGGCTTTTTGTACATGCCAGTCTGAATTTCACTACAAAATGCTCTTCCTTTCTGCTTTCTTGAATGTTCTCAACGCATTAGGAGAAAGAGCATGCTTGGGCAAGAGTGATGCGGTGTGTGTTTTTCTGGATTGCAAGTGATTTGGGAAACATCCTCCTTGTTTTTCCACATCGTCTAAGAAAGAACATGAGGCTTGCAAGAGATTGAAACAATGCATCCCACAACGTATTCCAGCAGTGAAAACACGTTTCTACAAAGACTTTGAAGGAGCAAGCAAAAGAATAGTGGCTGAGTGTTCGTTCAGAGAGAAACACATGCCTTTCATTCTTCTGTGGAGAGTTTTCAGCCTGGAATTCATTTGCATTTTGTACTGTGCAGAATGTAGCTACCTGATCGGGGGTTGTGTCATAGAAGCACCTTTCCTGCAGGAGCTGAATGAAACATTCATTGTTTGGCTAAGGTCTTTAGGGCTGGTTTTGGAAGGTCTTTCAACTTTGGCCAAATCCTGCTTTGTACGAAATTTTTTCACAGCGCTCTTCCCCAGTGTCCACAAAGAGCTGCTGCTTGAAACTGTCCACATGCACATCTCCCATACTGGTGTGCTCGTTTCACTACCTGGATTTTGGTTTCCTCTTCCTTCTTTGAAATGACAAGCCTTCTTTCCGCATGCTACACACACCTTGTAGCAGTTTCAGTTTGAAACATGTTGCTGCTCTCAACACGCTGTGTAACCTACGTAGAGTGTGTCACTCTCCAGCAGTGAATACACAACTTAGAGCTACTTTCACCACAGACACGCAGACATCTTTTTGTGAAAGTCCTACTTCAGGTCACTTGGAAATGTAAGGGTGTCATCGAGAACATGAAGTCAGTCGTGCTTTTGCACTCTGCAACCAAGGGAAATGTCCTTTTGAACATACCTGTCTGAATTTCACTGCAAAATGCACTTCTTTTCTGGTTTCTTGAATGTTCTCAATACATTAGAAGAAAGAGCGTGTTTGAGCAAGGGTGATGCAGTGTGCGTTTCACTGGATTACAAGTGATTTGGGAAACATACTCCTTGTTTTTCCACAGTGTCTAAGAAACAACATGAGGCTTGCAAGAGATGGAAACAATGCATCCCACAACTTATTCCAGCAGTGAAAACACACGTTTCTGCAAAGACTTTGAAGGAGCAAGCAAAAGAATAGTGGCTGAGTGTTCTTTCAGAGAGAAACACACGCATTTCTTCCTTCTGGAGTGAGTTTCCGGCCAGGAATTCATATGCATTTTGTACTGTGCAGAATGTAGCTACCTGCTCGGGAGTTGTGTCATTGAAGCACCTTTCCTGCAGGAGCTTATTGCAACATTCATTGTTGGGCTAAGTCCTTTAGGGTTGGTTTTGGAAAGTCTTTCAACCTTGGCCAAATCTCGCTTCCTACGAAATTTTTTCACAGCGCTGTTTCCAAGTGTCCAGAAAGAGCTGCTGCTTGAAACTGTCCACATACACATCTCCCATACTGGCATGCTCGTTTCACTACCTGGAATTTGGTTTCCTCTTCTTTCTTTGAAATGACAAGGCCTTCATTCAGCATGCTACACACATCTTGTAGCAGTTTCAATTTTAAGCATGTTGGTGCTCTAAGAACGCTGTCTAACCTGTGTAGAGTGTGTCACTCTCCAGCACTGAATACACAACTTAGAGCTCCTTTCGCCACAGACACGCAAACACATCTTTTTGGGAAAGCCCTAATTGTGGTCAATTGGAAATGTAAGGGTTTCATCGAGAACATGAAGACCATCATGCTTTTACACCCTGAAACCGAAAGAAATGGCTTTTTGTACATGCCAGTCTGAATTTCACTACAAAATGCTCTTCCTTTCTGCTTTCTTGAATGTTCTCAACGCATTAGGAGAAAGAGCATGCTTGGGCAAGAGTGATGCGGTGTGTGTTTTTCTGGATTGCAAGTGATTTGGGAAACATCCTCCTTGTTTTTCCACATCGCCTAAGAAAGAACATGAGGCTTGCAAGAGATTGAAACAATGCATCCCACAACGTATTCCAGCAGTGAAAACACGTTTCTACAAAGACTTTGAAGGAGCAAGCAAAAGAATAGTGGCTGAGTGTTCGTTCAGAGAGAAACACATGCCTTTCATTCTTCTGTGGAGAGTTTTCAGCCTGGAATTCATTTGCATTTTGTACTGTGCAGAATGTAGCTACCTGATCGGGGGTTGTGTCATAGAAGCACCTTTCCTGCAGGAGCTGAATGAAACATTCATTGTTTGGCTAAGGTCTTTAGGGCTGGTTTTGGAAGGTCTTTCAACTTTGGCCAAATCCTGCTTTGCACGAAATTTTTTCACAGCGCTCTTCCCCAGTGTCCACAAAGAGCTGCTGCTTGAAACTGTCCACATGCACATCTCCCGTACTGGTGTGCTCGTTTCACTACCTGGATTTTGGTTTCCTCTTCCTTCTTTGAAATGACAAGCCTTCTTTCCGCATGCTACACACACCTTGTAGCAGTTTCAGTTTGAAACATGTTGCTGCTCTCAACACGCTGTGTAACCTACGTAGAGTGTGTCACTCTCCAGCACTGAATACACAACTTAGAGCTACTTTCACCACAGACACGCAGACATCTTTTTGTGAAAGTCCTACTTCAGGTCACTTGGAAATGTAAGGGTGTCATCGAGAACATGAAGTCAGTCGTGCTTTTGCACTCTGCAACCAAGGGAAATGTCCTTTTGAACATACCTGTCTGAATTTCACGGCAAAATGCACTTCTTTTCTGGTTTCTTGAATGTTCTCAATACATTAGAAGAAAGAGCGTGTTTGAGCAAGGGTGATGCAGTGTGCGTTTCACTGGATTACAAGTGATTTGGGAAACATACTCCTTGTTTTTCCACAGTGTCTAAGAAACAACATGAGGCTTGCAAGAGATGGAAACAATGCATCCCACAACGTATTCCAGCAGTGAAAACACACGTTTCTGCAAAGACTTTGAAGGAGCAAGCAAAAGAATAGTGGCTGAGTGTTCTTTCAGAGAGAAACACACGCATTTCTTCCTTCTGGAGTGAGTTTCCGGCCAGGAATTCATATGCATTTTGTACTGTGCAGAATGTAGCTACCTGCTCGGGAGTTGTGTCATTGAAGCACCTTTCCTGCAGGAGCTTATTGCAACATTCATTGTTGGGCTAAGTCCTTTAGGGTTGGTTTTGGAAAGTCTTTCAACCTTGGCCAAATCTCGCTTCCTACGAAATTTTTTCACAGCGCTGTTTCCAAGTGTCCACAAAGAGCGGCTGCTTGAAACTGTCCACATACACATCTCCCATACTGGCATGCTCGTTTCACTACCTGGAATTTGGTTTCCTCTTCTTTCTTTGAAATGACAAGGCCTTCATTCAGCATGCTACACACATCTTGTAGCAGTTTCAATTTTAAGCATGTTGGTGCTCTAAGAACGCTGTCTAACCTGTGTAGAGTGTGTCACTCTCCAGCACTGAATACACAACTTAGAGCTCCTTTCGCCACAGACACGCAAACACATCTTTTTGGGAAAGCCCTAATTGTGGTCAATTGGAAATGTAAGGGTTTCATCGAGAACATGAAGACCATCATGCTTTTACACCCTGAAACCGAAAGAAATGGCTTTTTGTACATGCCAGTCTGAATTTCACTACAAAATGCTCTTCCTTTCTGCTTTCTTGAATGTTCTCAACGCATTAGGAGAAAGAGCATGCTTGGGTAAGAGTGATGCGGTGTGTGTTTTTCTGGATTGCAAGTGATTTGGGAAACATCCTCCTTGTTTTTCCACATCGCCTAAGAAAGAACATGAGGCTTGCAAGAGATTGAAACAATGCATCCCACAACGTATTCCAGCAGTGAAAACACGTTTCTACAAAGAATTTGAAGGAACAAGCAAAAGAATAGTGGCTGAGTGTTCGTTCAGAGAGAAACACATGCCTTTCATTCTTCTGTGGAGAGTTTTCAGCCTGGAATTCATTTGCATTTTGTACTGTGCAGAATGTAGCTACCTGATCGGGGGTTGTGTCATAGAAGCACCTTTCCTGCAGGAGCTGAATGAAACATTCATTGTTTGGCTAAGGTCTTTAGGGCTGGTTTTGGAAGGTCTTTCAACTTTGGCCAAATCCTGCTTTGCACGAAATTTTTTCACAGCGCTCTTCCCCAGTGTCCACAAAGAGCTGCTGCTTGAAACTGTCCACATGCACATCTCCCGTACTGGTGTGCTCGTTTCACTACCTGGATTTTGGTTTCCTCTTCCTTCTTTGAAATGACAAGCCTTCTTTCCGCATGCTACACACACCTTGTAGCAGTTTCAGTTTGAAACATGTTGCTGCTCTCAACACGCTGTGTAACCTACGTAGAGTGTGTCACTCTCCAGCACTGAATACACAACTTAGAGCTACTTTCACCACAGACACGCAGACATCTTTTTGTGAAAGTCCTACTTCAGGTCACTTGGAAATGTAAGGGTGTCATCGAGAACATGAAGTCAGTCGTGCTTTTGCACTCTGCAACCAAGGGAAATGTCCTTTTGAACATACCTGTCTGAATTTCACTGCAAAATGCACTTCTTTTCTGGTTTCTTGAATGTTCTCAATACATTAGAAGAAAGAGCGTGTTTGAGCAAGGGTGATGCAGTGTGCGTTTCACTGGATTACAAGTGATTTGGGAAACATACTCCTTGTTTTTCCACAGTGTCTAAGAAACAACATGAGGCTTGCAAGAGATTGAAACAATGCATCCCACAGCATATTCCAGCAGTGAAAACACACGTTTCTGCAAAGACTTTGAAGGAGCAAGCAAAAGAATAGTGGCTGAGTGTTCTTTCAGAGAGAAACACACGCATTTCTTCCTTCTGGAGTGAGTTTCTGGCCAGGAATTCATATGCATTTTGTACTGTGCAGAATGTAGCTACCTGCTCGGGAGTTGTGTCATTGAAGCACCTTTCCTGCAGGAGCTTATTGCAACATTCATTGTTGGGCTAAGTCCTTTAGGGTTGGTTTTGGAAAGTCTTTCAACCTTGGCCAAATCTCGCTTCCTACGAAATTTTTTCACAGCGCTGTTTCCAAGTGTCCAGAAAGAGCTGCTGCTTGAAACTGTCCACATACACATCTCCCATACTGGCATGCTCGTTTCACTACCTGGAATTTGGTTTCCTCTTCTTTCTTTGAAATGACAAGGCCTTCATTCAGCATGCTACACACATCTTGTAGCAGTTTCAATTTTAAGCATGTTGGTGCTCTAAGAACGCTGTCTAACCTGTGTAGAGTGTGTCACTCTCCAGCACTGAATACACAACTTAGAGCTCCTTTCGCCACAGACACGCAAACACATCTTTTTGGGAAAGCCCTAATTGTGGTCAATTGGAAATGTAAGGGTTTCATCGAGAACATGAAGACCATCATGCTTTTACACCCTGAAACCGAAAGAAATGGCTTTTTGTACATGCCAGTCTGAATTTCACTACAAAATGCTCTTCCTTTCTGCTTTCTTGAATGTTCTCAACGCATTAGGAGAAAGAGCATGCTTGGGCAAGAGTGATGCGGTGTGTGTTTTTCTGGATTGCAAGTGATTTGGGAAACATCCTCCTTGTTTTTCCACATCGCCTAAGAAAGAACATGAGGCTTGCAAGAGATTGAAACAATGCATCCCACAACGTATTCCAGCAGTGAAAACACGTTTCTACAAAGACTTTGAAGGAGCAAGCAAAAGAATAGTGGCTGAGTGTTCGTTCAGAGAGAAACACATGCCTTTCATTCTTCTGTGGAGAGTTTTCAGCCTGGAATTCATTTGCATTTTGTACTGTGCAGAATGTAGCTACCTGATCGGGGGTTGTGTCATAGAAGCACCTTTCCTGCAGGAGCTGAATGAAACATTCATTGTTTGGCTAAGGTCTTTAGGGCTGGTTTTGGAAGGTCTTTCAACTTTGGCCAAATCCTGCTTTGCACGAAATTTTTTCACAGCGCTCTTCCCCAGTGTCCACAAAGAGCTGCTGCTTGAAACTGTCCACATGCACATCTCCCATACTGGTGTGCTCGTTTCACTACCTGGATTTTGGTTTCCTCTTCCTTCTTTGAAATGACAAGCCTTCTTTCCGCATGCTACACACACCTTGTAGCAGTTTCAGTTTGAAACATGTTGCTGCTCTCAACACGCTGTGTAACCTACGTAGAGTGTGTCACTCTCAAGCACTGAATACACAACTTAGAGCTACTTTCACCACAGACACGCAGACATCTTTTTGTGAAAGTCCTACTTCAGGTCACTTGGAAATGTAAGGGTGTCATCGAGAACATGAAGTCAGTCGTGCTTTTGCACTCTGCAACCAAGGGAAATGTCCTTTTGAACATACCTGTCTGAATTTCACTGCAAAATGCACTTCTTTTCTGGTTTCTTGAATGTTCTCAATACATTAGAAGAAAGAGCGTGTTTGAGCAAGGGTGATGCAGTGTGCGTTTCACTGGATTACAAGTGATTTGGGAAACATACTCCTTGTTTTTCCACAGTGTCTAAGAAACAACATGAGGCTTGCAAGAGATGGAAACAATGCATCCCACAACGTATTCCAGCAGTGAAAACACACGTTTCTGCAAAGACTTTGAAGGAGCAAGCAAAAGAATAGTGGCTGAGTGTTCTTTCAGAGAGAAACACACGCATTTCTTCCTTCTGGAGTGAGTTTCCGGCCAGGAATTCATATGCATTTTGTACTGTGCAGAATGTAGCTACCTGCTCGGGAGTTGTGTCATTGAAGCACCTTTCCTGCAGGAGCTTATTGCAACATTCATTGTTGGGCTAAGTCCTTTAGGGTTGGTTTTGGAAAGTCTTTCAACCTTGGCCAAATCTCGCTTCCTACGAAATTTTTTCACAGCGCCGTTTCCAAGTGTCCACAAAGAGCGGCTGCTTGATACTGTCCACATACACATCTCCCATACTGGCATGCTCGTTTCACTACCTGGAATTTGGTTTCCTCTTCTTTCTTTGAAATGACAAGGCCTTCATTCAGCATGCTACACACATCTTGTAGCAGTTTCAATTTTAAGCATGTTGGTGCTCTAAGAACGCTGTCTAACCTGTGTAGAGTGTGTCACTCTCCAGCACTGAATACACAACTTAGAGCTCCTTTCGCCACAGACACGCAAACACATCTTTTTGGGAAAGCCCTAATTGTGGTCAATTGGAAATGTAAGGGTTTCATCGAGAACATGAAGACCATCATGCTTTTACACCCTGAAACCGAAAGAAATGGCTTTTTGTACATGCCAGTCTGAATTTCACTACAAAATGCTCTTCCTTTCTGCTTTCTTGAATGTTCTCAACGCATTAGGAGAAAGAGCATGCTTGGGCAAGAGTGATGCGGTGTGTGTTTTTCTGGATTGCAAGTGATTTGGGAAACATCCTCCTTGTTTTTCCACATCGCCTAAGAAAGAACATGAGGCTTGCAAGAGATTGAAACAATGCATCCCACAACGTATTCCAGCAGTGAAAACACGTTTCTACAAAGACTTTGAAGGAGCAAGCAAAAGAATAGTGGCTGAGTGTTCGTTCAGAGAGAAACACATGCCTTTCATTCTTCTGTGGAGAGTTTTCAGCCTGGAATTCATTTGCATTTTGTACTGTGCAGAATGTAGCTACCTGATCGGGGGTTGTGTCATAGAAGCACCTTTCCTGCAGGAGCTGAATGAAACATTCATTGTTTGGCTAAGGTCTTTAGGGCTGGTTTTGGAAGGTCTTTCAACTTTGGCCAAATCCTGCTTTGTACGAAATTTTTTCACAGCGCTCTTCCCCAGTGTCCACAAAGAGCTGCTGCTTGAAACTGTCCACATGCACATCTCCCATACTGGTGTGCTCGTTTCACTACCTGGATTTTGGTTTCCTCTTCCTTCTTTGAAATGACAAGCCTTCTTTCCGCATGCTACACACACCTTGTAGCAGTTTCAGTTTGAAACATGTTGCTGCTCTCAACACGCTGTGTCACCTACGTAGAGTGTGTCACTCTCCAGCAGTGAATACACAACTTAGAGCTACTTTCACCACAGACACGCAGACATCTTTTTGTGAAAGTCCTACTTCAGGTCACTTGGAAATGTAAGGGTGTCATCGAGAACATGAAGTCAGTCGTGCTTTTGCACTCTGCAACCAAGGGAAATGTCCTTTTGAACATACCTGTCTGAATTTCACTGCAAAATGCACTTCTTTTCTGGTTTCTTGAATGTTCTCAATACATTAGAAGAAAGAGCGTGTTTGAGCAAGGGTGATGCAGTGTGCGTTTCACTGGATTACAAGTGATTTGGGAAACATACTCCTTGTTTTTCCACAGTGTCTAAGAAACAACATGAGGCTTGCAAGAGATGGAAACAATGCATCCCACAACGTATTCCAGCAGTGAAAACACACGTTTCTGCAAAGACTTTGAAGGAGCAAGCAAAAGAATAGTGGCTGAGTGTTCTTTCAGAGAGAAACACACGCATTTCTTCCTTCGGGAGTGAGTTTCCGGCCAGGAATTCATATGCATTTTGTACTGTGCAGAATGTAGCTACCTGCTCGGGAGTTGTGTCATTGAAGCACCTTTCCTGCAGGAGCTTATTGCAACATTCATTGTTGGGCTAAGTCCTTTAGGGTTGGTTTTGGAAAGTCTTTCAACCTTGGCCAAATCTCGCTTCCTACGAAATTTTTTCACAGCGCTGTTTCCAAGTGTCCACAAAGAGCTGCTGCTTGAAACTGTCCACATACACATCTCCCATACTGGCATGCTCGTTTCACTACCTGGAATTTGGTTTCCTCTTCTTTCTTTGAAATGACAAGGCCTTCATTCAGCATGCTACACACATCTTGTAGCAGTTTCAATTTTAAGCATGTTGGTGCTCTAAGAACGCTGTCTAACCTGTGTAGAGTGTGTCACTCTCCAGCACTGAATACACAACTTAGAGCTCCTTTCGCCACAGACACGCAAACACATCTTTTTGGGAAAGCCCTAATTGTGGTCAATTGGAAATGTAAGGGTTTCATCGAGAACATGAAGACCATCATGCTTTTACACCCTGAAACCGAAAGAAATGGCTTTTTGTACATGCCAGTCTGAATTTCACTACAAAATGCTCTTCCTTTCTGCTTTCTTGAATGTTCTCAACGCATTAGGAGAAAGAGCATGCTTGGGTAAGAGTGATGCGGTGTGTGTTTTTCTGGATTGCAAGTGATTTGGGAAACATCCTCCTTGTTTTTCCACATCGCCTAAGAAAGAACATGAGGCTTGCAAGAGATTGAAACAATGCATCCCACAACGTATTCCAGCAGTGAAAACACGTTTCTACAAAGAATTTGAAGGAACAAGCAAAAGAATAGTGGCTGAGTGTTCGTTCAGAAGGAAACACATGCCTTTCATTCTTCTGTGGAGAGTTTTCAGCCTGGAATTCATTTGCATTTTGTACTGTGCAGAATGTAGCTACCTGATCGGGGGTTGTGTCATAGAAGCACCTTTCCTGCAGGAGCTGAATGAAACATTCATTGTTTGGCTAAGGTCTTTAGGGCTGGTTTTGGAAGGTCTTTCAACTTTGGCCAAATCCTGCTTTGTACGAAATTTTTTCACAGCGCTCTTCCCCAGTGTCCACAAAGAGCTGCTGCTTGAAACTGTCCACATGCACATCTCCCGTACTGGTGTGCTCGTTTCACTACCTGGATTTTGGTTTCCTCTTCCTTCTTTGAAATGACAAGCCTTCTTTCCGCATGCTACACACACCTTGTAGCAGTTTCAGTTTGAAACATGTTGCTGCTCTCAACACGCTGTGTAACCTACGTAGAGTGTGTCACTCTCCAGCACTGAATACACAACTTAGAGCTACTTTCACCACAGACACGCAGACATCTTTTTGTGAAAGTCCTACTTCAGGTCACTTGGAAATGTAAGGGTGTCATCGAGAACATGAAGTCAGTCGTGCTTTTGCACTCTGCAACCAAGGGAAATGTCCTTTTGAACATACCTGTCTGAATTTCACTGCAAAATGCACTTCTTTTCTGGTTTCTTGAATGTTCTCAATACATTAGAAGAAAGAGCGTGTTTGAGCAAGGGTGATGCAGTGTGCGTTTCACTGGATTACAAGTGATTTGGGAAACATACTCCTTGTTTTTCCACAGTGTCTAAGAAACAACATGAGGCTTGCAAGAGATTGAAACAATGCATCCCACAGCATATTCCAGCAGTGAAAACACACGTTTCTGCAAAGACTTTGAAGGAGCAAGCAAAAGAATAGTGGCTTAGTGTTCTTTCAGAGAGAAACACACGCATTTCTTCCTTCTGGAGTGAGTTTCTGGCCAGGAATTCATATGCATTTTGTACTGTGCAGAATGTAGCTACCTGCTCGGGAGTTGTGTCATTGAAGCACCTTTCCTGCAGGAGCTTATTGCAACATTCAGTGTTGGGCTAAGTCCTTTAGGGCTGGTTTTGGAAGGTCTTTCAACTTTGGCCAAATCCTGCTTTGCACGAAATTTTTTCACAGCGCTGTTTCCAAGTGTCCACAAAGAGCTGCTGCTTGAAACTGTCCACATACACATCTCCCATACTGGCATGCTCGTTTCACTACCTGGAATTTGGTTTCCTCTTCTTTCTTTGAAATGACAAGGCCTTCATTCAGCATGCTACACACATCTTGTAGCAGTTTCAATTTTAAGCATGTTGGTGCTCTAAGAACGCTGTCTAACCTGTGTAGAGTGTGTCACTCTCCAGCACTGAATACACAACTTAGAGCTCCTTTCGCCACAGACACGCAAACACATCTTTTTGGGAAAGCCCTAATTGTGGTCAATTGGAAATGTAAGGGTTTCATCGAGAACATGAAGACCATCATGCTTTTACACCCTGAAACCGAAAGAAATGGCTTTTTGTACATGCCAGTCTGAATTTCACTACAAAATGCTCTTCCTTTCTGCTTTCTTGAATGTTCTCAACGCATTAGGAGAAAGAGCATGTTTGGGCAAGAGTGATGCGGTGTGTGTTTTTCTGGATTGCAAGTGATTTGGGAAACATCCTCCTTGTTTTTCCACATCGTCTAAGAAAGAACATGAGGCTTGCAAGAGATTGAAACAATGCATCCCACAACGTATTCCAGCAGTGAAAACACGTTTCTACAAAGACTTTGAAGGAGCAAGCAAAAGAATAGTGGCTGAGTGTTCGTTCAGAGAGAAACACATGCCTTTCATTCTTCTGTGGAGAGTTTTCAGCCTGGAATTCATTTGCATTTTGTACTGTGCAGAATGTAGCTACCTGATCGGGGGTTGTGTCATAGAAGCACCTTTCCTGCAGGAGCTGAATGAAACATTCATTGTTTGGCTAAGGTCTTTAGGGCTGGTTTTGGAAGGTCTTTCAACTTTGGCCAAATCCTGCTTTGTACGAAATTTTTTCACAGCGCTCTTCCCCAGTGTCCACAAAGAGCTGCTGCTTGAAACTGTCCACATGCACATCTCCCATACTGGTGTGCTCGTTTCACTACCTGGATTTTGGTTTCCTCTTCCTTCTTTGAAATGACAAGCCTTCTTTCCGCATGCTACACACACCTTGTAGCAGTTTCAGTTTGAAACATGTTGCTGCTCTCAACACGCTGTGTAACCTACGTAGAGTGTGTCACTCTCCAGCAGTGAATACACAACTTAGAGCTACTTACACCACAGACACGCAGACATCTTTTTGTGAAAGTCCTACTTCAGGTCACTTGGAAATGTAAGGGTGTCATCGAGAACATGAAGTCAGTCGTGCTTTTGCACTCTGCAACCAAGGGAAATGTGCTTTTGAACATACCTGTCTGAATTTCACTGCAAAATGCACTTCTTTTCTGGTTTCTTGAATGTTCTCAATACATTAGAAGAAAGAGCGTGTTTGAGCAAGGGTGATGCAGTGTGCGTTTCACTGGATTACAAGTGATTTGGGAAACATACTCCTTGTTTTTCCACAGTGTCTAAGAAACAACATGAGGCTTGCAAGAGATGGAAACAATGCATCCCACAACGTATTCCAGCAGTGAAAACACACGTTTCTGCAAAGACTTTGAAGGAGCAAGCAAAAGAATAGTGGCTGAGTGTTCTTTCAGAGAGAAACACACGCATTTCTTCCTTCTGGAGTGAGTTTCCGGCCAGGAATTCATATGCATTTTGTACTGTGCAGAATGTAGCTACCTGCTCGGGAGTTGTGTCATTGAAGCACCTTTCCTGCAGGAGCTTATTGCAACATTCATTGTTGGGCTAAGTCCTTTAGGGTTGGTTTTGGAAAGTCTTTCAACCTTGGCCAAATCTCGCTTCCTACGAAATTTTTTCACAGCGCTGTTTCCAAGTGTCCACAAAGAGCTGCTGCTTGAAACTGTCCACATACACATCTCCCATACTGGCATGCTCGTTTCACTACCTGGAATTTGGTTTCCTCTTCTTTCTTTGAAATGACAAGGCCTTCATTCAGCATGCTACACACATCTTGTAGCAGTTTCAATTTTAAGCATGTTGGTGCTCTAAGAACGCTGTCTAACCTGTGTAGAGTGTGTCACTCTCCAGCACTGAATACACAACTTAGAGCTCCTTTCGCCACAGACACGCAAACACATCTTTTTGGGAAAGCCCTAATTGTGGTCAATTGGAAATGTAAGGGTTTCATCGAGAACATGAAGACCATCATGCTTTTACACCCTGAAACCGAAAGAAATGGCTTTTTGTACATGCCAGTCTGAATTTCACTACAAAATGCTCTTCCTTTCTGCTTTCTTGAATGTTCTCAACGCATTAGGAGAAAGAGCATGTTTGGGCAAGAGTGATGCGGTGTGTGTTTTTCTGGATTGCAAGTGATTTGGGAAACATCCTCCTTGTTTTTCCACATCGTCTAAGAAAGAACATGAGGCTTGCAAGAGATTGAAACAATGCATCCCACAACGTATTCCAGCAGTGAAAACACGTTTCTACAAAGACTTTGAAGGAGCAAGCAAAAGAATAGTGGCTGAGTGTTCGTTCAGAGAGAAACACATGCCTTTCATTCTTCTGTGGAGAGTTTTCAGCCTGGAATTCATTTGCATTTTGTACTGTGCAGAATGTAGCTACCTGATCGGGGGTTGTGTCATAGAAGCACCTTTCCTGCAGGAGCTGAATGAAACATTCATTGTTTGGCTAAGGTCTTTAGGGCTGGTTTTGGAAGGTCTTTCAACTTTGGCCAAATCCTGCTTTGTACGAAATTTTTTCACAGCGCTCTTCCCCAGTGTCCACAAAGAGCTGCTGCTTGAAACTGTCCACATGCACATCTCCCATACTGGTGTGCTCGTTTCACTACCTGGATTTTGGTTTCCTCTTCCTTCTTTGAAATGACAAGCCTTCTTTCCGCATGCTACACACACCTTGTAGCAGTTTCAGTTTGAAACATGTTGCTGCTCTCAACACGCTGTGTAACCTACGTAGAGTGTGTCACTCTCCAGCAGTGAATACACAACTTAGAGCTACTTACACCACAGACACGCAGACATCTTTTTGTGAAAGTCCTACTTCAGGTCACTTGGAAATGTAAGGGTGTCATCGAGAACATGAAGTCAGTCGTGCTTTTGCACTCTGCAACCAAGGGAAATGTGCTTTTGAACATACCTGTCTGAATTTCACTGCAAAATGCACTTCTTTTCTGGTTTCTTGAATGTTCTGAATACATTAGAAGAAAGAGCGTGTTTGAGCAAGGGTGATGCAGTGTGCGTTTCACTGGATTACAAGTGATTTGGGAAACATACTCCTTGTTTTTCCACAGTGTCTAAGAAACAACATGAGGCTTGCAAGAGATGGAAACAATGCATCCCACAACGTATTCCAGCAGTGAAAACACACGTTTCTGCAAAGACTTTGAAGGAGCAAGCAAAAGAATAGTGGCTGAGTGTTCTTTCAGAGAGAAACACACGCATTTCTTCCTTCTGGAGTGAGTTTCCGGCCAGGAATTCATATGCATTTTGTACTGTGCAGAATGTAGCTACCTGCTCGGGAGTTGTGTCATTGAAGCACCTTTCCTGCAGGAGCTTATTGCAACATTCATTGTTGGGCTAAGTCCTTTAGGGTTGGTTTTGGAAAGTCTTTCAACCTTGGCCAAATCTCGCTTCCTACGAAATTTTTTCACAGCGCTGTTTCCAAGTGTCCACAAAGAGCTGCTGCTTGAAACTGTCCACATACACATCTCCCATACTGGCATGCTCGTTTCACTACCTGGAATTTGGTTTCCTCTTCTTTCTTTGAAATGACAAGGCCTTCATTCAGCATGCTACACACATCTTGTAGCAGTTTCAATTTTAAGCATGTTGGTGCTCTAAGAACGCTGTCTAACCTGTGTAGAGTGTGTCACTCTCCAGCACTGAATACACAACTTAGAGCTCCTTTCGCCACAGACACGCAAACACATCTTTTTGGGAAAGCCCTAATTGTGGTCAATTGGAAATGTAAGGGTTTCATCGAGAACATGAAGACCATCATGCTTTTACACCCTGAAACCGAAAGAAATGGCTTTTTGTACATGCCAGTCTGAATTTCACTACAAAATGCTCTTCCTTTCTGCTTTCTTGAATGTTCTCAACGCATTAGGAGAAAGAGCATGTTTGGGCAAGAGTGATGCGGTGTGTGTTTTTCTGGATTGCAAGTGATTTGGGAAACATCCTCCTTGTTTTTCCACATCGTCTAAGAAAGAACATGAGGCTTGCAAGAGATTGAAACAATGCATCCCACAACGTATTCCAGCAGTGAAAACACGTTTCTACAAAGACTTTGAAGGAGCAAGCAAAAGAATAGTGGCTGAGTGTTCGTTCAGAGAGAAACACATGCCTTTCATTCTTCTGTGGAGAGTTTTCAGCCTGGAATTCATTTGCATTTTGTACTGTGCAGAATGTAGCTACCTGATCGGGGGTTGTGTCATAGAAGCACCTTTCCTGCAGGAGCTGAATGAAACATTCATTGTTTGGCTAAGGTCTTTAGGGCTGGTTTTGGAAGGTCTTTCAACTTTGGCCAAATCCTGCTTTGCACGAAATTTTTTCACAGCGCTCTTCCCCAGTGTCCACAAAGAGCTGCTGCTTGAAACTGTCCACATGCACATCTCCCATACTGGTGTGCTCGTTTCACTACCTGGATTTTGGTTTCCTCTTCCTTCTTTGAAATGACAAGCCTTCTTTCCGCATGCTACACACACCTTGTAGCAGTTTCAGTTTGAAACATGTTGCTGCTCTCAACACGCTGTGTAACCTACGTAGAGTGTGTCACTCTCAAGCACTGAATACACAACTTAGAGCTACTTTCACCACAGACACGCAGACATCTTTTTGTGAAAGTCCTACTTCAGGTCACTTGGAAATGTAAGGGTGTCATCGAGAACATGAAGTCAGTCGTGCTTTTGCACTCTGCAACCAAGGGAAATGTCCTTTTGAACATACCTGTCTGAATTTCACTGCAAAATGCACTTCTTTTCTGGTTTCTTGAATGTTCTCAATACATTAGAAGAAAGAGCGTGTTTGAGCAAGGGTGATGCAGTGTGCGTTTCACTGGATTACAAGTGATTTGGGAAACATACTCCTTGTTTTTCCACAGTGTCTAAGAAACAACATGAGGCTTGCAAGAGATGGAAACAATGCATCCCACAACGTATTCCAGCAGTGAAAACACACGTTTCTGCAAAGACTTTGAAGGAGCAAGCAAAAGAATAGTGGCTGAGTGTTCTTTCAGAGAGAAACACACGCATTTCTTCCTTCTGGAGTGAGTTTCCGGCCAGGAATTCATATGCATTTTGTACTGTGCAGAATGTAGCTACCTGCTCGGGAGTTGTGTCATTGAAGCACCTTTCCTGCAGGAGCTTATTGCAACATTCATTGTTGGGCTAAGTCCTTTAGGGTTGGTTTTGGAAAGTCTTTCAACCTTGGCCAAATCTCGCTTCTTACGAAATTTTTTCACAGCGCCGTTTCCAAGTGTCCACAAAGAGCGGCTGCTTGATACTGTCCACATACACATCTCCCATACTGGCATGCTCGTTTCACTACCTGGAATTTGGTTTCCTCTTCTTTCTTTGAAATGACAAGGCCTTCATTCAGCATGCTACACACATCTTGTAGCAGTTTCAATTTTAAGCATGTTGGTGCTCTAAGAACGCTGTCTAACCTGTGTAGAGTGTGTCACTCTCCAGCACTGAATACACAACTTAGAGCTCCTTTCGCCACAGACACGCAAACACATCTTTTTGGGAAAGCCCTAATTGTGGTCAATTGGAAATGTAAGGGTTTCATCGAGAACATGAAGACCATCATGCTTTTACACCCTGAAACCGAAAGAAATGGCTTTTTGTACATGCCAGTCTGAATTTCACTACAAAATGCTCTTCCTTTCTGCTTTCTTGAATGTTCTCAACGCATTAGGAGAAAGAGCATGCTTGGGCAAGAGTGATGCGGTGTGTGTTTTTCTGGATTGCAAGTGATTTGGGAAACATCCTCCTTGTTTTTCCTCATCGCCTAAGAAAGAACATGAGGCTTGCAAGAGATTGAAACAATGCATCCCACAACGTATTCCAGCAGTGAAAACACGTTTCTACAAAGACTTTGAAGGAGCAAGCAAAAGAATAGTGGCTGAGTGTTCGTTCAGAGAGAAACACATGCCTTTCATTCTTCTGTGGAGAGTTTTCAGCCTGGAATTCATTTGCATTTTGTACTGTGCAGAATGTAGCTACCTGATCGGGGGTTGTGTCATAGAAGCACCTTTCCTGCAGGAGCTGAATGAAACATTCATTGTTTGGCTAAGGTCTTTAGGGCTGGTTTTGGAAGGTCTTTCAACTTTGGCCAAATCCTGCTTTGTACGAAATTTTTTCACAGCGCTCTTCCCCAGTGTCCACAAAGAGCTGCTGCTTGAAACTGTCCACATGCACATCTCCCATACTGGTGTGCTCGTTTCACTACCTGGATTTTGGTTTCCTCTTCCTTCTTTGAAATGACAAGCCTTCTTTCCGCATGCTACACACACCTTGTAGCAGTTTCAGTTTGAAACATGTTGCTGCTCTCAACACGCTGTGTAACCTACGTAGAGTGTGTCACTCTCAAGCACTGAATACACAACTTAGAGCTACTTTCACCACAGACACGCAGACATCTTTTTGTGAAAGTCCTACTTCAGGTCACTTGGAAATGTAAGGGTGTCATCGAGAACATGAAGTCAGTCGTGCTTTTGCACTCTGCAACCAAGGGAAATGTCCTTTTGAACATACCTGTCTGAATTTCACGGCAAAATGCACTTCTTTTCTGGTTTCTTGAATGTTCTCAATACATTAGAAGAAAGAGCGTGTTTGAGCAAGGGTGATGCAGTGTGCGTTTCACTGGATTACAAGTGATTTGGGAAACATACTCCTTGTTTTTCCACAGTGTCTAAGAAACAACATGAGGCTTGCAAGAGATGGAAACAATGCATCCCACAACGTATTCCAGCAGTGAAAACACACGTTTCTGCAAAGACTTTGAAGGAGCAAGCAAAAGAATAGTGGCTGAGTGTTCTTTCAGAGAGAAACACACGCATTTCTTCCTTCTGGAGTGAGTTTCCGGCCAGGAATTCATATGCATTTTGTACTGTGCAGAATGTAGCTACCTGCTCGGGAGTTGTGTCATTGAAGCACCTTTCCTGCAGGAGCTTATTGCAACATTCATTGTTGGGCTAAGTCCTTTAGGGTTGGTTTTGGAAAGTCTTTCAACCTTGGCCAAATCTCGCTTCCTACGAAATTTTTTCACAGCGCCGTTTCCAAGTGTCCACAAAGAGCGGCTGCTTGATACTGTCCACATACACATCTCCCATACTGGCATGCTCGTTTCACTACCTGGAATTTGGTTTCCTCTTCTTTCTTTGAAATGACAAGGCCTTCATTCAGCATGCTACACACATCTTGTAGCAGTTTCAATTTTAAGCATGTTGGTGCTCTAAGAACGCTGTCTAACCTGTGTAGAGTGTGTCACTCTCCAGCACTGAATACACAACTTAGAGCTCCTTTCGCCACAGACACGCAAACACATCTTTTTGGGAAAGCCCTAATTGTGGTCAATTGGAAATGTAAGGGTTTCATCGAGAACATGAAGACCATCATGCTTTTACACCCTGAAACCGAAAGAAATGGCTTTTTGTACATGCCAGTCTGAATTTCACTACAAAATGCTCTTCCTTTCTGCTTTCTTGAATGTTCTCAACGCATTAGGAGAAAGAGCATGTTTGGGCAAGAGTGATGCGGTGTGTGTTTTTCTGGATTGCAAGTGATTTGGGAAACATCCTCCTTGTTTTTCCACATCGTCTAAGAAAGAACATGAGGCTTGCAAGAGATTGAAACAATGCATCCCACAACGTATTCCAGCAGTGAAAACACGTTTCTACAAAGACTTTGAAGGAGCAAGCAAAAGAATAGTGGCTGAGTGTTCGTTCAGAGAGAAACACATGCCTTTCATTCTTCTGTGGAGAGTTTTCAGCCTGGAATTCATTTGCATTTTGTACTGTGCAGAATGTAGCTACCTGATCGGGGGTTGTGTCATAGAAGCACCTTTCCTGCAGGAGCTGAATGAAACATTCATTGTTTGGCTAAGGTCTTTAGGGCTGGTTTTGGAAGGTCTTTCAACTTTGGCCAAATCCTGCTTTGTACGAAATTTTTTCACAGCGCTCTTCCCCAGTGTCCACAAAGAGCTGCTGCTTGAAACTGTCCACATGCACATCTCCCATACTGGTGTGCTCGTTTCACTACCTGGATTTTGGTTTCCTCTTCCTTCTTTGAAATGACAAGCCTTCTTTCCGCATGCTACACACACCTTGTAGCAGTTTCAGTTTGAAACATGTTGCTGCTCTCAACACGCTGTGTAACCTACGTAGAGTGTGTCACTCTCCAGCAGTGAATACACAACTTAGAGCTACTTACACCACAGACACGCAGACATCTTTTTGTGAAAGTCCTACTTCAGGTCACTTGGAAATGTAAGGGTGTCATCGAGAACATGAAGTCAGTCGTGCTTTTGCACTCTGCAACCAAGGGAAATGTGCTTTTGAACATACCTGTCTGAATTTCACTGCAAAATGCACTTCTTTTCTGGTTTCTTGAATGTTCTGAATACATTAGAAGAAAGAGCGTGTTTGAGCAAGGGTGATGCAGTGTGCGTTTCACTGGATTACAAGTGATTTGGGAAACATACTCCTTGTTTTTCCACAGTGTCTAAGAAACAACATGAGGCTTGCAAGAGATGGAAACAATGCATCCCACAACGTATTCCAGCAGTGAAAACACACGTTTCTGCAAAGACTTTGAAGGAGCAAGCAAAAGAATAGTGGCTGAGTGTTCTTTCAGAGAGAAACACACGCATTTCTTCCTTCTGGAGTGAGTTTCCGGCCAGGAATTCATATGCATTTTGTACTGTGCAGAATGTAGCTACCTGCTCGGGAGTTGTGTCATTGAAGCACCTTTCCTGCAGGAGCTTATTGCAACATTCATTGTTGGGCTAAGTCCTTTAGGGTTGGTTTTGGAAAGTCTTTCAACCTTGGCCAAATCTCGCTTCCTACGAAATTTTTTCACAGCGCTGTTTCCAAGTGTCCACAAAGAGCTGCTGCTTGAAACTGTCCACATACACATCTCCCATACTGGCATGCTCGTTTCACTACCTGGAATTTGGTTTCCTCTTCTTTCTTTGAAATGACAAGGCCTTCATTCAGCATGCTACACACATCTTGTAGCAGTTTCAATTTTAAGCATGTTGGTGCTCTAAGAACGCTGTCTAACCTGTGTAGAGTGTGTCACTCTCCAGCACTGAATACACAACTTAGAGCTCCTTTCGCCACAGACACGCAAACACATCTTTTTGGGAAAGCCCTAATTGTGGTCAATTGGAAATGTAAGGGTTTCATCGAGAACATGAAGACCATCATGCTTTTACACCCTGAAACCGAAAGAAATGGCTTTTTGTACATGCCAGTCTGAATTTCACTACAAAATGCTCTTCCTTTCTGCTTTCTTGAATGTTCTCAACGCATTAGGAGAAAGAGCATGTTTGGGCAAGAGTGATGCGGTGTGTGTTTTTCTGGATTGCAAGTGATTTGGGAAACATCCTCCTTGTTTTTCCACATCGTCTAAGAAAGAACATGAGGCTTGCAAGAGATTGAAACAATGCATCCCACAACGTATTCCAGCAGTGAAAACACGTTTCTACAAAGACTTTGAAGGAGCAAGCAAAAGAATAGTGGCTGAGTGTTCGTTCAGAGAGAAACACATGCCTTTCATTCTTCTGTGGAGAGTTTTCAGCCTGGAATTCATTTGCATTTTGTACTGTGCAGAATGTAGCTACCTGATCGGGGGTTGTGTCATAGAAGCACCTTTCCTGCAGGAGCTGAATGAAACATTCATTGTTTGGCTAAGGTCTTTAGGGCTGGTTTTGGAAGGTCTTTCAACTTTGGCCAAATCCTGCTTTGCACGAAATTTTTTCACAGCGCTCTTCCCCAGTGTCCACAAAGAGCTGCTGCTTGAAACTGTCCACATGCACATCTCCCATACTGGTGTGCTCGTTTCACTACCTGGATTTTGGTTTCCTCTTCCTTCTTTGAAATGACAAGCCTTCTTTCCGCATGCTACACACACCTTGTAGCAGTTTCAGTTTGAAACATGTTGCTGCTCTCAACACGCTGTGTAACCTACGTAGAGTGTGTCACTCTCAAGCACTGAATACACAACTTAGAGCTACTTTCACCACAGACACGCAGACATCTTTTTGTGAAAGTCCTACTTCAGGTCACTTGGAAATGTAAGGGTGTCATCGAGAACATGAAGTCAGTCGTGCTTTTGCACTCTGCAACCAAGGGAAATGTCCTTTTGAACATACCTGTCTGAATTTCACTGCAAAATGCACTTCTTTTCTGGTTTCTTGAATGTTCTCAATACATTAGAAGAAAGAGCGTGTTTGAGCAAGGGTGATGCAGTGTGCGTTTCACTGGATTACAAGTGATTTGGGAAACATACTCCTTGTTTTTCCACAGTGTCTAAGAAACAACATGAGGCTTGCAAGAGATGGAAACAATGCATCCCACAACGTATTCCAGCAGTGAAAACACACGTTTCTGCAAAGACTTTGAAGGAGCAAGCAAAAGAATAGTGGCTGAGTGTTCTTTCAGAGAGAAACACACGCATTTCTTCCTTCTGGAGTGAGTTTCCGGCCAGGAATTCATATGCATTTTGTACTGTGCAGAATGTAGCTACCTGCTCGGGAGTTGTGTCATTGAAGCACCTTTCCTGCAGGAGCTTATTGCAACATTCATTGTTGGGCTAAGTCCTTTAGGGTTGGTTTTGGAAAGTCTTTCAACCTTGGCCAAATCTCGCTTCTTACGAAATTTTTTCACAGCGCCGTTTCCAAGTGTCCACAAAGAGCGGCTGCTTGATACTGTCCACATACACATCTCCCATACTGGCATGCTCGTTTCACTACCTGGAATTTGGTTTCCTCTTCTTTCTTTGAAATGACAAGGCCTTCATTCAGCATGCTACACACATCTTGTAGCAGTTTCAATTTTAAGCATGTTGGTGCTCTAAGAACGCTGTCTAACCTGTGTAGAGTGTGTCACTCTCCAGCACTGAATACACAACTTAGAGCTCCTTTCGCCACAGACACGCAAACACATCTTTTTGGGAAAGCCCTAATTGTGGTCAATTGGAAATGTAAGGGTTTCATCGAGAACATGAAGACCATCATGCTTTTACACCCTGAAACCGAAAGAAATGGCTTTTTGTACATGCCAGTCTGAATTTCACTACAAAATGCTCTTCCTTTCTGCTTTCTTGAATGTTCTCAACGCATTAGGAGAAAGAGCATGCTTGGGCAAGAGTGATGCGGTGTGTGTTTTTCTGGATTGCAAGTGATTTGGGAAACATCCTCCTTGTTTTTCCTCATCGCCTAAGAAAGAACATGAGGCTTGCAAGAGATTGAAACAATGCATCCCACAACGTATTCCAGCAGTGAAAACACGTTTCTACAAAGACTTTGAAGGAGCAAGCAAAAGAATAGTGGCTGAGTGTTCGTTCAGAGAGAAACACATGCCTTTCATTCTTCTGTGGAGAGTTTTCAGCCTGGAATTCATTTGCATTTTGTACTGTGCAGAATGTAGCTACCTGATCGGGGGTTGTGTCATAGAAGCACCTTTCCTGCAGGAGCTGAATGAAACATTCATTGTTTGGCTAAGGTCTTTAGGGCTGGTTTTGGAAGGTCTTTCAACTTTGGCCAAATCCTGCTTTGTACGAAATTTTTTCACAGCGCTCTTCCCCAGTGTCCACAAAGAGCTGCTGCTTGAAACTGTCCACATGCACATCTCCCATACTGGTGTGCTCGTTTCACTACCTGGATTTTGGTTTCCTCTTCCTTCTTTGAAATGACAAGCCTTCTTTCCGCATGCTACACACACCTTGTAGCAGTTTCAGTTTGAAACATGTTGCTGCTCTCAACACGCTGTGTAACCTACGTAGAGTGTGTCACTCTCAAGCACTGAATACACAACTTAGAGCTACTTTCACCACAGACACGCAGACATCTTTTTGTGAAAGTCCTACTTCAGGTCACTTGGAAATGTAAGGGTGTCATCGAGAACATGAAGTCAGTCGTGCTTTTGCACTCTGCAACCAAGGGAAATGTCCTTTTGAACATACCTGTCTGAATTTCACGGCAAAATGCACTTCTTTTCTGGTTTCTTGAATGTTCTCAATACATTAGAAGAAAGAGCGTGTTTGAGCAAGGGTGATGCAGTGTGCGTTTCACTGGATTACAAGTGATTTGGGAAACATACTCCTTGTTTTTCCACAGTGTCTAAGAAACAACATGAGGCTTGCAAGAGATGGAAACAATGCATCCCACAACGTATTCCAGCAGTGAAAACACACGTTTCTGCAAAGACTTTGAAGGAGCAAGCAAAAGAATAGTGGCTGAGTGTTCTTTCAGAGAGAAACACACGCATTTCTTCCTTCTGGAGTGAGTTTCCGGCCAGGAATTCATATGCATTTTGTACTGTGCAGAATGTAGCTACCTGCTCGGGAGTTGTGTCATTGAAGCACCTTTCCTGCAGGAGCTTATTGCAACATTCATTGTTGGGCTAAGTCCTTTAGGGTTGGTTTTGGAAAGTCTTTCAACCTTGGCCAAATCTCGCTTCCTACGAAATTTTTTCACAGCGCCGTTTCCAAGTGTCCACAAAGAGCGGCTGCTTGATACTGTCCACATACACATCTCCCATACTGGCATGCTCGTTTCACTACCTGGAATTTGGTTTCCTCTTCTTTCTTTGAAATGACAAGGCCTTCATTCAGCATGCTACACACATCTTGTAGCAGTTTCAATTTTAAGCATGTTGGTGCTCTAAGAACGCTGTCTAACCTGTGTAGAGTGTGTCACTCTCCAGCACTGAATACACAACTTAGAGCTCCTTTCGCCACAGACACGCAAACACATCTTTTTGGGAAAGCCCTAATTGTGGTCAATTGGAAATGTAAGGGTTTCATCGAGAACATGAAGACCATCATGCTTTTACACCCTGAAACCGAAAGAAATGGCTTTTTGTACATGCCAGTCTGAATTTCACTACAAAATGCTCTTCCTTTCTGCTTTCTTGAATGTTCTCAACGCATTAGGAGAAAGAGCATGCTTGGGCAAGAGTGATGCGGTGTGTGTTTTTCTGGATTGCAAGTGATTTGGGAAACATCCTCCTTGTTTTTCCACATCGCCTAAGAAAGAACATGAGGCTTGCAAGAGATTGAAACAATGCATCCCACAACGTATTCCAGCAGTGAAAACACGTTTCTACAAAGACTTTGAAGGAGCAAGCAAAAGAATAGTGGCTGAGTGTTCGTTCAGAGAGAAACACATGCCTTTCATTCTTCTGTGGAGAGTTTTCAGCCTGGAATTCATTTGCATTTTGTACTGTGCAGAATGTAGCTACCTGATCGGGGGTTGTGTCATAGAAGCACCTTTCCTGCAGGAGCTGAATGAAACATTCATTGTTTGGCTAAGGTCTTTAGGGCTGGTTTTGGAAGGTCTTTCAACTTTGGCCAAATCCTGCTTTGTACGAAATTTTTTCACAGCGCTCTTCCCCAGTGTCCACAAAGAGCTGCTGCTTGAAACTGTCCACATGCACATCTCCCATACTGGTGTGCTCGTTTCACTACCTGGATTTTGGTTTCCTCTTCCTTCTTTGAAATGACAAGCCTTCTTTCCGCATGCTACACACACCTTGTAGCAGTTTCAGTTTGAAACATGTTGCTGCTCTCAACACGCTGTGTCACCTACGTAGAGTGTGTCACTCTCCAGCAGTGAATACACAACTTAGAGCTACTTTCACCACAGACACGCAGACATCTTTTTGTGAAAGTCCTACTTCAGGTCACTTGGAAATGTAAGGGTGTCATCGAGAACATGAAGTCAGTCGTGCTTTTGCACTCTGCAACCAAGGGAAATGTCCTTTTGAACATACCTGTCTGAATTTCACGGCAAAATGCACTTCTTTTCTGGTTTCTTGAATGTTCTCAATACATTAGAAGAAAGAGCGTGTTTGAGCAAGGGTGATGCAGTGTGCGTTTCACTGGATTACAAGTGATTTGGGAAACATACTCCTTGTTTTTCCACAGTGTCTAAGAAACAACATGAGGCTTGCAAGAGATGGAAACAATGCATCCCACAACGTATTCCAGCAGTGAAAACACACGTTTCTGCAAAGACTTTGAAGGAGCAAGCAAAAGAATAGTGGCTGAGTGTTCTTTCAGAGAGAAACACACGCATTTCTTCCTTCTGGAGTGAGTTTCCGGCCAGGAATTCATATGCATTTTGTACTGTGCAGAATGTAGCTACCTGCTCGGGAGTTGTGTCATTGAAGCACCTTTCCTGCAGGAGCTTATTGCAACATTCATTGTTGGGCTAAGTCCTTTAGGGTTGGTTTTGGAAAGTCTTTCAACCTTGGCCAAATCTCGCTTCCTACGAAATTTTTTCACAGCGCCGTTTCCAAGTGTCCACAAAGAGCGGCTGCTTGATACTGTCCACATACACATCTCCCATACTGGCATGCTCGTTTCACTACCTGGAATTTGGTTTCCTCTTCTTTCTTTGAAATGACAAGGCCTTCATTCAGCATGCTACACACATCTTGTAGCAGTTTCAATTTTAAGCATGTTGGTGCTCTAAGAACGCTGTCTAACCTGTGTAGAGTGTGTCACTCTCCAGCACTGAATACACAACTTAGAGCTCCTTTCGCCACAGACACGCAAACACATCTTTTTGGGAAAGCCCTAATTGTGGTCAATTGGAAATGTAAGGGTTTCATCGAGAACATGAAGACCATCATGCTTTTACACCCTGAAACCGAAAGAAATGGCTTTTTGTACATGCCAGTCTGAATTTCACTACAAAATGCTCTTCCTTTCTGCTTTCTTGAATGTTCTCAACGCATTAGGAGAAAGAGCATGCTTGGGCAAGAGTGATGCGGTGTGTGTTTTTCTGGATTGCAAGTGATTTGGGAAACATCCTCCTTGTTTTTCCACATCGCCTAAGAAAGAACATGAGGCTTGCAAGAGATTGAAACAATGCATCCCACAACGTATTCCAGCAGTGAAAACACGTTTCTACAAAGACTTTGAAGGAGCAAGCAAAAGAATAGTGGCTGAGTGTTCGTTCAGAGAGAAACACATGCCTTTCATTCTTCTGTGGAGAGTTTTCAGCCTGGAATTCATTTGCATTTTGTACTGTGCAGAATGTAGCTACCTGATCGGGGGTTGTGTCATAGAAGCACCTTTCCTGCAGGAGCTGAATGAAACATTCATTGTTTGGCTAAGGTCTTTAGGGCTGGTTTTGGAAGGTCTTTCAACTTTGGCCAAATCCTGCTTTGTACGAAATTTTTTCACAGCGCTCTTCCCCAGTGTCCACAAAGAGCTGCTGCTTGAAACTGTCCACATGCACATCTCCCATACTGGTGTGCTCGTTTCACTACCTGGATTTTGGTTTCCTCTTCCTTCTTTGAAATGACAAGCCTTCTTTCCGCATGCTACACACACCTTGTAGCAGTTTCAGTTTGAAACATGTTGCTGCTCTCAACACGCTGTGTCACCTACGTAGAGTGTGTCACTCTCCAGCAGTGAATACACAACTTAGAGCTACTTTCACCACAGACACGCAGACATCTTTTTGTGAAAGTCCTACTTCAGGTCACTTGGAAATGTAAGGGTGTCATCGAGAACATGAAGTCAGTCGTGCTTTTGCACTCTGCAACCAAGGGAAATGTCCTTTTGAACATACCTGTCTGAATTTCACTGCAAAATGCACTTCTTTTCTGGTTTCTTGAATGTTCTCAATACATTAGAAGAAAGAGCGTGTTTGAGCAAGGGTGATGCAGTGTGCGTTTCACTGGATTACAAGTGATTTGGGAAACATACTCCTTGTTTTTCCACAGTGTCTAAGAAACAACATGAGGCTTGCAAGAGATGGAAACAATGCATCCCACAACGTATTCCAGCAGTGAAAACACACGTTTCTGCAAAGACTTTGAAGGAGCAAGCAAAAGAATAGTGGCTGAGTGTTCTTTCAGAGAGAAACACACGCATTTCTTCCTTCTGGAGTGAGTTTCCGGCCAGGAATTCATATGCATTTTGTACTGTGCAGAATGTAGCTACCTGCTCGGGAGTTGTGTCATTGAAGCACCTTTCCTGCAGGAGCTTATTGCAACATTCATTGTTGGGCTAAGTCCTTTAGGGTTGGTTTTGGAAAGTCTTTCAACCTTGGCCAAATCTCGCTTCCTACGAAATTTTTTCACAGCGCCGTTTCCAAGTGTCCAGAAAGAGCTGCTGCTTGAAACTGTCCACATACACATCTCCCATACTGGCATGCTCGTTTCACTACCTGGAATTTGGTTTCCTCTTCTTTCTTTGAAATGACAAGGCCTTCATTCAGCATGCTACACACATCTTGTAGCAGTTTCAATTTTAAGCATGTTGGTGCTCTAAGAACGCTGTCTAACCTGTGTAGAGTGTGTCACTCTCCAGCACTGAATACACAACTTAGAGCTCCTTTCGCCACAGACACGCAAACACATCTTTTTGGGAAAGCCCTAATTGTGGTCAATTGGAAATGTAAGGGTTTCATCGAGAACATGAAGACCATCATGCTTTTACACCCTGAAACCGAAAGAAATGGCTTTTTGTACATGCCAGTCTGAATTTCACTACAAAATGCTCTTCCTTTCTGCTTTCTTGAATGTTCTCAACGCATTAGGAGAAAGAGCATGCTTGGGCAAGAGTGATGCGGTGTGTGTTTTTCTGGATTGCAAGTGATTTGGGAAACATCCTCCTTGTTTTTCCACATCGCCTAAGAAAGAACATGAGGCTTGCAAGAGATTGAAACAATGCATCCCACAACGTATTCCAGCAGTGAAAACACGTTTCTACAAAGACTTTGAAGGAGCAAGCAAAAGAATAGTGGCTGAGTGTTCGTTCAGAGAGAAACACATGCCTTTCATTCTTCTGTGGAGAGTTTTCAGCCTGGAATTCATTTGCATTTTGTACTGTGCAGAATGTAGCTACCTGATCGGGGGTTGTGTCATAGAAGCACCTTTCCTGCAGGAGCTGAATGAAACATTCATTGTTTGGCTAAGGTCTTTAGGGCTGGTTTTGGAAGGTCTTTCAACTTTGGCCAAATCCTGCTTTGCACGAAATTTTTTCACAGCGCTCTTCCCCAGTGTCCACAAAGAGCTGCTGCTTGAAACTGTCCACATGCACATCTCCCGTACTGGTGTGCTCGTTTCACTACCTGGATTTTGGTTTCCTCTTCCTTCTTTGAAATGACAAGCCTTCTTTCCGCATGCTACACACACCTTGTAGCAGTTTCAGTTTGAAACATGTTGCTGCTCTCAACACGCTGTGTAACCTACGTAGAGTGTGTCACTCTCAAGCACTGAATACACAACTTAGAGCTACTTTCACCACAGACACGCAGACATCTTTTTGTGAAAGTCCTACTTCAGGTCACTTGGAAATGTAAGGGTGTCATCGAGAACATGAAGTCAGTCGTGCTTTTGCACTCTGCAACCAAGGGAAATGTCCTTTTGAACATACCTGTCTGAATTTCACTGCAAAATGCACTTCTTTTCTGGTTTCTTGAATGTTCTCAATACATTAGAAGAAAGAGCGTGTTTGAGCAAGGGTGATGCAGTGTGCGTTTCACTGGATTACAAGTGATTTGGGAAACATACTCCTTGTTTTTCCACAGTGTCTAAGAAACAACATGAGGCTTGCAAGAGATGGAAACAATGCATCCCACAACGTATTCCAGCAGTGAAAACACACGTTTCTGCAAAGACTTTGAAGGAGCAAGCAAAAGAATAGTGGCTGAGTGTTCTTTCAGAGAGAAACACACGCATTTCTTCCTTCTGGAGTGAGTTTCCGGCCAGGAATTCATATGCATTTTGTACTGTGCAGAATGTAGCTACCTGCTCGGGAGTTGTGTCATTGAAGCACCTTTCCTGCAGGAGCTTATTGCAACATTCATTGTTGGGCTAAGTCCTTTAGGGTTGGTTTTGGAAAGTCTTTCAACCTTGGCCAAATCTCGCTTCCTACGAAATTTTTTCACAGCGCCGTTTCCAAGTGTCCACAAAGAGCGGCTGCTTGATACTGTCCACATACACATCTCCCATACTGGCATGCTCGTTTCACTACCTGGAATTTGGTTTCCTCTTCTTTCTTTGAAATGACAAGGCCTTCATTCAGCATGCTACACACATCTTGTAGCAGTTTCAATTTTAAGCATGTTGGTGCTCTAAAAACGCTGTCTAACCTGTGTAGAGTGTGTCACTCTCCAGCACTGAATACACAACTTAGAGCTCCTTTCGCCACAGACACGCAAACACATCTTTTTGGGAAAGCCCTAATTGTGGTCAATTGGAAATGTAAGGGTTTCATCGAGAACATGAAGACCATCATGCTTTTACACCCTGAAACCGAAAGAAATGGCTTTTTGTACATGCCAGTCTGAATTTCACTACAAAATGCTCTTCCTTTCTGCTTTCTTGAATGTTCTCAACGCATTAGGAGAAAGAGCATGCTTGGGCAAGAGTGATGCGGTGTGTGTTTTTCTGGATTGCAAGTGATTTGGGAAACATCCTCCTTGTTTTTCCACATCGTCTAAGAAAGAACATGAGGCTTGCAAGAGATTGAAACAATGCATCCCACAACGTATTCCAGCAGTGAAAACACGTTTCTACAAAGACTTTGAAGGAGCAAGCAAAAGAATAGTGGCTGAGTGTTCGTTCAGAGAGAAACACATGCCTTTCATTCTTCTGTGGAGAGTTTTCAGCCTGGAATTCATTTGCATTTTGTACTGTGCAGAATGTAGCTACCTGATCGGGGGTTGTGTCATAGAAGCACCTTTCCTGCAGGAGCTGAATGAAACATTCATTGTTTGGCTAAGGTCTTTAGGGCTGGTTTTGGAAGGTCTTTCAACTTTGGCCAAATCCTGCTTTGCACGAAATTTTTTCACAGCGCTCTTCCCCAGTGTCCACAAAGAGCTGCTGCTTGAAACTGTCCACATGCACATCTCCCGTACTGGTGTGCTCGTTTCACTACCTGGATTTTGGTTTCCTCTTCCTTCTTTGAAATGACAAGCCTTCTTTCCGCATGCTACACACACCTTGTAGCAGTTTCAGTTTGAAACATGTTGCTGCTCTCAACACGCTGTGTAACCTACGTAGAGTGTGTCACTCTCCAGCACTGAATACACAACTTAGAGCTACTTTCACCACAGACACGCAGACATCTTTTTGTGAAAGTCCTACTTCAGGTCACTTGGAAATGTAAGGGTGTCATCGAGAACATGAAGTCAGTCGTGCTTTTGCACTCTGCAACCAAGGGAAATGTCCTTTTGAACATACCTGTCTGAATTTCACGGCAAAATGCACTTCTTTTCTGGTTTCTTGAATGTTCTCAATACATTAGAAGAAAGAGCGTGTTTGAGCAAGGGTGATGCAGTGTGCGTTTCACTGGATTACAAGTGATTTGGGAAACATACTCCTTGTTTTTCCACAGTGTCTAAGAAACAACATGAGGCTTGCAAGAGATGGAAACAATGCATCCCACAACGTATTCCAGCAGTGAAAACACACGTTTCTGCAAAGACTTTGAAGGAGCAAGCAAAAGAATAGTGGCTGAGTGTTCTTTCAGAGAGAAACACACGCATTTCTTCCTTCTGGAGTGAGTTTCCGGCCAGGAATTCATATGCATTTTGTACTGTGCAGAATGTAGCTACCTGCTCGGGAGTTGTGTCATTGAAGCACCTTTCCTGCAGGAGCTTATTGCAACATTCATTGTTGGGCTAAGTCCTTTAGGGTTGGTTTTGGAAAGTCTTTCAACCTTGGCCAAATCTCGCTTCCTACGAAATTTTTTCACAGCGCTGTTTCCAAGTGTCCAGAAAGAGCTGCTGCTTGAAACTGTCCACATACACATCTCCCATACTGGCATGCTCGTTTCACTACCTGGAATTTGGTTTCCTCTTCTTTCTTTGAAATGACAAGGCCTTCATTCAGCATGCTACACACATCTTGTAGCAGTTTCAATTTTAAGCATGTTGGTGCTCTAAGAACGCTGTCTAACCTGTGTAGAGTGTGTCACTCTCCAGCACTGAATACACAACTTAGAGCTCCTTTCCCCACAGACACGCAAACACATCTTTTTGGGAAAGCCCTAATTGTGGTCAATTGGAAATGTAAGGGTTTCATCGAGAACATGAAGACCATCATGCTTTTACACCCTGAAACCGAAAGAAATGGCTTTTTGTACATGCCAGTCTGAATTTCACTACAAAATGCTCTTCCTTTCTGCTTTCTTGAATGTTCTCAACGCATTAGGAGAAAGAGCATGCTTGGGCAAGAGTGATGCGGTGTGTGTTTTTCTGGATTGCAAGTGATTTGGGAAACATCCTCCTTGTTTTTCCACATCGCCTAAGAAAGAACATGAGGCTTGCAAGAGATTGAAACAATGCATCCCACAACGTATTCCAGCAGTGAAAACACGTTTCTACAAAGACTTTGAAGGAGCAAGCAAAAGAATAGTGGCTGAGTGTTCGTTCAGAGAGAAACACATGCCTTTCATTCTTCTGTGGAGAGTTTTCAGCCTGGAATTCATTTGCATTTTGTACTGTGCAGAATGTAGCTACCTGATCGGGGGTTGTGTCATAGAAGCACCTTTCCTGCAGGAGCTGAATGAAACATTCATTGTTTGGCTAAGGTCTTTAGGGCTGGTTTTGGAAGGTCTTTCAACTTTGGCCAAATCCTGCTTTGCACGAAATTTTTTCACAGCGCTCTTCCCCAGTGTCCACAAAGAGCTGCTGCTTGAAACTGTCCACATGCACATCTCCCGTACTGGTGTGCTCGTTTCACTACCTGGATTTTGGTTTCCTCTTCCTTCTTTGAAATGACAAGCCTTCTTTCCGCATGCTACACACACCTTGTAGCAGTTTCAGTTTGAAACATGTTGCTGCTCTCAACACGCTGTGTAACCTACGTAGAGTGTGTCACTCTCCAGCACTGAATACACAACTTAGAGCTACTTTCACCACAGACACGCAGACATCTTTTTGTGAAAGTCCTACTTCAGGTCACTTGGAAATGTAAGGGTGTCATCGAGAACATGAAGTCAGTCGTGCTTTTGCACTCTGCAACCAAGGGAAATGTCCTTTTGAACATACCTGTCTGAATTTCACGGCAAAATGCACTTCTTTTCTGGTTTCTTGAATGTTCTCAATACATTAGAAGAAAGAGCGTGTTTGAGCAAGGGTGATGCAGTGTGCGTTTCACTGGATTACAAGTGATTTGGGAAACATACTCCTTGTTTTTCCACAGTGTCTAAGAAACAACATGAGGCTTGCAAGAGATGGAAACAATGCATCCCACAACGTATTCCAGCAGTGAAAACACACGTTTCTGCAAAGACTTTGAAGGAGCAAGCAAAAGAATAGTGGCTGAGTGTTCTTTCAGAGAGAAACACACGCATTTCTTCCTTCTGGAGTGAGTTTCCGGCCAGGAATTCATATGCATTTTGTACTGTGCAGAATGTAGCTACCTGCTCGGGAGTTGTGTCATTGAAGCACCTTTCCTGCAGGAGCTTATTGCAACATTCATTGTTGGGCTAAGTCCTTTAGGGTTGGTTTTGGAAAGTCTTTCAACCTTGGCCAAATCTCGCTTCCTACGAAATTTTTTCACAGCGCTGTTTCCAAGTGTCCAAAAAGAGCTGCTGCTTGAAACTGTCCACATACACATCTCCCATACTGGCATGCTCGTTTCACTACCTGGAATTTGGTTTCCTCTTCTTTCTTTGAAATGACAAGGCCTTCATTCAGCATGCTACACACATCTTGTAGCAGTTTCAATTTTAAGCATGTTGGTGCTCTAAGAACGCTGTCTAACCTGTGTAGAGTGTGTCACTCTCCAGCACTGAATACACAACTTAGAGCTCCTTTCGCCACAGACACGCAAACACATCTTTTTGGGAAAGCCCTAATTGTGGTCAATTGGAAATGTAAGGGTTTCATCGAGAACATGAAGACCATCATGCTTTTACACCCTGAAACCGAAAGAAATGGCTTTTTGTACATGCCAGTCTGAATTTCACTACAAAATGCTCTTCCTTTCTGCTTTCTTGAATGTTCTCAACGCATTAGGAGAAAGAGCATGCTTGGGCAAGAGTGATGCGGTGTGTGTTTTTCTGGATTGCAAGTGATTTGGGAAACATCCTCCTTGTTTTTCCACATCGTCTAAGAAAGAACATGAGGCTTGCAAGAGATTGAAACAATGCATCCCACAACGTATTCCAGCAGTGAAAACACGTTTCTACAAAGACTTTGAAGGAGCAAGCAAAAGAATAGTGGCTGAGTGTTCGTTCAGAGAGAAACACATGCCTTTCATTCTTCTGTGGAGAGTTTTCAGCCTGGAATTCATTTGCATTTTGTACTGTGCAGAATGTAGCTACCTGATCGGGGGTTGTGTCATAGAAGCACCTTTCCTGCAGGAGCTGAATGAAACATTCATTGTTTGGCTAAGGTCTTTAGGGCTGGTTTTGGAAGGTCTTTCAACTTTGGCCAAATCCTGCTTTGCACGAAATTTTTTCACAGCGCTCTTCCCCAGTGTCCACAAAGAGCTGCTGCTTGAAACTGTCCACATGCACATCTCCCGTACTGGTGTGCTCGTTTCACTACCTGGATTTTGGTTTCCTCTTCCTTCTTTGAAATGACAAGCCTTCTTTCCGCATGCTACACACACCTTGTAGCAGTTTCAGTTTGAAACATGTTGCTGCTCTCAACACGCTGTGTAACCTACGTAGAGTGTGTCACTCTCCAGCACTGAATACACAACTTAGAGCTACTTTCACCACAGACACGCAGACATCTTTTTGTGAAAGTCCTACTTCAGGTCACTTGGAAATGTAAGGGTGTCATCGAGAACATGAAGTCAGTCGTGCTTTTGCACTCTGCAACCAAGGGAAATGTCCTTTTGAACATACCTGTCTGAATTTCACGGCAAAATGCACTTCTTTTCTGGTTTCTTGAATGTTCTCAATACATTAGAAGAAAGAGCGTGTTTGAGCAAGGGTGATGCAGTGTGCGTTTCACTGGATTACAAGTGATTTGGGAAACATACTCCTTGTTTTTCCACAGTGTCTAAGAAACAACATGAGGCTTGCAAGAGATGGAAACAATGCATCCCACAACGTATTCCAGCAGTGAAAACACACGTTTCTGCAAAGACTTTGAAGGAGCAAGCAAAAGAATAGTGGCTGAGTGTTCTTTCAGAGAGAAACACACGCATTTCTTCCTTCTGGAGTGAGTTTCCGGCCAGGAATTCATATGCATTTTGTACTGTGCAGAATGTAGCTACCTGCTCGGGAGTTGTGTCATTGAAGCACCTTTCCTGCAGGAGCTTATTGCAACATTCATTGTTGGGCTAAGTCCTTTAGGGTTGGTTTTGGAAAGTCTTTCAACCTTGGCCAAATCTCGCTTCCTACGAAATTTTTTCACAGCGCTGTTTCCAAGTGTCCAGAAAGAGCTGCTGCTTGAAACTGTCCACATACACATCTCCCATACTGGCATGCTCGTTTCACTACCTGGAATTTGGTTTCCTCTTCTTTCTTTGAAATGACAAGGCCTTCATTCAGCATGCTACACACATCTTGTAGCAGTTTCAATTTTAAGCATGTTGGTGCTCTAAGAACGCTGTCTAACCTGTGTAGAGTGTGTCACTCTCCAGCACTGAATACACAACTTAGAGCTCCTTTCGCCACAGACACGCAAACACATCTTTTTGGGAAAGCCCTAATTGTGGTCAATTGGAAATGTAAGGGTTTCATCGAGAACATGAAGACCATCATGCTTTTACACCCTGAAACCGAAAGAAATGGCTTTTTGTACATGCCAGTCTGAATTTCACTACAAAATGCTCTTCCTTTCTGCTTTCTTGAATGTTCTCAACGCATTAGGAGAAAGAGCATGCTTGGGCAAGAGTGATGCGGTGTGTGTTTTTCTGGATTGCAAGTGATTTGGGAAACATCCTCCTTGTTTTTCCACATCGCCTAAGAAAGAACATGAGGCTTGCAAGAGATTGAAACAATGCATCCCACAACGTATTCCAGCAGTGAAAACACGTTTCTACAAAGACTTTGAAGGAGCAAGCAAAAGAATAGTGGCTGAGTGTTCGTTCAGAGAGAAACACATGCCTTTCATTCTTCTGTGGAGAGTTTTCAGCCTGGAATTCATTTGCATTTTGTACTGTGCAGAATGTAGCTACCTGATCGGGGGTTGTGTCATAGAAGCACCTTTCCTGCAGGAGCTGAATGAAACATTCATTGTTTGGCTAAGGTCTTTAGGGCTGGTTTTGGAAGGTCTTTCAACTTTGGCCAAATCCTGCTTTGCACGAAATTTTTTCACAGCGCTCTTCCCCAGTGTCCACAAAGAGCTGCTGCTTGAAACTGTCCACATGCACATCTCCCGTACTGGTGTGCTCGTTTCACTACCTGGATTTTGGTTTCCTCTTCCTTCTTTGAAATGACAAGCCTTCTTTCCGCATGCTACACACACCTTGTAGCAGTTTCAGTTTGAAACATGTTGCTGCTCTCAACACGCTGTGTAACCTACGTAGAGTGTGTCACTCTCCAGCACTGAATACACAACTTAGAGCTACTTTCACCACAGACACGCAGACATCTTTTTGTGAAAGTCCTACTTCAGGTCACTTGGAAATGTAAGGGTGTCATCGAGAACATGAAGTCAGTCGTGCTTTTGCACTCTGCAACCAAGGGAAATGTCCTTTTGAACATACCTGTCTGAATTTCACGGCAAAATGCACTTCTTTTCTGGTTTCTTGAATGTTCTCAATACATTAGAAGAAAGAGCGTGTTTGAGCAAGGGTGATGCAGTGTGCGTTTCACTGGATTACAAGTGATTTGGGAAACATACTCCTTGTTTTTCCACAGTGTCTAAGAAACAACATGAGGCTTGCAAGAGATGGAAACAATGCATCCCACAACGTATTCCAGCAGTGAAAACACACGTTTCTGCAAAGACTTTGAAGGAGCAAGCAAAAGAATAGTGGCTGAGTGTTCTTTCAGAGAGAAACACACGCATTTCTTCCTTCTGGAGTGAGTTTCCGGCCAGGAATTCATATGCATTTTGTACTGTGCAGAATGTAGCTACCTGCTCGGGAGTTGTGTCATTGAAGCACCTTTCCTGCAGGAGCTTATTGCAACATTCATTGTTGGGCTAAGTCCTTTAGGGTTGGTTTTGGAAAGTCTTTCAACCTTGGCCAAATCTCGCTTCCTACGAAATTTTTTCACAGCGCTGTTTCCAAGTGTCCAAAAAGAGCTGCTGCTTGAAACTGTCCACATACACATCTCCCATACTGGCATGCTCGTTTCACTACCTGGAATTTGGTTTCCTCTTCTTTCTTTGAAATGACAAGGCCTTCATTCAGCATGCTACACACATCTTGTAGCAGTTTCAATTTTAAGCATGTTGGTGCTCTAAGAACGCTGTCTAACCTGTGTAGAGTGTGTCACTCTCCAGCACTGAATACACAACTTAGAGCTCCTTTCGCCACAGACACGCAAACACATCTTTTTGGGAAAGCCCTAATTGTGGTCAATTGGAAATGTAAGGGTTTCATCGAGAACATGAAGACCATCATGCTTTTACACCCTGAAACCGAAAGAAATGGCTTTTTGTACATGCCAGTCTGAATTTCACTACAAAATGCTCTTCCTTTCTGCTTTCTTGAATGTTCTCAACGCATTAGGAGAAAGAGCATGCTTGGGCAAGAGTGATGCGGTGTGTGTTTTTCTGGATTGCAAGTGATTTGGGAAACATCCTCCTTGTTTTTCCACATCGTCTAAGAAAGAACATGAGGCTTGCAAGAGATTGAAACAATGCATCCCACAACGTATTCCAGCAGTGAAAACACGTTTCTACAAAGACTTTGAAGGAGCAAGCAAAAGAATAGTGGCTGAGTGTTCGTTCAGAGAGAAACACATGCCTTTCATTCTTCTGTGGAGAGTTTTCAGCCTGGAATTCATTTGCATTTTGTACTGTGCAGAATGTAGCTACCTGATCGGGGGTTGTGTCATAGAAGCACCTTTCCTGCAGGAGCTGAATGAAACATTCATTGTTTGGCTAAGGTCTTTAGGGCTGGTTTTGGAAGGTCTTTCAACTTTGGCCAAATCCTGCTTTGCACGAAATTTTTTCACAGCGCTCTTCCCCAGTGTCCACAAAGAGCTGCTGCTTGAAACTGTCCACATGCACATCTCCCGTACTGGTGTGCTCGTTTCACTACCTGGATTTTGGTTTCCTCTTCCTTCTTTGAAATGACAAGCCTTCTTTCCGCATGCTACACACACCTTGTAGCAGTTTCAGTTTGAAACATGTTGCTGCTCTCAACACGCTGTGTAACCTACGTAGAGTGTGTCACTCTCCAGCACTGAATACACAACTTAGAGCTACTTTCACCACAGACACGCAGACATCTTTTTGTGAAAGTCCTACTTCAGGTCACTTGGAAATGTAAGGGTGTCATCGAGAACATGAAGTCAGTCGTGCTTTTGCACTCTGCAACCAAGGGAAATGTCCTTTTGAACATACCTGTCTGAATTTCACGGCAAAATGCACTTCTTTTCTGGTTTCTTGAATGTTCTCAATACATTAGAAGAAAGAGCGTGTTTGAGCAAGGGTGATGCAGTGTGCGTTTCACTGGATTACAAGTGATTTGGGAAACATACTCCTTGTTTTTCCACAGTGTCTAAGAAACAACATGAGGCTTGCAAGAGATGGAAACAATGCATCCCACAACGTATTCCAGCAGTGAAAACACACGTTTCTGCAAAGACTTTGAAGGAGCAAGCAAAAGAATAGTGGCTGAGTGTTCTTTCAGAGAGAAACACACGCATTTCTTCCTTCTGGAGTGAGTTTCCGGCCAGGAATTCATATGCATTTTGTACTGTGCAGAATGTAGCTACCTGCTCGGGAGTTGTGTCATTGAAGCACCTTTCCTGCAGGAGCTTATTGCAACATTCATTGTTGGGCTAAGTCCTTTAGGGTTGGTTTTGGAAAGTCTTTCAACCTTGGCCAAATCTCGCTTCCTACGAAATTTTTTCACAGCGCTGTTTCCAAGTGTCCAGAAAGAGCTGCTGCTTGAAACTGTCCACATACACATCTCCCATACTGGCATGCTCGTTTCACTACCTGGAATTTGGTTTCCTCTTCTTTCTTTGAAATGACAAGGCCTTCATTCAGCATGCTACACACATCTTGTAGCAGTTTCAATTTTAAGCATGTTGGTGCTCTAAGAACGCTGTCTAACCTGTGTAGAGTGTGTCACTCTCCAGCACTGAATACACAACTTAGAGCTCCTTTCGCCACAGACACGCAAACACATCTTTTTGGGAAAGCCCTAATTGTGGTCAATTGGAAATGTAAGGGTTTCATCGAGAACATGAAGACCATCATGCTTTTACACCCTGAAACCGAAAGAAATGGCTTTTTGTACATGCCAGTCTGAATTTCACTACAAAATGCTCTTCCTTTCTGCTTTCTTGAATGTTCTCAACGCATTAGGAGAAAGAGCATGCTTGGGCAAGAGTGATGCGGTGTGTGTTTTTCTGGATTGCAAGTGATTTGGGAAACATCCTCCTTGTTTTTCCACATCGCCTAAGAAAGAACATGAGGCTTGCAAGAGATTGAAACAATGCATCCCACAACGTATTCCAGCAGTGAAAACACGTTTCTACAAAGACTTTGAAGGAGCAAGCAAAAGAATAGTGGCTGAGTGTTCGTTCAGAGAGAAACACATGCCTTTCATTCTTCTGTGGAGAGTTTTCAGCCTGGAATTCATTTGCATTTTGTACTGTGCAGAATGTAGCTACCTGATCGGGGGTTGTGTCATAGAAGCACCTTTCCTGCAGGAGCTGAATGAAACATTCATTGTTTGGCTAAGGTCTTTAGGGCTGGTTTTGGAAGGTCTTTCAACTTTGGCCAAATCCTGCTTTGCACGAAATTTTTTCACAGCGCTCTTCCCCAGTGTCCACAAAGAGCTGCTGCTTGAAACTGTCCACATGCACATCTCCCGTACTGGTGTGCTCGTTTCACTACCTGGATTTTGGTTTCCTCTTCCTTCTTTGAAATGACAAGCCTTCTTTCCGCATGCTACACACACCTTGTAGCAGTTTCAGTTTGAAACATGTTGCTGCTCTCAACACGCTGTGTAACCTACGTAGAGTGTGTCACTCTCCAGCACTGAATACACAACTTAGAGCTACTTTCACCACAGACACGCAGACATCTTTTTGTGAAAGTCCTACTTCAGGTCACTTGGAAATGTAAGGGTGTCATCGAGAACATGAAGTCAGTCGTGCTTTTGCACTCTGCAACCAAGGGAAATGTCCTTTTGAACATACCTGTCTGAATTTCACGGCAAAATGCACTTCTTTTCTGGTTTCTTGAATGTTCTCAATACATTAGAAGAAAGAGCGTGTTTGAGCAAGGGTGATGCAGTGTGCGTTTCACTGGATTACAAGTGATTTGGGAAACATACTCCTTGTTTTTCCACAGTGTCTAAGAAACAACATGAGGCTTGCAAGAGATGGAAACAATGCATCCCACAACGTATTCCAGCAGTGAAAACACACGTTTCTGCAAAGACTTTGAAGGAGCAAGCAAAAGAATAGTGGCTGAGTGTTCTTTCAGAGAGAAACACACGCATTTCTTCCTTCTGGAGTGAGTTTCCGGCCAGGAATTCATATGCATTTTGTACTGTGCAGAATGTAGCTACCTGCTCGGGAGTTGTGTCATTGAAGCACCTTTCCTGCAGGAGCTTATTGCAACATTCATTGTTGGGCTAAGTCCTTTAGGGTTGGTTTTGGAAAGTCTTTCAACCTTGGCCAAATCTCGCTTCCTACGAAATTTTTTCACAGCGCCGTTTCCAAGTGTCCACAAAGAGCGGCTGCTTGATACTGTCCACATACACATCTCCCATACTGGCATGCTCGTTTCACTACCTGGAATTTGGTTTCCTCTTCTTTCTTTGAAATGACAAGGCCTTCATTCAGCATGCTACACACATCTTGTAGCAGTTTCAATTTTAAGCATGTTGGTGCTCTAAGAACGCTGTCTAACCTGTGTAGAGTGTGTCACTCTCCAGCACTGAATACACAACTTAGAGCTCCTTTCGCCACAGACACGCAAACACATCTTTTTGGGAAAGCCCTAATTGTGGTCAATTGGAAATGTAAGGGTTTCATCGAGAACATGAAGACCATCATGCTTTTACACCCTGAAACCGAAAGAAATGGCTTTTTGTACATGCCAGTCTGAATTTCACTACAAAATGCTCTTCCTTTCTGCTTTCTTGAATGTTCTCAACGCATTAGGAGAAAGAGCATGCTTGGGCAAGAGTGATGCGGTGTGTGTTTTCCTGGATTGCAAGTGATTTGGGAAACATCCTCCTTGTTTTTCCACATCGCCTAAGAAAGAACATGAGGCTTGCAAGAGATTGAAACAATGCATCCCACAACGTATTCCAGCAGTGAAAACACGTTTCTACAAAGACTTTGAAGGAGCAAGCAAAAGAATAGTGGCTGAGTGTTCGTTCAGAGAGAAACACATGCCTTTCATTCTTCTGTGGAGAGTTTTCAGCCTGGAATTCATTTGCATTTTGTACTGTGCAGAATGTAGCTACCTGATCGGGGGTTGTGTCATAGAAGCACCTTTCCTGCAGGAGCTGAATGAAACATTCATTGTTTGGCTAAGGTCTTTAGGGCTGGTTTTGGAAGGTCTTTCAACTTTGGCCAAATCCTGCTTTGCACGAAATTTTTTCACAGCGCTCTTCCCCAGTGTCCACAAAGAGCTGCTGCTTGAAACTGTCCACATGCACATCTCCCGTACTGGTGTGCTCGTTTCACTACCTGGATTTTGGTTTCCTCTTCCTTCTTTGAAATGACAAGCCTTCTTTCCGCATGCTACACACACCTTGTAGCAGTTTCAGTTTGAAACATGTTGCTGCTCTCAACACGCTGTGTAACCTACGTAGAGTGTGTCACTCTCCAGCACTGAATACACAACTTAGAGCTACTTTCACCACAGACACGCAGACATCTTTTTGTGAAAGTCCTACTTCAGGTCACTTGGAAATGTAAGGGTGTCATCGAGAACATGAAGTCAGTCGTGCTTTTGCACTCTGCAACCAAGGGAAATGTCCTTTTGAACATACCTGTCTGAATTTCACGGCAAAATGCACTTCTTTTCTGGTTTCTTGAATGTTCTCAATACATTAGAAGAAAGAGCGTGTTTGAGCAAGGGTGATGCAGTGTGCGTTTCACTGGATTACAAGTGATTTGGGAAACATACTCCTTGTTTTTCCACAGTGTCTAAGAAACAACATGAGGCTTGCAAGAGATGGAAACAATGCATCCCACAACGTATTCCAGCAGTGAAAACACACGTTTCTGCAAAGACTTTGAAGGAGCAAGCAAAAGAATAGTGGCTGAGTGTTCTTTCAGAGAGAAACACACGCATTTCTTCCTTCTGGAGTGAGTTTCCGGCCAGGAATTCATATGCATTTTGTACTGTGCAGAATGTAGCTACCTGCTCGGGAGTTGTGTCATTGAAGCACCTTTCCTGCAGGAGCTTATTGCAACATTCATTGTTGGGCTAAGTCCTTTAGGGTTGGTTTTGGAAAGTCTTTCAACCTTGGCCAAATCTCGCTTCCTACGAAATTTTTTCACAGCGCTGTTTCCAAGTGTCCAAAAAGAGCTGCTGCTTGAAACTGTCCACATACACATCTCCCATACTGGCATGCTCGTTTCACTACCTGGAATTTGGTTTCCTCTTCTTTCTTTGAAATGACAAGGCCTTCATTCAGCATGCTACACACATCTTGTAGCAGTTTCAATTTTAAGCATGTTGGTGCTCTAAGAACGCTGTCTAACCTGTGTAGAGTGTGTCACTCTCCAGCACTGAATACACAACTTAGAGCTCCTTTCGCCACAGACACGCAAACACATCTTTTTGGGAAAGCCCTAATTGTGGTCAATTGGAAATGTAAAAGTTTTAACGAGAACATGAAGACCATCATGCTTTTACACCCTGAAACCGAAAGAAATGGCTTTTTGTACATGCCAGTCTGAATTTCACTACAAAATGCTCTTCCTTTCTGCTTTCTTGAATGTTCTCAACGCATTAGGAGAAAGAGCATGCTTGGGCAAGAGTGATGCGGTGTGTGTTTTTCTGGATTGCAAGTGATTTGGGAAACATCCTCCTTGTTTTTCCACATCGTCTAAGAAAGAACATGAGGCTTGCAAGAGATTGAAACAATGCATCCCACAACGTATTCCAGCAGTGAAAACACGTTTCTACAAAGACTTTGAAGGAGCAAGCAAAAGAATAGTGGCTGAGTGTTCGTTCAGAGAGAAACACATGCCTTTCATTCTTCTGTGGAGAGTTTTCAGCCTGGAATTCATTTGCATTTTGTACTGTGCAGAATGTAGCTACCTGATCGGGGGTTGTGTCATAGAAGCACCTTTCCTGCAGGAGCTGAATGAAACATTCATTGTTTGGCTAAGGTCTTTAGGGCTGGTTTTGGAAGGTCTTTCAACTTTGGCCAAATCCTGCTTTGTACGAAATTTTTTCACAGCGCTCTTCCCCAGTGTCCACAAAGAGCTGCTGCTTGAAACTGTCCACATGCACATCTCCCATACTGGTGTGCTCGTTTCACTACCTGGATTTTGGTTTCCTCTTCCTTCTTTGAAATGACAAGCCTTCTTTCCGCATGCTACACACACCTTGTAGCAGTTTCAGTTTGAAACATGTTGCTGCTCTCAACACGCTGTGTAACCTACGTAGAGTGTGTCACTCTCCAGCAGTGAATACACAACTTAGAGCTACTTTCACCACAGACACGCAGACATCTTTTTGTGAAAGTCCTACTTCAGGTCACTTGGAAATGTAAGGGTGTCATCGAGAACATGAAGTCAGTCGTGCTTTTGCACTCTGCAACCAAGGGAAATGTCCTTTTGAACATACCTGTCTGAATTTCACGGCAAAATGCACTTCTTTTCTGGTTTCTTGAATGTTCTCAATACATTAGAAGAAAGAGCGTGTTTGAGCAAGGGTGATGCAGTGTGCGTTTCACTGGATTACAAGTGATTTGGGAAACATACTCCTTGTTTTTCCACAGTGTCTAAGAAACAACATGAGGCTTGCAAGAGATGGAAACAATGCATCCCACAACGTATTCCAGCAGTGAAAACACACGTTTCTGCAAAGACTTTGAAGGAGCAAGCAAAAGAATAGTGGCTGAGTGTTCTTTCAGAGAGAAACACACGCATTTCTTCCTTCTGGAGTGAGTTTCCGGCCAGGAATTCATATGCATTTTGTACTGTGCAGAATGTAGCTACCTGCTCGGGAGTTGTGTCATTGAAGCACCTTTCCTGCAGGAGCTTATTGCAACATTCATTGTTGGGCTAAGTCCTTTAGGGTTGGTTTTGGAAAGTCTTTCAACCTTGGCCAAATCTCGCTTCTTACGAAATTTTTTCACAGCGCCGTTTCCAAGTGTCCACAAAGAGCGGCTGCTTGAAACTGTCCACATACACATCTCCCATACTGGCATGCTCGTTTCACTACCTGGAATTTGGTTTCCTCTTCTTTCTTTGAAATGACAAGGCCTTCATTCAGCATGCTACACACATCTTGTAGCAGTTTCAATTTTAAGCATGTTGGTGCTCTAAGAACGCTGTCTAACCTGTGTAGAGTGTGTCACTCTCCAGCACTGAATACACAACTTAGAGCTCCTTTCGCCACAGACACGCAAACACATCTTTTTGGGAAAGCCCTAATTGTGGTCAATTGGAAATGTAAGGGTTTCATCGAGAACATGAAGACCATCATGCTTTTACACCCTGAAACCGAAAGAAATGGCTTTTTGTACATGCCAGTCTGAATTTCACTACAAAATGCTCTTCCTTTCTGCTTTCTTGAATGTTCTCAACGCATTAGGAGAAAGAGCATGCTTGGGCAAGAGTGATGCGGTGTGTGTTTTTCTGGATTGCAAGTGATTTGGGAAACATCCTCCTTGTTTTTCCACATCGCCTAAGAAAGAACATGAGGCTTGCAAGAGATTGAAACAATGCATCCCACAACGTATTCCAGCAGTGAAAACACGTTTCTACAAAGACTTTGAAGGAGCAAGCAAAAGAATAGTGGCTGAGTGTTCGTTCAGAGAGAAACACATGCCTTTCATTCTTCTGTGGAGAGTTTTCAGCCTGGAATTCATTTGCATTTTGTACTGTGCATAATGTAGCTACCTGATCGGGGGTTGTGTCATAGAAGCACCTTTCCTGCAGGAGCTGAATGAAACATTCATTGTTTGGCTAAGGTCTTTAGGGCTGGTTTTGGAAGGTCTTTCAACTTTGGCCAAATCCTGCTTTGCACGAAATTTTTTCACAGCGCTCTTCCCCAGTGTCCACAAAGAGCTGCTGCTTGAAACTGTCCACATGCACATCTCCCGTACTGGTGTGCTCGTTTCACTACCTGGATTTTGGTTTCCTCTTCCTTCTTTGAAATGACAAGCCTTCTTTCCGCATGCTACACACACCTTGTAGCAGTTTCAGTTTGAAACATGTTGCTGCTCTCAACACGCTGTGTAACCTACGTAGAGTGTGTCACTCTCCAGCACTGAATACACAACTTAGAGCTACTTTCACCACAGACACGCAGACATCTTTTTGTGAAAGTCCTACTTCAGGTCACTTGGAAATGTAAGGGTGTCATCGAGAACATGAAGTCAGTCGTGCTTTTGCACTCTGCAACCAAGGGAAATGTCCTTTTGAACATACCTGTCTGAATTTCACTGCAAAATGCACTTCTTTTCTGGTTTCTTGAATGTTCTCAATACATTAGAAGAAAGAGCGTGTTTGAGCAAGGGTGATGCAGTGTGCGTTTCACTGGATTACAAGTGATTTGGGAAACATACTCCTTGTTTTTCCACAGTGTCTAAGAAACAACATGAGGCTTGCAAGAGATGGAAACAATGCATCCCACAACGTATTCCAGCAGTGAAAACACACGTTTCTGCAAAGACTTTGAAGGAGCAAGCAAAAGAATAGTGGCTGAGTGTTCTTTCAGAGAGAAACACACGCATTTCTTCCTTCTGGAGTGAGTTTCCGGCCAGGAATTCATATGCATTTTGTACTGTGCAGAATGTAGCTACCTGCTCGGGAGTTGTGTCATTGAAGCACCTTTCCTGCAGGAGCTTATTGCAACATTCATTGTTGGGCTAAGTCCTTTAGGGTTGGTTTTGGAAAGTCTTTCAACCTTGGCCAAATCTCGCTTCTTACGAAATTTTTTCACAGCGCCGTTTCCAAGTGTCCACAAAGAGCGGCTGCTTGAAACTGTCCACATACACATCTCCCATACTGGCATGCTCGTTTCACTACCTGGAATTTGGTTTCCTCTTCTTTCTTTGAAATGACAAGGCCTTCATTCAGCATGCTACACACATCTTGTAGCAGTTTCAATTTTAAGCATGTTGGTGCTCTAAGAACGCTGTCTAACCTGTGTAGAGTGTGTCACTCTCCAGCACTGAATACACAACTTAGAGCTCCTTTCGCCACAGACACGCAAACACATCTTTTTGGGAAAGCCCTAATTGTGGTCAATTGGAAATGTAAGGGTTTCATCGAGAACATGAAGACCATCATGCTTTTACACCCTGAAACCGAAAGAAATGGCTTTTTGTACATGCCAGTCTGAATTTCACTACAAAATGCTCTTCCTTTCTGCTTTCTTGAATGTTCTCAACGCATTAGGAGAAAGAGCATGCTTGGGCAAGAGTGATGCGGTGTGTGTTTTTCTGGATTGCAAGTGATTTGGGAAACATCCTCCTTGTTTTTCCACATCGCCTAAGAAAGAACATGAGGCTTGCAAGAGATTGAAACAATGCATCCCACAACGTATTCCAGCAGTGAAAACACGTTTCTACAAAGACTTTGAAGGAGCAAGCAAAAGAATAGTGGCTGAGTGTTCGTTCAGAGAGAAACACATGCCTTTCATTCTTCTGTGGAGAGTTTTCAGCCTGGAATTCATTTGCATTTTGTACTGTGCAGAATGTAGCTACCTGATCGGGGGTTGTGTCATAGAAGCACCTTTCCTGCAGGAGCTGAATGAAACATTCATTGTTTGGCTAAGGTCTTTAGGGCTGGTTTTGGAAGGTCTTTCAACTTTGGCCAAATCCTGCTTTGCACGAAATTTTTTCACAGCGCTCTTCCCCAGTGTCCACAAAGAGCTGCTGCTTGAAACTGTCCACATGCACATCTCCCGTACTGGTGTGCTCGTTTCACTACCTGGATTTTGGTTTCCTCTTCCTTCTTTGAAATGACAAGCCTTCTTTCCGCATGCTACACACACCTTGTAGCAGTTTCAGTTTGAAACATGTTGCTGCTCTCAACACGCTGTGTAACCTACGTAGAGTGTGTCACTCTCCAGCACTGAATACACAACTTAGAGCTACTTTCACCACAGACACGCAGACATCTTTTTGTGAAAGTCCTACTTCAGGTCACTTGGAAATGTAAGGGTGTCATCGAGAACATGAAGTCAGTCGTGCTTTTGCACTCTGCAACCAAGGGAAATGTCCTTTTGAACATACCTGTCTGAATTTCACTGCAAAATGCACTTCTTTTCTGGTTTCTTGAATGTTCTCAATACATTAGAAGAAAGAGCGTGTTTGAGCAAGGGTGATGCAGTGTGCGTTTCACTGGATTACAAGTGATTTGGGAAACATACTCCTTGTTTTTCCACAGTGTCTAAGAAACAACATGAGGCTTGCAAGACATTGAAACAATGCATCCCACAGCGTATTCCAGCAGTGAAAACACACGTTTCTGCAAAGACTTTGAAGGAGCAAGCAAAAGAATAGTGGCTGAGTGTTCTTTCAGAGAGAAACACACGCATTTCTTCCTTCTGGAGTGAGTTTCAGGCCAGGAATTCATATGCATTTTGTACTGTGCAGAATGTAGCTACCTGCTCGGGAGTTGTGTCATTGAAGCACCTTTCCTGCAGGAGCTTATTGCAACATTCATTGTTGGGCTAAGTCCTTTAGGGTTGGTTTTGGAAAGTCTTTCAACCTTGGCCAAATCTCGGTTCCTACGAAATTTTTTCACAGCGCTGTTTCCAAGTGTCCACAAAGAGCTGCTGCTTGAAACTGTCCACATACACATCTCCCATACTGGCATGCTCGTTTCACTACCTGGAATTTGGTTTCCTCTTCTTTCTTTGAAATGACAAGGCCTTCATTCAGCATGCTACACACATCTTGTAGCAGTTTCAATTTTAAGCATGTTGGTGCTCTAAGAACGCTGTCTAACCTGTGTAGAGTGTGTCACTCTCCAGCACTGAATACACAACTTAGAGCTCCTTTCGCCACAGACACGCAAACACATCTTTTTGGGAAAGCCCTAATTGTGGTCAATTGGAAATGTAAGGGTTTCATCGAGAACATGAAGACCATCATGCTTTTACACCCTGAAACCGAAAGAAATGGCTTTTTGTACATGCCAGTCTGAATTTCACTACAAAATGCTCTTCCTTTCTGCTTTCTTGAATGTTCTCAACGCATTAGGAGAAAGAGCATGCTTGGGCAAGAGTGATGCGGTGTGTGTTTTTCTGGATTGCAAGTGATTTGGGAAACATCCTCCTTGTTTTTCCACATCGCCTAAGAAAGAACATGAGGCTTGCAAGAGATTGAAACAATGCATCCCACAACGTATTCCAGCAGTGAAAACACGTTTCTACAAAGACTTTGAAGGAGCAAGCAAAAGAATAGTGGCTGAGTGTTCGTTCAGAGAGAAACACATGCCTTTCATTTTTCTGTGGAGAGTTTTCAGCCTGGAATTCATTTGCATTTTGTACTGTGCAGAATGTAGCTACCTGATCGGGGGTTGTGTCATAGAAGCACCTTTCCTGCAGGAGCTGAATGAAACATTCATTGTTTGGCTAAGGTCTTTAGGGCTGGTTTTGGAAGGTCTTTCAACTTTGGCCAAATCCTGCTTTGCACGAAATTTTTTCACAGCGCTCTTCCCCAGTGTCCACAAAGAGCTGCTGCTTGAAACTGTCCACATGCACATCTCCCGTACTGGTGTGCTCGTTTCACTACCTGGATTTTGGTTTCCTCTTCCTTCTTTGAAATGACAAGCCTTCTTTCCGCATGCTACACACACCTTGTAGCAGTTTCAGTTTGAAACATGTTGCTGCTCTCAACACGCTGTGTAACCTACGTAGAGTGTGTCACTCTCCAGCACTGAATACACAACTTAGAGCTACTTTCACCACAGACACGCAGACATCTTTTTGTGAAAGTCCTACTTCAGGTCACTTGGAAATGTAAGGGTGTCATCGAGAACATGAAGTCAGTCGTGCTTTTGCACTCTGCAACCAAGGGAAATGTCCTTTTGAACATACCTGTCTGAATTTCACGGCAAAATGCACTTCTTTTCTGGTTTCTTGAATGTTCTCAATACATTAGAAGAAAGAGCGTGTTTGAGCAAGGGTGATGCAGTGTGCGTTTCACTGGATTACAAGTGATTTGGGAAACATACTCCTTGTTTTTCCACAGTGTCTAAGAAACAACATGAGGCTTGCAAGAGATGGAAACAATGCATCCCACAACGTATTCCAGCAGTGAAAACACACGTTTCTGCAAAGACTTTGAAGGAGCAAGCAAAAGAATAGTGGCTGAGTGTTCTTTCAGAGAGAAACACACGCATTTCTTCCTTCTGGAGTGAGTTTCCGGCCAGGAATTCATATGCATTTTGTACTGTGCAGAATGTAGCTACCTGCTCGGGAGTTGTGTCATTGAAGCACCTTTCCTGCAGGAGCTTATTGCAACATTCATTGTTGGGCTAAGTCCTTTAGGGTTGGTTTTGGAAAGTCTTTCAACCTTGGCCAAATCTCGCTTCCTACGAAATTTTTTCACAGCGCTGTTTCCAAGTGTCCAAAAAGAGCTGCTGCTTGAAACTGTCCACATACACATCTCCCATACTGGCATGCTCGTTTCACTACCTGGAATTTGGTTTCCTCTTCTTTCTTTGAAATGACAAGGCCTTCATTCAGCATGCTACACACATCTTGTAGCAGTTTCAATTTTAAGCATGTTGGTGCTCTAAGAACGCTGTCTAACCTGTGTAGAGTGTGTCACTCTCCAGCACTGAATACACAACTTAGAGCTCCTTTCGCCACAGACACGCAAACACATCTTTTTGGGAAAGCCCTAATTGTGGTCAATTGGAAATGTAAGGGTTTCATCGAGAACATGAAGACCATCATGCTTTTACACCCTGAAACCGAAAGAAATGGCTTTTTGTACATGCCAGTCTGAATTTCACTACAAAATGCTCTTCCTTTCTGCTTTCTTGAATGTTCTCAACGCATTAGGAGAAAGAGCATGCTTGGGTAAGAGTGATGCGGTGTGTGTTTTTCTGGATTGCAAGTGATTTGGGAAACATCCTCCTTGTTTTTCCACATCGTCTAAGAAAGAACATGAGGCTTGCAAGAGATTGAAACAATGCATCCCACAACGTATTCCAGCAGTGAAAACACGTTTCTACAAAGACTTTGAAGGAGCAAGCAAAAGAATAGTGGCTGAGTGTTCGTTCAGAGAGAAACACATGCCTTTCATTCTTCTGTGGAGAGTTTTCAGCCTGGAATTCATTTGCATTTTGTACTGTGCAGAATGTAGCTACCTGATCGGGGGTTGTGTCATAGAAGCACCTTTCCTGCAGGAGCTGAATGAAACATTCATTGTTTGGCTAAGGTCTTTAGGGCTGGTTTTGGAAGGTCTTTCAACTTTGGCCAAATCCTGCTTTGCACGAAATTTTTTCACAGCGCTCTTCCCCAGTGTCCACAAAGAGCTGCTGCTTGAAACTGTCCACATGCACATCTCCCGTACTGGTGTGCTCGTTTCACTACCTGGATTTTGGTTTCCTCTTCCTTCTTTGAAATGACAAGCCTTCTTTCCGCATGCTACACACACCTTGTAGCAGTTTCAGTTTGAAACATGTTGCTGCTCTCAACACGCTGTGTAACCTACGTAGAGTGTGTCACTCTCCAGCACTGAATACACAACTTAGAGCTACTTTCACCACAGACACGCAGACATCTTTTTGTGAAAGTCCTACTTCAGGTCACTTGGAAATGTAAGGGTGTCATCGAGAACATGAAGTCAGTCGTGCTTTTGCACTCTGCAACCAAGGGAAATGTCCTTTTGAACATACCTGTCTGAATTTCACTGCAAAATGCACTTCTTTTCTGGTTTCTTGAATGTTCTCAATACATTAGAAGAAAGAGCGTGTTTGAGCAAGGGTGATGCAGTGTGCGTTTCACTGGATTACAAGTGATTTGGGAAACATACTCCTTGTTTTTCCACAGTGTCTAAGAAACAACATGAGGCTTGCAAGAGATGGAAACAATGCATCCCACAGCGTATTCCAGCAGTGAAAACACACGTTTCTGCAAAGACTTTGAAGGAGCAAGCAAAAGAATAGTGGCTGAGTGTTCTTTCAGAGAGAAACACACGCATTTCTTCCTTCTGGAGTGAGTTTCCGGCCAGGAATTCATATGCATTTTGTACTGTGCAGAATGTAGCTACCTGCTCGGGAATTGTGTCATTGAAGCACCTTTCCTGCAGGAGCTTATTGCAACATTCATTGTTGGGCTAAGTCCTTTAGGGTTGGTTTTGGAAAGTCTTTCAACCTTGGCCAAATCTCGCTTCTTACGAAATTTTTTCACAGCGCCGTTTCCAAGTGTCCACAAAGAGCGGCTGCTTGAAACTGTCCACATACACATCTCCCATACTGGCATGCTCGTTTCACTACCTGGAATTTGGTTTCCTCTTCTTTCTTTGAAATGACAAGGCCTTCATTCAGCATGCTACACACATCTTGTAGCAGTTTCAATTTTAAGCATGTTGGTGCTCTAAGAACGCTGTCTAACCTGTGTAGAGTGTGTCACTCTCCAGCACTGAATACACAACTTAGAGCTCCTTTCGCCACAGACACGCAAACACATCTTTTTGGGAAAGCCCTAATTGTGGTCAATTGGAAATGTAAGGGTTTCATCGAGAACATGAAGACCATCATGCTTTTACACCCTGAAACCGAAAGAAATGGCTTTTTGTACATGCCAGTCTGAATTTCACTACAAAATGCTCTTCCTTTCTGCTTTCTTGAATGTTCTCAACGCATTAGGAGAAAGAGCATGCTTGGGCAAGAGTGATGCGGTGTGTGTTTTTCTGGATTGCAAGTGATTTGGGAAACATCCTCCTTGTTTTTCCACATCGCCTAAGAAAGAACATGAGGCTTGCAAGAGATTGAAACAATGCATCCCACAACGTATTCCAGCAGTGAAAACACGTTTCTACAAAGACTTTGAAGGAGCAAGCAAAAGAATAGTGGCTGAGTGTTCGTTCAGAGAGAAACACATGCCTTTCATTCTTCTGTGGAGAGTTTTCAGCCTGGAATTCATTTGCATTTTGTACTGTGCAGAATGTAGCTACCTGATCGGGGGTTGTGTCATAGAAGCACCTTTCCTGCAGGAGCTGAATGAAACATTCATTGTTTGGCTAAGGTCTTTAGGGCTGGTTTTGGAAGGTCTTTCAACTTTGGCCAAATCCTGCTTTGCACGAAATTTTTTCACAGCGCTCTTCCCCAGTGTCCACAAAGAGCTGCTGCTTGAAACTGTCCACATGCACATCTCCCGTACTGGTGTGCTCGTTTCACTACCTGGATTTTGGTTTCCTCTTCCTTCTTTGAAATGACAAGCCTTCTTTCCGCATGCTACACACACCTTGTAGCAGTTTCAGTTTGAAACATGTTGCTGCTCTCACCACGCTGTGTAACCTACGTAGAGTGTGTCACTCTCCAGCACTGAATACACAACTTAGAGCTACTTTCACCACAGACACGCAGACATCTTTTTGTGAAAGTCCTACTTCAGGTCACTTGGAAATGTAAGGGTGTCATCGAGAACATGAAGTCAGTCGTGCTTTTGCACTCTGCAACCAAGGGAAATGTCCTTTTGAACATACCTGTCTGAATTTCACTGCAAAATGCACTTCTTTTCTGGTTTCTTGAATGTTCTCAATACATTAGAAGAAAGAGCGTGTTTGAGCAAGGGTGATGCAGTGTGCGTTTCACTGGATTACAAGTGATTTGGGAAACATACTCCTTGTTTTTCCACAGTGTCTAAGAAACAACATGAGGCTTGCAAGAGATTGAAACAATGCATCCCACAGCGTATTCCAGCAGTGAAAACACACGTTTCTGCAAAGACTTTGAAGGAGCAAGCAAAAGAATAGTGGCTGAGTGTTCTTTCAGAGAGAAACACACGCATTTCTTCCTTCTGGAGTGAGTTTCAGGCCAGGAATTCATATGCATTTTGTACTGTGCAGAATGTAGCTACCTGCTCGGGAGTTGTGTCATTGAAGCACCTTTCCTGCAGGAGCTTATTGCAACATTCATTGTTGGGCTAAGTCCTTTATGGTTGGTTTTGGAAAGTCTTTCAACCTTGGCCAAATCTCGGTTCCTACGAAATTTTTTCACAGCGCTGTTTCCAAGTGTCCACAAAGAGCTGCTGCTTGAAACTGTCCACATACACATCTCCCATACTGGCATGCTCGTTTCACTACCTGGAATTTGGTTTCCTCTTCTTTCTTTGAAATGACAAGGCCTTCATTCAGCATGCTACACACATCTTGTAGCAGTTTCAATTTTAAGCATGTTGGTGCTCTAAGAACGCTGTCTAACCTGTGTAGAGTGTGTCACTCTCCAGCACTGAATACACAACTTAGAGCTCCTTTCGCCACAGACACGCAAACACATCTTTTTGGGAAAGCCCTAATTGTGGTCAATTGGAAATGTAAGGGTTTCATCGAGAACATGAAGACCATCATGCTTTTACACCCTGAAACCGAAAGAAATGGCTTTTTGTACATGCCAGTCTGAATTTCACTACAAAATGCTCTTCCTTTCTGCTTTCTTGAATGTTCTCAACGCATTAGGAGAAAGAGCATGCTTGGGCAAGAGTGATGCGGTGTGTGTTTTTCTGGATTGCAAGTGATTTGGGAAACATCCTCCTTGTTTTTCCACATCGCCTAAGAAAGAACATGAGGCTTGCAAGAGATTGAAACAATGCATCCCACAACGTATTCCAGCAGTGAAAACACGTTTCTACAAAGACTTTGAAGGAGCAAGCAAAAGAATAGTGGCTGAGTGTTCGTTCAGAGAGAAACACATGCCTTTCATTCTTCTGTGGAGAGTTTTCAGCCTGGAATTCATTTGCATTTTGTACTGTGCAGAATGTAGCTACCTGATCGGGGGTTGTGTCATAGAAGCACCTTTCCTGCAGGAGCTGAATGAAACATTCATTGTTTGGCTAAGGTCTTTAGGGCTGGTTTTGGAAGGTCTTTCAACTTTGGCCAAATCCTGCTTTGCACGAAATTTTTTCACAGCGCTCTTCCCCAGTGTCCACAAAGAGCTGCTGCTTGAAACTGTCCACATGCACATCTCCCGTACTGGTGTGCTCGTTTCACTACCTGGATTTTGGTTTCCTCTTCCTTCTTTGAAATGACAAGCCTTCTTTCCGCATGCTACACACACCTTGTAGCAGTTTCAGTTTGAAACATGTTGCTGCTCTCACCACGCTGTGTAACCTACGTAGAGTGTGTCACTCTCCAGCACTGAATACACAACTTAGAGCTACTTTCACCACAGACACGCAGACATCTTTTTGTGAAAGTCCTACTTCAGGTCACTTGGAAATGTAAGGGTGTCATCGAGAACATGAAGTCAGTCGTGCTTTTGCACTCTGCAACCAAGGGAAATGTCCTTTTGAACATACCTGTCTGAATTTCACTGCAAAATGCACTTCTTTTCTGGTTTCTTGAATGTTCTCAATACATTAGAAGAAAGAGCGTGTTTGAGCAAGGGTGATGCAGTGTGCGTTTCACTGGATTACAAGTGATTTGGGAAACATACTCCTTGTTTTTCCACAGTGTCTAAGAAACAACATGAGGCTTGCAAGAGATTGAAACAATGCATCCCACAGCGTATTCCAGCAGTGAAAACACACGTTTCTGCAAAGACTTTGAAGGAGCAAGCAAAAGAATAGTGGCTGAGTGTTCTTTCAGAGAGAAACACACGCATTTCTTCCTTCTGGAGTGAGTTTCAGGCCAGGAATTCATATGCATTTTGTACTGTGCAGAATGTAGCTACCTGCTCGGGAGTTGTGTCATTGAAGCACCTTTCCTGCAGGAGCTTATTGCAACATTCATTGTTGGGCTAAGTCCTTTATGGTTGGTTTTGGAAAGTCTTTCAACCTTGGCCAAATCTCGGTTCCTACGAAATTTTTTCACAGCGCTGTTTCCAAGTGTCCACAAAGAGCTGCTGCTTGAAACTGTCCACATACACATCTCCCATACTGGCATGCTCGTTTCACTACCTGGAATTTGGTTTCCTCTTCTTTCTTTGAAATGACAAGGCCTTCATTCAGCATGCTACACACATCTTGTAGCAGTTTCAATTTTAAGCATGTTGGTGCTCTAAGAACGCTGTCTAACCTGTGTAGAGTGTGTCACTCTCCAGCACTGAATACACAACTTAGAGCTCCTTTCGCCACAGACACGCAAACACATCTTTTTGGGAAAGCCCTAATTGTGGTCAATTGGAAATGTAAGGGTTTCATCGAGAACATGAAGACCATCATGCTTTTACACCCTGAAACCGAAAGAAATGGCTTTTTGTACATGCCAGTCTGAATTTCACTACAAAATGCTCTTCCTTTCTGCTTTCTTGAATGTTCTCAACGCATTAGGAGAAAGAGCATGCTTGGGCAAGAGTGATGCGGTGTGTGTTTTTCTGGATTGCAAGTGATTTGGGAAACATCCTCCTTGTTTTTCCACATCGCCTAAGAAAGAACATGAGGCTTGCAAGAGATTGAAACAATGCATCCCACAACGTATTCCAGCAGTGAAAACACGTTTCTACAAAGACTTTGAAGGAGCAAGCAAAAGAATAGTGGCTGAGTGTTCGTTCAGAGAGAAACACATGCCTTTCATTCTTCTGTGGAGAGTTTTCAGCCTGGAATTCATTTGCATTTTGTACTGTGCAGAATGTAGCTACCTGATCGGGGGTTGTGTCATAGAAGCACCTTTCCTGCAGGAGCTGAATGAAACATTCATTGTTTGGCTAAGGTCTTTAGGGCTGGTTTTGGAAGGTCTTTCAACTTTGGCCAAATCCTGCTTTGCACGAAATTTTTTCACAGCGCTCTTCCCCAGTGTCCACAAAGAGCTGCTGCTTGAAACTGTCCACATGCACATCTCCCGTACTGGTGTGCTCGTTTCACTACCTGGATTTTGGTTTCCTCTTCCTTCTTTGAAATGACAAGCCTTCTTTCCGCATGTTACACACACCTTGTAGCAGTTTCAGTTTGAAACATGTTGCTGCTCTCAACACGCTGTGTAACCTACGTAGAGTGTGTCACTCTCCAGCACTGAATACACAACTTAGAGCTACTTTCACCACAGACACGCAGACATCTTTTTGTGAAAGTCCTACTTCAGGTCACTTGGAAATGTAAGGGTGTCATCGAGAACATGAAGTCAGTCGTGCTTTTGCACTCTGCAACCAAGGGAAATGTCCTTTTGAACATACCTGTCTGAATTTCACTGCAAAATGCACTTCTTTTCTGGTTTCTTGAATGTTCTCAATACATTAGAAGAAAGAGCGTGTTTGAGCAAGGGTGATGCAGTGTGCGTTTCACTGGATTACAAGTGATTTGGGAAACATACTCCTTGTTTTTCCACAGTGTCTAAGAAACAACATGAGGCTTGCAAGAGATTGAAACAATGCATCCCACAGCGTATTCCAGCAGTGAAAACACACGTTTCTGCAAAGACTTTGAAGGAGCAAGCAAAAGAATAGTGGCTGAGTGTTCTTTCAGAGAGAAACACACGCATTTCTTCCTTCGGGAGTGAGTTTCCGGCCAGGAATTCATATGCATTTTGTACTGTGCAGAATGTAGCTACCTGCTCGGGAGTTGTGTCATTGAAGCACCTTTCCTGCAGGAGCTTATTGCAACATTCATTGTTGGGCTAAGTCCTTTAGGGTTGGTTTTGGAAAGTCTTTCAACCTTGGCCAAATCTCGCTTCCTACGAAATTTTTTCACAGCGCTGTTTCCAAGTGTCCACAAAGAGCTGCTGCTTGAAACTGTCCACATACACATCTCCCATACTGGCATGCTCGTTTCACTACCTGGAATTTGGTTTCCTCTTCTTTCTTTGAAATGACAAGGCCTTCATTCAGCATGCTACACACATCTTGTAGCAGTTTCAATTTTAAGCATGTTGGTGCTCTAAGAACGCTGTCTAACCTGTGTAGAGTGTGTCACTCTCCAGCACTGAATACACAACTTAGAGCTCCTTTCGCCACAGACACGCAAACACATCTTTTTGGGAAAGCCCTAATTGTGGTCAATTGGAAATGTAAGGGTTTCATCGAGAACATGAAGACCATCATGCTTTTACACCCTGAAACCGAAAGAAATGGCTTTTTGTACATGCCAGTCTGAATTTCACTACAAAATGCTCTTCCTTTCTGCTTTCTTGAATGTTCTCAACGCATTAGGAGAAAGAGCATGCTTGGGCAAGAGTGATGCGGTGTGTGTTTTTCTGGATTGCAAGTGATTTGGGAAACATCCTCCTTGTTTTTCCACATCGTCTAAGAAAGAACATGAGGCTTGCAAGAGATTGAAACAATGCATCCCACAACGTATTCCAGCAGTGAAAACACGTTTCTACAAAGACTTTGAAGGAGCAAGCAAAAGAATAGTGGCTGAGTGTTCGTTCAGAGAGAAACACATGCCTTTCATTCTTCTGTGGAGAGTTTTCAGCCTGGAATTCATTTGCATTTTGTACTGTGCAGAATGTAGCTACCTGATCGGGGGTTGTGTCATAGAAGCACCTTTCCTGCAGGAGCTTAATGAAACATTCATTGTTTGGCTAAGGTCTGTAGGGCTGGTTTTGGAAGGTCTTTCAACTTTGGCCAAATCCTGCTTTGTACGAAATTTTTTCACAGCGCTCTTCCCCAGTGTCCACAAAGAGCTGCTGCTTGAAACTGTCCACATGCACATCTCCCATACTGGTGTGCTCGTTTCACTACCTGGATTTTGGTTTCCTCTTCCTTCTTTGAAATGACAAGCCTTCTTTCCGCATGCTACACACACCTTGTAGCAGTTTCAGTTTGAAACATGTTGCTGCTCTCAACACGCTGTGTAACCTACGTAGAGTGTGTCACTCTCCAGCACTGAATACACAACTTAGAGCTACTTTCACCACAGACACGCAGACATCTTTTTGTGAAAGTCCTACTTCAGGTCACTTGGAAATGTAAGGGTGTCATCGAGAACATGAAGTCAGTCGTGCTTTTGCACTCTGCAACCAAGGGAAATGTCCTTTTGAACATACCTGTCTGAATTTCACTGCAAAATGCACTTCTTTTCTGGTTTCTTGAATGTTCTCAATACATTAGAAGAAAGAGCGTGTTTGAGCAAGGGTGATGCAGTGTGCGTTTCACTGGATTACAAGTGATTTGGGAAACATACTCCTTGTTTTTCCACAGTGTCTAAGAAACAACATGAGGCTTGCAAGAGATGGAAACAATGCATCCCACAACGTATTCCAGCAGTGAAAACACACGTTTCTGCAAAGACTTTGAAGGAGCAAGCAAAAGAATAGTGGCTGAGTGTTCTTTCAGAGAGAAACACACGCATTTCTTCCTTCTGGAGTGAGTTTCCGGCCAGGAATTCATATGCATTTTGTACTGTGCAGAATGTAGCTACCTGCTCGGGAGTTGTGTCATTGAAGCACCTTTCCTGCAGGAGCTTATTGCAACATTCATTGTTGGGCTAAGTCCTTTAGGGTTGGTTTTGGAAAGTCTTTCAACCTTGGCCAAATCTCGCTTCTTACGAAAATTTTTCACAGCGCCGTTTCCAAGTGTCCACAAAGAGCGGCTGCTTGAAACTGTCCACATACACATCTCCCATACTGGCATGCTCGTTTCACTACCTGGAATTTGGTTTCCTCTTCTTTCTTTGAAATGACAAGGCCTTCATTCAGCATGCTACACACATCTTGTAGCAGTTTCAATTTTAAGCATGTTGGTGCTCTAAGAACGCTGTCTAACCTGTGTAGAGTGTGTCACTCTCCAGCACTGAATACACAACTTAGAGCTCCTTTCGCCACAGACACGCAAACACATCTTTTTGGGAAAGCCCTAATTGTGGTCAATTGGAAATGTAAGGGTTTCATCGAGAACATGAAGACCATCATGCTTTTACACCCTGAAACCGAAAGAAATGGCTTTTTGTACATGCCAGTCTGAATTTCACTACAAAATGCTCTTCCTTTCTGCTTTCTTGAATGTTCTCAACGCATTAGGAGAAAGAGCATGCTTGGGCAAGAGTGATGCGGTGTGTGTTTTTCTGGATTGCAAGTGATTTGGGAAACATCCTCCTTGTTTTTCCACATCGCCTAAGAAAGAACATGAGGCTTGCAAGAGATTGAAACAATGCATCCCACAACGTATTCCAGCAGTGAAAACACGTTTCTACAAAGACTTTGAAGGAGCAAGCAAAAGAATAGTGGCTGAGTGTTCGTTCAGAGAGAAACACATGCCTTTCATTCTTCTGTGGAGAGTTTTCAGCCTGGAATTCATTTGCATTTTGTACTGTGCAGAATGTAGCTACCTGATCGGGGGTTGTGTCATAGAAGCACCTTTCCTGCAGGAGCTGAATGAAACATTCATTGTTTGGCTAAGGTCTTTAGGGCTGGTTTTGGAAGGTCTTTCAACTTTGGCCAAATCCTGCTTTGCACGAAATTTTTTCACAGCGCTCTTCCCCAGTGTCCACAAAGAGCTGCTGCTTGAAACTGTCCACATGCACATCTCCCGTACTGGTGTGCTCGTTTCACTACCTGGATTTTGGTTTCCTCTTCCTTCTTTGAAATGACAAGCCTTCTTTCCGCATGCTACACACACCTTGTAGCAGTTTCAGTTTGAAACATGTTGCTGCTCTCAACACGCTGTGTAACCTACGTAGAGTGTGTCACTCTCAAGCACTGAATACACAACTTAGAGCTACTTTCACCACAGACACGCAGACATCTTTTTGTGAAAGTCCTACTTCAGGTCACTTGGAAATGTAAGGGTGTCATCGAGAACATGAAGTCAGTCGTGCTTTTGCACTCTGCAACCAAGGGTAATGTCCTTTTGAACATACCTGTCTGAATTTCACTGCAAAATGCACTTCTTTTCTGGTTTCTTGAATGTTCTCAATACATTAGAAGAAAGAGCGTGTTTGAGCAAGAGTGATGCAGTGTGCGTTTCTCTGGATTACAAGTGATTTGGGAAACATACTCCTTGTTTTTCCACATCGTCTAAGAAAGAACATGAGGCTTGCAAGAGATTGAAACAATGCATCCCACAACGTATTCCAGCAGTGAAAACACGTTTCTACAAAGACTTTGAAGGAGCAAGCAAAAGAATAGTGGCTGAGTGTTCGTTCAGAGAGAAACACACGCATTTCTTCCTTCTGGAGTGAGTTTCCGGCCAGGAATTCATATGCATTTTGTACTGTGCAGAATGTAGCTACCTGCTCGGGAGTTGTGTCATTGAAGCACCTTTCCTGCAGGAGCTTATTGCAACATTCATTGTTGGGCTAAGTCCTTTAGGGTTGGTTTTGGAAAGTCTTTCAACCTTGGCCAAATCTCGCTTCTTACGAAATTTTTTCACAGCGCCGTTTCCAAGTGTCCACAAAGAGCGGCTGCTTGAAACTGTCCACATACACATCTCCCATACTGGCATGCTCGTTTCACTACCTGGAATTTGGTTTCCTCTTCTTTCTTTGAAATGACAAGGCCTTCATTCAGCATGCTACACACATCTTGTAGCAGTTTCAATTTTAAGCATGTTGGTGCTCTAAGAACGCTGTCTAACCTGTGTAGAGTGTGTCACTCTCCAGCACTGAATACACAACTTAGAGCTCCTTTCGCCACAGACACGCAAACACATCTTTTTGGGAAAGCCCTAATTGTGGTCAATTGGAAATGTAAGGGTTTCATCGAGAACATGAAGACCATCATGCTTTTACACCCTGAAACCGAAAGAAATGGCTTTTTGTACATGCCAGTCTGAATTTCACTACAAAATGCTCTTCCTTTCTGCTTTCTTGAATGTTCTCAACGCATTAGGAGAAAGAGCATGCTTGGGCAAGAGTGATGCGGTGTGTGTTTTTCTGGATTGCAAGTGATTTGGGAAACATCCTCCTTGTTTTTCCACATCGCCTAAGAAAGAACATGAGGCTTGCAAGAGATTGAAACAATGCATCCCACAACGTATTCCAGCAGTGAAAACACGTTTCTACAAAGACTTTGAAGGAGCAAGCAAAAGAATAGTGGCTGAGTGTTCGTTCAGAGAGAAACACATGCCTTTCATTCTTCTGTGGAGAGTTTTCAGCCTGGAATTCATTTGCATTTTGTACTGTGCAGAATGTAGCTACCTGATCGGGGGTTGTGTCATAGAAGCACCTTTCCTGCAGGAGCTGAATGAAACATTCATTGTTTGGCTAAGGTCTTTAGGGCTGGTTTTGGAAGGTCTTTCAACTTTGGCCAAATCCTGCTTTGCACGAAATTTTTTCACAGCGCTCTTCCCCAGTGTCCACAAAGAGCTGCTGCTTGAAACTGTCCACATGCACATCTCCCGTACTGGTGTGCTCGTTTCACTACCTGGATTTTGGTTTCCTCTTCCTTCTTTGAAATGACAAGCCTTCTTTCCGCATGCTACACACACCTTGTAGCAGTTTCAGTTTGAAACATGTTGCTGCTCTCAACACGCTGTGTAACCTACGTAGAGTGTGTCACTCTCAAGCACTGAATACACAACTTAGAGCTACTTTCACCACAGACACGCAGACATCTTTTTGTGAAAGTCCTACTTCAGGTCACTTGGAAATGTAAGGGTGTCATCGAGAACATGAAGTCAGTCGTGCTTTTGCACTCTGCAACCAAGGGTAATGTCCTTTTGAACATACCTGTCTGAATTTCACTGCAAAATGCACTTCTTTTCTGGTTTCTTGAATGTTCTCAATACATTAGAAGAAAGAGCGTGTTTGAGCAAGAGTGATGCAGTGTGCGTTTCTCTGGATTACAAGTGATTTGGGAAACATACTCCTTGTTTTTCCACATCGTCTAAGAAAGAACATGAGGCTTGCAAGAGATTGAAACAATGCATCCCACAACGTATTCCAGCAGTGAAAACACGTTTCTACAAAGACTTTGAAGGAGCAAGCAAAAGAATAGTGGCTGAGTGTTCGTTCAGAGAGAAACACATGCCTTTCATTCTTCTGTGGAGAGTTTTCAGCCTGGAATTCATTTGCATTTTGTACTGTGCAGAATGTAGCTACCTGATCGGGGGTTGTGTCATAGAAGCACCTTTCCTGCAGGAGCTTAATGAAACATTCATTGTTTGGCTAAGGTCTGTAGGGCTGGTTTTGGAAGGTCTTTCAACTTTGGCCAAATCCTGCTTTGTACGAAATTTTTTCACAGCGCTCTTCCCCAGTGTCCACAAAGAGCTGCTGCTTGAAACTGTCCACATGCACATCTCCCATACTGGTGTGCTCGTTTCACTACCTGGATTTTGGTTTCCTCTTCCTTCTTTGAAATGACAAGCCTTCTTTCCGCATGCTACACACACCTTGTAGCAGTTTCAGTTTGAAACATGTTGCTGCTCTCAACACGCTGTGTAACCTACGTAGAGTGTGTCACTCTCCAGCACTGAATACACAACTTAGAGCTACTTTCACCACAGACACGCAGACATCTTTTTGTGAAAGTCCTACTTCAGGTCACTTGGAAATGTAAGGGTGTCATCGAGAACATGAAGTCAGTCGTGCTTTTGCACTCTGCAACCAAGGGAAATGTCCTTTTGAACATACCTGTCTGAATTTCACTGCAAAATGCACTTCTTTTCTGGTTTCTTGAATGTTCTCAATACATTAGAAGAAAGAGCGTGTTTGAGCAAGGGTGATGCAGTGTGCGTTTCACTGGATTACAAGTGATTTGGGAAACATACTCCTTGTTTTTCCACAGTGTCTAAGAAACAACATGAGGCTTGCAAGAGATGGAAACAATGCATCCCACAACGTATTCCAGCAGTGAAAACACACGTTTCTGCAAAGACTTTGAAGGAGCAAGCAAAAGAATAGTGGCTGAGTGTTCTTTCAGAGAGAAACACACGCATTTCTTCCTTCTGGAGTGAGTTTCCGGCCAGGAATTCATATGCATTTTGTACTGTGCAGAATGTAGCTACCTGCTCGGGAGTTGTGTCATTGAAGCACCTTTCCTGCAGGAGCTTATTGCAACATTCATTGTTGGGCTAAGTCCTTTAGGGTTGGTTTTGGAAAGTCTTTCAACCTTGGCCAAATCTCGCTTCTTACGAAATTTTTTCACAGCGCCGTTTCCAAGTGTCCACAAAGAGCGGCTGCTTGAAACTGTCCACATACACATCTCCCATACTGGCATGCTCGTTTCACTACCTGGAATTTGGTTTCCTCTTCTTTCTTTGAAATGACAAGGCCTTCATTCAGCATGCTACACACATCTTGTAGCAGTTTCAATTTTAAGCATGTTGGTGCTCTAAGAACGCTGTCTAACCTGTGTAGAGTGTGTCACTCTCCAGCACTGAATACACAACTTAGAGCTCCTTTCGCCACAGACACGCAAACACATCTTTTTGGGAAAGCCCTAATTGTGGTCAATTGGAAATGTAAGGGTTTCATCGAGAACATGAAGACCATCATGCTTTTACACCCTGAAACCGAAAGAAATGGCTTTTTGTACATGCCAGTCTGAATTTCACTACAAAATGCTCTTCCTTTCTGCTTTCTTGAATGTTCTCAACGCATTAGGAGAAAGAGCATGCTTGGGCAAGAGTGATGCGGTGTGTGTTTTTCTGGATTGCAAGTGATTTGGGAAACATCCTCCTTGTTTTTCCACATCGCCTAAGAAAGAACATGAGGCTTGCAAGAGATTGAAACAATGCATCCCACAACGTATTCCAGCAGTGAAAACACGTTTCTACAAAGACTTTGAAGGAGCAAGCAAAAGAATAGTGGCTGAGTGTTCGTTCAGAGAGAAACACATGCCTTTCATTCTTCTGTGGAGAGTTTTCAGCCTGGAATTCATTTGCATTTTGTACTGTGCAGAATGTAGCTACCTGATCGGGGGTTGTGTCATAGAAGCACCTTTCCTGCAGGAGCTGAATGAAACATTCATTGTTTGGCTAAGGTCTTTAGGGCTGGTTTTGGAAGGTCTTTCAACTTTGGCCAAATCCTGCTTTGCACGAAATTTTTTCACAGCGCTCTTCCCCAGTGTCCACAAAGAGCTGCTGCTTGAAACTGTCCACATGCACATCTCCCGTACTGGTGTGCTCGTTTCACTACCTGGATTTTGGTTTCCTCTTCCTTCTTTGAAATGACAAGCCTTCTTTCCGCATGCTACACACACCTTGTAGCAGTTTCAGTTTGAAACATGTTGCTGCTCTCAACACGCTGTGTAACCTACGTAGAGTGTGTCACTCTCCAGCACTGAATACACAACTTAGAGCTACTTTCACCACAGACACGCAGACATCTTTTTGTGAAAGTCCTACTTCAGGTCACTTGGAAATGTAAGGGTGTCATCGAGAACATGAAGTCAGTCGTGCTTTTGCACTCTGCAACCAAGGGTAATGTCCTTTTGAACATACCTGTCTGAATTTCACTGCAAAATGCACTTCTTTTCTGGTTTCTTGAATGTTCTCAATACATTAGAAGAAAGAGCGTGTTTGAGCAAGAGTGATGCAGTGTGCGTTTCTCTGGATTACAAGTGATTTGGGAAACATACTCCTTGTTTTTCCACATCGTCTAAGAAAGAACATGAGGCTTGCAAGAGATTGAAACAATGCATCCCACAACGTATTCCAGCAGTGAAAACACGTTTCTACAAAGACTTTGAAGGAGCAAGCAAAAGAATAGTGGCTGAGTGTTCGTTCAGAGAGAAACACATGCCTTTCATTCTTCTGTGGAGAGTTTTCAGCCTGGAATTCATTTGCATTTTGTACTGTGCAGAATGTAGCTACCTGATCGGGGGTTGTGTCATAGAAGCACCTTTCCTGCAGGAGCTTAATGAAACATTCATTGTTTGGCTAAGGTCTGTAGGGCTGGTTTTGGAAGGTCTTTCAACTTTGGCCAAATCCTGCTTTGTACGAAATTTTTTCACAGCGCTCTTCCCCAGTGTCCACAAAGAGCTGCTGCTTGAAACTGTCCACATGCACATCTCCCATACTGGTGTGCTCGTTTCACTACCTGGATTTTGGTTTCCTCTTCCTTCTTTGAAATGACAAGCCTTCTTTCCGCATGCTACACACACCTTGTAGCAGTTTCAGTTTGAAACATGTTGCTGCTCTCAACACGCTGTGTAACCTACGTAGAGTGTGTCACTCTCCAGCACTGAATACACAACTTAGAGCTACTTTCACCACAGACACGCAGACATCTTTTTGTGAAAGTCCTACTTCAGGTCACTTGGAAATGTAAGGGTGTCATCGAGAACATGAAGTCAGTCGTGCTTTTGCACTCTGCAACCAAGGGAAATGTCCTTTTGAACATACCTGTCTGAATTTCACTGCAAAATGCACTTCTTTTCTGGTTTCTTGAATGTTCTCAATACATTAGAAGAAAGAGCGTGTTTGAGCAAGGGTGATGCAGTGTGCGTTTCACTGGATTACAAGTGATTTGGGAAACATACTCCTTGTTTTTCCACAGTGTCTAAGAAACAACATGAGGCTTGCAAGAGATTGAAACAATGCATCCCACAGCGTATTCCAGCAGTGAAAACACACGTTTCTGCAAAGACTTTGAAGGAGCAAGCAAAAGAATAGTGGCTGAGTGTTCTTTCAGAGAGAAACACACGCATTTCTTCCTTCGGGAGTGAGTTTCCGGCCAGGAATTCATATGCATTTTGTACTGTGCAGAATGTAGCTACCTGCTCGGGAGTTGTGTCATTGAAGCACCTTTCCTGCAGGAGCTTATTGCAACATTCATTGTTGGGCTAAGTCCTTTAGGGTTGGTTTTGGAAAGTCTTTCAACCTTGGCCAAATCTCGCTTCCTACGAAATTTTTTCACAGCGCTGTTTCCAAGTGTCCACAAAGAGCTGCTGCTTGAAACTGTCCACATACACATCTCCCATACTGGCATGCTCGTTTCACTACCTGGAATTTGGTTTCCTCTTCTTTCTTTGAAATGACAAGGCCTTCATTCAGCATGCTACACACATCTTGTAGCAGTTTCAATTTTAAGCATGTTGGTGCTCTAAGAACGCTGTCTAACCTGTGTAGAGTGTGTCACTCTCCAGCACTGAATACACAACTTAGAGCTCCTTTCGCCACAGACACGCAAACACATCTTTTTGGGAAAGCCCTAATTGTGGTCAATTGGAAATGTAAGGGTTTCATCGAGAACATGAAGACCATCATGCTTTTACACCCTGAAACCGAAAGAAATGGCTTTTTGTACATGCCAGTCTGAATTTCACTACAAAATGCTCTTCCTTTCTGCTTTCTTGAATGTTCTCAACGCATTAGGAGAAAGAGCATGCTTGGGCAAGAGTGATGCGGTGTGTGTTTTTCTGGATTGCAAGTGATTTGGGAAACATCCTCCTTGTTTTTCCACATCGCCTAAGAAAGAACATGAGGCTTGCAAGAGATTGAAACAATGCATCCCACAACGTATTCCAGCAGTGAAAACACGTTTCTACAAAGACTTTGAAGGAGCAAGCAAAAGAATAGTGGCTGAGTGTTCGTTCAGAGAGAAACACATGCCTTTCATTCTTCTGTGGAGAGTTTTCAGCCTGGAATTCATTTGCATTTTGTACTGTGCAGAATGTAGCTACCTGATCGGGGGTTGTGTCATAGAAGCACCTTTCCTGCAGGAGCTTAATGAAACATTCATTGTTTGGCTAAGGTCTGTAGGGCTGGTTTTGGAAGGTCTTTCAACTTTGGCCAAATCCTGCTTTGTACGAAATTTTTTCACAGCGCTCTTCCCCAGTGTCCACAAAGAGCTGCTGCTTGAAACTGTCCACATGCACATCTCCCATACTGGTGTGCTCGTTTCACTACCTGGATTTTGGTTTCCTCTTCCTTCTTTGAAATGACAAGCCTTCTTTCCGCATGCTACACACACCTTGTAGCAGTTTCAGTTTGAAACATGTTGCTGCTCTCAACACGCTGTGTAACCTACGTAGAGTGTGTCACTCTCCAGCACTGAATACACAACTTAGAGCTACTTTCACCACAGACACGCAGACATCTTTTTGTGAAAGTCCTACTTCAGGTCACTTGGAAATGTAAGGGTGTCATCGAGAACATGAAGTCAGTCGTGCTTTTGCACTCTGCAACCAAGGGAAATGTCCTTTTGAACATACCTGTCTGAATTTCACTGCAAAATGCACTTCTTTTCTGGTTTCTTGAATGTTCTCAATACATTAGAAGAAAGAGCGTGTTTGAGCAAGGGTGATGCAGTGTGCGTTTCACTGGATTACAAGTGATTTGGGAAACATACTCCTTGTTTTTCCACAGTGTCTAAGAAACAACATGAGGCTTGCAAGAGATGGAAACAATGCATCCCACAACGTATTCCAGCAGTGAAAACACACGTTTCTGCAAAGACTTTGAAGGAGCAAGCAAAAGAATAGTGGCTGAGTGTTCTTTCAGAGAGAAACACACGCATTTCTTCCTTCTGGAGTGAGTTTCCGGCCAGGAATTCATATGCATTTTGTACTGTGCAGAATGTAGCTACCTGCTCGGGAGTTGTGTCATTGAAGCACCTTTCCTGCAGGAGCTTATTGCAACATTCATTGTTGGGCTAAGTCCTTTAGGGTTGGTTTTGGAAAGTCTTTCAACCTTGGCCAAATCTCGCTTCCTACGAAATTTTTTCACAGCGCCGTTTCCAAGTGTCCACAAAGAGCGGCTGCTTGATACTGTCCACATACACATCTCCCATACTGGCATGCTCGTTTCACTACCTGGAATTTGGTTTCCTCTTCTTTCTTTGAAATGACAAGGCCTTCATTCAGCATGCTACACACATCTTGTAGCAGTTTCAATTTTAAGCATGTTGGTGCTCTAAGAACGCTGTCTAACCTGTGTAGAGTGTGTCACTCTCCAGCACTGAATACACAACTTAGAGCTCCTTTCGCCACAGACACGCAAACACATCTTTTTGGGAAAGCCCTAATTGTGGTCAATTGGAAATGTAAGGGTTTCATCGAGAACATGAAGACCATCATGCTTTTACACCCTGAAACCGAAAGAAATGGCTTTTTGTACATGCCAGTCTGAATTTCACTACAAAATGCTCTTCCTTTCTGCTTTCTTGAATGTTCTCAACGCATTAGGAGAAAGAGCATGCTTGGGCAAGAGTGATGCGGTGTGTGTTTTTCTGGATTGCAAGTGATTTGGGAAACATCCTCCTTGTTTTTCCACATCGCCTAAGAAAGAACATGAGGCTTGCAAGAGATTGAAACAATGCATCCCACAACGTATTCCAGCAGTGAAAACACGTTTCTACAAAGACTTTGAAGGAGCAAGCAAAAGAATAGTGGCTGAGTGTTCGTTCAGAGAGAAACACATGCCTTTCATTCTTCTGTGGAGAGTTTTCAGCCTGGAATTCATTTGCATTTTGTACTGTGCAGAATGTAGCTACCTGATCGGGGGTTGTGTCATAGAAGCACCTTTCCTGCAGGAGCTGAATGAAACATTCATTGTTTGGCTAAGGTCTTTAGGGCTGGTTTTGGAAGGTCTTTCAACTTTGGCCAAATCCTGCTTTGCACGAAATTTTTTCACAGCGCTCTTCCCCAGTGTCCACAAAGAGCTGCTGCTTGAAACTGTCCACATGCACATCTCCCATACTGGTGTGCTCGTTTCACTACCTGGATTTTGGTTTCCTCTTCCTTCTTTGAAATGACAAGCCTTCTTTCCGCATGCTACACACACCTTGTAGCAGTTTCAGTTTGAAACATGTTGCTGCTCTCAACACGCTGTGTAACCTACGTAGAGTGTGTCACTCTCCAGCACTGAATACACAACTTAGAGCTACTTTCACCACAGACACGCAGACATCTTTTTGTGAAAGTCCTACTTCAGGTCACTTGGAAATGTAAGGGTGTCATCGAGAACATGAAGTCAGTCGTGCTTTTGCACTCTGCAACCAAGGGTAATGTCCTTTTGAACATACCTGTCTGAATTTCACTGCAAAATGCACTTCTTTTCTGGTTTCTTGAATGTTCTCAATACATTAGAAGAAAGAGCGTGTTTGAGCAAGAGTGATGCAGTGTGCGTTTCTCTGGATTACAAGTGATTTGGGAAACATACTCCTTGTTTTTCCACATCGTCTAAGAAAGAACATGAGGCTTGCAAGAGATTGAAACAATGCATCCCACAACGTATTCCAGCAGTGAAAACACGTTTCTACAAAGACTTTGAAGGAGCAAGCAAAAGAATAGTGGCTGTGTGTTCGTTCAGAGAGAAACACATGCCTTTCATTCTTCTGTGGAGAGTTTTCAGCCTGGAATTCATTTGCATTTTGTACTGTGCAGAATGTAGCTACCTGATCGGGGGTTGTGTCATAGAAGCACCTTTCCTGCAGGAGCTTAATGAAACATTCATTGTTTGGCTAAGGTCTGTAGGGCTGGTTTTGGAAGGTCTTTCAACTTTGGCCAAATCCTGCTTTGTACGAAATTTTTTCACAGCGCTCTTCCCCAGTGTCCACAAAGAGCTGCTGCTTGAAACTGTCCACATGCACATCTCCCATACTGGTGTGCTCGTTTCACTACCTGGATTTTGGTTTCCTCTTCCTTCTTTGAAATGACAAGCCTTCTTTCCGCATGCTACACACACCTTGTAGCAGTTTCAGTTTGAAACATGTTGCTGCTCTCAACACGCTGTGTAACCTACGTAGAGTGTGTCACTCTCCAGCACTGAATACACAACTTAGAGCTACTTTCACCACAGACACGCAGACATCTTTTTGTGAAAGTCCTACTTCAGGTCACTTGGAAATGTAAGGGTGTCATCGAGAACATGAAGTCAGTCGTGCTTTTGCACTCTGCAACCAAGGGAAATGTCCTTTTGAACATACCTGTCTGAATTTCACTGCAAAATGCACTTCTTTTCTGGTTTCTTGAATGTTCTCAATACATTAGAAGAAAGAGCGTGTTTGAGCAAGGGTGATGCAGTGTGCGTTTCACTGGATTACAAGTGATTTGGGAAACATACTCCTTGTTTTTCCACAGTGTCTAAGAAACAACATGAGGCTTGCAAGAGATGGAAACAATGCATCCCACAACGTATTCCAGCAGTGAAAACACACGTTTCTGCAAAGACTTTGAAGGAGCAAGCAAAAGAATAGTGGCTGAGTGTTCTTTCAGAGAGAAACACACGCATTTCTTCCTTCTGGAGTGAGTTTCCGGCCAGGAATTCATATGCATTTTGTACTGTGCAGAATGTAGCTACCTGCTCGGGAGTTGTGTCATTGAAGCACCTTTCCTGCAGGAGCTTATTGCAACATTCATTGTTGGGCTAAGTCCTTTAGGGTTGGTTTTGGAAAGTCTTTCAACCTTGGCCAAATCTCGCTTCTTACGAAATTTTTTCACAGCGCCGTTTCCAAGTGTCCACAAAGAGCGGCTGCTTGAAACTGTCCACATACACATCTCCCATACTGGCATGCTCGTTTCACTACCTGGAATTTGGTTTCCTCTTCTTTCTTTGAAATGACAAGGCCTTCATTCAGCATGCTACACACATCTTGTAGCAGTTTCAATTTTAAGCATGTTGGTGCTCTAAGAACGCTGTCTAACCTGTGTAGAGTGTGTCACTCTCCAGCACTGAATACACAACTTAGAGCTCCTTTCGCCACAGACACGCAAACACATCTTTTTGGGAAAGCCCTAATTGTGGTCAATTGGAAATGTAAGGGTTTCATCGAGAACATGAAGACCATCATGCTTTTACACCCTGAAACCGAAAGAAATGGCTTTTTGTACATGCCAGTCTGAATTTCACTACAAAATGCTCTTCCTTTCTGCTTTCTTGAATGTTCTCAACGCATTAGGAGAAAGAGCATGCTTGGGCAAGAGTGATGCGGTGTGTGTTTTTCTGGATTGCAAGTGATTTGGGAAACATCCTCCTTGTTTTTCCACATCGCCTAAGAAAGAACATGAGGCTTGCAAGAGATTGAAACAATGCATCCCACAACGTATTCCAGCAGTGAAAACACGTTTCTACAAAGACTTTGAAGGAGCAAGCAAAAGAATAGTGGCTGAGTGTTCGTTCAGAGAGAAACACATGCCTTTCATTCTTCTGTGGAGAGTTTTCAGCCTGGAATTCATTTGCATTTTGTACTGTGCAGAATGTAGCTACCTGATCGGGGGTTGTGTCATAGAAGCACCTTTCCTGCAGGAGCTGAATGAAACATTCATTGTTTGGCTAAGGTCTTTAGGGCTGGTTTTGGAAGGTCTTTCAACTTTGGCCAAATCCTGCTTTGCACGAAATTTTTTCACAGCGCTCTTCCCCAGTGTCCACAAAGAGCTGCTGCTTGAAACTGTCCACATGCACATCTCCCGTACTGGTGTGCTCGTTTCACTACCTGGATTTTGGTTTCCTCTTCCTTCTTTGAAATGACAAGCCTTCTTTCCGCATGCTACACACACCTTGTAGCAGTTTCAGTTTGAAACATGTTGCTGCTCTCAACACGCTGTGTAACCTACGTAGAGTGTGTCACTCTCAAGCACTGAATACACAACTTAGAGCTACTTTCACCACAGACACGCAGACATCTTTTTGTGAAAGTCCTACTTCAGGTCACTTGGAAATGTAAGGGTGTCATCGAGAACATGAAGTCAGTCGTGCTTTTGCACTCTGCAACCAAGGGTAATGTCCTTTTGAACATACCTGTCTGAATTTCACTGCAAAATGCACTTCTTTTCTGGTTTCTTGAATGTTCTCAATACATTAGAAGAAAGAGCGTGTTTGAGCAAGAGTGATGCAGTGTGCGTTTCTCTGGATTACAAGTGATTTGGGAAACATACTCCTTGTTTTTCCACATCGTCTAAGAAAGAACATGAGGCTTGCAAGAGATTGAAACAATGCATCCCACAACGTATTCCAGCAGTGAAAACACGTTTCTACAAAGACTTTGAAGGAGCAAGCAAAAGAATAGTGGCTGAGTGTTCGTTCAGAGAGAAACACATGCCTTTCATTCTTCTGTGGAGAGTTTTCAGCCTGGAATTCATTTGCATTTTGTACTGTGCAGAATGTAGCTACCTGATCGGGGGTTGTGTCATAGAAGCACCTTTCCTGCAGGAGCTGAATGAAACATTCATTGTTTGGCTAAGGTCTTTAGGGCTGGTTTTGGAAGGTCTTTCAACTTTGGCCAAATCCTGCTTTGCACGAAATTTTTTCACAGCGCTCTTCCCCAGTGTCCACAAAGAGCTGCTGCTTGAAACTGTCCACATGCACATCTCCCGTACTGGTGTGCTCGTTTCACTACCTGGATTTTGGTTTCCTCTTCCTTCTTTGAAATGACAAGCCTTCTTTCCGCATGCTACACACACCTTGTAGCAGTTTCAGTTTGAAACATGTTGCTGCTCTCAACACGCTGTGTAACCTACGTAGAGTGTGTCACTCTCCAGCACTGAATACACAACTTAGAGCTACTTTCACCACAGACACGCAGACATCTTTTTGTGAAAGTCCTACTTCAGGTCACTTGGAAATGTAAGGGTGTCATCGAGAACATGAAGTCAGTCGTGCTTTTGCACTCTGCAACCAAGGGAAATGTCCTTTTGAACATACCTGTCTGAATTTCACTGCAAAATGCACTTCTTTTCTGGTTTCTTGAATGTTCTCAATACATTAGAAGAAAGAGCGTGTTTGAGCAAGGGTGATGCAGTGTGCGTTTCACTGGATTACAAGTGATTTGGGAAACATACTCCTTGTTTTTCCACAGTGTCTAAGAAACAACATGAGGCTTGCAAGAGATGGAAACAATGCATCCCACAACGTATTCCAGCAGTGAAAACACACGTTTCTGCAAAGACTTTGAAGGAGCAAGCAAAAGAATAGTGGCTGAGTGTTCTTTCAGAGAGAAACACACGCATTTCTTCCTTCTGGAGTGAGTTTCCGGCCAGGAATTCATATGCATTTTGTACTGTGCAGAATGTAGCTACCTGCTCGGGAGTTGTGTCATTGAAGCACCTTTCCTGCAGGAGCTTATTGCAACATTCATTGTTGGGCTAAGTCCTTTAGGGTTGGTTTTGGAAAGTCTTTCAACCTTGGCCAAATCTCGCTTCTTACGAAATTTTTTCACAGCGCCGTTTCCAAGTGTCCACAAAGAGCGGCTGCTTGAAACTGTCCACATACACATCTCCCATACTGGCATGCTCGTTTCACTACCTGGAATTTGGTTTCCTCTTCTTTCTTTGAAATGACAAGGCCTTCATTCAGCATGCTACACACATCTTGTAGCAGTTTCAATTTTAAGCATGTTGGTGCTCTAAGAACGCTGTCTAACCTGTGTAGAGTGTGTCACTCTCCAGCACTGAATACACAACTTAGAGCTCCTTTCGCCACAGACACGCAAACACATCTTTTTGGGAAAGCCCTAATTGTGGTCAATTGGAAATGTAAGGGTTTCATCGAGAACATGAAGACCATCATGCTTTTACACCCTGAAACCGAAAGAAATGGCTTTTTGTACATGCCAGTCTGAATTTCACTACAAAATGCTCTTCCTTTCTGCTTTCTTGAATGTTCTCAACGCATTAGGAGAAAGAGCATGCTTGGGCAAGAGTGATGCGGTGTGTGTTTTTCTGGATTGCAAGTGATTTGGGAAACATCCTCCTTGTTTTTCCACATCGCCTAAGAAAGAACATGAGGCTTGCAAGAGATTGAAACAATGCATCCCACAACGTATTCCAGCAGTGAAAACACGTTTCTACAAAGACTTTGAAGGAGCAAGCAAAAGAATAGTGGCTGAGTGTTCGTTCAGAGAGAAACACATGCCTTTCATTCTTCTGTGGAGAGTTTTCAGCCTGGAATTCATTTGCATTTTGTACTGTGCAGAATGTAGCTACCTGATCGGGGGTTGTGTCATAGAAGCACCTTTCCTGCAGGAGCTGAATGAAACATTCATTGTTTGGCTAAGGTCTTTAGGGCTGGTTTTGGAAGGTCTTTCAACTTTGGCCAAATCCTGCTTTGCACGAAATTTTTTCACAGCGCTCTTCCCCAGTGTCCACAAAGAGCTGCTGCTTGAAACTGTCCACATGCACATCTCCCGTACTGGTGTGCTCGTTTCACTACCTGGATTTTGGTTTCCTCTTCCTTCTTTGAAATGACAAGCCTTCTTTCCGCATGCTACACACACCTTGTAGCAGTTTCAGTTTGAAACATGTTGCTGCTCTCAACACGCTGTGTAACCTACGTAGAGTGTGTCACTCTCCAGCACTGAATACACAACTTAGAGCTACTTTCACCACAGACACGCAGACATCTTTTTGTGAAAGTCCTACTTCAGGTCACTTGGAAATGTAAGGGTGTCATCGAGAACATGAAGTCAGTCGTGCTTTTGCACTCTGCAACCAAGGGAAATGTCCTTTTGAACATACCTGTCTGAATTTCACTGCAAAATGCACTTCTTTTCTGGTTTCTTGAATGTTCTCAATACATTAGAAGAAAGAGCGTGTTTGAGCAAGGGTGATGCAGTGTGCGTTTCACTGGATTACAAGTGATTTGGGAAACATACTCCTTGTTTTTCCACAGTGTCTAAGAAACAACATGAGGCTTGCAAGAGATTGAAACAATGCATCCCACAGCGTATTCCAGCAGTGAAAACACACGTTTCTGCAAAGACTTTGAAGGAGCAAGCAAAAGAATAGTGGCTGAGTGTTCTTTCAGAGAGAAACACACGCATTTCTTCCTTCTGGAGTGAGTTTCCGGCCAGGAATTCATATGCATTTTGTACTGTGCAGAATGTAGCTACCTGCTCGGGAGTTGTGTCATTGAAGCACCTTTCCTGCAGGAGCTTATTGCAACATTCATTGTTGGGCTAAGTCCTTTAGGGTTGGTTTTGGAAAGTCTTTCAACCTTGGCCAAATCTCGCTTCTTACGAAATTTTTTCACAGCGCTGTTTCCAAGTGTCCACAAAGAGCTGCTGCTTGAAACTGTCCACATACACATCTCCCATACTGGCATGCTCGTTTCACTACCTGGAATTTGGTTTCCTCTTCTTTCTTTGAAATGACAAGGCCTTCATTCAGCATGCTACACACATCTTGTAGCAGTTTCAATTTTAAGCATGTTGGTGCTCTAAGAACGCTGTCTAACCTGTGTAGAGTGTGTCACTCTCCAGCACTGAATACACAACTTAGAGCTCCTTTCGCCACAGACACGCAAACACATCTTTTTGGGAAAGCCCTAATTGTGGTCAATTGGAAATGTAAGGGTTTCATCGAGAACATGAAGACCATCATGCTTTTACACCCTGAAACCGGAAGAAATGGCGTTTTGTACATGCCAGTCTGAATTTCACTACAAAATGCTCTTCCTTTCTGTTTCTTGAATGTTCTCAACGCATTAGGAGAAAGAGCATGCTTGGGCAAGAGTGATGCGGTGTGTGTTTTTCTGGATTGCAAGTGATTTGGGAAACATCCTCCTTGTTTTTCCACATCGTCTAAGAAAGAACATGAGGCTTGCAAGAGATTGAAACAATGCATCCCACAACGTATTCCAGCAGTGAAAACACGTTTCTACAAAGACTTTGAAGGAGCAAGCAAAAGAATAGTGGCTGAGTGTTCGTTCAGAGAGAAACACATGCCTTTCATTCTTCTGTGGAGAGTTTTCAGCCTGGAATTCATTTGCATTTTGTACTGTGCAGAATGTAGCTACCTGATCGGGGGTTGTGTCATAGAAGCACCTTTCCTGCAGGAGCTGAATGAAACATTCATTGTTTGGCTAAGGTCTTTAGGGCTGGTTTTGGAAGGTCTTTCAACTTTGGCCAAATCCTGCTTTGCACGAAATTTTTTCACAGCGCTCTTCCCCAGTGTCCACAAAGAGCTGCTGCTTGAAACTGTCCACATGCACATCTCCCGTACTGGTGTGCTCGTTTCACTACCTGGATTTTGGTTTCCTCTTCCTTCTTTGAAATGACAAGCCTTCTTTCCGCATGCTACACACACCTTGTAGCAGTTTCAGTTTGAAACATGTTGCTGCTCTCAACACGCTGTGTAACCTACGTAGAGTGTGTCACTCTCCAGCACTGAATACACAACTTAGAGCTACTTTCACCACAGACACGCAGACATCTTTTTGTGAAAGTCCTACTTCAGGTCACTTGGAAATGTAAGGGTGTCATCGAGAACATGAAGTCAGTCGTGCTTTTGCACTCTGCAACCAAGGGTAATGTCCTTTTGAACATACCTGTCTGAATTTCACTGCAAAATGCACTTCTTTTCTGGTTTCTTGAATGTTCTCAATACATTAGAAGAAAGAGCGTGTTTGAGCAAGAGTGATGCAGTGTGCGTTTCTCTGGATTACAAGTGATTTGGGAAACATACTCCTTGTTTTTCCACAGTGTCTAAGAAACAACATGAGGCTTGCAAGAGATGGAAACAATGCATCCCACAACGTATTCCAGCAGTGAAAACACACGTTTCTGCAAAGACTTTGAAGGAGCAAGCAAAAGAATAGTGGCTGAGTGTTCTTTCAGAGAGAAACACACGCATTTCTTCCTTCTGGAGTGAGTTTCCAGCCAGGAATTCATATGCATTTTGTACTGTGCAGAATGTAGCTACCTGCTCGGGAGTTGTGTCATTGAAGCACCTTTCCTGCAGGAGCTTATTGCAACATTCATTGTTGGGCTAAGTCCTTTAGGGTTGGTTTTGGAAAGTCTTTCAACCTTGGCCAAATCTCGCTTCCTACGAAATTTTTTCACAGCGCTGTTTCCAAGTGTCCACAAAGAGCTGCTGCTTGAAACTGTCCACATGCACATCTCCCATACTGGTGTGCTCGTTTCACTACCTGGATTTTGGTTTCCTCTTCCTTCTTTGAAATGACAAGCCTTCTTTCCGCATGCTACACACACCTTGTAGCAGTTTCAGTTTGAAACATGTTGCTGCTCTCAAAACGCTGTGTAACCTACGTAGAGTGTGTCACTCTCCAGCACTGAATACACAACTTAGAGCTACTTTCAGCACAGACACGCAGACATCTTTTTGTGAAAGTCCTACTTCAGGTCACTTGGAAATGTAAGGGTGTCATTGAGAACATGAAGTCATTCGTGCTTTTGCACTCTGCAACCAAGAGAAATGTCCTTTTGAACATACCTGTCTGAATTTCACGGCAAAATGCACTTCTTTTCTGGTTTCTTGAATGTTCTCAATACATTAGAAGAAAGAGCGTGTTTGAGCAAGGGTGATGCAGTGTGCGTTTCACTGGATTACAAGTGATTTGGGAAACATACTCCTTGTTTTTCCACAGTGTCTAAGAAACAACATGAGGCTTGCAAGAGATGGAAACAATGCATCCCACAACGTATTCCAGCAGTGAAAACACACGTTTCTGCAAAGACTTTGAAGGAGCAAGCAAAAGAATAGTGGCTGAGTGTTCTTTCAGAGAGAAACACACGCATTTCTTCCTTCTGGAGTGAGTTTCCAGCCAGGAATTCATATGCATTTTGTACTGTGCAGAATGTAGCTACCTGCTCGGGAGTTGTGTCATTGGAGCACCTTTCCTGCAGGAGCTTATTGCAACATTCATTGTTGGGCTAAGTCCTTTAGGGTTGGTTTTGGAAAGTCTTTCAACCTTGGCCAAATCTCGCTTCCTACGAAATTTTTTCACAGCGCTGTTTCCAGGTGTCCACAAAGAGCTGCTGCTTGAAACTGTCCACATACACATCTCCCATACTGGCATGCTCGTTTCACTACCTGGAATTTGGTTTCCTCTTCTTTCTTTGAAATGACAAGGCCTTCATTCAGCATGCTACACACATCTTGTAGCAGTTTCAATTTTAAGCATGTTGGTGCTCTAAGAACGCTGTCTAACCTGTGTAGAGTGTGTCACTCTCCAGCACTGAATACACAACTTAGAGCTCCTTTCGCCACAGACACGCAAACACATCTTTTTGGGAAAGCCCTAATTGTGGTCAATTGGAAATGTAAGGGTTTCATCGAGGACATGAAGACCATCATGCTTTTACACCCTGAAACCGAAAGAAATGGCTTTTTGTACATGCCAGTCTGAATTTCACTACAAAATGCTCTTCCTTTCTGCTTTCTTGAATGTTCTCAACGCATTAGGAGAAAGAGCATGCTTGGGCAAGAGTGATGCGGTGTGTGTTTTTCTGGATTGCAAGTGATTTGGGAAACATCCTCCTTGTTTTTCCACATCGTCTAAGAAAGAACATGAGGCTTGCAAGAGATTGAAACAATGCATCCCACAACGTATTCCAGCAGTGAAAACACACGGTTCTACAAAGACTTTGAAGGAGCAAGCAAAAGAATAGTGGCTGAGTGTTCGTTCAGAGAGAAACACATGCATTCCATTCTTCTCTGGACAGTTTTCAGCCTGGAATTCATTTGCATTTTGTACTGTGCAGAATGTAGCTACCTGATCGGGGGTTGTGTCATAGAAGCACCTTTCCTGCAGGAGCTTAATGAAACATTCATTGTTTGGCTAAGGTCTTTAGGGCTGGTTTTGGAAGGTCTTTCAACTTTGGCCAAATCCTGCTTTGTACGAAATTTTTTCACAGCGCTCTTCCCCAGTGTCCACAAAGAGCTGCTGCTTGAAACTGTCCACATGCACATCTCCCATACTGGTGTGCTCGTTTCACTACCTGGATTTTGGTTTCCTCTTCCTTCTTTGAAATGACAAACCTTCTTTCCGCATGCTACACACACCTTGTAGCAGTTTCAGTTTGAAACATGTTGCTGCTCTCAAAACGCTGTGTAACCTACTTAGAGTGTGTCACTCTCCAGCACTGAATACACAACTTAGAGCTACTTTCACCACAGACACGCAAAGACATCTTTTTATGAAAGTCCTACTTCAGGTCACTTGGAAATGTAAGGGTGTCATCGAGAACATGAAGTCAGTCGTGCTTTTGCACTCTGCAACCAAGAGAAATGTCCTTTTGAACATACCTGTCTGAATTTCACTGCAAAATGCCCTTCTTTTCTGGTTTCTTGAATGTTCTCAATACATTAGAAGAAAGAGCGTGTTTGAGCAAGGGTGATGCAGTGTGCGTTTCACTGGATTACAAGTGATTTGGGAAACATACTCCTTGTTTTTCCACAGTGTCTAAGAAACAACATGAGGCTTGCAAGAGATTGAAACAATGCATCCCACAACGTATTCCAGCAATGAAAACACACCTTTCTGCAAAGACTTTGAAGGAGCAAGCAAAAGAATAGTGGCTGAGTGTTCTTTCAGAGAGAAACACACGCATTTCTTCCTTCTGGAGTGAGTTTCCGGCCAGGAATTCATATGCATTTTGTACTGTGCAGAATGTAACTACCTGCTCGGGAGTTGTGTCATTGAAGCACCTTTCCTGCAGGAGCTTATTGCAACATTCATTGTTGGGCTAAGTCCTTTAGGGTTGGTTTTGGAAAGTCTTTCAACCTTGGCCAAATCTCGCTTCCTACGAAATTTTTTCACAGCGCTGTTTCCAAGTGTCCACAAAGAGCTGCTGCTTGAAACTGTCCACATACACATCTCCCATACTGGCATGCTCGTTTCACTACCTGGAATTTGGTTTCCTCTTCTTTCTTTGAAATGACAAGGCCTTCATTCAGCATGCTACACACATCTTGTAGCAGTTTCAATTTTAAGCATGTTGGTGCTCTAAGAACGCTGTCTAACCTGTGTAGAGTGTGTCACTCTCCAGCACTGAATACACAACTTAGAGCTCCTTTCGCCACAGACACGCAAACACATCTTTTTGGGAAAGCCCTAATTGTGGTCAATTGGAAATGTAAGGGTTTCATCGAGAACATGAAGACCATCATGCTTTTACACCCTGAAACCGAAAGAAATGGCTTTTTGTACATGCCAGTCTGAATTTCACTACAAAATGCTCTTCCTTTCTGCTTTCTTGAATGTTCTCAACGCATTAGGAGAAAGAGCATGTTTGGGCAAGAGTGATGCGGTGTGTGATTTTCTGGATTGCAAGTGATTTGGGAAACATCCTCCTTGTTTTTCCACATCGTCTAAGAAAGAACATGAGGCTTGCAAGAGATTGAAACAATGCATCCCACAACGTATTCCAGCAGTGAAAACAAGTTTCTACAAAGACTTTGAAGGAGCAAGCAAAAGAATAGTGGCTGAGTGTTCGTTCAGAGAGAAACACATGCCTTTCATTCTTCTGTGGAGAGTTTTCAGCCTGGAATTCATTTGCATTTTGTACTGTGCAGAATGTAGCTACCTGATCGGGGGTTGTGTCATAGAAGCACCTTTCCTGCAGGAGCTGAATGAAACATTCATTGTTTGGCTAAGGTCTTTAGGGCTGGTTTTGGAAGGTCTTTCAACTTTGGCCAAATCCTGCTTTGTACGAAATTTTTTCACAGAGCTCTTCCCCAGTGTCCACAAAGAGCTGCTGCTTGAAACTGTCCACATGCACATCTCCCGTACTGGTGTGCTCGTTTCACTACCTGGATTTTGGTTTCCTCTTCCTTCTTTGAAATGACAAGCCTTCTTTCCGCATGCTACACACACCTTGTAGCAGTTTCAGTTTGAAACATGTTGCTGCTCTCAACACGCTGTGTAACCTACGTAGAGTGTGTCACTCTCCAGCACTGAATACACAACTTAGAGCTACTTTCACCACAGACACGCAGACATCTTTTTGTGAAAGTCCTACTTCAGGTCACTTGGAAATGTAAGGGTGTCATTGAGAACATGAAGTCAGTCATGCTTTTGCACTCTGCAACCAAGAGAAATGTCCTTTTGAACATACCTGTCTGAATTTCACTGCAAAATGCACTTCTTTTCTGGTTTCTTGAATGTTCTCAATACATTAGAAGAAAGAGCGTGTTTGAGCAAGGGTGATGCAGTGTGCGTTTCACTGGATTACAAGTGATTTGGGAAACATACTCCTTGTTTTTCCACAGTGTCTAAGAAACAACATGAGGCTTGCAAGAGATTGAAACAATGCATCCCACAACGTATTCCAGCAGTGAAAACACACGTTTCTGCAAAGACTTTGAAGGAGCAAGCAAAAGAATAGTGGCTGAGTGTTCTTTCAGAGAGAAACACACGCATTTCTTCCTTCTGGAGTGAGTTTCCAGCCAGGAATTCATATGCATTTTGTACTGTGCAGAATGTAGCTACCTGCTCGGGAGTTGTGTCATTGAAGCACCTTTCCTGCAGGAGCTTATTGCAACATTCATTGTTGGGCTAAGTCCTTTAGGGTTGGTTTTGGAAAGTCTTTCAACCTTGGCCAAATCTCGCTTCCTACGAAATTTTTTCACAGCGCTGTTTCCAAGTGTCCACAAAGAGCTGCTGCTTGAAACTGTCCACATGCACATCTCCCATACTGGTGTGCTCGTTTCACTACCTGGATTTTGGTTTCCTCTTCCTTCTTTGAAATGACAAACCTTCTTTCCGCATGCTACACACACCTTGTAGCAGTTTCAGTTTGAAACATGTTGCTGCTCTCAAAACGCTGTGTAACCTACGTAGAGTGTGTCACTCTCCAGCACTGAATACACAACTTAGAGCTTCTTTCACCACAGACACGCAGACATCTTTTTGTGAAAGTCCTACTTCAGGTCACTTGGAAATGTAAGGGTGTCATCGAGAACATGAAGTCAGTCGTGCTTTTGCACTCTGCAACCAAGAGAAATGTCCTTTTGAACATACCTGTCTGAATTTCACTGCAAAATGCACTTCTTTTCTGGTTTCTTGAATGTTCTCAATACATTAGAAGAAAGAGCGTGTTTGAGCAAGGGTGATGCAGTGTGCGTTTCACTGGATTACAAGTGATTTGGGAAACATACTCCTTGTTTTTCCACAGTGTCTAAGAAACAACATGAGGCTTGCAAGAGATTGAAACAATGCATCCCACAACGTATTCCAGCAGTGAAAACACACGTTTCTGCAAAGACTTTGAAGGAGCAAGCAAAAGAATAGTGGCTGAGTGTTCTTTCAGAGAGAAACACACGCATTTCTTCCTTCTGGAGTGAGTTTCCGGCCAGGAATTTATATGCATTTTGTACTGTGCAGAATGTAGCTACCTGCTCGGGAGTTGTGTCATTGAAGCACCTTTCCTGCAGGAGCTTATTGCAACATTCATTGTTGGGCTAAGTCCTTTAGGGTTGGTTTTGGAAAGTCTTTCAACCTTGGCCAAATCTCGCTTCCTATGAAATTTTTTCACAGCGCTGTTTCCAAGTGTCCACAAAGAGCTGCTGCTTGAAACTGTCCACATACACATCTCCCATACTGGCATGCTCGTTTCACTACCTGGAATTTGGTTTCCTCTTCTTTCTTTGAAATGACAAGGCCTTCATTCAGCATGCTACACACATCTTGTAGCAGTTTCAATTTTAAGCATGTTGGTGCTCTAAGAACGCTGTCTAACCTGTGTAGAGTGTGTCACTCTCCAGCACTGAATACACAACTTAGAGCTCCTTTCGCCACAGACACGCAAACACATCTTTTTGGGAAAGCCCTAATTGTGGTCAATTGGAAATGTAAGGGTTTCATCGAGAACATGAAGACCATCATGCTTTTACACCCTGAAACCGAAAGAAATGGCTTTTTGTACATGCCAGTCTGAATTTCACTACAAAATGCTCTTCCTTTCTGCTTTCTTGAATGTTCTCAACGCATTAGGAGAAAGAGCATCCTTGGGCAAGAGTGATGCGGTGTGTGTTTTTCTGGATTGCAAGTGATTTGGGAAACATCCTCCTTGTTTTTCCACATCGTCTAAGAAAGAACATGAGGCTTGCAAGAGATTGAAACAATGCATCCCACAACGTATTCCAGCAGTGAAAACACACGGTTCTACAAAGACTTTGAAGGAGCAAGCAAAAGAATAGTGGCTGAGTGTTCGTTCAGAGAGAAACACATGCATTCCATTCTTCTCTGGACAGTTTTCAGCCTGGAATTCATTTGCATTTTGTACTGTGCAGAATGTAGCTACCTGATCGGGGGTTGTGTCATAGAAGCACCTTTCCTGCAGGAGCTGAATGAAACATTCATTGTTTGGCTAAGGTCTTTAGGGCTGGTTTTGGAAGGTCTTTCAACTTTGGCCAAATCCTGCTTTGTACGAAATTTTTTCACAGCGCTCTTCCCCAGTGTCCACAAAGAGCTGCTGCTTGAAACTGTCCACATGCACATCTCCCATACTGGTGTGCTCGTTTCACTACCTGGATTTTGGTTTCCTCTTCCTTCTTTGAAATGACAAACCTTCTTTCCGCATGCTACACACACCTTGTAGCAGTTTCAGTTTGAAACATGTTGCTGCTCTCAAAACGCTGTGTAACCTACGTAGAGTGTGTCACTCTCCAGCACTGAATACACAACTTAGAGCTACTTTCACCACAGACACGCAGACATCTTTTTGTGAAAGTCCTACTTCAGGTCACTTGGAAATGTAAGGGTGTCATTGAGAACATGAAGTCAGTCGTGGTTTTGCACTCTGCAACCAAGAGAAATGTCCTTTTGAACATACCTGTCTGAATTTCACTGCAAAATGCACTTCTTTTCTGGTTTCTTGAATGTTCTCAATACATTAGAAGAAAGAGCGTGTTTGAGCAAGGGTGATGCAGTGTGCGTTTCACTGGATTACAAGTGATTTGGGAAACATACTCCTTGTTTTTCCACAGTGTCTAAGAAACAACATGAGGCTTGCAAGAGATGGAAACAATGCATCCCACAACGTATTCCAGCAGTGAAAACACACGTTTCTGCAAAGACTTTGAAGGAGCAAGCAAAAGAATAGTGGCTGAGTGTTCTTTCAGAGAGAAACACACGCATTTCTTCCTTCTGGAGTGAGTTTCCAGCCAGGAATTCATATGCATTTTGTACTGTGCAGAATGTAGCTACCTGCTCGGGAGTTGTGTCATTGGAGCACCTTTCCTGCAGGAGCTTATTGCAACATTCATTGTTGGGCTAAGTCCTTTAGGGTTGGTTTTGGAAAGTCTTTCAACCTTGGCCAAATCTCGCTTCCTACGAAATTTTTTCACAGCGCTGTTTCCAAGTGTCCACAAAGAGCTGCTGCTTGAAACTGTCCACATACACATCTCCCATACTGGCATGCTCGTTTCACTACCTGGAATTTGGTTTCCTCTTCTTTCTTTGAAATGACAAGGCCTTCATTCAGCATGCTACACACATCTTGTAGCAGTTTCAATTTTAAGCATGTTGGTGCTCTAAGAACGCTGTCTAACCTGTGTAGAGTGTGTCACTCTCCAGCACTGAATACACAACTTAGAGCTCCTTTCGCCACAGACACGCAAACACATCTTTTTGGGAAAGCCCTAATTGTGGTCAATTGGAAATGTAAGGGTTTCATCGAGAACATGAAGACCATCATGCTTTTACACCCTGAAACCGAAAGAAATGGCTTTTTGTACATGCCAGTCTGAATTTCACTACAAAATGCTCTTCCTTTCTGCTTTCTTGAATGTTCTCAACGCATTAGGAGAAAGAGCATGTTTGGGCAAGAGTGATGCGGTGTGTGATTTTCTGGATTGCAAGTGATTTGGGAAACATCCTCCTTGTTTTTCCACATCGTCTAAGAAAGAACATGAGGCTTGCAAGAGATTGAAACAATGCATCCCACAACGTATTCCAGCAGTGAAAACAAGTTTCTACAAAGACTTTGAAGGAGCAAGCAAAAGAATAGTGGCTGAGTGTTCGTTCAGAGAGAAACACATGCCTTTCATTCTTCTGTGGAGAGTTTTCAGCCTGGAATTCATTTGCATTTTGTACTGTGCAGAATGTAGCTACCTGATCGGGGGTTGTGTCATAGAAGCACCTTTCCTGCAGGAGCTGAATGAAACATTCATTGTTTGGCTAAGGTCTTTAGGGCTGGTTTTGGAAGGTCTTTCAACTTTGGCCAAATCCTGCTTTTTACGAAATTTTTTCACAGCGCTCTTCCCCAGTGTCCACAAAGAGCTGCTGCTTGAAACTGTCCACATGCACATCTCCCATACTGGTGTGCTCGTTTCACTACCTGGATTTTGGTTTCCTCTTCCTTCTTTGAAATGACAAGCCTTCTTTCCGCATGCTACACACACCTTGTAGCAGTTTCAGTTTGAAACATGTTGCTGCTCTCAAAACGCTGTGTAACCTACGTAGAGTGTGTCACTCTCCAGCACTGAATACACAACTTAGAGCTACTTTCACCACAGACACGCAGACATCTTTTTCTGAAAGTCCTACTTCAGGTCACTTGGAAATGTAAGGGTGTCATCGAGAACATGAAGTCAGTCGTGCTTGTGCACTCTGCAACCAAGGGAAATGTCCTTTTGAACATACCTGTCTGAATTTCACTGCAAAATGCACTTCTTTTCTGGTTTCTTGAATGTTCTCAGTACATTAGAAGAAAGAGCGTGTTTGAGCAAGGGTGATGCAGTGTGCGTTTCACTGGATTACAAGTGATTTGGGAAACATACTCCTTGTTTTTCCACAGTGTCTAAGAAACAACATGAGGCTTGCAAGAGATGGAAACAATGCATCCCACAACATATTCCAGCAGTGAAAACACACGTTTCTTCAAAGACTTTGAAGGAGCAAGCAAAAGAATAGTGGCTGAGTGTTCTTTCAGAGAGAAACACACGCATTTCTTCCTTCTGGAGTGAGTTTCCGGCCAGGAATTCATATGCATTTTGTACTGTGCAGAATGTAGCTACCTGCTCGGGAGTTGTGTCATTGGAGCACCTTTCCTGCAGGAGCTTATTGCAACATTCATTGTTGGGCTAAGTCCTTTAGGGTTGGTTTTGGAAAGTCTTTCAACCTTGGCCAAATCTCGCTTCCTACGAAATTTTTTCACAGCGCTGTTTCCAAGTGTCCACAAAGAGCTGCTGCTTGAAACTGTCCACACACACATCTCCCATACTGGCATGCTCGTTTCACTACCTGGAATTTGGTTTCCTCTTCTTTCTTTGAAATGACAAGGCCTTCATTCAGCATGCTACACACATCTTGTAGCAGTTTCAATTTTAAGCATGTTGGTGCTCTAAGAACGCTGTCTAACCTGTGTAGAGTGTGTCACTCTCCAGCACTGAATACACAACTTAGAGCTCCTTTCGCCACAGACACGCAAACACATCTTTTTGGGAAAGCCCTAATTGTGGTCAATTGGAAATGTAAGGGTTTCATCGAGAACATGAAGACCATCATGCTTTTACACCCTGAAACCGAAAGAAATGGCTTTTTGTACATGCCAGTCTGAATTTCACTACAAAATGCTCTTCCTTTCTGCTTTCTTGAATGTTCTCAACGCATTAGGAGAAAGAGCATCCTTGGGCAAGAGTGATGCGGTGTGTGTTTTTCTGGATTGCAAGTGATTTGGGAAACATCCTCCTTGTTTTTCCACATCGTCTAAGAAAGAACATGAGGCTTGCAAGAGATTGAAACAATGCATCCCACAACGTATTCCAGCAGTGAAAACACGTTTCTACAAAGACTTTGAAGGAGCAAGCAAAAGAATAGTGGCTGAGTGTTCGTTCAGAGAGAAACACATGCCTTTCATTCTTCTGTGGAGAGTTTTCAATCTGGAATTCATTTGCATTTTGTACTGTGCAGAATGTAGCTACCTGATCGGGGGTTGTGTCATAGAAGCACCTTTCCTGCAGGAGCTTAATGAAACATTCATTGTTTGGCTAAGGTCTGTAGGGCTGGTTTTGGAAGGTCTTTCAACTTTGGCCAAATCCTGCTTTGTACGAAATTTTTTCACAGCGCTCTTCCCCAGTGTCCACAAAGAGCTGCTGCTTGAAACTGTCCACATGCACATCTCCCATACTGGTGTGCTCGTTTCACTACCTGGATTTTGGTTTCCTCTTCCTTCTTTGAAATGACAAGCCTTCTTTCCGCATGCTACACACACCTTGTAGCAGTTTCAGTTTGAAACATGTTGCTGCTCTCAAAACGCTGTGTGACCTACGTAGAGTGTGTCACTCTCCAGCACTGAATACACAACTTAGAGCTACTTTCACCACAGACACGCAGACATCTTTTTCTGAAAGTCCTACTTCAGGTCACTTGGAAATGTAAGGGTGTCATCGAGAACATGAAGTCAGTCGTGCTTTTGCACTCTGCAACCAAGAGAAATGTCCTTTTGAACATACCTGTCTGAATTTCACTGCAAAATGCACTTCTTTTCTGGTTTCTTGAATGTTCTCAATACATTAGAAGAAAGAGCGTGTTTGAGCAAGGGTGATGCAGTGTGCGTTTCACTGGATTACAAGTGATTTGGGAAACATACTCCTTGTTTTTCCACAGTGTCTAAGAAACAACATGAGGCTTGCAAGAGATGGAAACAATGCATCCCACAACGTATTCCAGCAGTGAAAACACACGTTTCTGCAAAGACTTTGAAGGAGCAAGCAAAAGAATAGTGGCTGAGTGTTCTTTCAGAGAGAAACACACGCATTTCTTCCTTCTGGAGTGAGTTTCCGGCCAGGAATTCATATGCATTTTGTACTGTGCAGAATGTAGCTACCTGCTCGGGAGTTGTGTCATTGGAGCACCTTTCCTGCAGGAGCTTATTGCAACATTCATTGTTGGGCTAAGTCCTTTAGGGTTGGTTTTGGAAAGTCTTTCAACCTTGGCCAAATCTCGCTTCCTACGAAGTTTTTTCACAGCGCTGTTTCCAAGTGTCCACAAAGAGCTGCTGCTTGAAACTGTCCACACACACATCTCCCATACTGGCATGCTCGTTTCACTACCTGGAATTTGGTTTCCTCTTCTTTCTTTGAAATGACAAGGCCTTCATTCAGCATGCTACACACATCTTGTAGCAGTTTCAATTTTAAGCATGTTGGTGCTCTAAGAACGCTGTCTAACCTGTGTAGAGTGTGTCACTCTCCAGCACTGAATACAGAACTTAGAGCTCCTTTCGCCACAGACACGCAAACACATCTTTTTGGGAAAGCCCTAATTGTGGTCAATTGGAAATGTAAGGGTTTCATCGAGAACATGAAGACCATCATGCTTTTACACCCTGAAACCGAAAGAAATGGCTTTTTGTACATGCCAGTCTGAATTTCACTACAAAATGCTCTTCCTTTCTGCTTTCTTGAATGTTCTCAACGCATTAGGAGAAAGAGCATCCTTGGGCAAGTGTGATGCGGTGTGTGTTTTTCTGGATTGCAAGTGATTTGGGAAACATCCTCCTTGTTTTTCCACATCGTCTAAGAAAGAACATGAGGCTTGCAAGAGATTGAAACAATGCATCCCACAACGTATTCCAGCAGTGAAAACACGTTTCTACAAAGACTTTGAAGGAGCAAGCAAAAGAATAGTGGCTGAGTGTTCGTTCAGAGAGAAACACATGCCTTTCATTCTTCTGTGGAGAGTTTTCAGCCTGGAATTCATTTGCATTTTGTACTGTGCAGAATGTAGCTACCTGATCGGGGGTTGTGTCATAGAAGCACCTTTCCTGCAGGAGCTTAATGAAACATTCATTGTTTGGCTAAGGTCTGTAGGGCTGGTTTTGGAAGGTCTTTCAACTTTGGCCAAATCCTGCTTTGCACGAAATTTTTTCACAGCGCTCTTCCCCAGTGTCCACAAAGAGCTGCTGCTTGAAACTGTCCACATGCACATCTCCCGTACTGGTGTGCTCGTTTCACTACCTGGATTTTGGTTTCCTCTTCCTTCTTTGAAATGACAAGCCTTCTTTCCGCATGCTACACACACCTTGTAGCAGTTTCAGTTTGAAACATGTTGCTGCTCTCAACACGCTGTGTAACCTACGTAGAGTGTGCCACTCTCCAGCACTGAATACACAACTTAGAGCTACTTTCACCACAGACACGCAGACATCTTTTTGTGAAAGTCCTACTTCAGGTCACTTGGAAATGTAAGGGTGTCATCGAGAACATGAAGTCAGTCGTGCTTTTGCACTCTGCAACCAAGGGAAATGTCCTTTTGAACATACCTGTCTGAATTTCACTGCAAAATGCACTTCTTTTCTGGTTTCTTGAATGTTCTCAATACATTAGAAGAAAGAGCGTGTTTGAGCAAGAGTGATGCAGTGTGCGTTTCTCTGGATTACAAGTGATTTGGGAAACATACTCCTTGTTTTTCCACAGTGTCTAAGAAACAACATGAGGCTTGCAAGAGATTGAAACAATGCATCCCACAACGTATTCCAGCAGTGAAAACACACGTTTCTGCAAAGACTTTGAAGGAGCAATCAACAGAATAGTGGCTGAGTGTTCTTTCAGAGAGAAACACACGCATTTCTTCCTTCTGGAGTGAGTTTCCAGCCAGGAATTCATATGCATTTTGTACTGTGCAGAATGTAGCTACCTACTCGGGAGTTGTGTCATTGAAGCACCTTTCCTGCAGGAGCTTATTGCAACATTCATTGTTGGGCTAAGTCCTTTAGGGTTGGTTTTGGAAAGTCTTTCAACCTTGGCCAAATCTCGCTTCCTACGAAATTTTTTCACAGCGCTGTTTCCAAGTGTCCACAAAGACCTGCTGCTTGAAACTGTCCACATGCACATCTCCCATACTGGTGTGCTCGTTTCACTACCTGGATTTTGGTTTCCTCTTCCTTCTTTGAAATGACAAACCTTCTTTCCGCATGCTACACACACCTTGTAGCAGTTTCAGTTTGAAACATGTTGCTGATCTCAAAACGGTGTGTAACCTACGTAGAGTGTGTCACTCTCCAGCACTGAATACACAACTTAGAGCTTCTTTCACCACAGACACGCAGACATCTTTTTGTGAAAGTCCTACTTCAGGTCACTTGGAAATGTAAGGGTGTCATCGAGAACATGAAGTCAGTCGTGCTTTTGCACTCTGCAACCAAGAGAAATGTCCTTTTGAACATACCTGTCTGAATTTCACTGCAAAATGCCCTTCTTTTCTGGTTTCTTGAATGTTCTCAATACATTAGAAGAAAGAGCGTGTTTGAGCAAGGGTGATGCAGTGTGCGTTTCACTGGATTACAAGTGATTTGGGAAACATACTCCTTGTTTTTCCACAGTGTCTAAGAAACAACATGAGGCTTGCAAGAGATTGAAACAATGCATCCCACAACGTATTCCAGCAATGAAAACACACGTTTCTGCAAAGACTTTGAAGGAGCAAGCAAAAGAATAGTGGCTGAGTGTTCTTTCAGAGAGAAACACACGCATTTCTTCCTTCTGGAGTGAGTTTCCGGCCAGGAATTCATATGCATTTTGTACTGTGCAGAATGTAACTACCTGCTCGGGAGTTGTGTCATTGAAGCACCTTTCCTGCAGGAGCTTATTGCAACATTCATTGTTGGGCTAAGTCCTTTAGGGTTGGTTTTGGAAAGTCTTTCAACCTTGGCCAAATCTCGCTTCCTACGAAATTTTTTCACAGCGCTGTTTCCAAGTGTCCACAAAGAGCTGCTGCTTGAAACTGTCCACATACACATCTCCCATACTGGCATGCTCGTTTCACTACCTGGAATTTGGTTTCCTCTTCTTTCTTTGAAATGACAAGGCCTTCATTCAGCATGCTACACACATCTTGTAGCAGTTTCAATTTTAAGCATGTTGGTGCTCTAAGAACGCTGTCTAACCTGTGTAGAGTGTGTCACTCTCCAGCACTGAATACACAACTTAGAGCTCCTTTCGCCACAGACACGCAAACACATCTTTTTGGGAAAGCCCTAATTGTGGTCAATTGGAAATGTAAGGGTTTCATCGAGAACATGAAGACCATCATGCTTTTATACCCTGAAACCGAAAGAAATGGCTTTTTGTACATGCCAGTCTGAATTTCACTACAAAATGCTCTTCCTTTCTGCTTTCTTGAATGTTCTCAACGCATTAGGAGAAAGAGCATCCTTGGGCAAGAGTGATGCGGTGTGTGTTTTTCTGGATTGCAAGTGATTTGGGAAACATCCACCTTGTTTTTCCACATCGTCTAAGAAAGAACATGAGGCTTGCAAGAGATTGAAACAATGCATCCCACAACGTATTCCAGCAGTGAAAACACACGGTTCTACAAAGACTTTGAAGGAGCAAGCAAAAGAATAGTGGCTGAGTGTTCGTTCAGAGAGAAACACATGCATTCCATTCTTCTCTGGAGAGTTTTCAGCCTGGAATTCATTTGCATTTTGTACTGTGCAGAATGTAGCTACCTGATCGGGGGTTGTGTCATAGAAGCACCTTTCCTGCAGGAGCTGAATGAAACATTCATTGTTTGGCTAAGGTCTTTAGGGCTGGTTTTGGAAGGTCTTTCAACTTTGGCCAAATCCTGCTTTGTACGAAATTTTTTCACAGCGCTCTTCCCCAGTGTCCACAAAGAGCTGCTGCTTGAAACTGTCCACATGCACATCTCCCATACTGGTGTGCTCGTTTCACTACCTGGATTTTGGTTTCCTCTTCCTTCTTTGAAATGACAAGCCTTCTTTCCGCATGCTACACACACCTTGTAGCAGTTTCAGTTTGAAACATGTTGCTGCTCTCAAAACGCTGTGTAACCTACGTAGAGTGTGTCACTCTCCAGCACTGAATACACAACTTAGAGCTACTTTCAGCACAGACACGCAGACATCTTTTTGTGAAAGTCCTACTTCAGGTCACTTGGAAATGTAAGGGTGTCATTGAGAACATGAAGTCAGTCATGCTTTTGCACTCTGCAACCAAGAGAAATGTCCTTTTGAACATACCTGTCTGAATTTCACTGCAAAATGCACTTCTTTTCTGGTTTCTTGAATGTTCTCAATACATTAGAAGAAAGAGCGTGTTTGAGCAAGGGTGATGCAGTGTGCGTTTCACTGGATTACAAGTGATTTGGGAAACATACTCCTTGTTTTTCCACAGTGTCTAAGAAACAACATGAGGCTTGCAAGAGATGGAAACAATGCATCCCACAACGTATTCCAGCAGTGAAAACACACGTTTCTGCAAAGACTTTGAAGGAGCAAGCAAAAGAATAGTGGCTGAGTGTTCTTTCAGAGAGAAACACACGCATTTCTTCCTTCTGGAGTGAGTTTCCAGCCAGGAATTCATATGCATTTTGTACTGTGCAGAATGTAGCTACCTGCTCGGGAGTTGTGTCATTGGAGCACCTTGCCTGCAGGAGCTTATTGCAACATTCATTGTTGGGCTAAGTCCTTTAGGGTTGGTTTTGGAAAGTCTTTCAACCTTGGCCAAATCTCGCTTCCTACGAAATTTTTTCACAGCGCTGTTTCCAGGTGTCCACAAAGAGCTGCTGCTTGAAACTGTCCACATACACATCTCCCATACTGGCATGCTCGTTTCACTACCTGGAATTTGGTTTCCTCTTCTTTCTTTGAAATGACAAGGCCTTCATTCAGCATGCTACACACATCTTGTAGCAGTTTCAATTTTAAGCATGTTGGTGCTCTAAGAACGCTGTCTAACCTGTGTAGAGTGTGTCACTCTCCAGCACTGAATACACAACTTAGAGCTCCTTTCGCCACAGACACGCAAACACATCTTTTTGGGAAAGCCCTAATTGTGGTCAATTGGAAATGTAAGGGTTTCATCGAGGACATGAAGACCATCATGCTTTTACACCCTGAAACCGAAAGAAATGGCTTTTTGTACATGCCAGTCTGAATTTCACTACAAAATGCTCTTCCTTTCTGCTTTCTTGAATGTTCTCAACGCATTAGGAGAAAGAGCATGCTTGGGCAAGAGTGATGCGGTGTGTGTTTTTCTGGATTGCAAGTGATTTGGGAAACATCCTCCTTGTTTTTCCACATCGTCTAAGAAAGAACATGAGGCTTGCAAGAGATTGAAACAATGCATCCCACAACGTATTCCAGTAGTGAAAACACGTTTCTACAAAGACTTTGAAGGAGCAAGCAAAAGAATAGTGGCTGAGTGTTCGTCCAGAGAGAAACACATGCATTCCATTCTTCTGTGGAGAGTTTTCAGCCGGGAATTCATTTGCATTTTGTAGTGTGCAGAATGTAGCTACCTGATCGGGGGTTGTGTCATAGAAGCACCTTTCCTGCAGGAGCTGAATGAAACATTCATTGTTTGGCTAAGGTCTTTAGGGCTGGTTTTGGAAGTTCTTTCAACTTTGGCCAAATCCTGCTTTGTACGAAATTTTTTCACAGCGCTCTTCCCCAGTGTCCACAAAGAGCTGCTGCTTGAAACTGTCCACATGCACATCTCCCATACTGGTGTGCTCGTTTCACTACCTGGATTTTGGTTTCCTCTTCCTTCTTTGAAATGACAAGCCTTCTTTCCGCATGCTACACACACCTTGTAGCAGTTTCAGTTTGAAACATGTTGCTGCTCTCAAAACGCTGTGTAACCTACGTAGAGTGTGTCACTCTCCAGCACTGAATACACAACTTAGAGCTACTTTCAGCACAGACACGCAGACTTCTTTTTGTGAAAGTCCTACTTCAGGTCACTTGGAAATGTAAGGGTGTCATCGAGAACATGAAGTCAGTCGTGCTTTTGCACTCTGCAACCAAGAGAAATGTCCTTTTGAACATACCTGTCTGAATTTCACTGCAAAATGCACTTCTTTTCTGGTTTCTTGAATGTTCTCAATACATTAGAAGAAAGAGCGTGTTTGAGCAAGGGTGATGCAGTGTGCGTTTCACTGGATTACAAGTGATTTGGGAAACATACTCCTTGTTTTTCCACAGTGTCTAAGAAACAACATGAGGCTTGCAAGAGATGGAAACAATGCATCCCACAACGTATTCCAGCAGTGAAAACACACGTTTCTGCAAAGACTTTGAAGGAGCAAGCAAAAGAATAGTGGCTGAGTGTTCTTTCAGAGAGAAACACACGCATTTCTTCCTTCTGGAGTGAGTTTCCGGCCAGGAATTCATATGCATTTTGTACTGTGCAGAATGTAGCTACCTGCTCGGGAGTTGTGTCATTGGAGCACCTTTCCTGCAGGAGCTTATTGCAACATTCATTGTTGGGCTAAGTCCTTTAGGGTTGGTTTTGGAAAGTCTTTCAACCTTGGCCAAATCTCGCTTCCTACGAAGTTTTTTCACAGCGCTGTTTCCAAGTGTCCACAAAGAGCTGCTGCTTGAAACTGTCCACACACACATCTCCCATACTGGCATGCTCGTTTCACTACCTGGAATTTGGTTTCCTCTTCTTTCTTTGAAATGACAAGGCCTTCATTCAGCATGCTACACACATCTTGTAGCAGTTTCAATTTTAAGCATGTTGGTGCTCTAAGAACGCTGTCTAACCTGTGTAGAGTGTGTCACTCTCCAGCACTGAATACACAACTTAGAGCTCCTTTCGCCACAGACACGCAAACACATCTTTTTGGGAAAGCCCTAATTGTGGTCAATTGGAAATGTAAGGGTTTCATCGAGGACATGAAGACCATCATGCTTTTACACCCTGAAACCGAAAGAAATGGCTTTTTGTACATGCCAGTCTGAATTTCACTACAAAATGCTCTTCCTTTCTGCTTTCTTGAATGTTCTCAACGCATTAGGAGAAAGAGCATCCTTGGGCAAGAGTGATGCGGTGTGTGTTTTTCTGGATTGCAAGTGATTTGGGAAACATCCTCCTTGTTTTTCCACATCGTCTAAGAAAGAACATGAGGCTTGCAAGAGGTTGAAACAATGCATCCCACAACGTATTCCAGCAGTGAAAACACGTTTCTACAAAGACTTTGAAGGAGCAAGCAAAAGAATAGTGGCTGAGTGTTCGTTCAGAGAGAAACACATGCCTTTCATTCTTCTGTGGAGAGTTTTCAGCCTGGAATTCATTTGCATTTTGTACTGTGCAGAATGTAGCTACCTGATCGGGGGTTGTGTCATAGAAGCACCTTTCCTGCAGGAGCTTAATGAAACATTCATTGTTTGGCTAAGGTCTGTAGGGCTGGTTTTGGAAGGTCTTTCAACTTTGGCCAAATCCTGCTTTGTACGAAATTTTTTCACAGCGCTCTTCCCCAGTGTCCACAAAGAGCTGCTGCTTGAAACTGTCCACATGCACATCTCCCGTACTGGTGTGCTCGTTTCACTACCTGGATTTTGGTTTCCTCTTCCTTCTTTGAAATGACAAGCCTTCTTTCCGCATGCTACACACACCTTGTAGCAGTTTCAGTTTGAAACATGTTGCTGCTCTCAAAACGCTGTGTAACCTACGTAGAGTGTGTCACTCTCCAGCACTGAATACACAACTTAGAGCTACTTTCAGCACAGACACGCAGACATCTTTTTGTGAAAGTCCTACTTCAGGTCACTTGGAAATGTAAGGGTGTCATCGAGAACATGAAGTCAGTCGTGCTTTTGCACTCTGCAACCAAGAGAAATGTCCTTTTGAACATACCTGTCTGAATTTCACTGCAAAATGCACTTCTTTTCTGGTTTCTTGAATGTTCTCAATACATTAGAAGAAAGAGCGTGTTTGAGCAAGGGAAATGCAGTGTGCGTTTCACTGGATTACAAGTGATTTGGGAAACATACTCCTTGTTTTTCCACAGTGTCTAAGAAACAACATGAGGCTTGCAAGAGATGGAAACAATGCATCCCACAACGTATTCCAGCAGTGAAAACACACGTTTCTGCAAAGACTTTGAAGGAGCAAGCAAAAGAATAGTGGCTGAGTGTTCTTTCAGAGAGAAACACACGCATTTCTTCCTTCTGGAGTGAGTTTCCGGCCAGGAATTCATATGCATTTTGTACTGTGCAGAATGTAGCTACCTGCTCGGGAGTTGTGTCATTGGAGCACCTTTCCTGCAGGAGCTTATTGCAACATTCATTGTTGGGCTAAGTCCTTTAGGGTTGGTTTTGGAAAGTCTTTCAACCTTGGCCAAATCTCGCTTCCTACGAAATTTTTTCACAGCGCTGTTTCCAAGTGTCCACAAAGAGCTGCTGCTTGAAACTGTCCACACACACATCTCCCATACTGGCATGCTCGTTTCACTACCTGGAATTTGGTTTCCTCTTCTTTCTTTGAAATGACAAGGCCTTCATTCAGCATGCTACACACATCTTGTAGCAGTTTCAATTTTAAGCATGTTGGTGCTCTAAGAACGCTGTCTAACCTGTGTAGAGTGTGTCACTCTCCAGCACTGAATACACAACTTAGAGCTCCTTTCGCCACAGACACGCAAACACATCTTTTTGGGAAAGCCCTAATTGTGGTCAATTGGAAATGTAAGGGTTTCATCGAGAACATGAAGACCATCATGCTTTTCCACACTGAAACCGAAAGAAATGGCTTTTTGTACATGCCAGTCTGAATTTCACTACAAAATGCTCTTCCTTTCTGCTTTCTTGAATGTTCTCAAGGCATTAGGAGAAAGAGCATCCTTGGGCAAGAGTGATGCGGTGTGTGTTTTTCTGGATTGCAAGTGATTTGGGAAACATCCTCCTTGTTTTTCCACATCGTCTAAGAAAGAACATGAGGCTTGCAAGAGATTGAAACAATGCATCCCACAACGTATTCCAGCAGTGAAAACACACGGATCTACAAAGACTTTGAAGGAGCAAGCAAAAGAATAGTGGCTGAGTGTTCGTCCAGAGAGAAACACATGCATTCCATTCTTCTCTGGAGAGTTTTCAGCCTGGAATTCATTTGCATTTTGTACTGTGCAGAATGTAGCTACCTGATCGGGGGTTGTGTCATAGAAGCACCTTTCCTGCAGGAGCTTAATGAAACATTCATTGTTTGGCTAAGGTCTGTAGGGCTGGTTTTGGAAGGTCTTTCAACTTTGGCCAAATCCTGCTTTGTACGAAATTTTTTCACAGCGCTCTTCCCCAGTGTCCACAAAGAGCTGCTGCTTGAAACTGTCCACATGCACATCTCCCATACTGGTGTGCTCGTTTCACTACCTGGATTTTGGTTTCCTCTTCCTTCTTTGAAATGACAAGCCTTCTTTCCGCATGCTACACACACCTTGTAGCAGTTTCAGTTTGAAACATGTTGCTGCTCTCAAAACGCTGTGTAACCTACGTAGAGTGTGTCACTCTCCAGCACTGAATACACAACTTAGAGCTACTTTCAGCACAGACACGCAGACATCTTTTTGTGAAAGTCCTACTTCAGGTCACTTGGAAATGTAAGGGTGTCATCGAGAACATGAAGTCAGTCGTGCTTTTGCACTCTGCAACCAAGAGAAATGTCCTTTTGAACATACCTGTCTGAATTTCACTGCAAAATGCACTTCTTTTCTGGTTTCTTGAATGTTCTCAATACATTAGAAGAAAGAGCGTGTTTGAGCAAGGGTGATGCAGTGTGCGTTTCACTGGATTACAAGTGATTTGGGAAACATACTCCTTGTTTTTCCACAGTGTCTAAGAAACAACATGAGGCTTGCAAGAGATGGAAACAATGCATCCCACAACGTATTCCAGCAGTGAAAACACACGTTTCTGCAAAGACTTTGAAGGAGCAAGCAAAAGAATAGTGGCTGAGTGTTCTTTCAGAGAGAAACACACGCATTTCTTCCTTCTGGAGTGAGTTTCCGGCCAGGAATTCATATGCATTTTGTACTGTGCAGAATGTAGCTACCTGCTCGGGAGTTGTGTCATTGGAGCACCTTTCCTGCAGGAGCTTATTGCAACATTCATTGTTGGGCTAAGTCCTTTAGGGTTGGTTTTGGAAAGTCTTTCAACCTTGGCCAAATCTCGCTTCCTACGAAATTTTTTCACAGCGGTGTTTCCAAGTGTCCACAAAGAGCTGCTGCTTGAAACTGTCCACACACACATCTCCCATACTGGCATGCTCGTTTCACTACCTGGAATTTGGTTTCCTCTTCTTTCTTTGAAATGACAAGGCCTTCATTCAGCATGCTACACACATCTTGTAGCAGTTTCAATTTTAAGCATGTTGGTGCTCTAAGAACGCTGTCTAACCTGTGTAGAGTGTGTCACTCTCCAGCACTGAATACACAACTTAGAGCTCCTTTCGCCACAGACACGCAAACACATCTTTTTGGGAAAGCCCTAATTGTGGTCAATTGGAAATGTAAGGGTTTCATCGAGGACATGAAGACCATCATGCTTTTACACCCTGAAACCGAAAGAAATGGCTTTTTGTACATGCCCGTCTGAATTTCACTACAAAATGCTCTTCCTTTCTGCTTTCTTGAATGTTCTCAACGCATTAGGAGAAAGAGCATCCTTGGGCATGAGTGATGCGGTGTGTGTTTTTCTGGATTGCAAGTGATTTGGGAAACATCCTCCTTGTTTTTCCACATCGTCTAAGAAAGAACATGAGGCTTGCAAGAGGTTGAAACAATGCATCCCACAACGTATTCCAGCAGTGAAAACACGTTTCTACAAAGACTTTGAAGGAGCAAGCAAAAGAATAGTGGCTGAGTGTTCGTTCAGAGAGAAACACATGCCTTTCATTCTTCTGTGGAGAGTTTTCAGCCTGGAATTCATTTGCATTTTGTACTGTGCAGAATGTAGCTACCTGATCGGGGGTTGTGTCATAGAAGCACCTTTCCTGCAGGAGCTTAATGAAACATTCATTGTTTGGCTAAGGTCTGTAGGGCTGGTTTTGGAAGGTCTTTCAACTTTGGCCAAATCCTGCTTTGTACGAAATTTTTTCACAGCGCTCTTCCCCAGTGTCCACAAAGAGCTGCTGCTTGAAACTGTCCACATGCACATCTCCCGTACTGGTGTGCTCGTTTCACTACCTGGATTTTGGTTTCCTCTTCCTTCTTTGAAATGACAAGCCTTCTTTCCGCATGCTACACACACCTTGTAGCAGTTTCAGTTTGAAACATGTTGCTGCTCTCAAAACGCTGTGTAACCTACTTAGAGTGTGTCACTCTCCAGCACTGAATACACAACTTAGAGCTACTTTCACCACAGACACGCAGACATCTTTTTGTGAAAGTCCTACTTCAGGTCACTTGGAAATGTAAGGGTGTCATCGAGAACATGAAGTCAGTCGTGCTTTTGCACTCTGCAACCAAGAGAAATGTCCTTTTGAACATACCTGTCTGAATTTCACTGCAAAATGCACTTCTTTTCTGGTTTCTTGAATGTTCTCAATACATTAGAAGAAAGAGCGTGTTTGAGCAAGGGTGATGCAGTGTGCGTTTCACTGGATTACAAGTGATTTGGGAAACATACTCCTTGTTTTTCCACAGTGTCTAAGAAACAACATGAGGCTTGCAAGAGATGGAAACAATGCATCCCACAACGTATTCCAGCAGTGAAAACACACGTTTCTGCAAAGACTTTGAAGGAGCAAGCAAAAGAATAGTGGCTGAGTGTTCTTTCAGAGAGAAACACACGCATTTCTTCCTTCTGGAGTGAGTTTCCGGCCAGGAATTCATATGCATTTTGTACTGTGCAGAATGTAGCTACCTGCTCGGGAGTTGTGTCATTGGAGCACCTTTCCTGCAGGAGCTTATTGCAACATTCATTGTTGGGCTAAGTCCTTTAGGGTTGGTTTTGGAAAGTCTTTCAACCTTGGCCAAATCTCGCTTCCTACGAAATTTTTTCACAGCGCTGTTTCCAAGTGTCCACAAAGAGCTGCTGCTTGAAACTGTCCACACACACATCTCCCATACTGGCATGCTCGTTTCACTACCTGGAATTTGGTTTCCTCTTCTTTCTTTGAAATGACAAGGCCTTCATTCAGCATGCTACACACATCTTGTAGCAGTTTCAATTTTAAGCATGTTGGTGCTCTAAGAACGCTGTCTAACCTGTGTAGAGTGTGTCACTCTCCAGCACTGAATACACAACTTAGAGCTCCTTTCGCCACAGACACGCAAACACATCTTTTTGGGAAAGCCCTAATTGTGGTCAATTGGAAATGTAAGGGTTTCATCGAGAACATGAAGACCATCATGCTTTTCCACACTGAAACCGAAAGAAATGGCTTTTTGTACATGCCAGTCTGAATTTCACTACAAAATGCTCTTCCTTTCTGCTTTCTTGAATGTTCTCAAGGCATTAGGAGAAAGAGCATCCTTGGGCAAGAGTGATGCGGTGTGTGTTTTTCTGGATTGCAAGTGATTTGGGAAACATCCTCCTTGTTTTTCCACATCGTCTAAGAAAGAACATGAGGCTTGCAAGAGATTGAAACAATGCATCCCACAACGTATTCCAGCAGTGAAAACACACGGATCTACAAAGACTTTGAAGGAGCAAGCAAAAGAATAGTGGCTGAGTGTTCGTCCAGAGAGAAACACATGCATTCCATTCTTCTCTGGAGAGTTTTCAGCCTGGAATTCATTTGCATTTTGTACTGTGCAGAATGTAGCTACCTGATCGGGGGTTGTGTCATAGAAGCACCTTTCCTGCAGGAGCTTAATGAAACATTCATTGTTTGGCTAAGGTCTGTAGGGCTGGTTTTGGAAGGTCTTTCAACTTTGGCCAAATCCTGCTTTGTACGAAATTTTTTCACAGCGCTCTTCCCCAGTGTCCACAAAGAGCTGCTGCTTGAAACTGTCCACATGCACATCTCCCATACTGGTGTGCTCGTTTCACTACCTGGATTTTGGTTTCCTCTTCCTTCTTTGAAATGACAAGCCTTCTTTCCGCATGCTACACACACCTTGTAGCAGTTTCAGTTTGAAACATGTTGCTGCTCTCAAAACGCTGTGTAACCTACTTAGAGTGTGTCACTCTCCAGCACTGAATACACAACTTAGAGCTACTTTCACCACAGACACGCAAAGCCATCTTTTTATGAAAGTCCTACTTCAGGTCACTTGGAAATGTAAGGGTGTCATCGAGAACATGAAGTCAGTCTTGCTTTTGCACTCTGCAACCAATAGAAATGTCCTTTTGAACATACCTGTCTGAATTTCACTGCAAAATGCACTTCTTTTCTGGTTTCTTGAATGTTCTCAATACATTAGAAGAAAGAGCGTGTTTGAGCAAGAGTGATGCAGTGTGCGTTTCTCTGGATTACAAGTGATTTGGGAAACATACTCCTTGTTTTTCCACAGTGTCTAAGAAACAACATGAGGCTTGCAAGAGATTGAAACAATGCATCCCACAACATTCCAGCAGTGAAAACACACGTTTCTGCAAAGACTTTGAAGGAGCAAGCAAAAGAATAGTGGCTGAGTGTTCTTTCAGAGAGAAACACACGCATTTCTTCCTTCTGGAGTGAGTTTCCGGCCAGGAATTCATATGCATTTTGTACTGTGCAGAATGTAGCTACCTGCTCGGGAGTTGTGTCATTGAAGCACCTTTCCTGCAGGAGCTTATTGCAACATTCATTGTTGGGCTAAGTCCTTTAGGGTTGGTTTTGGAAAGTCTTTCAACCTTGGCCAAATCTCGCTTCCTACGAAATTTTTTCACAGCGCTGTTTCCAAGTGTCCACAAAGAGCTGCTGCTTGAAACTGTCCACATGCACATCTCCCATACTGGTGTGCTCGTTTCACTACCTGGATTTTGGTTTCCTCTTCCTTCTTTGAAATGACAAACCTTCTTTCCGCACGCTACACACACCTTGTAGCAGTTTCAGTTTGAAACATGTTGCTGCTCTCAAAACGCTGTGTAACCTACGTAGAGTGTGTCACTCTCCAGCACTGAATACACAACTTAGAGCTACTTTCGCCACAGACACGCAAACACATCTTTTTGGGAAAGCCCTAATTGTGGTCAATTGGAAATGTAAGGGTTTCATCGAGAACATGAAGACCATCATGCTTTTACACCCTGAAACCGAAAGAAATGGCTTTTTGTACATGCCAGTCTGGATTTCACTACAAAATGCTCTTCCTTTCTGCTTTCTTGAATGTTCTCAACGCATTAGGAGAAAGAGCATCCTTGGGCAAGAGTGATGCGGTGTGTGTTTTTCTGGATTGCAAGTGATTTGGGAAACATCCTCCTTGTTTTTCCACATCGTCTAAGAAAGAACATGAGGCTTGCAAGAGATTGAAACAATGCATCCCACAACGTATTCCAGCAGTGAAAACACACGGATCTACAAAGACTTTGAAGGAGCAAGCAAAAGAATAGTGGCTGAGTGTTCGTCCAGAGAGAAACACATGCATTCCATTCTTCTCTGGAGAGTTTTCAGCCTGGAATTCATTTGCATTTTGTACTGTGCAGAATGTAGCTACCTGATCGGGGGTTGTGTCATAGAAGCACCTTTCCTGCAGGAGCTTAATGAAACATTCATTGTTTGGCTAAGGTCTGTAGGGCTGGTTTTGGAAGGTCTTTCAACTTTGGCCAAATCCTGCTTTGTACGAAATTTTTTCACAGCGCTCTTCCCCAGTGTCCACAAAGAGCTGCTGCTTGAAACTGTCCACATGCACATCTCCCATACTGGTGTGCTCGTTTCACTACCTGGATTTTGGTTTCCTCTTCCTTCTTTGAAATGACAAGCCTTCTTTCCGCATGCTACACACACCTTGTAGCAGTTTCAGTTTGAAACATGTTGCTGCTCTCAAAACGCTGTGTAACCTACTTAGAGTGTGTCACTCTCCAGCACTGAATACACAACTTAGAGCTACTTTCACCACAGACACGCAAAGCCATCTTTTTATGAAAGTCCTACTTCAGGTCACTTGGAAATGTAAGGGTGTCATCGAGAACATGAAGTCAGTCTTGCTTTTGCACTCTGCAACCAATAGAAATGTCCTTTTGAACATACCTGTCTGAATTTCACTGCAAAATGCACTTCTTTTCTGGTTTCTTGAATGTTCTCAATACATTAGAAGAAAGAGCGTGTTTGAGCAAGAGTGATGCAGTGTGCGTTTCTCTGGATTACAAGTGATTTGGGAAACATACTCCTTGTTTTTCCACAGTGTCTAAGAAACAACATGAGGCTTGCAAGAGATTGAAACAATGCATCCCACAACATTCCAGCAGTGAAAACACACGTTTCTGCAAAGACTTTGAAGGAGCAAGCAAAAGAATAGTGGCTGAGTGTTCTTTCAGAGAGAAACACACGCATTTCTTCCTTCTGGAGTGAGTTTCCGGCCAGGAATTCATATGCATTTTGTACTGTGCAGAATGTAGCTACCTGCTCGGGAGTTGTGTCATTGAAGCACCTTTCCTGCAGGAGCTTATTGCAACATTCATTGTTGGGCTAAGTCCTTTAGGGTTGGTTTTGGAAAGTCTTTCAACCTTGGCCAAATCTCGCTTCCTACGAAATTTTTTCACAGCGCTGTTTCCAAGTGTCCACAAAGAGCTGCTGCTTGAAACTGTCCACATGCACATCTCCCATACTGGTGTGCTCGTTTCACTACCTGGATTTTGGTTTCCTCTTCCTTCTTTGAAATGACAAACCTTCTTTCCGCACGCTACACACACCTTGTAGCAGTTTCAGTTTGAAACATGTTGCTGCTCTCAAAACGCTGTGTAACCTACGTAGAGTGTGTCACTCTCCAGCACTGAATACACAACTTAGAGCTACTTTCGCCACAGACACGCAAACACATCTTTTTGGGAAAGCCCTAATTGTGGTCAATTGGAAATGTAAGGGTTTCATCGAGAACATGAAGACCATCATGCTTTTACACCCTGAAACCGAAAGAAATGGCTTTTTGTACATGCCAGTCTGGATTTCACTACAAAATGCTCTTCCTTTCTGCTTTCTTGAATGTTCTCAACGCATTAGGAGAAAGAGCATCCTTGGGCAAGAGTGATGCGGTGTGTGTTTTTCTGGATTGCAAGTGATTTGGGAAACATCCTCCTTGTTTTTCCACATCGTCTAAGAAAGAACATGAGGCTTGCAAGAGATTGAAACAATGCATCCCACAACGTATTCCAGCAGTGAAAACACGTTTCTACAAAGACTTTGAAGGAGCAAGCAAAAGAATAGTGGCTGAGTGTTCGTCCAGAGAGAAACACATGCCTTTCATTCTTCTGTGGAGAGTTTTCAGCCTGGAATTCATTTGCATTTTGTACTGTGCAGAATGTAGCTACCTGATCGGGGGTTGTGTCATAGAAGCACCTTTCCTGCAGGAGCTGAATGAAACATTCATTGTTTGGCTAAGGTCTGTAGGGCTGGTTTTGGAAGGTCTTTCAACTTTGGCCAAATCCTGCTTTGTACGAAATTTTTTCACAGCGCTCTTCCCCAGTGTCCACAAAGAGCTGCTGCTTGAAACTGTCCACATGCACATCTCCCATACTGGTGTGCTCGTTTCACTACCTGGATTTTGGTTTCCTCTTCCTTCTTTGAAATGACAAGCCTTCTTTCCGCATGCTACACACACCTTGTAGCAGTTTCAGTTTGAAACATGTTGCTGCTCTCAAAACGCTGTGTAACCTACGTAGAGTGTGTCACTCTCCAGCACTGAATACACAACTTAGAGCTACTTTCACCACAGACACGCAGACATCTTTTTGTGAAAGTCCTACTTCAGGTCACTTGGAAATGTAAGGGTGTCATCGAGAACATGAAGTCAGTCGTGCTTTTGCACTCTGCAACCAAGAGAAATGTCCTTTTGAACATACCTGTCTGAATTTCACTGCAAAATGCACTTCTTTTCTGCTTTCTTGAATGTTCTCAACGCATTAGGAGAAAGAGCATGTTTGGGCAAGAGTGATGCAGTGTGTGTTTTTCTGGATTGCAATTGATTTGGGAAACATCCTCCTTGTTTTTCCACATCGTCTAAGAAAGAACATGAGGCTTGCAAGAGATTGAAACAATGCATCCCACAACGTATTCCAGCAGTGAAAACACACGTTTCTACAAAGACTTTGAAGGAGCAAGCAAAAGAATAGTGGCTGAGTGTTCTTTCAGAGAGAAACACACGCATTTCTTCCTCCTGGAGTGAGTTTACAGCCAGGAATTCATATGCATTTTGTACTGTGCAGAATGTAGCTACCTGCTCGGGAGTTGTGTCATTGAAGCACCTTGCCTGCAGGAGCTTATTGCAACATTCAGTGTTGGGCTAAGTCCTTTAGGGTTGGTTTTGGAAAGTCTTTCAACCTTGGCCAAATCTCGCTTCCTACGAAATTTTTTCACAGCGCTGTTTCCAAGTGTCCACAAAGAGCTGCTGCTTGAAACTGTCCACATACACATCTCCCATACCGGCATGCTCGTTTCACTACCTGGAATTTGGTTTCCTCTTCTTTCTTTGAAATGACAAGGCCTTCATTCAGCATGCTACACACATCTTGTAGCAGTTTCAATTTTAAGCATGTTGGTGCTCTAAGAACGCTGTCTAACCTGTGTAGAGTGTGTCACTCTCCAGCACTGAATACACAACTTAGAGCTCCTTTCTCCACAGACACGCAAACACATCTTTTTGGGAAAGCCCTAATTGTGGTCAATTGGAAATGTAAGGGTTTCATCGAGAACATGAAGACCATCATGCTTTTCCACACTGAAACCGAAAGAAATGGCTTTTTGTACATGCCAGTCTGAATTTCACTACAAAATGCTCTTCCTTTCTGCTTTCTTGAATGTTCTCAAGGCATTAGGAGAAAGAGCATCCTTGGGCAAGAGTGATGCGGTGTGTGTTTTTCTGGATTGCAAGTGATTTGGGAAACATCCTCCTTGTTTTTCCACATCGTCTAAGAAAGAACATGAGGCTTGCAAGAGATTGAAACAATGCATCCCACAACGTATTCCAGCAGTGAAAACACACGGATCTACAAAGACTTTGAAGGAGCAAGCAAAAGAATAGTGGCTGAGTGTTCGTCCAGAGAGAAACACATGCATTCCATTCTTCTCTGGAGAGTTTTCAGCCTGGAATTCATTTGCATTTTGTACTGTGCAGAATGTAGCTACCTGATCGGGGGTTGTGTCATAGAAGCACCTTTTCTGCAGGAGCTTAATGAAACATTCATTGTTTGGCTAAGGTCTGTAGGGCTGGTTTTGGAAGGTCTTTCAACTTTGGCCAAATCCTGCTTTGTACGAAATTTTTTCACAGCGCTCTTCCCCAGTGTCCACAAAGAGCTGCTGCTTGAAACTGTCCACATGCACATCTCCCATACTGGTGTGCTCGTTTCACTACCTGGATTTTGGTTTCCTCTTCCTTCTTTGAAATGACAAGCCTTCTTTCCGCATGCTACACACACCTTGTAGCAGTTTCAGTTTGAAACATGTTGCTGCTCTCAAAACGCTGTGTAACCTACTTAGAGTGTGTCACTCTCCAGCACTGAATACACAACTTAGAGCTACTTTCACCACAGACACGCAAAGCCATCTTTTTATGAAAGTCCTACTTCAGGTCACTTGGAAATGTAAGGGTGTCATCGAGAACATGAAGTCAGTCTTGCTTTTGCACTCTGCAACCAATAGAAATGTCCTTTTGAACATACCTGTCTGAATTTCACTGCAAAATGCACTTCTTTTCTGGTTTCTTGAATGTTCTCAATACATTAGAAGAAAGAGCGTGTTTGAGCAAGAGTGATGCAGTGTGCGTTTCTCTGGATTACAAGTGATTTGGGAAACATACTCCTTGTTTTTCCACAGTGTCTAAGAAACAACATGAGGCTTGCAAGAGATTGAAACAATGCATCCCACAACATTCCAGCAGTGAAAACACACGTTTCTGCAAAGACTTTGAAGGAGCAAGCAAAAGAATAGTGGCTGAGTGTTCTTTCAGAGAGAAACACACGCATTTCTTCCTTCTGGAGTGAGTTTCCGGCCAGGAATTCATATGCATTTTGTACTGTGCAGAATGTAGCTACCTGCTCGGGAGTTGTGTCATTGAAGCACCTTTCCTGCAGGAGCTTATTGCAACATTCATTGTTGGGCTAAGTCCTTTAGGGTTGGTTTTGGAAAGTCTTTCAACCTTGGCCAAATCTCGCTTCCTACGAAATTTTTTCACAGCGCTGTTTCCAAGTGTCCACAAAGAGCTGCTGCTTGAAACTGTCCACATGCACATCTCCCATACTGGTGTGCTCGTTTCACTACCTGGATTTTGGTTTCCTCTTCCTTCTTTGAAATGACAAACCTTCTTTCCGCACGCTACACACACCTTGTAGCAGTTTCAGTTTGAAACATGTTGCTGCTCTCAAAACGCTGTGTAACCTACGTAGAGTGTGTCACTCTCCAGCACTGAATACACAACTTAGAGCTACTTTCGCCACAGACACGCAAACACATCTTTTTGGGAAAGCCCTAATTGTGGTCAATTGGAAATGTAAGGGTTTCATCGAGAACATGAAGACCATCATGCTTTTACACCCTGAAACCGAAAGAAATGGCTTTTTGTACATGCCAGTCTGGATTTCACTACAAAATGCTCTTCCTTTCTGCTTTCTTGAATGTTCTCAACGCATTAGGAGAAAGAGCATCCTTGGGCAAGAGTGATGCGGTGTGTGTTTTTCTGGATTGCAAGTGATTTGGGAAACATCCTCCTTGTTTTTCCACATCGTCTAAGAAAGAACATGAGGCTTGCAAGAGATTGAAACAATGCATCCCACAACGTATTCCAGCAGTGAAAACACACGGATCTACAAAGACTTTGAAGGAGCAAGCAAAAGAATAGTGGCTGAGTGTTCGTCCAGAGAGAAACACATGCATTCCATTCTTCTCTGGAGAGTTTTCAGCCTGGAATTCATTTGCATTTTGTACTGTGCAGAATGTAGCTACCTGATCGGGGGTTGTGTCATAGAAGCACCTTTCCTGCAGGAGCTTAATGAAACATTCATTGTTTGGCTAAGGTCTGTAGGGCTGGTTTTGGAAGGTCTTTCAACTTTGGCCAAATCCTGCTTTGTACGAAATTTTTTCACAGCGCTCTTCCCCAGTGTCCACAAAGAGCTGCTGCTTGAAACTGTCCACATGCACATCTCCCATACTGGTGTGCTCGTTTCACTACCTGGATTTTGGTTTCCTCTTCCTTCTTTGAAATGACAAGCCTTCTTTCCGCATGCTACACACACCTTGTAGTAGTTTCAGTTTGAAACATGTTGCTGCTCTCAAAACGCTGTGTAACCTACTTAGAGTGTGTCACTCTCCAGCACTGAATACACAACTTAGAGCTACTTTCACCACAGACACGCAAAGCCATCTTTTTATGAAAGTCCTACTTCAGGTCACTTGGAAATGTAAGGGTGTCATCGAGAACATGAAGTCAGTCTTGCTTTTGCACTCTGCAACCAATAGAAATGTCCTTTTGAACATACCTGTCTGAATTTCACTGCAAAATGCACTTCTTTTCTGGTTTCTTGAATGTTCTCAATACATTAGAAGAAAGAGCGTGTTTGAGCAAGAGTGATGCAGTGTGCGTTTCTCTGGATTACAAGTGATTTGGGAAACATACTCCTTGTTTTTCCACAGTGTCTAAGAAACAACATGAGGCTTGCAAGAGATTGAAACAATGCATCCCACAACATTCCAGCAGTGAAAACACACGTTTCTGCAAAGACTTTGAAGGAGCAAGCAAAAGAATAGTGGCTGAGTGTTCTTTCAGAGAGAAACACACGCATTTCTTCCTTCTGGAGTGAGTTTCCGGCCAGGAATTCATATGCATTTTGTACTGTGCAGAATGTAGCTACCTGCTCGGGAGTTGTGTCATTGAAGCACCTTTCCTGCAGGAGCTTATTGCAACATTCATTGTTGGGCTAAGTCCTTTAGGGTTGGTTTTGGAAAGTCTTTCAACCTTGGCCAAATCTCGCTTCCTACGAAATTTTTTCATAGCGCTGTTTCCAAGTGTCCACAAAGAGCTGCTGCTTGAAACTGTCCACATGCACATCTCCCATACTGGTGTGCTCGTTTCACTACCTGGATTTTGGTTTCCTCTTCCTTCTTTGAAATGACAAACCTTCTTTCCGCACGCTACACACACCTTGTAGCAGTTTCAGTTTGAAACATGTTGCTGCTCTCAAAACGCTGTGTAACCTACGTAGAGTGTGTCACTCTCCAGCACTGAATACACAACTTAGAGCTACTTTCGCCACAGACACGCAAACACATCTTTTTGGGAAAGCCCTAATTGTGGTCAATTGGAAATGTAAGGGTTTCATCGAGAACATGAAGACCATCATGCTTTTACACCCTGAAACCGAAAGAAATGGCTTTTTGTACATGCCAGTCTGGATTTCACTACAAAATGCTCTTCCTTTCTGCTTTCTTGAATGTTCTCAACGCATTAGGAGAAAGAGCATCCTTGGGCAAGAGTGATGCGGTGTGTGTTTTTCTGGATTGCAAGTGATTTGGGAAACATCCTCCTTGTTTTTCCACATCGTCTAAGAAAGAACATGAGGCTTGCAAGAGATTGAAACAATGCATCCCACAACGTATTCCAGCAGTGAAAACACGTTTCTACAAAGACTTTGAAGGAGCAAGCAAAAGAATAGTGGCTGAGTGTTCGTTCAGAGAGAAACACATGCCTTTCATTCTTCTGTGGAGAGTTTTCAGCCTGGAATTCATTTGCATTTTGTACTGTGCAGAATGTAGCTACCTGATCGGGGGTTGTGTCATAGAAGCACCTTTCCTGCAGGAGCTGAATGAAACATTCATTGTTTGGCTAAGGTCTGTAGGGCTGGTTTTGGAAGGTCTTTCAACTTTGGCCAAATCCTGCTTTGTACGAAATTTTTTCACAGCGCTCTTCCCCAGTGTCCACAAAGAGCTGCTGCTTGAAACTGTCCACATGCACATCTCCCATACTGGTGTGCTCGTTTCACTACCTGGATTTTGGTTTCCTCTTCCTTCTTTGAAATGACAAGCCTTCTTTCCGCATGCTACACACACCTTGTAGCAGTTTCAGTTTGAAACATGTTGCTGCTCTCAAAACGCTGTGTAACCTACGTAGAGTGTGTCACTCTCCAGCACTGAATACACAACTTAGAGCTACTTTCACCACAGACACGCAGACATCTTTTTGTGAAAGTCCTACTTCAGGTCACTTGGAAATGTAAGGGTGTCATCGAGAACATGAAGTCAGTCGTGCTTTTGCACTCTGCAACCAAGAGAAATGTCCTTTTGAACATACCTGTCTGAATTTCACTGCAAAATGCACTTCTTTTCTGCTTTCTTGAATGTTCTCAACGCATTAGGAGAAAGAGCATGTTTGGGCAAGAGTGATGCAGTGTGTGTTTTTCTGGATTGCAAGTGATTTGGGAAACATCCTCCTTGTTTTTCCACATCGTCTAAGAAAGAACATGAGGCTTGCAAGAGATTGAAACAATGCATCCCACAACGTATTCCAGCAGTGAAAACACACGTTTCTACAAAGACTTTGAAGGAGCAAGCAAAAGAATAGTGGCTGAGTGTTCTTTCAGAGAGAAACACACGCATTTCTTCCTCCTGGAGTGAGTTTACAGCCAGGAATTCATATGCATTTTGTACTGTGCAGAATGTAGCTACCTGCTCGGGAGTTGTGTCATTGAAGCACCTTGCCTGCAGGAGCTTATTGCAACATTCAGTGTTGGGCTAAGTCCTTTAGGGTTGGTTTTGGAAAGTCTTTCAACCTTGGCCAAATCTTGCTTCCTACGAAATTTTTTCACAGCGCTGTTTCCAAGTGTCCACAAAGAGCTGCTGCTTGAAACTGTCCACATACACATCTCCCATACCGGCATGCTCGTTTCACTACCTGGAATTTGGTTTCCTCTTCTTTCTTTGAAATGACAAGGCCTTCATTCAGCATGCTACACACATCTTGTAGCAGTTTCAATTTTAAGCATGTTGGTGCTCTAAGAACGCTGTCTAACCTGTGTAGAGTGTGTCACTCTCCAGCACTGAATACACAACTTAGACCTCCTTTCTCCACAGACACGCAAACACATCTTTTTGGGAAAGTCCTAATTGTGGTCACTTGGAAATGTAAGGGTTTCATCGAGAACATGAAGACCATCATGCTTTTACACCCTGAAACCGAAAGAAATGGCTTTTTGTACATGCCAGTCTGAAATTCACTACAAAATGCTCTTCCTTTCTGCTTTCTTGAATGTTCTCAACGCATTAGGAGAAAGAGCATGTTTGGGCAAGAGTGATGCAGTGTGTGTTTTTCTGGATTGCAAATGATTTGGGAAACATACACCTTGTTTTTCCACATCGACTAAGAAAGAACATGAGGCTTGCAAGAGATTGAAACAATGCATCCCACAACGTATTCCAGCAGTGAAAACACACGTTTCTACAAAGACTTTGAAGGAGAAAGCAAAAGCCTTGTGGCTGAGTGTTCTTTCAGAGAGAAACACATGCATTTCATTCTTCTGTGGAGAGTTTTCAGCCTGGAATTCATTTGCATTTTGTAATGTGCAGAATGTAGCTACCTGATCGGGGGTTGTGTCATAGAAGCACCTTTCCTGCAGGAGCTTATTGCAACATTCATTGATTGGCTAAGTTCTTTAGGGCTGGTTGGAAGGTCTTTCAACTTTGGCCAAATCCCGCTTCCTACGAAATTTTTTCACAGCGCTGTTTCCAAGTGTCCACAAAGAGCTGCTGCTTGAAACTGTCCACTTACACATCTCCCATACTGCCATGCTCGTTTCACTACCTGGAATTTGGTTTCCTCTTCTTTCTTTGAAATGACAAGGCCTTCATTCAGCATGCTACACACATCTTGTAGCAGTTTCAATTTTAAGCATGTTGGTGCTCTAAGAACGCTGTCTAACCTGTGTAGAGTGTGTCACTCTCCAGCACTGAATACACAACTTAGAGTTTCTTTCACCAGAGACACGCAAACGCATGTTTTTGTGAAAGTCCTACTTCAGGTCACTTGGAAATGTAAGGGTTTCATTGAGAACATGAAGTCAATCATGCTTTTGCACTCTGCAACCGAAATAAATGGCTTTTGGTACATACCTGTGTGAAATTCACTGCAAAAGGCCCTTCTTTTCTGCTTTCTTGAATATTCTCAATGTATTAGGTGAAAGAGCGTATTTGAGCAAGAGTGATGCAGGGTGCGTTTTCCTGGATTTCAAGTGATTTGGGAAACATAATCCGCGTTTTTCCACATTGTGTAAGAAAGAACTTGAGGCTTGCAAGAGATTGAAACAATGCATCCCACAACGTATTCCAGCAGTGAAAACACACGTTTCTACAAAGACTTTGAAGGAGCAAGCAAAAGAATAGTGGTTGAGTGTTGTTTCAGAGAGAAACACACGCATTTCTTCCTTCTGGAGTGAGTTTTCAGCCTGGAATTCATATGCATTTTGTACTGTTCAGAATGTAGCTACCTGCTCGGGGGTTGTGTCATAGAAGCACCTTTCCTACAGGAGCTTATTGCAACAATCATTGTTTGGCTAAGTTCTTTAGGGTTGGTGTTGGAAGGTCTTTCAACTTTGGCCAAATCCCGCTTCGAACGAAATGTTTTTACATTGTTTTTTCCAAGTGTCCGGAAGGAGCTGCTGCTTGAAACTGTCCACATGCACATCTCCCATACTGGTGTGCCCGTTTCAGTACCTGGATTTTGGTTTCCTCTTCTTTCTTTGAAATGACAAGCCTTCTTTCTGCCTGCTACACACATCTTGTAGCAGTTTCTATTTTAAGCATGTTGGTGCTCTAAGAACTTTTTTTAACCTATATAGAGTGTGTCACTCTCCAGCACTGAATACACAGCTTAGAGCTCCTTTCGCCACAGACACGCATACACATCTTTTTGGGAAAGTCCTAATTGTGGTCACTTGGAAATGTAAGGGTTTCACCGAGAACATGAAGACCATCATTCTTTTACACCCTGAAACCGAAAGAAATGGCTTTTTGTACATGCCAGTCTGAATTTCACTACAAAATGCTCTTCCTTTCTGCTTTCTTGAATGTTCTCAACGCATTAGGAGAAAGAGCATGTTTGGGCAAGAGTGATGCAGTGTGCGTTTCTCTGGATTACAAGTGATTTGGGAAACATACTCCTTGTTTTTCCACAGTGTCTAAGAAACAACATGAGGCTGGCAAGAGATTGAAACAATGCATCCCACAAAGTATTCCTGCAGTGAAAACACACGTTTCTACAAAGACTTTGAAGGAGCAAGCAAAAGAATAGTGGCTGAGTGTTCTTTCAGAGAGAAACACACGCATTTCTTCCTTCTGGAGTGAGTTTCCAGCCAAGAATTCATATGCATTTTGTACTGTGCAGAATGTAGCTACCTGCTCGGTAGTTGTGTCATTGAAGCACCTTGCCTGCAGGAGCTTATTGCAACATTCAGTGTTGGGCTAAGTCCTTTAGCGTTGGTTGTGGAAAGTCTTTCAACCTTAGCCAAATCTCGCTTCCTACGAAATTTTTTACAGCGCTGTTTCCAAGTGTCCACAAAGGGTTAGGATTGGAGCTAGGGTTAGGGTTATGTTGAGGGCAAGGGCTAGGTAGACAATTAGGGTTTATGAATGGACCTAAGGTTATGGTTATTTTTAGGGCTAGGGTTAGAGAGAAGGTTAGGGTTAGGATTGGACCGAGGGTCAGGGTTATGTTGAGGGCTAGGTTTAGAGAGACGAATAGGGTTAGGATTGCACCTAGGGTTAGGGTTGTGTTGGGGGCTAAGGTTAGGTAGACGACTAGGGTTAGGATTGGAGCTAGGGTTAGGGTTATGTTGAGGGCTAGGGTTAGAGAGACTATTAGGGTTAGGATTGAAGCTAGGGTTAGGGTTATGTTGAGGGCTATGGTTAGAGAGACGATTACGGTTAGGATTGCACCTAGGGTTGAGTTTATGTTGAGGGTTAGGGTTAGAGAGACGATTAGGGTTAGGATTGGAGCTAGGGCTAGGGTTATTTTGAGGGCTAGGGTTCGGTTGACGATTAGGGATAGGATTGGAGCTAGGTTTAGGGTTATGTTGAGGGCTAGGGTTAGATAGACGATTAAGGTTAGAATTGGACATAGGGTTAGGGTTATGTATAGGGCTAGGGTTAGATACACGATTAGGGTTAGGATTGGACCTAGCGTTAGGGTTATGTTGTGGGCTACGGTTAGAGAGACGGTTTGGGTTAGAATTGGACCTAGGGTTAGGGTTATGTTGAGGGCTAGGGTTAGAGAGACGGTTCGGGTTAGGATTTGACCTAGGGTTAGGGTTATGTTTAGGGCTAGGTTTAGATAGACGATTAGGGTTAGGATTGGACCTAGGGTTATGGTTACATTGAGGGCTAGGGTTAGAGAGATGGTTCGGGTTAGGATTGGAACAAAGGTTAGGGTTATGTTGAGGGGTAGGGTTAGAGAGACGATTACGGTTAGGATTTAAGCTAGGGTTAGGGTTATGTTGAGGGTTAGGGTTAGATACACGATTAGGGTTAGGATTGGACCTAGGGTTAGGGTTGTGTTGAGGGCTAGGATTAGAGAGACGGTTAGGGTTAGGATTTGAGCTATGGTTAGGGTTATGTTGAGGGCTAGCGTTAGGTAAACGATTAGGGTTAGAATTGTACCTAGGGTTAGTGTTGTGTTGAGGGCCAAGGTTAGAGAGATGATTAGGTTAGGATTGGAGCTAGGGTTAGGGTTACGTTGAGGTCTAGGGTTAGGTAGACGATTAGGTTTAGGATTTGAGCTAGGGTTAGGCTTATGTTGAGTGCTAGGGTTAGAGAGATGGTTCGGGTTAGGACTGGACCTAGGGTAGGGTTATGTTAGGGCTAGGGTTAGAGAGACGGTTCGGGTTAGGATTGGACATAGGGTTAGTGTTATGTTGATGGCTAAGGTTAGAGAGACGTTTCGGGTTAGGATTGGACCTAGGGTTAGGGTTATGTTGAGGGCTAGGATTAGAGTGACCCTTAGGGTTAGGATTTGAGCTAGGGTTAGCGTTATGTTGTGGGCTAGGGTTAGTTGAACGATTAGGGTTAGGATTGGAGCTAGGGTTAGGGTTATGTTGAGGGCTACGGTTAGATAAACGATTAGGGTTAGGATTGGAGCTAGGGTTAGGGTTATGTTGAGGGCTACGGTTAGATAGACGATTAGGGTTAGGATTGGAGCTAGGGTTACGGTTATGTTGAGGGCTAGGGTTAGAGAGACGGTTCGGGTTTGAATTGGACCTGGGGTTAGGGTTATGTTGAGGGCCAGGGTGAGGTACACGGTTCGGGATAGGTTTGGACCTAGGGTTACTGTTATGTTTAGGGCTAGGGTTAGATAGACGATTAGATTTAGGATTGGAGCTAGGGTTAGGGTTATGTTGAGGGCTAAGGTTAGAGATACGTTTCGGGTTAGGATTGGACCTAGGGTTAGGGTTATGTTGAGGGCTACGGTTAGAGAGTCGATTAGGGTTAGGATTGGACCTATGGTTAGGGTTATTTTGAGGGCTAGGTTTAGAGAGACGGATCCGGTTTGGATTGAACCTAGGATTAAGTTTATATTGAGGGCTAGGGTTAGATAGACGATTAGTGTTAGTATTGGACCTAAGGTTAGGGTTATGTTGAGGGCTAGGGTTAGGTATACGATTAGGGTTAGGATAGGAGCTAGGATTAGTGTTATGTTGAGCGCTAGGGTTAGGTAGACGATTAGGGTTAGGATTGGACCTAGGGTTAGGGTCATGTTGAGGGCTAAGATTAGATAGACGATTTGGGTTAGGATTGGACCTAGAGTTAGGGTTATGTTGAGGGCTAGGTTTAGAGAGACTATTAGCTTTAGGATTGTAACTAGGGTTAGGGTTATGTTGAGGGCTAGGGTTAGAGAGACGGTTTGGGTTAGGATTTGACGTAGGGTTAGGGTTATGTTTAGGGCTAGGGTTAGATAGAGGATTAGGGTTAGGATTGGACCTAGGGTTATGGTTAGGTTGAGGGCTAGGGATAGAGACACGGTTCGGGGTAGGATTGGACCTAGGGTTAGGGTTATGTTGAGGGCTAGGGTTAGAGAGACGATTACTGTTAGGATTTAAGCTAGGGTTAGGATTATGTTGAGGGCTAGGGTTAGGTAGACGATTAGGGTTAGGAGTGGACCTAGGGTTAGGGTTATGTTGAGTGCTAGGGTTAGAGAGACGGTTCGGGTTAGGATTGGACCCAGTGTTAGGGTCATGTTCAGAGCTAGGTTTAGAGAGACGGTTCGGGTTAGAATTGGTCCGAGGGTTAGGGTTATATTGAGAGCTAGGGTTAGAGAGACGGTTCGGGTTAGGATTAGACCTAGGGTTAGGTTATGTTGAGGGCTAGGGTTAGATAGACGATTAGAGTTAGGATTGGACCTAGGATTAGGGTTATGTTGAGGTCTAGTGTTAGGTGGACGATTAGGGTTAGTATTGGAACTAGGGTTAGGGTTATGTTGAGGGCTAGTGTTAGGTAGACGATTAGGGTTAGTATTGGAACTAGGGTTAGGGTTATGTTGAGCGCTACGGTTAGAGAGTCGATTAGGCTTAGGTACGGACGTAGAGTTAGGGTTATGTTGAGGGTTAGGGTTAGAGATACGGGTCGGGTTAGGATTGTACCAAGGGTTAGTGTTATGTTTAGGGCTAGTTTTAGATAGACTATTAGGTTTAGGATTGGACCTAGGGTTAGGGTTAGGTTGAGTGCTAGTGTTAGGGAGATGATTCGGGTTAGGATTGGACCTATGGTTAGGGTTATGTTGAGGGCAAGGGTTAGAGAGACGATTAGGTTTAGGGTTTGAGCTAGGGTTAGGGTTATGTTGAGGGGTAGGGTTAGGTAGACGATTAGGGATAGGATTGGACCTAGGGTTACGGTTATGTTGAGGGCTAGGGTTAGAGAGACGATTAGGGTTATTATTGGACCTACGGTTAGGGTTATGTTTAGGGTTAGTGTTAGAGAGACGATTCGGGTTAGGATTGGACCTAGGGTTAGGGTTATGTTGAGGGCTATGGTTAGAGAGACGATTCGGGTTAGGATTGGACCTAGGGTTAGGGTTAGGTTGAGGGCTAGGTTTAGAGAGACGGTTCGGTTTAGGACTGGACCTAGGGTTAGGGTTATGTTGAGGGCTAGGGTTAGAGAGGCGATTAGGGTTAGGATTGGACCTAGGGTTAGGGTTATGTTGAGGGCTAGGGTTAGAGAGACGGTTCGGGTTAGGATTGGACCTAGGGTTAGGGTTATGTTGAGGGCTAGGGTTAGAGAGACCGTTCGGGTTAGGATTGGACCTAGGGTTAGGATTAGGTTGAGGGCTAGGTTTAGAGAGACGGTTCGGTTTAGGACTGGACCTAGGGTTAGGGTTATGTTGAGGGCTAGGGTTAGAGAGACGATTAGGGTTAGGATTGGACCTAGGGTTAGGGTTATATTGAGGGCTAGGGTTACGTAGACGATTAGGGTTAGGATTGGACCTAGGGTTAGGTTTGTGTTGAGGGCTAGGATTAGGGAGACTATTATGGTTAGGATTGGAGCTAGGGTTATGGTTATGTTGAGGGCTAGGGTTAGAGAGCGATTAGGGTTAGGATTGGACCTAAGGTTAGGGTTATGTTTAGGGCTAGGGTTAAGTAGACGATTAGGGTTAGGATTTGACCTAGGGTTAGGGTTGTGTGAGGGCTAGGGTTAGAGATACGATTCGGGTTAGGACTGCACCTAGGGTTAGGGTTATGTTGAGGGCTAGTGTTAGATGCACGATTAGGGATAGGACTGGACCTAGGATTAGGGTTATATTGAGTGCTAGGTTAGAGAGACGATTCGGGTTAGGATTGGACGTAGGGTTAGGGTTATGTTGAGGGGTAGGGTTAGATAGACGCATAAGGTCTGGATTGGACCTAGGGTTAGGGGTATGTTTAGGGCTAGTGTTAGATACACGATTAGGGATAGGACTGGACCTAGGGATAGGGTTATGTTGAGGGCTAGGGTTAGAGAGACGTTTCGGGTTAGGATTGGACCTAGGGTTATGGTTATGTTGAGGGCTAGGGTAAGAGAGACGATTAGGGTTAGGATTTGACATAGGGTTAGAGTTAGGTTGAGGGCTAGGGTTAGAGAGACTGTTCGGGTTAGGATTGGACCTAGGGTTTGGGTTATGTTGAGGGCTAGGGTTAGAGAGACGGTTAGGGATAGGATTTGAGCTAGGGTTAGGGTTATTTTGAGGGCTAGGATTAGGTAGACGATTAGGGTTAGGATTGTACCGACGGTTATGGTTGTGTTGAGGGCAAGGTTTAGAGAGACGATTAGGTTAGGATTGGAGCTAGGGTTAGGGTTACGTTGAGGTCTAGGGTTAGGTAGCTGATTAGGGTTAGGATTTGAGCTAGGGTTCGGGTTATGTTGAGGGCTAGGGTTAGGTAGACCATTAGGGTTAATATTGGACCTATGGTTAGGATTATGTTGAGGGCTACGCTGAGAGAGAGACGATTTGGATTTGGATTGGACCTAGGGTTAGGGTTATGGTGAGTGCTAGGGTTAGAGAGACAGTTTGGGTAAGGATTAGACCTAGGGTTATGGTTATGTTGAGCGCTAGGGTTAGATAGACGTATAGGGTTAGGATTGCACCTAGGGTTAGGTTTATGTTGAGGGCTAGGGTTAGATAGACGATTAGAGTTAAGATTGGACCTAGGGTTAGGGTTATGTTGAGGGCTAGGTTTAGAGAGACGATTAGGGTAGGATTGGACCTACGGTTAGGGTTATGTTGAGGGGTAGGGTTAGGTAGATATTAGGGATAGGATTGGACCTAGTGTTAGGGTTATGTTGAGGGCTAGGGTTAGAGACGATTAGGGTTATTAATGGACCTTGGGTTTGGGTTATGTTTAGGGCTAGTGTTTGATACACGATTACGGTTAGGACTGGACCTAGGGTTAGGGTTATGTTGAGGGCTAGGGTTAGGTAGACGATTAGGGTCAGGATTTGACGTAGGGTTAAGTTTATGTTGAGGGCTAGGGTTAGAGAGACGGTTCAGGTTAGGATTGGAGCTAGGATTAGGGTTATGTTGAGGGCTAGGGTTAGAGAGACGGTTCGGGTTAGGATTGTACCTAGGGTTAGGGTTTTTTGAGGTTTAGGGTTAGAGAGACGATTCGGGTTAGTATTGGTCCAAGGGTTAGGGTTATGTTGAGTGCTAGGGTTAGAGAGATGGTTCGGGTTAGGACTGGACCTAGGGTTAGAGTTATGTTGAGGGCTACGGTTAGAGAGACGGTTCGGGTTAGGATTGGACGGAGGGTTAGGGTTATGTTGAGAGCTAGGAATAGAGAGACGGTTCGGGTTAGGATTGGACCTAGGGTTAGTGTTATGTTGAGTGCTAGGGTTAGAGAGACAGTCCGGGTTAGGATTGGACCCAGTGTTAGGGTCATGTTGAGGGCTAGGTTTAGAGAGATGGTTCGGGTTAGAATTGGACCGAGGGTTAGGGTTATGTTGAGAGCTAAGGTTAGAGAGACGGTTCCTATTAGCATTAGACCTAGGGTTATGGTTATGTTGAGGGCTAGGGTTAGATAGACGATTAGAGTTAGGATTGGACCTAGGGTTAGGGTTATGTTGAGGGCTTGTGTTACGTAGACGATTAGGGTTAGTATTGGAACTAAGGTTAGGGTTATGTTGAGGGCTACGGTTAAAGAGTCGATTAGGCTTAGGTTTGGACCTAGGGTTAGGGTTATGTTGAGGGTTAGGGTTAGAGAGACGGGTCGGGTTAGGATTGGACCTAGGGTTAGTGTTATGTCTAGGGCTAGTTTTAGATAGGTTATTATGTTTAGGATTGGACCTAGGGTTAGGGTTAGGTTGAGTGCTAGTGTTAGGGAGATGGTTCGGGTTAGGATTGGACCTATGGTTAGGGTTATGTAGAGGGCAAGGGTTAGAGAGACGATTAGGTTTAGGGTTTGAGCTAGGGTTAGGGTTATGTTGAGGGCTAGGTTGAGGTAGACTATGAGGGTTAGGATTCGAGCTAGGCTTAGGGTTATGTTGAGGGATAAGGTTAGATAGACGATTAGGGTTAGGATGGGACCTAAGGTTAGGGTTATGTTGAGGGCTAGGGTTAAGTAGATGATTAGGGTTAGGATTGACCTAGGGTTAGGGCTGTGTGAGCGCTAGGGTTAGAGATACTATTAGGATTAGGACTGGACCTAGGGTTAGGGTTATGTTGAGGGCTAGTGTTAGGTAGACGATTAGGGTTAGAATTGTAGCTAGGGTTAGGGTTATTTTGAGGGCTACGGTTAGAGAGTCGATTAGGCTTAGGTTTGGACCTAGGATTAGGGTTATGTTGAAGGTTATGTTTAGAGAGACGATTAGGGTTAGAATTGGACATAAGGTTAGGGTTTTGTTGAGGGCTAGGATTAGAGAGACAGTTCGGGTTAGGATGGGACCTAGGGTTAGCTTTATATTGAGGGCTAGGGTTAGGTAGACGATTAGGGTTAGGATTGGACCTAGGGTTAGGGTTGTGTTGAGGGCTAGGCTTAGAGAAACTATTAGGGTTAGGATTGGACCTAAGGTTAGGGTTATGTTTTGAGCTAGGGTTAAGTAGACGATTAGGGTTAGGATTGGACCTAGGGTTAGGGTTGTGTGAGGGCTAGGGTTCGAAATACTATTAGGGTTAGCTGCTGGACCTAGGGTTAGGGTTATGTTGACGACTAGTGTTAGGTAGACGACTAGGGTTAGTATTGGATCTAGGCTTAGGGTTATGTTGTGGGCTAGTGTTAGGTAGACCATTAGGGTTAGTATTGGACCTAGGGTTAGGGTTATGTTGAGAGCTAGGGTTAGATAGACGATTATGGTTAGGATTGGACCTAGGGTTAGGGTTATGCTTAGGGCTAGTGTTAGATACACGATTAAGGATAGGACTGGACCTAGGGATAGGGTTATGTTGAGGGCTGGGGTTAGAGAGTCGTTTCGGGTTAGGATTGGACCTAGGGTTATGGTTATGTTGAGGGCTAAGGTTACAGAGACGATTAGTGTTACGAATGGACCTAGGGTTAGGGTTAGGTTGAGGTGTAGGGTTAGAGAGACAGTTTGGGTTAGGACTGGACCTAGGGTTACGGTTATGTTGAGGGCTAGGTTTAGAGAGACGATTAGGGTAGGATTGGACCTACGGTTAGGGTTATGTTGAGGGGTAGGGATAGGTAGATATTAGGGATAGGATTGGACCTAGTGTTAGGGTTATGTTGAGGGCTAGGGTTAGAGACTATTAGGGTTATTATTGGACCTTGGGTTAGGGTTATGTTTAGGGCTAGTGTTTGATACACGATTACGGTTAGGACTGGACCTAGGGTTAGGGTTATGTTGAGGGCTAGGGTTAGGTAGATGATTAGGGTAAGGATTTGACGTAGGGTTAAGTTTATGTTGAGGGCTAGGGTTAGAGAGACGGTTCAGGTTAGGATTGGAGCTAGGATTAGGGTTATGTTGAGGGCTAGGGTTAGAGAGACGGTTCGGGTTAGGATTGGACCTAGGGTTAGGGTTATATTGAGGGCTTGGGTTACGTAGACGATTAGGGTTAGGATTGGACCTAGGGTTAGGGTTGTGTTGAGGGCTATTATTAGAGAGACTATAGGGTTAGGATTGCAGCTAGGGTTAGGGTTATGTTGAGGGCCAGGGTTAGAGAGACGATTAGGGTTAGGATTGGACCTAAGGTTAGGGTTATGTTTAGGGCTAGGGTTAAAGACGATTAGGGTTAGGACTGGATCTAAGGTTAGGGTTGTTTGAGGGCTAGGGTTAGAGATACTATTCGGGTTAGGACTGGACCTAGGGGTAGGGTTATGTTGAGGGCTAGTGTTAGATACACGATTAGGGATAGGACTGGACCTAGGATTAGGGTTATATTGAGTGCTAGGGTTAGAGAGACGATTCGGGTTAGGATTGGACGTAGGGTTAGGGTTAGGGTTATGTTGAGGGCTAGGGTTAGATAGACGCATATGGTTTGGATTGGACCTAGGGTTAGGGGTATGTTTAGGGCTAATGTTAGATACACGATTAGGGATAGGAGGGGAACCAGAGATAGGGTTATGTTGAGGGCTAGGGTTAGAGAGACGTTTCGGGTTAGGATTGAACCTAGGGTTATGGTTTTGTTGAGGGCTAGGGTAAGAGAGACGATTAGGGTTAGGATTGGACATAGGATTAGGGTTAGGTAGAGGGCTAGGTTTAGAGAGACTGTTCGGGTTAGGATTGGACCTAGGGTTTGCGTTATGTTGAGGGCTAGGGTTAGAGAGACGGTTAGGGTTAGGATTTGAGCTAGGGTTAGGGTTATGTTGAGGGCTAGGATTAGGTAGACGATTAGGGTTAGGATTGTACCTAGGGTTAGGGCTGTGTTGAGGGCTACGGTTAGAGAGACGATTAGGTTAGGATTGGAGCTAGGGTTAGGGTTACGTTGAAGTCTAGGGTTAGGTAGATGATTAGGGTTAGGATTTGAGCTAGGGTTAGGGTTATGTTGAGGGCTAGGGTTAGGTAGACCATTAGGGTTATTATTGGACCTATGGTTAGGATTATGTTGACCGCTACGCTGAGAGAGAGACGATTTGGGTTAGGATTGGACCTAGGGTTAGGGTTATGGTGAGTTCTAGGGTTAGAGAGACGGTTCGGTTAAGGATCAGACCTAGGGTTATGGTTATGTTGAGCGCTAGGGTTAGATAGACCTATAGGGTTAGGATTGCACCAAGGGTTAGGTTTATGTTGAGGGCTAGGGTTAGATAGACGATTAGAGTTAGGATTGGACCTAGGGTTAGGGTTATATTGAGGGCTAGGTTTAGAGAGACGATTAGGGTTAGGATTGGACCTACAGTTAGGGTTATGTTGAGGGGTAGGGTTAGGTAGATATTAGGGATAGGATTGGACCTATGGTTAGGGTTATGTTGAGGGCTAGGGTTTGAGATACGATTAGGGTTATTATTGGACCTAGGGTTAGGGTTATGTTTAGGGCTAGTGTTTGATACACGATTACGGTTAGGACTGGACCTAGGGTTAGGGTTATGTTGAGGGCTAGGGTTAGAGAGACGGTTCGGGTTAGGAGTGGACCTAGGGTTAGGGTTATGTTGAGGGCTAAGGTTAGAGAGACGGTTCGGGTTAGGATTGGACCGAGGGTTAGGGTTATGTTGAGAGCTAGGATTAGAGAGACGGTTCGGGTTAGGATTGGACCTAGGGTTAGTGTTATGTTGAGTGCTAGGGTTAGAGAGACGGTCCGGGTTAGGAGTGGACCCAGTGTTAGGGTCATGTTGAGGGCTAGTTTTAGAGAGATGGTTCGGGTTAGAATTGAACCGAGGGTTAGGGTTATGTTGAGAGCTAAGGTTAGAGAGACGGTTCCTATTAGGATTAGACCTAGGGTTATGGTTATGTTGAGGGCTAGGGTTAGATAGACGATTAGAGTTAGGATTGGACCTAGGGTTAGGGTTATGTTGAGGGCTTGTGTTAGGTGGACGATTAGGGTTAGTATTGGAAGTTGGGTTAGGGTTATGTTGAGGGCTAGTGTTAGGTAGACGATTAGGGTTAGTATTGGAACTAGGATTAGGGTTATGTTGAGGGCTACGGTTAAAGAGTCGATTAGGCTTAGGTTTGGACCTAGGGTTAAGGTTATGTTGAGGGTTAGGGTTAGAGAGACGGGTCGGGTTAGGATTGGACCTAGGGTTAGTGTTATGTTTAGGGCTAGTTTTAGATAGGTTATTAGGTTTAGGATTGGACCTATGGTTAGGGTTATGTTGAGGGCAAGGGTTAGAGAGACGATTAGGTTTAGGATTTGAGCTAGGGTTAGGGTTATGTTGAGGGCTAGGGTGAGGTAGACTATTAGGGTTAGGATTCGAGCTAGGCTTAGGGTTATGTTGAGGGATAAGGTTAGATAGACGATTAGGGTTAGGATGGGACCTAAGGTTAGGGTTATGTTGCGGGCTAGGGTTAAGTAGACAATTAGGGTTAGGATTGACCTAGGGTTAGGGTTGTGTGAGCGCTAGGGTTAGAGATACTATTAGGATTAGGACTGGACCTAGGGTTAGGGTTATGTTGAGGGCTACGGTTAGAGAGTCGATTAGGCTTAGGTTTGGACCTAGGATTAGGGTTATGTTGAAGGTTATGTTCAGAGAGACGGTTAGGGTTAGAATTGGACCTAAGGTTAGGGTTTTGTTGAGGGCTAGGATTAGAGAGACAGTTCGGGTTAGGATGGGACCTAGGGTTAGGGTTATGTTTAGGGCTATGGTTAGGTGGACGATTAGGGTTAGGATTGGACGTAGGGTTAGGGTTATGTTGAGGGCTAGGGTTAGAGTGTCGGTTCGGGTTAGAATTGGACCTAGGGTTAGGGTTACGTTGAGGGCTAGGTTTAGAGAGACGATTAGGTTAGGATTGTGGCTAGGGTTAGGGTTATGTTGAGGGCTAGTGTAAGGTAGACCATTAGGGTTAGTATTGGACCTAGGGTTAGGGTTATGTTGAGGGCTACGCTGAGAGAGAGACGATTTGGGTTATGATTGGACCTAGGGTTAGGGTTATGGTGAGTGCTAGGGTTAGAGAGACGGTTTGGGTAAGGATTAGACCTAGGGTTATGGTTATGTTGAGGGCTAGGGTTAGATAGACGATTAGAGTTAGGATTGGACCTAGGGTTAGGGTTATATTGAGGGTTAGGTTTAGAGAGACGATTAGGGTTAGTATTGGACCTACGGTTAGGGTTATGTTGAGGGGTAGGGTTAGGTAGATAATTAGGGATAGGATAGGAACTAGGTTAAGGGTTATGTTGAGGGCTAGGGTTAGAGAGACGGTTCAGGTTAGGATTGGAGCTAAGATTAGGGTTATGTTGAGGGCTAGGATTAGTGAGACGGTTCGGGTTAGGATTGGACCTAGGGTTAGGGTTATGTTTAGGGCTAGGGTTAGATAGACCATTAGTGTTAGGATTGTACCTAGGGTTAGGGTTATGTTGAGGTTTAGGCTTAGAGAGACGATTTGGGTTAGTATTGGTCCTAGGTTTAGGGTTATGTTGAGTTCTAGAGTTAGAGAGATGGTTCGGGTTAGGACTGAACCTAGGGTTAGAGTTATGTTGAGGGCTAGGGTTAGAGAGATGGTTCGGGTTAGGAGTGGACCTAGGGTTAGGGTTATGTTGAGGGCTAGGGTTAGAGAGTCGATTAGGCTTAGGTTTGGACCTAGGGTTAGGGTTATGTTGAGGGCTAGGGTTAGAGAGACGGTTCGGGTTAGGATTGGACCGAGGGTTAGGGTTATGTTGAGAGCTAGGGCTAGAGAGATGGTTCGGGTTAGAATTGGACCTAGGGTTAGTGTTATGTTGAGTACTAGGGTTAGAGAGACGGTTCGGGCTATGATTGGACCCAGTGTTAGGGTCATGTTGAGGGCTAGGGTTAGAGAGACGGTTCGGGTTAGAATTGGACCGAGGGTTAGGGTTATGTTGAGAGCTAGGGTTAGAGAGACGCTTCGGGTTAGGATTAGACCTAGGGTCATGGTTATGTTGAGGTCTAGGGTTAGATAGACGTATATAGTTATGATTGCACCTAGGGTTAGGTTTATGTTGAGGGCTAGGGTTAGATAGACGATTAGAGTTAGGATTGGACCTAGGGTTAGGGTTATGTTGAGGGCTAGGTTAGAGAGACGATTAAGGTTAGGATTGGACCTAGGGTTAGGGTTATGTTGAGGGGTAGGGTTAGGTAGACGATTAGGGATAGGATTGGACCTAGGGTTAGGGTTATGTTGAGGGCTAGGGTTAGAGAGACGATTAGGGTTATTATTGGACCTAGGGTTAGGGTTATGTTTAGGGCTAGGGTTAGATACACGATTAGGGTTAGGACTGGACCTAGGGTTAGCGTTATGTTGAGGGCTAGGATTAGAGAGACTATTAGGGTTAGGATTGGAGCTAGGGTTAGGGTTATGTTGAGGGCTAGGGTTGGAGAGACGATTAGGGTTAGGTTTGGACCTAAGGTTAGGGTTATGTTTTGGACTAGGGTTAAGTAGACGATTAGGGTTAGGATTGGACCTAGGGTTAGGGTTATGTTGAGGGGTAGGGTTAGGTAATCGATTAGGGATAGGATTGGACCTAGGGTTAGGGTTATGTTGATGGCTAGGGTTATAGAGACGATTAGGGTTAGGACTGGACCTAGGGTTAGGGTTATGTTGAGGACTAGTGTTAGGTAGAAGACTAGGGTTAGTATTGGAGCTAGGGTTAGGGTTATGTTGAGGGCTACGGTTAGAGAGTCGATTAGGCTTAGGTTTGGACCTAGGGTTAGGGTTATGTTGAGGGTTAGGGTTAGAGAGACGATTAGTTGTAGAATTGGACCTAGGGTTAGGGTTTTGTTGAGGGCTAGGGTTAGAGAGACGTTTCGTGTTAGGATGGAACCTAGGGTTAGGGTTATGTTTAGGGCTAGGGTTACGTAGACGATTAGGGTTAGGATTGGAGCTAGGGTTAGGGTTATGTTGAGGGCTAGGGTTAGAGAGACAGTTCGGGTTAGAATTGGACCTAGGGTTAGGGTTACGTTGAGGGCCCGGGTTAGAGAGACGATTAGGTTAGGATTGGACCTAGGGTTAAGGTTATGTTGAGGGCTAGGGTTAGGTAGACGATTAGGGTTAGGATTGGACCTAGGGTTAGGGTTATGTTGAGGGCTAGTGTTAGGTAGACCATTAGGGTCAGTATTGGACCTAGGGTTAGGGTTATGTTGAGGGCTATGTTTAGAGATACGATTCGGGTTAGGATTGGATCTAGGATTAGGGTTATATTGGGTGCTAGGGTTAGAGAGTCGGTTCGGGTTAGGATTTGAGCTAGGGTTAGAGTTATGTTGAGGGCTAGGGTTAGAGAGGCGGTTAGGGTTAGGATTTGAGCTAGGGTTAGAGTTATGTTGAGGGCTAGGGTTAGGTAGACTATTAGGGTTAGGATTGTACCTAGGGTTAGGGTTATGTTGAGGGTTAGTGTTAGAGAGCCGATTCGGGTTAGTATTGGTCGTAGGGTTAGGGTTATGTTCAGTGCTAGGGTTAGAGAGATGGTTGGGTTAGGACTGGACCTAGGGTTAGGGTTATGTTGAGGGCTAGGGTTAGAGAGACGGTTCGGGTTAGGATTGGACCTAGGGTTAGGGTTTTGTTGAGGGCTAGGGTTAGAGATACGGTTCGGGTTAGGATTGGACCTAGGGTTAGGGTTAGGTTGAGGGCTAGGTTTAGAGAGACGGTTCGGGTTAGGACTGGACCTAGGGTTAGGGTTATGTTTTGGTCTAGGGTTAAGTAGACGATTAGGGTTAGGATTGGACCTAGGGTTAGGGTTGTGTGAGGGCTAAGGTTCGAGATACTATTAGGGTTAGGGCTGGACCTAGAGTTAGGGTTATGTTGACGACTAGTGTTAGGTAGACGACTAGGGTTAGTATTGGATCTAGGCTTAGGGTTATGTTGTGGGCTAGTGTTAGGTAGACCATTAGGGTTAGTATTGGACCTAGGGTTAGGGTTATGTTGAGGGCTAGGGTTAGATAGACGATTATGGTTAGGATTGGATCTAGGGTTAGGGTTATGCTTAGGGCTAGTGTTAGATACACGATTAAGGATAGGACTGGACCTAGGGATAGGGTTATGTTGAGGGCAGGGTTTAGAGAGACGTTTCGGTTTAGGATTGGACCTAGGGTTATGGTTATGTTGAGGGCTAAGGTTACAGAGACGATTAGGGTTACGCATGGACCTAGGGTTAGGGTTAGGTTGAGGTGTAGGGTTAGAGAGACAGTTTGGGTTAGGACTGGACCTAGGGTTAGGGTTATGTTGAGGGCTAGGGTTAGAGAAACGGTTAGGGTTAGGATTTGAGGTAGGGTTAGGGTTATGTTGAGGGCTAGGGTTAGGTAGACGATTAGGGTTAGGATTGTACCTAGGGTTAGGGTTGTGTTGAGGGCTAGGGTTAGAGACACGATTAGGTTAGGATTGGAGCTAGGGTTAGGGTTACGTTGAGGTCTAGGGTTAGGTAGACGATTAGGGTTAGGATTTGAGCTAGGGTTAGGGTTATGTTGAGGGCTAGGGTTAGGTAGACGATTTGGATTAGGATTGGACCCAGGGTTAGGGTTATGGTGAACGATAGGGTTAGTGAGACGGTTCGGGTTAGGATTAGACCTAGGGTTATGGTTATGTTGAGGGCCAGGGTTAGATAGACCTATAGGGTTAGGATTGCACCGAGGGTTAGGTTTATATTGAGGGATAGGGTTAGATAGACGATTAGAGTTAGGATTGGACCTAGGGTTAGGGTTATGTTGAGGGCTAGGTTTAGAGAGACGATTAGGGTTAGGATTGAACCTACGGTTAGGTTTATGTTGAGGGCTAGGTTTAGAGAGATGGTTCGGGTTAGGAGTGGACCTAGGGTTAGGGTTATGTTGAGGGCTAAGGTTAGAGGGTCGATTAGGCTTAGGCTTGGACCTAGGGTTAGGGTTATGTTGAGGGCTAGGGTTAGAGAGACGGTTCGGGTTAGGATTGAACCGAGGGTTAGGGTTATGTTGAGAGCTAGGGCTAGAGAGATGGTTCGGGTTAGAATTGGAGCTAGGGTTAGTGTTATGTTGAGTACTAGGGTTAGAGAGACGGTTCGGGCTATGATTGGACCCAGTGTTAGGGTCATGTTGAGGGCTAGGGTTAGAGAGACGGTTCGGGTTAGAATTGGACCGAGGGTTAGGGTTATGTTGAGGGCTAGGTTTAGAGAGATGATTAGGGTTAGGATTGAACCTACGGTTAGGGTTATGTTGAGGGCTAGGGTTAGAGAGACCTTTCGGGTTAGGATTGGACCTAGGGTTATGGTTATGTTGAGGGCTAGGGTTAGAGAGACGGTTAGGGTTAGGATTTGAGGTAGGGTTAGGGTTATGTTGAGGGCTAGGGTTAGGTAGACGATTAGGGTTAGGATTGTACCCAGGGTTAGGGCTGTGTTGAGGTGTAGGGTTAGAGACACGATTAGGTTAGGATTGGAGCTAGAGTTAGGGTTACGTAGAGGTCTAGGGTTAGGTAGACGATTAGGGTTAGGATTTGAGCTAGGGTTAGGATTATGTTGAGGGCTAGGTTTAGGTAGACCATTAGGGTTAGTATTGGACGTAGGGTTAGGGTTATGTTGAGGGCTACGCTTAGATAGACGATTTGGGTTAGGATTGGACCTAGGGTTAGGGTTATGGTGAGAGGTAGGGTTAGAGAGACGGTTCGGGTTAGGATTAGACCTAGGGTTATGGTTATGTTGAGGGCTAGGGTTAGATAGAACTATAGGGTTAGGATTGCACCTAGGGTTAGGGTTATGTTGAGGGCTAGGGTTAGATAGACTATTATGGGTGGGATTGGACCTAGGGTTAGGGTTATGCTTAGGGCTAGTGTTAGATACACGATTAGGCATAGGACTGGACCTAAGGATAGGGCTATGTTGAGCGCTAGGGTTAGAGAGACATTTCGGGTTAGGTTTGGACCTAGGGTTATGGTTATGTTGAGGGCTAAGGTTACAGAGACGATTAGGGTTAGGATTGGACCTAGGGTTAGGGTTAGGTTTAGGTCTAGGTTGAGAGAGACAATTCGGGTTAGGATTCGACCTAGGGTTAAGGTTATGTTGAGTGCTAGGGTTAGAGATGCGGTTAGGGTTAGGATTTGAGCTAGGGTTAGGGTTATGTTGAGGGCTAGGGTTAGGTAGACGATTAGGGTTAGGATTGTACCTAGGGTTAGGGTTATGTTGAGGGTTAGTGTTAGAGACACGATTCGGGTTAGTATTGGTCGTAGGGTTAGGGTTATGTTCAGTGCTAGGGTTAGAGAGATGGTTGGGTTAGGACTGGACCTAGGGTTAGGGTTATGTTGAGGGCTAGGTTTAGAGAGACGGTTCGGGTTAGGATTGGACCTAGGGTTAGGGTTAGGTTGAGGGCTAGGTTTAGAGAGACGGTTCGGGTTAGGACTGGACCTAGGGTTAGGGTTATGTTGAGGGCTAGGGTTAGGTAGAAGATTAGGGTTAGGATTGGACCTAGGGTTAGGGTTGTGTTGAGGGCTAGGCTTAGAGAAACTATTAGGGTTAGGATTGGACCTAAGGTTAGGGTTATGTTTTGGGCTAGGGTTAAGTAGACGATTAGGGTTAGGATTGGACCTAGGGTTAGGGTTGTGTGAGGGCTAGGGTTCGAGATACTATTAGGGTTAGGGCTGGACCTAGGGTTAGGGTTATGTTGACGACTAGTGTTAGGTAGACGACTATGGTTAGTATTGGATCTAGGCTTAGGGTTATGTTGTGGGCTAGTGTTAGGTAGACCATTAGGGTTAGTATTGGTCCTAGGGTTAGGGTTATGTTGAGGGCTAGGGTTAGATAGACGATTATGGTTAGGATTGGACCTAGGGTTAGGGTTATGCTTAGGGCTAGTGTTAGATACACGATTAAGGTTAGGACTGGACCTAGGGATAGGGTTATGTTGAGGGCTGGGGTTAGAGAGACGTTTCGGGTTAGGATTGGACCTAGGGTTATGGTTATGTTGAGGGCTAAGGTTACAGAGATGAGTAGGGTTACGATTGGACCTAGGGTTAGGGTTAGGTTGAGGTGTAGGGTTAGAGAGACAGTTTGGGTTAGGACTGGACCCAGGGTTAGGGTTATGTTGAGGGCTAGGGTTAGAGAGACGGTTAGGGTTAGGATTTGAGGTAGGGTTAGGGTTATGTTGAGGGTTAGGGTTAGGGAGACGATTAGGGTTAGGATTGTACCTAGGGTTAGGGTTTTGTTGAGGGCTAGGGTTAGAGACACGATTAGGTTAGGATTGGAGCTAGGGTTAGGGTTACGTTGAGGTCTAGGGTTAGGTAGAAGATTAGGGTTAGGATTTGAGCTAGGGTTAGGGTTATGTTGAGGGCTAGGGTTAGGTAGACCATTAGGGTTAGTATTGGACGAAGGGTTAGGGTGAAGTTGAGGGCTACGCTTAGATAGACGATTTGGGTTACGATTGGACCTAGGGTTAGGGTTATGGTGAGAGCTAGGGTTAGTGAGACGGTTCGGGTTAGGATTAGACCTAGGGTTATGGTTATGTTGAAGGCCAGGGTTAGATAGACCTATATGGTTAGGTTTGCACCTAGGGTTAGGTTTATATTGAGGGATAGTGTTAGGTAGACGATTAGAGTTAGGATTGGACCTAGGGTTAGGGTTATGTTGAGGGCTAGGTTTAGAGAGACGATTAGGGTTAGGATTGAACCTACGGTTAGGGTTATGTTGAGGGCTAGGGTTAGAGAGACGTTTCGGGTTAGGATTGGACCTAGGGTTATGGTTATGTTGAGGGCTAAGGTTACAGAGACGATTAGGGTTAGGATTGGACCTAGGGTTAGTGTTAGGTTGAGGTCTAGGGTTAGAGAGACAGTTCGGGTTAGGATTGGACCTAGGGTTAGGGTTATGTTGAGGGCTAGGGTTAGAGAGACGGTTAGGGTTAGGATTTGAGGTAGGGTTAGGGTTATGTTGAGGTCTAGGATTAGGTAGACGATTAGGGTTAGGATTGTACCCAGGGTTAGGGTTGTGTTGAGGTCTAGGTTTAGAGACACGATTAGGTTAGGATTGGAGCTAGGGTTAGGGTTACGTTGAGGTCTAGGGTTAGGTAGACGATTAGGGTTAGGATTTGAGCTAGAGTTAGGGTTATGTTGAGGGCTAGGGTTAGGTAGACCATTAGGGTTAGTATTGGACCTAGGGTTAGGGTTATGTTGAGGGCTACGCTTAGATAGACGATTTGGGTTAGGATTGGACCTAGGGTTAGGGTTATGGTGAGAGCTAGGGTTAGAGAGACGGTTCGGGTTAGGATTAGACCTAGGGTTATGGTTATGTTAAGGGCTAGGGTTAGATAGACCTATAGGGTTAGGATTGCACCTAGGGTTAGGTTTATGTTGAGGGCTAGGGTTAGATAGACTATTATGGGTGGGATTGGACCTAGGGTTAGGGTTATGCTTAGGGCTAGTGTTAGATACACGATTAGGGATAGGACTGGACCTAAGGATAGGGCTATGTTGAGCGCTAGGGTTAGAGAGACGTTTCGGGTTAGGATTGGACCTAGGGTTATGATTATGTTGAGGGCTAAGGTTACAGAGACGATTAGGGTTAGGATTGGACCTAGGGTTAGGGTTAGATTTAGGTCTAGGTTTAGAGAGACAATTCGGGTTAGGATTCGACCTAGGGTTAGGGTTATGTTGAGGGCTAGGGTTAGAGAGGCGGTTAGGGTTAGGATTTGAGCTAGGGTTAGGGTTATGTTGAGGGCTAGGGTTAGGTAGACGATTAGGGTTAGGATTGTACCTAGGGTTAGGGTTATCTTGAAGGTTAGTGTTAGAGAGACGATTCGGGTTAGTATTGGTCGTAGGCTTAGGGTTATGTTCAGTGCTAGGGTTAGAGAGATGGTTGGGTTAGGACTGGACCTAGGGTTAGGGTTATGTTGAGGGCTAGGGTTAGAGAGACGGTTCGGGTTAGGATTGGACCTAGGGTTAGGGTTTTTTTGAGGGCTAGGGTTAGAGAGACGGTTCGGGTTAGGATTGGACCTAGGGTTAGGGTTAGGTTGAGGGCTAGGTTTAGAGAGACGGTTCGGGTTAGGACTGGACCTAGGGTTAGGGTTATGTTCAGGGCTAGGGTTAGACAGACGATTTGGGTTAGGATTGGACCTAGGGTTAGCTTTATATTGAGGGCTAGGGTTAGGTAGACGATTAGGGTTAGGATTGGACCTAGGGTTAGGGTTGTGTTGAGGGCTAGGCTTAGAGAATCTATTAGGGTTAGGATTGGACCTAAGGTTAGGGTTATGTTTTGGGCTAGGGTTAAGTAGACGATTAGGGTTAGGATTGGACCTAGCGTTAGGGTTGTGTGAGGGCTAGGGTTCGAGATACTATTAGGGTTAGGGCTGGACCTAGGGTTAGGGTTATGTTGACGACTAGTGTTAGGTAGTCGACTAGGGTTAGTATTGGATCTAGGCTTAGGGTTATGTTGTGGGCTAGTGTTAGGTAGACCATTAGGGTTATTATTGGACCTAGGGTTAGGGTTATGTTGAAGGTTAGTGTTAGAGAGACGATTCGGGTTAGTATTGGTCGTAGGGTTAGGGTTATGTTCAGTGCTAGGGTTAGAGAGATGGTTGGATTAGGATTGGACCTAGGGTTAGGGTTAGGTTGAGTGCTAGGTTTAGAGAGACGGTTCGGGTTAGGACTGGACCTAGGGTTAGGGTTATGTTGAGGGCTAGGGTTAGAGAGACGATTAGGGTTAGGACTGGACCTAGGGTTAGGGTTATGTTGAGGGCTAGGGTTAGAGAGACGGTTCGGGTTAGGATTGGACCTAGGGTTAGGGTTTTGTTGAGGGCTAGGGATAGAGAGACGGTTCGGGTTAGGATTGGACCTAGGGTTAGGGTTAGGTTGAGTGCTAGGTTTAGAGAGACGGTTCGGGTTAGGACTGGACCTAGGGTTAGGGTTATGTTGAGGGCTAGGGTTAGAGAGACGATTAGGGTTAGGATTGGAGCTAGGATACGGTTATGTTGAGGGCTAGGGTTAGAGAGACGGTTCAGGTCAGGATAGGACCTGGGTTAGGGTTATGATGAGGGCTAGGGTTAGAGAGACGGTTCGGGTTAGGATTGGACCTAGCTTTAGGGTTATGTTTAGGGCTAGGGTTAGATAGACGATTAGTGTTAGGATTGTACCTAGGGTTAGGGTTATGTTGAGGGTTAGGGTTAGAGAGACGGTTCGGGTTAGGATGGGATCTAGGGTTAGGGTTATGTTGAGGACTAGGTTTAGAGAGACGGTTTGGGTTAGGATTGGACCTAGGGTTAGGGTTATGTTGAGGGTTAGTGTTAGAGACACGATTCGGGTTAGTATTGGTCGTAGGGTTAGGGTTATGTTCAGTGCTAGGGTTAGAGAGATGGTTGGGTTAGGACTGGACCTAGGGTTAGGGTTATGTTGAGGGCTAGGGTTAGAGAGACTGTTCGGGTTAGGATTGGACCTAGGGTTAGGGTTTTGTTGACGGCTAGGGTTAGAGAGACGGTTCGGGTTAGGATTGGACCTAGGGTTAGGGTTAGGTTGAGGGCTAGGTTTAGAGAGACGGTTCGGGTTAGGACTGGACCTAGGGTTAGGGTTATGTTGAGGGCTAGGGTTAGAGAGACGATTTGGGTTAGGATTGGACCTAGGGTTAGCTTTATATTGAGGGCTAGGGTTAGGTAGACGATTAGGGTTAGGATTGGACCTAGGGTTAGGGTTGTGTTGAGGGCTAGTCTTAGAGAAACTATTAGGGTTAGGATTGGACCTAAGGTTAGGGTTATGTTTTGGGCTAGAGTTAAGGAGACGATTAGGGTTAGGATTGGACCTAGGGTTAGGGTTGTGTGAGGGCTAGGGTTCCAGATACTATTAGGGTTAGGGCTGGACCTAGGGTTAGGGTTATGTTGACGACTAGTGTTAGGTAGACGACTATGGTTAGTATTGGATCTAGGCTTAGGGTTATGTTGTGGGCTAGTGTTAGGTAGACCATTAGGGTTAGTATTGGTCCTAGGGTTAAGGTTATGTTGAGGGCTAGGGTTAGATAGACGATTATGGTTAGGATTGGACCTAGGGTTAGGGTTATGCTTAGGGCTAGTGTTAGATACACGATTAAGGATAGGACTGGACCTAGGGATAGGGTTATGTTGAGGGCTGGGGTTAGAGAGACGTTTCGGTTTAGGATTGGACCTAGGGTTATGGTTATGTTGAGGGCTAAGGTTACAGAGACGAGTAGGGTTACGATTGGACCTAGGGTTAGGGTTAGGTTGAGGTGTAGGGTTAGAGAGACAGTTTGGGTTAGGACTGGACCTAGGGTTAGGATTATGTTGAGGGCTAGGGTTAGAGAGACGGTTAGGGATAGGATTTGAGGTAGGGTTAGGGTTATGTTGAGGGTTAGGGTTAGGTAGACGATTAGGGTTAGAATTGTACCTAGGGTTAGGGTTTTGTTGAGGGCTAGGGTTAGAGACACGATTAGGTTAGGATTGGAGCTAGGGTTAGGGTTTCGTTGAGGTCTAGGGTTAGGTAGACGATTAGGGTTAGGATTTGAGCTAGGGTTAGGGTTATGTTGAGGGCTAGGGTTAGGTAGACCATTAGGGTTAGTATTGGACGTAGGGTTAGGGTTAAGTTGAGGGCTACGCTTAGATAGACGATTTGCGTTAGGATTGGACCTAGGGTTAGGGTTATGGTGAGAGCTAGGGTTAGTGAGACGGTTCGGGTTAGGATTAGACCTAGGGTTATGGTTATGTTGAGGGCCAGGGTTAGATAGACCTATATGGTTAGGATTGCACCTAGGGTTAGGTTTATATTGAGGGATAGGGTTAGATAGACGATTAGAGTTAGGATTGAACCTAGGGTTAGGGTTATGTTGAGGGCTAGGTTTAGAGAGACGATTAGGGTTAGGATTGAACCTTCGGTTAGGGTTATGTTGAGGGCTAGGGTTAGAGAGACGTTTCGGGTTAGGATTGGACCTAGGGTCATGATTATGTTGAGGGCTAAGTTTACAGAGACAATTAGGGTTAGGATTGGTCCTAGGGTTAGTGTTAGGTTGAGGTCTAGGGTTAGAGAGACAGTTCGGGTTAGGATTGGACCTAGGGTTAGGGTTATGTTGAGGGCTAGGGTTAGAGAGACGGTTAGGGTTAGGATTTGAGGTAGGGTTAGGGTTATGTTGAGGGCTAGGATTAGGTAGACGATTAGGGTTAGGATTGTACCCAGGGTTAGGGTTGTGTTGAGGTCTAGGGTTTGAGACACGATTAGGTTAGGATTGGAGCTAGGGTTAGGGTTACGTTGAGGTCTAGGGTTAGGTAGACGATTAGGGTTAGGATTTGAGCTAGGGTTAGGGTTATGTTGAGGGCTAGGGTTAGGTAGACCATTAGGGTTAGTATTGGACGTAGGGTTAGGGTTATGTTGAGGGCTACGCTTAGATAGACGATTTGGGTTAGGATTGGACCTAGGGTTAGGGTTATGGTGAGAGCTAGGGTTAGAGAGACGGTTCGGGTTAGGATTAGACCTAGGGTTATGGTTATGTTAAGGGCTAGGGTTAGATAGACCTATAGGGTTAGGATTGCACCTAGGGTTAGGTTTATGTTGAGGGCTAGGGTTAGATAGACTATTATGGGTGGGATTGGACCTAGGGTTAGGGTTATGCTTAGGGCTAGTGTTAGATACACGATTAGGGATAGGACTGGACCTAAGGATAGGGCTATGTTGAGCGCTAGGGTTAGAGAGAAGTTTCGGGTTAGGATTGGACCTAGGGTTATGGTTATGTTGAGGGCTAAGGTTACAGAGACGATTAGGGTTAGGATTGGACCTAGGGTTAGGGTTAGATTTAGGTCTAGGTTTAGAGAGACAATTCGGGTTAGGATTCGACCTAGGGTTAGGGTTATGTTGAGCGCTAGGGTTAGAGAGGCGGTTAGGATTAAGATTTGAGCTAGGGTTAGGGTTATGTTGAGGGCTAGGGTTAGGTAGACGATTAGGGTTAGGATTGTACCTAGGGTTAGGGTTATCTTGAAGGTTAGTGTTAGAGAGACGATTCGGGTTAGTATTGGTCGTAGGCTTAGGGTTATGTTCAGTGCTAGGGTTAGAGAGATGGTTGGGTTAGGACTGGACCTAGGGTTAGGGTTATGTTGAGGGCTAGGGTTAGAGAGACGGTTCGGGTTAGGATTGGACCTAGGGTTAGGGTTTTTTTGAGGGCTAGGGTTAGAGAGACGGTTCGGGTTAGGATTGGACCTAGGGTTAGGGTTAGGTTGAGGGCTAGGTTCAGAGAGACGGTTCGGGTTAGGACTGGACCTAGGGTTAGGGTTACGTTGAGGGCTAGGGTTAGAGAGACGATTTGGGTTAGGATTGGACCTAGGGTTAGCTTTATATTGAGGGCTAGGGTTAGGTAGCCGATTAGGGTTAGGATTGGACCTAGGGTTAGGGTTGTGTTGAGGGCTAGACTTAGAGAATCTATTAGGGTTAGGATTGGACCTAAGGTTAGGGTTATGTTTTGGGCTAGGGTTAAGTAGACGATTAGGGTTAGGATTGGACCTAGGGTTAGGGTTGTGTGAGGGCTAGGGTTCGAGATACTATTAGGGTTAGGGCTGGACCTAGGGTTAGGGTTATGTTGACGACTAGTGTTAGGTAGTCGACTAGGGTTAGTATTGGATCTAGGCTTAGGGTTATGTTGTGGGCTAGTGTTAGGTAGACCATTAGGGTTAGTATTGGACCTAGGGTTAGGGTTATGTTGAAGGTTAGTGTTAGAGAGACGATTCGGGTTAGTATTGGTCGTAGGGTTAGGGTTATGTTCAGTGCTAGGGTTAGAGAGATGGTTGGGTTAGGATTGGACCTAGGGTTAGGGTTAGGTTGAGTGCTAGGTTTAGAGAGACGGTTCGGGTTAGGACTGGACCTAGGGTTAGGGTTATGTTGACGGCTAGGGTTAGAGAGACGATTAGGGTTAGGACTGGACCTAGGGTTAGGGTTATGTTGAGGGCTAGGGTTAGAGAGACGGTTCGGGTTAGGATTGGACCTAGGGTTAAGGTTTTGTTGAGGGCTAGGGTTAGAGAGACGGTTCGGGTTAGGATTGGACCTAGGGTTAGGGTTAGGTTGAAGGCTAGGTTTAGAGAGACGGTTCGGGTTAGGACTGGACCTAGGGTTAGGGTTATGTTGAGGGCTAGGCTTAGGTAGACTATTAGGGTTAGGATTGGAGCTAGTGTTAGTGTTATGTTGAGGGCTAGGGTTAGGTAGACTATTAGGGTTAGGATTGGAGCTAGGGTTACGGTTATGTTGAGGGCTAGGGTTAGAGAGACGGTTCAGGTCAGGATAGGACCTGGGTTACGGTTATGATGAGGGCTAGGGTTAGAGAGACGTTTCGGGTTAGGATTGGACCTAGCTTTAGGGTTATGTTTAGGGCTAGGGTTAGATAGACGATTAGTGTTAGGATTGTACCTAGGGTTAGGGTTATGTTGAGGGTTAAGGTTAGAGAGACGGTTCGGGTTAGGATGGGATCTAGGGTTAGGGTTATGTTGAGGACTAGGTTTAGAGAGACGGTTTGGGTTAGGATTGGACCTAGGGTTAGGGTTATGTTGAGGGCTAGGGTTAGAGAGACGTTTCAAGTTAGGATTGGACCTAGGGTTAGGGTTAGTTTGAGGGCTAGGGTTAGACAGTCGGTTCGGGTAAGGATTGGACCTAGGGTTAGGGTTATGTTGAGGGCTAAGATTAGAGTGACCATTAGTGTTAGGATTTGAGCTAGGGTTAGGGTTATGTTGAGGGCTAGGGTTAGGTGGACGGTTAGGGTTAGGATTGGATCTAGGGTTAGTGTTATGTTGAGGGCTACGGTTAGATAGACGATTAGGGTTAGGATTGGTACTTGGCTTAGAGTTACGGTGAGGGCTAGGGTAGATAGACGATTAGGGTTAGGATTGGAGCTATGGTTACGGTTATGTTGAGGGCTAGGGTTAGAGAGACCATACGGGTTAGAATTGGACATGGGGTTAGGGTTATGTTGAGGGCTATGGTTACGTAGACGGTTAGGGATAGGATTGGATCTAGGGTTAGTGTTACGTTTAGGGCTAGGGTTAGATAAACGATTAGGGTTAGGATTGGACCTAGGGTTAGGGTTATGTTGAGGGCTAGGGTTAGAGGGACGATTCGGGTTAGGATTGGATCTAGGGTTAGGGTTATGTTGAGGGCTAGGTTTAGAGAGACGGATCGGTTTAGGATTGGACCTAGGTTTAGGGTTATATTGAGGGCTATGGTTAGGTAGACGATTAGGTTTAGGATTGGACCTAGGGTTAGGGTTATGTTGAGTGCTAGGGTGAGTTAGACGATTAGGGTTAGGATTGGAGCTAAGGTTAGGCTTATGTTGCGGGATAGGGTTAGAGAGACGGTTCGGGTTAGGATTGGACCGAGGGTTAGGGTTATGTTGAGGGCTAGGTTTAGAGAGACAAATAGGGTTAGGATTGGACCTAGGGATAGGGTTGTGTTGAGGGCTAAAGTTAGGTAGACGACTAGGGTTAGGATTGGAGCTAGGGTTAGGGTTATGTTGAGGGCTAGGATTAGAGAGACGATTAGGGTTAGGATTGCAGCTAGGGTTAGGGTTATGTTGAAGGCTAGTGTTAGAGAGACGATTAGGGTTAGGATTGGTCTTAGGGTTAGGGTTATGTTTAGGGCTAGGTTTAGATACACTATTAGGGTTAGGACTGGACCATAGGGTTAGGGTTATGTTGAGGGGTAGGGTTAGGTAGACGATTAGGGTTAGGATTGGCCCTAGGGTTAAGTTTATGTTGAGGGATAGGGTTAGAGAGACGGTTTGGGTTAGGATTGGACCTAGGGTTAGGGTTATGTTTAGGGCTAGGGTTATATAGACGATCAGGGTTAGGATTGGAACTAGGGTTAGGGTTATGTTGAGGGCTAGGATTAGAGAGACGATTAGGTTAGTATTGAAGCTAGGGTTAGGGTTATGCTGAAGGCTAGGGGTAGGTAGATGATCAGGGTTAGGATTGGACCTGGGGTTAGGGTTATGTTGAGGGCTAGGTTTGGAGAGACGTTTAGGGTTATTATTGGACCTAGGCTTAGGGTAATGTTTAGGGCTAGGGTTAGATAGACGATTAGTGTTAACAGTGGACCTAGGGTTAGGGTTATGTTGAGGGCTCGGGTTAGAGAGACGGTTCGGGTTAGGATTGGACCTAGGGTTAGGGTTATGTTGAGGGCTCTGGTTAGAGAGACGATTAGGGTTAGGATTGGACCTACGGTTAGGGTTATGTAGAGGGCTAGGGTTAGAGAGACGGTTCGGGTTAGAACTGGACCTAGGGTTAGGGTTACGTTGAGGGCTAAGGTTAGAGAGACGGTTGGGGTTAGGATAGGACCTAGGGTTAGGGTTATGTTTTATGCCCAGGGTTAGACAGACGATTAGGGTAAGGATTGGAGCTAGGGTTAAGGTTATGTTGAGGGCTACGGTTAGAGAGTCGATTAGGGTTAGGATTCGACCTAGGGTTAGTGTTATGTTGAGGTCTACGTTTAGGTAGACGATTAGGGTTAAGATTTGAGCTAGTGTTAGGCTTATGTTGAGGGCTAGGGTTAGGTTGACCATTAGGGTTAGGAGTGGACCTAGTGTTAGGGTTATGTTGAGGGCTAGGGTTAGAGAGACGGTTCGTGTTAGGATTGGAACTAGGTTTAATGTTATGTTGAGGGCTACGGTTAGAGAGTCGATTAGGGTTACGATTGTACCTAGGGTTATGTTTGTCTTGAGGGCTAGGGTTAGGTAGACGATTAGTGTTAGGATTGTTGCAGGGGTAGGGTTATGTTGAGGGCTTGGGTTACATAGACAATTAGGGTTAGGATCGGACCTAGGGTTATGGTTATGTTTAGGGCTAGGGTTAGATAGACGATTAGAGTTAGGATTGGACCTAGGGTTAGGGTTATGTTGAGGGCTAGGGTTAGAGAGACGGTTCGGGTTAGGATTGTACCTAGGGTTAGTGTTATGTTTCGGGCTAGTTTTAGATAGACGATTAGGGATAGGATTGGACCTAGGGTTAGGGTTTTGTTGAGGCTAGGGTTAGAGATACTATTAGGATTAGGACTGGACCTAGGGTTAGGGTTATGTTGAGGGCTTGGGTTAGGTACACGATTTGGGTTAGGATTGGAGCTAGGCTTAGAGTTATGTTGAGGGCTACGGTTAGAGAGACGATTAGGGTAGGTTTGGAGCTAGGGTTAGGGTTATTTTGAGGGCTAGGGTTCGGATGATGATCTGGGATATGATTGGAGCTAGGGTTAGGGTTATGTTGAAGGGTAGGGTTAGATAGACGATTAGGGTTAGGATTGGACCTAGGGATAGCATTATGTTTAGGGCTATGGTTAGATACACGATTAGGGTTAGGACTGGACTTAGGGTTAGGGTTATGTTGACGGCTACTGTTAGGTACACGATTAGGGTTAGGATTGGACCTAGGGTTAGGGTTATGTTTAGGGCTAGGGATAGAGAGACGGTTCGGTTTAGGATTGGACCAGGGTTAGGGTTATGTTTAGGGCTAGGGTTATATAGACGATTAGAGTTAGGATTAGACCTATGGTTAGGGTTATGTTGTGGGCCAGGGTTAGAGAGACGGTTCGGGTTAGGATTGGACTTAGGGTTAGGGTTATGTTTAGGGCTAGAGTTAGATAGAATATTAGGGTTAGGATTGAACCTAGGGTTAGGGTTAGTTTGAGGTCTAGGGTTAGATAGACGATTAGGGTTAGGATAGGACCTAGGGTTAGGGTTATGTTTAGGGCTAGGGTTAGATAGACGATTAGGGTTAGGATTGGAGCTAGGGTTAGAGTTATGTTGAGGGCTACGCTTAGAGAGTCGATTAGGGTTAGGATTGGACCTAGGGTTAGACTTATGTTGAGGGCTAGGGTTAGAGAGACCATTAGCGTTAGGATTGGAGCTAGGGTTAGTGTTATGTTGAGGGCTAGGGTTAGGTAGATGATTAAGGTTAAGATTGGATCTAGGGTTAGGGTTATGTTGACGGCTGGGGTTAGAGAGAAGGTTCGGGTTAGGAATGGACCTAGGGTTAGGGTTTTGTTGAGGGATAGGGTTAGAGAGACGGTTCGGGTTAGGATTGGACCGAGGGTTAGGGCTATGTTGAGAGCTAGGTTTGGAGAGACGGATTGGGTTTGGATTGGTCCAAGGGTTAAGGTTGTATTGAGGGCTAGGATTAGAGAGACGATAGGGTTAGGATTGGAGCCAAGGTTAGGGTTATGTTGAGGGCTAGCGTTAGAGGGACGATTAGGGTTAGGATTGGGCCTAGGGTTAGGGTTGTGTTGAGGGCTAGGGTTAGAGAGACTATTAGGGTTAGGATTGGAGCTAGGGTTAGGGTTCTGTTGAGGGCTATGGTTAGAGAGTCGATTAGGGTTAGGATTGGACGTAGGGTTAGGTTAATGTTGAGGGTTAGGTTAGCTAGACGATTAGGGTTAGGATTGGAGCTAGGGTTAGGGTTATGTTGAGGGCTAGGGTTAGAGAGACGATTAGGGTTATGATTGGACCTAGGGTTAGTGTTATGTTTAGGGCTAGGGTTAGGTAGACGTTTAGGGATAGGATTGGACCTAGGGTTAGGGTTATGTTTAGGGATAGGGTTAGATAGACGATTATTGTTAGGATTGTACCTAAGGTTAGTTTTATGTTGAGGGTTAGGGTTAGAGAGACAGTTCATGTTAGGTTTAGACCTAGGTTTAGGGTTATGTTGAGGGCTACGGTTAGAGAGTCGATTAGGGTTACGATTGGACCTAGGGTTAGGGTTATGTTTAGGGGTAGGGTTAGGTAGACGATTAGGGTTAGGATTTTACCTAGGGTAAGGGTTGTGTTGAGGGTTAGGGTAGAGAGACTATTAGGGTTAGGATTGGACCTAGAGTTAGGGTTATGTTGAGGGCTAGGGTTATGTGGACGATTAGGGTTAGGAATGGAGCTACGGGTAGGGTTATCTTGAAGGCTAGGGTGAGATAGACGATTAGGGTTAGGATTGGTCCTAGGGTTAGGGTTAGGGTGAGGGGTACTGTTAGATATATGATTAGGGTTGAGATTGGACCTAGGGTTAGGGTTAGGTTGAGGGCTACTGTTAGAGAGACGGTTAGCGTTAGGATTGGACCTAGGGTTAGTGTTAGATTGAGGGCTAGGCCTAGAGAGACGATTAGGGTTAGGATTGCAGATAGGGTTAGGGTCATTTTGAGGGCTAGGTTTAGAGAGACTGTTCGTTTTAGGATTGGACCGAGGGTTAGGGTTATGTTGAGAGCTAGGTTTAGAGAGACGGATTGGGTTTGGATTGGACCTAGGGTTAAGGTTATATTGAAGGCTAGGATTACATTGACGATTAGGGTTAGGCTTGGAGCTAGGGTTAGGGTATTGTTGAGGGCTAGGGTTAAAGACGATTAGGGTTGGTTTGGAGCTAAGGTTAGGGTTATGTTGAGGGCCGGGGCTAGGTAGACAATTAAGGTTATGAATGGACCTAGGGTTATGGTTATGTTTAGGGCTAGGGTTATAGAGAAGGTTCGGGTTAGGATTGGACCTAGCGTTAGGGTTATGTTGACGGCTAGGGTTATAGAGACGGTTCGGGTTAGGATTGGACCGAGGGTTAAGGTTATGTTGAGGGCTAGGGTTAGATAGACGATTAGGGTTAGGATTGGGCATTGGGTTAGGGTTATGTTTAGGGCTAGGGTTAGATAGACGATTAGGGATAGGATTGGACCTAGGGTTAGGGTTTTGTTGAGGGCTAGGGTTAGAGATACTATTAGGTTTAGGACTGGACCTAGGGTTAGGGTTATGTTGAGGGCTAGGGTTAGGTAGACGATTTGGGTTAGGATTGGAGCTAGGGTTAGGGTTATGTTGAGGGCTACGGTTAGAGAGATGATTAGGGTAATTTGGAGCTAGGGTTAGGGTTATGTTGAGGGGTAGGGTTCGGATGATGATCTGGGATATGATTGGAGCTAGGGTTAGGGTTATTTTGAAGGGTAGGGTTAGAGATCCCGTTAGGGTTGTGATTGTACCTAGGGTTAGGGTATGTTGCGGGCTAGGGTTAGAGATCCGGTTACCGTTACGATTGCACCTAGGGTTAGGGTTATGTTGAGGGCTAGGGTTAGAGATCCGGTTACGGTTAAGATTGGACCTAGGGTTAGGGTTATGTTGAGGGCTAGGGTTAGAGATCCGGGTAGGATTACGATTGATCCTAGGGTTAGGGTTATGTTGAGGGCTAGGGTTAGAGATCCGGTTAGGGTCACGATTGGACCTAGGGTTAGGGTTATGATGAGGGCTAGGTTTAGAGATCCGGTTAGGGTTACGATTGGACCTAGGGTTAGGGTTATGTTGAGGGCTAGGGTTAGAGATCCAGTTAGGGTTACGATTGGACCTAGGGTTAGGGTTATGTTGAGGGCTAGGGTTAGAGATCCGGTTAGGGTTACGATTGGACCTAGGGTTAGGGTTATGTTGAGGGCTAGGGTTAGAGATCCGGTTAGGGTTACGATTGCACCTAGGGTTAGGGTTATGTTGAGGGCTAGGGTTAGATATCCGGGTAGGGTTACGATTGCACCTAGGGTTAGGGTAATGTTGACGGCTAGGGTTAGAGATCCGGTTAGGGTCACGATTGGACCTAGGGTTAGGGTTATGTTGAGGGCTATGGTTAGAGATCCGGGTAGGGTTACGATTGCACCTAGGGTTAGGGTTATGTTGAGGGCTAGGGTTAGAGATCCGGGTAGGGTTACGATTGGACCTAGGGTTAGGATTATGTTGAGGGCTAGGGTTAGAGATCCGGTTAGGGTTATGATTGGACCTAGGGTTAGGGTTATGTTGAGGGATAGGTTTAGAGATCCGGTTAGAGTTACGATTGGACCTAGGGTTAGGGTTATGTTGAGGGCTAGGGTTAGAGAGACGTTTAGGGTTACGATTGGACCTAGGGTTAGGGTTATGTTGAGGGCTAGGGTTAGAGAAACGGTTAGGGTCACGATTGGACCTAGAGTTAGGGTTATGTTGAGGGCTAGGGATATAGATCCGGTGAGGGTCACGATTGGACCTAGGGTTAGGGTTATGTTGAGGGCTAGGGTTAGAGATACGGTTAGGGTCACGATTGGACCTAGGGTTAGGGTTATGTTGAGGGCTAGGGTTAGAGAGACGGTTAGGGTTACGATTGGACCTAGGGTTAGGGTTATGTTGAGGGCAGGGTTAGAGATCCGGTTAGGGTCACGTTTGGACCTAGGGTTAGGGTTGTGTTGAGGGCTAGGGTTAGAGATCCGGTTAGGGTTACGATTGGACCTAGGGTTAGGGTTATGTTGAGGGCTAGCGTTAGAGGTCCGGTTAGGGTTACGATCGGACCTAGGGTTAGGGTTATGTTGAGGGCTAGGGTTAGAGAGACGGTTAGGGTTCCGATTGGACCTAGGGTTAGGGTTATGTTGAGGGCTAGGGTTAGAGATCCGGTTAGGGTTACGATTGGACCTAGGGTTAGGGTTATGTTGAGGGCTAGGGTTAGAGATCCGGGTAGGGTTACGATTGGACCTAGGGTTAGGGTTATGTTGAGGGCTAGGGTTAGAGATCCGGTTACGGTTACGATTGGACCTAGGGTTAGGGTTATGTTGAGGGCTAGGTTTAGAGATCCGGTTAGGGTTCCGATTGGACCTAGGGTTAGGGTTATGTTGAGGGCTAGGGTTAGAGATCCGGTTAGGGTTACGATTGGACCTAGGGTTAGGGTTATGTTGAGGGCTAGGGTTAGAAATCCGGTTAGGGTTACGATTGGACCTAGTGTTAGGGGTATGTTGAGGGCTAGGTTTAGAGATCCGGTTACGGTTACGATTGGACCTAGGGTTAGGGTTATGTTGAGGGCAAGGGTTAGAGAGACGGTTAGGGTCACCATTGGACCTAGAGTTAGGGTTATGTTGAGGGCTAGGGTTAGAGATCCGGTTAGGGTTACGATTGGACCTATGGTTAGGGTGATGTTGAAGGCTAGGTTTAGAGATCCGGTTAGGATCACGTTTGGACCTAGGGTTAGGGTTATGTTTACGGCTAGGGTTAGAGATCCAGTAGGGTTACGATTGGACCTAGGGTTAGGCTGATGTTGAGGGCTAGGGTTAGAGATCCGGTTAGGGTTACGATTGGACCTAGGGTTAGGGTTATGTTGAGGGCTAGGGTTAGAGAGACGGTTAGGGTTACGATTGGACCTAGGGTTAGGGGTATGTTGAGGGCTAGGGTTAGAGAGACGGTTAGGGTTCCGAGTGGACCTAGGGTTAGGGTTATGTTGAGGGTTAGGGTTAGAGAGACGGTTAGGGTCACGATTGGACCTAGGGTTAGGGATATGTTGAGGGCTAGGGTTAGAGATCCGGTTAGGGTTACGATTGGACCTAGGGTTAGGGTGATGTTGCAGGCTAGGGTTAGAGATCCGGTTAGGATCACGTTTGGACCTAGGGTTACGGTTATGTTGACGGCTAGGGTTAGAGATCCAGTAGGGTTACGATTGGATCTAGGGTTAGGGTGATGTTGAGGGCTAGGGTTAGAGATCCGGTTAGGGTTACGATTGGACCTAGGGTTAGGGTTATGTTGAGGGCTAGGGTTAGAGATCCGGTTAGGGTTACGATTGGACCTAGGGTTAGGGTTATGTTGAGGGCTAGGGTTAGAGATCCGGTTAGGGTTACGATTGGACCTAGGGTTAGGGTTATGTTGAGGGCTAGGGTTAGAGATCCGGTTAGGGTTACGATTGGATCTAGGGTTAGGGTTATGTTGAGGGCTAGGGTTAGAGATCCGGTTAGGGTTACGATTGGTCCTAGGGTTAGGGTTATGTTGAGGATTAGGGTTAGAGATCCGGTTAGGGTTACGATTGGACCTAGGGTTAGGGTTATGTTGAGGGCTATGGTTAGAGATCCGGTTAGGGTTACGATTGGACCTAGGGTTAGGGTTATGTTGAGGGCTAGGGATATAGATCCGGTGAGGTTCACGTTTGGACCTAGGGTTAGGGTTATGTTGAGGGCAGGGTTAGAGATCCGGTTAGGGTCACGATTGGACCTAGGGTTAGGGTTATGTTGAGGGCTAGGGTTAGAGATCCGGTTAGGGTTACGATTGGACCTAGGGTTAGGGATATGTTGAGGGCTAGGGTTAGAGATCCGGTTAGGGTTACGATTGGACCTAGGTTAGGGTTATGTTGAGGGCTAGGGTTAGAGATCCGGTTAGGGTTACGATTGGACCTAGGGTTAGGGTTATGTTGAGGGCTAGGGTTAGAGAGACGGTTAGGGTTCCGAGTGGACCTAGGGTTAGGGTTATGTTGAGGGCTAGGGTTAGAGATCCGGTTAGGGTTACGATTGGACCTAGGGTTAGGGTTATGTTGAGGGCTAGGGTTAGAGATCCGGGTAGGGTTACGATTGGACCTAGGGTTAGGGTTATGTTGAGGGCTAGGGTTAGAGATCCGGTTACGGTTACGATTGGACCTAGGGTTAGAGTTATGTTGAGGGCTAGGTTTAGACATCCGATTAGAGTTCCGATTGGACCTAGGGTTAGGGTTATGTTGAGGGCTAGGGTTAGAGATCCGGTTACGGTTACGATTGGATCTAGGGTTAGGGTTATGTTGACGGCTAGGGATAGAGATCCAGTAGGGTTACGATTGGACCTAGGGTTAGGGTGATGTTGGCTAGGGTTAGAGATCCGGTTAGGGTTACGATTCGACCTAGGGTTAGGGTTATGTTGACTGCTAGGGTTAGAGATCCGGTTAGGGTTACGATTGGAGCTAGGGTTAGGGTGATGTTGGCTAGGGTTAGAGATCCGGTTAGGGTCACGATTGGACCTAGGGTTAGGGTTATGTTGACGGCTAGGGTTAGAGATCCGGTTAGGGTTACGATTGGACCTAGGGTTAGGGTGATGTTGAGGGCTAGAGTTAGAGATACGGTTAGGGTTACGATTGGACCGAAGGTTAGGGTTATGTTGAGGGCTAGGGTTAGAGATCCGGTTAGGGTTACGATTGGACCTAGGGTTAGGGTTATGTTGAGGGCTAGGGTTAGAGAGACGGTTAGGGTTACGATTGGACCTAGGGTTAGGGGTATGTTGAGGGCTAGGGTTAGAGAGACGGTTAGGGTTCCGAGTGGACCTAGGGTTAGGGTTATGTTGAGGGTTAGGGTTAGAGAGACGGTTAGGGTCACGATTGGACCTAGGGTTAGGGATATGTTGAGGGCTAGGGTTAGAGATCCGGTTAGGGTTACGATTGGACCTAGGGTTAGGGTGATGTTGCAGGCTAGGGTTAGAGATCCGGTTAGGATCACGTTTGGACCTAGGGTTACGGTTATGTTGACGGCTAGGGTTAGAGATCCAGTAGGGTTACGATTGGACCTAGGGTTAGGGTGATGTTGAGGGCTAGGGTTAGAGATCCGGTTAGGGTTACGATTGGACCTAGGGTTAGGGTTATGTTGAGGGCTAGGGTTAGAGATCCGGTTAGGGTTACGATTGGACCTAGGGTTAGGGTTATGTTGAGGGCTAGGGTTAGAGATCCGGTTAGGGTTACGATTGGACCTAGGGTTAGGGTTATGTTGAGGGCTAGGGTTAGAGATCCGGTTAGGGTTACGATTGGATCTAGGGTTAGGGTTATGTTGAGGGCTAGGGTTAGAGATCCGGTTAGGGTTACGATTGGTCCTAGGGTTAGGGTTATGTTGAGGATTAGGGTTAGAGATCCGGTTAGGGTTACGATTGGACCTAGGGTTAGGGTTATGTTGAGGGCTATGGTTAGAGATCCGGTTAGGGTTACGATTGGACCTAGGGTTAGGGTTATGTTGAGGGCTAGGGATATAGATCCGGTGAGGTTCACGTTTGGACCTAGGGTTAGGGTTATGTTGAGGGCAGGGTTAGAGATCCGGTTAGGGTCACGATTGGACCTAGGGTTAGGGTTATGTTGAGGGCTAGGGTTAGAGATCCGGTTAGGGTTACGATTGGACCTAGGGTTAGGGATATGTTGAGGGCTAGGGTTAGAGATCCGGTTAGGGTTACGATTGGACCTAGGTTAGGGTTATGTTGAGGGCTAGGGTTAGAGATCCGGTTAGGGTTACGATTGGACCTAGGGTTAGGGTTATGTTGAGGGCTCTGGTTAGAGAGACGATTAGGGTTAGGATTGGACCTACGGTTAGGGTTATGTAGAGGGCTAGGGTTAGAGTGACGGTTCGGGTTAGAACTGGACCTAGGGTTAGGGTTACGTTGAGGGCTAAGGTTAGAGAGACGGTTGGGGTTAGGATAGGACCTAGGGTTAGGGTTATGTTTTATGCCTAGGGTTAGACAGACGATTAGGGTAAGGATTGGAGCTAGGGTTAAGGTTATGTTGAGGGCTACGGTTAGAGAGTCGATTAGGGTTAGGATTCGACCTAGGGTTAGTGTTATGTTGAGGTCTACGTTTAGGTAGACGATTAGGGTTAAGATTTGAGCTAGTGTTAGGCTTATGTTGAGGGCTAGGGTTAGGTTGACCATTAGGGTTAGGAGTGGACCTAGTGTTAGGGTTATGTTGAGGGCTAGGGTTAGAGAGACGGTTCGTGTTAGGATTGGAACTAGGTTTAATGTTATGTTGAGGGCTACGGTTAGAGAGTCGATTAGGGTTACGATTGTACCTAGGGTTATGTTTGTCTTGAGGGCTAGGGTTAGGTAGACGATTAGTGTTAGGATTGTTGCAGGGGTAGGGTTATGTTGAGGGCTTGGGTTACATAGACAATTAGGGTTAGGATCGGACCTAGGGTTATGGTTATGTTTAGGGCTAGGGTTAGATAGACGATTAGAGTTAGGATTGGACCTAGGGTTAGGGTTATGTTGAGGGCTAGGGTTAGAGAGACGGTTCGGGTTAGGATTGTACCTAGGGTTAGTGTTATGTTTCGGGCTAGTTTTAGATAGACGATTAGGGATAGGATTGGACCTAGGGTTAGGGTTTTGTTGAGGCTAGGGTTAGAGATACTATTAGGATTAGGACTGGACCTAGGGTTAGGGTTATGTTGAGGGCTTGGGTTAGGTACACGATTTGGGTTAGGATTGGAGCTAGGCTTAGAGTTATGTTGAGGGCTACGGTTAGAGAGACGATTAGGGTAGGTTTGGAGCTAGGGTTAGGGTTATTTTGAGGGCTAGGGTTCGGATGATGATCTGGGATATGATTGGAGCTAGGGTTAGGGTTATGTTGAAGGGTAGGGTTAGATAGACGATTAGGGTTAGGATTGGACCTAGGGATAGCATTATGTTTAGGGCTATGGTTAGATACACGATTAGGGTTAGGACTGGACTTAGGGTTAGGGTTATGTTGACGGCTACTGTTAGGTACACGATTAGGGTTAGGATTGGACCTAGGGTTAGGGTTATGTTTAGGGCTAGGGATAGAGAGACGGTTCGGTTTAGGATTGGACCAGGGTTAGGGTTATGTTTAGGGCTAGGGTTATATAGACGATTAGAGTTAGGATTAGACCTATGGTTAGGGTTATGTTGTGGGCCAGGGTTAGAGAGACGGTTCGGGTTAGGATTGGACTTAGGGTTAGGGTTATGTTTAGGGCTAGAGTTAGATAGAATATTAGGGTTAGGATTGAACCTAGGGTTAGGGTTAGTTTGAGGTCTAGGGTTAGATAGACGATTAGGGTTAGGATAGGACCTAGGGTTAGGGTTATGTTTAGGGCTAGGGTTAGATAGACGATTAGGGTTAGGATTGGAGCTAGGGTTAGAGTTATGTTGAGGGCTACGCTTAGAGAGTCGATTAGGGTTAGGATTGGACCTAGGGTTAGACTTATGTTGAGGGCTAGGGTTAGAGAGACCATTAGCGTTAGGATTGGAGCTAGGGTTAGTGTTATGTTGAGGGCTAGGGTTAGGTAGATGATTAAGGTTAAGATTGGATCTAGGGTTAGGGTTATGTTGACGGCTGGGGTTAGAGAGAAGGTTCGGGTTAGGAATGGACCTAGGGTTAGGGTTTTGTTGAGGGATAGGGTTAGAGAGACGGTTCGGGTTAGGATTGGACCGAGGGTTAGGGCTATGTTGAGAGCTAGGTTTGGAGAGACGGATTGGGTTTGGATTGGTCCAAGGGTTAAGGTTGTATTGAGGGCTAGGATTAGAGAGACGATAGGGTTAGGATTGGAGCCAAGGTTAGGGTTATGTTGAGGGCTAGCGTTAGAGGGACGATTAGGGTTAGGATTGGGCCTAGGGTTAGGGTTGTGTTGAGGGCTAGGGTTAGAGAGACTATTAGGGTTAGGATTGGAGCTAGGGTTAGGGTTCTGTTGAGGGCTATGGTTAGAGAGTCGATTAGGGTTAGGATTGGACGTAGGGTTAGGTTAATGTTGAGGGTTAGGTTAGCTAGACGATTAGGGTTAGGATTGGAGCTAGGGTTAGGGTTATGTTGAGGGCTAGGGTTAGAGAGACGATTAGGGTTATGATTGGACCTAGGGTTAGTGTTATGTTTAGGGCTAGGGTTAGGTAGACGTTTAGGGATAGGATTGGACCTAGGGTTAGGGTTATGTTTAGGGATAGGGTTAGATAGACGATTATTGTTAGGATTGTACCTAAGGTTAGTTTTATGTTGAGGGTTAGGGTTAGAGAGACAGTTCATGTTAGGTTTAGACCTAGGTTTAGGGTTATGTTGAGGGCTACGGTTAGAGAGTCGATTAGGGTTACGATTGGACCTAGGGTTAGGGTTATGTTTAGGGGTAGGGTTAGGTAGACGATTAGGGTTAGGATTTTACCTAGGGTAAGGGTTGTGTTGAGGGTTAGGGTAGAGAGACTATTAGGGTTAGGATTGGACCTAGAGTTAGGGTTATGTTGAGGGCTAGGGTTATGTGGACGATTAGGGTTAGGAATGGAGCTACGGGTAGGGTTATCTTGAAGGCTAGGGTGAGATAGACGATTAGGGTTAGGATTGGTCCTAGGGTTAGGGTTAGGGTGAGGGGTACTGTTAGATATATGATTAGGGTTGAGATTGGACCTAGGGTTAGGGTTAGGTTGAGGGCTACTGTTAGAGAGACGGTTAGCGTTAGGATTGGACCTAGGGTTAGTGTTAGATTGAGGGCTAGGCCTAGAGAGACGATTAGGGTTAGGATTGCAGATAGGGTTAGGGTCATTTTGAGGGCTAGGTTTAGAGAGACTGTTCGTTTTAGGATTGGACCGAGGGTTAGGGTTATGTTGAGAGCTAGGTTTAGAGAGACGGATTGGGTTTGGATTGGACCTAGGGTTAAGGTTATATTGAAGGCTAGGATTACATTGACGATTAGGGTTAGGCTTGGAGCTAGGGTTAGGGTATTGTTGAGGGCTAGGGTTAAAGACGATTAGGGTTGGTTTGGAGCTAAGGTTAGGGTTATGTTGAGGGCCGGGGCTAGGTAGACAATTAAGGTTATGAATGGACCTAGGGTTATGGTTATGTTTAGGGCTAGGGTTATAGAGAAGGTTCGGGTTAGGATTGGACCTAGCGTTAGGGTTATGTTGACGGCTAGGGTTATAGAGACGGTTCGGGTTAGGATTGGACCGAGGGTTAAGGTTATGTTGAGGGCTAGGGTTAGATAGACGATTAGGGTTAGGATTGGGCATTGGGTTAGGGTTATGTTTAGGGCTAGGGTTAGATAGACGATTAGGGATAGGATTGGACCTAGGGTTAGGGTTTTGTTGAGGGCTAGGGTTAGAGATACTATTAGGTTTAGGACTGGACCTAGGGTTAGGGTTATGTTGAGGGCTAGGGTTAGGTAGACGATTTGGGTTAGGATTGGAGCTAGGGTTAGGGTTATGTTGAGGGCTACGGTTAGAGAGATGATTAGGGTAATTTGGAGCTAGGGTTAGGGTTATGTTGAGGGGTAGGGTTCGGATGATGATCTGGGATATGATTGGAGCTAGGGTTAGGGTTATTTTGAAGGGTAGGGTTAGAGATCCCGTTAGGGTTGTGATTGTACCTAGGGTTAGGGTATGTTGCGGGCTAGGGTTAGAGATCCGGTTACCGTTACGATTGCACCTAGGGTTAGGGTTATGTTGAGGGCTAGGGTTAGAGATCCGGTTACGGTTAAGATTGGACCTAGGGTTAGGGTTATGTTGAGGGCTAGGGTTAGAGATCCGGGTAGGATTACGATTGATCCTAGGGTTAGGGTTATGTTGAGGGCTAGGGTTAGAGATCCGGTTAGGGTCACGATTGGACCTAGGGTTAGGGTTATGATGAGGGCTAGGTTTAGAGATCCGGTTAGGGTTACGATTGGACCTAGGGTTAGGGTTATGTTGAGGGCTAGGGTTAGAGATCCAGTTAGGGTTACGATTGGACCTAGGGTTAGGGTTATGTTGAGGGCTAGGGTTAGAGATCCGGTTAGGGTTACGATTGGACCTAGGGTTAGGGTTATGTTGAGGGCTAGGGTTAGAGATCCGGTTAGGGTTACGATTGCACCTAGGGTTAGGGTTATGTTGAGGGCTAGGGTTAGATATCCGGGTAGGGTTACGATTGCACCTAGGGTTAGGGTAATGTTGACGGCTAGGGTTAGAGATCCGGTTAGGGTCACGATTGGACCTAGGGTTAGGGTTATGTTGAGGGCTATGGTTAGAGATCCGGGTAGGGTTACGATTGCACCTAGGGTTAGGGTTATGTTGAGGGCTAGGGTTAGAGATCCGGGTAGGGTTACGATTGGACCTAGGGTTAGGATTATGTTGAGGGCTAGGGTTAGAGATCCGGTTAGGGTTATGATTGGACCTAGGGTTAGGGTTATGTTGAGGGATAGGTTTAGAGATCCGGTTAGAGTTACGATTGGACCTAGGGTTAGGGTTATGTTGAGGGCTAGGGTTAGAGAGACGTTTAGGGTTACGATTGGACCTAGGGTTAGGGTTATGTTGAGGGCTAGGGTTAGAGAAACGGTTAGGGTCACGATTGGACCTAGAGTTAGGGTTATGTTGAGGGCTAGGGATATAGATCCGGTGAGGGTCACGATTGGACCTAGGGTTAGGGTTATGTTGAGGGCTAGGGTTAGAGATACGGTTAGGGTCACGATTGGACCTAGGGTTAGGGTTATGTTGAGGGCTAGGGTTAGAGAGACGGTTAGGGTTACGATTGGACCTAGGGTTAGGGTTATGTTGAGGGCAGGGTTAGAGATCCGGTTAGGGTCACGTTTGGACCTAGGGTTAGGGTTGTGTTGAGGGCTAGGGTTAGAGATCCGGTTAGGGTTACGATTGGACCTAGGGTTAGGGTTATGTTGAGGGCTAGCGTTAGAGGTCCGGTTAGGGTTACGATCGGACCTAGGGTTAGGGTTATGTTGAGGGCTAGGGTTAGAGAGACGGTTAGGGTTCCGATTGGACCTAGGGTTAGGGTTATGTTGAGGGCTAGGGTTAGAGATCCGGTTAGGGTTACGATTGGACCTAGGGTTAGGGTTATGTTGAGGGCTAGGGTTAGAGATCCGGGTAGGGTTACGATTGGACCTAGGGTTAGGGTTATGTTGAGGGCTAGGGTTAGAGATCCGGTTACGGTTACGATTGGACCTAGGGTTAGGGTTATGTTGAGGGCTAGGTTTAGAGATCCGGTTAGGGTTCCGATTGGACCTAGGGTTAGGGTTATGTTGAGGGCTAGGGTTAGAGATCCGGTTAGGGTTACGATTGGACCTAGGGTTAGGGTTATGTTGAGGGCTAGGGTTAGAAATCCGGTTAGGGTTACGATTGGACCTAGTGTTAGGGGTATGTTGAGGGCTAGGTTTAGAGATCCGGTTACGGTTACGATTGGACCTAGGGTTAGGGTTATGTTGAGGGCAAGGGTTAGAGAGACGGTTAGGGTCACCATTGGACCTAGAGTTAGGGTTATGTTGAGGGCTAGGGTTAGAGATCCGGTTAGGGTTACGATTGGACCTATGGTTAGGGTGATGTTGAAGGCTAGGTTTAGAGATCCGGTTAGGATCACGTTTGGACCTAGGGTTAGGGTTATGTTTACGGCTAGGGTTAGAGATCCAGTAGGGTTACGATTGGACCTAGGGTTAGGGTGATGTTGAGGGCTAGGGTTAGAGATCCGGTTAGGGTTACGATTGGACCTAGGGTTAGGGTTATGTTGAGGGCTAGGGTTAGAGAGACGGTTAGGGTTACGATTGGACCTAGGGTTAGGGGTATGTTGAGGGCTAGGGTTAGAGAGACGGTTAGGGTTCCGAGTGGACCTAGGGTTAGGGTTATGTTGAGGGTTAGGGTTAGAGAGACGGTTAGGGTCACGATTGGACCTAGGGTTAGGGATATGTTGAGGGCTAGGGTTAGAGATCCGGTTAGGGTTACGATTGGACCTAGGGTTAGGGTGATGTTGCAGGCTAGGGTTAGAGATCCGGTTAGGATCACGTTTGGACCTAGGGTTCGGGTTATGTTGACGGCTAGGGTTAGAGATCCAGTAGGGTTACGATTGGATCTAGGGTTAGGGTGATGTTGAGGGCTAGGGTTAGAGATCCGGTTAGGGTTACGATTGGACCTAGGGTTAGGGTTATGTTGAGGGCTAGGGTTAGAGATCCGGTTAGGGTTACGATTGGACCTAGGGTTAGGGTTATGTTGAGGGCTAGGGTTAGAGATCCGGTTAGGGTTACGATTGGACCTAGGGTTAGGGTTATGTTGAGGGCTAGGGTTAGAGATCCGGTTAGGGTTACGATTGGATCTAGGGTTAGGGTTATGTTGAGGGCTAGGGTTAGAGATCCGGTTAGGGTTACGATTGGTCCTAGGGTTAGGGTTATGTTGAGGATTAGGGTTAGAGATCCGGTTAGGGTTACGATTGGACCTAGGGTTAGGGTTATGTTGAGGGCTATGGTTAGAGATCCGGTTAGGGTTACGATTGGACCTAGGGTTAGGGTTATGTTGAGGGCTAGGGATATAGATCCGGTGAGGTTCACGTTTGGACCTAGGGTTAGGGTTATGTTGAGGGCAGGGTTAGAGATCCGGTTAGGGTCACGATTGGACCTAGGGTTAGGGTTATGTTGAGGGCTAGGGTTAGAGATCCGGTTAGGGTTACGATTGGACCTAGGGTTAGGGATATGTTGAGGGCTAGGGTTAGAGATCCGGTTAGGGTTACGATTGGACCTAGGTTAGGGTTATGTTGAGGGCTAGGGTTAGAGATCCGGTTAGGGTTACGATTGGACCTAGGGTTAGGGTTATGTTGAGGGCTAGGGTTAGAGAGACGGTTAGGGTTCCGAGTGGACCTAGGGTTAGGGTTATGTTGAGGGCTAGGGTTAGAGATCCGGTTAGGGTTACGATTGGACCTAGGGTTAGGGTTATGTTGAGGGCTAGGGTTAGAGATCCGGGTAGGGTTACGATTGGACCTAGGGTTAGGGTTATGTTGAGGGCTAGGGTTAGAGATCCGGTTACGGTTACGATTGGACCTAGGGTTAGAGTTATGTTGAGGGCTAGGTTTAGACATCCGATTAGAGTTCCGATTGGACCTAGGGTTAGGGTTATGTTGAGGGCTAGGGTTAGAGATCCGGTTACGGTTACGATTGGATCTAGGGTTAGGGTTATGTTGACGGCTAGGGATAGAGATCCAGTAGGGTTACGATTGGACCTAGGGTTAGGGTGATGTTGGCTAGGGTTAGAGATCCGGTTAGGGTTACGATTCGAACTAGGGTTACGGTTATGTTGACTGCTAGGGTTAGAGATCCGGTTAGGGTTACGATTGGAGCTAGGGTTAGGGTGATGTTGGCTAGGGTTAGAGATCCGGTTAGGGTCACGATTGGACCTAGGGTTAGGGTTATGTTGACGGCTAGGGTTAGAGATCCGGTTAGGGTTACGATTGGACCTAGGGTTAGGGTGATGTTGAGGGCTAGAGTTAGAGATACGGTTAGGGTTACGATTGGACCGAAGGTTAGGGTTATGTTGAGGGCTAGGGTTAGAGATCCGGTTAGGGTTACGATTGGACCTAGGGTTAGGGTTATGTTGAGGGCTAGGGTTAGAGAGACGGTTAGGGTTACGATTGGACCTAGGGTTAGGGGTATGTTGAGGGCTAGGGTTAGAGAGACGGTTAGGGTTCCGAGTGGACCTAGGGTTAGGGTTATGTTGAGGGTTAGGGTTAGAGAGACGGTTAGGGTCACGATTGGACCTAGGGTTAGGGATATGTTGAGGGCTAGGGTTAGAGATCCGGTTAGGGTTACGATTGGACCTAGGGTTAGGGTGATGTTGCAGGCTAGGGTTAGAGATCCGGTTAGGATCACGTTTGGACCTAGGGTTAGGGTTATGTTGACGGCTAGGGTTAGAGATCCAGTAGGGTTACGATTGGATCTAGGGTTAGGGTGATGTTGAGGGCTAGGGTTAGAGATCCGGTTAGGGTTACGATTGGACCTAGGGTTAGGGTTATGTTGAGGGCTAGGGTTAGAGATCCGGTTAGGGTTACGATTGGACCTAGGGTTAGGGTTATGTTGAGGGCTAGGGTTAGAGATCCGGTTAGGGTTACGATTGGACCTAGGGTTAGGGTTATGTTGAGGGCTAGGGTTAGAGATCCGGTTAGGGTTACGATTGGATCTAGGGTTAGGGTTATGTTGAGGGCTAGGGTTAGAGATCCGGTTAGGGTTACGATTGGTCCTAGGGTTAGGGTTATGTTGAGGATTAGGGTTAGAGATCCGGTTAGGGTTACGATTGGACCTAGGGTTAAGGTTATGTTGAGGGCTATGGTTAGAGATCCGGTTAGGGTTACGATTGGACCTAGGGTTAGGGTTATGTTGAGGGCTAGGGATATAGATCCGGTGAGGTTCACGTTTGGACCTAGGGTTAGGGTTATGTTGAGGGCAGGGTTAGAGATCCGGTTAGGGTCACGATTGGACCTAGGGTTAGGGTTATGTTGAGGGCTAGGGTTAGAGATCCGGTTAGGGTTACGATTGGACCTAGGGTTAGGGATATGTTGAGGGCTAGGGTTAGAGATCCGGTTAGGGTTACGATTGGACCTAGGTTAGGGTTATGTTGAGGGCTAGGGTTAGAGATCCGGTTAGGGTTACGATTGGACCTAGGGTTAGGGTTATGTTGAGGGCTAGGGTTAGAGAGACGGTTAGGGTTCCGAGTGGACCTAGGGTTAGGGTTATGTTGAGGGCTAGGGTTAGAGATCCGGTTAGGGTTACGATTGGACCTAGGGTTAGGGTTATGTTGAGGGCTAGGGTTAGAGATCCGGGTAGGGTTACGATTGGACCTAGGGTTAGGGTTATGTTGAGGGCTAGGGTTAGAGATCCGGTTACGGTTACGATTGGACCTAGGGTTAGAGTTATGTTGAGGGCTAGGTTTAGACATCCGATTAGAGTTCCGATTGGACCTAGGGTTAGGGTTATGTTGAGGGCTAGGGTTAGAGATCCGGTTACGGTTACGATTGGATCTAGGGTTAGGGTTATGTTGACGGCTAGGGTTAGAGATCCAGTAGGGTTACGATTGGACCTAGGGTTAGGGTGATGTTGGCTAGGGTTAGAGATCCGGTTAGGGTTACGATTCGACCTAGGGTTAGGGTTATGTTGACTGCTAGGGTTAGAGATCCGGTTAGGGTTACGATTGGACCTAGGGTTAGGGTGATGTTGGCTAGGGTTAGAGATCCGGTTAGGGTCACGATTGGACCTAGGGTTAGGGTTATGTTGACGGCTAGGGTTAGAGATCCGGTTAGGGTTACGATTGGACCTAGGGTTAGGGTGATGTTGAGGGCTAGAGTTAGAGATACGGTTAGGGTTACGATTGGACCGAAGGTTAGGGTTATGTTGAGGGCTAGGGTTAGAGATCCGGTTAGGGTCACTATTGTACCTTGGGTTAGGGTTATGATGAGGGCTAGGGTTAGAGATCCGGTTAGGGTCACGATTGGACCTAGGGTTAGGGTGATGTTGAGGGCTAGGGTTAGAGATCCGGTTAGGGTCACGATTGGACCTAGGGTTAGGGTCATGTTGAGGGCTAGGGTTAGAGATCCGGTTAAGGTCACGTTTGGACCTAGGGTTAGGGTTATGTTGACGGCTAGGGTAAGAGATCCGGTTAGGGTTACGATTGGACCTAGGGTTAGGGTGATGTTGAGGGCTAGGGTTAGAGATCCGGTTAGGGTCACGATTGGACCTAGGGTTAGGGTTATGTTGAGGGCTAGGGTTAGAGATCCGGTTAAGGTCACGATTGGACCTAGGGTTAGGGTTATGTTGAGGACTAGGGTTAGAGATTCGGTTAGGGTTACGATTGGACCTAGGGTTAGCGTTATGTTGAGGGCTACGGATAGAGATCCGGTTAGGGTCACGATTGGACCTAGGGTTAGGGTTATGTTGAGGGCTAGGGTTAGAGATACGGTTAGCGTCACGATTGGACCTAGGGTTAGGGTTATGTTGAGGGTTAGAGTTAGAGATCCGGTTAGGGTCACGATTGTACCATGGGTTAGGGTTATGTTGAGGGCTAGGGTTAGAGATCCGGTTAGGGTCACGATTGGACCTAGGGTTAGGGTCATGTTGAGGGCTAGGGTTAGAGATCCGGTTAAGGTCACGTTTGGACCTAGGGTTAGGGTTATGTTGACGGCTAGGGTAAGAGATCCGGTTAGGGTTACGATTGGACCTAGGGTTAGGATTATGTTGAGGGCTAGGGTTAGAGATCCCGTTAGGGTTACGAATGGACCTATGGTTAGGGTTATGTTGAGGGCTAGGGTTAGAGATCAGGTTAGGGTTACGATTGGACCTAGGGTTAGGGTTATGTTGAGGGCTAGGGTTAGAGATCCCGTTAGGGTCACGATTGGACCTAGGGTTAGGGTTATGTTGAGGGCCAAGGTTAGAGAGACGATTAGGGATACGATTGGACCTAGGGTTAGGGTTATGTTGAGGTCTAGGGTTAGAGATCCGGTTAGGGTTACGATTGGACCTAGGGTTAGGATTATGTTGAGGGCTAGGGTTAGAGATCCCGTTAGGGTTACGAATGGACCTATGGTTAGGGTTATGTTGAGGGCTAGGGTTAGAGATCCGGTTAGGGTTACGATTGGACCTAGGGTTAGGGTTATGTTGAGGGCTAGGGATATAGATCCGGTGAGGTTCACGTTTGGACCTAGGGTTAGGGTTATGTTGAGGGCAGGGTTAGAGATCCGGTTAGGGTCACGATTGGACCTAGGGTTAGGGTTATGTTGAGGGCTAGGGTTAGAGATCCGGTTAGGGTTACGATTGGACCTAGGGTTAGGGATATGTTGAGGGCTAGGGTTAGAGATCCGGTTAGGGTTACGATTGGACCTAGGTTAGGGTTATGTTGAGGGCTAGGGTTAGAGATCCGGTTAGGGTTACGATTGGACCTAGGGTTAGGGTTATGTTGAGGGCTAGGGTTAGAGAGACGGTTAGGGTTCCGAGTGGACCTAGGGTTAGGGTTATGTTGAGGGCTAGGGTTAGAGATCCGGTTAGGGTTACGATTGGACCTAGGGTTAGGGTTATGTTGAGGGCTAGGGTTAGAGATCCGGGTAGGGTTACGATTGGACCTAGGGTTAGGGTTATGTTGAGGGCTAGGGTTAGAGATCCGGTTAGGGTTACGATTGGACCTAGGGTTAGAGTTATGTTGAGGGCTAGGTTTAGACATCCGATTAGAGTTCCGATTGGACCTAGGGTTAGGGTTATGTTGAGGGCTAGGGTTAGAGATCCGGTTACGGTTACGATTGGATCTAGTGTTAGGGTTATGTTGACGGCTAGGGATAGAGATCCAGTAGGGTTACGATTGGACCTAGGGTTAGGGTGATGTTGGCTAGGGTTAGAGATCCGGTTAGGGTTACGATTCGACCTAGGGTTAGGGTTATGTTGACTGCTAGGGTTAGAGATCCGGTTAGGGTTACGATTGGAGCTAGGGTTAGGGTGATGTTGGCTAGGGTTAGAGATCCGGTTAGGGTCACGATTGGACCTAGGGTTAGGGTTATGTTGACGGCTAGGGTTAGAGATCCGGTTAGGGTTACGATTGGACCTAGGGTTAGGGTGATGTTGAGGGCTAGAGTTAGAGATACGGTTAGGGTTACGATTGGACCGAAGGTTAGGGTTATGTTGAGGGCTAGGGTTAGAGATCCGGTTAGGGTTACGATTGGACCTAGGGTTAGGGTTATGTTGAGGGCTAGGGTTAGAGAGACGGTTAGGGTTACGATTGGACCTAGGGTTAGGGGTATGTTGAGGGCTAGGGTTAGAGAGACGGTTAGGGTTCCGAGTGGACCTAGGGTTAGGGTTATGTTGAGGGTTAGGGTTAGAGAGACGGTTAGGGTCACGATTGGACCTAGGGTTAGGGATATGTTGAGGGCTAGGGTTAGAGATCCGGTTAGGGTTACGATTGGACCTAGGGTTAGGGTGATGTTGCAGGCTAGGGTTAGAGATCCGGTTAGGATCACGTTTGGACCTAGGGTTACGGTTATGTTGACGGCTAGGGTTAGAGATCCAGTAGGGTTACGATTGGACCTAGGGTTAGGGTGATGTTGAGGGCTAGGGTTAGAGATCCGGTTAGGGTTACGATTGGACCTAGGGTTAGGGTTATGTTGAGGGCTAGGGTTAGAGATCCGGTTAGGGTTACGATTGGACCTAGGGTTAGGGATATGTTGAGGGCTAGGGTTAGAGATCCGGTTAGGGTTACGATTGGACCTAGGGTTAGGGTTATGTTGAGGGCTAGGGTTAGAGATCCGGTTAGGGTTACGATTGGATCTAGGGTTAGGGTTATGTTGAGGGCTAGGGTTAGAGATCCGGTTAGGGTTACGATTGGTCCTAGGGTTAGGGTTATGTTGAGGATTAGGGTTAGAGATCCGGTTAGGGTTACGATTGGACCTAGGGTTAGGGTTATGTTGAGGGCTATGGCTAGAGATCCGGTTAGGGTTACGATTGGACCTAGGGTTAGGGTTATGTTGAGGGCTAGGGATATAGATCCGGTGAGGTTCACGTTTGGACCTAGGGTTAGGGTTATGTTGAGGGCAGGGTTAGAGATCCGGTTAGGGTCACGATTGGACCTAGGGTTAGGGTTATGTTGAGGGCTAGGGTTAGAGATCCGGTTAGGGTTACGATTGGACCTAGGGTTAGGGATATGTTGAGGGCTAGGGTTAGAGATCCGGTTAGGGTTACGATTGGACCTAGGTTAGGGTTATGTTGAGGGCTAGGGTTAGAGATCCGGTTAGGGTTACGATTGGACCTAGGGTTAGGGTTATGTTGAGGGCTAGGGTTAGAGAGACGGTTAGGGTTCCGAGTGGACCTAGGGTTAGGGTTATGTTGAGGGCTAGGGTTAGAGATCCGGTTAGGGTTACGATTGGACCTAGGGTTAGGGTTATGTTGAGGGCTAGGGTTAGAGATCCGGGTAGGGTTACGATTGGACCTAGGGTTAGGGTTATGTTGAGGGCTAGGGTTAGAGATCCGGTTACGGTTACGATTGGACCTAGGGTTAGAGTTATGTTGAGGGCTAGGTTTAGACATCCGATTAGAGTTCCGATTGGACCTAGGGTTAGGGTTATGTTGAGGGCTAGGGTTAGAGATCCGGTTACGGTTACGATTGGATCTAGGGTTAGGGTTATGTTGACGGCTAGGGTTAGAGATCCAGTAGGGTTACGATTGGACCTAGGGTTAGGGTGATGTTGGCTAGGGTTAGAGATCCGGTTAGGGTTACGATTCGACCTAGGGTTAGGGTTATGTTGACTGCTAGGGTTAGAGATCCGGTTAGGGTTACGATTGGACCTAGGGTTAGGGTGATGTTGGCTAGGGTTAGAGATCCGGTTAGGGTCACGATTGGACCTAGGGTTAGGGTTATGTTGACGGCTAGGGTTAGAGATCCGGTTAGGGTTACGATTGGACCTAGGGTTAGGGTGATGTTGAGGGCTAGAGTTAGAGATACGGTTAGGGTTACGATTGGACCGAAGGTTAGGGTTATGTTGAGGGCTAGGGTTAGAGATCCGGTTAGGGTCACTATTGTACCTTGGGTTAGGGTTATGATGAGGGCTAGGGTTAGAGATCCGGTTAGGGTCACGATTGGACCTAGGGTTAGGGTGATGTTGAGGGCTAGGGTTAGAGATCCGGTTAGGGTCACGATTGGACCTAGGGTTAGGGTCATGTTGAGGGCTAGGGTTAGAGATCCGGTTAAGGTCACGTTTGGACCTAGGGTTAGGGTTATGTTGACGGCTAGGGTAAGAGATCCGGTTGGGGTTACGATTGGACCTAGGGTTAGGGTGATGTTGAGGGCTAGGGTTAGAGATCCGGTTAGGGTCACGATTGGACCTAGGGTTAGGGTTATGTTGAGGGCTAGGGTTAGAGATCCGGTTAAGGTCACGATTGGACCTAGGGTTAGGGTTATGTTGAGGACTAGGGTTAGAGATTCGGTTAGGGTTACGATTGGACCTAGGGTTAGCGTTATGTTGAGGGCTACGGATAAAGATCCGGTTAGGGTCACGATTGGACCTAGGGTTAGGGTTATGTTGAGGGCTAGGGTTAGAGATACGGTTAGCGTCACGATTGGACCTAGGGATAGGGTTATGTTGAGGGTTAGAGTTAGAGATCCGGTTAGGGTCACGATTGTACCATGGGTTAGGGTTATGTTGAGGGCTAGGGTTAGAGATCCGGTTAGGGTCACGATTGGACCTAGGGTTAGGGTCATGTTGAGGGCTAGGGTTAGAGATCCGGTTAAGGTCACGTTTGGACCTAGGGTTAGGGTTATGTTGACGGCTAGGGTAAGAGATCCGGTTAGGGTTACGATTGGACCTAGGGTTAGGATTATGTTGAGGGCTAGGGTTAGAGATCCCGTTAGGGTTACGAATGGACCTATGGTTAGGGTTATGTTGAGGGCTAGGGTTAGAGATCAGGTTAGGGTTACGATTGGACCTAGGGTTAGGGTTATGTTGAGGGCTAGGGTTAGAGATCCCGTTAGGGTCACGATTGGACCTAGGGTTAGGGTTATGTTGAGGGCCAAGGTTAGAGAGACGATTAGGGATACGATTGGACCTAGGGTTAGGGTTATGTTGAGGTCTAGGGTTAGAGATCCGGTTAGGGTTACGATTGGACCTAGGGTTAGGATTATGTTGAGGGCTAGGGTTAGAGATCCCGTTAGGGTTACGAATGGACCTATGGTTAGGGTTATGTTGAGGGCTAGGGTTAGAGATCAGGTTAGGGTTACGATTGGACCTAGGGTTAGGGTTATGTTGAGGGCTAGGGTTAGAGATCCCGTTAGGGTCACGATTGGACCTAGGGTTAGGGTTATGTTGAGGGCCAAGGTTATTGAGACGATTAGGGATACGATTGGACCTAGGGTTAGGGTTATCTTGAGGGCTAGGGTTAGAGATCCGGTTAGGGTCACGATTGGACCTAGGGTTAGGGTTATGTTGAGGGCTAGGGTTAGAGATCCGGTTAGGGTCACGTTTGGACCTAGGGTTAGGGTTATGTTGACGGCTAGGGTTAGAGATCCGGTTAGCGTTACGATTGGATCTAGGGTTAGGGTTATGTTGAGGGCTAGGGTTAGATATCCGGGTAGGGTTACGATTGCACCTAGGGTTAGGGTAATGTTGACGGCTAGGGTTAGAGAATCGGTTAGGGTCACGATTGGACCTAGGGTTAGGGTTATGTTGAGGGATAGGTTTAGAGATCCGGTTAGAGTTACGATTGGACCTAGGGTTAGGGTTATGTTGAGGGCTAGGGTTAGAGAGACGTTTAGGGTTACGATTGGACCTAGGGTTAGGGTTATGTTGAGGGCTAGGGTTAGAGAAACGGTTAGGGTCACGATTGGACCTAGAGTTAGGGTTATGTTGAGGGCTAGGGATATAGATCCGGTGAGGGTCACGATTGGACCTAGGGTTAGGGTTATGTTGAGGGCTAGGGTTAGAGATACGGTTAGGGTCACGATTGGACCTAGGGTTAGGGTTATGTTGAGGGCTAGGGTTAGAGAGACGGTTAGGGTTACGATTGGACCTAGGGTTAGGGTTATGTTGAGGGCAGGGTTAGAGATCCGGTTAGGGTCACGTTTGGACCTAGGGTTAGGGTTGTGTTGAGGGCTAGGGTTAGAGATCCGGTTAGGGTTACGATTGGACCTAGGGTTAGGGTTATGTTGAAGGCTAGCGTTAGAGGTCCGGTTAGGGTTACGATCGGACCTAGGGTTAGGGTTATGTTGAGGGCTAGGGTTAGAGAGACGGTTAGGGTTCCGATTGGACCTAGGGTTAGGGTTATGTTGAGGGCTAGGGTTAGAGATCCGGTTAGGGTTACGATTGGACCTAGGGTTAGGGTTATGTTGAGGGCTAGGGTTAGAGATCCGGGTAGGGTTACGATTGGACCTAGGGTTAGGGTTATGTTGAGGGCTAGGGTTAGATATCCGGTTACGGTTACGATTGGACCTAGGGTTAGGGTTATGTTGAGGGCTAGGTTTAGAGATCCGGTTAGGGTTCCGATTGGACCTAGGGTTAGGGTTATGTTGAGGGCTAGGGTTAGAGATCCGGTTAGGGTTACGATTGGACCTAGGGTTAGGGTTATGTTGAGGGCCAGGTTTAGAAATCCGGTTAGGGTTACGATTGGACCTAGTGTTAGGGGTATGTTGAGGGCTAGGTTTAGAGATCCGGTTACGGTTACGATTGGACCTAGGGTTAGGGTTATGTTGAGGGCAAGGGTTAGAGAGACGGTTAGGGTCACCATTGGACCTAGAGTTAGGGTTATGTTGAGGGCTAGGGTTAGAGATCCGGTTAGGGTTACGATTGGACCTATGGTTAGGGTGATGTTGAAGGCTAGGTTTAGAGATCCGGTTAGGATCACGTTTGGACCTAGGGTTAGGGTTATGTTTACGGCTAGGGTTAGAGATCCAGTAGGGTTACGATTGGACCTAGGGTTAGGGTGATGTTGAGGGCTAGGGTTAGAGATCCGGTTAGGGTTACGATTGGACCTAGGGTTAGGGTTATGTTGAGGGCTAGGGTTAGAGAGACGGTTAGGGTTACGATTGGACCTAGGGTTAGGGGTATGTTGAGGGCTAGGGTTAGAGAGACGGTTAGGGTTACGATTGGACCTAGGGTTAGGGTTATGTTGAGGGCTAGGGTTAGAGATCCGGTTAGGGTTACGATTGGACCTAGGGTTAGGGTTATGTTGAGGGCTAGGGTTAGAGATCCGGTTAGGGTTACGATTGGATCTAGGGTTAGGGTTATGTTGAGGGCTAGGGTTAGAGATCCGGTTAGGGTTACGATTGGTCCTAGGGTTAGGGTTATGTTGAGGATTAGGGTTAGAGATCCGGTTAGGGTTACGATTGGACCTAGGGTTAGGGTTATGTTGAGGGCTATGGTTAGAGATCCGGTTAGGGTTACGATTGGACCTAGGGTTAGGGTTATGTTGAGGGCTAGGGATATAGATCCGGTGAGGTTCACGTTTGGACCTAGGGTTAGGGTTATGTTGAGGGCAGGGTTAGAGATCCGGTTAGGGTCACGATTGGACCTAGGGTTAGGGTTATGTTGAAGGCTAGGGTTAGAGATCCGGTTAGGGTTACGATTGGACCTAGGGTTAGGGATATGTTGAGGGCTAGGGTTAGAGATCCGGTTAGGGTTACGATTGGACCTAGGTTAGGGTTATGTTGAGGGCTAGGGTTAGAGATCCGGTTAGGGTTACGATTGGACCTAGGGTTAGGGTTATGTTGAGGGCTAGGGTTAGAGAGACGGTTAGGGTTCCGAGTGGACCTAGGGTTAGGGTTATGTTGAGGGCTAGGGTTAGAGATCCGGTTAGGGTCACGATTGGACCTAGGGTTAGGGTTATGTTGAGGGCTAGGGTTAGAGATCCGGGTAGGGTTACGATTGGACCTAGGGTTAGGGTTATGTTGAGGGCTAGGGTTAGAGATCCGGTTACGGTTACGATTGGACCTAGGGTTAGAGTTATGTTGAGGGCTAGGTTTAGACATCCGATTAGAGTTCCGATTGGACCTAGGGTTAGGGTTATGTTGAGGGCTAGGGTTAGAGATCCGGTTACGGTTACGATTGGATCTAGGGTTAGGGTTATGTTGACGGCTAGGGTTAGAGATCCAGTAGGGTTACGATTGGACCTAGGGTTAGGGTGATGTTGGCTAGGGTTAGAGATCCGGTTAGGGTTACGATTCGACCTAGGGTTAGGGTTATGTTGACTGCTAGGGTTAGAGATCCGGTTAGGGTTACGATTGGACCTAGGGTTAGGGTGATGTTGGCTAGGGTTAGAGATCCGGTTAGGGTCACGATTGGACCTAGGGTTAGGGTTATGTTGACGGCTAGGGTTAGAGATCCGGTTAGGGTTACGATTGGACCTAGGGTTAGGGTGATGTTGAGGGCTAGAGTTAGAGACACGGTTAGGGTTACGATTGGACCGAAGGTTAGGGTTATGTTGAGGGCTAGGGTTAGAGATCCGGTTAGGGTTACGATTGGACCTAGGGTTAGGGTTATGTTGAGGGCTAGGGTTAGAGAGACGGTTAGGGTTACGATTGGACCTAGGGTTAGGGGTATGTTGAGGGCTAGGGTTAGAGAGACGGTTAGGGTTCCGAGTGGACCTAGGGTTAGGGTTATGTTGAGGGTTAGGGTTAGAGAGACGGTTAGGGTCACGATTGGACCTAGGGTTAGGGATATGTTGAGGGCTAGGGTTAGAGATCCGGTTAGGGTTACGAGTGGACCTAGGGTTAGGGTGATGTTGAAGGCTAGGGTTAGAGATCCGGTTAGGATCACGTTTGGACCTAGGGTTACGGTTATGTTGACGGCTAGGGTTAGAGATCCAGTAGGGTTACGATTGGACCTAGGGTTAGGGTGATGTTGAGGGCTAGGGTTAGAGATCCGGTTAGGGTTACGATTGGACCTAGGGTTAGGGTTATGTTGAGGGCTAGGGTTAGAGATCCGGTTAGGGTTACGATTGGACCTAGGGTTAGGGTTATGTTGAGGGCTAGGGTTAGAGATCCGGTTAGGGTTACGATTGGACCTAGGGTTAGGGTTATGTTGAGGGCTAGGGTTAGAGATCCGGTTAGGGTTACGATTGGATCTAGGGTTAGGGTTATGTTGAGGGCTAGGGTTAGAGATCCGGTTAGGGTTACGATTGGTCCTAGGGTTAGGGTTATGTTGAGGATTAGGGTTAGAGATCCGGTTAGGGTTACGATTGGACCTAGGGTTAGGGTTATGTTGAGGGCTATGGTTAGAGATCCGGTTAGGGTTACGATTGGACCTAGGGTTAGGGTTATGTTGAGGGCTAGGGATATAGATCCGGTGAGGTTCACGTTTGGACCTAGGGTTAGGGTTATGTTGAGGGCAGGGTTAGAGATCCGGTTAGGGTCACGATTGGACCTAGGGTTAGGGTTATGTTGAGGGCTAGGGTTAGAGATCCGGTTAGGGTTACGATTGGACCTAGGGTTAGGGATATGTTGAGGGCTAGGGATAGAGATCCGGTTAGGGTTACGATTGGACCTAGGTTAGGGTTATGTTGAGTGCTAGGGTTAGAGATCCGGTTAGGGTTACGATTGGACCTAGGGTTAGGGTTATGTTGAGGGCTAGGGTTAGAGAGACGGTTAGGGTTCCGAGTGGACCTAGGGTTAGGGTTATGTTGAGGGCTAGGGTTAGAGATCCGGTTAGGGTTACGATTGGACCTAGGGTTAGGGTTATGTTGAGGGCTAGGGTTAGAGATCCGGGTAGGGTTACGATTGGACCTAGGGTTAGGGTTATGTTGAGGGCTAGGGTTAGAGATCCGGTTACGGTTACGATTGGACCTAGGGTTAGAGTTATGTTGAGGGCTAGGTTTAGACATCCGATTAGAGTTCCGATTGGACCTAGGGTTAGGGTTATGTTGAGGGCTAGGGTTAGAGATCCGGTTACGGTTACGATTGGATCTAGGGTTAGGGTTATGTTGACGGCTAGGGTTAGAGATCCAGTAGGGTTACGATTGGACCTAGGGTTAGGGTGATGTTGGCTAGGGTTAGAGATCCGGTTAGGGTTACGATTCGACCTAGGGTTAGGGTTATGTTGACTGCTAGGGTTAGAGATCCGGTTAGGGTTACGATTGGACCTAGGGTTAGGGTGATGTTGGCTAGGGTTAGAGATCCGGTTAGGGTCACGATTGGACCTAGGGTTAGGGTTATGTTGACGGCTAGGGTTAGAGATCCGGTTAGGGTTACGATTGGACCTAGGGTTAGGGTGATGTTGAGGGCTAGAGTTAGAGATACGGTTAGGGTTACGATTGGACCGAAGGTTAGGGTTATGTTGAGGGCTAGGGTTAGAGATCCGGTTAGGGTCACTATTGTACCTTGGGTTAGGGTTATGATGAGGGCTAGGGTTAGAGATCCGGTTAGGGTCACGATTGGACCTAGGGTTAGGGTTATGTTGAGGGCTATGGTTGGAGATCCGGTTAAGGTCAAATTTGGACCTAGGGTTAGTGTTATGTTGACGGCTAGAGTTAGAGATCCGGTTAGGGTTACGATTGGACCTAGGGTTAGGGTGATGTTGAGGGCTAGGGTTAGAGATCCGGTTAGGGTCACGATTGGACCTAGGGTTAGGGTTATGTTGAGGGCTAGGGTTAGAGATCCGGTTAAGGTCACGATTGGACCTAGGGTTAGGGTTATGTTGAGGACTAGGGTTAGAGATTCGGTTAGGGTTACGATTGGACCTAGGGTTAGCGTTATGTTGAGGGCTACGGATAGAGATCCGGTTAGGGTCACGATTGGACCTAGGGTTAGGGTTATGTTGAGGGCTAGGGTTAGAGATACGGTTAGCGTCACGATTGGACCTAGGGTTAGGGTTATGTTGAGGGTTAGAGTTAGAGATCCGGTTAGGGTCACGATTGTACCATGGGTTAGGGTTATGTTGAGGGCTAGGGTTAGAGATCCGGTTAGGGTCACGATTGGACCTAGGGTTAGGGTCATGTTGAGGGCTAGGGTTAGAGATCCGGTTAAGGTCACGTTTGGACCTAGGGTTAGGGTTATGTTGACGGCTAGGGTAAGAGATCCGGTTAGGGTTACGATTGGACCTAGGGTTAGGATTATGTTGAGGGCTAGGGTTAGAGATCCCGTTAGGGTTACGAATGGACCTATGGTTAGGGTTATGTTGAGGGCTAGGGTTAGAGATCAGGTTAGGGTTACGATTGGACCTAGGGTTAGGGTTATGTTGAGGGCTAGGGTTAGAGATCCCGTTAGGGTCACGATTGGACCTAGGGTTAGGGTTATGTTGAGGGCCAAGGTTAGAGAGACGATTAGGGATACGATTGGACCTAGGGTTAGGGTTATCTTGAGGGCTAGGGTTAGAGATCCGGTTAGGGTCACGATTGGACCTAGGGTTAGGGTTATGTTGAGGGCTAGGGTTAGAGATCCGGTTAGGGTCACGTTTGGACCTAGGGTTAGGGTTATGTTGACGGCTAGGGTTAGAGATCCGGTTAGCGTTACGATTGGATCTAGGGTTAGGGTTATGTTGAGGGCTAGGGTTAGAGATCCGGTTAGGGTTACGATTGGACCTAGGGTTAGGGTTATGTTGAGGGCTAGGGTTAGAGATCCGGTTAGGGTTACGATGGGATCTAGGGTTAGGGTTATGTTGAGGGCTAGGGTTAGAGATCCGGTTAGGGTTACGATTGGTCCTAGGGTTAGGGTTATGTTGAGGATTAGGGTTAGAGATCCGGTTAGGGTTACGATTGGACCTAGGGTTAGGGTTATGTTGAGGGCTATGGTTAGAGATCCGGTTAGGGTTACGATTGGACCTAGGGTTAGGGTTATGTTGAGGGCTAGGGATATAGATCCGGTGAGGTTCACGTTTGGACCTAGGGTTAGGGTTATGTTGAGGGCAGGGTTAGAGATCCGGTTAGGGTCACGATTGGACCTAGGGTTAGGGTTATGTTGAGGGCTAGGGTTAGAGATCCGGTTAGGGTTACGATTGGACCTAGGGTTAGGGATATGTTGAGGGCTAGGGTTAGAGATCCGGTTAGGGTTACGATTGGACCTAGGTTAGGGTTATGTTGAGGGCTAGGGTTAGAGATCCGGTTAGGGTTACGATTGGACCTAGGGTTAGGGTTATGTTGAGGGCTAGGGTTAGAGAGACGGTTAGGGTTCCGAGTGGACCTAGGGTTAGGGTTATGTTGAGGGCTAGGGTTAGAGATCCGGGTAGGGTTACGATTGGACCTAGGGTTAGGGTTATGTTGAGGGCTAGGGTTAGAGATCCGGTTACGGTTACGATTGGACCTAGGGTTAGAGTTATGTTGAGGGCTAGGTTTAGACATCCGATTAGAGTTCCGATTGGACCTAGGGTTAGGGTTATGTTGAGGGCTAGGGTTAGAGATCCGGTTACGGTTACGATTGGATCTAGGGTTAGGGTTATGTTGACGGCTAGGGTTAGAGATCCAGTAGGGTTACGATTGGACCTAGGGTTAGGGTGATGTTGGCTAGGGTTAGAGATCCGGTTAGGGTTACGATTCGACCTAGGGTTAGGGTTATGTTGACTGCTAGGGTTAGAGATCCGGTTAGGGTTACGATTGGACCTAGGGTTAGGGTGATGTTGGCTAGGGTTAGAGATCCGGTTAGGGTCACGATTGGACCTAGGGTTAGGGTTATGTTGACGGCTAGGGTTAGAGATCCGGTTAGGGTTACGATTGGACCTAGGGTTAGGGTCATGTTGAGGGCTAGAGTTAGAGATACGGTTAGGGTTACGATTGGACCGAAGGTTAGGGTTATGTTGAGGGCTAGGGTTAGAGATCCGGTTAGGGTCACTATTGTACCTTGGGTTAGGGTTATGATGAGGGCTAGGGTTAGAGATCCGGTTAGGGTCACGATTGGACCTAGGGTTAGGGTTATGTTGAGGGCTATGGTTGGAGATCCGGTTAAGGTCAAATTTGGACCTAGGGTTAGTGTTATGTTGACGGCTAGAGTTAGAGATCCGGTTAGGGTTACGATTGGACCTAGGGTTAGGGTGATGTTGAGGGCTAGGGTTAGAGATCCGGTTAGGGTCACGATTGGACCTAGGGTTAGGGTTATGTTGAGGGCTAGGGTTAGAGATCCGGTTAAGGTCACGATTGGACCTAGGGTTAGGGTTATGTTGAGGACTAGGGTTAGAGATTCGGTTAGGGTTACGATTGGACCTAGGGTTAGCGTTATGTTGAGGGCTACGGATAGAGATCCGGTTAGGGTCACGATTGGACCTAGGGTTAGGGTTATGTTGAGGGCTAGGGTTAGAGATACGGTTAGCGTCACGATTGGACCTAGGGTTAGGGTTATGTTGAGGGTTAGAGTTAGAGATCCGGTTAGGGTCACGATTGTACCATGGGTTAGGGTTATGTTGAGGGCTAGGGTTAGAGATCCGGTTAGGGTCACGATTGGACCTAGGGTTAGGGTCATGTTGAGGGCTAGGGTTAGAGATCCGGTTAAGGTCACGTTTGGACCTAGGGTTAGGGTTATGTTGACGGCTAGGGTAAGAGATCCGGTTAGGGTTACGATTGGACCTAGGGTTAGGATTATGTTGAGGGCTAGGGTTAGAGATCCCGTTAGGGTTACGAATGGACCTATGGTTAGGGTTATGTTGAGGGCTAGGGTTAGAGATCAGGTTAGGGTTACGATTGGACCTAGGGTTAGGGTTATGTTGAGGGCTAGGGTTAGAGATCCCGTTAGGGTCACGATTGGACCTAGGGTTAGGGTTATGTTGAGGGCCAAGGTTAGAGAGACGATTAGGGATACGATTGGACCTAGGGTTAGGGTTATCTTGAGGGCTAGGGTTAGAGATCCGGTTAGGGTCACGATTGGACCTAGGGTTAGGGTTATGTTGAGGGCTAGGGTTAGAGATCCGGTTAGTGTCACGTTTGGACCTAGGGTTAGGGTTATGTTGACGGCTAGGGTTAGAGATCCGGTTAGCGTTACGATTGGATCTAGGGTTAGGGTTATGTTGAGGGCTAGGGTTAGATATCCGGGTAGGGTTACGATTGCACCTAGGGTTAGGGTAATGTTGACGGCTAGGGTTAGAGATCCGGTTAGGGTCACGATTGGACCTAGGGTTAGGGTTATGTTGAGGGATAGGTTTAGAGATCCGGTTAGAGTTACGATTGGACCTAGGGTTAGGGTTATGTTGAGGGCTAGGGTTAGAGAGACGTTTAGGGTTACGATTGGACCTAGGGTTAGGGTTATGTTGAGGGCTAGGGTTAGAGAAACGGTTAGGGTCACGATTGGACCTAGAGTTAGGGTTATGTTGAGGGCTAGGGATATAGATCCGGTGAGGGTCACGATTGGACCTAGGGTTAGGGTTATGTTGAGGGCTAGGGTTAGAGATACGGTTAGGGTCACGATTGGACCTAGGGTTAGGGTTATGTTGAGGGCTAGGGTTAGAGAGACGGTTAGGGTTACGATTGGACCTAGGGTTAGGGTTATGTTGAGGGCAGGGTTAGAGATCCGGTTAGGGTCACGTTTGGACCTAGGGTTAGGGTTGTGTTGAGGGCTAGGGTTAGAGATCCGGTTAGGGTTACGATTGGACCTAGGGTTAGGGTTATGTTGAGGGCTAGCGTTAGAGGTCCGGTTAGGGTTACGATCGGACCTAGGGTTAGGGTTATGTTGAGGGCTAGGGTTAGAGAGACGGTTAGGGTTCCGATTGGACCTAGGGTTAGGGTTATGTTGAGGGCTAGGGTTAGAGATCCGGTTAGGGTTACGATTGGACCTAGGGTTAGGGTTATGTTGAGGGCTAGGGTTAGAGATCCGGGTAGGGTTACGATTGGACCTAGGGTTAGGGTTATGTTGAGGGCTAGGGTTAGAGATCCGGTTACGGTTACGATTGGACCTAGGGTTAGGGTTATGTTGAGGGCTAGGTTTAGAGATCCGGTTAGGGTTCCGATTGGACCTAGGGTTAGGGTTATGTTGAGGGCTAGGGTTAGAGATCCGGTTAGGGTTACGATTGGACCTAGGGTTAGGGTTATGTTGAGGGCTAGGGTTAGAAATCCGGTTAGGGTTACGATTGGACCTAGTGTTAGGGGTATGTTGAGGGCTAGGTTTAGAGATCCGGTTACGGTTACGATTGGACCTAGGGTTAGGGTTATGTTGAGGGCAAGGGTTAGAGAGACGGTTAGGGTCACCATTGGACCTAGAGTTAGGGTTATGTTGAGGGCTAGGGTTAGAGATCCGGTTAGGGTTACGATTGGACCTATGGTTAGGGTGATGTTGAAGGCTAGGTTTAGAGATCCGGTTAGGATCACGTTTGGACCTAGGGTTAGGGTTATGTTTACGGCTAGGGTTAGAGATCCAGTAGGGTTACGATTGGACCTAGGGTTAGGGTGATGTTGAGGGCTAGGGTTAGAGATCCGGTTAGGGTTACGATTGGACCTAGAGTTAGGGTTATGTTGAGGGCTAGGGTTAGAGAGACGGTTAGGGTTACGATTGGACCTAGGGTTAGGGGTATGTTGAGGGCTAGGGTTAGAGAGACGGTTAGGGTTCCGAGTGGACCTAGGGTTAGGGTTATGTTGAGGGTTAGGGTTAGAGAGACGGTTAGGGTCACGATTGGACCTAGGGTTAGGGATATGTTGAGGGTTAGGGTTAGAGATCCGGTTAGGGTTACGATTGGACCTAGGGTTAGGGTGATGTTGCAGGCTAGGGTTAGAGATCCGGTTAGGATCACGTTTGGACCTAGGGTTACGGTTATGTTGACGGCTAGGGTTAGAGATCCAGTAGGGTTACGATTGGACCTAGGGTTAGGGTGATGTTGAGGGCTAGGGTTAGAGATCCGGTTAGGGTTACGATTGGACCTAGGGTTAGGGTTATGTTGAGGGCTAGGGTTAGAGATCCGGTTAGGGTTACAATTGGACCTAGGGTTAGGGTTATGTTGAGGGCTAGGGTTAGAGATCCGGTTAGGGTTACGATTGGACCTAGGGTTAGGGTTATGTTGAGGGCTAGGGTTAGAGATCCGGTTAGGGTTACGATTGGATCTAGGGTTAGGGTTATGTTGAGGGCTAGGGTTAGAGATCCGGTTAGGGTTACGATTGGTCCTAGGGTTAGGGTTATGTTGAGGATTAGGGTTAGAGATCCGGTTAGGGTTACGATTGGACCTAGGGTTAGGGTTATGTTGAGGGCTATGGTTAGAGATCCGGTTAGGGTTACGATTGGACCTAGGGTTAGGGTTATGTTGAGGGCTAGGGATATAGATCCGGTGAGGTTCACGTTTGGACCTAGGGTTAGGGTTATGTTGAGGGCAGGGTTAGAGATCCGGTTAGGGTCACGATTGGACCTAGGGTTAGGGTTATGTTGAGGGCTAGGGTTAGAGATCCGGTTAGGGTTACGATTGGACCTAGGGTTAGGGATATGTTGAGGGCTGGGGTTAGAGATCCGGTTAGGGTTACGATTGGACCTAGGTTAGGGTTATGTTGAGGGCTAGGGTTAGAGATCCGGTTAGGGTTACGATTGGACCTAGGGTTAGGGTTATGTTGAGGGCTAGGGTTAGAGAGACGGTTAGGGTTCCGAGTGGACCTAGGGTTAGGGTTATGTTGAGGGCTAGGGTTAGAGATCCGGTTAGGGTTACGATTGGACCTAGGGTTAGGGTTATGTTGAGGGCTAGGGTTAGAGATCCGGGTAGGGTTACGATTGGACCTAGGGTTAGGGTTATGTTGAGGGCTAGGGTTAGAGATCCGGTTACGGTTACGATTGGACCTAGGGTTAGAGTTATGTTGAGGGCTAGGTTTAGACATCCGATTAGAGTTCCGATTGGACCTAGGGTTAGGGTTATGTTGAGGGCTAGGGTTAGAGATCCGGTTACGGTTACGATTGGATCTAGGGTTAGGGTTATGTTGACGGCTAGGGTTAGAGATCCAGTAGGGTTACGATTGGACCTAGGGTTAGGGTGATGTTGGCTAGGGTTAGAGATCCGGTTAGGGTTACGATTCGACCTAGGGTTAGGGTTATGTTGACTGCTAGGGTTAGAGATCCGGTTAGGGTTACGATTGGACCTAGGGTTAGGGTGATGTTGGCTAGGGTTAGAGATCCGGTTAGGGTCACGATTGGACCTAGGGTTAGGGTTATGTTGACGGCTAGGGTTAGAGATCCGGTTAGGGTTACGATTGGACCTAGGGTTAGGGTGATGTTGAGGGCTAGAGTTAGAGATACGGTTAGGGTTACGATTGGACCGAAGGTTAGGGTTATGTTGAGGGCTAGGGTTAGAGATCCGGTTAGGGTTACGATTGGACCTAGGGTTAGGGTTATGTTGAGGGCTAGGGTTAGAGAGACGGTTAGGGTTAGGATTGGACCTAGGGTTAGGGGTATGTTGAGGGCTAGGGTTAGAGAGACGGTTAGGGTTCCGAGTGGACCTAGGGTTAGGGTTATGTTGAGGGTTAGGGTTAGAGAGACGGTTAGGGTCACGATTGGACCTAGGGTTAGGGATATGTTGAGGGCTAGGGTTAGAGATCCGGTTAGGGTTACGATTGGACCTAGGGTTAGGGTGATGTTGCAGGCTAGGGTTAGAGATCCGTTTAGGATCACGTTTGGACCTAGGGTTACGGTTATGTTGACGGCTAGGGTTAGAGATCCAGTAGGGTTACGATTGGACCTAGGGTTAGGGTGATGTTGAGGGCTAGGGTTAGAGAGACGGTTAGGGTTACGATTGGACCTAGGGTTAGGGTTATGTTGAGGGCTAGGGTTAGAGATCCGGTTAGGGTTACGATTGGACCTAGGGTTAGGGTTATGTTGAGGGCCAGGGTTAGAGATCCGGTTAGGGTTACGATTGGACCTAGGGTTAGGGTTATGTTGAGGGCTAGGGTTAGAGATCCGGTTAGGGTTACGATTGGATCTAGGGTTAGGGTTATGTTGAGGGCTAGGGTTAGAGATCCGGTTAGGGTTACGATTGGTCCTAGGGTTAGGGTTATGTTGAGGATTAGGGTTAGAGATCCGGTTAGGGTTACGATTGGACCTAGGGTTAGGGTTATGTTGAGGGCTATGGTTAGAGATCCGGTTAGGGTTACGATTGGACCTAGGGTTAGGGTTATGTTGAGGGCTAGGGATATAGATCCGGTGAGGTTCACGTTTGGACCTAGGGTTAGGGTTATGTTGAGGGCAGGGTTAGAGATCCGGTTAGGGTCACGATTGGACCTAGGGTTAGGGTTATGTTGAGGGCTAGGGTTAGAGATCCGGTTAGGGTTACGATTGGACCTAGGGTTAGGGATATGTTGAGGGCTAGGGTTAGAGATCCGGTTAGGGTTACGATTGGACCTAGGTTAGGGTTATGTTGAGGGCTAGGGTTAGAGATCCGGTTAGGGTTACGATTGGACCTAGGGTTAGGGTTATGTTGAGGGCTAGGGTTAGAGAGACGGTTAGGGTTCCGAGTGGACCTAGGGTTAGGGTTATGTTGAGGGCTAGGGTTAGAGATCCGGTTAGGGTTACGATTGGACCTAGGGTTAGGGTTATGTTGAGGGCTAGGGTTAGAGATCCGGGTAGGGTTACGATTGGACCTAGGGTTAGGGTTATGTTGAGGGCTAGGGTTAGAGATCCGGTTACGGTTACGATTGGACCTAGGGTTAGAGTTATGTTGAGGGCTAGGTTTAGACATCCGATTAGAGTTCCGATTGGACCTAGGGTTAGGGTTATGTTGAGGGCTAGGGTTAGAGATCCGGTTACGGTTACGATTGGATCTAGGGTTAGGGTTATGTTGACGGCTAGGGTTAGAGATCCAGTAGGGTTACGATTGGACCTAGGGTTAGGGTGATGTTGGCTAGGGTTAGAGATCCGGTTAGGGTTACGATTCGACCTAGGGTTAGGGTTATGTTGACTGCTAGGGTTAGAGATCCGGTTAGGGTTACGATTGGACCTAGGGTTAGGGTGATGTTGGCTAGGGTTAGAGATCCGGTTAGGGTCACGATTGGACCTAGGGTTAGGGTTATGTTGACGGCTAGGGTTAGAGATCCGGTTAGGGTTACGATTGGACCTAGGGTTAGGGTGATGTTGAGGGCTAGAGTTAGAGATACGGTTAGGGTTACGATTGGACCGAAGGTTAGGGTTATGTTGAGGGCTAGGGTTAGAGATCCGGTTAGGGTTACGATTGGACCTAGGGTTAGGGTTATGTTGAGGGCTAGGGTTAGAGAGACGGTTAGGGTTAGGATTGGACCTAGGGTTAGGGGTATGTTGAGGGCTAGGGTTAGAGAGACGGTTAGGGTTCCGAGTGGACCTAGGGTTAGGGTTATGTTGAGGGTTAGGGTTAGAGAGACGGTTAGGGTCACGATTGGACCTAGGGTTAGGGATATGTTGAGGGCTAGGGTTAGAGATCCGGTTAGGGTTACGATTGGACCTAGGGTTAGGGTGATGTTGCAGGCTAGGGTTAGAGATCCGGTTAGGGTTACGATTGGACCTAGGGTTAGGGTTATGTTGAGGGCTAGGGTTAGAGATCCGGTTAGGGTTACGATTGGACCTAGGGTTAGGGTTATGTTGAGGGCTAGGGTTAGAGATCCGGTTAGGGTTACGATTGGACCTAGGGTTAGGGTTATGTTGAGGGCTAGGGTTAGAGATCCGGTTAGGGTTACGATTGGATCTAGGGTTAGGGTTATGTTGAGGGCTAGGGTTAGAGATCCGGTTAGGGTTACGATTGGTCCTAGGGTTAGGGTTATGTTGAGGATTAGGGTTAGAGATCCGGTTAGGGTTACGATTGGACCTAGGGTTAGGGTTATGTTGAGGGCTATGGTTAGAGATCCGGTTAGGGTTACGATTGGACCTAGGGTTAGGGTTATGTTGAGGGCTAGGGATATAGATCCGGTGAGGTTCACGTTTGGACCTAGGGTTAGGGTTATGTTGAGGGCAGGGTTAGAGATCCGGTTAGGGTCACGATTGGACCTAGGGTTAGGGTTATGTTGAGGGCTAGGGTTAGAGATCCGGTTAGGGTTACGATTGGACCTAGGGTTAGGGATATGTTGAGGGCTAGGGTTAGAGATCCGGTTAGGGTTACGATTGGACCTAGGTTAGGGTTATGTTGAGGGCTAGGGTTAGAGATCCGGGTAGGGTTACGATTGGACCTAGGGTTAGGGTTATGTTGAGGGCTAGGGTTAGAGATCCGGTTACGGTTACGATTGGACCTAGGGTTAGAGTTATGTTGAGGGCTAGGTTTAGACATCCGATTAGAGTTCCGATTGGACCTAGGGTTAGGGTTATGTTGAGGGCTAGGGTTAGAGATCCGGTTACGGTTACGATTGGATCTAGGGTTAGGGTTATGTTGACGGCTAGGGTTAGAGATCCAGTAGGGTTACGATTGGACCTAGGGTTAGGGTGATGTTGGCTAGGGTTAGAGATCCGGTTAGGGTTACGATTCGACCTAGGGTTAGGGTTATGTTGACTGCTAGGGTTAGAGATCCGGTTAGGGTTACGATTGGACCTAGGGTTAGGGTGATGTTGGCTAGGGTTAGAGATCCGGTTAGGGTCACGATTGGACCTAGGGTTAGGGTTATGTTGACGGCTAGGGTTAGAGATCCGGTTAGGGTTACGATTGGACCTAGGGTTAGGGTGATGTTGAGGGCTAGAGTTAGAGATACGGTTAGGGTTACGATTGGACCGAAGGTTAGGGTTATGTTGAGGGCTAGGGTTAGAGATCCGGTTAGGGTTACGATTGGACCTAGGGTTAGGGTTATGTTGAGGGCTAGGGTTAGAGAGACGGTTAGGGTTAGGATTGGACCTAGGGTTAGGGGTATGTTGAGGGCTAGGGTTAGAGAGACGGTTAGGGTTCCGAGTGGACCTAGGGTTAGGGTTATGTTGAGGGTTAGGGTTAGAGAGACGGTTAGGGTCACGATTGGACCTAGGGTTAGGGATATGTTGAGGGCTAGGGTTAGAGATCCGGTTAGGGTTACGATTGGACCTAGGGTTAGGGTGATGTTGCAGGCTAGGGTTAGAGATCCGGTTAGGATCACGTTTGGACCTAGGGTTACGGTTATGTTGACGGCTAGGGTTAGAGATCCAGTAGGGTTACGATTGGACCTAGGGTTAGGGTGATGTTGAGGGCTAGGGTTAGAGAGACGGTTAGGGTTACGATTGGACCTAGGGTTAGGGTTATGTTGAGGGCTAGGGTTAGAGATCCGGTTAGGGTTACGATTGGACCTAGGGTTAGGGTTATGTTGAGGGCCAGGGTTAGAGATCCGGTTAGGGTTACGATTGGACCTAGGGTTAGGGTTATGTTGAGGGCTAGGGTTAGAGATCCGGTTAGGGTTACGATTGGATCTAGGGTTAGGGTTATGTTGAGGGCTAGGGTTAGAGATCCGGTTAGGGTTACGATTGGTCCTAGGGTTAGGGTTATGTTGAGGATTAGGGTTAGAGATCCGGTTAGGGTTACGATTGGACCTAGGGTTAGGGTTATGTTGAGGGCTATGGTTAGAGATCCGGTTAGGGTTACGATTGGACCTAGGGTTAGGGTTATGTTGAGGGCTAGGGATATAGATCCGGTGAGGTTCACGTTTGGACCTAGGGTTAGGGTTATGTTGAGGGCAGGGTTAGAGATCCGGTTAGGGTCACGATTTGACCTAGGGTTAGGGTTATGTTGAGGGCTAGGGTTAGAGATCCGGTTAGGGTTACGATTGGACCTAGGGTTAGGGATATGTTGAGGGCTAGGGTTAGAGATCCGGTTAGGGTTACGATTGGACCTAGGTTAGGGTTATGTTGAGGGCTAGGGTTAGAGATCCGGTTAGGGTTACGATTGGACCTAGGGTTAGGGTTATGTTGAGGGCTAGGGTTAGAGAGACGGTTAGGGTTCCGAGTGGACCTAGGGTTAGGGTTATGTTGAGGGCTAGGGTTAGAGATCCGGTTAGGGTTACGATTGGACCTAGGGTTAGGGTTATGTTGAGGGCTAGGGTTAGAGATCCGGGTAGGGTTACGATTGGACCTAGGGTTAGGGTTATGTTGAGGGCTAGGGTTAGAGATCCGGTTACGGTTACGATTGGACCTAGGGTTAGAGTTATGTTGAGGGCTAGGTTTAGACATCCGATTAGAGTTCCGATTGGACCTAGGGTTAGGGTTATGTTGAGGGCTAGGGTTAGAGATCCGGTTACGGTTACGATTGGATCTAGGGTTAGGGTTATGTTGACGGCTAGGGTTAGAGATCCAGTAGGGTTACGATTGGACCTAGGGTTAGGGTGATGTTGGCTAGGGTTAGAGATCCGGTTAGGGTTACGATTCGACCTAGGGTTAGGGTTATGTTGACTGCTAGGGTTAGAGATCCGGTTAGGGTTACGATTGGACCTAGGGTTAGGGTGATGTTGGCTAGGGTTAGAGATCCGGTTAGGGTCACGATTGGACCTAGGGTTAGGGTTATGTTGACGGCTAGGGTTAGAGATCCGGTTAGGGTTACGATTGGACCTAGGGTTAGGGTGATGTTGAGGGCTAGAGTTAGAGATACGGTTAGGGTTACGATTGGACCGAAGGTTAGGGTTATGTTGAGGGCTAGGGTTAGAGATCCGGTTAGGGTTACGATTGGACCTAGGGTTAGGGTTATGTTGAGGGCTAGGGTTAGAGAGACGGTTAGGGTTAGGATTGGACCTAGGGTTAGGGGTATGTTGAGGGCTAGGGTTAGAGAGACGGTTAGGGTTCCGAGTGGACCTAGGGTTAGGGTTATGTTGAGGGTTAGGGTTAGAGAGACGGTTAGGGTCACGATTGGACCTAGGGTTAGGGATATGTTGAGGGCTAGGGTTAGAGATCCGGTTAGGGTTACGATTGGACCTAGGGTTAGGGTGATGTTGCAGGCTAGGTTTAGAGATCCGGTTAGGATCACGTTTGGACCTAGGGTTACGGTTATGTTGACGGCTAGGGTTAGAGATCCAGTAGGGTTACGATTGGACCTAGGGTTAGCGTGATGTTGAGGGCTAGGGTTAGAGAGACGGTTAGGGTTACGATTGGACCTAGGGTTAGGGTTATGTTGAGGGCTAGGGTTAGAGATCCGGTTAGGGTTACGATTGGACCTAGGGTTAGGGTTATGTTGAGGGCTAGGGTTAGAGATCCGGTTAGGGTTACGATTGGACCTAGGGTTAGGGTTATGTTGAGGGCTATGGTTGGAGATCCGGTTAAGGTCAAATTTGGACCTAGGGTTAGTGTTATGTTGACGGCTAGAGTTAGAGATCCGGTTAGGGTTACGATTGGACCTAGGGTTAGGGTGATGTTGAGGGCTAGGGTTAGAGATCCGGTTAGGGTCACGATTGGACCTAGGGTTAGGGTTATGTTGAGGGCTAGGGTTAGAGATCCGGTTAAGGTCACGATTGGACCTAGGGTTAGGGTTATGTTGAGGACTAGGGTTAGAGATTCGGTTAGGGTTACGATTGGACCTAGGGTTAGCGTTATGTTGAGGGCTACGGATAGAGATCCGGTTAGGGTCACGATTGGACCTAGGGTTAGGGTTATGTTGAGGGCTAGGGTTAGAGATACGGTTAGCGTCATGATTGGACCTAGGGTTAGGGTTATGTTGAGGGTTAGAGTTAGAGATCCGGTTAGGGTCACGATTGTACCATGGGTTAGGGTTATGTTGAGGGCTAGGGTTAGAGATCCGGTTAGGGTCACGATTGGACCTAGGGTTAGGGTCATGTTGAGGGCTAGGGTTAGAGATCCGGTTAAGGTCACGTTTGGACCTAGGGTTAGGGTTATGTTGACGGCTAGGGTAAGAGATCCGGTTAGGGTTACGATTGGACCTAGGGTTAGGATTATGTTGAGGGCTAGGGTTAGAGATCCCGTTAGGGTTACGAATGGACCTATGGTTAGGGTTATGTTGAGGGCTAGGGTTAGAGATCAGGTTAGGGTTACGATTGGACCTAGGGTTAGGGTTATGTTGAGGGCTAGGGTTAGAGATCCCGTTAGGGTCACGATTGGACCTAGGGTTAGGGTTATGTTGAGGGCCAAGGTTAGAGAGACGATTAGGGATACGATTGGACCTAGGGTTAGGGTTATGTTGAGGTCTAGGGTTAGAGATCCGGTTAGGGTTACGATTGGACCTAGGGTTAGGATTATGTTGAGGGCTAGGGTTAGAGATCCCGTTAGGGTTACGAATGGACCTATGGTTAGGGTTATGTTGAGGGCTAGGGTTAGAGATCAGGTTAGGGTTACGATTGGACCTAGGGTTAGGGTTATGTTGAGGGCTAGGGTTAGAGATCCCGTTAGGGTCACGATTGGACCTAGGGTTAGGGTTATGTTGAGGGCCAAGGTTAGAGAGACGATTAGGGATACGATTGGACCTAGGGTTAGGGTTATCTTGAGGGCTAGGGTTAGAGATCCGGTTAGGGTCACGATTGGACCTAGGGTTAGGGTTATGTTGAGGGCTAGGGTTAGAGATCCGGTTAGGGTCACGTTTGGACCTAGGGTTAGGGTTATGTTGACGGCTAGGGTTAGAGATCCGGTTAGGGTTACGATTGGATCTAGGGTTAGGGTTATGTTGAGGGCTAGGGTTAGATATCCGGGTAGGGTTACGATTGCACCTAGGGTTAGGGTAATGTTGACGGCTAGGGTTAGAGATCCGGTTAGGGTCACGATTGGACCTAGGGTTAGGGTTATGTTGAGGGATAGGTTTAGAGATCCGGTTAGAGTTACGATTGGACCTAGGGTTAGGGTTATGTTGAGGGCTAGGGTTAGAGAGACGTTTAGGGTTACGATTGGACCTAGGGTTAGGGTTATGTTGAGGGCTAGGGTTAGAGAAACGGTTAGGGTCACGATTGGACCTAGAGTTAGGGTTATGTTGAGGGCTAGGGATATAGATCCGGTGAGGGTCACGATTGGACCTAGGGTTAGGGTTATGTTGAGGGCTAGGGTTAGAGATACGGTTAGGGTCACGATTGGACCTAGGGTTAGGGTTATGTTGAGGGCTAGGGTTAGAGAGACGGTTAGGGTTACGATTGGACCTAGGGTTAGGGTTATGTTGACGGCAGGGTTAGAGATCCGGTTAGGGTCACGTTTGGACCTAGGGTTAGGGTTGTGTTGAGGGCTAGGGTTAGAGATCCGGTTAGGGTTACGATTGGACCTAGGGTTAGGGTTATGTTGAGGGCTAGCGTTAGAGGTCCGGTTAGGGTTACGATCGGACCTAGGGTTAGGGTTATGTTGAGGGCTAGGGTTAGAGAGACGGTTAGGGTTCCGATTGGACCTAGGGTTAGGGTTATGTTGAGGGCTAGGGTTAGAGATCCGGTTAGGGTTACGATTGGACCTAGGGTTAGGGTTATGTTGAGGGCTAGGGTTAGAGATCCGGGTAGGGTTACGATTGGACCTAGGGTTAGGGTTATGTTGAGGGCTAGGGTTAGAGATCCGGTTACGGTTACGATTGGACCTAGGGTTAGGGTTATGTTGAGGGCTAGGTTTAGAGATCCGGTTAGGGTTCCGATTGGACCTAGGGTTAGGGTTATGTTGAGGGCTAGGGTTAGAGATCCGGTTAGGGTTACGATTGGACCTAGGGTTAGGGTTATGTTGAGGGCTAGGGTTAGAAATCCGGTTAGGGTTACGATTGGACCTAGTGTTAGGGGTATGTTGAGGGCTAGGTTTAGAGATCCGGTTACGGTTACGATTGGACCTAGGGTTAGGGTTATGTTGAGGGCAAGGGTTAGAGAGACGGTTAGGGTCACCATTGGACCTAGAGTTAGGGTTATGTTGAGGGCTAGGGTTAGAGATCCGGTTAGGGTTACGATTGGACCTATGGTTAGGGTGATGTTGAAGGCTAGGTTTAGAGATCCGGTTAGGATCACGTTTGGACCTAGGGTTAGGGTTATGTTTACGGCTAGGGTTAGAGATCCAGTAGAGTTACGATTGGACCTAGGGTTAGGGTGATGTTGAGGGCTAGGGTTAGAGATCCGGTTAGGGTTACGATTGGACCTAGGGTTAGGGTTATGTTGAGGGCTAGGGTTAGAGAGACGGTTAGGGTTACGATTGGACCTAGGGTTAGGGGTATGTTGAGGGCTAGGGTTAGAGAGACGGTTAGGGTTCCGAGTGGACCTAGGGTTAGGGTTATGTTGAGGGTTAGGGTTAGAGAGACGGTTAGGGTCACGATTGGACCTAGGGTTAGGGATATGTTGAGGGCTAGGGTTAGAGATCCGGTTAGGGTTACGATTGGACCTAGGGTTAGGGTGATGTTGCAGGCTAGGGTTAGAGATCCGGTTAGGATCACGTTTGGACCTAGGGTTACGGTTATGTTGACGGCTAGGGTTAGAGATCCAGTAGGGTTACGATTGGACCTAGGGTTAGGGTGATGTTGAGGGCTAGGGTTAGAGATCCGGTTAGGGTTACGATTGGACCTAGGGTTAGGGTTATGTTGAGGGCTAGGGTTAGAGATCCGGTTAGGGTTACGATTGGACCTAGGGTTAGGGTTATGTTGAGGGCTAGGGTTAGAGATCCGGTTAGGGTTACGATTGGACCTAGGGTTAGGGTTATGTTGAGGGCTAGGGTTAGAGATCCGGTTAGGGTTACGATTGGATCTAGGGTTAGGGTTATGTTGAGGGCTAGGGTTAGAGATCCGGTTAGGGTTACGATTGGTCCTAGGGTTAGGGTTATGTTGAGGATTAGGGTTAGAGATCCGGTTAGGGTTACGGTTGGACCTAGGGTTAGGGTTATGTTGAGGGCTATGGTTAGAGATCCGGTTAGGGTTACGATTGGACCTAGGGTTAGGGTTATGTTGAGGGCTAGGGATATAGATCCGGTGAGGTTCACGTTTGGACCTAGGGTTAGGGTTATGTTGAGGGCAGGGTTAGAGATCCGGTTAGGGTCACGATTGGACCTAGGGTTAGGGTTATGTTGAGGGCTAGGGTTAGAGATCCGGTTAGGGTTACGATTGGACCTAGGGTTAGGGATATGTTGAGGGCTGGGGTTAGAGATCCGGTTAGGGTTACGATTGGACCTAGGTTAGGGTTATGTTGAGGGCTAGGGTTAGAGATCCGGTTAGGGTTACGATTGGACCTAGGGTTAGGGTTATGTTGAGGGCTAGGGTTAGAGAGACGGTTAGGGTTCCGAGTGGACCTAGGGTTAGGGTTATGTTGAGGGCTAGGGTTAGAGATCCGGTTAGGGTTACGATTGGACCTAGGGTTAGGGTTATGTTGAGGGCTAGGGTTAGAGATCCGGGTAGGGTTACGATTGGACCTAGGGTTAGGGTTATGTTGAGGGCTAGGGTTAGAGATCCGGTTACGGTTACGATTGGACCTAGGGTTAGAGTTATGTTGAGGGCTAGGTTTAGACATCCGATTAGAGTTCCGATTGGACCTAGGGTTAGGGTTATGTTGAGGGCTAGGGTTAGAGATCCGGTTACGGTTACGATTGGATCTAGGGTTAGGGTTATGTTGACGGCTAGGGTTAGAGATCCAGTAGGGTTACGATTGGACCTAGGGTTAGGGTGATGTTGGCTAGGGTTAGAGATCCGGTTAGGGTTACGATTCGACCTAGGGTTAGGGTTATGTTGACTGCTAGGGTTAGAGATCCGGTTAGGGTTACGATTGGACCTAGGGTTAGGGTGATGTTGGCTAGGGTTAGAGATCCGGTTAGGGTCACGATTGGACCTAGGGTTAGGGTTATGTTGACGGCTAGGGTTAGAGATCCGGTTAGGGTTACGATTGGACCTAGGGTTAGGGTGATGTTGAGGGCTAGAGTTAGAGATACGGTTAGGGTTACGATTGGACCGAAGGTTAGGGTTATGTTGAGGGCTAGGGTTAGAGATCCGGTTAGGGTTACGATTGGACCTAGGGTTAGGGTTATGTTGAGGGCTAGGGTTAGAGAGACGGTTAGGGTTAGGATTGGACCTAGGGTTAGGGGTATGTTGAGGGCTAGGGTTAGAGAGACGGTTAGGGTTCCGAGTGGACCTAGGGTTAGGGTTATGTTGAGGGTTAGGGTTAGAGAGACGGTTAGGGTCACGATTGGACCTAGGGTTAGGGATATGTTGAGGGCTAGGGTTAGAGATCCGGTTAGGGTTACGATTGGACCTAGGGTTAGGGTGATGTTGCAGGCTAGGGTTAGAGATCCGGTTAGGATCACGTTTGGACCTAGGGTTACGGTTATGTTGACGGCTAGGGTTAGAGATCCAGTAGGGTTACGATTGGACCTAGGGTTAGGGTGATGTTGAGGGCTAGGGTTAGAGAGACGGTTAGGGTTACGATTGGACCTAGGGTTAGGGTTATGTTGAGGGCTAAGGTTAGAGATCCGGTTAGGGTTACGATTGGACCTAGGGTTAGGGTTATGTTGAGGGCTAGGGTTAGAGATCCGGTTAGGGTTACGATTGGACCTGGGGTTAGGGTTATGTTGAGGGCTAGGGTTAGAGATCCGGTTAGGGTTACGATTGGATCTAGGGTTAGGGTTATGTTGAGGGCTAGGGTTAGAGATCCGGTTAGGGTTACGATTGGTCCTAGGTTTAGGGTTATGTTGAGGATTAGGGTTAGAGATCCGGTTAGGGTTACGATTGGACCTAGGGTTAGGGTTATGTTGAGGGCTATGGTTAGAGATCCGGTTAGGGTTACGATTGGACCTAGGGTTAGGGTTATGTTGAGGGCTAGGGATATAGATCCGGTGAGGTTCACGTTTGGACCTAGGGTTAGGGTTATGTTGAGGGCAGGGTTAGAGATCCGGTTAGGGTCACGATTGGACCTAGGGTTAGGGTTATGTTGAGGGCTAGGGTTAGAGATCCGGTTAGGGTTACGATTGGACCTAGGGTTAGGGATATGTTGAGGGCTAGGGTTAGAGATCCGGTTAGGGTTACGATTGGACCTAGGTTAGGGTTATGTTGAGGGCTAGGGTTAGAGATCCGGTTAGGGTTACGATTGGACCTAGGGTTAGGGTTATGTTGAGGGCTAGGGTTAGAGAGACGGTTAGGGTTCCGAGTGGACCTAGGGTTAGGGTTATGTTGAGGGCTAGGGTTAGAGATCCGGTTAGGGTTACGATTGGACCTAGGGTTAGGGTTATGTTGAGGGCTAGGGTTAGAGATCCGGGTAGGGTTACGATTGGACCTAGGGTTAGGGTTATGTTGAGGGCTAGGGTTAGAGATCCGGTTACGGTTACGATTGGACCTAGGGTTAGAGTTATGTTGAGGGCTAGGTTTAGACATCCGATTAGAGTTCCGATTGGACCTAGGGTTAGGGTTATGTTGAGGGCTAGGGTTAGAGATCCGGTTACGGTTACGATTGGATCTAGGGTTAGGGTTATGTTGACGGCTAGGGTTAGAGATCCAGTAGGGTTACGATTGGACCTAGGGTTAGGGTGATGTTGGCTAGGGTTAGAGATCCGGTTAGGGTTACGATTCGACCTAGGGTTAGGGTTATGTTGACTGCTAGGGTTAGAGATCCGGTTAGGGTTACGATTGGACCTAGGGTTAGGGTGATGTTGGCTAGGGTTAGAGATCCGGTTAGGGTCACGATTGGACCTAGGGTTAGGGTTATGTTGACGGCTAGGGTTAGAGATCCGGTTAGGGTTACGATTGGACCTAGGGTTAGGGTGATGTTGAGGGCTAGAGTTAGAGATACGGTTAGGGTTACGATTGGACCGAAGGTTAGGGTTATGTTGAGGGCTAGGGTTAGAGATCCGGTTAGGGTTACGATTGGACCTAGGGTTAGGGTTATGTTGAGGGCTAGGGTTAGAGAGACGGTTAGGGTTAGGATTGGACCTAGGGTTAGGGGTATGTTGAGGGCTAGGGTTAGAGAGACGGTTAGGGTTCCGAGTGGACCTAGGGTTAGGGTTATGTTGAGGGTTAGGGTTAGAGAGACGGTTAGGGTCACGATTGGACCTAGGGTTAGGGATATGTTGAGGGCTAGGGTTAGAGATCCGGTTAGGGTTACGATTGGACCTAGGGTTAGGGTGATGTTGCAGGCTAGGGTTAGAGATCCGGTTAGGATCACGTTTGGACCTAGGGTTACGGTTATGTTGACGGCTAGGGTTAGAGATCCAGTAGGGTTACGATTGGACCTAGGGTTAGCGTGATGTTGAGGGCTAGGGTTAGAGAGACGGTTAGGGTTACGATTGGACCTAGGGTTAGGGTTATGTTGAGGGCTAGGGTTAGAGATCCGGTTAGGGTTACGATTGGACCTAGGGTTAGGGTTATGTTGAGGGCTAGGGTTAGAGATCCGGTTAGGGTTACGATTGGACCTAGGGTTAGGGTTATGTTGAGGGCTAGGGTTAGAGATCCGGTTAGGGTTACGATTGGATCTAGGGTTAGGGTTATGTTGAGGGCTAGGGTTAGAGATCCGGTTAGGGTTACGATTGGTCCTAGGGTTAGGGTTATGTTGAGGATTAGGGTTAGAGATCCGGTTAGGGTTACGATTGGACCTAGGGTTAGGGTTATGTTGAGGGCTATGGTTAGAGATCCGGTTAGGGTTACGATTGGACCTAGGGTTAGGGTTATGTTGAGGGCTAGGGATATAGATCCGGTGAGGTTCACGTTTGGACCTAGGGTTAGGGTTATGTTGAGGGCAGGGTTAGAGATCCGGTTAGGGTCACGATTGGACCTAGGGTTAGGGTTATGTTGAGGGCTAGGGTTAGAGATCCGGTTAGGGTTACGATTGGACCTAGGGTTAGGGATATGTTGAGGGCTAGGGTTAGAGATCCGGTTAGGGTTACGATTGGACCTAGGTTAGGGTTATGTTGAGGGCTAGGGTTAGAGATCCGGTTAGGGTTACGATTGGACCTAGGGTTAGGGTTATGTTGAGGGCTAGGGTTAGAGAGACGGTTAGGGTTCCGAGTGGACCTAGGGTTAGGGTTATGTTGAGGGCTAGGGTTAGAGATCCGGTTAGGGTTACGATTGGACCTAGGGTTAGGGTTATGTTGAGGGCTAGGGTTAGAGATCCGGTTACGGTTACGATTGGACCTAGGGTTAGAGTTATGTTGAGGGCTAGGTTTAGACATCCGATTAGAGTTCCGATTGGACCTAGGGTTAGGGTTATGTTGAGGGCTAGGGTTAGAGATCCGGTTACGGTTACGATTGGATCTAGGGTTAGGGTTATGTTGATGGCTAGGGTTAGAGATCCAGTAGGGTTACGATTGGACCTAGGGTTAGGGTGATGTTGGCTAGGGTTAGAGATCCGGTTAGGGTTACGATTCGACCTAGGGTTAGGGTTATGTTGACTGCTAGGGTTAGAGATCCGGTTAGGGTTACGATTGGACCTAGGGTTAGGGTGATGTTGGCTAGGGTTAGAGATCCGGTTAGGGTCACGATTGGACCTAGGGTTAGGGTTATGTTGACGGCTAGGGTTAGAGATCCGGTTAGGGTTACGATTGGACCTAGGGTTAGGGTGATGTTGAGGGCTAGAGTTAGAGATACGGTTAGGGTTACGATTGGACCGAAGGTTAGGGTTATGTTGAGGGCTAGGGTTAGAGATCCGGTTAGGGTCACTATTGTACCTTGGGTTAGGGTTATGATGAGGGCTAGGGTTAGAGATCCGGTTAGGGTCACGATTGGACCTAGGGTTAGGGTTATGTTGAGGGCTATGGTTGGAGATCCGGTTAAGGTCAAATTTGGACCTAGGGTTAGTGTTATGTTGACGGCTAGAGTTAGAGATCCGGTTAGGGTTACGATTGGACCTAGGGTTAGGGTGATGTTGAGGGCTAGGGTTAGAGATCCGGTTAGGGTCACGATTGGACCTAGGGTTAGGGTTATGTTGAGGACTAGGGTTAGAGATTCGGTTAGGGTTACGATTGGACCTAGGGTTAGCGTTATGTTGAGGGCTACGGATAGAGATCCGGTTAGGGTCACGATTGGACCTAGGGTTAGGGTTATGTTGAGGGCTAGGGTTAGAGATACGGTTAGCGTCACGATTGGACCTAGGGTTAGGGTTATGTTGAGGGTTAGAGTTAGAGATCCGGTTAGGGTCACGATTGTACCATGGGTTAGGGTTATGTTGAGGTCTAGGGTTAGAGATCCGGTTAGGGTCACGATTGGACCTAGGGTTAGGGTCATGTTGAGGGCTAGGGTTAGAGATCCGGTTAAGGTCACGTTTGGACCTAGGGTTAGGGTTATGTTGACGGCTAGGGTAAGAGATCCGGTTAGGGTTACGATTGGACCTAGGGTTAGGATTATGTTGAGGGCTAGGGTTAGAGATCCCGTTAGGGTTACGAATGGACCTATGGTTAGGGTTATGTTGAGGGCTAGGGTTAGAGATCAGGTTAGGGTTACGATTGGACCTAGGGTTAGGGTTATGTTGAGGGCTAGGGTTAGAGATCCCGTTAGGGTCACGATTGGACCTAGGGTTAGGGTTATGTTGAGGGCCAAGGTTAGAGAGACGATTAGGGATACGATTGGACCTAGGGTTAGGGTTATGTTGAGGTCTAGGGTTAGAGATCCGGTTAGGGTTACGATTGGACCTAGGGTTAGGGTTATGTTGATGGCTAGGGTTAGAGATCCGGTTAGGGTTACGATTGGACCTAGGGTTAGGGGTATGTTGAGGGCTAGGGATAGAGATCCGGTTAGGGTCACGATTGGACCTAGGGTTAGGGTTATGTTGAGGGCTAGGGTTAGAAATCCGGTTAGGGTCACGATTGGACCTAGGTTTAGGGTTATGTTGAGGGCAAGGGTTAGAGATCCCGTTAGGGTTACGAATGGACCTAGGGTTAAGGTTATGTTGAGGGCTAGGGTTAGAGATCCGGTTAGGGTCACGATTGCACCTTGGGTTAGGGTTATGTTGAGGGCTAGGGTTAGAGATCCGGTTAGGGTCAAGAATGGACCTAGGGTTAGGGTTATGTTGAGGGCTAGGGTTAGAGAGACTTTTAGGGTTACGATTGGACCTAGGGTTAGGGTTATGTTGAGGGCTAGGTTTAGAGATCCGGTTAGGGTTACGATTGGACCTAGGGTTAGGGTTATGTTTAGGGCTAGGATTAGAGATCCGGTTAGGGTTACGATTGGACCTAGGGTTAGGGTTATGTTGAGGGCTAGGGTTAGAGATCCGGTTAGGGTTACGATTGGACCTAGGGTTAGGGGTATGTTGAGGGCTAGGGTTAGAGATCCGGTTAGGGTTATGATTGGACCTAGGGTTAGGGTTATGTTGAGGACTAGTGTTGAGAGACGGTTAGGGTTCAGATTGGACCTAGGGTTAGGGTTATGTTGAGGGCTAGGGTTAGAGATCCGGTTAGGGACACGATTGGACCTAGGGTTAGTGTTATGTTGAGGGCTAGGGTTAGAGATCCGGTTAGGGGTACGATTGGACCATTGGTTAGGGTTATCTTGAGGGCTAGGGTTAGAGATCCGGTTAGGGTCACGATTGGACCTAGGGTTAGGGTTATGTTGACGGCTAGGGTTAGAGATCCGGTTAGCGTTACGATTGGACCTAGGGTTAGGGTGATGATGAGGTCTAGGGTTAGAGATCCGGTTAGGGTTACGATTGGACCTAGAGTTATGGTGATGTTGATGGCTAGGGTTAGAGATCCGGTTAGGGTTACGATAGGACCTAGGGTTAGGGTTATGTTGAGGGCTAGGGATAGAGATCCGGTTAGGGTTACGATTGGACCTAGGGTTAGGGTTATGTTGAGGGCTACGGTTAGAGATCCGGTTAGGGTTACGATTGCACCTAGGGTTAGGGTTATGTTGAGGGCTAGGGTTAGAGATCCGGTTAGGGTCACGATTGGACCTAGGGTTAGCGTTATGTTGACGGCTAGGGTTAGAGATCCGGTTAGGGTTACGATTGGACCTAGGGTTAGGGTGATGTTGAGGGCTAGAGTTAGAGATACGGTTAGGGTTACGATTGGACCTAAGGTTAGGGTTATGTTGAGGGCTAGGGTTAGAGATCCGGTTAGGGTTACGATTGCACCTAGGGTTATGGTTATGTTGAGGGCTAGGGTTAGAGATCCGGGTATGGTAACGATTGCACCTAGGGTTAGGGTTATGTTGAGGGCTAGGGTTAGAGATCCGGTTAGGGACACGATTGGACCTAGGGTTAGTGTTATGTTGAGGGCTAGGGTTAGAGATCCGGTTAGGGGTACGATTGGACCTTTGGTTAGGGTTATCTTGAGGGCTAGGGTTAGAGATCCGGTTAGGGTCACGATTGGACCTAGGGTTAGGGTTATGTTGATGGCTAGGGTTAGAGATCCGGTTAAGGTCAAATTTGGACCTAGGGTTAGGGTTATGTTGACGGCTAGAGTTAGAGATCCGGTTAGGGTTACGATTGGACCTAGGGTTAGGGTTATGTTGAGGGCTAGGGTTAGTGATCCCGTTAGGGTTACGATTGGACCTAGGGTTAGGGTCATGTTGAGGGCTAGGGTTAGAGATCCGGTTAGGGTCACGATTGCACCTTGGGTTAGGGTTATGTTGAGGGCTAGGGTTAGAGATCCGGTTAGGGTTACGATTGCACCTAGGGTTATTGTTATGTTGAGGGCTAGGGTTAGAGATCCGGGTAGGGTTACGATTGCACCTAGGGTTAGGGTTATGTTGAGGGCTAGGGTTAGAGATCCCGTTAGGGTCACGATTGGATCTAGGGTTAGGGTTATGTTGAGGGCTAGGGTTAGAGATCCGGTTAGGGTCACGATTGGACCTTGGGTTAGGGTTATGTTGAGGGCTAGGGTTAGAGTTCCGGTTAGGGTCACCATTGGACCTAGGGTTAGGGTTATGTTGAGGGCTAGGGTTAGAGATCCGGTTAGGGTCACGATTGGACCTAGGGTTAGGGTTATGTTGACAGCTAGGGTTAGAGATCCGGTTAGGGTTACGATTGGACCTAGGGTTAGGGTTATGTTGAGGGCTACGGTTAGAGATCCGGTTAGGGTTACGATTGGACCTAGAGTTATGGTGATGTTGATGGCTAGGGTTAGAGATCCGGTTAGGGTTACGATTGGACCTAGGGTTAGGGTTATGTTGAGGGCTAGGGTTAGAGATCCGGGTAGGGTTACGATTGCACCTAGGGTTAGGGTTATGTTGAGGGCTAGGGTTAGAGATCCGGGTAGGGTTACGATTGGACCTAGGGTTAGGGTTATGTTGAGGGCTAGGGTTAGAGATCGGGGTAGGGTTACGATTGGACCTAGGTTTAGGGTTATGTTGAGGGCTAGGGTTAGAGATCCGGTTAGGGTTACGATTGGACCTAGGGTTAGGGTTATGTTGAGGGCAGGGTTAGAGATCCGGTTAGGGTCACGATTGGACCTAGGGTAAGGGTTACGTTGAGGGCTAGGGTTAGAGAGACGGTTAGGGTCACGATTGGACCTAGGGTTAGTGTTATGTTCAGGGCTAGGTTTAGAGATCCGGTTAGGGTTACGATTGGACCTAGGGTTAGTGTTATGTTGAGGGCTAGGGTTAGAGATCCGGTTAGGGTTACGTTTGAACCTAGGGTTAGTGTTATGTTGAGGGCTAGGGTTAGAGATCCGGTTAGGGTAACGATTGCACCTAGGGTTAGGGTTATGTTGAGGGCTAGGGTTAGAGATCTGGGTAGGGTTACGATTGGACCTAGGGTTAGGGTTATGTTGACGGCTAGGGTTAGAGATCCGGTTAGGGTTACGAATGAACCTAGGGTTAGGTTATGTTGAGGGCTAAGGTTAGAGAGACGGTTAGGGTTCCGATTGGACCTAGGGTTAGGGTTATGTTGAGGGCTAGGGTTAGAGAGACGGTTAGGGTCACTATTGGACCTAGGGTTAGTGTTATATTGAGGGCTAGGGTTAGAGATCCGGTTAGGGTCACGATTGGACCTAGGGTTAGGGTTATGTTGAGGGCTAGGTTTAGAGATGCGGTTAGGGTTACGATTGGACCTAGGGTTAGGGTTATGTTGAGGGCTAGGGTTAGAGATCCGGTTAGGGTCACGATTGGACCTAGGGTTAGGGTTATGTTGAGGGCTAGGTTTAGAGATCCGGTTAGGGTTACGATTGCACCTAGGGTTAGGGTTATGTTGCGGGCTAGGGTTAGAGATCCGGTTACGGTTACGATTGCACCTAGGGTTAGGGTTATGTTGAGGGCTAGGGATAGAGATCCGGTTACGGTTAAGATTGGACCTAGGGTTAGGGTTATGTTGAGGGCTAGGTTTAGAGATCCTGGTAGGGTTACGATTGGACCTAGGGTTAGGGTTATGTTGAGGGCTAGGGTTAGAGATCCGGTTAGGGTCACGATTGGACCTAGGGTTAGGGTTATGTTGAGGGCTAGGTTTAGAGATGCGGTTAGGGTTACGATTGGACCTAGGGTTAGGGTTATGTTGAGGGCTAGGGTTAGAGATCCGGTTAGGGTCACGATTGGACCTAGGGTTAGGGTTATGTTGAGGGCTAGGGTTAGAGATCCGGTTAGGGTCACGATTGCACCTTGGGTTAGGGTTATGTTGAGGGCTAGGGTTAGAGATCCGGTTAGGGTTACGATTGCACATAGGGTTATTGTTATGTTGAGGGCTAGGGTTAGAGATCCGGGGAGGGTTACGATTGCACCTAGGGTTAGGGTTATGTTGAGGGCTAGGGTTAGAGATCCAGTTAGGGTCACGATTGGACCTAGGGTTAGGGTTATGTTGAGGGCTAGGGTTAGAGATCTGGTTAGGGTCACGATTGGGCCTTGGGTTAGGGTTATGTTGAGGGCTAGGGTTAGAGATCCGGTTAGGGTCACGATTGGACCTAGGGTTAGGGTTATGTTGAGGGCTAGGTTTAGAGATCCGGTTAGGGTTACGATTGGACCTAGGGTTAGGGTTATGTTGAGGGCTAGGGTTAGAGATCCGGTTAGGGTTACGATTGGACCTAGGGTTAGGGTTATGTTGAGGGCTAGGGTTAGAGATCCGGTTAGGGTTACGATTGCACCTAGGGTTAGGGTTATGTTGAGGGCTAGGGTTAGAGATCCGGGTAGGGTTACGATTGGACCTAGGGTTAGGGTTATGTTGAGGGCTAGGGTTAGAGATCCGGTTAGGGTTACGATTGGACCTAGGGTTAGGGTTATGTTGAGGGCTAGGGTTAGAGATCCGGGTAGGGTTACGATTGGGCCTAGGCTTAGAGTTATGTTGACGGCTAGGGTTAGAGATCCGGTTAGGGTCACGATTGGACCTAGGGTTAGGGTTATGTTGAGGGCTAGGGATAGAGATCAGGTTAGGGTCACGTTTGGACCTAAGGTTAGGGTTACGTTGAGGGCTAGGGTTAGAGATCCGGTTAGGGTCACGTTTGGACCTAGGGTTAGGGTTATGTTGAGGGCTAGGGTTAGAGATCCGGTTAGGGTTACGATTGGACCTAGGGTTAGGGTTACGTTGAGGGCTACGGTCAGAGAGACGGTTAGGGTTACGATTGGACCTAGGGTTAGGGTTATGTTGAGGGCTAGGGTTAGAGAGACGGTTAGGGTTACGATTGGACCTAGGTTTAGCGTTATGTTGAGGGCTAGGGTTAGAGATCCGGTTAGGGTCACGATTGAACCTAGGGTTAGGGTTATGTTGAGGGCCAGGGTTAGAGATCCGGTTAGGGTCACGATTGGACCTAGGGTTAGGGTTATGTTGAGGGCTAGGATTAGAGAGACGGTTCGGGTTACGATTGGACCTAGGGTTAGGGTTATGTTGAGGGCTAGGGTTAGAGATCCGGTTAGGGTTACGATAGGACCTAGGGTTAGGGTTATGTTGAGGGTAGGGTTAGAGATCCGGTTAGGGTTACGATTGGACCTAGGGTTAGGGTTATGTTGAGGGCTAGGGTTAGAGATCCGGTTAGGGTTACGATTGTACCTAGGGTTAGGGTTATGTTGAGGGCTAGGGTTACAGATCCGGTTAGGGTTACGATTGGACCTAGGGTAAGGGTTATGTTGAGGGCTAGGGTTTGAGAGACGTTTAGGGTTACGATAGGACCTAGGGTTAGTGTTATGTTGAGGGCTAGGTTTAGAGATCCGGTTAGGGTTACGATTGGACCTAGGGTTAGGGTTATGTTGAGGGCTAGGGTTAGAGATCCGGTTAGAGTTACGATTGGACCTAGGGTTAGGGTTATGTTGAGGGCTAGGGTTAGAGATCCGGTTAGGGTTACGATTGCACCTAGGGTTAGGTTTATGTTGAGGGCTAGGGTTAGAGATCCGGGTAGGGTTACGATTGGACCTAGGATTAGGGTTATGTTGATGGCTAGGGTTAGAGATCCGGTTAGGGTCACGATTGGACCTAGGGTTAGGGTTATGTTGAGGGCTAGGGTTAGAGATCCGGTTAGGGTCACGATTGCACCTTGGGTTAGGGTTATGTTGAGGGCTAGGGTTAGAGATCCGGTTAGGGTTACGATTGCACCTAGGGTTATGGTTATTTTGAGGGCTAGGGTTAGAGATCCGGGTAGGGTTACGGTTGTACCTAGGGTTAGGGTTATGTTGAGGGCTAGGTTTAGAGATCCGGTTAGGGTCACTATTGGACATAGGGTTAGGGTTATGTTGAGGGCTAGGGTTAGAGATCCGGTTAGGGTCACGATTGGACCTTGGGTTAGGGTTATGTTGAGGGCTAGGGTTAGGGATCCGGTTAGGGTCACCATTGGACCTAGGGTTAGGGTTATGTTGAGGGCTAGGGTTAGAGATCCGGTTAGGGTCACGATTGGACCTAGGGTTAGGGTTATGTTGACGGCTAGGGTTAGAGATCCGGTTAGGGTTACCATTGGACCTAGGGTTAGGGTGATGTTGAGGGCTAGGGTTAGAGATCCGGTTAGGGTTACGATTGGACCTAGGGTTATGGTGATGTTGATGGCTAGGGTTAGAGATCCGGTTGGGGATACGATTGGACCTAGGGTTAGTGTCATGTTGAGGGTTAGGGTTAGAGATCCGGTTAGGGTTACGATTGACATTGGGTTAGGGTTATGTTGAGGGCTAGGGTTATTGATCCCGTTAGGGTTACGATTGGACCTAGGGTTAGGGTTATGTTGAGGGCTAGGGTTAGAGATCCGGTTAGGGTTACGATTGGACCTAGGGTTAGGGTTATGTTGAGGGCTAGGGTTAGAGATCCGGTTAGGGTTACGATTGCACCTAGGGTTAGGGTTATGTTGAGGGCTAGGGTTAGAGATCCGGGTAGGGTTACGATTGGACCTAGGGTTAGGGTTATGTTGATGGCTAGGGTTAGAGATCCGGTTAGGGTCACGATTGGACCTAGGGTTAGGGTTATGTTGAGGGCTAGGGTTAGAGATCCGGTTAGGGTTACGATTGGGCCTAGGGTTAGGGTTATGTTGAGGGCTAGGGTTAGAGAGACGGTTAGGGTTACGATTGGACCTAGGGTTAGGGTTATGTTGAGGGCAGGGTTAGAGATCCGGTTAGGGTCACGATTGGACCTAGGGTTAGGGTTATGTTGAGGGCTAGGGTTAGAGATCCGGTTAGAGTTACCATTGGACCTGGGTTAGGGTTATGTTGAGGGCTAGGGTTAGAGATCCGGTTAGGGTTACGAATGAACCTAGGGTTAGGTTATGTTGAGGGCTAGGGTTAGAGAGACGGTTAGGGTTCCGATTGGACCTAGGGTTAGGGTTATGTTGAGGGCTAGGGTTAGAGAGACGGTTAGGGTCACGATTGGACCTAGGGTTAGTGTTATATTGAGGGCTAGGGTTAGAGATCCGGTTAGGGTCACGATTGGACCTAGGTTAGGGTTATGTTGAGGGCTAGGGTTAGAGATCCCGTTAGGGTTACAATTGGACCTAGGGTTAGGGTTATGTTGAGGGCTAGGGTTAGAGATCCGGTTAGGGTCACGATTGGACCTAGGGTTAGGGTTATGTTAAGGGCTATGGTTAGAGATCCGGTTAGGGTCACGATTGGACCTAGGGTTAGGGTTATGTTGAGGGCTAGGGTTAGAGATCCCGTTAGGGTTACGATTGGACCTAGGGTTAGGGTTATGTTGCGGGCTAGGGTTAGAGATCCGGTTACGGTTACGATTGCACCTAGGGTTAGGATTATGTTGAGGGCTAGGGATAGAGATCCGGTTATGGTTAAGATTGGACCTAGGGTTAGGGTTATGTTGAGGGCTAGGGTTAGAGATCCGGTTAGGGTCACGATTGGACCTAGGGTTAGGGTTATGTTGAGGGCTAGGTTTAGAGATGCGGTTAGGGTTACGATTGGACCTAGGGTTAGGGTTATGTTGAGGGCTAGGGTTAGAGATCCGGTTAGGGTTACGATTGGACCTAGGGTTAGGGTTATGTTGAGGGCTAGGGTTAGAGATCCGGTTAGGGTTACGATTGCACCTAGGGTTAGGGTTATGTTGAGGGCTAGGGTAGGGATCCGGGTAGGGTTACGATTGCACCTAGGGTTAGGGTAATGTTGACGGCTAGGGTTAGAGATCCTGTTAGGGTCAAGATTGGACCTAGGGTTAGGGTTATGTTGAGGGCTAGGTTTAGAGAGACGTTTAGGGTCACGATTGGACCTAGGGTTAGTGTTATGTTGAGGGCTAGGGTTAGAGATCCGGTTAGGGTTACGATTGCACCTAGGGTTAGGGTTATGTTGAGGGCTAGGGTTAGAGATCCGGGTAGGGTTACGATTGGACCTAGGATTAGGGTTATGTTGATGGCTAGGGTTAGAGATCCGGTTAGGGTCACGATTGGACCTAGGGTTAGGGTTATGTTGAGGGCTAGGGTTAGAGATCCGGTTAGGGTCACGATTGGACCTAGGGTTAGGGTTATGTTGAGGGCTAGGGTTAGAGATCCGGTTAGGGTCACGATTGGACCTAGGGTTAGGGTTATGTTGAGGGCTAGGGTTAGAGATCCGGTTAGGGTCACGATTGGACCTTGGGTTAGGGTTATGTTGAGGGCTAGGGTTAGGGATCCGGTTAGGGTCACCATTGGACCTAGGGTTAGGGTTATGTTGAGGGCTAGGGTTAGAGATCCGGTTAGGGTCACGATTGGACCTAGGGTTAGGGTTATGTTGACGGCTAGGGTTAGAGATCCGGTTAGGGTTACGATTGGACCTAGGGTTAGGGTGATGTTGAGGGCTAGGGTTAGAGATCCGGTTAGGGTTACGATTGGACCTAGGGTTATGGTGATGTTGATGGCTAGGGTTAGAGATCCGGTTGGGGATACGATTGGACCTAGGGTTAGTGTCATGTTGAGGGTTAGGGTTAGAGATCCGGTTAGGGTTACGATTGACATTGGGTTAGGGTTATGTTGAGGGCTAGGGTTATTGATCCCGTTAGGGTTACGATTGGACCTAGGGTTAGGGTTATGTTGAGGGCTAGGGTTAGAGATCCTGTTAGGGTTACGATTGGACCTAGGGTTAGGGTTATGTTGAGAGCTAGGGTTAGAGATCCGGTTAGGGTTACGATTGCACCTAGGGTTAGGGTTATGTTGAGGGCTAGGGTTAGAGATCCGGGTAGGGTTACGATTGGACCTAGGGTTAGGGTTATGTTGATGGCTAGGGTTAGAGATCCGGTTAGGGTCACGATTGGACCTAGGGTTAGGGTTATGTTGAGGGCTAGGGTTAGAGATCCGGTTAGGGTTACGATTGGACCTAGGGTTAGGGTTATGTTGAGGGCTAGGGTTAGAGAGACGGTTAGGGTTACGATTGGACCTAGGGTTAGGGTTATGTTGAGGGCAGGGTTAGAGATCCGGTTAGGGTCACGATTGGACCTAGGGTTAGGGTTATGTTGAGGGCTAGGGTTAGAGATCCGGTTAGAGTTACCATTGGACCTGGGTTAGGGTTATGTTGAGGGCTAGGGTTAGAGATCCGGTTAGGGTTACGAATGAACCTAGGGTTAGGTTATGTTGAGGGCTAGGGTTAGAGAGACGGTTAGGGTTCCGATTGGACCTAGGGTTAGGGTTATGTTGAGGGCTAGGGTTAGAGAGACGGTTAGGGTCACGATTGGACCTAGGGTTAGTGTTATATTGAGGGCTAGGGTTAGAGATCCGGTTAGGGTCACGATTGGACCTAGGTTAGGGTTATGTTGAGGGCTAGGGTTAGAGATCCCGTTAGGGTTACAATTGGACATAGGGTTAGGGTTATGTTGAGGGCTAGGGTTAGAGATCCGGTTAGGGTCACGATTGGACCTAGGGTTAGGGTTATGTTAAGGGCTATGGTTAGAGATCCGGTTAGGGTCACGATTGGACCTAGGGTTAGGGTTATGTTGAGGGCTAGGGTTAGAGATCCCGTTAGGGTTACGATTGGACCTAGGGTTAGGGTTATGTTGCGGGCTAGGGTTAGAGATCCGGTTACGGTTACGATTGCACCTAGGGTTAGGATTATGTTGAGGGCTAGGGATAGAGATCCGGTTATGGTTAAGATTGGACCTAGGGTTAGGGTTATGTTGAGGGCTAGGGTTAGAGATCCTGGTAGGGTTAGGATTGGACCTAGGGTTAGGGTTATGTTGAGGGCTAGGGTTAGAGATCCGGTTAGGGTCACGATTGGACCTAGGGTTAGGGTTATGTTGAGGGCTAGGTTTAGAGATGCGGTTAGGGTTACGATTGGACCTAGGGTTAGGGTTATGTTGAGGGCTAGGGTTAGAGATCCGTTTAGGGTTACGATTGGACCTAGGGTTAGGGTTATGTTGAGGGCTAGGGTTAGAGATCCGGTTAGGGTTACGATTGCACCTAGGGTTAGGGTTATGTTGAGGGCTAGGGTAGGGATCCGGGTAGGGTTACGATTGCACCTAGGGTTAGGGTAATGTTGACGGCTAGGGTTAGAGATCCGGTTAGGGTCAAGATTGGACCTAGGGTTAGCGTTATGTTGAGGGCTAGGGATAGAGATCAGGTTAGGGTCACGTTTGGACCTAGGGTTATGGTTATGTTGAGGGCTAGGGTTAGAGATCCGGTTAGGGTCACGATTGGACCTAGGGTTAGGGTTATGTTGAGGGCTAGGGTTAGAAATCCGGTTAGGGTTACGATTGGACCTAGGGTTAGGGTTACGTTGAGGGCTACGGTCAGAGAGACGGTTAGGGTTACGATTGGACCTAGGGTTAGGGTTATGTTGAGGGCTAGGGTTAGAGAGACGGTTAGGGTTACGATTGGACCTAGGGTTAGCGTTATGTTGAGGGCTAGGGTTAGAGATCCGGTTAGGGTCACGATTGAACCTAGGGTTAGGGTTATGTTGAGGGCCAGGGTTAGAGATCCGGTTAGGGTCACGATTGGACCTAGGGTTAGGGTTATGTTGAGGGCTAGGATTAGAGAGACGGTTCAGGTTACGATTGGACCTAGGGTTAGGGTTATGTTGAGGCCTAGGGTTAGAGATCCGGTTAGGGTTACGATAGGACCTAGGGTTAGGGTTATGTTGAGGGTAGGGTTAGAGATCCGGTTAGGGTTACGATTGGACCTAGGGTTAGGGTTATGTTGAGGGCTAGGGTTAGAGATCCGGTTAGGGTTACGATTGTACCTAGGGTTAGGGTTATGTGGAGGGCTAGGGTTAGAGATCCGGTTAGGGTTACGATTGGACCTAGGGTAAGGGTTATGTTGAGGGCTAGGGTTAGAGAGACGTTTAGGGTCACGATTGGACCTAGGGTTAGTGTTATGTTGAGGGCTAGGGTTAGAGATCCGGTTAGGGTTACGATTGCACCTAGGGTTAGGGTTATGTTGAGGGCTAGGGTTAGAGATCCGGGTAGGGTTACGATTGGACCTAGGATTAGGGTTATGTTGATGGCTAGGGTTAGAGATCCGGTTAGGGTCACGATTGGACCTAGGGTTAGGGTTATGTTGAGGACTAGGGTTAGAGATCCGGTTAGGGTCACGATTGCACCTTGGGTTAGGGTTATGTTGAGGGCTAGGGTTAGAGATCCGGTTAGGGTTACGATTGCACCTAGGGTTATCGTTATGTTGAGGGCTAGGGTTAGAGATCCGGGTAGGGTTACGGTTGTACCTAGGGTTAGGGTTATGTTGAGGGCTAGGTTTAGAGATCCGGTTAGGTTCACTATTGGACATAGGGTTAGGGTTATGTTGAGGGCTAGGGTTAGAGATCTGGTTAGGGTCACGATTGGACCTAGGGTTAGGGTTATGTTGAGGGCTAGTGTTAGAGATCCGGTTAGGGTCACGATTGGACCTAGGGTTAGGGTTATGTTGACGGCTAGGGTTAGAGATCCGGTTAGGGTTACGATTGGACCTAGGGTTAGGGTGATGTTGAGGGCTAGGGTTAGAGATCCGGTTGGGGATACGATTGGACCTAGGGTTAGTGTCATGTTGAGGGTTAGGGTTAGAGATCCGGTTAGGGTTACGATTGGACCTAGGGTTAGGGTTATGTTGAGGGCTAGGGTTATTGATCCCGTTAGGGTTACGATTGGACCTAGGGTTATGGTTATGTTGAGGGCTAGGGTTAGAGATCCGGTTAGGGTTACGATTGGACCTAGGGTTAGGGTTATGTTGAGGGCTAGGGTTAGAGATCCGGTTAGGGTTACGATTGCACCTAGGGTTAGGGTTATGTTGAGGGCTAGGGTTAGAGATCCGGGTAGGGTTACGATTGGACCTAGGGTTAGGGTTATGTTGATGGCTAGGGTTAGAGATCCGGTTAGGGTCACGATTGGACCTAGGGTTAGGGTTATGTTGAGGGCTAGGGTTAGAGATCCGGTTAGGGTCACGATTGGACCTAGGGTTAGGGTTATGTTGAGGGCTAGGGTTAGAGATCCGGTTAGGGTCACGATTGGACCTAGGTTAGTGTTATGTTGAGGGCTAGGGTTAGAGATCCTGTTAGGGTCACGATTGGACCTAGGGTTAGGGTGATGTTGAGGGCTAGGGTTAGAGATCCGGTTAGGGTTACGATTGGACCTAGGGTTATGGTGATGTTGATGGCTAGGGTTAGAGATCCGGTTAGGGTTACGATTGGACCTAGGGTTAGGGTTATGTTGAGGGTTAGGGTTAGAGATCCGGTTAGGGTTACGATTGTACCTAGGGTTAGGGTTATGTTGAGGGCTAGGGTTTGAGATCCCGTTAGGGTTACGATTGGACCTCTGGTTAGGGTTATGTTGAGGGCTAGGGTTATAGAGACGGTTAGGGTTACGATTGGACCTAGGGTTAGGGTTATGCTGAAGGCAGGGTTAGAGATCCGTTCGGGTCACGATTGGACCTAGGGTTAGGGTTATGTTGAGGGCTAGGGTTAGAGATCCGGTTAGGGTTACAATTGGACCTAGGGTTAGGGTTATGTTGAGGGCTAGGGTTAGAGATCCGGTAAGGGTTACGATTGGTCCTAGGGTTAGGGTTATGTTGAGGGCTAGGGTTAGAGATCCGGTCAGGGTTACGATTGGACCTAGGGTTAGGGTTATGTTGAGGGCTAGGGTTAGAGAGACGGTTAGGGTTCCGATTGGACCTAGGGTTAGGGTTATGTTGAGGGCTAGGGTTAGAGATCCGGTTAGGGTTACGATTGGACCTAGGGTTAGGGTTATGTTCAGGGCTAGGGTTAGAGATCCGGGTAGGGTTACGATTGGACCTAGGGTTAGGGTTATGTTGAGGGCTAGGGTTAGAGATCCGGTTACGGTTACAATTGGACCTAGGGTTAGTGTTATGTTGAGGGCTAGGGTTAGAGATCCGGTTACGGTTACGATTGCACCTAGGGTTAGGGTTATGTTGAGGGCTAGGGTTAGAGATCCGGTTAGGGTTACGATTGCACCTAGGGTTAGGGTTATGTTGAGGGCTAGGGTTAGAGATCCGGGTAGGGTTACGATTGGACCTAGGATTAGGGTTATGTTGATGGCTAGGGTTAGAGATCCGGTTAGGGTCACGATTGGACCTAGGGTTAGGGTTATGTTGAGGGCTAGGGTTAGAGATCCGGTTAGGGTCACGATTGGACCTAGGATTAGGGTTATGTTGATGGCTAGGGTTAGAGATCCGGTTAGGGTCACGATTGGACCTAGGGTTAGGGTTATGTTGAGGGCTAGGGTTAGAGATCCGGTTAGGGTCACGATTGCACCTTGGGTTAGGGTTATGTTGAGGGCTAGGGTTAGAGATCCGGTTAGGGTTACGATTGCACCTAGGGTTATCGTTATGTTGAGGGCTAGGGTTAGAGATCCGGGTAGGGTTACGGTTGTACCTAGGGTTAGGGTTATGTTGAGGGCTAGGTTTAGAGATCCGGTTAGGTTCACTATTGGACATAGGGTTAGGGTTATGTTGAGGGCTAGGGTTAGAGATCTGGTTAGGGTCACGATTGGACCTAGGGTTAGGGTTATGTTGAGGGCTAGTGTTAGAGATCCGGTTAGGGTCACGAATGGACCTAGGGTTAGGGTTATGTTGACGGCTAGGGTTAGAGATCCGGTTAGGGTTACGATTGGACCTAGGGTTAGGGTGATGTTGAGGGCTAGGGTTAGAGATCCGGTTAGGGTTACGATTGGACCTAGGGTTATGGTGATGTTGATGGCTAGGGTTAGAGATCCGGTTGGGGATACGATTGGACCTAGGGTTAGTGTCATGTTGAGGGTTAGGGTTAGAGATCCGGTTAGGGTTACGATTGGACCTAGGGTTAGGGTTATGTTGAGGGCTAGGGTTATTGATCCCGTTAGGGTTACGATTGGACCTAGGGTTAGGGTTATGTTGAGGGCTAGGGTTAGAGATCCGGTTAGGGTTACGATTGGACCTAGGGTTAGGGTTATGTTGAGGGCTAGGGTTAGAGATCCGGTTAGGGTTACGATTGCACCTAGGGTTAGGGTTATGTTGAGGGCTAGGGTTAGAGATCCGGGTAGGGTTACGATTGGACCTAGGGTTAGGGTTATGTTGATGGCTAGGGTTAGAGATCCGGTTAGGGTCACGATTGGACCTAGGGTTAGGGTTATGTTGAGGGCTAGGGTTAGAGATCCGGTTAGGGTCACGATTGGACCTAGGGTTAGGGTTATGTTGAGGGCTAGGGTTAGAGATCCGGTTAGGGTCACGATTGGACCTAGGTTAGTGTTATGTTGAGGGCTAGGGTTAGAGATCCTGTTAGGGTCACGATTGGACCTAGGGTTAGGGTGATGTTGATGGCTAGGGTTAGAGATCCGGTTAGGGTTACGATTGGACCTAGGGTTAGGGTTATGTTGAGGGTTAGGGTTAGAGATCCGGTTAGGGTTACGATTGGACCTAGGGTTAGGGTTATGTTGAGGGCTAGGGTTAGAGATCCCGTTAGGGTTACGATTGGACCTCTGGTTAGGGTTATGTTGAGGGCTAGGGTTATAGAGACGGTTAGGGTTACGATTGGACCTAGGGTTACGGTTATGCTGAAGGCAGGGTTAGAGATCCGTTCGGGTCACGATTGGACCTAGGGTTAGGGTTATGTTGAGGGCTAGGGTTAGAGATCCGGTTAGGGTTACAATTGGACCTAGGGTTAGGGTTATGTTGAGGGCTAGGGTTAGAGATCCGGTTAGGGTTACGATTGGTCCTAGGGTTAGGGTTATGTTGAGGGCTAGGGTTAGAGATCCGGTCAGGGTTACGATTAGACCTAGGGTTAGGGTTATGTTGAGGGCTAGGGTTAGAGAGACGGTTAGGGTTCCGATTGGACCTAGGGTTAGGGTTATGTTGAGGGCTAGGGTTAGAGATCCGGTTAGGGTTACGATTGGACCTAGGGTTAGGGTTATGTTCAGGGCTAGGGTTAGAGATCCGGGTAGGGTTACGATTGGACCTAGGGTTAGGGTTATGTTGAGGGCTAGGGTTAGAGATCCGGTTACGGTTACAATTGGACCTAGGGTTAGTGTTATGTTGAGGGCTAGGGTTAGAGATCCGGTTACGGTTACGATTGCACCTAGGGTTAGGGTTATGTTGAGGGCTAGGGTTAGAGATCCTGTTACGATTACGATTGCACCTAGGGTTAGGGTTATGTTGAGGGCTAGGGTTAGAGATCCGGTTACGGTTACGATTGGACCTAGGGTTAGGGTTATGTTGAGGGCTAGGGTTAGAGATCCAGTTAGGGTCACGATTGGACGTAGGGTTAGGGTTATGTTGAGGGCTAGGGTTAGAGATACGGTTAGGGTCACGATTGGATCTAGGGTTAGGGTTATGTTGAGGGCTAGGTTTAGAGATTCGGTTAGGGTTACGATTGGACCTAGGGTTAGCGTTATGTTGAGGGCTAGGGTTAGAGATCCAGTTAGGGTCACGATTGGACCTAGGGTTAGGGTGATGTTGAGGGCTAGGGTTAGAGATCCGGTTAGGGTCACGATTGGATCTAGGGTTAGGGTTATGTTGAGGGCTAGGGTTAGAGATTCGGTTAGGGTTACGATTGGACCTAGGGTTAGCGTTATGTTGAGGGCTAGGGATAGAGATCAGGTTAGGGTCACGTTTGGACCTAGGGTTAGGGTTATGTTGAGGGCTAGGGTTAGAGATCCAGTTAGGGTCACGATTGGACGTAGGGTTAGGGTTATGTTGAGGGCTAGGGTTAGAGATACGGTTAGGGTCACGATTGGATCTAGGGTTAGGGTTATGTTGAGGGCTAGGTTTAGAGATTCGGTTAGGGTTACGATTGGACCTAGGGTTAGCGTTATGTTGAGGGCTAGGGTTAGAGATCCAGTTAGGGTCACGATTGGACCTAGGGTTAGGGTTATGTTGAGGGCTAGGGTTAGAGATCCGGTTAGGGTCACGATTGGATCTAGGGTTAGGGTTATGTTGAGGGCTAGGGTTAGAGATTCGGTTAGGGTTACGATTGGACCTAGGGTTAGCGTTATGTTGAGGGCTAGGGATAGAGATCAGGTTAGGGTCACGTTTGGACCTAGGGTTAGGGTTATGTTGAGGGCTAGGGTTAGAGATCCGGGTAGGGTTACGATTGGACCTAGGGTTAGGGTTATGTTGAGGGCTAGGGTTAGAGATCCGGTTACGGTTACAATTGGACCTAGGGTTAGTGTTATGTTGAGGGCTAGGGTTAGAGATCCGGTTACGGTTACGATTGCACCTAGGGTTAGGGTTATGTTGAGGGCTAGGGTTAGAGATCCTGTTACGATTACGATTGCACCTAGGGTTAGGGTTATGTTGAGGGCTAGGGTTAGAGATCCGGTTACGGTTACGATTGGACCTAGGGTTAGGGTTATGTTGAGGGCTAGGGTTAGAGATCCAGTTAGGGTCACGATTGGACGTAGGGTTAGGGTTATGTTGAGGGCTAGGGTTAGAGATACGGTTAGGGTCACGATTGGATCTAGGGTTAGGGTTATGTTGAGGGCTAGGTTTAGAGATTCGGTTAGGGTTACGATTGGACCTAGGGTTAGCGTTATGTTGAGGGCTAGGGTTAGAGATCCAGTTAGGGTCACGATTGGACCTAGGGTTAGGGTGATGTTGAGGGCTAGGGTTAGAGATCCGGTTAGGGTCACGATTGGATCTAGGGTTAGGGTTATGTTGAGGGCTAGGGTTAGAGATTCGGTTAGGGTTACGATTGGACCTAGGGTTAGCGTTATGTTGAGGGCTAGGGATAGAGATCAGGTTAGGGTCACGTTTGGACCTAGGGTTAGGGTTATGTTGAGGGCTAGGGTTAGAGATCCAGTTAGGGTCACGATTGGACGTAGGGTTAGGGTTATGTTGAGGGCTAGGGTTAGAGATACGGTTAGGGTCACGATTGGATCTAGGGTTAGGGTTATGTTGAGGGCTAGGTTTAGAGATTCGGTTAGGGTTACGATTGGACCTAGGGTTAGCGTTATGTTGAGGGCTAGGGTTAGAGATCCAGTTAGGGTCACGATTGGACCTAGGGTTAGGGTTATGTTGAGGGCTAGGGTTAGAGATCCGGTTAGGGTCACGATTGGATCTAGGGTTAGGGTTATGTTGAGGGCTAGGGTTAGAGATTCGGTTAGGGTTACGATTGGACCTAGGGTTAGCGTTATGTTGAGGGCTAGGGATAGAGATCAGGTTAGGGTCACGTTTGGACCTAGGGTTAGGGTTATGTTGAGGGCTAGGGTTAGAGATACGGTTAGGGTTACGATTGGACCTAGGGTTAGGGTTACGTTGAGGGCTACGGTCAGAGAGACGGTTAGGGTTACGATTGGACCTAGGGTTAGGGTTATGTTGAGGGCTAGGGTTAGAGAGAAGGTTAGGGTTACGATTGGACCTAGGTTTAGCGTTATGTTGAGGGCTAGGGTTAGAGATCCGGTTATGGTCACGATTGAACCTAGGGTTAGGGTTATGTTGAGGGCCAGGTTTAGAGATCCGGTTAGGGTCACGATTGGACCTAGGGTTAAGTTTATGTTGAGGGCTAGGGTTAGAGAGACGGTTAGGGTCACGATTGGACCTAGGGTTAGGGTTATGTTGAGGGCTAGGTATAGAGAGACGGTTAGGGTTACGATTGGACCTAGGGTTAGGGTTATGTTGAGGGCTAGGGTTAGAGATCCGGTTAGGGTTATGATTGGACCTAGGGTTAGGGTTATGTTGAGGGCTAGGGTTAGAGATCCGGATATGGTTAAGATTGGACCTAGGGTTAGGGTTATGATGAGGTCTAGGGTTAGAGATCCGGTTAGGGTTACAATTGGACCTAGGGTTAGGGTTATGTTGAGGGCTAGGATTAGAGAGACGGTTAGGGTTACGATTGGACCTAGGGTTAGGGTTATGTTGAGGGCTAGGGTTATTGATCCCGTTAGGGTACGATTGGACCTAGGGTTAGGGTTATGTTGAGGGCTAGGGTTAGAGATCCGGTTAGTGTCACGATTGGACCTACGGATAGGGTTATGTTGAGGGCTAGGGTTATTGATCCCGTTAGGGTTACGATTGGACCTAGGGTTAGGGTTATGTTGAGGGCTAGGGTTAGAGATCTGGTTAGGGTTACGGTTGGACCTAGGGTTAGGGTTATGTTGAGGGCTAGGGTTAGAGATCCGGTTAGGGTTACGATTGCACCTAGGGTTAGGGTTATGTTGAGGGCTAGGGTTAGAGATCCGGGTAGGGTTACGATTGGACCTAGGGTTAGGGTTATGTTGATGGCTAGGGTTAGAGATCCGGTTAGGGTCACGATTGGACCTAGGGTTAGGGTTATGTTGAGGGCTAGGGTTAGAGATCCGGTTAGGGTCACGATTGGACCTAGGGTTAGGGTTATGTTGAGGGCTAGGGTTAGAGATCCGGTTAGGGTTACGATGGGACCTAGGGTTAGGGTTATGTTGAGGGCTAGGGTTAGAGATCCGGTTAGGGTTACGATTGGACCTAGGGTTAGGGTTATGTTGACGGCTAGGGTTAGAGATCTGGTTAGGGTCACGATTGGACCTAGGGTTAGGGTTATGTTGAGGGCTAGGGTTAGAGATCCGGTTAGGGTCACGATTGCACCTTTTGTTAGGGTTATGTTGAGGGCTAGGGTTAGAGATCCGGTTAGGGTTACGATTGCACCTAGGGTTATTGTTATGTTGAGGCCTAGGGTTAGAGATCCGGGTAGGGTTACGATTGCACCTAGGGTTAGGGTTATGTTGATGGCTAGGGTTAGAGATCCGGTTAGGGTCACGATTGGACCTAGGGTTAGGGTTATGTTGAGGGCTAGGGTTAGCGATCCGGTTAGGGTCACGATTCGACCTTGGGTTAGGATTATGTTGAGGGCTAGGGTTAGAGATCCGGTTAGGGTTACGATTGGACCTCTGGTTAGGGTTATGTTGAGGGCTAGGGTTATAGAGACGGTTAGGGTTACGATTGGACCTAGGGTTACGGTTATGCTGAAGGCAGGGTTAGAGATCCGTTCGGGTCACGATTGGACCTAGGGTTAGGGTTATGTTGAGGGCTAGGGTTAGAGATCCGGTTAGGGTTACAATTGGACCTAGGGTTAGGGTTATGTTGAGGGCTAGGGTTAGAGATCCGGTTAGGGTTACGATTGGTCCTAGGGTTAGGGTTATGTTGAGGGCTAGGGTTAGAGATCCGGTCAGGGTTACGATTAGACCTAGGGTTAGGGTTATGTTGAGGGCTAGGGTTAGAGAGACGGTTAGGGTTCCGATTGGACCTAGGGTTAGGGTTATGTTGAGGGCTAGGGTTAGAGATCCGGTTAGGGTTACGATTGGACCTAGGGTTAGGGTTATGTTCAGGGCTAGGGTTAGAGATCCGGGTAGGGTTACGATTGGACCTAGGGTTAGGGTTATGTTGAGGGCTAGGGTTAGAGATCCGGTTACGGTTACAATTGGACCTAGGGTTAGTGTTATGTTGAGGGCTAGGGTTAGAGATCCGGTTACGGTTACGATTGCACCTAGGGTTAGGGTTATGTTGAGGGCTAGGGTTAGAGATCCTGTTACGATTACGATTGCACCTAGGGTTAGGGTTATGTTGAGGGCTAGGGTTAGAGATCCGGTTACGGTTACGATTGGACCTAGGGTTAGGGTTATGTTGAGGGCTAGGGTTAGAGATCCAGTTAGGGTCACGATTGGACGTAGGGTTAGGGTTATGTTGAGGGCTAGGGTTAGAGATACGGTTAGGGTCACGATTGGATCTAGGGTTAGGGTTATGTTGAGGGCTAGGTTTAGAGATTCGGTTAGGGTTACGATTGGACCTAGGGTTAGCGTTATGTTGAGGGCTAGGGTTAGAGATCCAGTTAGGGTCACGATTGGACCTAGGGTTAGGGTGATGTTGAGGGCTAGGGTTAGAGATCCGGTTAGGGTCACGATTGGATCTAGGGTTAGGGTTATGTTGAGGGCTAGGGTTAGAGATTCGGTTAGGGTTACGATTGGACCTAGGGTTAGCGTTATGTTGAGGGCTAGGGATAGAGATCAGGTTAGGGTCACGTTTGGACCTAGGGTTAGGGTTATGTTGAGGGCTAGGGTTAGAGATACGGTTAGGGTTACGATTGGACCTAGGGTTAGGGTTACGTTGAGGGCTACGGTCAGAGAGACGGTTAGGGTTACGATTGGACCTAGGGTTAGGGTTATGTTGAGGGCTAGGGTTAGAGATCCAGTTAGGGTCACGATTGGACCTAGGGTTAGGGTGATGTTGAGGGCTAGGGTTAGAGATCCGGTTAGGGTCACGATTGGATCTAGGGTTAGGGTTATGTTGAGGGCTAGGGTTAGAGATTCGGTTAGGGTTACGATTGGACCTAGGGTTAGCGTTATGTTGAGGGCTAGGGATAGAGATCAGGTTAGGGTCACGTTTGGACCTAGGGTTAGGGTTATGTTGAGGGCTAGGGTTAGAGATCCAGTTAGGGTCACGATTGGACGTAGGGTTAGGGTTATGTTGAGGGCTAGGGTTAGAGATACGGTTAGGGTCACGATTGGATCTAGGGTTAGGGTTATGTTGAGGGCTAGGTTTAGAGATTCGGTTAGGGTTACGATTGGACCTAGGGTTAGCGTTATGTTGAGGGCTAGGGTTAGAGATCCAGTTAGGGTCACGATTGGACCTAGGGTTAGGGTTATGTTGAGGGCTAGGGTTAGAGATCCGGTTAGGGTCACGATTGGATCTAGGGTTAGGGTTATGTTGAGGGCTAGGGTTAGAGATTCGGTTAGGGTTACGATTGGACCTAGGGTTAGCGTTATGTTGAGGGCTAGGGATAGAGATCAGGTTAGGGTCACGTTTGGACCTAGGGTTAGGGTTATGTTGAGGGCTAGGGTTAGAGATACGGTTAGGGTTACGATTGGACCTAGGGTTAGGGTTACGTTGAGGGCTACGGTCAGAGAGACGGTTAGGGTTACGATTGGACCTAGGGTTAGGGTTATGTTGAGGGCTAGGGTTAGAGAGAAGGTTAGGGTTACGATTGGACCTAGGTTTAGCGTTATGTTGAGGGCTAGGGTTAGAGATCCGGTTATGGTCACGATTGAACCTAGGGTTAGGGTTATGTTGAGGGCCAGGTTTAGAGATCCGGTTAGGGTCACGATTGGACCTAGGGTTAAGTTTATGTTGAGGGCTAGGGTTAGAGAGACGGTTAGGGTCACGATTGGACCTAGGGTTAGGGTTATGTTGAGGGCTAGGTATAGAGAGACGGTTAGGGTTACGATTGGACCTAGGGTTAGGGTTATGTTGAGGGCTAGGGTTAGAGATCCGGTTAGGGTTATGATTGGACCTAGGGTTAGGGTTATGTTGAGGGCTAGGGTTAGAGATCCGGATATGGTTAAGATTGGACCTAGGGTTAGGGTTATGATGAGGTCTAGGGTTAGAGATCCGGTTAGGGTTACAATTGGACCTAGGGTTAGGGTTATGTTGAGGGCTAGGATTAGAGAGACGGTTAGGGTTACGATTGGACCTAGGGTTAGGGTTATGTTGAGGGCTAGGGTTATTGATCCCGTTAGGGTTACGATTGGACCTAGGGTTAGGGTTATGTTGAGGGCTAGGGTTAGAGATCCGGTTAGTGTCACGATTGGACCTACGGATAGGGTTATGTTGAGGGCTAGGGTTATTGATCCCGTTAGGGTTACGATTGGACCTAGGGTTAGGGTTATGTTGAGGGCTAGGGTTAGAGATCTGGTTAGGGTTACGGTTGGACCTAGGGTTAGGGTTATGTTGAGGGCTAGGGTTAGAGATCCGGTTAGGGTTACGATTGCACCTAGGGTTAGGGTTATGTTGAGGGCTAGGGTTAGAGATCCGGGTAGGGTTACGATTGGACCTAGGGTTAGGGTTATGTTGATGGCTAGGGTTAGAGATCCGGTTAGGGTCACGATTGGACCTAGGGTTAGGGTTATGTTGAGGGCTAGGGTTAGAGATCCGGTTAGGGTCACGATTGGACCTAGGGTTAGGGTTATGTTGAGGGCTAGGGTTAGAGATCCGGTTAGGGTTACGATGGGACCTAGGGTTAGGGTTATGTTGAGGGCTAGGGTTAGAGATCCGGTTAGGGTTACGATTGGACCTAGGGTTAGGGTTATGTTGACGGCTAGGGTTAGAGATCTGGTTAGGGTCACGATTGGACCTAGGGTTAGGGTTATGTTGAGGGCTAGGGTTAGAGATCCGGTTAGGGTCACGATTGCACCTTTTGTTAGGGTTATGTTGAGGGCTAGGGTTAGAGATCCGGTTAGGGTTACGATTGCACCTAGGGTTATTGTTATGTTGAGGCCTAGGGTTAGAGATCCGGGTAGGGTTACGATTGCACCTAGGGTTAGGGTTATGTTGATGGCTAGGGTTAGAGATCCGGTTAGGGTCACGATTGGACCTAGGGTTAGGGTTATGTTGAGGGCTAGGGTTAGCGATCCGGTTAGGGTCACGATTCGACCTTGGGTTAGGATTATGTTGAGGGCTAGGGTTAGAGATCCGGTTAGGGTTACGATTGGACCTCTGGTTAGGGTTATGTTGAGGGCTAGGGTTATAGAGACGGTTAGGGTTACGATTGGACCTAGGGTTACGGTTATGCTGAAGGCAGGGTTAGAGATCCGTTCGGGTCACGATTGGACCTAGGGTTAGGGTTATGTTGAGGGCTAGGGTTAGAGATCCGGTTAGGGTTACAATTGGACCTAGGGTTAGGGTTATGTTGAGGGCTAGGGTTAGAGATCCGGTTAGGGTTACGATTGGTCCTAGGGTTAGGGTTATGTTGAGGGCTAGGGTTAGAGATCCGGTCAGGGTTACGATTAGACCTAGGGTTAGGGTTATGTTGAGGGCTAGGGTTAGAGAGACGGTTAGGGTTCCGATTGGACCTAGGGTTAGGGTTATGTTGAGGGCTAGGGTTAGAGATCCGGTTAGGGTTACGATTGGACCTAGGGTTAGGGTTATGTTCAGGGCTAGGGTTAGAGATCCGGGTAGGGTTACGATTGGACCTAGGGTTAGGGTTATGTTGAGGGCTAGGGTTAGAGATCCGGTTACGGTTACAATTGGACCTAGGGTTAGTGTTATGTTGAGGGCTAGGGTTAGAGATCCGGTTACGGTTACGATTGCACCTAGGGTTAGGGTTATGTTGAGGGCTAGGGTTAGAGATCCTGTTACGATTACGATTGCACCTAGGGTTAGGGTTATGTTGAGGGCTAGGGTTAGAGATCCGGTTACGGTTACGATTGGACCTAGGGTTAGGGTTATGTTGAGGGCTAGGGTTAGAGATCCAGTTAGGGTCACGATTGGACGTAGGGTTAGGGTTATGTTGAGGGCTAGGGTTAGAGATACGGTTAGGGTCACGATTGGATCTAGGGTTAGGGTTATGTTGAGGGCTAGGTTTAGAGATTCGGTTAGGGTTACGATTGGACCTAGGGTTAGCGTTATGTTGAGGGCTAGGGTTAGAGATCCAGTTAGGGTCACGATTGGACCTAGGGTTAGGGTGATGTTGAGGGCTAGGGTTAGAGATCCGGTTAGGGTCACGATTGGATCTAGGGTTAGGGTTATGTTGAGGGCTAGGGTTAGAGATTCGGTTAGGGTTACGATTGGACCTAGGGTTAGCGTTATGTTGAGGGCTAGGGATAGAGATCAGGTTAGGGTCACGTTTGGACCTAGGGTTAGGGTTATGTTGAGGGCTAGGGTTAGAGATCCAGTTAGGGTCACGATTGGACGTAGGGTTAGCGTTATGTTGAGGGCTAGGGTTAGAGATACGGTTAGGGTCACGATTGGATCTAGGGTTAGGGTTATGTTGAGGGCTAGGTTTAGAGATTCGGTTAGGGTTACGATTGGACCTAGGGTTAGGGTTATGTTGAGGGCTAGGGTTAGAGATCCAGTTAGGGTCACGATTGGACCTAGGGTTAGGGTTATGTTGAGGGCTAGGGTTAGAGATCCGGTTAGGGTCACGATTGGATCTAGGGTTAGGGTTATGTTGAGGGCTAGGGTTAGAGATTCGGTTAGGGTTACGATTGGACCTAGGGTTAGCGTTATGTTGAGGGCTAGGGATAGAGATCAGGTTAGGGTCACGTTTGGACCTAGGGTTAGGGTTATGTTGAGGGCTAGGGTTAGAGATCCGGGTAGGGTTACGATTGGACCTAGGGTTAGGGTTATGTTGAGGGCTAGGGTTAGAGATCCGGTTACGGTTACAATTGGACCTAGGGTTAGTGTTATGTTGAGGGCTAGGGTTAGAGATCCGGTTACGGTTACGATTGCACCTAGGGTTAGGGTTATGTTGAGGGCTAGGGTTAGAGATCCTGTTACGATTACGATTGCACCTAGGGTTAGGGTTATGTTGAGGGCTAGGGTTAGAGATCCGGTTACGGTTACGATTGGACCTAGGGTTAGGGTTATGTTGAGGGCTAGGGTTAGAGATCCAGTTAGGGTCACGATTGGACGTAGGGTTAGGGTTATGTTGAGGGCTAGGGTTAGAGATACGGTTAGGGTCACGATTGGATCTAGGGTTAGGGTTATGTTGAGGGCTAGGTTTAGAGATTCGGTTAGGGTTACGATTGGACCTAGGGTTAGCGTTATGTTGAGGGCTAGGGTTAGAGATCCAGTTAGGGTCACGATTGGACCTAGGGTTAGGGTGATGTTGAGGGCTAGGGTTAGAGATCCGGTTAGGGTCACGATTGGATCTAGGGTTAGGGTTATGTTGAGGGCTAGGGTTAGAGATTCGGTTAGGGTTACGATTGGACCTAGGGTTAGCGTTATGTTGAGGGCTAGGGATAGAGATCAGGTTAGGGTCACGTTTGGACCTAGGGTTAGGGTTATGTTGAGGGCTAGGGTTAGAGATCCAGTTAGGGTCACGATTGGACGTAGGGTTAGGGTTATGTTGAGGGCTAGGGTTAGAGATACGGTTAGGGTCACGATTGGATCTAGGGTTAGGGTTATGTTGAGGGCTAGGTTTAGAGATTCGGTTAGGGTTACGATTGGACCTAGGGTTAGCGTTATGTTGAGGGCTAGGGTTAGAGATCCAGTTAGGGTCACGATTGGACCTAGGGTTAGGGTTATGTTGAGGGCTAGGGTTAGAGATCCGGTTAGGGTCACGATTGGATCTAGGGTTAGGGTTATGTTGAGGGCTAGGGTTAGAGATTCGGTTAGGGTTACGATTGGACCTAGGGTTAGCGTTATGTTGAGGGCTAGGGATAGAGATCAGGTTAGGGTCACGTTTGGACCTAGGGTTAGGGTTATGTTGAGGGCTAGGGTTAGAGATACGGTTAGGGTTACGATTGGACCTAGGGTTAGGGTTACGTTGAGGGCTACGGTCAGAGAGACGGTTAGGGTTACGATTGGACCTAGGGTTAGGGTTATGTTGAGGGCTAGGGTTAGAGAGAAGGTTAGGGTTACGATTGGACCTAGGTTTAGCGTTATGTTGAGGGCTAGGGTTAGAGATCCGGTTATGGTCACGATTGAACCTAGGGTTAGGGTTATGTTGAGGGCCAGGTTTAGAGATCCGGTTAGGGTCACGATTGGACCTAGGGTTAAGTTTATGTTGAGGGCTAGGGTTAGAGAGACGGTTAGGGTCACGATTGGACCTAGGGTTAGGGTTATGTTGAGGGCTAGGTATAGAGAGACGGTTAGGGTTACGATTGGACCTAGGGTTAGGGTTATGTTGAGGGCTAGGGTTAGAGATCCGGTTAGGGTTATGATTGGACCTAGGGTTAGGGTTATGTTGAGGGCTAGGGTTAGAGATCCGGATATGGTTAAGATTGGACCTAGGGTTAGGGTTATGATGAGGTCTAGGGTTAGAGATCCGGTTAGGGTTACAATTGGACCTAGGGTTAGGGTTATGTTGAGGGCTAGGATTAGAGAGACGGTTAGGGTTACGATTGGACCTAGGGTTAGGGTTATGTTGAGGGCTAGGGTTATTGATCCCGTTAGGGTTACGATTGGACCTAGGGTTAGGGTTATGTTGAGGGCTAGGGTTAGAGATCCGGTTAGTGTCACGATTGGACCTACGGATAGGGTTATGTTGAGGGCTAGGGTTATTGATCCCGTTAGGGTTACGATTGGACCTAGGGTTAGGGTTATGTTGAGGGCTAGGGTTAGAGATCTGGTTAGGGTTACGGTTGGACCTAGGGTTAGGGTTATGTTGAGGGCTAGGGTTAGAGATCCGGTTAGGGTTACGATTGCACCTAGGGTTAGGGTTATGTTGAGGGCTAGGGTTAGAGATCCGGGTAGGGTTACGATTGGACCTAGGGTTAGGGTTATGTTGATGGCTAGGGTTAGAGATCCGGTTAGGGTCACGATTGGACCTAGGGTTAGGGTTATGTTGAGGGCTAGGGTTAGAGATCCGGTTAGGGTCACGATTGGACCTAGGGTTAGGGTTATGTTGAGGGCTAGGGTTAGAGATCCGGTTAGGGTTACGATGGGACCTAGGGTTAGGGTTATGTTGAGGGCTAGGGTTAGAGATCCGGTTAGGGTTACGATTGGACCTAGGGTTAGGGTTATGTTGACGGCTAGGGTTAGAGATCTGGTTAGGGTCACGATTGGACCTAGGGTTAGGGTTATGTTGAGGGCTAGGGTTAGAGATCCGGTTAGGGTCACGATTGCACCTTTTGTTAGGGTTATGTTGAGGGCTAGGGTTAGAGATCCGGTTAGGGTTACGATTGCACCTAGGGTTATTGTTATGTTGAGGCCTAGGGTTAGAGATCCGGGTAGGGTTACGATTGCACCTAGGGTTAGGGTTATGTTGATGGCTAGGGTTAGAGATCCGGTTAGGGTCACGATTGGACCTAGGGTTAGGGTTATGTTGAGGGCTAGGGTTAGCGATCCGGTTAGGGTCACGATTCGACCTTGGGTTAGGATTATGTTGAGGGCTAGGGTTAGAGATCCGGTTAGGGTTACGATTGGACCTAGGGTTAGGGTTATGTTGAGGGCTAGGGTTAGAGATCCTGTTAGGGTCACGATTGGACCTAGCGTTAGGGTGATGTTGAGGGCTAGGGTTAGAGATCCGTTTAGGGTTACGATTGGACCTAGTGTTATGGTGATGTTGATGGCTAGGGTTAGAGATCCGGTTAGGGTTACGATTGGACCTAGGGTTAGGGTTATGTTGAGGGTTAGGGTTAGAGATCCGGTTAGGGTTACGATTGGACCTAGGGTTAGGGTTATGTTGAGGGCTAGGGTTAGAGATCCCGTTAGGGTTACGATTGGACCTCTGGTTAGGGTTATGTTGAGGGCTAGGGTTATAGAGACGGTTAGGGTTACGATTGGACCTAGGGTTACGGTTATGCTGAAGGCAGGGTTAGAGATCCGTTCGGGTCACGATTGGACCTAGGGTTAGGGTTATGTTGAGGGCTAGGGTTAGAGATCCGATTAGGGTTACGATTGGACCCTGGGTTAGGGTTATGTTGAGGGCTAGGGTTAGAGATCCCGTTAGGGTTACGATTGGACCTAGGGTTAGGGTTATGTTGAGGGCTGGGGTTATAGAGACGGTTAGGGTTACGATTGGACCTAGGGTTAGGGTTATGCTGAAGGCAGGGTTAGAGATCCGTTCGGGTCACGATTGGACCTAGGGTTAGGGTTATGTTGAGGGCTAGGGTTAGAGATCCGGTTAGGGTTACAATTGGACCTAGGGTTAGGGTTATGTTGAGGGCTAGGGTTAGAGATCCGGTTAGGGTTACGATTGGTCCTAGGGTTAGGGTTATGTTGAGGGCTAGGGTTAGAGATCCGGTCAGGGTTACGATTGGACCTAGGGTTAGGGTTATGTTGAGGGCTAGGGTTAGAGAGACGGTTAGGGTTCCGATTGGACCTAGGGTTAGGGTTATGTTGAGGGCTAGGGTTAGAGATCCGGTTAGGGTTACGATTGGACCTAGGGTTAGGGTTATGTTCAGGGCTAGGGTTAGAGATCCGGGTAGGGTTACGATTGGACCTAGGGTTAGGGTTATGTTGAGGGCTAGGGTTAGAGATCCGGTTACGGTTACAATTGGACCTAGGGTTAGTGTTATGTTGAGGGCTAGGGTTAGAGATCCGGTTACGGTTACGATTGCACCTAGGGTTAGGGTTATGTTGAGGGCTAGGGTTAGAGATCCTGTTACGGTTACGATTGCACCTAGGGTTAGGGTTATGTTGAGGGCTAGGGTTAGAGATCCGGTTACGGTTACGATTGGACCTAGGGTTAGGGTTATGTTGAGGGGTAGGGTTAGAGATCCAGTTAGGGTCACGATTGGACCTAGGGTTAGGGTTATGTTGAGGGCTAGGGTTAGAGATACGGTTAGGGTCACGATTGGACCTAGGGTTAGGGTTATGTTGTCGGCTAGGGTTAGAGATCCGGTTAGGGTTACGATTGGACCTAGGGTTAGGGTGATGTTGAGGGCTAGGGTTAGAGATCCGGTTAGGGTCACGATTGGACCTAGGGTTAGGGTTATGTTGAGGGCTAGGGTTAGAGATCCGGTTAGGGTCACGATTGGATCTAGGGTTAGGGTTATGTTGAGGGCTAGGGTTAGAGATTCGGTTAGGGTTACGATTGGACCTAGGGTTAGCGTTATTATGAGGGCTAGGGATAGAGATCAGGTTAGGGTCACGTTTGGACCTAGGGTTAGGGTTATGTTGAAGGCTAGGGTTAGAGATACGGTTAGGGTTACGATTGGACCTAGGGTTAGGGTTACGTTGAGGGCTACGGTCAGAGAGACGGTTAGGGTTATGATTGGACCTAGGGTTAGGGTTATGTTGAGGGCTAGGGTTAGAGAGAAGGTTAGGGTTACGATTGGACCTAGGTTTAGCGTTATGTTGAGGGCTAGGGTTAGAGATCCGGTTATGGTCACGATTGAACCTGGGTTAGGGTTATGTTGAGGGCCAGGTTTAGACATCCGGTTAGGGTCATGATTGGACCTAGGGTTAGGTTTATGTTGAGGGCTAGGGTTAGAGAGACGGTTAGGGTCACGATTGGACCTAGGGTTAGGGTTATGTTGAGGGCTAGGTATAGAGAGACGGTTAGGGTTACGATTGGACCTAGGGTTAGGGTTATGTTGAGGGCTAGGGTTAGTGATCAGGTTAGGGTTATGATTGGACCTAGGGTTAGGGTTATGTTGAGGGCTAGGGTTAGAGATCCGGATATGGTTAAGATTGGACCTAGGGTTAGGGTTATGTTGAGGTCTAGGGTTAGCGATCCGGTTAGGGTTACAATTGGACCTAGGGTTAGGGTTATGTTGAGGGCTAGGATTAGAGAGACGGTTAGGGTTACGATTGGACCTAGGGTTAGGGTTATGTTGAGGGCTAGGGTTATTGATCCCGTTAGGGTTACGATTGGACCTAGGGTTAGGGTTATGTTGAGGGCTAGGGTTAGAGATCCGGTTAGGGTCACGATTGGACCTAGGGTTAGGGTTATGTTGAGGGCTAGGGTTATTGATCCCGTTAGGGTTACGATTGGACCTAGGGTTAGGGTTATGTTGAGGGCTAGGGTTAGAGATCCGGTTAGGGTTACGATTGGACCTAGGGTTAGGGTTATGTTGAGGGCTAGGGTTAGAGATCCGGTTAGGGTTACGATTGCACCTAGGGTTAGGGTTATGTTGAGGGCTAGGGTTAGAGATCCGGGTAGGGTTACGATTGGACCTAGGGTTAGGGTTATGTTGATGGCTAGGGTTAGAGATCCGGTTAGGGTCACGATTGGACCTAGGGATAGGGTTATGTTGAGGGCTAGGGTTAGAGATCCGGTTAAGGTCACGATTGGACCTAGGGTTAGGGTTATGTTGAGGGCTAGGGTTAGAGATCCGGTTAGGGTTACGATTGGACCTAGGGTTAGGGTTATGTTGAGGGCTAGGGTTAGAGATCCGGTTAGGGTTACGATTGGACCTAGGGTTAGGGTTATGTTGACGGCTAGGGTTAGAGATCCGGTTAGGGTCACGATTGGACCTAGGGTTAGGGTTATGTTGAGGGCTAGGGTTAGAGATCCGGTTAGGGTCACGATTGCACCTTTTGTTAGGGTTATGTTGAGGGCTAGGGTTAGAGATCCGGTTAGGGTTACGATTGGACCTAGGGTTAGCGTTATGTTGAGGGCTAGGGTTAGAGATCCAGTTAGGGTCACGATTGGACCTAGGGTTAGGGTGATGTTGAGGGCTAGGGTTAGAGATCCGGTTAGGGTCACGATTGGACCTAGGGTTAGGGTTATGTTGAGGGCTAGGGTTAGAGATCCGGTTAGGGTCACGATTGGATCTAGGGTTAGGGTTATGTTGAGGGCTAGGGTTAGAGATTCGGTTAGGGTTACGATTGGACCTAGGGTTAGCGTTATGTTGAGGGCTAGGGATAGAGATCAGGTTAGGGTCACGTTTGGACCTAGGGTTAGGGTTATGTTGAGGGCTAGGGTTAGAGATACGGTTAGGGTTACGATTGGACCTAGGGTTAGGGTTACGTTGAGGGCTACGGTCAGAGAGACGGTTAGGGTTACGATTGGACCTAGGGTTAGGGTTATGTTGAGGGCTAGGGTTAGAGAGAAGGTTAGGGTTACGATTGGACCTAGGTTTAGCGTTATGTTGAGGGCTAGGGTTAGAGATCCGGTTATGGTCACGATTGAACCTAGGGTTAGGGTTATGTTGAGGGCCAGGTTTAGAGATCCGGTTAGGGTCACGATTGGACCTAGGGTTAAGTTTATGTTGAGGGCTAGGGTTAGAGAGACGGTTAGGGTCACGATTGGACCTAGGGTTAGGGTTATGTTGAGGGCTAGGTATAGAGAGACGGTTAGGGTTACGATTGGACCTAGGGTTAGGGTTATGTTGAGGGCTAGGGTTAGAGATCCGGTTAGGGTTATGATTGGACCTAGGGTTAGGGTTATGTTGAGGGCTAGGGTTAGAGATCCGGATATGGTTAAGATTGGACCTAGGGTTAGGGTTATGATGAGGTCTAGGGTTAGAGATCCGGTTAGGGTTACAATTGGACCTAGGGTTAGGGTTATGTTGAGGGCTAGGATTAGAGAGACGGTTAGGGTTACGATTGGACCTAGGGTTAGGGTTATGTTGAGGGCTAGGGTTATTGATCCCGTTAGGGTTACGATTGGACCTAGGGTTAGGGTTATGTTGAGGGCTAGGGTTAGAGATCCGGTTAGTGTCACGATTGGACCTACGGATAGGGTTATGTTGAGGGCTAGGGTTATTGATCCCGTTAGGGTTACGATTGGACCTAGGGTTAGGGTTATGTTGAGGGCTAGGGTTAGAGATCTGGTTAGGGTTACGGTTGGACCTAGGGTTAGGGTTATGTTGAGGGCTAGGGTTAGAGATCCGGTTAGGGTTACGATTGCACCTAGGGTTAGGGTTATGTTGAGGGCTAGGGTTAGAGATCCGGGTAGGGTTACGATTGGACCTAGGGTTAGGGTTATGTTGATGGCTAGGGTTAGAGATCCGGTTAGGGTCACGATTGGACCTAGGGTTAGGGTTATGTTGAGGGCTAGGGTTAGAGATCCGGTTAGGGTCACGATTGGACCTAGGGTTAGGGTTATGTTGAGGGCTAGGGTTAGAGATCCGGTTAGGGTTACGATGGGACCTAGGGTTAGGGTTATGTTGAGGGCTAGGGTTAGAGATCCGGTTAGGGTTACGATTGGACCTAGGGTTAGGGTTATGTTGACGGCTAGGGTTAGAGATCTGGTTAGGGTCACGATTGGACCTAGGGTTAGGGTTATGTTGAGGGCTAGGGTTAGAGATCCGGTTAGGGTCACGATTGCACCTTTTGTTAGGGTTATGTTGAGGGCTAGGGTTAGAGATCCGGTTAGGGTTACGATTGGACCTAGGGTTATGGTGATGTTGATGGCTAGGGTTAGAGATCCGGTTAGGGTTACGATTGGACCTAGGGTTAGGGTTATGTTGAGGGTTAGGGTTAGAGATCCGGTTAGGGTTACGATTGGACCTAGGGTTAGGGTTATGTTGAGGGTTAGGGTTAGAGATCCGGTTAGGGTTACGATTGGACCTAGGGTTAGGGTTATGTTGAGGGCTAGGGTTAGAGATCCCGTTAGGGTTACGATTGGACCTCTGGTTAGGGTTATGTTGAGGGCTAGGGTTATAGAGACGGTTAGGGTTACGATTGGACCTAGGGTTACGGTTATGCTGAAGGCAGGGTTAGAGATCCGTTCGGGTCACGATTGGACCTAGGGTTAGGGTTATGTTGAGGGCTAGGGTTAGAGATCCGATTAGGGTTACGATTGGACCTAGGGTTAGGGTTATGTTGAGGGCTAGGGTTAGAGATCCCGTTAGGGTTACGATTGGACCTAGGGTTAGGGTTATGTTGAGGGCTGGGGTTATAGAGACGGTTAGGGTTACGATTGGACCTAGGGTTAGGGTTATGCTGAAGGCAGGGTTAGAGATCCGTTCGGGTCACGATTGGACCTAGGGTTAGGGTTATGTTGAGGGCTAGGGTTAGAGATCCGGTTAGGGTTACAATTGGACCTAGGGTTAGGGTTATGTTGAGGGCTAGGGTTAGAGATCCGGTTAGGGTTACGATTGGTCCTAGGGTTAGGGTTATGTTGAGGGCTAGGGTTAGAGATCCGGTCAGGGTTACGATTGGACCTAGGGTTAGGGTTATGTTGAGGGCTAGGGTTAGAGAGACGGTTAGGGTTCCGATTGGACCTAGGGTTAGGGTTATGTTGAGGGCTAGGGTTAGAGATCCGGTTAGGGTTACGATTGGACCTAGGGTTAGGGTTATGTTCAGGGCTAGGGTTAGAGATCCGGGTAGGGTTACGATTGGACCTAGGGTTAGGGTTATGTTGAGGGCTAGGGTTAGAGATCCGGTTACGGTTACAATTGGACCTAGGGTTAGTGTTATGTTGAGGGCTAGGGTTAGAGATCCGGTTACGGTTACGATTGCACCTAGGGTTAGGGTTATGTTGAGGGCTAGGGTTAGAGATCCTGTTACGGTTACGATTGCACCTAGGGTTAGGGTTATGTTGAGGGCTAGGGTTAGAGATCCGGTTACGGTTACGATTGGACCTAGGGTTAGGGTTATGTTGAGGGGTAGGGTTAGAGATCCAGTTAGGGACACGATTGGACCTAGGGTTAGGGTTATGTTGAGGGCTAGGGTTAGAGATACGGTTAGGGTCACGATTGGACCTAGGGTTAGGGTTATGTTGTCGGCTAGGGTTAGAGATCCGGTTAGGGTTACGATTGGACCTAGGGTTAGGGTGATGTTGAGGGCTAGGGTTAGAGATCCGGTTAGGGTCACGATTGGACCTAGGGTTAGGGTTATGTTGAGGGCTAGGGTTAGAGATCCGGTTAGGGTCACGATTGGATCTAGGGTTAGGGTTATGTTGAGGGCTAGGGTTAGAGATTCGGTTAGGGTTACGATTGGACCTAGGGTTAGCGTTATTATGAGGGCTAGGGATAGAGATCAGGTTAGGGTCACGTTTGGACCTAGGGTTAGGGTTATGTTGAAGGCTAGGGTTAGAGATACGGTTAGGGTTACGATTGGACCTAGGGTTAGGGTTACGTTGAGGGCTACGGTCAGAGAGACGGTTAGGGTTATGATTGGACCTAGGGTTAGGGTTATGTTGAGGGCTAGGGTTAGAGAGAAGGTTAGGGTTACGATTGGACCTAGGTTTAGCGTTATGTTGAGGGCTAGGGTTAGAGATCCGGTTATGGTCACGATTGAACCTGGGTTAGGGTTATGTTGAGGGCCAGGTTTAGACATCCGGTTAGGGTCATGATTGGACCTAGGGTTAGGTTTATGTTGAGGGCTAGGGTTAGAGAGACGGTTAGGGTCACGATTGGACCTAGGGTTAGGGTTATGTTGAGGGCTAGGTATAGAGAGACGGTTAGGGTTACGATTGGACCTAGGGTTAGGGTTATGTTGAGGGCTAGGGTTAGTGATCAGGTTAGGGTTATGATTGGACCTAGGGTTAGGGTTATGTTGAGGGCTAGGGTTAGAGATCCGGATATGGTTAAGATTGGACCTAGGGTTAGGGTTATGTTGAGGTCTAGGGTTAGAGATCCGGTTAGGGTTACAATTGGACCTAGGGTTAGGGTTATGTTGAGGGCTAGGATTAGAGAGACGGTTAGGGTTACGATTGGACCTAGGGTTAGGGTTATGTTGAGGGCTAGGGTTATTGATCCCGTTAGGGTTACGATTGGACCTAGGGTTAGGGTTATGTTGAGGGCTAGGGTTAGAGATCCGGTTAGGGTCACGATTGGACCTAGGGTTAGGGTTATGTTGAGGGCTAGGGTTATTGATCCCGTTAGGGTTACGATTGGACCTAGGGTTAGGGTTATGTTGAGGGCTAGGGTTAGAGATCCGGTTAGGGTTACGATTGGACCTAGGGTTAGGGTTATGTTGAGGGCTAGGGTTAGAGATCCGGTTAGGGTTACGATTGCACCTAGGGTTAGGGTTATGTTGAGGGCTAGGGTTAGAGATCCGGGTAGGGTTACGATTGGACCTAGGGTTAGGGTTATGTTGATGGCTAGGGTTAGAGATCCGGTTAGGGTCACGATTGGACCTAGGGTTAGGGTTATGTTGAGGGCTAGGGTTAGAGATCCGGTTAGGGTTACGATTGGACCTAGGGTTAGGGTTATGTTGAGGGCTAGGGTTAGAGATCCAGTTAGGGTTACGATTGGACCTAGGGTTAGGGTTATGTTGACGGCTAGGGTTAGAGATCCGGTTAGGGTCACGATTGGACCTAGGGTTAGGGTTATGTTGAGGGCTAGGGTTAGAGATCCGGTTAGGGTCACGATTGCACCTTTTGTTAGGGTTATGTTGAGGGCTAGGGTTAGAGATCCGGTTAGGGTTACGATTGCACCTAGGGTTATTGTTATGTTGAGGGCTAGGGTTAGAGATCCGGGTAGGGTTACGATTGCACCTAGGGTTAGGGTTATGTTGATGGCTAGGGTTAGAGATCCGGTTAGGGTCACGATTGGACCTAGGGTTAGGGTTATGTTGAGGGCTAGGGTTAGCGATCCGGTTAGGGTCACGATTCGACCTTGGGTTAGGATTATGTTGAGGGCTAGGGTTAGAGAGACGGTTAGGGTTACGATTGGACCTAGGGTTAGGGTTATGTTGAGGGCTAGGGTTAGAGATCCGGTTAGGGTTACGATTGGACCTAGGGTTAGGGTTATGTTGAGGGAAGGGTTAGAGATCCGGTTAGGGTCACGATTGGACCTAGGGTTAGGGTTATGTTGAGGGCTAGGGTTAGAGATCCGGTTAGAGTTACCATTGGACCTAGGGTTAGGGTTATGTTGAGGGCTAGGGTTAGAGATCCGGTTAGGGTTACGATTGGACCTAGGGTTAGGGTTATGTTGAGGGCTAGGGTTAGAGAGACGGTTAGGGTCACGATTGGACCTAGGGTTAGTGTTATGTTGAGGGCTAGGGTTAGAGATCCGGTTAGGGTCACGATTGGACCTAGGTTAGGGTTATGTTGAGGGCTAGGGTTAGAGATCCCGTTAGGGTTACAATTGGACCTAGGATTAGGGTTATGTTGAGGGCTAGGGTTAGAGATCCGGTTAGGGTCACGATTGGACCTAGGGTTAGGGTTATGTTGAGGGCTAGAGTTAGAGATCGGGTTAGGGTCACGATTGGACCTAGGGTTAGGGTTATGTTGAGGATTAGGGTTACAGATCCCGTTAGGGTTACGACTGGACCTAGGGTTAGGGTTATGTTGAGGGCTAGGGTTAGAGATCCGGTTACGGTTACGATTGCACCTAGGGTTAGGGTTATGTTGAGGGCTAGGGTTAGAGATCCGATTAGGGTTAAGATTGGACCTAGGGTTAGGGTTATGTTGAGGGCTAGGGTTCGAGATCCGGGTAGGGTTACGATTGGACCTAGGGTTAGGGTTATGTTGAGGGCTAGGGTTAGAGATCCGGTTAGGGTCACGATTGGACCTAGGTTAGTGTTATGTTGAGGGCTAGGGTTAGACATCCTGTTAGGGTCACGATTGGACCTAGGGTTAGGGTGATGTTGAGGGCTAGGGTTAGAGATCCGGTTTGGGTTACGATTGGACCTAGGGTTATGGTGATGTTGATGGCTAGGGTTAGAGATCCGGTTAGGGTTACGATTGGACCTAGGGTTAGGGTTATGTTGAGGGTTAGGGTTAGAGATCCGGTTAGGGTTACGATTGGACCTAGGGTTAGGGTTATGTTGAGGGCTAGGGTTAGAGATCCCGTTAGGGTTACGATTGGACCTCTGGTTAGGGTTATGTTGAGGGCTAGGGTTATAGAGACGGTTAGGGTTACGATTGGACCTAGGGTTAGGGTTATGCTGAAGGCAGGGTTAGAGATCCGTTCGGGTCACGATTGGACCTAGGGTTAGGGTTATGTTGAGGGCTAGGGTTAGAGATCCGGTTAGGGTTACAATTGGACCTAGGGTTAGGGTTATGTTGAGGGCTAGGGTTAGAGATCCGGCTAGGGTTACGATTGGTCCTAGGGTTAGGGATATGTTGAGGGCTAGGGTTAGAGATCCGGTCAGGGTTACGATTGGACCTAGGGTTAGGGTTATGTTGAGGGCTAGGGTTAGAGAGACGGTTAGGGTTCCGATTGGACCTAGGGTTAGGGTTATGTTGAGGGCTAGGGTTAGAGATCCGGTTAGGGTTACGATTGGACCTAGGGTTAGGGTTATGTTCAGGGCTAGGGTTAGAGATCCGGGTAGGGTTACGATTGGACCTAGGGTTAGGGTTATGTTGAGGGCTAGGGTTAGAGATCCGGTTACGGTTACGATTGCACCTAGGGTTAGGGTTATGTTGAGGTCTAGGGTTAGAGATCCTGTTACGGTTACGATTGCACCTAGGGTTAGGGTTATGTTGAGGGCTAGGGTTAGAGATCCGGTTACGGTTACGATTGGACCTAGGGTTAGGGTTATGTTGAGGGCTAGGGTTAGAGATCCAGTTAGGGTCACGATTGGACCTAGGGTTAGGGTTATGTTGAGGGCTAGGGTTAGAGATACGGTTAGGGTCACGATTGGACCTAGGGTTAGGGTTATGTTGACGGCTAGGGTTAGAGATCCGGTTAGGGTTACGATTGGACCTAGGGTTAGGGTGATGTTGAGGGCTAGGGTTAGAGATCCGGTTAGGGTCACGATTGGACCTAGGGTTAGGGTTATGTTGAGGGCTAGGGGTAGAGATCCGGTTAGGGTCACGATTGGATCTAGGGTTAGGGTTATGTTGAGGGCTAGGGTTAGAGATCCGGTTACGGTTACGATTGCACCTAGGGTTAGGGTTATGTTGAGGCCTAGGGTTAGAGATCTGATTAGGGTTAAGATTGGACCTAGGGTTAGGGTTATGTTGAGGGCTAGGGTTCGAGATCCGGGTAGGGTTACGATTGGACCTAGGGTTAGGGTTATGTTGAGGGCTAGGGTTAGAGATCCGGTTACGGTTACAATTGGACCTAGGGTTAGGGTTATGTTGAGGGCTAGGTTTAGAGATCCGGTTAGGGTTACGATTGGACCTAGGGTTAGGGTTATGCTGAGGGCTAGGGTTAGAGATCCGGTTAGGGTCACGATTGGACCTAGCTTAGTGTTATGTTGAGGGCTAGGGTTAGAGATCCTGTTAGGGTCACGATTGGACCTAGGGTTAGGGTGATGTTGAGGGCTAGGGTTAGAGATCCGGTTAGGGTTACGATTGGACCTAGGGTTATGGTGATGTTGATGGCTAGGGTTAGAGATCCGGTTAGGGTTACGATTGGACCTAGGGTTAGGGTTATGTTGAGGGTTAGGGTTAGAGATCTGGTTAGGGTTACGATTGGACCTAGGGTTAGGGTTATGTTGAGGGCTAGGGATAGAGATCAGGTTAGGGTCACGTTAGGACCTAGGGTTAGGGTTATGTTGAGGGCTAGGGTTAGAGATCCGGTTAGGGTCACGATTGGACCTAGGGTTAGGGTTATGTTGAGGGCTAGGGTTAGAGATCCGGTTAGGGTTACGATTGGACCTAGGGTTAGGGTTACGTTGAGGGATACGGTCAGAGAGACGGTTAGCGTTACGATTGGACCTAGGGTTAGGGTTATGTTGAGGGCTAGGGTTAGAGAGAGGGTTAGGGTTACGATTGGACCTAGGTTTAGCGTTATGTTGAGGGCTAGGGTTAGAGATCCGGTTAGGGTCACGATTGAACCTAGGGTTAGGGTTATGTTGAGGGCCAGGGTTAGAGATCCGGTTAGGGTCAAGATTGGACCTAGGGTTAGGGTTATGTTGAGGGCTAGGGTTAGAGAGACGGTTAGGGTCACGATTGGACCTAGGGTTAGGGTTATGTTGAGGGCTAGGATTAGAGAGACGGTTAGGGTTACGATTGGACCTAGGGTTAGGGTTATTTTGAAGGCTAGGGTTAGAGATCCGGTTAGGGTTACAATTGGACCTAGGGTTAGGGTTATGTTGAGGGCTAGGGTTAGAGAGACGGTTAGGGTTACGATTGGACATAGGTTTAGCGTTATGTTGAGGGCTAGGGTTAGAGATCCGGTTAGGGTCACGATTGAACCTAGGGTTAGGGTTATGTTGAGGGCCAGGTTTAGAGATCCGGTTAGGGTCACGATTGGACCTAGGGTTAGGGTTATGTTGAGGGCTAGGGTTAGAGAGACGGTTAGGGTTACCATTGGACCTAGGGTTAGGGTTATGTTGAGGGCTAGGGTTAGAGATCCGGTTAGGGTTACGATTGGACCTAGGGTTAGTGTTATGTTGAGGGCTAGGGTTAGAGTTCCGGATATGGTTAAGATTGGACCTAGGGTTAGGGTTATGTTGAGGTCTAGGGTTAGAGATCCGGTTCGGGTCACAATTGGACCTAGGGTTAGGGTTATGTTGAGGGCTAGGGTTAGAGATCCGGTTAGGGTTACAATTGGAACTAGGGTTAGGGTTATGTTGAGGGCTAGGGTTAGAGATCCGGTTAGGGTTACGATTGGACCTAGGGTTAGGGTTATGTTGAGGGCTAGGGTTAGAGATCCGGTCAGGGTTACGATTGGACCTAGGGTTAGGGTTATGTTGAGGGCTAGGGTTAGAGAGACGGTTAGGGTTCCGATTGGACCTAGGGTTAGGGTTATGTTGAGGGCTAGGGTTAGAGATCCGGTTAGGGTTACGATTGGACCTAGGGTTAGGGTTATGTTGAGGGCTAGGGTTAGAGTTCTGGGTAGGGTTACGATTGGACCTAGGGTTAGGGTTATGTTGAGGGCTAGGGTTAGAGATCCGGTTAGGATTACGATTGGACCTAGGGTTAGGGTTATGTTGAGGGCTAGGGTTAGAGATCCGGTTACGGTTACAATTGGACCTAGTGTTAGTGTTATGTTGAGGGCTAGGGTTAGAGATCCGGTTACGGTTACGATTGCACCTAGGGTTAGGGTTATGTTGAGGGCTAGGGTTAGAGATCCGGTTACGGTTACGATTGGACCTAGGGTTAGGGTTATGTTGAGGGCTAGGGTTAGAGATCCAGTTAGGGTCACGATTGGACCTAGGGTTAGGGTTATGTTGAGGGCTAGGGTTAGAGATACGGTTAGGGTCACGATTGGACCTAGGGTTAGGGTTATGTTGACGGCTAGGGTTAGAGATCCGGTTACGGTTACGATTGGACCTAGGGTTAGGGTTATGTTGAGGGCTAGGGTTAGAGATCCGGTTAGGGTCACGATTGGACCTAGGGTTAGGGTTATGTTGAGGGCTAGGGTTAGAGATCCGGTTAGGGTCACGATTGGACCTAGGGTTAGGGTTATGTTGAGGGCTAGGGTTAGAGATTCGGTTAGGGTTACGATTGGACCTAGGGTTAGCGTTATGTTGAGGGCTAGGGATAGAGATCAGGTTAGGGTCACGTTTGGACCTAGGGTTAGGGTTATGTTGAGGGCTAGGGTTAGAGATCCGGTTAGGGTTACGATTGGACCTAGGGTTAGGGTTACGTTGAGGGCTACGGTCAGAGAGACGGTTAGGGTTACGATTGGACCTAGGGTTAGGGTTATGTTGAGGGCTAGGGTTAGAGAGACGGTTAGGGTTACGATTGGACATAGGTTTAGCGTTATGTTGAGGGCTAGGGTTAGAGATCCGGTTAGGGTCACGATTGAACCTAGGGTTAGGGTTATGTTGTGGGCCAGGGTTAGAGATCCGGTTAGGGTCACGATTGGACCTAGGGTTAGGGTTATGTTGAGGGCTAGGGTTAGAGAGACGGTTAGGGTCACGATTGGACCTAGGGTTAGGGTTATGTTGAGGGCTAGGATTAGAGAGACGGTTAGGGTTACGATTGGACCTAGGGTTAGGGTTATGTTGAGGGCTAGGTTTAGAGATCCGGTTAGGGTTACGATTGGACCTAGGGTTAGGGTTATGTTGAGGGCTAGGGTTAGAGATCCGGTTAGGGTTACGATTGGACCTAGGGTTAGGGTTATGTTGAAGGCTAGGGTTAGAGATCCGGTTAGGGTTACAATTGGACCTAGGGTTAGGGTTATGTTGAGGGCTAGGGTTAGAGATCCGGTTAGGGTTACGATTGGACCTAGGGTTAGGGTTATGTTGAGGGCTAGGGTTAGAGAGACGGTTAGGGTTCCGATTGGACCTAGGGTTAGGGTTATGTTGAGGTCTAGGGTTAGAGAGACGGTTAGTGTCACGATTGGACCTAGGGTTAGGTTTATGTTGAGGGCTAGGGATAGAGATCCTGTTAGGGTCACGATTGGACCTAGGTTAGGGTTATGTTGAGGGCTAGGGTTAGAGATCCCGTTAGGGTTACCATTGCACCTAGGGTTAGGGTTATGTTGAGGGCTAGGGTTAGAGATCCGGTTACGGTTACGATTGCACCTAGGGTTAGGGTTATGTTGAGGGCTAGGGTTAGGGATCCGATTAGGGCTACGATTGGACCTAGGGTTAGGGTTATGTTGAGGGCAGGGTTAGAGATCCGGTTCGGGTCACAATTGGACCTAGGGTTAGGGTTATGTTGAGGGCTAGGGTTACAGATCCGGTTACGGTTACAATTGGACCTAGGGTTAGGGTTATGTTGAGGGCTAGGGTTAGAGATCCGGTTAGGGTTACGATTGGACCTAGGGTTAGGGTTATGTTGAGGGCTAGGGTTAGAGAACCGGTCAGGGTTACGATTGGACCTAGGGTTAGGGTTATGTTGAGGGCTAGGGTTAGAGAGACGGTTAGGGTTCCGATTGGACCTAGGGTTAGGGTTATGTTGAGGGCTAGGGTTAGAGATCCGGTTAGGGATACGATTGGACCTAGGGTTAGGGTTATGTTGAGGGCTAGGGTTAGAGATCCGGGTAGGGTTACGATTGGACCTAGGGTTAGGGTTATGTTGAGGGCTAGGGTTAGAGATCCGGTTACGGTTACAATTGGACCTAGGGTTAGTGTTATGTTGAGGGCTAGGGTTAGAGATCCGGTTACGGTTACGATTGCACCTAGGGTTAGGGTTATGTTGAGGGCTAGGTTTAGAGATCCAGTTACGGTTACGATTGCACCTAGGGTTTGGGTTATGTTGAGGGCTAGGGTTAGAGATCCAGCTAGGGTCACGATTGGACCTAGGGTTAGGGTTATGTTGAGGGCTAGGGTTAGAGATACGGTTTGGGTCACGATTGGACCTAGGGTTAGGGTTATGTTGAGGGCTAGGTTTAGAGATCCGGTTAGGGTTACGATTGGACCTAGGGTTAGGGTTATGTTGAGGGCTAGGGTTAGAGATCCGGTTAGGGTCACGATTGTACCTTGGGTTAGGGTTATGTTGAGGGATAGGGTTAGAGATCCGTTTAGGGTTACGATTGGACCTCTGGTTAGGGTTATGTTGAGGGCAGGGTTAGAGATCCGGTTCGGGTCACAATTGGACCTAGGGTTAGGGTTATGTTGAGGGCTAGGGTTAGAGATCCGGTTAGGGTTACAATTGGACCTAGGGTTAGGGTTATGTTGAGGGCTAGGGTTAGAGATCCGGTCAGGGTTACGATTGGACCTAGGGTTAGGGTTATGTTGAGGGCTAGGGTTAGAGATCCGGTCAGGGTTACGATTGGACCTAGGGTTAGGGTTATGTTCAGGGCTAGGGTTAGAGATCCGGTCAGGGTTACGATTGTACCTAGGGTTAGGGTTATGTTGAGGGCTAGGGTTAGAGAGACGGTTAGGGTTCCGATTGGACCAAGGGTTAGGGTTATGTTGAGGGCTAGGGTTAGAGATCCGGTTAGGGTTACGATTGGACCTAGGGTTAGCGTTATGTTGAGGGCTAGGGTTAGAGATCCGGGTAGGGTTACGATTGGACCTAGGGTTAGGGTTATGTTGAGGGCTAGGGTTAGAGATCCGGTTACGGTTACAATTGGACCTAGGGTTAGTGTTATGTTGAGGGCTAGGGTTAGAGATCCGGTTACTGTTACGATTGCACCTAGGGTTAGGGTTATGTTGAGGGCTAGGGTTAGAGATCCGGTTACGGTTACGATTGCACCTAGGGTTTGGGTTATGTTGAGGGCTAGGGTTAGAGATCCGGTTACGGTTACGATTGGACCTAGGGTTAGGGTGATGTTGAGGGCTAGGGTTAGAGATCCGGTTAGGGTCACGATTGGACCTAGGGTTAGGGTTATGTTGAGGGCTAGGGTTAGAGATCCGGTTAGGGTCACGATTGGACCTAGGGTTAGGGTTATGTTGAGGGCTAGGGTTAGAGATCCGGTTAGGGTTACGATTGGACCTAGGGTTAGGCTTACGTTGAGGGATACGGTCAGAGAGACGGTTAGGGTTACGATTGGACCTAGGGTTAGGGTTATGTTGAGGGCTAGGGTTAGAGAGAGGGTTAGGGTTACGATTGGACCTAGGTTTAGCGTTATATTGAGGGCTAGGGTTAGAGATCCGGTTAGGGTCACGATTGAACCTAGGGTTAGGGTTATGTTGTGGGCCAGGGTTAGAGATCCGGTTAGGGTCACGATTGGACCTAGGGTTAGGGTTATGTTGAGGGCTAGGGTTAGAGAGACGGTTAGGGTCACGATTGGACCTAGGGTTAGGGTTATGTTGAGGGCTAGGATTAGAGAGACGGTTAGGGTTACGATTGGACCTAGGGTTAGGGTTATATTGAGGGCTAGGTTTAGAGATCCGGTTAGGGTTACGATTGGACCTAGGGTTAGGGTTATGTTGAGGGCTAGGGTTAGAGATCCGGTTAAGGTTACGATTGGACCTAGGGTTAGGGTTATGTTGAAGGCTAGGGTTAGAGATCCGGTTAGGGTTACAATTGGACCTAGGGTTAGGGTTATGTTGAGGGCTAGGGTTAGAGATCCGGTTAGGGTTACGATTGGACCTAGGGTTAGGGTTATGTTGAGGGCTAGGGTTAGAGAGACGGTTAGGGTTCCGATTGGACCTAGGGTTAGGGTTATGTTGAGGGCTAGGGTTAGAGAGACGGTTAGTGTCACGATTGGACCTAGGGTTAGGTTTATGTTGAGGGCTAGGGTTAGAGATCCTGTTAGGGTCACGATTGGACCTAGGTTAGGGTTATGTTGACGGCTAGGGTTAGAGATCCCGTTAGGGTTACCATTGCACCTAGGGTTAGGGTTATGTTGAGGGCTAGGGTTAGAGATCCGGTTACGGTTACGATTGCACCTAGGGTTAGGGTTATGTTGAGGGCTAGGGTTAGGGATCCTATTAGGGTTACGATTGGACCTAGGGTTAGGGTTATGTTGAGGGCAGGGTTAGAGATCCGGTTCGGGTCACAATTGGACCTAGGGTTAGGGTTATGTTGAGGGCTAGGGTTAGAGATCCGGTTAGGGTTACGATTGGACATAGGGTTAGGGTTATGTTGAGGGCTAGGGTTAGAGAACCGGTCAGGGTTACTATTGGACCTAGGGTTAGGGTTATGTTGAGGGCTAGGGTTAGAGATCCGGTTAGGGATACGATTGGACCTAGGGTTAGGGTTATGTTGAGGGCTAGGGTTAGAGATCCGGGTAGGGTTACGATTGGACCTAGGGTTAGGGTTATGTTGAGGGCTAGGGTTAGAGATCCGGTTACGGTTACGATTGGACCTAGGGTTAGGGTTATGTTGAGGGCTAGGTTTAGAGATCCAGTTACGGTTACGATTGCACCTAGGGTTTGGGTTATGTTGAGGGGTAGGGTTAGAGATCCGGTTACGGTTACGATTGGACCTAGGGTTAGGGTTATGTTGAGGGCTAGGGTTAGAGATCCACCTAGGGTCACGATTGGACCTAGGGTTAGGGTTATGTTGAGGGCTAGGGTTAGAGATACGGTTTGGGTCACGATTGGACCTAGGGTTAGGGTTATGTTGAGGGCTAGGTTTAGAGATCCGGTTAGGGTTACGATTGGACCTAGGGTTAGGGTTATGTTGAGGGCTAGGGTTAGAGATCCGGTTAGGGTCACGATTGTACCTTGGGTTAGGGTTATGTTGAGGGCTAGGGTTAGAGATCCGGTTAGGGTTACGATTGGACCTCTGGTTAGGGTTATGTTGAGGGCAGGGTTAGAGATCCGGTTCGGGTCACAATTGGACCTAGGGTTAGGGTTATGTTGAGGGCTAGGGTTAGAGATCCGGTTAGGGTTACAATTGGACCTAGGGTTAGGGTTATGTTGAGGGCTAGGGTTAGAGATCCGGTCAGGGTTACGATTGGACCTAGGGTTAGGGTTATGTTGAGGGCTAGGGTTAGAGATCCGGTCAGGATTACGATTGGACCTAGGGTTAGGGTTATGTTGAGGGCTAGGGTTAGAGAGACGGTTAGGGTTCCGATTGGACCTAGGGTTAGGGTTATGTTGAGGGCTAGGGTTAGAGATCCGGTTAGGGTTACGATTGGACCTAGGGTTAGGGATATGTTGAGGGCTAGGGTTAGAGATCCGGGTAGGGTTACGATTGGACCTAGGGTTAGGGTTATGTTGAGGACTAGGGTTAGAGATCCGGTTACGGTTACAATTGGACCTAGGGTTAGTGTTATGTTGAGGGCTAGGGTTAGAGATCCGGTTACTGTTACGATTGCACCTAGGGTTAGGGTTATGTTGAGGGCTAGGGTTAGAGATCCGGGTACGGTTACGATTGCACCTAGGGTTTGGGTTATGTTGAGGGCTAGGGTTAGAGATCCGGTTACGGTTACGATTGGACCTAGGGTTAGGGTTATGTTGAGGGCTAGGGTTAGAGATCCAGTTAGGGTCACCATTGGACCTAGGGTTAGGGTTATGTTGAGGGCTAGGGTTAGAGATACGGTTAGGGTCATGATTGGGCCTTGGGTTAGGGTTATGTTGAGGGCTAGGTTTAGAGATCCCGTTAGGGTTACGATTGGACCTAGGGTTAGGGTTAAGTTGAGGGCTAGGGTTAGAGATCCGGTTAGGGTCACGATTGTACCTTGGGTTAGGGTTATGTTGAGGGCTAGGGTTAGAGATCCGGTTAGGGTCACGATTGGACCTAGGGTTAGGGTTATGTTGAGGGCGAGGGTTAGAGATCCGGTTAAGGTCACGTTTGGACCTAGGGTTAGGGTTATGTTGACGGCTAGGGTTAGAGATCCGGTTAGGGTTACGATTGGACCTAGGGTTAGGGTGATGTTGAGGGCTAGGGTTAGAGATCCGGTTAGGGTCACGATTGGACCTAGGGTTACGGTTATGTTGAGGGCTAGGGTTAGAGATCCGGTTAGGGTCACGATTGGACCTAGGGTTAGGGTTATGTTGAGGGCTAGGGTTAGAGATCCGGTTAGGGTTACGATTGGACCTAGGGTTAGGGTTACGTTGAGGGATACGGTCAGAGAGACGGTTAGGGTTACGATTGGACCTAGGGTTAGGGTTATATTGAGGGCTAGGGTTAGAGAGAGGGTTAGGGTTACGATTGGACCTAGGTTTAGCGTTATGTTGAGGGCTAGGGTTAGAGATCCGGTTAGGGTCACGATTGAACCTAGGGTTAGGGTTATGTTGTGGGCCAGGGTTAGAGATCCGGTTAGGGTCACGATTGGACCTAGGGTTAGGGTTATGTTGAGGGCTAGGGTTAGAGAGACGGTTAGGGTCACGATTGGACCTAGGGTTAGGGTTATGTTGAGGGCTAGGATTAGAGAGACGGTTAGGGTTACGATTGGACCTAGGGTTAGGGTTATGTTGAGGGCTAGGTTTAGAGATCCGGTTAGGGTTACGATTGGACCTAGGGTTAGGGTTATGTTGAGGGCTAGGGTTAGAGATCCGGTTAGGGTTACGATTGGACCTAGGGTTAGGGTTATGTTGAAGGCTAGGGTTAGAGATCCGGTTAGGGTTACAATTGGACCTAGGGTTAGGGTTATGTTGAGGGCTAGGGTTAGAGATCCGGTTAGGGTTACGATTGGACCTAGGGTTAGGGTTATGTTGAGGGCTAGGGTTAGAGAGACGGTTAGGGTTCCGATTGGACCTAGTGTTAGGGTTATGTTGAGGGCTAGGGTTAGAGAGACGGTTAGTGTCACGATTGGACCTAGGGTTAGGTTTATGTTGAGGGCTAGGGTTAGAGATCCTGTTAGGGTCACGATTGGACCTAGGTTAGGGTTATGTTGAGGGCTAGGGTTAGAGATCCCGTTAGGGTTACCATTGCACCTAGGGTTAGGGTTATGTTGAGGGCTAGGGTTAGAGATCCGGTTACGGTTACGATTGCACCTAGGGTTAGGGTTATGTTGAGGGCTAGGGTTAGGGATCCGATTAGGGTTAGGATTGGACCTAGGGTTAGGGTTATGTTGAGGGCAGGGTTAGACATCCGGTTCGGGTCACAATTGGACCTAGGGTTAGGGTTATGTTGAGGGCTAGGGTTAGAGATCCGGTTACGGTTACAATTGGACCTAGGGTTAGGGTTATGTTGAGGGCTAGGGTTAGAGATCCGGTTAGGGTTACGATTGGACCTAGGGTTAGGGTTATGTTGAGGGCTAGGTTTAGAGAGACGGTTAGGGTTCCGATTGGACCTAGGGTTAGGGTTATGTTGAGGGCTAGGGTTAGAGATCCGGTTAGGGATACGATTGGACCTAGGGTTAGGGTTATCTTGAGGGCTAGGGTTAGAGATCCGGGTAGGGTTACGATTGGACCTAGGGTTAGGGTTATGTTGAGGGCTAGGGTTAGAGATCCGGTTACGGTTACAATTGGACCTAGGGTTAGTGTTATGTTGAGGGCTAGGGTTAGAGATCCGGTTACGGTTACGATTGCACCTAGGGTTAGGGTTATGTTGAGGGCTAGGTTTAGAGATCCAGTTACGGTTACGATTGCACCTAGGGTTTGGGTTATGTTGAGGGCTAGGGTTAGAGATCCAGCTAGGGTCACGATTGGACCTAGGGTTAGGGTTATGTTGAGGGCTAGGGTTAGAGATCCAGCTAGGGTCACGATTGGACCTAGGGTTAGGGTTATGTTGACGGCTAGGGTTAGAGATCTCGTTAGGGTTACCATTGCACCTAGGGTTAGGGTTATGTTGAGGGCTAGGGTTAGAGATCCGGTTACGGTTACGATTGCACCTAGGGTTAGAGTTATGTTGAGGGCTAGGGTTAGGGATCCTATTAGGGTTACGATTGGACCTAGGGTTAGGGTTATGTTGAGGGCTAGGGTTAGAGATCCGGTTAGGGTTACAATTGGACCTAGGGTTAGGGTTATGTTGAGGGCTAGGGTTAGAGATCCGGTTAGGGTTACAATTGGACCTAGGGTTAGGGTTATGTTGAGGGCTAGGGTTAGAGATCCGGTTAGGGTTACGATTGGACCTAGGGTTAGGGTTATGTTGAGGGCTAGGGTTAGAGAACCGGTCAGGGTTACGATTGGACCTAGGGTTAGGGTTATGTTGAGGGCTAGGGTTAGAGATCCGGTTAGGGTCACCATTGGACCTAGGGTTAGGGTTATGTTGAGGGCTAGGGTTAGAGATACGGTTAGGGTCATGATTGGGCCTTGGGTTAGGGTTATGTTGAGGGCTAGGTTTAGAGATCCCGTTAGGGTTACGATTGGACCTAGGGTTAGGGTTAAGTTGAGGGCTAGGGTTAGAGATACGGTTAGGGTCATGATTGGGCCTTGGGTTAGGGTTATGTTGAGGGCTAGGTTTAGAGATCCCGTTAGGGTTACGATTGGACCTAGGGTTAGGGTTAAGTTGAGGGCTAGGGTTAGAGATCCGGTTACGGTTACGATTGGACCTAGGGTTAGGGTTATGTTGAGGGCTAGGGTTAGAGATCCAGTTAGGGTCACCATTGGACCTAGGGTTAGGGTTATGTTGAGGGCTAGGGTTAGAGATACGGTTAGGGTCATGATTGGGCCTTGGGTTAGGGTTATGTTGAGGGCTAGGTTTAGAGATCCCGTTAGGGTTACGATTGGACCTAGGGTTAGGGTTAAGTTGAGGGCTAGGGTTAGAGATCCGGTTAGGGTCACGATTGTACCTTGGGTTAGGGTTATGTTGAGGGCTAGGGTTAGAGATCCGGTTAGGGTCACGATTGGACCTAGGGTTAGGGTTATGTTGAGGGCGAGGGTTAGAGATCCGGTTAAGGTCACGTTTGGACCTAGGGTTAGGGTTATGTTGACGGCTAGGGTTAGAGATCCGGTTAGGGTTACGATTGGACCTAGGGTTAGGGTGATGTTGAGGGCTAGGGTTAGAGATCCGGTTAGGGTCACGATTGGACCTAGGGTTACGGTTATGTTGAGGGCTAGGGTTAGAGATCCGGTTAGGGTCACGATTGGACCTAGGGTTAGGGTTATGTTGAGGGCTAGGGTTAGAGATCCGGTTAGGGTTACGATTGGACCTAGGGTTAGGGTTACGTTGAGGGATACGGTCAGAGAGACGGTTAGGGTTACGATTGGACCTAGGGTTAGGGTTATATTGAGGGCTAGGGTTAGAGAGAGGGTTAGGGTTACGATTGGACCTAGGTTTAGCGTTATGTTGAGGGCTAGGGTTAGAGATCCGGTTAGGGTCACGATTGAACCTAGGGTTAGGGTTATGTTGTGGGCCAGGGTTAGAGATCCGGTTAGGGTCACGATTGGACCTAGGGTTAGGGTTATGTTGAGGGCTAGGGTTAGAGAGACGGTTAGGGTCACGATTGGACCTAGGGTTAGGGTTATGTTGAGGGCTAGGATTAGAGAGACGGTTAGGGTTACGATTGGACCTAGGGTTAGGGTTATGTTGAGGGCTAGGTTTAGAGATCCGGTTAGGGTTACGATTGGACCTAGGGTTAGGGTTATGTTGAGGGCTAGGGTTAGAGATCCGGTTAGGGTTACGATTGGACCTAGGGTTAGGGTTATGTTGAAGGCTAGGGTTAGAGATCCGGTTAGGGTTACAATTGGACCTAGGGTTAGGGTTATGTTGAGGGCTAGGGTTAGAGATCCGGTTAGGGTTACGATTGGACCTAGGGTTAGGGTTATGTTGAGGGCTAGGGTTAGAGAGACGGTTAGGGTTCCGATTGGACCTAGTGTTAGGGTTATGTTGAGGGCTAGGGTTAGAGAGACGGTTAGTGTCACGATTGGACCTAGGGTTAGGTTTATGTTGAGGGCTAGGGTTAGAGATCCTGTTAGGGTCACGATTGGACCTAGGTTAGGGTTATGTTGAGGGCTAGGGTTAGAGATCCCGTTAGGGTTACCATTGCACCTAGGGTTAGGGTTATGTTGAGGGCTAGGGTTAGAGATCCGGTTACGGTTACGATTGCACCTAGGGTTAGGGTTATGTTGAGGGCTAGGGTTAGGGATCCGATTAGGGTTAGGATTGGACCTAGGGTTAGGGTTATGTTGAGGGCAGGGTTAGACATCCGGTTCGGGTCACAATTGGACCTAGGGTTAGGGTTATGTTGAGGGCTAGGGTTAGAGATCCGGTTACGGTTACAATTGGACCTAGGGTTAGGGTTATGTTGAGGGCTAGGGTTAGAGATCCGGTTAGGGTTACGATTGGACCTAGGGTTAGGGTTATGTTGAGGGCTAGGTTTAGAGAGACGGTTAGGGTTCCGATTGGACCTAGGGTTAGGGTTATGTTGAGGGCTAGGGTTAGAGATCCGGTTAGGGATACGATTGGACCTAGGGTTAGGGTTATCTTGAGGGCTAGGGTTAGAGATCCGGGTAGGGTTACGATTGGACCTAGGGTTAGGGTTATGTTGAGGGCTAGGGTTAGAGATCCGGTTACGGTTACAATTGGACCTAGGGTTAGTGTTATGTTGAGGGCTAGGGTTAGAGATCCGGTTACGGTTACGATTGCACCTAGGGTTAGGGTTATGTTGAGGGCTAGGTTTAGAGATCCAGTTACGGTTACGATTGCACCTAGGGTTTGGGTTATGTTGAGGGCTAGGGTTAGAGATCCAGCTAGGGTCACGATTGGACCTAGGGTTAGGGTTATGTTGAGGGCTAGGGTTAGAGATCCAGCTAGGGTCACGATTGGACCTAGGGTTAGGGTTATGTTGACGGCTAGGGTTAGAGATCTCGTTAGGGTTACCATTGCACCTAGGGTTAGGGTTATGTTGAGGGCTAGGGTTAGAGATCCGGTTACGGTTACGATTGCACCTAGGGTTAGAGTTATGTTGAGGGCTAGGGTTAGGGATCCTATTAGGGTTACGATTGGACCTAGGGTTAGGGTTATGTTGAGGGCTAGGGTTAGAGATCCGGTTAGGGTTACAATTGGACCTAGGGTTAGGGTTATGTTGAGGGCTAGGGTTAGAGATCCGGTTAGGGTTACAATTGGACCTAGGGTTAGGGTTATGTTGAGGGCTAGGGTTAGAGATCCGGTTAGGGTTACGATTGGACCTAGGGTTAGGGTTATGTTGAGGGCTAGGGTTAGAGAACCGGTCAGGGTTACGATTGGACCTAGGGTTAGGGTTATGTTGAGGGCTAGGGTTAGAGATCCGGTTAGGGATACGATTGGACCTAGGGTTAGGGTTATGTTGAGGGCTAGGGTTAGAGATCCGGGTAGGGTTACGATTGGACCTAGGGTTAGGGTTATGTTGAGGGCTAGGGTTAGAGATCCGGTTACGGTTACGATTGCACCTAGGGATAGGGTTATGTTGAGGGCTAGGTTTAGAGATCCAGTTACGGTTACGATTGCACCTAGGGTTTGGGTTATGTTGAGGGGTAGGGTTAGAGATCCGGTTACGGTTACGATTGGACCTAGGGTTAGGGTTATGTTGAGGGCTAGGGTTAGAGATCCACCTAGGGTCACGATTGGACCTAGGGTTAGGGTTATGTTGAGGGCTAGGGTTAGAGATACGGTTTGGGTCACGATTGGACCTAGGGTTAGGGTTATGTTGAGGGCTAGGTTTAGAGATCCGGTTAGGGTTACGATTGGACCTAGGGTTAGGGTTATGTTGAGGGCTAGGGTTAGAGATCCGGTTAGGGTCACGATTGTACCTTGGGTTAGGGTTATGTTGAGGGCTAGGGTTAGAGATCCGGTTAGGGTTACGATTGGACCTCTGGTTAGGGTTATGTTGAGGGCAGGGTTAGAGATCCGGTTCGGGTCACAATTGGACCTAGGGTTAGGGTTATGTTGAGGGCTAGGGTTAGAGATCCGGTTAGGGTTACAATTGGACCTAGGGTTAGGGTTATGTTGAGGGCTAGGGTTAGAGATCCGGTCAGGGTTACGATTGGACCTAGGGTTAGGGTTATGTTGAGGGCTAGGGTTAGAGATCCGGTCAGGGTTACGATTGGACCTAGGGTTAGGGTTATGTTGAGGGCTAGGGTTAGAGATCCGGTTAGGGTTACGATTGGACCTAGGGTTAGGGTTATGTTGAGGGCTAGGGTTAGAGATCCGGGTAGGGTTACGATTGGACCTAGGGTTAGGGTTATGTTGAGGACTAGGGTTAGAGATCCGGTTACGGTTACAATTGGACCTAGGGTTAGTGTTATGTTGAGGGCTAGGGTTAGAGATCCGGTTACTGTTACGATTGCACCTAGGGTTTGGGTTATGTTGAGGGCTAGGGTTAGAGATCCGGTTACGGTTACGATTGGACCTAGGGTTAGGGTTATGTTGAGGGCTAGGGTTAGAGATCCAGTTAGGGTCACCATTGGACCTAGGGTTAGGGTTATGTTGAGGGCTAGGGTTAGAGATACGGTTAGGGTCACGATTGGGCCTTGGGTTAGGGTTATGTTGAGGGCTAGGTTTAGAGATCCCGTTAGGGTTACGATTGGACCTAGGGTTAGGGTTATATTGAGGGCTAGGGTTAGAGATCCGGTTAGGGTCACGATTGTACCTTGGGTTAGGGTTATGTTGAGGGCTAGGGTTAGAGATCCGGTTAGGGTCACGATTGGACCTAGGGTTAGGGTTATGTTGAGGGCGAGGGTTAGAGATCCGGTTAAGGTCACGTTTGGACCTAGGGTTAGGGTTATGTTGACGGCTAGGGTTAGAGATCCGGTTAGGGTTACGATTGGACCTAGGGTTAGGGTGATGTTGAGGGCTAGGGTTAGAGATCCGGTTAGGGTCACGATTGGACCTAGGGTTAGGGTTATGTTGAGGGCTAGGGTTAGAGATCCGGTTAGGGTCACGATTGGACCTAGGTTTAGGGTTATGTTGAGGGCTAGGGTTAGAGATCCGGTTAGGGTTACGATTGGACCTAGGGTTAGAGTTATGTTGAGGGCTAGGGTTAGGGATCCTATTAGGGTTACGATTGGACCTAGGGTTAGGGTTATGTTGAGGGCTACGGTTAGAGATCCGGTTAGGGTTACAATTGGACCTAGGGTTAGGGTTATGTTGAGGGCTAGGGTTAGAGATCCGGTTAGGGTTACAATTGGACCTAGGGTTAGGGTTATGTTGAGGGCTAGGGTTAGAGATCCGGTTAGGGTTACGATTGGACCTAGGGTTAGGGTTATGTTGAGGGCTAGGGTTAGAGAACCGGTCAGGGTTACGATTGGACCTAGGGTTAGGGTTATGTTGAGGGCTAGGGTTAGAGATCCGGTTAGGGATACGATTGGACCTAGGGTTAGGGTTATGTTGAGGGCTAGGGTTAGAGATCCGGGTAGGGTTACGATTGGACCTAGGGTTAGGGTTATGTTGAGGGCTAGGGTTAGAGATCCGGTTACGGTTACGATTGCACCTAGGGATAGGGTTATGTTGAGGGCTAGGTTTAGAGATCCAGTCACGGTTACGATTGCACCTAGGGTTTGGGTTATGTTGAGGGGTAGGGTTAGAGATCCGGTTACGGTTACGATTGGACCTAGGGTTAGGGTTATGTTGAGGGCTAGGGTTAGAGATCCACCTAGGGTCACGATTGGACCTAGGGTTAGGGTTATGTTGAGGGCTAGGGTTAGAGATACGGTTTCGGTCACGATTGGACCTAGGGTTAGGGTTATGTTGAGGGCTAGGTTTAGAGATCCGGATAGGGTTACGATTGGACCTAGGGTTAGGGTTATGTTGAGGGCTAGGGTTAGAGATCCGGTTAGGGTCACGATTGTACCTTGGGTTAGGGTTATGTTGAGGGCTAGGGTTAGAGATCCGGTTAGGGTTACGATTGGACCTCTGGTTAGGGTTATGTTGAGGGCAGGGTTAGAGATCCGGTTCGGGTCACAATTGGACCTAGGGTTAGGGTTATGTTGAGGGCTAGGGTTAGAGATCCGGTTAGGGTTACAATTGGACCTAGGGTTAGGGTTATGTTGAGGGCTAGGGTTAGAGATCCGGTCAGGGTTACGATTGGACCTAGGGTTAGGGTTATGTTGAGGGCTAGGGTTAGAGATCCGGTCAGGGTTACGATTGGACCTAGGGTTAGGGTTATGTTGAGGGCTAGGGTTAGAGATCCGGTTAGGGTTACGATTGGACCTAGGGTTAGGGTTATGTTGAGGGCTAGGGTTAGAGATCCGGGTAGGGTTACGATTGGACCTAGGGTTAGGGTTATGTTGAGGACTAGGGTTAGAGATCCGGTTACGGTTACAATTGGACCTAGGGTTAGTGTTATGTTGAGGGCTAGGGTTAGAGATCCGGTTACTGTTACGATTGCACCTAGGGTTTGGGTTATGTTGAGGGCTAGGGTTAGAGATCCGGTTACGGTTACGATTGGACCTAGGGTTAGGGTTATGTTGAGGGCTAGGGTTAGAGATCCAGTTAGGGTCACCATTGGACCTAGGGTTAGGGTTATGTTGAGGGCTAGGGTTAGAGATACGGTTAGGGTCACGATTGGGCCTTGGGTTAGGGTTATGTTGAGGGCTAGGTTTAGAGATCCCGTTAGGGTTACGATTGGACCTAGGGTTAGGGTTATGTTGAGGGCTAGGGTTAGAGATCCGGTTAGGGTCACGATTGTACCTTGGGTTAGGGTTATGTTGAGGGCTAGGGTTAGAGATCCGGTTAGGGTCACGATTGGACCTAGGGTTAGGGTTATGTTGAGGGCGAGGGTTAGAGATCCGGTTAAGGTCACGTTTGGACCTAGGGTTAGGGTTATGTTGACGGCTAGGGTTAGAGATCCGGTTAGGGTTACGATTGGACCTAGGGTTAGGGTGATGTTGAGGGCTAGGGTTAGAGATCCGGTTAGGGTCACGATTGGACCTAGGGTTAGGGTTATGTTGAGGGCTAGGGTTAGAGATCCGGTTAGGGTCACGATTGGACCTAGGTTTAGGGTTATGTTGAGGGCTAGGGTTAGAGATCCGGTTAGGGTTACGATTGGACCTAGGGTTAGGGTTACGTTGAGGGATACGGTCAGAGAGACGGTTAGGGTTACGATTGGACCTAGGGTTAGGGTTATGTTGAGGGCTAGGGTTAGAGAGAGGGTTAGGGTTACGATTGGACCTAGGTTTAGCGTTATGTTGAGGGCTAGGGTTAGAGATCCGGTTAGGGTCACGATTGAACCTAGGGTTAGGGTTATGTTGAGGGCTAGGGTTAGAGATACGGTTAGGGTCACGATTGGACCTAGGGTTAGGGTTATGTTGAGCGCTAGGGATAGAGATCCGGTTAGGGTCACGATTGGACCTAGGGTTAGGGTTATGTTGAGGGCTAGGGTTAGAGAGACGGTTAGGGTTCCGATTGGACCTAGGGTTAGGTTTATGTTGAGGGCTAGGGTTAGAGATCCGGTTAAGGTCACCTTTGGACCTAGGGTTAGGGTTATGTTGACGGCTAGGGTTAGAGATCCGGTTAGGGTTACGATTGGACCTAGGGTTAGGGTTATGTTGAGGGATAGGGTTAGAGAGACGGTTAGGGTTCCGATTGGTCCTAGGGTTAGGTTTATGTTGAGGGCTAGGGTTAGAGAGACGATTAGGGTCACGATTGGACCTAGGGTTAGGGTTATGTTGTGGGCTAGGTTTAGAGATCCGTTTAGGGTCACGATTGGACCTAGGTTAGGGTTATGTTGAGGGCTAGGGTTAGAGATCCCGTTAGGGTTACCATTGGACCTAGGGTTAGGGTTATGTTGAGGGCTACGGTTAGAGATCCGGTTACGGTTACGATTGCACCTAGGGTTAGGGTTATGTTGAGGGCTAGGGTTAGAGATCCGGGTAGGGTTAAGATTGGACCTAGTGTTAGGGTTATGTTGAGGGCTAGGGTTCGAGACCCGGGTAGGGTTACGATTGGACCTAGGGTTAGGGTTATGTTGAGGGCTTTGGTTAGAGATCCGGTTACGGTTACGATTGGACCTAGGGTTAGGGTTATGTTGAGGGCTAGGTTTAGAGATCCGGTTAGGGTTACGATTGGACCTAGGGTTAGGGTTATGTTGAGGGCTAGGGTTAGAGATCCGGTTAGGGTCACGATTGGACCTAGGGTTAGGGTTATGTTGAGGGCTAGGGTTAGAGATCCGGTTAGGGTTACGATTGGACCTAGGGTTAGGGTTATGTTGAGGGCTAGGTTTAGAGAGACGGTTAGGGTTCCGATTGCACCTAGGGTTAGGGTTATGTTGAGGGCTAGGGTTAGAGATCCGGGTAGGGTTACGATTGCACCTAGGGTTAGGGTTATGTTGACGGCTAGGGTTAGAGATCCGGTTAGGGTCACGATTGGACCTAGGGTTAGGGTTATGTTGAGGGCTAGGGTTAGAGATCCGGTTAGGGTCACGATTGCACCTTGGGTTAGGGTTATGTTGAGGGCTAGGGTTAGAGATCCGGTAAGGGTTACGATTGCACCTAGGGTTATGGTTATGTTGAGGGCTAGGGTTAGAGATCTGGGTAGGGTTACGATTGCACCTAGGGTTAGGGTTATGTTGAGGGCTAGAGTTAGAGATCCGGTTAGGGTCACGATTGGACCTAGGGTTAGGGTGATGTTGAGGGCTAGGGTTAGAGATCCGGTTAGGGTCACGATTGCACCTTGGGTTAGGGTTATGTTGAGGGCCAGGGTTAGAGATCCGGATAGGGTTACTATTGCACCTAGGGTTAGGGTTATGTTGAGGACTAGGTTTAGAGATTCGGTTAGGGTTACGATTGGACCTAGGGTTAGCGTTATGTTGAGCGCTAGGGATAGAGATCCGGTTAGGGTCACGATTGGACCTAGGGTTAGGGTTATGTTGAGGGCTAGGGTTAGAGAGACGGTTAGGGTCACGATTGGACCTAGGGTTAGGGTTATGTTGAGGGCTAGGGTTAGAGATCCGGTTAGGGTCACGATTGTACCTTGGGGTAGGGTTATGTTGAGGGCTAGGGTTAGAGATCCGGTTATTGTTACGAATGGACCTAGGGTTAGGGTTATGTTGAGGGCTAGGGTTAGAGATACGGTTAGGGTCAAGATTGGACCTAGGGTTATGGTTATGTTGAGGGCTAGGTTTAGAGATCCGGTTAGGGTTACGATTGGACCTAGGGTTAGGGTTATGTTGAGGGCTAGGGTTAGAGATACGGTTAGGGTTACGATTGGACCTAGGGTTAGGGTTATGTTGAGGGCTAGGGTTAGAGATCCACTTAGGGTCACAATTGGACCTAGGGTTAGGGTTATGTTGAGGGCTAGGGTTAGAGGTACGGTTAGGGTTACGATTGGACCTAGGGTTAGGGTTATGTTGAGGGCTAGGGTTAGAGATACGGTTAGGGTTACGATTGGACCTAGGGTTAGGGTTATGTTGAGGGCTAGGGTTAGAGATCCGGTTAGGGTCACGATTGTACCTTGGGTTAGGGTTATGTTGAGGGCTAGGGTTAGAGATCCGGTTAGGGTCACGATTGTACCTTGGGTTAGGGTTATGTTGAGGGCTAGGGTTAGAGATCCGGTTAGGGTCACGATTGGACCTAGGGTTAGGGTTATGTTGAGGGCTAGGGTTAGAGATCCGGTTAAGGTCACGTTTGGACCTAGGGTTAGGGTTATGTTGACGGCTAGGGTTAGAGATCCGGTTAGGGTTACGATTGGACCTAGGGTTAGCGTTATGTTGAGCGCTAGGGATAGAGATCCGGTTAGGGTCACGATTGGACCTAGGGTTAGGGTTATGTTGAGGGCTAGGTTTAGAGAGACGGTTAGGGTCACGATTGTACCTTGGGTTAGGGTTAATTTGAGGGCTAGGGTTAGAGATCCGGTTAGGGTTACCATTGGACCTAGGGTTAGGGTTATGTTGAGGGCTAGGGTTAGAGATCCGGTTAGGGTTACGAATGGACCTAGGGTTAGGGTTATGTTGAGGGCTAGGGTTAGAGATCCGGTTAGGGTTACGATTGGACCTAGGGTTAGGGTTATGTTGAGGGATAGGGTTAGAGAGACGGTTAGGGTTCCGATTGGTCCTAGGGTTAGGTTTATGTTGAGGGCTAGGGTTAGAGAGACGGTTAGGGTCACGATTGGACCTAGGGTTAGGGTTATGTTGAGGGCTAGGTTTAGAGATCCTTTTAGGGTCACGATTGGACCTAGGTTAGGGTTATGTTGAGGGCTAGGGTTAGAGATCCCGTTAGGGTTACCATTGGACCTAGGGTTAGGGTTATGTTGAGGGCTAGCGTTAGAGATCCGGGTAGGGTTATGATTGCACCTAGGGTTAGGGTTATGTTGACGGCTAGGGTTAGAGATCCGGTTAGGGTCACGATTGGACCTAGGGTTAGGGTTATGTTGAGGGCTAGGGTTAGAGATCCGGTTAGGGTCACGATTGCACCTTGGGTTAGGGTTATGTTGAGGGCTAGGGTTAGAGATCCGGTAAGGGTTACGATTGCACCTAGGGTTATGGTTATGTTGAGGGCTAGGGTTAGAGATCTGGGTAGGGTTACGATTGCACCTAGGGTTAGGGTTATGTTGAGGGCTAGGGTTAGAGATCCGGTTAGGGTCACGATTGGACCTAGGGTTAGGGTTATGTTGAGGGCTAGGGTTAGAGATCCGGTTAGGGTCACGATTGGACCTTGGGTTAGGGTTATGTTGAGGGCTAGGGTTAGAGATCCGGTTAGGGTCACGATTGGACCTAGGGTTAGGGTTATGTTGAGGGCTAGGGTTAGAGATCCGGTTAGGGTTACGATTGGACCTAGGGTTAGGGTTATGTTGAGGGCTAGGGTTAGAGATCCGGTTAGGGTTACGATTGGACCTAGGGTTAGGGTTATGTTGAGGGCTAGGGTTAGAGATCCGGGTAGGGTTACGATTGGACCTAAGGTTATGGTTATGTTGAGGGCTAGGGTTAGAGATCCGGTTACGGTTACAATTGGACCTAGGGTTAGTGTTATGTTGAGGGCTAGGGTTAGAGATCCGGTAACGGTTACGATTGCACCTAGGGTTAGGGTTATGTTGAGGGCTAGGGTTAGAGATCCCGTTACGGTTACGATTGGACCTAGGGTTAGGGTTATGTTGAGGGCTAGGGTTAGAGATTCGGGTAGGGTTACGATTGGACCTAGGGTTAGGGTTATGTTGAGGGCTAGGGTTCGAGATCCGGTTAGGGTTACGATTGGACCAGGGTTAGGGTTATGTTGAGGGCTAGGGTTAGAGATCCAGTTAGGGTCACGATTGGACTTAGGGTTAGGGTTATGTTGAGGGCTAGGGTTAGAGATACGGTTAGGGTTACGATTGGACCTAGGGTTAGGGTTATGTTGAGAGCTAGGGTTAGAGATCCGGTTAGGGTTACGATTGGACCTAGGGTTAGGGTTATGTTGAGGGCTAGGGTTAGAGATCCGGGTAGGGTTACGATTGGACCTAGGGTTAGGGTTATGTTGAGGGCTAGGGTTAGAGAGACGGTTAGGGTTCCGATTGGACCTAGGGTTAGGGTTATGTTGAGGGCTAGGGTTAGAGATCCGGTTAGGGTTACGATTGGACCTAGGGTTAGGGTTATGTTGAGGGCTAGGGTTAGAGATCCGGGTAGGGTTACGATTGGACCTAGGGTTAGGGTTATGTTGAGGGCTAGGGTTAGAGATCCGGTTACGGTAACAATTGGACCTAGGGTTAGTGTTATGTTGAGGGCTAGGGTTAGAGATCCGGTTACGGTTACGATTGCACCTAGGGTTAGGGTTATGTTGAGGGCTAGGGTTAGAGGTCCCGTTACGGTTACGATTGCACCTAGGGTTAGGGTTATGTTGAGGGCTAGGGTTAGAGATCCGGTTAGGGTTACGATTGGACCTAGGGTTAGGGTGATGTTGAGGGCTAGGGTTAGAGATCCGGTTACGGTTACGATTGGACCTAGAGTTAGGGTTATGTTGAGGGCTAGGGTTAGAGATCCGGTTAGGGTTACGATTGGACCTAGGGTTAGGGTTATGTTGAGGGCTAGGGTTAGAGATCCGGTTAGGGTTCCGATTGGACCTAGTGTTAGGGTTATGTTGAGGGCTTTGGTTAGAGATCCGGTTTGGGTTACGTTTGGACCTAGGGTTAGGGTTATGTTGAGGGCTAGGGTTAGAGAGACGGTTAGGGTTCCGATTGCAGCTAGGGTTAGGGTTATGTTGAGGGCTAGGGTTAGAGATCTGGGTAGGGTTACGATTGCACCTACGGTTAGGGTTATGTTGACGGCTAGGGTTAGAGATCCGGTTAGGGTCACGATTGGACCTAGGGTTAGGGTTATGTTGAGGGCTAGGGTTAGAGATCCGGTTAGGGTCACGATTGCACCTTGGGTTAGGGTTATGTTGAGGGCTAGGGTTAGAGATCCGGTAAGGGTTACGATTGCACCTAGGGGTATGGTTATGTTGAGGGCTAGGGTTAGAGATCTGGGTAGGGTTACGATTGCACCTAGGGTTAGGGTTATGTTGAGGGCTGGGTTAGAGATCCGGTTAGGGTCACGATTGGACCTAGGGTTAGGGTTATGTTGAGGGCTAGGGTTAGAGATCCGGTTAGGGTTACGATTGGACCTCGGGTTAGGGTTATGTTGAGGGCAGGGTTAGAGATCCGGTTAGGGTCACGATTGGACCTAGGGTTAGGGTTATTTTGAGGGCTAGGGTTACAGATCCGGTTAGGGTTACAATTGGACCTAGGGTTAGGGTTATGTTGAGGGCTAGGATTAGAGATCCGGTTAGGGTTACGATTGGACCTAGGGTTAGGGTTATGTTGAGGGCTAGGGTTAGAGATCCGGTTAGGGTTCCGATTGGACCTAGGGTTAGGGTTATGTTGAGGGCTAGGGTTAGAGAGACGGTTAGGGTTACGATTGGACCTAGGGTTAGGGTTATGTTGAGGGCTAGGGTTAGAGAGACGGTTAGGGTCACGATTGGACCTAGGGTTAGGGTTATGTTGAGGGCTAGGGTTAGAGATCCGGGTAGGGTTACGATTGGACCTAGGGTTAGGGTTATGTTGAGGGCTAGGGTTAGAGATCCGGGTAGGGTCACGATTGGACCTAGGGTTAGGGTTATGTTGAGGGCTAGGGTTAGAGAGAACGGTTAGGGTCACGATTGGACCTAGGGTTAGGGTCATGTTGAGGGCTAGGGTTAGAGATCCGGTTAGGGTCACGATTGGACCTAGGTTAGGGTTATGTTGAGGGCTAGGGTTAGAGATCCCTTTAGGGTTACCATTGGACCTAGGGTTAGGGTTATGTTGAGGGCTAGGGTTAGAGATCCGGTTACGGTTACGATTGGACCTAGGGTTATTGTTATGTTGAGGGCTAGGGTTAGAGATCCGGTTAGGGTTAAGATTGGACCTAGTGTTAGGGTTATGTTGAGGGCTAGGGTTCGAGATCCGGGTAGGGTTACGATTGGACCTAGGGTTAGGGTTATGTTGAGGGCTTTGGTTAGAGATCCGGTTAGGGTTACGATTGGGCCTACGGTTAGGGTTATGTTGAGGGCTAGGGTTAGAGAGACGGTTAGGGTCACGATTGGACCTAGGGTTAGGGTTATGTTGAGGGCTAGGGTTAGAGAGATGGTTAGGGTCACGATTGGACCGAGGGTTAGGGTTATGTTGAGGGCTAGGTTTAGAGAGACAAATAGGGTTAGGATTGGACCTAGGGATAGGGTTGTGTTGAGGGCTAAAGTTAGGTAGACGACTAGGGTTAGGATTGGAGCTAGGGTTAGGGTTATGTTGAGGGCTAGGATTAGAGAGACGATTAGGGTTAGGATTGCAGCTAGGGTTAGGGTTATGTTGAAGGCTAGTGTTAGAGAGACGATTAGGGTTAGGATTGGTCTTAGGGTTAGGGTTATGTTTAGGGCTGGGGTTAGATACACTATTAGGGTTAGGACTGGACCATAGGGTTAGGGTTATGTTGAGGGGTAGGGTTAGGTAGACGATTAGGGTTAGGATTGGCCCTAGGGTTAAGTTTATGTTGAGGGATAGGGTTAGAGAGACGGTTTGGGTTAGGATTGGACCTAGGGTTAGGGTTATGTTTAGGGCTAGGGTTATATAGACGATCAGGGTTAGGATTGGAACTAGGGTTAGGGTTATGTTGAGGGCTAGGATTAGAGAGACGATTAGGTTAGTATTGAAGCTAGGGTTAGGGTTATGCTGAAGGCTAGGGGTAGGTAGATGATCAGGGTTAGGATTGGACCAGGGGTTAGGGTTATGTTGAGGGCTAGGTTTGGAGAGACGTTTAGGGTTATTATTGGACCTAGGCTTAGGGTAATGTTTAGGGCTAGGGTTAGATAGACGATTAGTGTTAACAGTGGACCTAGGGTTAGGGTTATGTTGAGGGCTCGGGTTAGAGAGACGGTTCGGGTTAGGATTGGACCTAGGGTTAGGGTTATGTTGAGGGCTCTGGTTAGAGAGAAGATTAGGGTTAGGATTGGACCTACGGTTAGGGTTATGTAGAGGGCTAGGGTTAGAGAGACGGTTCGGGTTAGAACTGGACCTAGGGTTAGGGTTACGTTGAGGGCTAAGGTTAGAGAGACGGTTGGGGTTAGGATAGGACCTAGGGTTAGGGTTATATTTTATGCCTAGGGTTAGACAGACGATTAGGGTAAGGATTGGAGCTAGGGTTAAGGTTATGTTGAGGGCTACGGTTAGAGAGTCGATTAGGGTTAGGATTCGACCTAGGGTTAGCGTTATGTTGAGGTCTACGTTTAGGTAGACGATTAGGGTTAAGATTTGAGCTAGTGTTAGGCTTATGTTGAGGGCTAGGGTTAGGTAGACCATTAGGGTTAGGAGTGGACCTAGTGTTAGGGTTATGTTGAGGGCTAGGGTTTGAGAGACGGTTCGTGTTAGGATTGGAACTAGGTTTAATGTTATGTTGAGGGCTACGGTTAGAGAGTCGATTAGGGTTACGATTGTACCTAGGGTTATGTTTGTCTTGAGGGCTAGGGTTAGGTAGACGATTAGTGTTAGGATTGTTGCAGGGGTAGGGTTATGTTGAGGGCTTGGGTTACATAGACAATTAGGGTTAGGATTGGACCTAGGGTTATGGTTATGTTTAGGGCTAGGGTTAGATAGACGATTAGAGTTAGGATTGGACCTAGGGTTAGGGTTATGTTGAGGGCTAGGGTTAGAGAGACGGTTCGGGTTAGGATTGTACCTAGGGTTAGTGTTATGTTTCGGGCTAGTTTTAGATAGACGATTAGGGATAGGATTGGACCTAGGGTTAGGGTTTTGTTGAGGCTACGGTTAGAGAGACGATTAGGGTAGGTTTGGAGCTAGGGTTAGGGTTATGTTGAGGGCTAGGGTTCGGATGATGATCTGGGATATGATTGGAGCTAGGGTTAGGGTTATGTTGAAGGGTAGGGTTAGATAGACGATTAGGGTTAGGATTGGACCTAGGGATAGCATTATGTTTAGGGCTATGGTTAGATACACGATTAGGGTTAGGACTGAACTTAGGGTTAGGGTTATGTTGACGGCTACTGTTAGGTACACGATTAGGGTTAGGTTTGGACCTAGGGTTAGGGTTATGTTTAGGGCTAGGGATAGAGAGACGGTTCGGTTTAGGATTGGACCAGGGTTAGGGTTATGTTTAGAGCTAGGGTTATATAGACGATTAGAGTTAGGATTAGACCTATGGTTAGGGTTATGTTGTGGGCCAGGGTTAGAGAGACGGTTCGGGTTAGGATTGGACTTAGGGTTAGGGTTATGTTTAGGGCTAGAGTTAGATAGAATATTAGGGTTAGGATTGAACCTAGGGTTAGGGTTAGTTTGAGGTCTAGGGTTAGATAGACGATTAGGGTTAGGATAGGACCTAGGGTTAGGGTTATGTTTAGGGCTAGGGTTAGATAGACGATTAGGGTTAGGATTGGAGCTAGGGTTAGAGTTATGTTGAGGGCTACGCTTAGAGAGTCGATTAGGGTTAGGATTGGACCTAGGGTTAGACTTATGTTGAGGGCTAGGGTTAGAGAGACCATTAGCGTTAGGATTGGAGCTAGGGTTAGGGTTATGTTGAGGGCTAGGGTTAGGTAGATGATTAAGGTTAAGATTGGATCTAGGGTTAGGGTTCTGTTGAGGGCTATGGTTAGAGAGTCGATTAGGGTTAGGATTGGACGTAGGGTTAGGTTAATGTTGAGGGTTAGGTTAGCTAGACGATTAGGGTTAGGATTGGAGCTAGGGTTAGGGTTATGTTGAGGGCTAGGGTTAGAGAGACGATTAGGGTTATGATTGGACCTAGGGTTAGTGTTATGTTTAGGGCTAGGGTTAGGTAGACGGTTAGGGATAGGATTGGACCTAGGGTTAGGGTTATGTTTAGGGATAGGGTTAGATAGACGATTATTGTTAGGACTGTACCTAAGGTTAGTTTTATGTTGAGGGTTAGGGTTAGAGAGACAGTTCATGTTAGGTTTAGACCTAGGTTTAGGGTTATGTTGAGGGCTACGGTTAGAGAGTCGATTAGGGTTACGATTGGACCTAGGGTTAGGGTTATGTTTAGGGGTAGGGTTAGGTAGACGATTAGGGTTAGGATTTTACCTAGGGTAAGGGTTGTGTTGAGGGTTAGGGTAGAGAGACTATTAGGGTTAGGATTGGACCTAGAGTTAGGGTTATGTTGAGGGCTAGGGTTATGTGGACGATTAGGGTTAGGAATGGAGCTACGGTTAGGGTTATCTTGAAGGCTAGGGTGAGATAGACGATTAGGGTTAGGATTGGTCCTAGGGTTAGGGTTAGGGTGAGGGGTACTGTTAGATATATGATTAGGGTTGAGATTGGACCTAGGGTTAGAGTTAGGTTGAGGGCTACTGTTAGAGAGACGGTTAGCGTTAGGATTGGACCTAGGGTTAGTGTTAGATTGAGGGCTAGGCCTAGAGAGACGATTAGGGTTAGGATTGGAGATAGGGTTAGGGTCATTTTGAGGGCTAGGTTTAGAGAGACTGTTCGTTTTAGGATTGGACCGAGGGTTAGGGTTATGTTGAGAGCTAGGTTTAGAGAGACGGATTGGGTTTGGATTGGACCTAGGGTTAAGGTTATATTGAAGGCTAGGATTACATTGACGATTAGGGTTAGGCTTGGAGCTAGGGTTAGGGTATTGTTGAGGGCTAGGGTTAAAGACGATTAGGGTTGGTTTGGAGCTAAGGTTAGGGTTATGTTGAGGGCCGGGGCTAGGTAGACAATTAAGGTTATGAATGGACCTAGGGTTATGGTTATGTTTAGGGCTAGGGTTATAGAGAAGGTTCGGGTTAGGATTGGACCTAGCGTTAGGGTTATGTTGACGGCTAGGGTTAGATAGACGATTAGGGTTAGGATTGGGCATTGGGTTAGGGTTATGTTTAGGGCTAGGGTTAGATAGACGATTAGGGATAGGATTGGACCTAGGGTTAGGGTTTTGTTGAGGGCTAGGGTTAGAGATACTATTAGGTTTAGGACTGGACCTAGGGTTAGGGTTATGTTGAGGGCTAGGGTTAGGTAGACGATTTGGGTTAGGATTGGAGCTAGGGTTAGGGTTATGTTGAGGGCTACGGTTAGAGAGACGATTAGGGTAATTTGGAGCTAGGGTTAGGGTTATGTTGAGGGGTAGGGTTCGGATGATGATCTGGGATATGATTGGAGCTAGGGTTAGGGTTATTTTGAAGGGTAGGGTTAGATAGACGATTAGGGTTAGGATTGGACCTAGGGTTAGGGTTATGTTGAGGGTTAGGGTTAGAGAGACGATTACGGTTAGGATTTAATCTAGGGTTAGGGTTATGTTGAAGGCTAGGGTTAGGTAGACGATTAGGGTTAGGATTGGAGCTAGGGTTAGGGTTATGTTCAGGGCTAGGGTTAGATAGACGATTAAGGTTAGGATTGGACCTAAGGTTAGGGTTATGTTTAGGGGTAGGGTTAGGTAGACGATTAGGGTTAGGATTTTACCTAGGGTTAGGGTTTTGTTGAGGGTTAGGGTAGAGAGACTATTAGGGTTAGGATTGGACCTAGAGTTAGGGTTATGTTGAGGGCTAGGGTTACGTGGACGATTAGGGTTAGGAATGGAGCTACGGTTAAGGTTATCTTGAAGGCTAGGGTGAGATAGACGATTAGGGTTAGGATTGTTCCTAGGGTTAGGGTTAGGGTGAGGGCTACTGTTAGATATATGATTTGGGTTAGGATTGGACCTAGGGTAGGGTTATGTTAACGGCTAGGGTTAGGTAGATGATTAGGGTTAGGATTGGACCTAGGGTTAGGGTTATGTTGAGGGCTAGGTTTAGAGAGACGATTAGCTTCAGGATTGTACCTAGGGTTAGGGTTATGCTGAGGGCTAGGGTTAGGTAGACGATTAGGGTTAGGATTGGACCCAGGGTTAAGTTTATGTTGAGGGCTAGGGTTAGAGAGACGGTTCGGGTTATGATTTGACCTAGGATTAGGGATATGTTGAGGGCTAGGGTTAGAGAGACGGTTCGGGTTAGGATTGGATCTAGGTTTAGGGTTATGTTTAGGGCTACGGTTAGAGAGACGATTAGGGTTAGGATTGGAGCTAGGGTTAGGGTTATGCTGAGGGCTATGGTTAGTTGGACGATTAGGGTTAGGATTGGAGCTAGGGTTAGGGTTATGTTTAGCGGAGGATTAGATAGACGACTAGGGTAGGATTGGTCCTAGGGTTAGGCTTATGGTGAGGGCTAGGGTTAGATAGATGATTAGGGTTAGGATTGGACCTAGGGTCAGGGTTATGTTGACGTCTTGGGTTAGAGAGACGATTAGAGTTAGGATTGGAGCTAGGGTTAGGGTATGTTGACGCCTAGGGTTAGGTAGATGATTAGGGTTATGATAGGAACTAGGGTTAGTGTTATGTTGAGGGCTAGGTTTAGACAGACGAATAGGGTTAGGATTGGACCTAGGGTTTGGATTGTGTTGAGGGCTAAGGTTAGGTAGACGACTAGGGTAGGATTGGACCTAGCGTTAGGGTTATGTTGTGGGCTAGGGTTAGAGAGACTGTTCGGGTTGGGATTGGACCGAGGGTTAGGGTTATGTTGAGGGCTAGGTTTAGAGAGACGAATAAGGTTAGGATTGGACCTAGGGGTAGGGTTGTGTTGAGGGCTATGGTTAGGTAGACGACTAGGGTTAGGATTCGAGCTATGGTCAGGGTTATGTTGAGGGCTAGGGTTAGAGAGACGATTAGGGTTAGGATTGAAGCTAGGGTTAGGGTTATGTTGAGGGCTAGTGTTAGAGAGACGATTAGGGTTAGGATTGTTTCTAGGGTTAGGGTTATGTTTAGGGCTAGGGTTAGATACACTATTAGGGTTAGGACTGGACCACAGGGTTACGGTTATGTTGAGGGGTAGGGTTAGGTAGATGATTAGGGTTCGGATTGGCCCTAGGGTTAAGTTTATGTTGAGGGCTAGGGTTAGAGAGACGGTTCGGGTTAGAATTGGACCTAATGTTAGGGTTACGTTGAGGGCAGAGGTTAGAGAGACGGTTGGGGTTAGGATAGGACATAGGGTTAGGGTTATGTTTTATGGCTAGGGTTAGACAGACGATTAGGGTAAGGATTGGACCTAGGGTTAGGGTTATGTTGAGGGCTAGGGTTAGGTAGACGATTAGGTTTAGGAATGGACCTAGGGTTAGGGTTATGTTGAAGGCTAGGATTAGGTAGACCATTAGGGTTAGTATTGGAGGTAGGGTTAGGGTTATGTTGAAGGCTAGGTTAGAGAGACGATTCGGTTAGGATTGGACGCAGGGTAGGGTTATGTTGAGGGCTAGGTTTAGAGAGACGAATAGGGTTAGGATTGCACCTAGGGTTAGGGTTGTGTTGAGGGCTAAGGTTAGTTAGACGACTAGGGTTAGGATTGGATCTAGGGTTAGGGTTATGTTGAGGGCTAGGGTTAGAGAGACGATTAGGGTTAGGATTGGACCTAGGGTTATGGTTATGTTGAGGGCTAGGGTTCGAGAGACTATTAGGGTTAGGATTGGATCTAGGGTTAGGGTTATGTTGAGGGATAGGGTTAGAGAGACGATTAGGTTAGGATTCGAGCTAGGGTTAGGGTTATGTTGAGGGCTAGGGTTAGAGAGACGATTCGCGTTAGCATTGGACTTAGGGTTAGGGTTACGTTGAGCGCTAGGTTTAGGTAGACGATTAGGGTTAGGATTGGTCCTAGGGTTAGGGTTATGGTGAGGGCTAGGATTAGATAGATGATTATGGAGAGGATTTGACATAGGGTTAGGGTTATGTTGACGGTAGGGTTAGAGAGACGATTAGGGTTAAGATTGGAGCTAGGGTTAGTGTTATGTTGAGGGCTAGGGTTAGGTGGACGATTAGGTTTAGGATTGTACCTAGGGTTAGGGTTGTGTTTAGGGCTAGGGTTAGAGAGACGATTAGGTTAGGATTGGAGCTAGGGTTAGGGTTACGTTGCGGTCTAGGGTTAGGTAGACGATTAGGGTTAGGATTTGACCTAGGGTTAGGGTTATGTTGAGGGCTAGGTTTACGTAGACCATAAGGGATAGTATTGGACCTAGGGTTAGGGTTATGTTGACGGCTAGGGTTAGAGAGAGGATTCGGGTTAGGATTGGACCTAGGGTTAGGGTTATGTTGAGTGCTAGGGTTCGAGAGACGGTTCGGGTTAGGATTGGACGTAGGGTTAGGGTTATGTTGAGGGCTGGGTTAGATAGACGATTAGGGTTAGTATTGGACTTAGGGTTAGGGTTATGTTTAGGGCTAGTGTTAGATACACGATTAGGGTTATTACTGGACCTAGGGATACGGTGATGTTGAGGGCTAGCGTTAGAGAGACAATTAGGGTTAGGATTGGACCTAGGGTTAGGGATAGGTTGAGGGCTAGGGTTAGAGAGACAGTTCAGGTTAGGATTGGACCTGGGGTTAGGGTTAGGTTGAGGGCTAGGGTTACAGATACGGTTAGGGTTAGGATTGGAGCTAGGGTTAGCGTTATGTTGAGGGCTAGGGCTAGGTAGACAATTAGGGTTTATGAATGGGCCTAGGGTTATGGTTATGTTTAGGCCTAGGGTTAGAGAGAAGGTTCGGGTTACGATTGGACCTAGGGTTAGGGTTATGTTGAGGGCTATGGTTAGAGATCCGGGTAGGGTTACGATTGCACCTAGGGTTAGGGTTATGTTGAGGGCTAGGGTTAGAGATCCAGTTAGGGTCATGATTGGACCTAGGGTTAGGGCTATGTTGACGGCTAGGGTTAGAGATCCAGTAGGGTTACGATTGGACCTAGGGTTAGGGTGATGTTGAGGGCTAGGGTTAGAGATCCGGTTAGGGTTACGATTGGACCTAGGGTTAGGGTTAATTTGAGGGCTAGGGTTAGAGAACCGGTTAGAGTTACGATTGGACCTAGGGTTAGGGTTATGTTGAGGGCTAGGGTTAGAGAGATGGTTAGGGTTCCGATTGGACCTAGGGTTAGGGTAATGTGAGGGCTAGGGTTAGAGATCCGGTTAGGGTTACGATTGGACCTAGGGTTAGGGTTATGTTGAGGGCTAGGGTTAGAGATACGGTTAGGGTTACGATTGGACCTAGGGTTAGGGTTATGTTGAGGGCTAGGGTTAGAGATCCGGTTAGGGTTACGATTGGACCTAGGGTTAGGGTTATGTTGAGGGCTAGGGATATAGATCCGGTGAGGGTCACGATTGGACCTAGGGTTAGGGTTATGTTGAGGGCTAGGGTTAGAGATCCGGTTAGGGTCACGATTGGACCTAGGGTTAGGGTTATGTTGAGGGCTAGGGTTAGAGAGACGGTTAGGGTTACGATTGGACCTAGGGTTAGGGTTACGTTGAGGGCAGGGTTAGAGATCCGGTTAGGGTCACGATTGGACCTAGGGTTATGGTTATGTTGAGGGCTAGGGTTAGAGATCCGGTTAGTGTTACGATTGGACCTAGGGTTGGGGTTATGTTGAGGGCTAGGGTTAGAGATCCGGGTAGGGTTACGATTGGACCTAGGGTTAGGATTATGTTGAGGGCTAGGGTTAGAGATCCGGTTAGGGTTACGATTGGACCTAGGGTTAGGGTTATGTTGAGGGATAGGTTTAGAGATCCGGTTAGAGTTACGATTGGACCTAGGGTCAGGGTTATGTTGAGGGCTAGGGTTAGAGAGACGTTTAGGTTTACGATTGGACCTAGGGTTAGGGTTATGTTGAGGGCTAGGGTTAGAGAAACGGTTAGGGTCACGATTGGACCTAGAGTTAGGGTTATGTTGAGGGCTAGGGATATAGATCCGGTGAGGGTCACGATTGGACCTAGGGTTAGGGTTATGTTGAGGGCTAGGGTTAGAGAGACGGTTAGGGTTACGATTGGACCTAGGGTTTGGGTTATGTTGAGGGCAGGGTTAGAGATCCGGTTAGGGTCACGTTTGGACCTAGGGTTAGGGTTGTGTTGAGGGCTAGGGTTAGAGATCCGGTTAGGGTTACGATTGGACCTAGGGTTAGGGTTATGTTGAGGGCTAGCGTTAGAGATCCGGTTAGGGTTACGATCGGACCTAGGGTTAGGGTTATGTTGAGGGCTAGGGTTAGAGATCCGGTTAGGGTTCCGATTGGACCTAGGGTTAGGGTTATGTTGAGGGCTAGGGTTAGAGATCCGGTTAGGGTTACAATTGGACCTAGGGTTAGGGTTATGTTGAGGGCTAGGGTTAGAGATCCGGTAAGGGTTACGATTGCACCTAGGGTTAGGGTTATGTTGAGGGCTAGGGTTAGAGATCCGGTTACGGTTACGATTGGACCTAGGGTTAGGGTTATGTTGAGGGCTAGGTTTAGAGATCCGGTTAGGGTTCCGATTGGACCTAGGGTTAGGGTTATGTTGAGGGCTAGGGTTAGAGATCCGGTTAGGGTTACGATTGGACCTAGGGTTAGGGTTATGTTGAGGGCTAGGGTTAGAAATCCGGTTAGGGTTACGATTGGACCTAGTGTTAGGGGTATGTTGAGGGCTAGGTTTAGAGATCCGGTTAGGGTCACGTTTGGACCTAGGGTTAGGGTTATGTTGAGGGCTAGGGTTAGAGAGACGGTTAGGGTTCCGAGTGGACCTAGGGTTAGGGTTATGTTGAGGGCTGGGGTTAGAGATCCGGTTAGGGTTACGATTGGACCTAGGGTTAGGGTTATGTTGAGGGCTAGGGTTAGAGATACGGTTAGGGTTACGATTGCACCTAGGGTTAGGGTTATGTTGAGGGCTAGGGTTAGAGATCTGGTTAGGGTCACGATTGCACCTTGGGTTATCGTTATGTTGAGGGCTAGGATTAGAGATCCGGGTAGGGTTACGATTGCACCTAGGGTTAGGGTTATGTTGAGGGCTAGGGTTAGAGATCCGGTTAGGGTCACGATTGGACCTAGGGTTAGGGTTATGTTGAGGGCTAGGGTTAGAGATCCGGTTAGGGTCACGATTGGACCTTGGGTTAGGGTTATGTTGAGGGCTAGGGTTAGAGATCCGGTTAGGGTCACCATTGGACCTAGGGTTAGGGTTATGTTGAGGGCTAGGGTTAGAGATCCGGTTAGGGTTACGATTGGACCTAGAGTTATGGTGATGTTGATGGCTAGGGTTAGAGATCCGGTTAGGGTTACGATTGGACCTAGGGTTAGGGTTATATTGAGGGCTAGGGTTAGAGATCAGGTTAGGGTTATGATTGGACCTAGGGTTAGGGTTATGTTGAGGGCTAGGGTTAGAGATCCGGTTAGCGTTACGATTGGACCTAGGGTTAGGGTTATGTTGAGGGCTAGGGTTAGAGAGACGGTTGGGGTTACGATTGGACCTAGGGTTAGGGTTATGTTGAGGGCAGGGTTAGAGATCCGGTTAGGGTCACGATTGGACCTAGGGTTAGGGTTATGTTGAGGGCTAGGGTTAGAGATCCGGTTAGGGTTACCATTGGACCTAGGGTTAGGGTTATGTTGAGGGCTAGGGTTAGAGATCCGGTTAGGGTTACGATTGGACCTAGTGTTAGGGTTATGTTGACGGCTAGGGTTAGAGAGACGGTTAGGGTTCCGATTGGACCAGGGTTAGGGTTATGTTGAGGGCTAGGGTTAGAGATCCGGTTAGGGTCACGATTGGACCTAGGGTTAGGGTTATCTTGAGGGCTAGGGTTAGAGATCCGGTTACGGTCACGATTGGACCTAGGTTAGGGTTATGTTGAGGGCTAGGGTTAGAGATCCCGTTAGGGTTACAATTGGACCTAGGGTTAGGGTTATGTTGAGGGCTAGGGTTAGAGATCCGGTTACGGTTACGATTGCACCTAGGGTTAGGGTTATGTTGAGGGCTAGGGTTAGAGATCGGGTTAGGGTCACGATTGGACCTAGGGTTAGGGTTATGTTGAGGGCTAGGGTTAGAGATCCGGTTAGGGTCACGTTTGGACCTAGGGTTAGGGTTATGTTGACGGCTAGGGTTAGAGATCCAGTTAGGGTTACGATTGGACCTAGGGTTAGGGTGATGTTGAGGGCTAGGGTTAGAGATCCGGTTAGGGTCACGATTGGACCTAGGGTTAGGGTTATGTTGAGGGCTAGGGTTAGAGATCCGGTTAGGGTCACGATTGGACCTAGGGTTAGGGTTATGTTGAGGGTTAGGGTTAGAGATCCCGTTAGGGTTGCGATTGTACCTAGGGTTAGGGTATGTTGCGGGCTAGGGTTAGAGATCCGGTTACCGTTACGATTGCACCTAGGGTTAGGGTTATGTTGAGGGCTAGGGTTAGAGAGCCGGTTACGGTTAAGATTGGACCTAGGGTTAGGGTTATGTTGAGGGCTAGGGTTAGAGATCCGGGTAGGATTACGATTGATCCTAGGGTTAGGGTTATGTTGAGGGCTAGGGTTAGAGATCCGGTTAGGGTCACGATTGGACCTAAGGTTAGGGTTATGTTGAGGGCTAGGTTTAGAGATCCGGTTAGGGTTACGATTGGACCTAGGGTTAGGGTTATGTTGAGGGCTAGGGTTAGAGATCCAGTTAGGGTTACGATTGGACCTAGGGTTAGGGTTATGTTGAGGGCTAGGGTTAGAGATCCGGTTAGGGTTACGATTGGACCTAGGGTCAGGGTTATGTTGAGGGCTAGGGTTAGAGATCCGGTTAGGGTTACGATTGCACCTAGGGTTAGGGTTATGTTGAGGGCTAGGGTTAGATATCCGGGTAGGGTTACGATTGCACCTAGGGTTAGGGTAATGTTGACGGCTAGGGTTAGAGATCCGGTTAGGGTCACGATTGGACCTAGGGTTAGGGTTATGTTGAGGGCTATGGTTAGAGATCCGGGTAGGGTTACGATTGCACCTAGGGTTAGGGTTATGTTGAGGGCTAGGGTTAGAGATCCAGTTAGGGTCATGATTGGACCTAGGGTTAGGGCTATGTTGACGGCTAGGGTTAGAGATCCAGTAGGGTTACGATTGGACCTAGGGTTAGGGTGATGTTGAGGGCTAGGGTTAGAGATCCGGTTAGGGTTACGATTGGACCTAGGGTTAGGGTTAATTTGAGGGCTAGGGTTAGAGATCCGGTTAGGGTTACGATTGGACCTAGGGTTAGGGTTATGTTGAGGGCTAGGGTTAGAGATCCGGTTAGGGTTACGATTGGACCTAGGGTTAGGGTTATGTTGAGGGCTAGGGATATAGATCCGGTGAGGGTCACGATTGGACCTAGGGTTAGGGTTATGTTGAGGGCTAGGGTTAGAGATACGGTTAGGGTCACGATTGGACCTAGGGTTAGGGTTATGTTGAGGGCTAGGGTTAGAGAGACGGTTAGGGTTACGATTGGACCTAGGGTTAGTGTTATGTTGAGGGCAGGTTTAGAGATCCGGTTAGGGTCACGTTTGGACCTAGGGTTAGGGTTGTGTTGAGGGCTAGGGTTAGATATCCGGTTAGGGTTACGATTGGACCTAGGGTTAGGGTTATGTTGAGGGCTAGCGTTAGAGATCCGGTTAGGGTTACGATCGGACCTAGGGTTAGGGTTATGTTGAGGGCTAGGGTTAGAGAGACGGTTAGGGTTCCGATTGGACCTAGGGTTAGGGTTATGTTGAGGGCTAGGGTTAGAGATCCGGTTAGGGTTACGATTGGACCTAGGGTTAGGGTTATGTTGAGGGCTAGGGTTAGAGATCCGGGTAGGGTTACGATTGGACCTAGGGTTAGGGTTATGTTGAGGGCTAGGGTTAGAGATCCGGTTACGGTTACGATTGGACCTAGGGTTAGGGTTATGTTGAGGGCTAGGTTTAGAGATCCGGTTAGGGTTCCGATTGGACCTAGGGTTAGGGTTATGTTGAGGGCTAGGGTTAGAGATCCGGTTAGGGTTACGATTGGACCTAGGGTTAGGGTTATGTTGAGGGCTAGGGTTAGAAATCCGGTTAGGGTTACGATTGGACCTAGTGTTAGGGGTATGTTGAGGGCTAGGTTTAGAGATCCGGTTACGGTTACGATTGGACCTAGGGTTAGGGTTATGTTGAGGGCAAGGGTTAGAGAGACGGTTAGGGTCACCATTGGACCTAGAGTTAGGGTTATGTTGAGGGCTAGGGTTAGAGATCCGGTTAGGGTTACGATTGGACCTATGGTTAGGGTGATGTTGAAGGCTAGGGTTAGAGATCCGGTTAGGATCACGTTTGGACCTAGGGTTAGGGTTATGTTTACGGCTAGGGTTAGAGATCCAGTAGGGTTACGATTGGACCTAGGGTTAGGGTGATGTTGAGGGCTAGGGTTAGAGATCCGGTTAGGGTTACGATTGGACCTAGGGTTAGGGTTATGTTGAGGGCTAGGGTTAGAGAGACGGTTAGGGTTACGATTGGACCTAGGGTTAGGGGTATGTTGAGGGCTAGGGTTAGAGAGACAGTTAGGGTTCCGAGTGGACCTAGGGTTAGGGTTATGTTGAGGGTTAGGGTTAGAGAGACGGTTAGGGACACGATTGGACCTAGGGTTAGGGATATGTTGAGGGCTAGGGTTAGAGATCCGGTTAGGGTTACAATTGGACCTAGGGTTAGGGTGATGTTGCAGGCTAGGGTTAGAGATCCGGTTAGGATCACGTTTGGACCTAGGGTTACGGTTATGTTGACGGCTAGGGTTAGAGATCCAGTAGGGTTACGATTGGACCTAGGGTTAGGGTGATGTTGAGGGCTAGGGTTAGAGATCCGGTTAGGGTTACGATTGGACCTAGGGTTAGGGTTATGTTGAGGGCTAGGGTTAGAGATCCGGTTAGGGTTACGATTGGACCTAGGGTTAGGGTTATGTTGAGGGCTAGGGTTAGAGATCCGGTTAGGGTTACGATTGGACCTAGGGTTAGGGTTATGTTGAGGGCTAGGGTTAGAGATCCGGTTAGGGTTACGATTGGATCTAGGGTTAGGGTTATGTTGAGGGCTAGGGTTAGAGATCCGGTTAGGGTTACGATTGGTCCTAGGGTTAGGGTTATGTTGAGGATTAGGGTTAGAGATCCGGTTAGGGTTACGATTGGACCTAGGGTTAGGGTTATGTTGAGGGCTATGGTTAGAGATCCGGTTAGGGTTACGATTGGACCTAGGGTTAGGGTTATGTTGAGGGCTAGGGATATAGATCCGGTGAGGTTCACGTTTGGACCTAGGGTTAGGGTTATGTTGAGGGCAGGGTTAGAGATCCGGTTAGGGTCACGATTGGACCTAGGGTTAGGGTTATGTTGAGGGCTAGGGTTAGAGATCCGGTTAGGGTTACGATTGGACCTAGGGTTAGGGATATGTTGAGGGCTAGGGTTAGAGATCCGGTTAGGGTTACGATTAGACCTAGGTTAGGGTTATGTTGAGGGCTAGGGTTAGAGATCCGGTTAGGGTTACGATTGGACCTAGGGTTAGGGTTATGTTGAGGGCTAGGGTTAGAGAGACGGTTAGGTTCCGAGTGGACCTAGGGTTAGGGTTATGTTGAGGGCTAGGGTTAGAGATCCGGTTAGGGTTACGATTGGACCTAGGGTTAGGGTTATGTTGAGGGCTAGGGTTAGAGATCCGGGTAGGGTTACGATTGGACCTAGGGTTAGGGTTATGTTGAGGGCTAGGGTTAGAGATCCGGTTACGGTTACGATTGGACCTAGGGTTAGAGTTATGTTGAGGGCTAGGTTTAGACATCCGATTAGAGTTCCGATTGGACCTAGGGTTAGGGTTATGTTGAGGGCTAGGGTTAGAGATCCGGTTACGGTTACGATTGGATCTAGGGTTAGGGTTATGTTGACGGCTAGGGTTAGAGATCCAGTAGGGTTACGATTGGACCTAGGGTTAGGGTGATGTTGGCTAGGGTTAGAGATCCGGTTAGGGTTACGATTCGACCTAGGGTTAGGGTTATGTTGACTGCTAGGGTTAGAGATCCGGTTAGGGTTACGATTGGACCTAGGGTTAGGGTGATGTTGGCTAGGGTTAGAGATCCGGTTAGGGTCACGATTGGACCTAGGGTTAGGATTATGTGGACGGCTAGGGTTAGAGATCCGGTTAGGGTTACGATTGGACCTAGGGTTAGGGTGATGTTGAGGGCTAGAGTTAGAGATACGGTTAGGGTTACGATTGGACCGAAGGTTAGGGTTATGTTGAGGGCTAGGGTTAGAGATCCGGTTAGGGTCACTATTGTACCTTGGGTTAGGGTTATGATGAGGGCTAGGGTTAGAGATCCGGTTAGGGTCACGATTGGACCTAGGGTTAGGGTTATGTTGAGGGCTATGGTTGGAGATCCGGTTAAGGTCAAATTTGGACCTAGGGTTAGTGTTATGTTGACGGCTAGAGTTAGAGATCCGGTTAGGGTTACGATTGGACCTAGGGTTAGGGTGATGTTGAGGGCTAGGGTTAGAGATCCGGTTAGGGTCACGATTGGACCTAGGGTTAGGGTTATGTTGAGGGCTAGGGTTAGAGATCCGGTTAAGGTCACGATTGGACCTAGGGTTAGGGTTATGTTGAGGACTAGGGTTAGAGATTCGGTTAGGGTTACGATTGGACCTAGGGTTAGCGTTATGTTGAGGGCTACGGATAGAGATCCGGTTAGGGTCACGATTGGACCTACGGTTAGGGTTATGTTGAGGGCTAGGGTTAGAGATACGGTTAGCGTCACGATTGGACCTAGGGTTAGGGGTATGTTGAGGGTTAGAGTTAGAGATCCGGTTAGGGTCACGTTTGTACCATGGGTTAGGGTTATGTTGAGGGCTAGGGTTAGAGATCCGGTTAGGGTCACGATTGGACCTAGGGTTAGGGTCATGTTGAGGGCTAGGGTTAGAGATCCGGTTAGGGTTACGATTGGATCTAGGGTTAGGGTTATGTTGAGGGCTAGGGTTAGAGATCCGGTTAGGGTTACGATTGGACCTAGGGTTAGGGTTATGTTGAGGGCTAGGGTTAGAGATCCGGGTAGGGTTACGATTGGACCTAGGGTTAGGGTTATGTTGAGGGCTAGGGTTAGAGATCCGGTTACGGTTACGATTGGACCTAGGGTTAGGGTTATGTTGAGGGCTAGGTTTAGAGATCCGGTTAGGGTTCCGATTGGACCTAGGGTTAGGGTTATGTTGAGGGCTAGGGTTAGAGATCCGGTTAGGGTTACGATTGGACCTAGGGTTAGGGTTATGTTGAGGGCTAGGGTTAGAAATCCGGTTAGGGTTACGATTGGACCTAGTGTTAGGGGTATGTTGAGGGCTAGGTTTAGAGATCCGGTTACGGTTACGATTGGACCTAGGGTTAGGGTTATGTTGAGGGCAAGGGTTAGAGAGACGGTTAGGGTCACCATTGGACCTAGAGTTAGGGTTATGTTGAGGGCTAGGGTTAGAGATCCGGTTAGGGTTACGATTGGACCTATGGTTAGGGTGATGTTGAAGGCTAGGGTTAGAGATCCGGTTAGGATCACGTTTGGACCTAGGGTTAGGGTTATGTTTAAGGCTAGGGTTAGAGATCCAGTAGGGTTACGATTGGACCTAGGGTTAGGGTGATGTTGAGGGCTAGGGTTAGAGATCCGGTTAGGGTTACGATTGGACCTAGGGTTAGGGTTATGTTGAGGGCTAGGGTTAGAGAGACGGTTAGGGTTACGATTGGACCTAGGGTTAGGGGTATGTTGAGGGCTAGGGTTAGAGAGACAGTTAGGGTTCCGAGTGGACCTAGGGTTAGGGTTATGTTGAGGGTTAGGGTTAGAGAGACGGTTAGGGACACGATTGGACCTAGGGTTAGGGATATGTTGAGGGCTAGGGTTAGAGATCCGGTTAGGGTTACAATTGGACCTAGGGTTAGGGTGATGTTGCAGGCTAGGGTTAGAGATCCGGTTAGGATCACGTTTGGACCTAGGGTTACGGTTATGTTGACGGCTAGGGTTAGAGATCCAGTAGGGTTACGATTGGACCTAGGGTTAGGGTGATGTTGAGGGCTAGGGTTAGAGATCCGGTTAGGGTTACGATTGGACCTAGGGTTAGGGTTATGTTGAGGGCTAGGGTTAGAGATCCGGTTAGGGTTACGATTGGACCTAGGGTTAGGGTTATGTTGAGGGCTAGGGTTAGAGATCCGGTTAGGGTTACGATTGGACCTAGGGTTAGGGTTATGTTGAGGGCTAGGGTTAGAGATCCGGTTAGGGTTACGATTGGATCTAGGGTTAGGGTTATGTTGAGGGCTAGGGTTAGAGATCCGGTTAGGGTTACGATTGGTCCTAGGGTTAGGGTTATGTTGAGGATTAGGGTTAGAGATCCGGTTAGGGTTACGATTGGACCTAGGGTTAGGGTTATGTTGAGGGCTATGGTTAGAGATCCGGTTAGGGTTACGATTGGACCTAGGGTTAGGGTTATGTTGAGGGCTAGGGATATAGATCCGGTGAGGTTCACGTTTGGACCTAGGGTTAGGGTTATGTTGAGGGCAGGGTTAGAGATCCGGTTAGGGTCACGATTGGACCTAGGGTTAGGGTTATGTTGAGGGCTAGGGTTAGAGATCCGGTTAGGGTTACGATTGGACCTAGGGTTAGGGATATGTTGAGGGCTAGGGTTAGAGATCCGGTTAGGGTTACGATTAGACCTAGGTTAGGGTTATGTTGAGGGCTAGGGTTAGAGATCCGGTTAGGGTTACGATTGGACCTAGGGTTAGGGTTATGTTGAGGGCTAGGGTTAGAGAGACGGTTAGGTTCCGAGTGGACCTAGGGTTAGGGTTATGTTGAGGGCTAGGGTTAGAGATCCGGTTAGGGTTACGATTGGACCTAGGGTTAGGGTTATGTTGAGGGCTAGGGTTAGAGATCCGGGTAGGGTTACGATTGGACCTAGGGTTAGGGTTATGTTGAGGGCTAGGGTTAGAGATCCGGTTACGGTTACGATTGGACCTAGGGTTAGAGTTATGTTGAGGGCTAGGTTTAGACATCCGATTAGAGTTCCGATTGGACCTAGGGTTAGGGTTATGTTGAGGGCTAGGGTTAGAGATCCGGTTACGGTTACGATTGGATCTAGGGTTAGGGTTATGTTGACGGCTAGGGTTAGAGATCCAGTAGGGTTACGATTGGACCTAGGGTTAGGGTGATGTTGGCTAGGGTTAGAGATCCGGTTAGGGTTACGATTCGACCTAGGGTTAGGGTTATGTTGACTGCTAGGGTTAGAGATCCGGTTAGGGTTACGATTGGACCTAGGGTTAGGGTGATGTTGGCTAGGGTTAGAGATCCGGTTAGGGTCACGATTGGACCTAGGGTTAGGATTATGTGGACGGCTAGGGTTAGAGATCCGGTTAGGGTTACGATTGGACCTAGGGTTAGGGTGATGTTGAGGGCTAGAGTTAGAGATACGGTTAGGGTTACGATTGGACCGAAGGTTAGGGTTATGTTGAGGGCTAGGGTTAGAGATCCGGTTAGGGTCACTATTGTACCTTGGGTTAGGGTTATGATGAGGGCTAGGGTTAGAGATCCGGTTAGGGTCACGATTGGACCTAGGGTTAGGGTTATGTTGAGGGCTATGGTTGGAGATCCGGTTAAGGTCAAATTTGGACCTAGGGTTAGTGTTATGTTGACGGCTAGAGTTAGAGATCCGGTTAGGGTTACGATTGGACCTAGGGTTAGGGTGATGTTGAGGGCTAGGGTTAGAGATCCGGTTAGGGTCACGATTGGACCTAGGGTTAGGGTTATGTTGAGGGCTAGGGTTAGAGATCCGGTTAAGGTCACGATTGGACCTAGGGTTAGGGTTATGTTGAGGACTAGGGTTAGAGATTCGGTTAGGGTTACGATTGGACCTAGGGTTAGCGTTATGTTGAGGGCTACGGATAGAGATCCGGTTAGGGTCACGATTGGACCTACGGTTAGGGTTATGTTGAGGGCTAGGGTTAGAGATACGGTTAGCGTCACGATTGGACCTAGGGTTAGGGGTATGTTGAGGGTTAGAGTTAGAGATCCGGTTAGGGTCACGTTTGTACCATGGGTTAGGGTTATGTTGAGGGCTAGGGTTAGAGATCCGGTTAGGGTCACGATTGGACCTAGGGTTAGGGTCATGTTGAGGGCTAGGGTTAGAGATCCGGTTAGGGTTACGATTGGATCTAGGGTTAGGGTTATGTTGAGGGCTAGTGTTGAGAGACGGTTAAGGTCACGATTGGACCTAGGGTTAGGGTTATGTTGAGGACTAGGGTTAGAGATTCGGTTAGGGTTACGATTGGACCTAGGGTTAGCGTTATGTTGAGGGCTAGGGATAGAGATCCGGTTAGGGTCACGATTGGACCTAGGGTTAGGGTTATGTTGAGGCCTAGGGTTAGAGATCCGGTTAGGGTCACGATTGGACCTAGGTTTAGGGTGATGTTGAGGGCTAGGGTTAGAGATCCCGTTAGGGTTACGAATGGACCTAGGGTTAGGGTTATGTTGAGCGCTAGGGTTAGAGATCCGGTTTGGGTCACGATGGGACCTAGGGTTAGGGTTATGTTGAGGGCTAGGGTTAGAGATCCCGTTAGGGTTACGAATGGACCTAGGGTTAGGGTTATGTTGAGGGCTAGGGTTAGAGATCAGGTTAGGGTTACGATTGGACCTAGGGTTAGGGTTATGTTGAGGGCTAGGGTTAGAGATCCGGTTAGGGTCACGATTGGACCTAGGGTTAGGGTTATGTTGAGGGCTAGGGTTAGAGAGACGGTTAGGGATACGATTGGACCTAGGGTTAGGGTTATGTTGAGGGCTAGGGTTAGAGATCCGGTTAGGGTTACGATTGGACCTAGGGTTAGGGTTATGTTTAGGGCTAGGGTTAAAGATCCGGTTAGGGTTACGATTGGACCTAGGGTTAGGGGTATGTTGAGGGCTAGGGTTAGAGATCCGGTTAGGGTTACGATTGGATCTAGGGTTAGGGTTATGTTGAGGGCTAGTGTTGAGAGACGGTTAGGGTTCAGATTGGACCTAGGGTTAGGGTTATGTTGAGGGCTAGGGTTAGAGAGACGGTTAGGGTCACGATTGGACCTACGGTTAGGGTTATGTTGAGGGCTAGGGTTAGAGATCCGGTTAGGGTCAAGAATGGACCTAGGGTTAGGGTTATGTTGAGGGCTAGGGTTAGAGAGACTTTTAGGGTTACGATTGGACCTAGGGTTAGGGTTATGTTGAGGGCTAGGTTTAGAGATCCGGTTAGGGTTACGATTGGACCTAGGGTTAGGGTTATGTTTAGGGCTAGGATTAGAGATCCGGTTAGGGTTACGATTGGACCTAGGGTTAGGGTTATGTTGAGGGCTAGGGTTAGAGATCCGGTTAGGGTTACGATTGGACCTAGGGTTAGGGGTATGTTGAGGGCTAGTGTTAGAGATCCGGTTAGGGTTACGATTGGACCTAGGGTTAGGGTTATGTTGAGGGCTAGTGTTGAGAGACGGTTAGGGTTCAGATTGGACCTAGGGTTAGGGTTATGTTGAGGGCTAGGGTTAGAGATCCGGTTAGGGACACGATTGGACCTAGGGTTAGTGTTATGTTGAGGGCTAGGGTTAGAGATCCGGTTAGGGGTACGATTGGACCATTGGTTAGGGTTATCTTGAGGGCTAGGGTTAGAGATCCGGTTAGGGTCACGATTGGACCTAGGGTTAGGGTTATGTTGACGGCTAGGGTTAGAGATCCGGTTAGCGTTACGATTGGACCTAGGGTTAGGGTGATGTTGAGGGCTAGGGTTAGAGATCCGGTTAGGATTACGATTGGACCTAGAGTTATGGTGATGTTGATGGCTAGGGTTAGAGATCCGGTTAGGGTTACGATAGGACCTAGGGTTAGGGTTATGTTGAGGGCTAGGGATAGAGATCCGGTTAGGGTTACGATTGGACCTAGGGTTAGGGTTATGTTGAGGGCTACGGTTAGAGATCCGGTTAGGGTTACGATTGCACCTAGGGTTAGGGTTATGTTGAGGGCTAGGGTTAGAGATCCGGTTAGGGTCACGATTGGACCTAGGGTTAGGGTTATGTTGACGGCTAGGGTTAGAGATCCGGTTAGGGTTACGATTGGACCTAGGGTTAGGGTGATGTTGAGGGCTAGAGTTAGAGATACGGTTAGGGTTACGATTGGACCTAAGGTTAGGGTTATGTTGAGGGCTAGGGTTAGAGATCCGGTTAGGGTTACGATTGCACCTAGGGTTATGGTTATGTTGAGGGCTAGGGTTAGAGATCCGGGTATGGTAACGATTGCACCTAGGGTTAGGGTTATGGTGAGGGCTAGGGTTAGAGATCCGGTTAGGGTCACGATTGGACCTAGGGTTAGGGTTATGTTGATGGCTAGGGTTAGAGATCCGGTTAGCGTTACGATTGGACCTAGGGTTAGGGTGATGTTGAGGGCTAGGGTTAGAGATCCGGTTAGGGTTACGATTGGACCTAGGGTTAGGGGTATGTTGAGGGCTAGGGTTAGAGATCCGGTTAAGGTCAAATTTGGACCTAGGGTTAGGGTTATGTTGACGGCTAGAGTTAGAGATCCGGTTAGGGTTACGATTGGACCTAGGGTTAGGGTTATGTTGAGGGCTAGGGTTAGAGATCCCGTTAGGGTTACGATTGGACCTAGGGTTAGGGTTTTGTTGAGGGCTAGGGTTAGAGATCCAGTTAAGGTCAAATTTGGACCTAGGGTTAGGGTTATGTTGACGGCTAGAGTTAGAGATCCGGTTAGGGTTACGATTGGACCTAGGGTTAGGGTTATGTTGAGGGCTAGGGTTAGAGATCCCGTTAGGGTTACGAATGGACCTAGGGTTAGGGTTATGTTGAGGGCTAGTGTTAGAGATCAGGTTAGGGTTACGATTGGATCTAGGGTTAGGGTTATGTTGAGGGCTAGGGTTAGAGATCCGGTTAGGGTCACGATTGGACCTAGGGTTAGGGTTATGTTGAGGACTAGGGTTAGAGATCCGGTTAGGGTTACGATTGCACCTAGGGTTATGGTTATGTTGAGGGCTAGGGTTAGAGATCCGGGTAGGGTTATGATTGCACCTAGGGTTAGGGTTATGTTGAGGGCTACTGTTAGAGATCCGGTTAGTGACACGATTGGACCTAGGGTTAGTGTTATGTTGAGGGCTAGGGTTAGAGATCCGGTTAGGGTCACGATTTGACCTTTGGTTAGGGTTATCTTGAGGGCTAAGGTTAGAGATCCGGTTAGGGTCACTATTGGACCTAGGTTTAGGGTTATGTTGAGGGCAAGGGTTAGAGATCCCGTTAGGGTTACGAATGGACCTAGGGTTAGGGTTATGTTGAGGGCTAGGGTTAGAGATCCGGTTAGGGTCACGATTGCACCTTGGGTTAGGGTTATGTTGAGGGCTAGGGTTAGAGATCCGGTTAGGGACACGATTGGACCTAGGGTTAGTGTTATGTTGAGGGCTAGGGTTAGAGATCCGGTTAGGGGTACGATTGGACCTTTGGTTAGGGTTATCTTGAGGGCTAGGGTTAGAGATCCGGTTAGGGTCACGATTGGACCTAGGGTTAGGGTTATGTTGAGGGCTAGGGTTAGAGATCCGGTTAGGGTCACGTTTGGACCTAGGGTTAGGGTTATGTTGACGGCTAGGGTTAGAGATCCGGTTAGCGTTACGATTGGACCTCGGGTTAGGGTGATGTTGATGGCTAGGGTTAGAGATCCGGTTAGGGTTACGATTGGACCTAGAGTTATGGTGATGTTGATGGCTAGGGTTAGAGATCCGGTTAGGGTTACGATAGGACCTAGGGTTAGGGTTATGTTGAGGGCTAGGGTTAGAGATCCGGTTAGGGTTACGATTGGACCTAGGGTTAGGGTTATGTTGAGGGCTACGGTTAGAGATCCGGTTAGGGTTACGATTGCACCTAGGGTTAGGGTTATGTTGAGGGCTAGGGTTAGAGATCCGGTTAGGGTCACGATTGGACCTAGGGTTAGGGTTATGTTGATGGCTAGGGTTAGAGATCCGGTTAGGGTTACGATTGGACCTAGGGTTAGGGTGATGTTGAGGGCTAGAGTTAGAGATACGGTTAGGGTTACGATTGGACCTAAGGTTAGGGTTATGTTGAGGGCTAGGGTTAGAGATCCGGTTAGGGTTACGATTGCACCTAGGGTTATGGTTATGTTGAGGGCTAGGGTTAGAGATCCGGGTATGGTAACGATTGCACCTAGGGTTAGGGTTATGTTGAGGGCTAGGGTTAGAGATCCCGTTAGGGTTACGAATGGACCTAGGGTTAGGGTTATGTTGAGGGCTAGGGTTAGAGATCATGTTAGGGTTACGATTGGACCTAGGGTTAGGGTTATGTTGAGGGCTAGGGTTAGAGATCCGGTTAGGGTCACGATTGGACCTAGGGTTAGGGTTATGTTGAGGGCTAGGGTTAGAGAGACGGTTAGGGTTACGATTGGACCTAGGGTTAGGGTTATGTTGAGGGCTAGGGTTAGAGATCCGGTTAGGGTTACGATTGGACCTAGGGTTAGGGTTATGTTTAGGGCTAGGGTTAAAGATCCGGTTAGGGTTACGATTGGACCTAGGGTTAGGGGTATGTTGAGGGCTAGGGTTAGAGATCCGGTTAGGGTTACGATTGGATCTAGGGTTAGGGTTATGTTGAGGGCTAGTGTTGAGAGACGGTTAGGGTTCAGATTGGACCTAGGGTTAGGGTTATGTTGAGGGCTAGGGTTAGAGAGAGGGTTAGGGTCACGATTGGACCTACGGTTAGGGTTATGTTGAGGGCTAGGGTTAGAGATCCGGTTAGGGTCAAGAATGGACCTAGGGTTAGGGTTATGTTGAGGGCTAGGGTTAGAGAGACTTTTAGGGTTACGATTGGACCTAGGGTTAGGGTTATGTTGAGGGCTAGGTTTAGAGATCCGGTTAGGGTTACGATTGGACCTAGGGTTAGGGTTATGTTTAGGGCTAGGATTAGAGATCCGGTTAGGGTTACGATTGGACCTAGGGTTAGGGTTATGTTGAGGGCTAGGGTTAGAGATCCGGTTAGGGTTACGATTGGACCTAGGGTTAGGGGTATGTTGAGGGCTAGTGTTAGAGATCCGGTTAGGGTTACGATTGGACCTAGGGTTAGGGTTATGTTGAGGGCTAGTGTTGAGAGACGGTTAGGGTTCAGATTGGACCTAGGGTTAGGGTTACGTTGAGGGCTAGGGTTAGAGATCCGGTTAGGGACACGATTGGACCTAGGGTTAGTGTTATGTTGAGGGCTAGGGTTAGAGATCCGGTTAGGGGTACGATTGGACCATTGGTTAGGGTTATCTTGAGGGCTAGGGTTAGAGATCCGGTTAGCGTTACGATTGGACCTAGGGTTAGGGTGATGTTGAGGGCTAGGGTTAGAGATCCGGTTAGGATTACGATTGGACCTAGAGTTATGGTGATGTTGATGGCTAGGGTTAGAGATCCGGTTAGGGTTACGATAGGACCTAGGGTTAGGGTTATGTTGAGGGCTAGGGATAGAGATCCGGTTAGGGTTACGATTGGACCTAGGGTTAGGGTTATGTTGAGGGCTACGGTTAGAGATCCGGTTAGGGTTACGATTGCACCTAGGGTTAGGGTTATGTTGAGGGCTAGGGTTAGAGATCCGGTTAGGGTCACGATTGGACCTAGGGTTAGGGTTATGTTGACGGCTAGGGTTAGAGATCCGGTTAGGGTTACGATTGGACCTAGGGTTAGGGTGATGTTGAGGGCTAGAGTTAGAGATACGGTTAGGGTTACGATTGGACCTAAGGTTAGGGTTATGTTGAGGGCTAGGGTTAGAGATCCGGTTAGGGTTACGATTGCACCTAGGGTTATGGTTATGTTGAGGGCTAGGGTTAGAGATCCGGGTATGGTAACGATTGCACCTAGGGTTAGGGTTATGGTGAGGGCTAGGGTTAGAGATCCGGTTAGGGTCACGATTGGACCTAGGGTTAGGGTTATGTTGATGGCTAGGGTTAGAGATCCGGTTAGCGTTACGATTGGACCTAGGGTTAGGGTGATGTTGAGGGCTAGGGTTAGAGATCCGGTTAGGGTTACGATTGGACCTAGGGTTAGGGGTATGTTGAGGGCTAGGGTTAGAGATCCGGTTAAGGTCAAATTTGGACCTAGGGTTAGGGTTATGTTGACGGCTAGAGTTAGAGATCCGGTTAGGGTTACGATTGGACCTAGGGTTAGGGTTATGTTGAGGGCTAGGGTTAGAGATCCCGTTAGGGTTACGATTGGACCTAGGGTTAGGGTTTTGTTGAGGGCTAGGGTTAGAGATCCAGTTAAGGTCAAATTTGGACCTAGGGTTAGGGTTATGTTGACGGCTAGAGTTAGAGATCCGGTTAGGGTTACGATTGGACCTAGGGTTAGGGTTATGTTGAGGGCTAGGGTTAGAGATCCCGTTAGGGTTACGAATGGACCTAGGGTTAGGGTTATGTTGAGGGCTAGTGTTAGAGATCAGGTTAGGGTTACGATTGGATCTAGGGTTAGGGTTATGTTGAGGGCTAGGGTTAGAGATCCGGTTAGGGTCACGATTGGACCTAGGGTTAGGGTTATGTTGAGGACTAGGGTTAGAGATCCGGTTAGGGTTACGATTGCACCTAGGGTTATGGTTATGTTGAGGGCTAGGGTTAGAGATCCGGGTAGGGTTATGATTGCACCTAGGGTTAGGGTTATGTTGAGGGCTACGGTTAGAGATCCGGTTAGTGACACGATTGGACCTAGGGTTAGTGTTATGTTGAGGGCTAGGGTTAGAGATCCGGTTAGGGTCACGATTTGACCTTTGGTTAGGGTTATCTTGAGGGCTAAGGTTAGAGATCCGGTTAGGGTCACGATTGGACCTAGGTTTAGGGTTATGTTGAGGGCAAGGGTTAGAGATCCCGTTAGGGTTACGAATGGACCTAGGGTTAGGGTTATGTTGAGGGCTAGGGTTAGAGATCCGGTTAGGGTCACGATTGCACCTTGGGTTAGGGTTATGTTGAGGGCTAGGGTTAGAGATCCGGTTAGGGACACGATTGGACCTAGGGTTAGTGTTATGTTGAGGGCTAGGGTTAGAGATCCGGTTAGGGGTACGATTGGACCTTTGGTTAGGGTTATCTTGAGGGCTAGGGTTAGAGATCCGGTTAGGGTCACGATTGGACCTAGGGTTAGGGTTATGTTGAGGGCTAGGGTTAGAGATCCGGTTTGGGGTCACGTTTGGACCTAGGGTTAGGGTTATGTTGACGGCTAGGGTTAGAGATCCGGTTAGCGTTACGATTGGACCTCGGGTTAGGGTGATGTTGATGGCTAGGGTTAGAGATCCGGTTAGGGTTACGATTGGACCTAGAGTTATGGTGATGTTGATGGCTAGGGTTAGAGATCCGGTTAGGGTTACGATAGGACCTAGGGTTAGGGTTATGTTGAGGGCTAGGGTTAGAGATCCGGTTAGGGTTACGATTGGACCTAGGGTTAGGGTTATGTTGAGGGCTACGGTTAGAGATCCGGTTAGGGTTACGATTGCACCTAGGGTTAGGGTTATGTTGAGGGCTAGGGTTAGAGATCCGGTTAGGGTCACGATTGGACCTAGGGTTAGGGTTATGTTGATGGCTAGGGTTAGAGATCCGGTTAGGGTTACGATTGGACCTAGGGTTAGGGTGATGTTGAGGGCTAGAGTTAGAGATACGGTTAGGGTTACGATTGGACCTAAGGTTAGGGTTATGTTGAGGGCTAGGGTTAGAGATCCGGTTATGGTTACGATTGCACCTAGGGTTATGGTTATGTTGAGGGCTAGGGTTAGAGATCCGGGTATGGTAACGATTGCACCTAGGGTTAGGGTTATGTTGAGGGCTAGGGTTAGAGATCCGGTTAGGGACACGATTGGACCTAGGGTTAGTGTTATGTTGATGGCTAGGGTTAGAGATCCGGTTAGGGGTACGATTGGACCTTTGGTTAGGGTTATCTTGAGGGCTAGGGTTAGAGATCCGGTTAGGGTCACGATTGGACCTAGGGTTAGGGTTATGTTGACGGCTAGGGTTAGAGATCCGGTTAGCGTTACGATTGGACCTAGGGTTAGGGTGATGTTGAGGGCTAGGGTTAGAGATCCGGTTAGGGTTACGATTGGACCTAGGGTTAGGGTTTTGTTGAGGGCTAGGGTTAGAGATCCGGTTAAGGTCAAATTTGGACCTAGGGTTAGGGTTATGTTGACGGCTAGAGTTAGAGATCCGGTTAGGGTTACGATTGGACCTAGGGTTAGGGTTATGTTGAGGGCTAGGGTTAGAGATCCCGTTAGGGTTACGATTGGACCTAGGGTTAGGGTTATGTTGAGGGCCAAGGTTAGAGAGACGGTTAGGGATACGATTGGACCTAGGGTTAGGGTTATGTTGAGGTCTAGGGTTAGAGATCCGGTTAGGGTTACGATTGGACCTAGGGTTAGGGTTATGTTGAGGGCTAGGGTTAGAGATCCGGTTAGGGTTACGATTGGACCTAGGGTTAGGGTTATGTTGAGGGATAGTGTTGAGAGACGGATAGGGTTCAGATTGGACCTAGGGTTAGGGTTATGTTGAGGGTTAGAGTTAGAAATCCGGTTAGGGTCACGATTGTACCTTGGGTTAGGGTTATGTTGAGGGCTAGGGTTACAGATCCGGTTAGGGTCACGATTGGACCTAGGGTTAGGGTTATGTTGAGGGCTAGGGTTAGAGATCCGGTTAAGGTCACGTTTGGACCTAGGGTTAGGGTTATGTTGACGGCTAGGGTAAGAGATCCGGTTAGGGTTCAGATTGGACCTAGGGTTAGGGTTATGTTGAGGGCTAGGGTTAGAGATCCGGTTAGGGTCACGATTGGACCTAGGGTTAGGGTTATGTTGAGGGCTAGGGTTAGAGAGACGTTTAGGGTTACGATTGGACCTAGGGTTAGGGTTATGTTGAGGGCTCGGTTTAGAGATCCGGTTAGGGGTACGATTGGACCTAGGATTAGGGTCATGTTGAGGGCTAGGGTTAGAGATCCGGTTTGGGTTACGATTGGACCTAGGGTTAGGGTTATGTTGAGGGCTAGGGTTAGAGATCCGGTTAGGGTTACGATTGGACCTAGGGTTAGGGTTATGTTGAGGGCTAGGGTTAGAGATCCGGATAGGGTTACGATTGTACCTTGGGTTAGGGTTATGTTGAGGGCTAGGGTTAGAGATCCAGTTAGGGTCACGATTGGACCTAGGGTTAGGGTTATGTTGAGGGCTAGGGTTAGAGATCCGGTTTGGGTCACGATTGGACCTAGGGTTAGGGTTATGTTGAGGGCTAGGGTTAGAGATCCCGTTAGGGTTACGAATGTACCTAGGGTTAGGGTTATGTTGAGGGCTAGGGTTAGAGATCAGGTTAGGGTTACGATTGGACCTAGGGTTAGGGTTATGTTGAGGGCTAGGGTTAGAGATCCGGTTAGGGTCACGATTGGACCTAGGGTTAGGGTTATGTTGAGGGCTAGGGTTAGAGAGACGGTTAGGGATACGATTGGACCTAGGGTTAGGGTTATGTTGAGGGCTAGGGTTAGAGATCCGGTTAGGGTTACGATTGGACCTAGGGTTAGGGTTATGTTGAGGGCTAGGGTTAAAAATCCGGTTAGGGTTACGATTGGACCAAGGGTTAGGGGTATGTTGAGGGCTAGGGTTAGAGATCCGGTTAGGGTTACGATTGGACCTAGGGTTAGGGTTATGTTGAGGGCTAGTGTTGAGAGACGGTTAGGGTTCAGATTGGACCTAGGGTTAGGGTTATGTTGAGGCCTAGGGTTAGAGAGACGGTTATGGTCACGATTGGACCTACGGTTAGGGTTATGTTGAGGGCTAGGGTTAGAGATCCGGTTAGGGTCAAGAATGGACCTAGGGTTAGGGTTATGTTGAGGGCTAGGGTTAGAGAGACCTTTAGGGTTACGATTGGACCTAGGGTTAGGGTCATGTTGAGGGCTAGGGTTAGAGATCCGGTTACGGTTACGATTGGACCCAGCGTTAGGGTTATGTTGATGGCTAGGGTTAGAGAGACGGTTAGGGTTACGATTGGACCTAGGGTTAGGGTTATGTTGAGAGCTAGAGTTAGAGAGACGGTTAGGGTTACGATTGGACCTAGGGTTAGGGTTATGTTGAGGGCAGGGTTAGAGATCCGGTTAGGGTCACGATTGGACCTAGGGTTAGGGTTATGTTGAGGGCTAGGGTTAGAGATCCGGTTTGGGTTACGATTGGACCTAGGGTTAGGGTTATGTTGAGGGCTAGGCTTAGAGATCCGGTTAGGGTTACGATTGTACCTTGGGTTAGGGTTATGTTGAGGGCTAGGGTTAGAGATCCAGTTAGGGTCACGATTGGACCTAGGGTTAGGGTTATGTTGAGGACTAGGGTTAGAGATCCGGTTTGGGTCACGATTGGACCTAGGGTTAGGGTTATGTTGAGGGCTAGGGTTAGAGATCCGGTTTGGGTCACGATTGGACCTAGGGTTAGGGTTATGTTGAGGGCTAGGGTTAGAGATCCCGTTAGGGTTACGAATGGACCTAGGGTTAGGGTTATGTTGAGGGCTAGGGTTAGAGATCAGGTTAGGGTTACGATTGGACCTAGGGTTAGGGTTATGTTGAGGGCTAGGGTTAGAGATCCGGTTAGGGTCACGATTGGACCTAGGGTTAGGGTTATGTTGAGGGCTAGGGTTAGAGAGACGGTTAGGGATACGATTGGACCTAGGGTTAGGGTTATGTTGCGGGCTAGGGTTAGAGATCCGGTTAGGGTTACGATTGGACCTAGGGTTAGGGTTATGTTGAGGGCTAGGGTTAAAGATCCGGTTAGGGTTACGATTGGACCTAGGGTTAGGGGTATGTTGAGGGCTAGGGTTAGAGATCCGGTTAGGGTTACGATTGGACCTAGGGTTAGGGTTATGTTGAGGGCTAGTGTTGAGAGACGGTTAGGGTTCATATTGGACCTAGGGTTAGGGTTATGTTGAGGGCTAGGGTTAGAGAGACGGTTATGGTCACGATTGGACCTACGGTTAGGGTTATGTTGAGGGCTAGGGTTAGAGATCCGGTTAGGGTCAAGAATGGACCTAGGGTTAGGGTTATGTTGAGGGCTAGGGTTAGAGAGACCTTTAGGGTTACGATTGGACCTAGGGATAGGGTTATGTTGAGGGCTAGGTTTAGAGATCCGGTTAGGGTTACGATTGGACCTAGGGTTAGGGTTATGTTGAGGGCTAGGGTTAGAGATCCGGTTAGGGTCACGATTGGACCTAGGGTTAGGTTTATGTTGAGGGCTAGGGTTAGAGATCCGGTTAGGGTCACGTTTGGACCTAGGGTTAGGGTTATGTTGAGGGCTAGGGTTAGAGATCCGGTTAAGGTCAAATTTGGACCTAGGGTTAGGGTTATGTTGACGGCTAGAGTTAGAGATCCGGTTAGGGTTACGATTGGACCTAGGGTTAGGGTGATGTTGAGGTCTAGGTTTAGAGATCCGGTTAGGGTCACGATTGGACCTAGGGTTAGGGTTATGTTGAGGGCTAGGGTTAGAGATCCGGTTAAGGTCACGATTGGACCTAGGGTTAGGGTTATGTTGAGGACTAGCGTTAGAGATTCGGTTAGGGTTACGATTGGACCTAGGGTTAGCGTTATGTTGAGGTCTAGGTTTAGAGATCCGGTTAGGGTCACGATTGGACCTAGGGTTAGGGTTATGTTGAGGGCTACGGATAGAGATCCGGTTAGGGTCACGATTGGACCTACGGTTAGGGTTATGTTGAGGGCTAGGGTTAGAGATACGGTTAGGGTCACGATTGGACCTAGGGTTAGGGTTATGTTGAGGGCTAGGGTTAGAGATCCGGTTAAGGTCACGTTTGGACCTAGGGTTAGGGTTATGTTGACGGCTAGGGTAAGAGATCCGGTTAGGGTTACGATTGGACCTAGGGTTAGGGTGATGTTGAGGGCTAGGGTTAGAGATCCGGTTAAGGTCACGATTGGACCTAGGGTTAGGGTTATGTTGAGGACTAGGGTTAGAGATTCGGTTAGGGTTACGATTGGACCTAGGGTTCGCGTTATGTTGAGGGATAGGGATAGAGATCCGGTTAGGGTCACGATTGGACCTAGGGTTAGGGTTATGTTGAGGCCTAGGGTTAGAGATCCGGTTAGGGTCACGATTGGACCTAGGTTTAGGGTTATGTTGAGGGCTAGGGTTAGAGATCCCGTTAGGGTTACGAATGGACCTAGGGTTAGGGTTATGTTGAGGGCTAGGGTTAGAGATCAGGTTAGGGTTACGATTGGACCTATGGTTAGGGTTATGTTGAGGGCTAGGGTTAGAGATCTCGTTAGGGTCAAGATTCGACCTAGGGTTAGGGTTATGTTGAGGGCTAGGGTTAGAGAGACGGTTAGGGTCACGATTGGACCTAGGGTTAGGGTTATGTTGAGGGCTAGGGTTAGAGAGACGTTTAGGGTTACGATTGGACCTAGGGTTAGGGGTATGTTGAGGGCTAGGGTTAGAGATCCGGTTAGGGTTACGATTGGACCTAGGGTTAGGGTAATGTTGAGGGCTAGTGTTGAGAGACGGTTAGGGTTCAGATTGGACCTAGGGTTAGGGTTATGTTGAGGGCTAGGGTTAGAGATCCGGTTAGGGTCACGATTCTACCTTGGGTTAGGGTTATGTTGAGGGCTAGGGTTAGAGATCCGGTTAGGGTCACGATTGGACCTAGGGTTAGGGTTATGTTCAGGGCTAGGGTTAGAGATCCCGTTAGCGTCACGATTGGACCTAGGGTTAGGGTTATGTTCAGGGCTAGGGTTAGAGATCCCGTTAGCGTCACGATTGGACCTAGGGTTAGGGTTATGTTGAGGGCCAAGGTTAGAGAGACGGTTAGGGATACGATTGGACCTAGGGTTAGGGTTATGTTGAGGTCTAGGGTTAGAGATCCGGTTAGGGTTACGATTGGACCTAGGGTTAGGGGCATGTTGAGGGCTAGGGTTAGAGATCCGGTTAGGGTTACGATTGGACCTAGGGTTAGGGTTATGTTGAGGGCTAGTGTTGAGAGACGGTTAGGGTTCAGATTGGACCTAGGGTTAGGGTTATGTTGAGGGCTAGGGTTAGAGAGACGGTTAGGGTCACGATTGGACCTAGGGTTAGGGTTATGTTGAGGGCTAGGGTTAGAGAGACGTTTAGGGTTACGATTGGACCTAGGGTTAGGGGTATGTTGAGGGCTAGGGTTAGAGATCCGGTTAGGGTTACGATTGGACCTAGGGTTAGGGTTATGTTGAGGGCTAGTGTTGAGAGACGGTTAGGGTTCAGATTGGACCTAGGGTTAGGGTTATGTTGAGGGCTAGGGTTAGAGATCCGGTTAGGGTCACGATTGGACCTAGGGTTAGGGTTATGTTGAGGGCTAGGGTTAGAGAGACGTTTAGGGTTACGATTGGACCTAGGGTTAGGGTTATGTTGAGGGCTACGTTTAGAGATCCGGTTAGGGTTACGATTGGACCTAGGGTTAGGGTCATGTTGAGGGCTAGGGTTAGAGATCCGGTTAGGGTTACGATTTTACCCAGCGTTAGGGTTATGTTGATGGCTAGGGTTAGAGAGACGGTTAGGGTTACGATTGGACCTAGGGTTAGTGTTATGTTGAGGGCAGGGTTAGAGATCCGGTTAGGGTCACGATTGGACCTAGGGTTAGGGTTATGTTGAGGGCTAGGGTTAGAGATCCGGTTTGGGTTACGATTGGACCTAGGGTTAGGGTTATGTTGAGGGCTAGGGTTAGAGATCCGGTTAGGGTTACGATTGGACCTAGGGTTAGGGTTATGTTGAGGGCTAGGGTTAGAGATCCGGATAGGGTTACGATTGTACCTTGGGTTAGGGTTATGTTGAGGGCTAGGGTTAGAGATCCAGTTAGGGTCACGATTGGACCTAGGGTTAGGGGTATGTTGAGGGCTAGGGTTAGAGATCCGGTTTGGGTCACGATTGGACCTAGGGTTAGGGTTATGTTGAGGGCTAGGGTTAGAGATCCCGTTAGGGTTACGAATGTACCTAGGGTTAGGGTTATGTTGAGGGCTAGGGTTAGAGATCAGGTTAGGGTTACGATTGGACCTAGGGTTAGGGTTATGTTGAGGGCTAGGGTTAGAGATCCGGTTAGGGTCACGATTGGACCTAGGGTTAGGGTTATGTTGAGGGCTAGGGTTAGAGAGACGGTTAGGGATACGATTGGACCTAGGGTTAGGGTTATGTTGAGGGCTAGGGTTAGAGATACGGTTAGGGTTACGATTGGACCTAGGGTTAGGGTTATGTTGAGGGCTAGGGTTAAAAATCCGGTTAGGGTTACGATTGGACAAAGGGTTAGGGGTATGTTGAGGGCTAGGGTTAGAGATCCGGTTAGGGTTACGATTGGACCTAGGGTTAGGGTTATGTTGAGGGCTAGTGTTGAGAGACGGTTAGGGTTCAGATTGGACCTAGGGTTAGGGTTATGTTGAGGGCTAGGGTTAGAGAGACGGTTATGGTCACGATTGGACCTACGGTTAGGGTTATGTTGAGGGCTAGGGTTAGAGATCCGGTTAGGGTCAAGAATGGACCTAGGGTTAGGGTTATGTTGAGGGCTAGGGTTAGAGAGACCTTTAGGGTTACGATTGGACCTAGGGTTAGGGTCATGTTGAGGGCTAGGGTTAGAGATCCGGTTACGGTTACGATTGGACCCAGCGTTAGGGTTATGTTGATGGCTAGGGTTAGAGAGACGGTTAGGGTTACGATTGGACCTAGGGTTAGGGTTATGTTGAGAGCTAGAGTTAGAGAGACGGTTAGGGTTACGATTGGACCTAGGGTTAGGGTTATGTTGAGGGCAGGGTTAGAGATCCGGTTAGGGTCACGATTGGACCTAGGGTTAGGGTTATGTTGAGGGCTAGGGTTAGAGATCCGGTTTGGGTTACGATTGGACCTAGGGTTAGGGTTATGTTGAGGGCTAGGCTTAGAGATCCGGTTAGGGTTACGATTGTACCTTGGGTTAGGGTTATGTTGAGGGCTAGGGTTAGAGATCCAGTTAGGGTCACGATTGGACCTAGGGTTAGGGTTATGTTGAGGGCTAGGGTTAGAGATCCGGTTTGGGTCACGATTGGACCTAGGGTTAGGGTTATGTTGAGGGCTAGGGTTAGAGATCCGGTTTGGGTCACGATTGGACCTAGGGTTAGGGTTATGTTGAGGGCTAGGGTTAGAGATCCCGTTAGGGTTACGAATGAACCTAGGGTTAGGGTTATGTTGAGGGCTAGGGTTAGAGATCAGGTTAGGGTTACGATTGGACCTAGGGTTAGGGTTATGTTGAGGGCTAGGGTTAGAGATCCGGTTAGGGTCACGATTGGACCTAGGGTTAGGGTTATGTTGAGGGCTAGGGTTAGAGAGACGGTTAGGGATACGATTGGACCTAGGGTTAGGGTTATGTTGAGGGCTAGGGTTAGAGATCCGGTTAGGGTTACGATTGGACCTAGGGTTAGGGTTATGTTGAGGGCTAGGGTTAAAAATCCGGTTAGGGTTACGATTGGACCTAGGGTTAGGGGTATGTTGAGGGCTAGGGTTAGAGATCCGGTTAGGGTTACGATTGGACCTAGGGTTAGGGTTATGTTGAGGGCTAGTGTTGAGAGACGGTTAGGGTTCATATTGGACCTAGGGTTAGGGTTATGTTGAGGGCTAGGGTTAGAGAGACGGTTATGGTCACGATTGGACCTACGGTTAGGGTTATGTTGAGGGCTAGGGTTAGAGATCCGGTTAGGGTCAAGAATGGACCTAGGGTTAGGGTTATGTTGAGGGCTAGGGTTAGAGAGACCTTTAGGGTTACGATTGGACCTAGGGATAGGGTTATGTTGAGGGCTAGGTTTAGAGATCCGGTTAGGGTTACGATTGGACCTAGGGTTAGGGTTATGTTGAGGGCTAGGGTTAGAGATCCGGTTAGGGTCACGATTGGACCTAGGGTTAGGTTTATGTTGAGGGCTAGGGTTAGAGATCCGGTTAGGGTCACGTTTGGACCTAGGGTTAGGGTTATGTTGAGGGCTAGGGTTAGAGATCCGGTTAAGGTCAAATTTGGACCTAGGGTTAGGGTTATGTTGACGGCTAGAGTTAGAGATCCGGTTAGGGTTACGATTGGACCTAGGGTTAGGGTGATGTTGAGGTCTAGGTTTAGAGATCCGGTTAGGGTCACGATTGGACCTAGGGTTAGGGTTATGTTGAGGGCTAGGGTTAGAGATCCGGTTAAGGTCACGATTGGACCTAGGGTTAGGGTTATGTTGAGGACTAGGGTTAGAGATTCGGTTAGGGTTACGATTGGACCTAGGGTTAGCGTTATGTTGAGGGCTACGGATAGAGATCCGGTTAGGGTCACGATTGGACCTACGGTTAGGGTTATGTTGAGGGCTAGGGTTAGAGATACGGTTAGGGTCACGATTGGACCTAGGGTTAGGGTTATGTTGAGGGCTAGGGTTAGAGATCCGGTTAAGGTCACGTTTGGACCTAGGGTTAGGGTTATGTTGACGGCTAGGGTAAGAGATCCGGTTAGGGTTACGATTGGACCTAGGGTTAGGGTGATGTTGAGGGCTAGGGTTAGAGATCCGGTTAAGGTCACGATTGGACCTAGGGTTAGGGTTATGTTGAGGACTAGGGTTAGAGATTCGGTTAGGGTTACGATTGGACCTAGGGTTCGCGTTATGTTGAGGGATAGGGATAGAGATCCGGTTAGGGTCACGATTGGACCTAGGGTTAGGGTTATGTTGAGGCCTAGGGTTAGAGATCCGGTTAGGGTCACGATTGGACCTAGGTTTAGGGTTATGTTGAGGGCTAGGGTTAGAGATCCCGTTAGGGTTACGAATGGACCTAGGGTTAGGGTTATGCTGAGGGCTAGGGTTAGAGTTCTGGGTAGGGTTACGATTGGACCTAGGGTTAGGGTTATGTTGAGGGCTAGGGTTAGAGATCCGGTTAGGGTTACGATTGGACCTAGGGTTAGGGTTATGTTGAGGGCTAGGGTTAGAGATCCGGTTACGGTTACAATTGGACCTAGTGTTAGTGTTATGTTGAGGGCTAGGGTTAGAGATCCGGTTACGGTTACGATTGCACCTAGGGTTAGGGTTATGTTGAGGGCTAGGGTTAGAGATCCGGTTACGGTTACGATTGGACCTAGGGTTAGGGTTATGTTGAGGGCTAGGGTTAGAGATCCAGTTAGGGTCACGATTGGACCTAGGGTTAGGGTTATGTTGAGGGCTAGGGTTAGAGATACGGTTAGGGTCACGATTGGACCTAGGGTTAGGGTTATGTTGACGGCTAGGGTTAGAGATCCGGTTACGGTTACGATTGGACCTAGGGTTAGGGTTATGTTGAGGGCTAGGGTTAGAGATCCGGTTAGGGTCACGATTGGACCTAGGGTTAGGGTTATGTTGAGGGCTAGGGTTAGAGATCCGGTTAGGGTCACGATTGGACCTAGGGTTAGGGTTATGTTGAGGGCTAGGGTTAGAGATTCGGTTAGGGTTACGATTGGACCTAGGGTTAGCGTTATGTTGAGGGCTAGGGATAGAGATCAGGTTAGGGTCACGTTTGGACCTAGGGTTAGGGTTATGTTGAGGGCTAGGGTTAGAGATCCGGTTAGGGTTACGATTGGACCTAGGGTTAGGGTTACGTTGAGGGCTACGGTCAGAGAGACGGTTAGGGTTACGATTGGACCTAGGGTTAGGGTTATGTTGAGGGCTAGGTTTAGAGAGACGGTTAGGGTTACGATTGGACATAGGTTTAGCGTTATGTTGAGGGCTAGGGTTAGAGATCCGGTTAGGGTCACGATTGAACCTAGGGTTAGGGTTATGTTGTGGGCCAGGGTTAGAGATCCGGTTAGGGTCACGATTGGACCTAGGGTTAGGGTTATGTTGAGGGCTAGGGTTAGAGAGACGGTTAGGGTCACGATTGGACCTAGGGTTAGGGTTATGTTGAGGGCTAGGATTAGAGAGACGGTTAGGGTTACGATTGGACCTAGGGTTAGGGTTATGTTGAGGGCTAGGTTTAGAGATCCGGTTAGGGTTACGATTGGACCTAGGGTTAGGGTTATGTTGAGGGCTAGGGTTAGAGAGACGGTTAGGGTTCCGATTGGACCTAGGGTTAGGGTTATGTTGAGGTCTAGGGTTAGAGAGACGGTTAGTGTCACGATTGGACCTAGGGTTAGGTTTATGTTGAGGGCTAGGGTTAGAGATCCTGTTAGGGTCACGATTGGACCTAGGTTAGGGTTATGTTGAGGGCTAGGGTTAGAGATCCCGTTAGGGTTACCATTGCACCTAGGGTTAGGGTTATGTTGAGGGCTAGGGTTAGAGATCCGGTTACGGTTACGATTGCACCTAGGGTTAGGGTTATGTTGAGGGCTAGGGTTAGGGATCCGATTAGGGCTACGATTGGACCTAGGGTTAGGGTTATGTTGAGGGCAGGGTTAGAGATCCGGTTCGGGTCACAATTGGACCTAGGGTTAGGGTTATGTTGAGGGCTAGGGTTACAGATCCGGTTACGGTTACAATTGGACCTAGGGTTAGGGATATGTTGAGGGCTAGGGTTAGAGATCCGGTTAGGGTTACGATTGGACCTAGGGTTAGGGTTATGTTGAGGGCTAGGGTTAGAGAACCGGTCAGGGTTACGATTGGACCTAGGGTTAGGGTTATGTTGAGGGCTAGGGTTAGAGAGACGGTTAGGGTTCCGATTGGACCTAGGGTTAGGGTTATGTTGAGGGCTAGGGTTAGAGATCCGGTTAGGGATACGATTGGACCTAGGGTTAGGGTTATGTTGAGGGCTAGGGTTAGAGATCCGGGTAGGGTTACGATTGGACCTAGGGTTAGGGTTATGTTGAGGGCTAGGGTTAGAGATCCGGTTACGGTTACAATTGGACCTAGGGTTAGTGTTATGTTGAGGGCTAGGGTTAGAGATCCGGTTACGGTTACGATTGCACCTAGGGTTAGGGTTATGTTGAGGGCTAGGTTTAGAGATCCAGTTACGGTTACGATTGCACCTAGGGTTTGGGTTATGTTGAGGGCTAGGGTTAGAGATCCAGCTAGGGTCACGATTGGACCTAGGGTTAGGGTTATGTTGAGGGCTAGGGTTAGAGATACGGTTTGGGTCACGATTGGACCTAGGGTTAGGGTTATGTTGAGGGCTAGGTTTAGAGATCCGGTTAGGGTTACGATTGAACCTAGGGTTAGGGTTATGTTGAGGGCTAGGGTTAGAGATCCGGTTAGGGTCACGATTGTACCTTGGGTTAGGGTTATGTTGAGGGATAGGGTTAGAGATCCGTTTAGGGTTACGATTGGACCTCTGGTTAGGGTTATGTTGAGGGCAGGGTTAGAGATCCGGTTCGGGTCACAATTGGACCTAGGGTTAGGGTTATGTTGAGGGCTAGGGTTAGAGATCCGGTTAGGGTTACAATTGGACCTAGGGTTAGGGTTATGTTGAGGGCTAGGGTTAGAGATCCGGTCAGGGTTACGATTGGACCTAGGGTTAGGGTTATGTTGAGGGCTAGGGTTAGAGATCCGGTCAGGGTTACGATTGGACCTAGGGTTAGGGTTATGTTCAGGGCTAGGGTTAGAGATCCGGTCAGGGTTACGATTGTACCTAGGGTTAGGGTTATGTTGAGGGCTAGGGTTAGAGAGACGGTTAGGGTTCCGATTGGACCAAGGGTTAGGGTTATGTTGAGGGCTAGGGTTAGAGATCCGGTTAGGGTTACGATTGGACCTAGGGTTAGCGTTATGTTGAGGGCTAGGGTTAGAGATCCGGGTAGGGTTACGATTGGACCTAGGGTTAGGGTTATGTTGAGGGCTAGGGTTAGAGATCCGGTTACGGTTACAATTGGACCTAGGGTTAGTGTTATGTTGAGGGCTAGGGTTAGAGATCCGGTTACTGTTACGATTGCACCTAGGGTTAGGGTTATGTTGAGGGCTAGGGTTAGAGATCCGGTTACGGTTACGATTGCACCTAGGGTTTGGGTTATGTTGAGGGCTAGGGTTAGAGATCCGGTTACGGTTACGATTGGACCTAGGGTTAGGGTGATGTTGAGGGCTAGGTTTAGAGATCCGGTTAGGGTCACGATTGGACCTAGGGTTAGGGTTATGTTGAGGGCTAGGGTTAGAGATCCGGTTAGGGTCACGATTGGACCTAGGGTTAGGGTTATGTTGAGGGCTAGGGTTAGAGATCCGGTTAGGGTTACGATTGGACCTAGGGTTAGGCTTACGTTGAGGGATACGGTCAGAGAGACGGTTAGGGTTACGATTGGACCTAGGGTTAGGGTTATGTTGAGGGCTAGGGTTAGAGAGAGGGTTAGGGTTACGATTGGACCTAGGTTTAGCGTTATGTTGAGGGCTAGGGTTAGAGATCCGGTTAGGGTCACGATTGAACCTAGGGTTAGGGTTATGTTGTGGGCCAGGGTTAGAGATCCGGTTAGGGTCACGATTGGACCTAGGGTTAGGGTTATGTTGAGGGCTAGGGTTAGAGAGACGGTTAGGGTCACGATTGGACCTAGGGTTAGGGTTATGTTGAGGGCTAGGATTAGAGAGACGGTTAGGGTTACGATTGGACCTAGGGTTAGGGTTATATTGAGGGCTAGGTTTAGAGATCCGGTTAGGGTTACGATTGGACCTAGGGTTAGGGTTATGTTGAGGGCTAGGGTTAGAGATCCGGTTAAGGTTACGATTGGACCTAGGGTTAGGGTTATGTTGAAGGCTAGGGTTAGAGATCCGGTTAGGGTTACAATTGGACCTAGGGTTAGGGTTATGTTGAGGGCTAGGGTTAGAGATCCGGTTAGGGTTACGATTGGACCTAGGGTTAGGGTTATGTTGAGGGCTAGGGTTAGAGAGACGGTTAGGGTTCCGATTGGACCTAGGGTTAGGGTTATGTTGAGGGCTAGGGTTAGAGAGACGGTTAGTGTCACGATTGGACCTAGGGTTAGGTTTATGTTGAGGGCTAGGGTTAGAGATCCTGTTAGGGTCACGATTGGACCTAGGTTAGGGTTATGTTGACGGCTAGGGTTAGAGATCCCGTTAGGGTTACCATTGCACCTAGGGTTAGGGTTATGTTGAGGGCTAGGGTTAGAGATCCGGTTACGGTTACGATTGCACCTAGGGTTAGGGTTATGTTGAGGGCTAGGGTTAGGGATCCTATTAGGGTTACGATTGGACCTAGGGTTAGGGTTATGTTGAGGGCAGGGTTAGAGATCCGGTTCGGGTCACAATTGGACCTAGGGTTAGGGTTATGTTGAGGGCTAGGGTTAGAGATCCGGTTAGGGTTACGATTGGACATAGGGTTAGGGTTATGTTGAGGGCTAGGGTTAGAGAACCGGTCAGGGTTACTATTGGACCTAGGGTTAGGGTTATGTTGAGGGCTAGGGTTAGAGATCCGGTTAGGGATACGATTGGACCTAGGGTTAGGGTTATGTTGAGGGCTAGGGTTAGAGATCCGGGTAGGGTTACGATTGGACCTAGGGTTAGGGTTATGTTGAGGGCTAGGGTTAGAGATCCGGTTACGGTTACGATTGCACCTAGGGTTAGGGTTATGTTGAGGGCTAGGTTTAGAGATCCAGTTACGGTTACGATTGCACCTAGGGTTTGGGTTATGTTGAGGGGTAGGGTTAGAGATCCGGTTACGGTTACGATTGGACCTAGGGTTAGGGTTATGTTGAGGGCTAGGGTTAGAGATCCACCTAGGGTCACGATTGGACCTAGGGTTAGGGTTATGTTGAGGGCTAGGGTTAGAGATACGGTTTGGGTCACGATTGGACCTAGGGTTAGGGTTATGTTGAGGGCTAGGTTTAGAGATCCGGTTAGGGTTACGATTGGACCTAGGGTTAGGGTTATGTTGAGGGCTAGGGTTAGAGATCCGGTTAGGGTCACGATTGTACCTTGGGTTAGGGTTATGTTGAGGGCTAGGGTTAGAGATCCGGTTAGGGTTACGATTGGACCTCTGGTTAGGGTTATGTTGAGGGCAGGGTTAGAGATCCGGTTCGGGTCACAATTGGACCTAGGGTTAGGGTTATGTTGAGGGCTAGGGTTAGAGATCCGGTTAGGGTTACAATTGGACCTAGGGTTAGGGTTATGTTGAGGGCTAGGGTTAGAGATCCGGTCAGGGTTACGATTGGACCTAGGGTTAGGGTTATGTTGAGGGCTAGGGTTAGAGATCCGGTCAGGGTTACGATTGGACCTAGGGTTAGGGTTATGTTGAGGGCTAGGGTTAGAGAGACGGTTAGGGTTCCGATTGGACCTAGGGTTAGGGTTATGTTGAGGGCTAGGGTTAGAGATCCGGTTAGGGTTACGATTGGACCTAGGGTTAGGGATATGTTGAGGGCTAGGGTTAGAGATCCGGGTAGGGTTACGATTGGACCTAGGGTTAGGGTTATGTTGAGGACTAGGGTTAGAGATCCGGTTACGGTTACAATTGGACCTAGGGTTAGTGTTATGTTGAGGGCTAGGGTTAGAGATCCGGTTACTGTTACGATTGCACCTAGGGTTAGGGTTATGTTGAGGGCTAGGGTTAGAGATCCGGTTACGGTTACGATTGCACCTAGGGTTTGGGTTATGTTGAGGGCTAGGGTTAGAGATCCGGTTACGGTTACGATTGGACCTAGGGTTAGGGTTATGTTGAGTGCTAGGGTTAGAGATCCAGTTAGGGTCACCATTGGACCTAGGGTTAGGGTTATGTTGAGGGCTAGGGTTAGAGATACGGTTAGGGTCATGATTGGGCCTTGGGTTAGGGTTATGTTGAGGGCTAGGTTTAGAGATCCCGTTAGGGTTACGATTGGACCTAGGGTTAGGGTTAAGTTGAGGGCTAGGGTTAGAGATCCGGTTAGGGTCACGATTGGACCTAGGGTTAGGGTTATGTTGAGGGCTAGGGTTAGAGATCCGGTTAGGGATACGATTGGACCTAGGGTTAGGGTTATGTTGAGGGCTAGGGTTAGAGATCCGGGTAGGGTTACGATTGGACCTAGGGTTAGGGTTATGTTGAGGGCTAGGGTTAGAGATCCGGTTACGGTTACGATTGCACCTAGGGATAGGGTTATGTTGAGGGATAGGTTTAGAGATCCAGTTACGGTTACGATTGCACCTAGGGTTTGGGTTATGTTGAGGGGTAGGGTTAGAGATCCGGTTACGGTTACGATTGAACCTAGGGTTAGGGTTATGTTGAGGGCTAGGGTTAGAGATCCACCTAGGGTCACGATTGGACCTAGGGTTAGGGTTATGTTGAGGGCTAGGGTTAGAGATACGGTTTGGGTCACGATTGGACCTAGGGTTAGGGTTATGTTGAGGGCTAGGTTTAGAGATCCGGTTAGGGTTACGATTGGACCTAGGGTTAGGGTTATGTTGAGGGCTAGGGTTAGAGATCCGGTTAGGGTCACGATTGTACCTTGGGTTAGGGTTATGTTGAGGGCTAGGGTTAGAGATCCGGTTAGGGTTACGATTGGACCTCTGGTTAGGGTTATGTTGAGGGCAGGGTTAGAGATCCGGTTCGGGTCACAATTGGACCTAGGGTTAGGGTTATGTTGAGGGCTAGGGTTAGAGATCCGGTTAGGGTTACAATTGGACCTAGGGTTAGGGTTATGTTGAGGGCTAGGGTTAGAGATCCGGTCAGGGTTACGATTGGACCTAGGGTTAGGGTTATGTTGAGGGCTAGGGTTAGAGATCCGGTCAGGGTTACGATTGGACCTAGGGTTAGGGTTATGTTGAGGGCTAGGGTTAGAGAGACGGTTAGGGTTCCGTTTGGACCTAGGGTTAGGGTTATGTTGAGGGCTAGGGTTAGAGATCCGGTTAGGGTTACGATTGGACCTAGGGTTAGGGTTATGTTGAGGGCTAGGGTTAGAGATCCGGGTAGGGTTACGATTGGACCTAGGGTTAGGGTTATGTTGAGGACTAGGGTTAGAGATCCGGTTACGGTTACAATTGGACCTAGGGTTAGTGTTATGTTGAGGGCTAGGGTTAGAGATCCGGTTACTGTTACGATTGCACCTAGGGTTTGGGTTATGTTGAGGGCTAGGGTTAGAGATCCGGTTACGGTTACGATTGGACCTAGGGTTAGGGTTATGTTGAGGGCTAGGGTTAGAGATCCAGTTAGGGTCACCATTGGACCTAGGGTTAGGGTTATGTTGAGGGCTAGGGTTAGAGATACGGTTAGGGTCACGATTGGGCCTTGGGTTAGGGTTATGTTGAGGGCTAGGTTTAGAGATCCCGTTAGGGTTACGATTGGACCTAGGGTTAGGGTTATGTTGAGGGCTAGGGTTAGAGATCCGGTTAGGGTCACGATTGTACCTTGGGTTAGGGTTATGTTGAGGGCTAGGGTTAGAGATCCGGTTAGGGTCACGATTGGACCTAGGGTTAGGGTTATGTTGAGGGCGAGGGTTAGAGATCCGGTTAAGGTCACGTTTGGACCTAGGGTTAGGGTTATGTTGACGGCTAGGGTTAGAGATCCGGTTAGGGTTACGATTGGACCTAGGGTTAGGGTGATGTTGAGGGCTAGGGTTAGAGATCCGGTTAGGGTCACGATTGGACCTAGGGTTAGGGTTATGTTGAGGGCTAGGGTTAGAGATCCGGTTAGGGTCACGATTGGACCTAGGTTTAGGGTTATGTTGAGGGCTAGGGTTAGAGATCCGGTTAGGGTTACGATTGGACCTAGGGTTAGGGTTACGTTGAGGGATACGGTCAGAGAGACGGTTAGGGTTACGATTGGACCTAGGGTTAGGGTTATGTTGAGGGCTAGGGTTAGAGAGAGGGTTAGGGTTACGATTGGACCTAGGTTTAGCGTTATGTTGAGGGCTAGGGTTAGAGATCCGGTTAGGGTCACGATTGAACCTAGGGTTAGGGTTATGTTGTGGGCCAGGGTTAGAGATCCGGTTAGGGTCACGATTGGACCTAGGGTTAGGGTTATGTTGAGGGCTAGGGTTAGAGAGACGGTTAGGGTCACGATTGGACCTAGGGTTAGGGTTATGTTGAGGGCTAGGATTAGAGAGACGGTTAGGGTTACGATTGGACCTAGGGTTAGGGTTATGTTGAGGGCTAGGTTTAGAGATCCGGTTAGGGTTACGATTGGACCTAGGGTTAGGGTTATGTTGAAGGCTAGGGTTAGAGATCCGGTTAGGGTTACAATTGGACCTAGGGTTAGGGTTATGTTGAGGGCTAGGGTTAGAGATCCGGTTAGGGTTACGATTGGACCTAGGGTTAGGGTTATGTTGAGGGCTAGGGTTAGAGAGACGGTTAGGGTTCCGATTGGACCTAGTGTTAGGGTTATGTTGAGGGCTAGGGTTAGAGAGACGGTTAGTGTCACGATTGGACCTAGGGTTAGGTTTATGTTGAGGGCTAGGGTTAGAGATCCTGTTAGGGTCACGATTGGACCTAGGTTAGGGTTATGTTGAGGGCTAGGGTTAGAGATCCCGTTAGGGTTACCATTGCACCTAGGGTTAGGGTTATGTTGAGGGCTAGGGTTAGAGATCCGGTTACGGTTACGATTGCACCTAGGGTTAGGGTTATGTTGAGGGCTAGGGTTAGGGATCCGATTAGGGTTACGATTGGACCTAGGGTTAGGGTTATTTTGAGGGCAGGGTTAGAGATCCGGTTCGGGTCACAATTGGACCTATGGTTAGGGTTATGTTGAGGGCTAGGGTTAGAGATCCGGTTACGGTTACAATTGGACCTAGGGTTAGGGTTATGTTGAGGGCTAGGGTTAGAGATCCGGTTAGGGTTACGATTGGACCTAGGGTTAGGGTTATGTTGAGGGCTAGGGTTAGAGAACCGGTCAGGGTTACGATTGGACCTAGGGTTAGGGTTATGTTGAGGGCTAGGGTTAGAGAGACGGTTAGGGTTCCGATTGGACCTAGGGTTAGGGTTATGTTGAGGGCTAGGGTTAGAGATCCGGTTAGGGATACGATTGGACCTAGGGTTAGGGTTATGTTGAGGGCTAGGGTTAGAGATCCGGGTAGGGTTACGATTGGACCTAGGGTTAGGGTTATGTTGAGGGCTAGGGTTAGAGATCCGGTTACGGTTACAATTGGACCTAGGGTTAGTGTTATGTTGAGGGCTAGGGTTAGAGATCCGGTTACGGTTACGATTGCACCTAGGGTTAGGGTTATGTTGAGGGCTAGGTTTAGAGATCCAGTTACGGTTACGATTGCACCTAGGGTTTGGGTTATGTTGAGGGCTAGGGTTAGAGATCCGGTTACGGTTACGATTGGACCTAGGGTTAGGGTTATGTTGAGGGCTAGGGTTAGAGATCCAGCTAGGGTCACGATTGGACCTAGGGTTAGGGTTATGTTGAGGGCTAGGGTTAGAGGTACGGTTTGGGTCACGATTGGACCTAGGGTTAGGGTTATGTTGAGGGCTAGGTTTAGAGATCCGGTTAGGGTTACGATTGGACCTAGGGTTAGGGTTATGTTGAGGGCTAGGGTTAGAGATCCGGTTAGGGTCACGATTGTACCTTGGGTTAGGGTTATGTTGAGGGCTAGGGTTAGAGATCCGGTTAGGGTTACGATTGGACCTCTGGTTAGGGTTATGTTGAGGGCAGGGTTAGAGATCCGGTTCGGGTCACAATTGGACCTAGGGTTAGGGTTATGTTGAGGGCTAGGGTTAGAGATCCGGTTAGGGTTACAATTGGACCTAGGGTTAGGGTTATGTTGAGGGCTAGGGTTAGAGATCCGGTCAGGGTTACGATTGGACCTAGGGTTAGGGTTATGTTGAGGGCTATGGTTATAGATCCGGTCAGGGTTACGATTGGACCTAGGGTTAGGGTTATGTTGAGGGCTAGGGTTAGAGAGACGGTTAGGGTTCCGATTGGACCTAGGGTTAGGGTTATGTTGAGGGCTAGGGTTAGAGATCCGGTTAGGGTTACGATTGGACCTAGGGTTAGGGTTATGTTGAGGGCTAGGGTTAGAGATCCGGGTAGGGTTACGATTGGACCTAGGGTTAGGGTTATGTTGAGGGCTAGGGTTAGAGATCCGGTTACGGTTACAATTGGACCTAGGGTTAGTGTTATGTTGAGGGCTAGGGTTAGAGATCCGGTTACTGTTACGATAGCACCTAGGGTTAGGGTTATGTTGAGGGCTAGGGTTAGAGATCCGGTTACGGTTACGATTGCACCTAGGGTTTGGGTTATGTTGAGGGCTAGGGTTAGAGATCCGGTTACGGTTACGATTGGACCTAGGATTAGGGTTATGTTGAGGGCTAGGGTTAGAGATCCAGTTAGGGTCACGATTGGACCTAGGGTTAGGGTTATGTTGAGGGCTAGGGTTAGAGATACGGTTAGGGTCACGATTGGGCCTTGGGTTAGGGTTATGTTGAGGGCTAGGTTTAGAGATCCGGTTAGGGTTACGATTGGACCTAGGGTTAGGGTTATGTTGAGGGCTAGGGTTAGAGATCCGGTTAGGGTTACGATTGGACCTAGGGTTAGGGTTATGTTGAGGGCTAGGGTTAGAGATCCGGTTAGGGTTACGATTGGACCTAGGGTTAGGGTTACGTTGAGGGATACGGTTAGAGAGACGGTTAGGGTTACGATTGGACCTAGGGTTAGGGTTATGTTGAGGGCTAGGGTTAGAGAGAGGGTTAGGGTTACGATTGGACCTAGGTTTAGCGTTATGTTGAGGGCTAGGGTTAGAGATCCGGTTAGGGTCACGATTGAACCTAGGGTTAGGGTTATGTTGTGGGCCAGGGTTAGAGATCCGGTTATGGTCACGATTGGACCTAGGGTTAGGGTTATGCTGAGGGCTAGGGTTAGAGAGACGGTTAGGGTCACGATTGGACCTAGGGTTAGGGTTATGTTGAGGGCTAGGATTAGAGAGACGGTTAGGGTTACGATTGGACCTAGGGTTAGGGTTATGTTGAGGGCTAGGTTTAGAGATCCGGTTAGGGTTACGATTGGACCTAGGGTTAGGGTTATGTTGAGGGCTAGGGTTAGAGATCCGGTTAGGGTTACGATTGGACCTAGGGTTAGGGTTATGTTGAAGGCTAGGGTTAGAGATCCGGTTAGGGTTACAATTGGACCTAGGGTTAGGGTTATGTTGAGGGCTAGGGTTAGAGATCCGGTTAGGGTTACGATTGGACCTAGGGTTAGGGTTATGTTGAGGGCTAGGGTTAGAGAGACGGTTAGGGTTCCGATTGGACCTAGGGTTAGGGTTATGTTGAGGGCTAGGGTTAGAGAGACGGTTAGTGTCACGATTGGACCTAGGGTTAGGTTTATGTTGAGGGCTAGGGTTAGAGATCCTGTTAGGGTCACGATTGGACCTAGGTTAGGGTTATGTTGAGGGCTAGGGTTAGAGATCCCGTTAGGGTTACCATTGCACCTAGGGTTAGGGTTATGTTGAGGGCTAGGGTTAGAGATCCGGTTACGGTTACGATTGCACCTAGGGTTAGGGTTATGTTGAGGGCTAGGGTTAGGGATCCGATTAGGGTTACGATTGGACCTAGGGTTAGGGTTATGTTGAGGGCTAGGGTTAGAGAACCGGTCAGGGTTACGATTGGACCTAGGGTTAGGGTTATGTTGAGGGCTAGGGTTAGAGAGACGGTTAGGGTTCCGATTGGACCTAGGGTTAGGGTTATGTTGAGGGCTAGGGTTAGAGATCCGGTTAGGGATACGATTGGACCTAGGGTTAGGGTTATGTTGAGGGCTAGGGTTAGAGATCCGGGTAGGGTTACGATTGGACCTAGGGTTAGGGTTATGTTGAGGGCTAGGGTTAGAGATCCGGTTACGGTTACAATTGGACCTAGGGTTAGTGTTATGTTGAGGGCTAGGGTTAGAGATCCGGTTACGGTTACGATTGCACCTAGGGTTAGGGTTACGTTGAGGGCTAGGTTTAGAGATCCAGTTACGGTTACGATTGCACCTAGGGTTTGGGTTATGTTGAGGGCTAGGGTTAGAGATCCGGTTACGGTTACGATTGGACCTAGGGTTAGGGTTATGTTGAGGGCTAGGGTTAGAGATCCAGCTAGGGTCACGATTGGACCTAGGGTTAGGGTTATGTTGAGGGCTAGGGTTCGAGATCCGGGTAGGGATACGATTGGACCTAGGGTTAGGGTTATGTTGAGGGCTAGGGTTAGAGATCCGGTTACGGTTACAATTGGACCTAGGGTTAGGGTTATGTTGAGGGCTAGGTTTAGAGATCCGGTTAGGGTTACGATTGGACCTAGGGTTAGGGTTATGTTGAGGGCTAGGGTTAGAGATCCGGTTAGGGTCACGATTGGACCTAGGTTAGTGTTATGTTGAGGGCTAGGGTTAGAGATCCTGTTAGGGTCACGATTGGACGTAGGGTTAGGGTGATGTTGAGGGCTAAGGTTAGAGATCCGGTTAGGGTTACGATTGGACCTAGGGTTATGGTGATGTTGATGGCTAGGGTTAGAGATCCGGTTAGGGTCACGATTGGACCTAGGGTTAGGGTTATGTTGAGGGCTAGGGTTAGAGATCCGGTTAGGGTTACGATTGGACCTAGGGTTAGGGTTACGTTGAGGGATACGGTCAGAGAGACGGTTAGGGTTACGATTGGACCTAGGGTTAGGGTTATGTTGAGGGCTAGGGTTAGAGAGAGGGTTAGGGTTACGATTGGACCTAGGTTTAGCGTTATGTTGAGGGCTAGGGTTAGAGATCCGGTTAGGGTCACGATTGAACCTAGGGTTAGGGTTATGTTGTGGGCCAGGGTTAGAGATCCGGTTAGGGTCACGATTGGACCTAGGGTTAGGGTTATGTTGAGGGCTAGGGTTAGAGATACGGTTAGGGTCACGATTGGACCTAGGGTTAGGGTTATGTTGAGCGCTAGGGATAGAGATCCGGTTAGGGTCACGATTGGACCTAGGGTTAGGGTTATGTTGAGGGCTAGGGTTAGAGAGACGGTTAGGGTTCCGATTGGACCTAGGGTTAGGTTTATGTTGAGGGCTAGGGTTAGAGATCCGGTTAAGGTCACCTTTGGACCTAGGGTTAGGGTTATGTTGACGGCTAGGGTTAGAGATCCGGTTAGGGTTACGATTGGACCTAGGATTAGGGTTATGTTGAGGGATAGGGTTAGAGAGACGGTTAGGGTTCCGATTGGTCCTAGGGTTAGGTTTATGTTGAGGGCTAGGGTTAGAGAGACGGTTAGGGTCACGATTGGACCTAGGGTTAGGGTTATGTTGAGGGCTAGGTTTAGAGATCCGTTTAGGGTCACGATTGGACCTAGGTTAGGGTTATGTTGAGGGCTAGGGTTAGAGATCCCGTTAGGGTTACCATTGGACCTAGGGTTAGGGTTATGTTGAGGGCTACGGTTAGAGATCCGGTTACGGTTACGATTGCACCTAGGGTTAGGGTTATGTTGAGGGCTAGGGTTAGAGATCCGGGTAGGGTTAAGATTGGACCTAGTGTTAGGGTTATGTTGAGGGCTAGGGTTCGAGACCCGGGTAGGGTTACGATTGGACCTAGGGTTAGGGTTATGTTGAGGGCTTTGGTTAGAGATCCGGTTACGGTTACGATTGGACCTAGGGTTAGGGTTATGTTGAGGGCTAGGTTTAGAGATCCGGTTAGGGTTACGATTGGACCTAGGGTTAGGGTTATGTTGAGGGCTAGGGTTAGAGATCCGGTTAGGGTCACGATTGGACCTAGGGTTAGGGTTATGTTGAGGGCTAGGGTTAGAGATCCGGTTAGGGTTACGATTGGACCTAGGGTTAGGGTTATGTTGAGGGCTAGGGTTAGAGAGACGGTTAGGGTTCCGATTGCACCTAGGGTTAGGGTTATGTTGAGGGCTAGGGTTAGAGATCCGGGTAGGGTTACGATTGCACCTAGGGTTAGGGTTATGTTGACGGCTAGGGTTAGAGATCCGGTTAGGGTCACGATTGGACCTAGGGTTAGGGTTATGTTGAGGGCTAGGGTTAGAGATCCGGTTAGGGTCACGATTGCACCTTGGGTTAGGGTTATGTTGAGGGCTAGGGTTAGAGATCCGGTAAGGGTTACGATTGCACCTAGGGTTATGGTTATGTTGAGGGCTAGGGTTAGAGATCTGGGTAGGGTTACGATTGCACCTAGGGTTAGGGTTATGTTGAGGGCTAGGGTTAGAGATCCGGTTAGGGTCACGATTGGACCTAGGGTTAGGGTGATGTTGAGGGCTAGGGTTAGAGATCCGGTTAGGGTCACGATTGCACCTTGGGTTAGGGTTATGTTGAGGGCCAGGGTTAGAGATCCGGATAGGGTTACTATTGCACCTAGGGTTAGGGTTATGTTGAGGACTAGGTTTAGAGATTCGGTTAGGGTTACGATTGGACCTAGGGTTAGCGTTATGTTGAGCGCTAGGGATAGAGATCCGGTTAGGGTCACGATTGGACCTAGGGTTAGGGTTATGTTGAGGGCTAGGGTTAGAGAGACGGTTAGGGTCACGATTGGACCTAGGGTTAGGGTTATGTTGAGGGCTAGGGTTAGAGATCCGGTTAGGGTCACGATTGTACCTTGGGTTAGGGTTATGTTGAGGGCTAGGGTTAGAGATCCGGTTATTGTTACGAATGGACCTAGGGTTAGGGTTATGTTGAGGGCTAGGGTTAGAGATACGGTTAGGGTCAAGATTGGACCTAGGGTTATGGTTATGTTGAGGGCTAGGTTTAGAGATCCGGTTAGGGTTACGATTGGACCTAGGGTTAGGGTTATGTTGAGGGCTAGGGTTAGAGATACGGTTAGGGTTACGATTGGACCTAGGGTTAGGGTTATGTTGAGGGCTAGGGTTAGAGATCCACTTAGGGTCACAATTGGACCTAGGGTTAGGGTTATGTTGAGGGCTAGGGTTAGAGGTAGGGTTAGGGTTACGATTGGACCTAGGGTTAGGGTTATGTAGAGGGCTAGGGTTAGAGATACGGTTAGGGTTACGATTGGACCTAGGGTTAGGGTTATGTTGAGGGCTAGGGTTAGAGATCCGGTTAGGGTCACGATTGTACCTTGGGTTAGGGTTATGTTGAGGGCTAGGGTTAGAGATCCGGTTAGGGTCACGATTGTACCTTGGGTTAGGGTTATGTTGAGGGCTAGGGTTAGAGATCCGGTTAGGGTCACGATTGGACCTAGGGTTAGGGTTATGTTGAGGGCTAGGGTTAGAGATCCGGTTAAGGTCACGTTTGGACCTAGGGTTAGGGTTATGTTGACGGCTAGGGTTAGAGATCCGGTTAGGGTTACGATTGGACCTAGGGTTAGCGTTATGTTGAGCGCTAGGGATAGAGATCCGGTTAGGGTCACGATTGGACCTAGGGTTAGGGTTATGTTGAGGGCTAGGGTTAGAGAGACGGTTAGGGTCACGATTGTACCTTGGGTTAGGGTTAATTTGAGGGCTAGGGTTAGAGATCCGGTTAGGGTTACCATTGGACCTAGGGTTAGGGTTATGTTGAGGGCTAGGGTTAGAGATCCGGTTAGGGTTACGAATGGACCTAGGGTTAGGGTTATGTTGAGGGCTAGGGTTAGAGATCCGGTTAGGGTTACGATTGGACCTAGGGTTAGGGTTATGTTGAGGGATAGGTTTAGAGAGACGGTTAGGGTTCCGATTGGTCCTAGGGTTAGGTTTATGTTGAGGGCTAGGGTTAGAGAGACGGTTAGGGTCACGATTGGACCTAGGGTTAGGGTTATGTTGAGGGCTAGGTTTAGAGATCCGTTTAGGGTCACGATTGGACCTAGGTTAGGGTTATGTTGAGGGCTAGGGTTAGAGATCCCGTTAGGGTTACCATTGGACCTAGGGTTAGGGTTATGTTGAGGGCTAGCGTTAGAGATCCGGGTAGGGTTATGATTGCACCTAGGGTTAGGGTTATGTTGACAGCTAGGGTTAGAGATCCGGTTAGGGTCACGATTGGACCTAGGGTTAGGGTTATGTTGAGGGCTAGGGTTAGAGATCCGGTTAGGGTCACGATTGCACCTTGGGTTAGGGTTATGTTGAGGGCTAGGGTTAGAGATCCGGTAAGGGTTACGATTGCACCTAGGGTTATGGTTATGTTGAGGGCTAGGGTTAGAGATCTGGGTAGGGTTACGATTGCACCTAGGGTTAGGGTTATGTTGAGGGCTAGGGTTAGAGATCCGGTTAGGGTCACGATTGGACCTAGGGTTAGGGTTATGTTGAGGGCTAGGGTTAGAGATCCGGTTAGGGTCATGATTGGACCTTGGGTTAGGGTTATGTTGAGGGCTAGGGTTAGAGATCCGGTTAGGGTCACGATTGGACCTAGGGTTAGGGTTATGTTGAGGGCTAGGGTTAGAGATCCGGTTAGGGTTACGATTGGACCTAGGGTTAGGGTTATGTTGAGGGCTAGGGTTAGAGATCCGGTTAGGGTTACGATTGGACCTAGGGTTAGGGTTATGTTGAGGGCTAGGGTTAGAGATCCGGGTAGGGTTACTATTGGACCTAAGGTTATGGTTATGTTGAGGGCTAGGGTTAGAGATCCGGTTACGGTTACAATTGGACCTAGGGTTAGTGTTATGTTGAGGGCTAGGGTTAGAGATCCGGTTACGGTTACGATTGCACCTAGGGTTAGGGTTATGTTGAGGGCTAGGGTTAGAGATCCCGTTACGGTTACGATTGGACCTAGGGTTAGGGTTATGTTGAGGGCTAGGGTTAGAGATTCGGGTAGGGTTACGATTGGACCTAGGGTTAGGGTTATGTTGAGGGCTAGGGTTCGAGATCCGGTTAGGGTTACGATTGGACCAGGGTTAGGGTTATGTTGAGGGCTAGGGTTAGAGATCCAGTTAGGGTCACGATTGGACTTAGGGTTAGGGTTATGTTGAGGGCTAGGGTTAGAGATACGGTTAGGGTTACGATTGGACCTAGGGTTAGGGTTATGTTGAGAGCTAGGGTTAGAGATCCGGTTAGGGTTACGATTGGACCTAGGGTTAGGGTTATGTTGAGGGCTAGGGTTAGAGATCCGGGTAGGGATACGATTGGACCTAGGGTTAGGGTTATGTTGAGGGCTAGGGTTAGAGAGACGGTTAGGGTTCCGATTGGACCTAGGGTTAGGGTTATGTTGAGGGCTAGGGTTAGAGATCCGGTTAGGGTTACGATTGGACCTAGGGTTAGGGTTATGTTGAGGGCTAGGGTTAGAGATCCAGGTAGGGTTACGATTGGACCTAGGGTTAGGGTTATGTTGAGGGCTAGGGTTAGAGATCCGGTTACGGTAACAATTGGACCTAGGGTTAGTGTTATGTTGAGGGCTAGGGTTAGAGATCCGGTTACGGTTACGATTGCACCTAGGGTTAGGGTTATGTTGAGGGCTAGGGTTAGAGGTCCCGTTACGGTTACGATTGCACCTAGGGTTAGGGTTATGTTGAGGGCTAGGGTTAGAGATCCGGTTAGGGTTACGATTGGACCTAGGGTTAGGGTGATGTTGAGGGCTAGGGTTAGAGATCCGGTTACGGTTACGATTGGACCTAGAGTTAGGGTTATGTTGAGGGCTAGGGTTAGAGATCCGGTTAGGGTTACGATTGGACCTAGGGTTAGGGTTATGTTGAGGGCTAGGGTTAGAGATCCGGTTAGGGTTCCGATTGGACCTAGTGTTAGGGTTATGTTGAGGGCTTTGGTTAGAGATCCGGTTTGGGTTACGTTTGGACCTAGGGTTAGGGTTAAGTTGAGGGCTAGGGTTAGAGAGACGGTTAGGGTTCCGATTGCAGCTAGGGTTAGGGTTATGTTGAGGGCTAGGGTTAGAGATCTGGGTAGGGTTACGATTGCACCTACGGTTAGGGTTATGTTGACGGCTAGGGTTAGAGATCCGGTTAGGGTCACGATTGGACCTAGGGTTAGGGTTATGTTGAGGGCTAGGGTTAGAGATCCGGTTAGGGTCACGATTGCACCTTGGGTTAGGGTTATGTTGAGGGCTAGGGTTAGAGATCCGGTAAGGGTTACGATTGCACCTAGGGGTATGGTTATGTTGAGGGCTAGGGTTAGAGATCTGGGTAGGGTTACGATTGCACCTAGGGTTAGGGTTATGTTGAGGGCTGGGTTAGAGATCCGGTTAGGGTCACGATTGGACCTAGGGTTAGGGTTATGTTGAGGGCTAGGGTTAGAGATCCGGTTAGGGTTACGATTGGACCTCGGGTTAGGGTTATGTTGAGGGCAGGGTTAGAGATCCGGTTAGGGTCACGATTGGACCTAGGGTTAGGGTTATTTTGAGGGCTAGGGTTACAGATCCGGTTAGGGTTACAATTGGACCTAGGGTTAGGGTTATGTTGAGGGCTAGGATTAGAGATCCGGTTAGGGTTACGATTGGACCTAGGGTTAGGGTTATGTTGAGGGCTAGGGTTAGAGAGACGGTTAGGGTTACGATTGGACCTAGGGTTAGGGTTATGTTGAGGGCTAGGGTTAGAGAGACGGTTAGGGTCACGATTGGACCTAGGGTTAGGGTTATGTTGAGGGCTAGGGTTAGAGATCCGGGTAGGGTTACGATTGGACCTAGGGTTAGGGTTATGTTGAGGGCTAGGGTTAGAGATCCGGGTAGGGTCACGATTGGACCTAGGGTTAGGGTTATGTTGAGGGCTAGGGTTAGAGAGAACGGTTAGGGTCACGATTGGACCTAGGGTTAGGGTCATGTTGAGGGCTAGGGTTAGAGATCCGGTTAGGGTCACGATTGGACCTAGGTTAGGGTTATGTTGAGGGCTAGGGTTAGAGATCCCTTTAGGGTTACCATTGGACCTAGGGTTAGGGTTATGTTGAGGGCTAGGGTTAGAGATCCGGTTACGGTTACGATTGGACCTAGGGTTATTGTTATGTTGAGGGCTAGGGTTAGAGATCCGGTTAGGGTTAAGATTGGACCTAGTGTTAGGGTTATGTTGAGGGCTAGGGTTCGAGATCCGGGTAGGGTTACGATTGGACCTAGGGTTAGGGTTATGTTGAGGGCTTTGGTTAGAGATCCGGTTAGGGTTACGATTGGACCTACGGTTAGGGTTATGTTGAGGGCTAGGGTTAGAGAGACGGTTAGGGTCACGATTGGACCTAGGGTTAGGGTTATGTTGAGGGCTAGGGTTAGAGATCCGGGTAGGGTTACGATTGGACCTAGGGTTAGGGTTATGTTGAGGGCTAGGGTTAGAGATACGGTTAGGGTTACGATTGGACCTAGGGTTAGGGTTATGTTGAGGGCTAGGGTTAGAGATCCGGTTAGGGTTACGATTGGACCTAGGGTTAGGGTTATGTTGAGGGCTAGGGTTAGAGATCCGGGTAGGGTTACGATTGGACCTAGGGTTAGGGTTATGTTGAGGGCTAGGGTTAGAGATCCGGTTACGGTAACAATTGGACCTAGGGTTAGTGTTATGTTGAGGGCTAGGGTTAGAGATCCGGTTACGGTTACGATTGCACCTAGGGTTAGGGTTATGTTGAGGGCTAGGGTTAGAGGTCCCGTTACGGTTACGATTGCACCTAGGGTTAGGGTTATGTTGAGGGCTAGGGTTAGAGATCCGGTTAGGGTTACGATTGGACCTAGGGTTAGGGTGATGTTGAGGGCTAGGGTTAGAGATCCGGTTACGGTTACGATTGGACCTAGAGTTAGGGTTATGTTGAGGGCTAGGGTTAGAGATCCGGTTAGGGTTACGATTGGACCTAGGGTTAGGGTTATGTTGAGGGCTAGGGTTAGAGATCCGGTTAGGGTTCCGATTGGACCTAGTGTTAGGGTTATGTTGAGGGCTTTGGTTAGAGATCCGGTTTGGGTTACGTTTGGACCTAGGGTTAGGGTTATGTTGAGGGCTAGGGTTAGAGAGACGGTTAGGGTTCCGATTGCAGCTAGGGTTAGGGTTATGTTGAGGGCTAGGGTTAGAGATCTGGGTAGGGTTACGATTGCACCTACGGTTAGGGTTATGTTGACGGCTAGGGTTAGAGATCCGGTTAGGGTCACGATTGGACCTAGGGTTAGGGTTATGTTGAGGGCTAGGGTTAGAGATCCGGTTAGGGTCACGATTGCACCTTGGGTTAGGGTTATGTTGAGGGCTAGGGTTAGAGATCCGGTAAGGGTTACGATTGCACCTAGGGGTATGGTTATGTTGAGGGCTAGGGTTAGAGATCTGGGTAGGGTTACGATTGCACCTAGGGTTAGGGTTATGTTGAGGGCTGGGTTAGAGATCCGGTTAGGGTCACGATTGGACCTAGGGTTAGGGTTATGTTGAGGGCTAGGGTTAGAGATCCGGTTAGGGTTACGATTGGACCTCGGGTTAGGGTTATGTTGAGGGCAGGGTTAGAGATCCGGTTAGGGTCACGATTGGACCTAGGGTTAGGGTTATTTTGAGGGCTAGGGTTACAGATCCGGTTAGGGTTACAATTGGACCTAGGGTTAGGGTTATGTTGAGGGCTAGGATTAGAGATCCGGTTAGGGTTACGATTGGACCTAGGGTTAGGGTTATGTTGAGGGCTAGGGTTAGAGAGACGGTTAGGGTTACGATTGGACCTAGGGTTAGGGTTATGTTGAGGGCTAGGGTTAGAGAGACGGTTAGGGTCACGATTGGACCTAGGGTTAGGGTTATGTTGAGGGCTAGGGTTAGAGATCCGGGTAGGGTTACGATTGGACCTAGGGTTAGGGTTATGTTGAGGGCTAGGGTTAGAGATCCGGGTAGGGTCACGATTGGACCTAGGGTTAGGGTTATGTTGAGGGCTAGGGTTAGAGAGAACGGTTAGGGTCACGATTGGACCTAGGGTTAGGGTCATGTTGAGGGCTAGGGTTAGAGATCCGGTTAGGGTCACGATTGGACCTAGGTTAGGGTTATGTTGAGGGCTAGGGTTAGAGATCCCTTTAGGGTTACCATTGGACCTAGGGTTAGGGTTATGTTGAGGGCTAGGGTTAGAGATCCGGTTACGGTTACGATTGGACCTAGGGTTATTGTTATGTTGAGGGCTAGGGTTAGAGATCCGGTTAGGGTTAAGATTGGACCTAGTGTTAGGGTTATGTTGAGGGCTAGGGTTCGAGATCCGGGTAGGGTTACGATTGGACCTAGGGTTAGGGTTATGTTGAGGGCTTTGGTTAGAGATCCGGTTAGGGTTACGATTGGACCTACGGTTAGGGTTATGTTGAGGGCTAGGGTTAGAGAGACGGTTAGGGTCACGATTGGACCTAGGGTTAGGGTTATGTTGAGGGCTAGGGTTAGAGATCCGGGTAGGGTTACGATTGGACCTAGGGTTAGGGTTATGTTGAGGGCTAGGGTTAGAGATACGGTTAGGGTTAAGATTGGACCTAGTGTTAGGGTTATGTTGAGGGCTAGGGTTCGAGATCCGGGTAGGGTTACGATTGGACCTAGGGTTTGGGTTATGTTGAGGGCTTTGGTTAGAGATCCGGTTAGGGTTACGATTGGACCTAAGGTTAGGGTTATGTTGAGGGCTAGGGTTAGAGAGACGGTTAGGGTCACGATTGGACCTAGGGTTAGGGTTATGTTGAGGGCTAGGGTTAGAGATCCGGTTAGGGTTACGATTGGACCTAGGGTTAGGGTTATGTTGAGGGCTAGGGTTAGAGATACGGTTAGGGTTACGATTGGACCTAGGGTTAGGGTTATGTTGAGGGCTAGGGTTAGAGATCCGGTTAGGGTCACTATTGTACCTTGGGTTAGGGTTATGTTGAGGGCTAGGGTTAGAGATCCGGTTAGGGTCACGATTGGACCTAGGGTTAGGGTTATGTTGAGGGCTAGGGTTAGAGATCCGGTTAAGGTCACGTTTGGACCTAGGGTTAGGGTTATGTTGACGGCTAGGGTTAGAGATCCGGTTAGGGTTACGATTGGACCTAGGGATAGGGTGATGTTGAGGGCTAGGGTTAGAGATCCGGTTAGGGTCACGATTGCACCTTGGGTTAGGGTTATGTTGAGGGCTAGGGTTCTGGATCCGGTTAGGGTTACGATTGCACCTAGGGTTAGGGTTATGTTGAGGACTAGGTTTAGAGATTCGGTTAGGGTTACGATTGGACCTAGGGTTAGCGTTATGTTGAGCGCTAGGGATAGAGATCGGTTAGGGTCACCATTGGACCTAGGGTTAGGGTTATGTTGAGGGAGAGGGTTAGAGATCCGGTTAGGGTTACGATTGGACCTAGGGTTAGGGTTATGTTGAGGGCTAGGGTTAGAGATCCGGTTAGGGTTACGATTGGACCTAGGCTTAGGGTTATGTTGAGGGCTAGGGTTAGAGAGACGGTTAGGGTTCCGATTGGACCTAGGGTTAGGGTTATGTTGAGGGCTAGGGTTAGAGAGACGGTTAGGGTCACGATTGGACCTAGGGTTAGGGTTATGTTGAGGGCTAGGGTTAGAGATCCGGTTAGGGTCACGATTGGACCTAGGTTAGGGTTATGTTGATGGCTAGGGTTAGAGATCCCTTTAGGGTTACCATTGGACCTACGGTTAGGGTTATGTTGAGGGCTAGGGTTAGAGATCCGGTTACGGTTACGATTGCACCTAGGGTTAGGGTTATGTTGAGGGCTAGGGTTAGAGATCCGGTTAGGGTTAAGATTGGACCTAGTGTTAGGGTTATGTTGAGGGCTAGGGTTCGAGATCCGGGTAGGGTTACGATTGGACCTAGGATTAGGGTTATGTTGAGGGCTAGGTTTAGAGATCCGGTTAGGGTTACGATTGGACCTAGGGTTAGGGTTATGTTGAGGGCTAGGGTTAGAGATCCGGTTAGGGTTCCGATTGGACCTAGGGTTAGGGTTATGTTGAGGGCTAGGGTTAGAGATCCGGTAAGGGTTACGATTGCACCTAGGGTTATGGTTATGTTGAGGGCTAGGGTTAGAGATCTGGGTAGGGTTACGATTGCACCTAGGGTCAGGGTTATGTTGAGGGATCGGGTTAGAGATCCGGTTAGGATCACGATTGGACCTAGGGTTAGGGTTATGTTGAGGGCTAGGGTTAGAGATCCGGTTAGGGTCAAGATTGGACCTTGGGTTAGGGTTATGTTGAGGGCTAGGGTTAGAGATCCGGTTAGGGTCACGATTGGACCTAGGGTTAGGGTTATGTTGAGGGCTAGGGTTAGAGATCCGGTTAGGATCACGTTTGGACCTAGGGTTAGGGCCATGATGACTGCTAGGGTTAGAGATCCGGTTAGGGTTACGATTGGACCTAGGGTTAGGGTGATGTTGAGGGCTAGGGTTAGAGATCCGGTTAGGGTTACGATTGGACCTAGAGTTAGGGTTATGTTGAGGGCTAGGGTTAGAGATCCGGTTAGGGTTACCATTGGACCTAGGGTTAAGGTTATGTTGAGGGCTAGGGTTAGAGATCCGGTTAGGGTTACGATTGGACCTAGGGTTAGGTTTATGTTGAGGGCTAGGGTTAGAGATCCGTTTAGGGTTACGATTGGACCTAGGGTTAGGGTTATGTTGAGGGCTAGGGTTAGAGAGACGGTTAGGGTTACGATTGGACCTAGGGTTAGGGTTATGTTGGGGGCAGGGTTGGATATCCGGTTAGGGTCACGATTGGACCTAGGGTTAGGGTTATGTTGAGGGCTAGGGTTAGAGAACCAGTTAGGGTTACGATTGGACCTAGGGTTATGGTTATGTTGAGGGCTAGGGTTAGAGATCCGGTTAGGGTCACGATTGGACCTAGGTTAGGGTTATGTTGAGGGCCAGGGTTAGAGATCCCGTTAGGGTTACGATTGGACCTAGGGTTATGGTTATGTTGAGGGCTAGGGTTAGAGATCCGGTTACGGTTACGATTGGACCTAGGGTTAGGGTTATGTTGAGGGCTAGGGTTAGAGAGACGGTTAGGGTTCCGATTGGACCTAGGGTTAGGGTTATGTTGAGGGCTAGGGTTAGAGAGATGGTTAGGGTCACGATTGGACCGAGGGTTAGGGTTATGTTGAGGGCTAGGTTTAGAGAGACAAATAGGGTTAGGATTGGACCTAGGGATAGGGTTGTGTTGAGGGCTAAAGTTAGGTAGACGACTAGGGTTAGGATTGGAGCTAGGGTTAGGGTTATGTTGAGGGCTAGGATTAGAGAGACGATTAGGGTTAGGATTGCAGCTAGGGTTAGGGTTATGTTGAAGGCTAGTGTTAGAGAGACGATTAGGGTTAGGATTGGTCTTAGGGTTAGGGTTATGTTTAGGGCTGGGGTTAGATACACTATTAGGGTTAGGACTGGACCATAGGGTTAGGGTTATGTTGAGGGGTAGGGTTAGGTAGACGATTAGGGTTAGGATTGGCCCTAGGGTTAAGGTTATGTTGAGGGATAGGGTTAGAGAGACGGTTTGGGTTAGGATTGGACCTAGGGTTAGGGTTATGTTTAGGGCTAGGGTTATATAGACGATCAGGGTTAGGATTGGAACTAGGGTTAGGGTTATGTTGAGGGCTAGGATTAGAGAGACGATTAGGTTAGTATTGAAGCTAGGGTTAGGGTTATGCTGAAGGCTAGGGGTAGGTAGATGATCAGGGTTAGGATTGGACCAGGGGTTAGGGTTATGTTGAGGGCTAGGTTTGGAGAGACGTTTAGGGTTATTATTGGACCTAGGCTTAGGGTAATGTTTAGGGCTAGGGTTAGATAGACGATTAGTGTTAACAGTGGACCTAGGGTTAGGGTTATGTTGAGGGCTCGGGTTAGAGAGACGGTTCGGGTTAGGATTGGACCTAGGGTTAGGGTTATGTTGAGGGCTCTGGTTAGAGAGAAGATTAGGGTTAGGATTGGACCTACGGTTAGGGTTATGTAGAGGGCTAGGGTTAGAGAGACGGTTCGGGTTAGAACTGGACCTAGGGTTAGGGTTACGTTGAGGGCTAAGGTTAGAGAGACGGTTGGGGTTAGGATAGGACCTAGGGTTAGGGTTATATTTTATGCCTAGGGTTAGACAGACGATTAGGGTAAGGATTGGAGCTAGGGTTAAGGTTATGTTGAGGGCTACGGTTAGAGAGTCGATTAGGGTTAGGATTCGACCTAGGGTTAGCGTTATGTTGAGGTCTACGTTTAGGTAGACGATTAGGGTTAAGATTTGAGCTAGTGTTAGGCTTATGTTGAGGGCTAGGGTTAGGTAGACCATTAGGGTTAGGAGTGGACCTAGTGTTAGGGTTATGTTGAGGGCTAGGGTTAGAGAGACGGTTCGTGTTAGGATTGGAACTAGGTTTAATGTTATGTTGAGGGCTACGGTTAGAGAGTCGATTAGGGTTACGATTGTACCTAGGGTTATGTTTGTCTTGAGGGCTAGGGTTAGGTAGACGATTAGTGTTAGGATTGTTGCAGGGGTAGGGTTATGTTGAGGGCTTGGGTTACATAGACAATTAGGGTTAGGATTGGACCTAGGGTTATGGTTATGTTTAGGGCTAGGGTTAGATAGACGATTAGAGTTAGGATTGGACCTAGGGTTAGGGTTATGTTGAGGGCTAGGGTTAGAGAGACGGTTCGGGTTAGGATTGTACCTAGGGTTAGTGTTATGTTTCGGGCTAGTTTTAGATAGACGATTAGGGATAGGATTGGACCTAGGGTTAGGGTTTTGTTGAGGCTACGGTTAGAGAGACGATTAGGGTAGGTTTGGAGCTAGGGTTAGGGTTATGTTGAGGGCTAGGGTTCGGATGATGATCTGGGATATGATTGGAGCTAGGGTTAGGGTTATGTTGAAGGGTAGGGTTAGATAGACGATTAGGGTTAGGATTGGACCTAGGGATAGCATTATGTTTAGGGCTATGGTTAGATACACGATTAGGGTTAGGACTGGACTTAGGGTTAGGGTTATGTTGACGGCTACTGTTAGGTACACGATTAGGGTTAGGTTTGGACCTAGGGTTAGGGTTATGTTTAGGGCTAGGGATAGAGAGACGGTTCGGTTTAGGATTGGACCAGGGTTAGGGTTATGTTTAGAGCTAGGGTTATATAGACGATTAGAGTTAGGATTAGACCTATGGTTAGGGTTATGTTGTGGGCCAGGGTTAGAGAGACGGTTCGGGTTAGGATTGGACTTAGGGTTAGGGTTATGTTTAGGGCTAGAGTTAGATAGAATATTAGGGTTAGGATTGAACCTAGGGTTAGGGTTAGTTTGAGGTCTAGGGTTAGATAGACGATTAGGGTTAGGATAGGACCTAGGGTTAGGGTTATGTTTAGGGCTAGGGTTAGATAGACGATTAGGGTTAGGATTGGAGCTAGGGTTAGAGTTATGTTGAGGGCTACGCTTAGAGAGTCGATTAGGGTTAGGATTGGACCTAGGGTTAGACTTATGTTGAGGGCTAGGGTTAGAGAGACCATTAGCGTTAGGATTGGAGCTAGGGTTAGGGTTATGTTGAGGGCTAGGGTTAGGTAGATGATTAAGGTTAAGATTGGATCTAGGGTTAGGGTTATGTTGACGGCTGGGGTTAGAGAGAAGGTTCGGGTTAGGAATGGACCTAGGGTTAGGGTTTTGTTGAGGGATAGGGTTAGAGAGACGGTTCGGTTCAGGATTGGACCGAGGGTTAGGGCTATGTTGAGAGCTAGGTTTGGAGAGACGGATTGGGTTTGGATTGGTCCAAGGGTTAAGGTTGTATTGAGGGCTAGGATTAGAGAGACGATAGGGTTAGGATTGGAGCCAAGGTTAGGGTTATGTTGAGGGCTAGCGTTAGAGGGACGATTAGGGTTAGGATTGGGCCTAGGGTTAGGGTTGTGTTGAGGGCTAGGGTTAGAGAGACTATTAAGGTTAGGATTGGAGCTAGGGTTAGGGTTCTGTTGAGGGCTATGGTTAGAGAGTCGATTAGGGTTAGGATTGGACGTAGGGTTAGGTTAATGTTGAGGGTTAGGTTAGCTAGACGATTAGGGTTAGGATTGGAGCTAGGGTTAGGGTTATGTTGAGGGCTAGGGTTAGAGAGACGATTAGGGTTATGATTGGACCTAGGGTTAGTGTTATGTTTAGGGCTAGGGTTAGGTAGTCGGTTAGGGATAGGATTGGACCTAGGGTTAGGGTTATGTTTAGGGATAGGGTTAGATAGACGATTATTGTTAGGACTGTACCTAAGGTTAGTTTTATGTTGAGGGTTAGGGTTAGAGAGACAGTTCATGTTAGGTTTAGACCTAGGTTTAGGGTTATGTTGAGGGCTACGGTTAGAGAGTCGATTAGGGTTACGATTGGACCTAGGGTTAGGGTTATGTTTAGGGGTAGGGTTAGGTAGACGATTAGGGTTAGGATTTTACCTAGGGTAAGGGTTGTGTTGAGGGTTAGGGTAGAGAGACTATTAGGGTTAGGATTGGACCTAGAGTTAGGGTTATGTTGAGGGCTAGGGTTATGTGGACGATTAGGGTTAGGAATGGAGCTACGGTTAGGGTTATCTTGAAGGCTAGGGTGAGATAGACGATTAGGGTTAGGATTGGTCCTAGGGTTAGGGTTAGGGTGAGGGGTACTGTTAGATATATGATTAGGGTTGAGATTGGACCTAGGGTTAGAGTTAGGTTGAGGGCTACTGTTAGAGAGACGGTTAGCGTTAGGATTGGACCTAGGGTTAGTGTTAGATTGAGGGCTAGGCCTAGAGAGACGATTAGGGTTAGGATTGGAGATAGGGTTAGGGTCATTTTGAGGGCTAGGTTTAGAGAGACTGTTCGTTTTAGGATTGGACCGAGGGTTAGGGTTATGTTGAGAGCTAGGTTTAGAGAGACGGATTGGGTTTGGATTGGACCTAGGGTTAAGGTTATATTGAAGGCTAGGATTACATTGACGATTAGGGTTAGGCTTGGAGCTAGGGTTAGGGTATTGTTGAGGGCTAGGGTTAAAGACGATTAGGGTTGGTTTGGAGCTAAGGTTAGGGTTATGTTGAGGGCCGGGGCTAGGTAGACAATTAAGGTTATGAATGGACCTAGGGTTATGGTTATGTTTAGGGCTAGGGTTATAGAGAAGGTTCGGGTTAGGATTGGACCTAGCGTTAGGGTTATGTTGACGGCTAGGGTTAGATAGACGATTAGGGTTAGGATTGGGCATTGGGTTAGGGTTATGTTTAGGGCTAGGGTTAGATAGACGATTAGGGATAGGATTGGACCTAGGGTTAGGGTTTTGTTGAGGGCTAGGGTTAGAGATACTATTAGGTTTAGGACTGGACCTAGGGTTAGGGTTATGTTGAGGGCTAGGGTTAGGTAGACGATTTGGGTTAGGATTGGAGCTAGGGTTAGGGTTATGTTGAGGGCTACGGTTAGAGAGACGATTAGGGTAATTTGGAGCTAGGGTTAGGGTTATGTTGAGGGGTAGGGTTCGGATGATGATCTGGGATATGATTGGAGCTAGGGTTAGGGTTATTTTGAAGGGTAGGGTTAGATAGACGATTAGGGTTAGGATTGGACCTAGGGTTAGGGTTATGTTGAGGGTTAGGGTTAGAGAGACGATTACGGTTAGGATTTAATCTAGGGTTAGGGTTATGTTGAAGGCTAGGGTTAGGTAGACGATTAGGGTTAGGATTGGAGCTAGGGTTAGGGTTATGTTCAGGGCTAGGGTTAGATAGACGATTAAGGTTAGGATTGGACCTAAGGTTAGGGTTATGTTTAGGGGTAGGGTTAGGTAGACGATTAGGGTTAGGATTTTACCTAGGGTTAGGGTTTTGTTGAGGGTTAGGGTAGAGAGACTATTAGGGTTAGGATTGGACCTAGAGTTAGGGTTATGTTGAGGGCTAGGGTTACGTGGACGATTAGGGTTAGGAATGGAGCTACGGTTAAGGTTATCTTGAAGGCTAGGGTGAGATAGACGATTAGGGTTAGGATTGTTCCTAGGGTTAGGGTTAGGGTGAGGGCTACTGTTAGATATATGATTTGGGTTAGGATTGGACCTAGGGTAGGGTTATGTTAACGGCTAGGGTTAGGTAGATGATTAGGGTTAGGATTGGACCTAGGGTTAGGGTTATGTTGAGGGCTAGGTTTAGAGAGACGATTAGCTTCAGGATTGTACCTAGGGTTAGGGTTATGCTGAGGGCTAGGGTTAGGTAGACGATTAGGGTTAGGATTGGACCCAGGGTTAAGTTTATGTTGAGGGCTAGGGTTAGAGAGACGGTTCGGGTTATGATTTGACCTAGGATTAGGGATATGTTGAGGGCTAGGGTTAGAGAGACGGTTCGGGTTAGGATTGGATCTAGGTTTAGGGTTATGTTTAGGGCTACGGTTAGAGAGACGATTAGGGTTAGGATTGGAGCTAGGGTTAGGGTTATGCTGAGGGCTATGGTTAGTTGGACGATTAGGGTTAGGATTGGAGCTAGGGTTAGGGTTATGTTTAGCGGAGGATTAGATAGACGACTAGGGTAGGATTGGTCCTAGGGTTAGGCTTATGGTGAGGGCTAGGGTTAGATAGATGATTAGGGTTAGGATTGGACCTAGGGTCAGGGTTATGTTGACGTCTTGGGTTAGAGAGACGATTAGAGTTAGGATTGGAGCTAGGGTTAGGGTATGTTGACGCCTAGGGTTAGGTAGATGATTAGGGTTATGATAGGAACTAGGGTTAGTGTTATGTTGAGGGCTAGGTTTAGACAGACGAATAGGGTTAGGATTGGACCTAGGGTTTGGATTGTGTTGAGGGCTAAGGTTAGGTAGACGACTAGGGTAGGATTGGACCTAGCGTTAGGGTTATGTTGTGGGCTAGGGTTAGAGAGACTGTTCGGGTTGGGATTGGACCGAGGGTTAGGGTTATGTTGAGGGCTAGGTTTAGAGAGACGAATAAGGTTAGGATTGGACCTAGGGGTAGGGTTGTGTTGAGGGCTATGGTTAGGTAGACGACTAGGGTTAGGATTCGAGCTATGGTCAGGGTTATGTTGAGGGCTAGGGTTAGAGAGACGATTAGGGTTAGGATTGAAGCTAGGGTTAGGGTTATGTTGAGGGCTAGTGTTAGAGAGACGATTAGGGTTAGGATTGTTTCTAGGGTTAGGGTTATGTTTAGGGCTAGGGTTAGATACACTATTAGGGTTAGGACTGGACCACAGGGTTACGGTTATGTTGAGGGGTAGGGTTAGGTAGATGATTAGGGTTCGGATTGGCCCTAGGGTTAAGTTTATGTTGAGGGCTAGGGTTAGAGAGACGGTTCGGGTTAGAATTGGACCTAATGTTAGGGTTACGTTGAGGGCAGAGGTTAGAGAGACGGTTGGGGTTAGGATAGGACATAGGGTTAGGGTTATGTTTTATGGCTAGGGTTAGACAGACGATTAGGGTAAGGATTGGACCTAGGGTTAGGGTTATGTTGAGGGCTAGGGTTAGGTAGACGATTAGGTTTAGGAATGGACCTAGGGTTAGGGTTATGTTGAAGGCTAGGATTAGGTAGACCATTAGGGTTAGTATTGGAGGTAGGGTTAGGGTTATGTTGAAGGCTAGGTTAGAGAGACGATTCGGTTAGGATTGGACGCAGGGTAGGGTTATGTTGAGGGCTAGGTTTAGAGAGACGAATAGGGTTAGGATTGCACCTAGGGTTAGGGTTGTGTTGAGGGCTAAGGTTAGTTAGACGACTAGGGTTAGGATTGGATCTAGGGTTAGGGTTATGTTGAGGGCTAGGGTTAGAGAGACGATTAGGGTTAGGATTGGACCTAGGGTTATGGTTATGTTGAGGGCTAGGGTTCGAGAGACTATTAGGGTTAGGATTGGATCTAGGGTTAGGGTTATGTTGAGGGATAGGGTTAGAGAGACGATTAGGTTAGGATTCGAGCTAGGGTTAGGGTTATGTTGAGGGCTAGGGTTAGAGAGACGATTCGCGTTAGCATTGGACTTAGGGTTAGGGTTACGTTGAGCGCTAGGTTTAGGTAGACGATTAGGGTTAGGATTGGTCCTAGGGTTAGGGTTATGGTGAGGGCTAGGATTAGATAGATGATTATGGAGAGGATTTGACATAGGGTTAGGGTTATGTTGACGGTAGGGTTAGAGAGACGATTAGGGTTAAGATTGGAGCTAGGGTTAGTGTTATGTTGAGGGCTAGGGTTAGGTGGACGATTAGGTTTAGGATTGTACCTAGGGTTAGGGTTGTGTTTAGGGCTAGGGTTAGAGAGACGATTAGGTTAGGATTGGAGCTAGGGTTAGGGTTACGTTGCGGTCTAGGGTTAGGTAGACGATTAGGGTTAGGATTTGACCTAGGGTTAGGGTTATGTTGAGGGCTAGGTTTACGTAGACCATAAGGGATAGTATTGGACCTAGGGTTAGGGTTATGTTGACGGCTAGGGTTAGAGAGAGGATTCGGGTTAGGATTGGACCTAGGGTTAGGGTTATGTTGAGTGCTAGGGTTCGAGAGACGGTTCGGGTTAGGATTGGACGTAGGGTTAGGGTTATGTTGAGGGCTGGGTTAGATAGACGATTAGGGTTAGTATTGGACTTAGGGTTAGGGTTATGTTTAGGGCTAGTGTTAGATACACGATTAGGGTTATTACTGGACCTAGGGATACGGTGATGTTGAGGGCTAGCGTTAGAGAGACAATTAGGGTTAGGATTGGACCTAGGGTTAGGGATAGGTTGAGGGCTAGGGTTAGAGAGACAGTTCAGGTTAGGATTGGACCTGGGGTTAGGGTTAGGTTGAGGGCTAGGGTTACAGATACGGTTAGGGTTAGGATTGGAGCTAGGGTTAGCGTTATGTTGAGGGCTAGGGCTAGGTAGACAATTAGGGTTTATGAATGGACCTAGGGTTATGGTTATGTTTAGGCCTAGGGTTAGAGAGAAGGTTCGGGTTACGATTGGACCTAGGGTTAGGGTTATGTTGAGGGCTATGGTTAGAGATCCGGGTAGGGTTACGATTGCACCTAGGGTTAGGGTTATGTTGAGGGCTAGGGTTAGAGATCCAGTTAGGGTCATGATTGGACCTAGGGTTAGGGCTATGTTGACGGCTAGGGTTAGAGATCCAGTAGGGTTACGATTGGACCTAGGGTTAGGGTGATGTTGAGGGCTAGGGTTAGAGATCCGGTTAGGGTTACGATTGGACCTAGGGTTAGGGTTAATTTGAGGGCTAGGGTTAGAGAACCGGTTAGAGTTACGATTGGACCTAGGGTTAGGGTTATGTTGAGGGCTAGGGTTAGAGAGATGGTTAGGGTTCCGATTGGACCTAGGGTTAGGGTAATGTGAGGGCTAGGGTTAGAGATCCGGTTAGGGTTACGATTGGACCTAGGGTTAGGGTTATGTTGAGGGCTAGGGTTAGAGATACGGTTAGGGTTACGATTGGACCTAGGGTTAGGGTTATGTTGAGGGCTAGGGTTAGAGATCCGGTTAGGGTTACGATTGGACCTAGGGTTAGGGTTATGTTGAGGGCTAGGGATATAGATCCGGTGAGGGTCACGATTGGACCTAGGGTTAGGGTTATGTTGAGGGCTAGGGTTAGAGATCCGGTTAGGGTCACGATTGGACCTAGGGTTAGGGTTATGTTGAGGGCTAGGGTTAGAGAGACGGTTAGGGTTACGATTGGACCTAGGGTTAGGGTTACGTTGAGGGCAGGGTTAGAGATCCGGTTAGGGTCACGATTGGACCTAGGGTTATGGTTATGTTGAGGGCTAGGGTTAGAGATCCGGTTAGTGTTACGATTGGACCTAGGGTTGGGGTTATGTTGAGGGCTAGGGTTAGAGATCCGGGTAGGGTTACGATTGGACCTAGGGTTAGGATTATGTTGAGGGCTAGGGTTAGAGATCCGGTTAGGGTTACGATTGGACCTAGGGTTAGGGTTATGTTGAGGGATAGGTTTAGAGATCTGGTTAGAGTTACGATTGGACCTAGGGTTAGGGTTATGTTGAGGGCTAGGGTTAGAGAGACGTTTAGGTTTACGATTGGACCTAGGGTTAGGGTTATGTTGAGGGCTAGGGTTAGAGAAACGGTTAGGGTCACGATTGGACCTAGAGTTAGGGTTATGTTGAGGGCTAGGGATATAGATCCGGTGAGGGTCACGATTGGACCTAGGGTTAGGGTTATGTTGAGGGCTAGGGTTAGAGAGACGGTTAGGGTTACGATTGGACCTAGGGTTAGAGTTATGTTGAGGGCAGGGTTAGAGATCCGGTTAGGGTCACGTTTGGACCTAGGGTTAGGGTTGTGTTGAGGGCTAGGGTTAGAGATCCGGTTAGGGTTACGATTGGACCTAGGGTTAGGGTTATGTTGAGGGCTAGCGTTAGAGATCCGGTTAGGGTTACGATCGGACCTAGGGTTAGGGTTATGTTGAGGGCTAGGGTTAGAGATCCGGTTAGGGTTCCGATTGGACCTAGGGTTAGGGTTATGTTGAGGGCTAGGGTTAGAGATCCGGTTAGGGTTACAATTGGACCTAGGGTTAGGGTTATGTTGAGGGCTAGGGTTAGAGATCCGGTTAGGGTTACGATTGGACCTAGGGTTAGGGTTATGTTGAGGGCTAGGGTTAGAGATCCGGTTACGGTTACGATTGGACCTAGGGTTAGGGTTATGTTGAGGGCTAGGTTTAGAGATCCGGTTAGGGTTCCGATTGGACCTAGGGTTAGGGTTATGTTGAGGGCTAGGGTTAGAGATCCGGTTAGGGTTACGATTGGACCTAGGGTTAGGGTTATGTTGAGGGCTAGGGTTAGAAATCCGGTTAGGGTTACGATTGGACCTAGTGTTAGGGGTATGTTGAGGGCTAGGTTTAGAGATCCGGTTACGGTTACGATTGGACCTAGGGTTAGGGTTATGTTGAGGGCAAGGGTTAGAGAGACGGTTAGGGTCACCATTGGACCTAGAGTTAGGGTTATGTTGAGGGCTAGGGTTAGAGATCCGGTTAGGGTTACGATTGGACCTATGGTTAGGGTGATGTTTAAGGCTAGGGTTAGAGATCCGGTTAGGATCACGTTTGGACCTAGGGTTAGGGTTATGTTTACGGCTAGGGTTAGAGATCCAGTAGGGTTACGATTGGACCTAGGGTTAGGGTGATGTTGAGGGCTAGGGTTAGAGATCCGGTTAGGGTTACGATTGGACCTAGGGTTAGGGTTATGTTGAGGGCTATGGTTAGAGATCCGGTTAGGGTTACAATTGCACCTAGGGTTAGGGTTATGTTGAGGGCTAGGGATATAGATCCGGTGAGGTTCACGTTTGGACCTAGCGTTAGGGTTATGTTGAGGGCAGGGTTAGAGATCCGGTTAGGGTCACGATTGGACCTAGGGTTAGGGTTATGTTGAGGGCTAGGGTTAGCGATCCGGTTAGGGTTACGATTGGACCTAGGGTTAGGGATATGTTGAGGGCTAGGGTTAGAGATCCGGTTAGGGTTACGATTGGACCTAGGTTAGGGTTATGTTGAGGGCTAGGGTTAGAGATCCGGTTAGGGTTACGATTGGACCTAGGGTTAGGGTTATGTTGAGGGCTAGGGTTAGAAATCCGGTTAGGGTTACGATTGGACCTAGGTTTAGGGTTATGTTGAGGGCTAGGGTTAGAAATCCGGTTAGGGTTACGATTGGACCTAGTGTTAGGGGTATGTTGAGGGCTAGGTTTAGAGATCCGGTTACGGTTACGATTGGACCTAGGGTTAGGGTTATGTTGAGGGCACGGGTTAGAGAGACGGTTAGGGTCACCATTGGACCTAGAGTTAGGGTTATGTTGAGGGCTAGGGTTAGAGATCCGGTTAGGGTTACGATTGGACCTATGGTTAGGGTGATGTTGAAGGCTAGGGTTAGAGATCCGGTTAGGATCACGTTTGGACCTAGGGTTAGGGTTATGTTTACGGCTAGGGTTAGAGATCCAGTAGGGTTACGATTGGACCTAGGGTTAGGGTGATGTTGAGGGCTAGGGTTAGAGATCCGGTTAGGGTTACGATTGGACCTAGGGTTAGGGTTATGTTGAGGGCTAGGGTTAGAGAGACGGTTAGGGTTCCGAGTGGACCTAGGGTTAGGGTTATGTTGAGGGCTAGGGTTAGAGATCCGGTTAGGGTTACGATTGGACCTAGGGTTAGGGTTATGTTGAGGGCTAGGGTTAGAGATCCGGGTAGGGTTACGATTGGACCTAGGGTTAGGGTTATGTTGAGGGCTAGGGTTAGAGATCCGGTTACGGTTCCGATTGGATCTAGGGTTAGGGTTATGTTGACGGCTAGGGTTAGAGATCCAGTAGGGTTACGATTGGACCTAGGGTTAGGGTGATGTTGGCTAGGGTTAGAGATCCGGTTAGGGTTACGATTCGACCTAGGGTTAGGGTTATGTTGAGGGCTAGGATTAGAGATCCGGTTAGGGTTACGATTGGACCTAGGGTTAGGGTTATGTTGAGGGCTAGGGTTAGAGAGACGGTTAGGGTTACGATTGGACCTAGGGTAAGGGTTATGTTGAGGGCAGGGTTAGAGATCCGGTTAGGGTTACGATTGGACCTAGGGTTAGGGTTATGTTGAGGGCTAGGGTTAGAGATCCTGTTAGGGTCACGATTGGACCTAGGGTTAGGGTTATGTTGAGGGCTAGGGTTAGAGATCCGGTTAGGGTCACGATTGGACCTAGGGTTAGGGTTATGTTGAGGGCTAGGGTTAGAGATACGGTTAGGGTTACGATTGGACCTAGGGTTAGGGTTATGTTGAGGGCTAGGGTTAGAGATACGGTTAGGGTTACGATTGCACGTAGGGGTAGGTTTATGTTGAGGGCTAGGGTTAGAGATCCGGTTAGGGTCACGATTGTACCTTGGGATAGGGTTATGTTGAGGGCTAGGGTTAGAGATCCGGTTAGGGTCACGATTGTACCTTGGGTTAGGGTTATATTGAGGGCTAGGGTTAGAGATCCGGTTAGGGTCACGATTGAACCTAGGGTTAGGGTTATGTTGAGGGCTAGGGTTAGAGATCCGGTTAGGGTCACGTTTGGACCTAGGGTTAGGGTTATGTTGAGGGCTAGGGTTAGAGAGACGGTTAGGGTTCCGAGTGGACCTAGGGTTAGGGTTATGTTGAGGGCTGGGGTTAGAGATCCGGTTAGGGTTACGATTGGACCTAGGGTTAGGGTTATGTTGAGGGCTAGGGTTAGAGATACGGTTAGGGTTACGATTGCACCTAGGGTTAGGGTTATGTTGAGGGCTAGGGTTAGAGATCCGGTTAGGGTCACGATTGCACCTTGGGTTATCGTTATGTTGAGGGCTAGGATTAGAGATCCGGGTAGGGTTACGATTGCACCTAGGGTTAGGGTTATGTTGAGGGCTAGGGTTAGAGATCCGGTTAGGGTCACGATTGGACCTAGGGTTAGGGTTATGTTGAGGGCTAGGGTTAGAGATCCGGTTAGGGTCACGATTGGACCTTGGGTTAGGGTTATGTTGAGGGCTAGGGTTAGAGATCCGGTTAGGGTCACCATTGGACCTAGGGTTAGGGTTATGTTGAGGGCTAGGGTTAGAGATCCGGTTAGGGTTACGATTGGACCTAGAGTTATGGTGATGTTGATGGCTAGGGTTAGAGATCCGGTTAGGGTTACGATTGGACCTAGGGTTAGGGTTATATTGAGGGCTAGGGTTAGAGATCAGGTTAGGGTTATGATTGGACCTAGGGTTAGGGTTATGTTGAGGGCTACGGTTAGAGATCCTGTTAGGGTTACGATTGCACCTAGGGTTAGGGTTATGTTGAGGGCTAGGGTTAGAGATCCGGTTAGGGTTTCGATTGGACCTAGGGTTAGGGTTATGTTGACGGCTAGGGTTAGAGATCCGGTTAGGTTTACGATTGGACCTAGGGTTAGGGTGATGTTGAGGGCTAGGGTTAGAGATCCGGTTAGGGTTACGATTGGACCTAGGGTTATGGTGATGTTGATGGCTAGGGTTAGAGATCCGGTTAGGGTTACGATTGGACGTAGGGTTAGGGTTATGTTAAGGGCTAGGGTTAGAGATCCGGTTAGGGTTACGATTGGACCTAGGGTTAGGGTTATGTTGAGGGCTAGGGTTAGAGATCCGGTTAGCGTTACGATTGGACCTAGGGTTAGGGTTATGTTGAGGGCTAGGGTTAGAGAGACGGTTGGGGTTACGATTGGACCTAGGGTTAGGGTTATGTTGAGGGCAGGGTTAGAGATCCGGTTAGGGTCACGATTGGACCTAGGGTTAGGGTTATGTTGAGGGCTAGGGTTAGAGATCCGGTTAGGGTTACCATTGGACCTAGGGTTAGGGTTATGTTGAGGGCTAGGGTTAGAGATCCGGTTAGGGTTACGATTGGACCTAGTGTTAGGGTTATGTTGACGGCTAGGGTTAGAGAGACGGTTAGGGTTCCGATTGGACCAGGGTTAGGGTTATGTTGAGGGCTAGGGTTAGAGATCCGGTTAGGGTCACGATTGGACCTAGGGTTAGGGTTATCTTGAGGGCTAGGGTTAGAGATCCGGTTACGGTCACGATTGGACCTAGGTTAGGGTTATGTTGAGGGCTAGGGTTAGAGATCCCGTTAGGGTTACAATTGGACCTAGGGTTAGGGTTATGTTGAGGGCTAGGGTTAGAGATCCGGTTACGGTTACGATTGCACCTAGGGTTAGGGTTATGTTGAGGGCTAGGGTTAGAGATCGGGTTAGGGTCACGATTGGACCTAGGGTTAGGGTTATGTTGAGGGCTAGGGTTAGAGATCCGGTTAGGGTCACGTTTGGACCTAGGGTTAGGGTTATGTTGACGGCTAGGGTTAGAGATCCAGTTAGGGTTACGATTGGACATAGGGTTAGGGTGATGTTGAGGGCTAGGGTTAGAGATCCGGTTAGGGTCACGATTGGACCTAGGGTTAGGGTTATGTTGAGGGCTAGGGTTAGAGATCCGGTTAGGGTCACGATTGGACCTAGGGTTAGGGTTATGTTGAGGGTTAGGGTTAGAGATCCCGTTAGGGTTGCGATTGTACCTAGGGTTAGGGTATGTTGCGGGCTAGGGTTAGAGATCCGGTTACCGTTACGATTGCACCTAGGGTTAGGGTTATGTTGAGGGCTAGGGTTAGAGAGCCGGTTACGGTTAAGATTGGACCTAGGGTTAGGGTTATGTTGAGGGCTAGGGTTAGAGATCCGGGTAGGATTACGATTGATCCTAGGGTTAGGGTTATGTTGAGGGCTAGGGTTAGAGATCCGGTTAGGGTCACGATTGGACCTAAGGTTAGGGTTATGTTGAGGGCTAGGTTTAGAGATCCGGTTAGGGTTACGATTGGACCTAGGGTTAGGGTTATGTTGAGGGCTAGGGTTAGAGATCCAGTTAGGGTTACGATTGGACCTAGGGTTAGGGTTATGTTGAGGGCTAGGGTTAGAGATCCGGTTAGGGTTACGATTGGACCTAGGGTCAGGGTTATGTTGAGGGCTAGGGTTAGAGATCCGGTTAGGGTTACGATTGCACCTAGGGTTAGGGTTATGTTGAGGGCTAGGGTTAGATATCCGGGTAGGGTTACGATTGCACCTAGGGTTAGGGTAATGTTGACGGCTAGGGTTAGAGATCCGGTTAGGGTCACGATTGGACCTAGGGTTAGGGTTATGTTGAGGGCTATGGTTAGAGATCCGGGTAGGGTTACGATTGCACCTAGGGTTAGGGTTATGTTGAGGGCTAGGGTTAGAGATCCAGTTAGGGTCATGATTGGACCTAGGGTTAGGGCTATGTTGACGGCTAGGGTTAGAGATCCAGTAGGGTTACGATTGGACCTAGGGTTAGGGTGATGTTGAGGGCTAGGGTTAGAGATCAGGTTAGGGTTATGATTGGACCTAGGGTTAGGGTTATGTTGAGGGCTACGGTTAGAGATCCTGTTAGGGTTACGATTGCACCTAGGGTTAGGGTTATGTTGAGGGCTAGGGTTAGAGATCCGGTTAGGGTTTCGATTGGACCTAGGGTTAGGGTTATGTTGACGGCTAGGGTTAGAGATCCGGTTAGGTTTACGATTGGACCTAGGGTTAGGGTGATGTTGAGGGCTAGGGTTAGAGATCCGGTTAGGGTTACGATTGGACCTAGGGTTATGGTGATGTTGATGGCTAGGGTTAGAGATCCGGTTAGGGTTACGATTGGACGTAGGGTTAGGGTTATGTTAAGGGCTAGGGTTAGAGATCCGGTTAGGGTTACGATTGGACCTAGGGTTAGGGTTATGTTGAGGGCTAGGGTTAGAGATCCGGTTAGCGTTACGATTGGACCTAGGGTTAGGGTTATGTTGAGGGCTAGGGTTAGAGAGACGGTTGGGGTTACGATTGGACCTAGGGTTAGGGTTATGATGAGGGCAGGGTTAGAGATCCGGTTAGGGTCACGATTGGACCTAGGGTTAGGGTTATGTTGAGGGCTAGGGTTAGAGATCCGGTTAGGGTTACCATTGGACCTAGGGTTAGGGTTATGTTGAGGGCTAGGGTTAGAGATCCGGTTAGGGTTACGATTGGACCTAGTGTTAGGGTTATGTTGACGGCTAGGGTTAGAGAGACGGTTAGGGTTCCGATTGGACCAGGGTTAGGGTTATGTTGAGGGCTAGGGTTAGAGATCCGGTTAGGGTCACGATTGGACCTAGGGTTAGGGTTATCTTGAGGGCTAGGGTTAGAGATCCGGTTACGGTCACGATTGGACCTAGGTTAGGGTTATGTTGAGGGCTAGGGTTAGAGATCCCGTTAGGGTTACAATTGGACCTAGGGTTAGGGTTATGTTGAGGGCTAGGGTTAGAGATCCGGTTACGGTTACGATTGCACCTAGGGTTAGGGTTATGTTGAGGGCTAGGGTTAGAGATCGGGTTAGGGTCACGATTGGACCTAGGGTTAGGGTTATGTTGAGGGCTAGGGTTAGAGATCCGGTTAGGGTCACGTTTGGACCTAGGGTTAGGGTTATGTTGACGGCTAGGGTTAGAGATCCAGTTAGGGTTACGATTGGACCTAGGGTTAGGGTGATGTTGAGGGCTAGGGTTAGAGATCCGGTTAGGGTCACGATTGGACCTAGGGTTAGGGTTATGTTGAGGGCTAGGGTTAGAGATCCGGTTAGGGTCACGATTGGACCTAGGGTTAGGGTTATGTTGAGGGTTAGGGTTAGAGATCCCGTTAGGGTTGCGATTGTACCTAGGGTTAGGGTATGTTGCGGGCTAGGGTTAGAGATCCGGTTACCGTTACGATTGCACCTAGGGTTAGGGTTATGTTGAGGGCTAGGGTTAGAGAGCCGGTTACGGTTAAGATTGGACCTAGGGTTAGGGTTATGTTGAGGGCTAGGGTTAGAGATCCGGGTAGGATTACGATTGATCCTAGGGTTAGGGTTATGTTGAGGGCTAGGGTTAGAGATCCGGTTAGGGTCACGATTGGACCTAAGGTTAGGGTTATGTTGAGGGCTAGGTTTAGAGATCCGGTTAGGGTTACGATTGGACCTAGGGTTAGGGTTATGTTGAGGGCTAGGGTTAGAGATCCAGTTAGGGTTACGATTGGACCTAGGGTTAGGGTTATGTTGAGGGCTAGGGTTAGAGATCCGGTTAGGGTTACGATTGGACCTAGGGTCAGGGTTATGTTGAGGGCTAGGGTTAGAGATCCGGTTAGGGTTACGATTGCACCTAGGGTTAGGGTTATGTTGAGGGCTAGGGTTAGATATCCGGGTAGGGTTACGATTGCACCTAGGGTTAGGGTAATGTTGACGGCTAGGGTTAGAGATCCGGTTAGGGTCACGATTGGACCTAGGGTTAGGGTTATGTTGAGGGCTATGGTTAGAGATCCGGGTAGGGTTACGATTGCACCTAGGGTTAGGGTTATGTTGAGGGCTAGGGTTAGAGATCCAGTTAGGGTCATGATTGGACCTAGGGTTAGGGCTATGTTGACGGCTAGGGTTAGAGATCCAGTAGGGTTACGATTGGACCTAGGGTTAGGGTGATGTTGAGGGCTAGGGTTAGAGATCCGGTTAGGGTTACGATTGGACCTAGGGTTAGGGTTAATTTGAGGGCTAGGGTTAGAGATCCGGTTAGGGTTACGATTGGACCTAGGGTTAGGGTTATGTTGAGGGCTAGGGTTAGAGATCCGGTTAGGGTTACGATTGGACCTAGGGTTAGGGTTATGTTGAGGGCTAGGGTTAGAGAGATGGTTAGGGTTCCGATTGGACCTAGGGTTACGGTAATGTTGAGGGCTAGGGTTAGAGATCCGGTTAGGGTTACGATTGGACCTAGGGTTAGGGTTATGTTGAGGGCTAGGGTTAGAGATACGGTTAGGGTTACGATTGGACCTAGGGTTAGGGTTATGTTGAGGGCTAGGGTTAGAGATCCGGTTAGGGTTACGATTGGACCTAGGGTTAGGGTTATGTTGAGGGCTAGGGATATAGATCCGGTGAGGGTCACGATTGGACCTAGGGTTAGGGTTATGTTGAGGGCTAGGGTTAGAGATCCGGTTAGGGTCACGATTGGACCTACGGTTAGGGTTATGTTGAGGGCTAGGGTTAGAGAGACGGTTAGGGTTACGATTGGACCTAGGGTTAGGGTTACGTTGAGGGCAGGGTTAGAGATCCGGTTAGGGTCACGATTGGACCTAGGGTTATGGTTATGTTGAGGGCTAGGGTTAGAGATCCGGTTAGTGTTACGATTGGACCTAGGGTTGGGGTTATGTTGAGGGCTAGGGTTAGAGATCCGGGTAGGGTTACGATTGGACCTAGGGTTAGGATTATGTTGAGGGCTAGGGTTAGAGATCCGGTTAGGGTTACGATTGGACCTAGGGTTAGGGTTATGTTGAGGGATAGGTTTAGAGATCCGGTTAGAGTTACGATTGGACCTAGGGTTAGGGTTATGTTGAGGGCTAGGGTTAGAGAGACGTTTAGGGTTACGATTGGACCTAGGGTTAGGGTTATGTTGAGGGCTAGGGTTAGAGAAACGGTTAGGGTCACGATTGGACCTAGAGTTAGGGTTATGTTGAGGGCTAGGGATATAGATCCGGTGAGGGTCACGATTGGACCTAGGGTTAGGGTTATGTTGAGGGCTAGGGTTAGAGATACGGTTAGGGTCACGATTGGACCTAGGGTTAGGGTTATGTTGAGGGCTAGGGTTAGAGAGACGGTTAGGGTTACGATTGGACCTAGGGTTAGTGTTATGTTGAGGGCAGGTTTAGAGATCCGGTTAGGGTCACGTTTGGACCTAGGGTTAGGGTTGTGTTGAGGGCTAGGGTTAGAGATCCGGTTAGGGTTACGATTGGACCTAGGGTTAGGGTTATGTTGAGGGCTAGCGTTAGAGATCCGGTTAGGGTTACGATCGGACCTAGGGTTAGGGTTATGTTGAGGGCTAGGGTTAGAGAGACGGTTAGGGTTCCGATTGGACCTAGGGTTAGGGTTATGTTGAGGGCTAGGGTTAGAGATCCGGTTAGGGTTACGATTGGACCTAGGGTTAGGGTTATGTTGAGGGCTAGGGTTAGAGATCCGGGTAGGGTTACGATTGGACCTAGGGTTAGGGTTATGTTGAGGGCTAGGGTTAGAGATCCGGTTACGGTTACGATTGGACCTAGGGTTAGGGTTATGTTGAGGGCTAGGTTTAGAGATCCGGTTAGGGTTCCGATTGGACCTAGGGTTAGGGTTATGTTGAGGGCTAGGGTTAAGGATCCGGTTAGGGTTACGATTGGACCTAGGGTTAGGGTTATGTTGAGGGCTAGGGTTAGAAATCCGGTTAGGGTTACGATTGGACCTAGTGTTAGGGGTATGTTGAGGGCTAGGTTTAGAGATCCGGTTACGGTTACGATTGGACCTAGGGTTAGGGTTATGTTGAGGGCAAGGGTTAGAGAGACGGTTAGGGTCACCATTGGACCTAGAGTTAGGGTTATGTTGAGGGCTAGGGTTAGAGATCCGGTTAGGGTTACGATTGGACCTATGGTTAGGGTGATGTTGAAGGCTAGGGTTAGAGATCCGGTTAGGATCACGTTTGGACCTAGGGTTAGGGTTATGTTTACGGCTAGGGTTAGAGATCCAGTAGGGTTACGATTGGACCTAGGGTTAGGGTGATGTTGAGGGCTAGGGTTAGAGATCCGGTTAGGGTTACGATTGGACCTAGGGTTAGGGTTATGTTGAGGGCTAGGGTTAGAGAGACGGTTAGGGTTACGATTGGACCTAGGGTTAGGGGTATGTTGAGGGCTAGGGTTAGAGAGACGGTTAGGGTTCCGAGTGGACCTAGGGTTAGGGTTATGTTGAGGGTTAGGGTTAGAGAGACGGTTAGGGACACGATTGGACCTAGGGTTAGGGATATGTTGAGGGCTAGGGTTAGAGATCCGGTTAGGGTTACAATTGGACCTAGGGTTAGGGTGATGTTGCAGGCTAGGGTTAGAGATCCGGTTAGGATCACGTTTGGACCTAGGGTTACGGTTATGTTGACGGCTAGGGTTAGAGATCCAGTAGGGTTACGATTGGACCTAGGGTTAGGGTGATGTTGAGGGCTAGGGTTAGAGATCCGGTTAGGGTTACGATTGGACCTAGGGTTAGGGTTATGTTGAGGGCTAGGGTTAGAGATCCGGTTAGGGTTACGATTGGACCTAGGGTTAGGGTTATGTTGAGGGCTAGGGTTAGAGATCCGGTTAGGGTTACGATTGGACCTAGGGTTAGGGTTATGTTGAGGGCTAGGGTTAGAGATCCGGTTAGGGTTACGATTGGATCTAGGGTTAGGGTTATGTTGAGGGCTAGGGTTAGAGATCCGGTTAGGGTTACGATTGGTCCTAGGGTTAGGGTTATGTTGAGGATTAGGGTTAGAGATCCGGTTAGGGTTACGATTGGACCTAGGGTTAGGGTTATGTTGAGGGCTATGGTTAGAGATCCGGTTAGGGTTACGATTGGACCTAGGGTTAGGGTTATGTTGAGGGCTAGGGATATAGATCCGGTGAGGTTCACGTTTGGACCTAGGGTTAGGGTTATGTTGAGGGCAGGGTTAGAGATCCGGTTAGGGTCACGATTGGACCTAGGGTTAGGGTTATGTTGAGGGCTAGGGTTAGAGATCCGGTTAGGGTTACGATTGGACCTAGGGTTAGGGATATGTTGAGGGCTAGGGTTAGAGATCCGGTTAGGGTTACGATTGGACCTAGGTTAGGGTTATGTTGAGGGCTAGGGTTAGAGATCCGGTTAGGGTTACGATTGGACCTAGGGTTAGGGTTATGTTGAGGGCTAGGGTTAGAGAGACGGTTAGGTTCCGAGTGGACCTAGGGTTAGGGTTATGTTGAGGGCTAGGGTTAGAGATCCGGTTATGGTTACGATTGGATCTAGGGTTAGGGTTATGTTGAGGGCTAGGGTTAGAGATCCGGGTAGGGTTACGATTGGACCTAGGGTTAGGGTTATGTTGAGGGCTAGGGTTAGAGATCCGGTTACGGTTACGATTGGACCTAGGGTTAGAGTTATGTTGAGGGCTAGGTTTAGACATCCGATTAGAGTTCCGATTGGACCTAGGGTTAGGGTTATGTTGAGGGCTAGGGTTAGAGATCCGGTTACGGTTACGATTGGATCTAGGGTTAGGGTTATGTTGACGGCTAGGGTTAGAGATCCAGTAGGGTTACGATTGGACCTAGGGTTAGGGTGATGTTGGCTAGGGTTAGAGATCCGGTTAGGGTTACGATTCGACCTAGGGTTAGGGTTATGTTGACTGCTAGGGTTAGAGATCCGGTTAGGGTTACGATTGGACCTAGGGTTAGGGTGATGTTGGCTAGGGTTAGAGATCCGGTTAGGGTCACGATTGGACCTAGGGTTAGGATTATGTGGACGGCTAGGGTTAGAGATCCGGTTAGGGTTACGATTGGACCTAGGGTTAGGGTGATGTTGAGGGCTAGAGTTAGAGATACGGTTAGGGTTACGATTGGACCGAAGGTTAGGGTTATGTTGAGGGCTAGGGTTAGAGATCCGGTTAGGGTCACTATTGTACCTTGGGTTAGGGTTATGATGAGGGCTAGGGTTAGAGATCCGGTTAGGGTCACGATTGGACCTAGGGTTAGGGTTATGTTGAGGGCTATGGTTGGAGATCCGGTTAAGGTCAAATTTGGACCTAGGGTTAGTGTTATGTTGACGGCTAGAGTTAGAGATCCGGTTAGGGTTACGATTGGACCTAGGGTTAGGGTGATATTGAGGGCTAGGGTTAGAGATCCGGTTAGGGTCACGATTGGACCTAGGTTTAGGGTTATGTTGAGGGCTAGGGTTAGAGATCCGGTTAAGGTCACGATTGGACCTAGGGTTAGGGTTATGTTGAGGACTAGGGTTAGAGATTCGGTTAGGGTTACGATTGGACCTAGGGTTAGCGTTATGTTGAGGGCTACGGATAGAGATCCGGTTAGGGTCACGATTGGACCTACGGTTAGGGTTATGTTGAGGGCTAGGGTTAGAGATACGGTTAGCGTCACGATTGGACCTAGGGTTAGGGGTATGTTGAGGGTTAGAGTTAGAGATCCGGTTAGGGTCACGTTTGTACCATGGGTTAGGGTTATGTTGAGGGCTAGGGTTAGAGATCCGGTTAGGGTCACGATTGGACCTAGGGTTAGGGTCATGTTGAGGGCTAGGGTTAGAGATCCGGTTAGGGTTACGATTGGATCTAGGGTTAGGGTTATGTTGAGGGCTAGTGTTGAGAGACGGTTAAGGTCACGATTGGACCTAGGGTTAGGGTTATGTTGAGGACTAGGGATAGAGATACGGTTAGGGTCACGATTGGACCTAGGGTTAGGGTTATGTTGAGGCCTAGGGTTAGAGATCCGGTTAGGGTCACGATTGGACCTAGGTTTAGGGTGATGTTGAGGGCTAGGGTTAGAGATCCCGTTAGGGTTACGAATGGACCTAGGGTTAGGGTTATGTTGAGCGCTAGGGTTAGAGATCCGGTTTGGGTCACGATGGGACCTAGGGTTAGGGTTATGTTGAGGGCTAGGGTTAGAGATCCCGTTAGGGTTACGAATGGACCTAGGGTTAGGGTTATGTTGAGGGCTAGGGTTAGAGATCAGGTTAGGGTTACGATTGGACCTAGGGTTAGGGTTATGTTGAGGGCTAGGGTTAGAGATCCGGTTAGGGTCACGATTGGACCTAGGGTTAGGGTTATGTTGAGGGCTAGGGTTAGAGAGACGGTTAGGGATACGATTGGACCTAGGGTTAGGGTTATGTTGAGGGCTAGGGTTAGAGATCCGGTTAGGGTTACGATTGGACCTAGGGTTAGGGTTATGTTTAGGGCTAGGGTTAAAGATCCGGTTAGGGTTACGATTGGACCTAGGGTTAGGGGTATGTTGAGGGCTAGGGTTAGAGATCCGGTTAGGGTTACGATTGGATCTAGGGTTAGGGTTATGTTGAGGGCTAGTGTTGAGAGACGGTTAGGGTTCAGATTGGACCTAGGGTTAGGGTTATGTTGAGGGCTAGGGTTAGAGAGACGGTTAGGGTCACGATTGGACCTACGGTTAGGGTTATGTTGAGGGCTAGGGTTAGAGATCCGGTTAGGGTCAAGAATGGACCTAGGGTTAGGGTTATGTTGAGGGCTAGGGTTAGAGAGACTTTTAGGGTTACGATTGGACCTAGGGTTAGGGTTATGTTGAGGGCTAGGTTTAGAGATCCGGTTAGGGTTACGATTGGACCTAGGGTTAGGGTTATGTTTAGGGCTAGGATTAGAGATCCGGTTAGGGTTACGATTGGACCTAGGGTTAGGGTTATGTTGAGGGCTAGGGTTAGAGATCCGGTTAGGGTTACGATTGGACCTAGGGTTAGGGGTATGTTGAGGGCTAGTGTTAGAGATCCGGTTAGGGTTACGATTGGACCTAGGGTTAGGGTTATGTTGAGGGCTAGTGTTGAGAGACGGTTAGGGTTCAGATTGGACCTAGGGTTAGGGTTATGTTGAGGGCTAGGGTTAGAGATCCGGTTAGGGACACGATTGGACCTAGGGTTAGTGTTATGTTGAGGGCTAGGGTTAGAGATCCGGTTAGGGGTACGATTGGACCATTGGTTAGGGTTATCTTGAGGGCTAGGGTTAGAGATCCGGTTAGGGTCACGATTGGACCTAGGGTTAGGGTTATGTTGACGGCTAGGGTTAGAGATCCGGTTAGCGTTACGATTGGACCTAGGGTTAGGGTGATGTTGAGGGCTAGGGTTAGAGATCCGGTTAGGATTACGATTGGACCTAGAGTTATGGTGATGTTGATGGCTAGGGTTAGAGATCCGGTTAGGGTTACGATAGGACCTAGGGTTAGGGTTATGTTGAGGGCTAGGGATAGAGATCCGGTTAGGGTTACGATTGGACCTAGGGTTAGGGTTATGTTGAGGGCTACGGTTAGAGATCCGGTTAGGGTTACGATTGCACCTAGGGTTAGGGTTATGTTGAGGGCTAGGGTTAGAGATCCGGTTAGGGTCACGATTGGACCTAGGGTTAGGGTTATGTTGACGGCTAGGGTTAGAGATCCGGTTAGGGTTACGATTGGACCTAGGGTTAGGGTGATGTTGAGGGCTAGAGTTAGAGATACGGTTAGGGTTACGATTGGACCTAAGGTTAGGGTTATGTTGAGGGCTAGGGTTAGAGATCCGGTTAGGGTTACGATTGCACCTAGGGTTATGGTTATGTTGAGGGCTAGGGTTAGAGATCCGGGTATGGTAACGATTGCACCTAGGGTTAGGGTTATGTTGAGGGCTAGGGTTAGAGATCCGGTTAGGGTCACGATTGGACCTAGGGTTAGGGTGATGTTGATGGCTAGGGTTAGAGATCCGGTTAGGGTTACGATTGGACCTAGGGTTAGGGTGATGTTGAGGGCTAGGGTTAGAGATCCGGTTAGGGTTACGATTGGACCTAAGGTTTGGGGTATGTTGAGGGCTAGGGTTAGAGATCCGGTTAAGGTCAAATTTGGACCTAGGGTTAGGGTTATGTTGACGGCTAGAGTTAGAGATCCGGTTAGGGTTACGATTGGACCTAGGGTTAGGGTTATGTTGAGGGCTAGGGTTAGAGATCCCGTTAGGGTTACGATTGGACCTAGGGTTAGGGTTTTGTTGAGGGCTAGGGTTAGAGATCCAGTTAAGGTCAAATTTGGACCTAGGGTTAGGGTTATGTTGACGGCTAGAGTTAGAGATCCGGTTAGGGTTACGATTGGACCTAGGGTTAGGGTTATGTTGAGGGCTAGGGTTAGAGATCCCGTTAGGGTTACGAATGGACCTAGGGTTAGGGTTATGTTGAGGGCTAGTGTTAGAGATCAGGTTAGGGTTACGATTGGATCTAGGGTTAGGGTTATGTTGAGGGCTAGGGTTAGAGATCCGGTTAGGGTCACGATTGGACCTAGGGTTAGGGTTATGTTGAGGACTAGGGTTAGAGATCCGGTTAGGGTTACGATTGCACCTAGGGTTATGGTTATGTTGAGGGCTAGGGTTAGAGATCCGGGTAGGGTTATGATTGCACCTAGGGTTAGGGTTATGTTGAGGGCTACTGTTAGAGATCCGGTTAGTGACACGATTGGACCTAGGGTTAGTGTTATGTTGAGGGCTAGGGTTAGAGATCCGGTTAGGGTCACGATTTGACCTTTGGTTAGGGTTATCTTGAGGGCTAAGGTTAGAGATCCGGTTAGGGTCACGATTGGACCTAGGTTTAGGGTTATGTTGAGGGCAAGGGTTAGAGATCCCGTTAGGGTTACGAATGGACCTAGGGTTAGGGTTATGTTGAGGGCTAGGGTTAGAGATCCGGTTAGGGTCACGATTGCACCTTGGGTTAGGGTTATGTTGAGGGCTAGGGTTAGAGATCCGGTTAGGGACACGATTGGACCTAGGGTTAGTGTTATGTTGAGGGCTAGGGTTAGAGATCCGGTTAGGGGTACGATTGGACCTTTGGTTAGGGTTATCTTGAGGGCTAGGGTTAGAGATCCGGTTAGGGTCACGATTGGACCTAGGGTTAGGGTTATGTTGAGGGCTAGGGTTAGAGATCCGGTTAGGGTCACGTTTGGACCTAGGGTTAGGGTTATGTTGACGGCTAGGGTTAGAGATCCGGTTAGCGTTACGATTGGACCTCGGGTTAGGGTGATGTTGATGGCTAGGGTTAGAGATCCGGTTAGGGTTACGATTGGACCTAGAGTTATGGTGATGTTGATGGCTAGGGTTAGAGATCCGGTTAGGGTTACGATAGGACCTAGGGTTAGGGTTATGTTGAGGGCTAGGGTTAGAGATCCGGTTAGGGTTACGATTGGACCTAGGGTTAGGGTTATGTTGAGGGCTACGGTTAGAGATCCGGTTAGGGTTACGATTGCACCTAGGGTTAGGGTTATGTTGAGGGCTAGGGTTAGAGATCAGGTTAGGGTCACGATTGGACCTAGGGTTAGGGTTATGTTGATGGCTAGGGTTAGAGATCCGGTTAGGGTTACGATTGGACCTAGGGTTAGGGTGATGTTGAGGGCTAGAGTTAGAGATACGGTTAGGGTTACGATTGGACCTAAGGTTAGGGTTATGTTGAGGGCTAGGGTTAGAGATCCGGTTAGGGTTACGATTGCACCTAGGGTTATGGTTATGTTGAGGGCTAGGGTTAGAGATCCGGGTATGGTAACGATTGCACCTAGGGTTAGGGTTATGTTGAGGGCTAGGGTTAGAGATCCCGTTAGGGTTACGAATGGACCTAGGGTTAGGGTTATGTTGAGGGCTAGGGTTAGAGATCATGTTAGGGTTACGATTGGACCTAGGGTTAGGGTTATGTTGAGGGCTAGGGTTAGAGATCCGGTTAGGGTCACGATTGGACCTAGGGTTAGGGTTATGTTGAGGGCTAGGGTTAGAGAGACGGTTAGGGTTACGATTGGACCTAGGGTTAGGGTTATGTTGAGGGCTAGGGTTAGAGATCCGGTTAGGGTTACGATTGGACCTAGGGTTAGGGTTATGTTTAGGGCTAGGGTTAAAGATCCGGTTAGGGTTACGATTGGACCTAGGGTTAGGGGTATGTTGAGGGCTAGGGTTAGAGATCCGGTTAGGGTTACGATTGGATCTAGGGTTAGGGTTATGTTGAGGGCTAGTGTTGAGAGACGGTTAGGGTTCAGATTGGACCTAGGGTTAGGGTTATGTTGAGGGCTAGGGTTAGAGAGACGGTTAGGGTCACGATTGGACCTACGGTTAGGGTTATGTTGAGGGCTAGGGTTAGAGATCCGGTTAGGGTCAAGAATGGACCTAGGGTTAGGGTTATGTTGAGGGCTAGGGTTAGAGAGACTTTTAGGGTTACGATTGGACCTAGGGTTAGGGTTATGTTGAGGGCTAGGTTTAGAGATCCGGTTAGGGTTACGATTGGACCTAGGGTTAGGGTTATGTTTAGGGCTAGGATTAGAGATCCGGTTAGGGTTACGATTGGACCTAGGGTTAGGGTTATGTTGAGGGCTAGGGTTAGAGATCCGGTTAGGGTTACGATTGGACCTAGGGTTAGGGGTATGTTGACGGCTAGTGTTAGAGATCCGGTTAGGGTTACGATTGGACCTAGGGTTAGGGTTATGTTGAGGGCTAGTGTTGAGAGACGGTTAGGGTTCAGATTGGACCTAGGGTTAGGGTTATGTTGAGGGCTAGGGTTAGAGATCCGGTTAGGGACACGATTGGACCTAGGGTTAGTGTTATGTTGAGGGCTAGGGTTAGAGATCCGGTTAGGGGTACGATTGGTCCATTGGTTAGGGTTATCTTGAGGGCTAGGGTTAGAGATCCGGTTAGCGTTACGATTGGACCTAGGGTTAGGGTGATGTTGAGGGCTAGGGTTAGAGATCCGGTTAGGATTACGATTGGACCTAGAGTTATGGTGATGTTGATGGCTAGGGTTAGAGATCCGGTTAGGGTTACGATAGGACCTAGGGTTAGGGTTATGTTGAGGGCTAGGGATAGAGATCCGGTTAGGGTTACGATTGGACCTAGGGTTAGGGTTATGTTGAGGGCTACGGTTAGAGATCCGGTTAGGGTTACGATTGCACCTAGGGTTAGGGTTATGTTGAGGGCTAGGGTTAGAGATCCGGTTAGGGTCACGATTGGACCTAGGGTTAGGGTTATGTTGACGGCTAGGGTTAGAGATCCGGTTAGGGTTACGATTGGACCTAGGGTTAGGGTGATGTTGAGGGCTAGAGTTAGAGATACGGTTAGGGTTACGATTGGACCTAAGGTTAGGGTTATGTTGAGGGCTAGGGTTAGAGATCCGGTTAGGGTTACGATTGCACCTAGGGTTATGGTTATGTTGAGGGCTAGGGTTAGAGATCCGGGTATGGTAACGATTGCACCTAGGGTTAGGGTTATGTTGAGGGCTAGGGTTAGAGATCCGGTTAGGGTCACGATTGGACCTAGGGTTAGGGTTATGTTGATGGCTAGGGTTAGAGATCCGGTTAGCGTTACGATGGACCTAGGGTTAGGGTGATGTTGAGGGCTAGGGTTAGAGATCCGGTTAGGGTTACGATTGGACCTAGGGTTAGGGGTATGTTGAGGGCTAGGGTTAGAGATCCGGTTAAGGTCAAATTTGGACCTAGGGTTAGGGTTATGTTGACGGCTAGAGTTAGAGATCCGGTTAGGGTTACGATTGGACCTAGGGTTAGGGTTATGTTGAGGGCTAGGGTTAGAGATCCCGTTAGGGTTACGATTGGACCTAGGGTTAGGGTTTTGTTGAGGGCTAGGGTTAGAGATCCAGTTAAGGTCAAATTTGGACCTAGGGTTAGGGTTATATTGACGGCTAGAGTTAGAGATCCGGTTAGGGTTACGATTGGACCTAGGGTTAGGGTTATGTTGAGGGCTAGGGTTAGAGATCCCGTTAGGGTTACGAATGGACCTAGGGTTAGGGTTATGTTGAGGGCTAGTGTTAGAGATCAGGTTAGGGTTACGATTGGATCTAGGGTTAGGGTTATGTTGAGGGCTAGGGTTAGAGATCCGGTTAGGGTCACGATTGGACCTAGGGTTAGGGTTATGTTGAGGACTAGGGTTAGAGATCCGGTTAGGGTTACGATTGCACCTAGGGTTATGGTTATGTTGAGGGCTAGGGTTAGAGATCCGGGTAGGGTTATGATTGCACCTAGGGTTAGGGTTATGTTGAGGGCTACGGTTAGAGATCCGGTTAGTGACACGATTGGACCTAGGGTTAGTGTTATGTTGAGGGCTAGGGTTAGAGATCCGGTTAGGGTCACGATTTGACCTTTGGTTAGGGTTATCTTGAGGGCTAAGGTTAGAGATCCGGTTAGGGTCACGATTGGACCTAGGTTTAGGGTTATGTTGAGGGCAAGGGTTAGAGATCCCGTTAGGGTTACGAATGGACCTAGGGTTAGGGTTATGTTGAGGGCTAGGGTTAGAGATCCGGTTAGGGTCACGATTGCACCTTGGGTTAGGGTTATGTTGAGGGCTAGGGTTAGAGATCCGGTTAGGGACACGATTGGACCTAGGGTTAGTGTTATGTTGAGGGCTAGGGTTAGAGATCCGGTTAGGGGTACGATTGGACCTTTGGTTAGGGTTATGTTGAGGGCTAGGGTTAGAGATCCGGTTAGGGGTACGATTGGACCATTGGTTAGGGTTATCTTGAGGGCTAGGGTTAGAGATCCGGTTAGGGTCACGATTGGACCTAGGGTTAGGGTTATGTTGACGGCTAGGGTTAGAGATCCGGTTAGCGTTACGATTGGACCTAGGGTTAGGGTGATGTTGAGGGCTAGGGTTAGAGATCCGGTTAGGATTACGATTGGACCTAGAGTTATGGTGATGTTGATGGCTAGGGTTAGAGATCCGGTTAGGGTTACGATAGGACCTAGGGTTAGGGTTATGTTGAGGGCTAGGGATAGAGATCCGGTTAGGGTTACGATTGGACCTAGGGTTAGGGTTATGTTGAGGGCTACGGTTAGAGATCCGGTTAGGGTTACGATTGCACCTAGGGTTAGGGTTATGTTGAGGGCTAGGGTTAGAGATCCGGTTAGGGTCACGATTGGACCTAGGGTTAGGGTTATGTTGACGGCTAGGGTTAGAGATCCGGTTAGGGTTACGATTGGACCTAGGGTTAGGGTGATGTTGAGGGCTAGAGTTAGAGATACGGTTAGGGTTACGATTGGACCTAAGGTTAGGGTTATGTTGAGGGCTAGGGTTAGAGATCCGGTTAGGGTTACGATTGCACCTAGGGTTATGGTTATGTTGAGGGCTAGGGTTAGAGATCCGGGTATGGTAACGATTGCACCTAGGGTTAGGGTTATGTTGAGGGCTAGGGTTAGAGATCCGGTTAGGGTCACGATTGGACCTAGGGTTAGGGTGATGTTGATGGCTAGGGTTAGAGATCCGGTTAGGGTTACGATTGGACCTAGGGTTAGGGTGATGTTGAGGGCTAGGGTTAGAGATCCGGTTAGGGTTACGATTGGACCTAAGGTTTGGGGTATGTTGAGGGCTAGGGTTAGAGATCCGGTTAAGGTCAAATTTGGACCTAGGGTTAGGGTTATGTTGACGGCTAGAGTTAGAGATCCGGTTAGGGTTACGATTGGACCTAGGGTTAGGGTTATGTTGAGGGCTAGGGTTAGAGATCCCGTTAGGGTTACGATTGGACCTAGGGTTAGGGTTTTGTTGAGGGCTAGGGTTAGAGATCCAGTTAAGGTCAAATTTGGACCTAGGGTTAGGGTTATGTTGACGGCTAGAGTTAGAGATCCGGTTAGGGTTACGATTGGACCTAGGGTTAGGGTTATGTTGAGGGCTAGGGTTAGAGATCCCGTTAGGGTTACGAATGGACCTAGGGTTAGGGTTATGTTGAGGGCTAGTGTTAGAGATCAGGTTAGGGTTACGATTGGATCTAGGGTTAGGGTTATGTTGAGGGCTAGGGTTAGAGATCCGGTTAGGGTCACGATTGGACCTAGGGTTAGGGTTATGTTGAGGACTAGGGTTAGAGATCCGGTTAGGGTTACGATTGCACCTAGGGTTATGGTTATGTTGAGGGCTAGGGTTAGAGATCCGGGTAGGGTTATGATTGCACCTAGGGTTAGGGTTATGTTGAGGGCTACTGTTAGAGATCCGGTTAGTGACACGATTGGACCTAGGGTTAGTGTTATGTTGAGGGCTAGGGTTAGAGATCCGGTTAGGGTCACGATTTGACCTTTGGTTAGGGTTATCTTGAGGGCTAAGGTTAGAGATCCGGTTAGGGTCACGATTGGACCTAGGTTTAGGGTTATGTTGAGGGCAAGGGTTAGAGATCCCGTTAGGGTTACGAATGGACCTAGGGTTAGGGTTATGTTGAGGGCTAGGGTTAGAGATCCGGTTAGGGTCACGATTGCACCTTGGGTTAGGGTTATGTTGAGGGCTAGGGTTAGAGATCCGGTTAGGGACACGATTGGACCTAGGGTTAGTGTTATGTTGAGGGCTAGGGTTAGAGATCCGGTTAGGGGTACGATTGGACCTTTGGTTAGGGTTATCTTGAGGGCTAGGGTTAGAGATCCGGTTAGGGTCACGATTGGACCTAGGGTTAGGGTTATGTTGAGGGCTAGGGTTAGAGATCCGGTTAGGGTCACGTTTGGACCTAGGGTTAGGGTTATGTTGACGGCTAGGGTTAGAGATCCGGTTAGCGTTACGATTGGACCTCGGGTTAGGGTGATGTTGATGGCTAGGGTTAGAGATCCGGTTAGGGTTACGATTGGACCTAGAGTTATGGTGATGTTGATGGCTAGGGTTAGAGATCCGGTTAGGGTTACGATAGGACCTAGGGTTAGGGTTATGTTGAGGGCTAGGGTTAGAGATCCGGTTAGGGTTACGATTGGACCTAGGGTTAGGGTTATGTTGAGGGCTACGGTTAGAGATCCGGTTAGGGTTACGATTGCACCTAGGGTTAGGGTTATGTTGAGGGCTAGGGTTAGAGATCCGGTTAGGGTCACGATTGGACCTAGGGTTAGGGTTATGTTGATGGCTAGGGTTAGAGATCCGGTTAGGGTTACGATTGGACCTAGGGTTAGGGTGATGTTGAGGGCTAGAGTTAGAGATACGGTTAGGGTTACGATTGGACCTAAGGTTAGGGTTATGTTGAGGGCTAGGGTTAGAGATCCGGTTAGGGTTACGATTGCACCTAGGGTTATGGTTATGTTGAGGGCTAGGGTTAGAGATCCGGGTATGGTAACGATTGCACCTAGGGTTAGGGTTATGTTGAGGGCTAGGGTTAGAGATCCCGTTACGGTTACGAATGGACCTAGGGTTAGGGTTATGTTGAGGGCTAGGGTTAGAGATCATGTTAGGGTTACGATTGGACCTAGGGTTAGGGTTATGTTGAGGGCTAGGGTTAGAGATCCGGTTAGGGTCACGATTGGACCTAGGGTTAGGGTTATGTTGAGGGCTAGGGTTAGAGAGACGGTTAGGGTTACGATTGGACCTAGGGTTAGGGTTATGTTGAGGGCTAGGGTTAGAGATCCGGTTAGGGTTACGATTGGACCTAGGGTTAGGGTTATGTTTAGGGCTAGGGTTAAAGATCCGGTTAGGGTTACGATTGGACCTAGGGTTAGGGGTATGTTGAGGGCTAGGGTTAGAGATCCGGTTAGGGTTACGATTGGATCTAGGGTTAGGGTTATGTTGAGGGCTAGTGTTGAGAGACGGTTAGGGTTCAGATTGGACCTAGGGTTAGGGTTATGTTGAGGGCTAGGGTTAGAGAGACGGTTAGGGTCACGATTGGACCTACGGTTAGGGTTATGTTGAGGGCTAGGGTTAGAGATCCGGTTAGGGTCAAGAATGGACCTAGGGTTAGGGTTATGTTGAGGGCTAGGGTTAGAGAGACTTTTAGGGTTACGATTGGACCTAGGGTTAGGGTTATGTTGAGGGCTAGGTTTAGAGATCCGGTTAGGGTTACGATTGGACCTAGGGTTAGGGTTATGTTTAGGGCTAGGATTAGAGATCCGGTTAGGGTTACGATTGGACCTAGGGTTAGGGTTATGTTGAGGGCTAGGGTTAGAGATCCGGTTAGGGTTACGATTGGACCTAGGGTTAGGGGTATGTTGACGGCTAGTGTTAGAGATCCGGTTAGGGTTACGATTGGACCTAGGGTTAGGGTTATGTTGAGGGCTAGTGTTGAGAGACGGTTAGGGTTCAGATTGGACCTAGGGTTAGGGTTATGTTGAGGGCTAGGGTTAGAGATCCGGTTAGGGACACGATTGGACCTAGGGTTAGTGTTATGTTGAGGGCTAGGGTTAGAGATCCGGTTAGGGGTACGATTGGTCCATTGGTTAGGGTTATCTTGAGGGCTAGGGTTAGAGATCCGGTTAGCGTTACGATTGGACCTAGGGTTAGGGTGATGTTGAGGGCTAGGGTTAGAGATCCGGTTAGGATTACGATTGGACCTAGAGTTATGGTGATGTTGATGGCTAGGGTTAGAGATCCGGTTAGGGTTACGATAGGACCTAGGGTTAGGGTTATGTTGAGGGCTAGGGATAGAGATCCGGTTAGGGTTACGATTGGACCTAGGGTTAGGGTTATGTTGAGGGCTACGGTTAGAGATCCGGTTAGGGTTACGATTGCACCTAGGGTTAGGGTTATGTTGAGGGCTAGGGTTAGAGATCCGGTTAGGGTCACGATTGGACCTAGGGTTAGGGTTATGTTGACGGCTAGGGTTAGAGATCCGGTTAGGGTTACGATTGGACCTAGGGTTAGGGTGATGTTGAGGGCTAGAGTTAGAGATACGGTTAGGGTTACGATTGGACCTAAGGTTAGGGTTATGTTGAGGGCTAGGGTTAGAGATCCGGTTAGGGTTACGATTGCACCTAGGGTTATGGTTATGTTGAGGGCTAGGGTTAGAGATCCGGGTATGGTAACGATTGCACCTAGGGTTAGGGTTATGTTGAGGGCTAGGGTTAGAGATCCGGTTAGGGTCACGATTGGACCTAGGGTTAGGGTTATGTTGATGGCTAGGGTTAGAGATCCGGTTAGCGTTACGATTGGACCTAGGGTTAGGGTGATGTTGAGGGCTAGGGTTAGAGATCCGGTTAGGGTTACGATTGGACCTAGGGTTAGGGGTATGTTGAGGGCTAGGGTTAGAGATCCGGTTAAGGTCAAATTTGGACCTAGGGTTAGGGTTATGTTGACGGCTAGAGTTAGAGATCCGGTTAGGGTTACGATTGGACCTAGGGTTAGGGTTATGTTGAGGGCTAGGGTTAGAGATCCCGTTAGGGTTACGATTGGACCTAGGGTTAGGGTTTTGTTGAGGGCTAGGGTTAGAGATCCAGTTAAGGTCAAATTTGGACCTAGGGTTAGGGTTATATTGACGGCTAGAGTTAGAGATCCGGTTAGGGTTACGATTGGACCTAGGGTTAGGGTTATGTTGAGGGCTAGGGTTAGAGATCCCGTTAGGGTTACGAATGGACCTAGGGTTAGGGTTATGTTGAGGGCTAGTGTTAGAGATCAGGTTAGGGTTACGATTGGATCTAGGGTTAGGGTTATGTTGAGGGCTAGGGTTAGAGATCCGGTTAGGGTCACGATTGGACCTAGGGTTAGGGTTATGTTGAGGACTAGGGTTAGAGATCCGGTTAGGGTTACGATTGCACCTAGGGTTATGGTTATGTTGAGGGCTAGGGTTAGAGATCCGGGTAGGGTTATGATTGCACCTAGGGTTAGGGTTATGTTGAGGGCTACGGTTAGAGATCCGGTTAGTGACACGATTGGACCTAGGGTTAGTGTTATGTTGAGGGCTAGGGTTAGAGATCCGGTTAGGGTCACGATTTGACCTTTGGTTAGGGTTATCTTGAGGGCTAAGGTTAGAGATCCGGTTAGGGTCACGATTGGACCTAGGTTTAGGGTTATGTTGAGGGCAAGGGTTAGAGATCCCGTTAGGGTTACGAATGGACCTAGGGTTAGGGTTATGTTGAGGGCTAGGGTTAGAGATCCGGTTAGGGTCACGATTGCACCTTGGGTTAGGGTTATGTTGAGGGCTAGGGTTAGAGATCCGGTTAGGGACACGATTGGACCTAGGGTTAGTGTTATGTTGAGGGCTAGGGTTAGAGATCCGGTTAGGGGTACGATTGGACCTTTGGTTAGGGTTATCTTGAGGGCTAGGGTTAGAGATCCGGTTAGGGTCACGATTGGACCTAGGGTTAGGGTTATGTTGAGGGCTAGGGTTAGAGATCCGGTTTGGGGTCACGTTTGGACCTAGGGTTAGGGTTATGTTGACGGCTAGGGTTAGAGATCCGGTTAGCGTTACGATTGGACCTCGGGTTAGGGTGATGTTGATGGCTAGGGTTAGAGATCCGGTTAGGGTTACGATTGGACCTAGAGTTATGGTGATGTTGATGGCTAGGGTTAGAGATCCGGTTAGGGTTACGATAGGACCTAGGGTTAGGGTTATGTTGAGGGCTAGGGTTAGAGATCCGGTTAGGGTTACGATTGGACCTAGGGTTAGGGTTATGTTGAGGGCTACGGTTAGAGATCCGGTTAGGGTTACGATTGCACCTAGGGTTAGGGTTATGTTGAGGGCTAGGGTTAGAGATCCGGTTAGGGTCACGATTGGACCTAGGGTTAGGGTTATGTTGATGGCTAGGGTTAGAGATCCGGTTAGGGTTACGATTGGACCTAGGGTTAGGGTGATGTTGAGGGCTAGAGTTAGAGATACGGTTAGGGTTACGATTGGACCTAAGGTTAGGGTTATGTTGAGGGCTAGGGTTAGAGATCCGGTTATGGTTACGATTGCACCTAGGGTTATGGTTATGTTGAGGGCTAGGGTTAGAGATCCGGGTATGGTAACGATTGCACCTAGGGTTAGGGTTATGTTGAGGGCTAGGGTTAGAGATCCGGTTAGGGACACGATTGGACCTAGGGTTAGTGTTATGTTGATGGCTAGGGTTAGAGATCCGGTTAGGGGTACGATTGGACCTTTGGTTAGGGTTATCTTGAGGGCTAGGGTTAGAGATCCGGTTAGGGTCACGATTGGACCTAGGGTTAGGGTTATGTTGACGGCTAGGGTTAGAGATCCGGTTAGCGTTACGATTGGACCTAGGGTTAGGGTGATGTTGAGGGCTAGGGTTAGAGATCCGGTTAGGGTTACGATTGGACCTAGGGTTAGGGTTTTGTTGAGGGCTAGGGTTAGAGATCCGGTTAAGGTCAAATTTGGACCTAGGGTTAGGGTTATGTTGACGGCTAGAGTTAGAGATCCGGTTAGGGTTACGATTGGACCTAGGGTTAGGGTTATGTTGAGGGCTAGGGTTAGAGATCCCGTTAGGGTTACGATTGGACCTAGGGTTAGGGTTATGTTGAGGGCCAAGGTTAGAGAGACGGTTAGGGATACGATTGGACCTAGGGTTAGGGTTATGTTGAGGTCTAGGGTTAGAGATCCGGTTAGGGTTACGATTGGACCTAGGGTTAGGGTTATGTTGAGGGCTAGGGTTAGAGATCCGGTTAGGGTTACGATTGGACCTAGGGTTAGGGTTATGTTGAGGGATAGTGTTGAGAGACGGATAGGGTTCAGATTGGACCTAGGGTTAGGGTTATGTTGAGGGTTAGAGTTAGAGATCCGGTTAGGGTCACGATTGTACCTTGGGTTAGGGTTATGTTGAGGGCTAGGGTTACAGATCCGGTTAGGGTCACGATTGGACCTAGGGTTAGGGTTATGTTGAGGGCTAGGGTTAGAGATCCGGTTAAGGTCACGTTTGGACCTAGGGTTAGGGTTATGTTGACGGCTAGGGTAAGAGATCCGGTTAGGGTTCAGATTGGACCTAGGGTTAGGGTTATGTTGAGGGCTAGGGTTAGAGATCCGGTTAGGGTCACGATTGGACCTAGGGTTAGGGTTATGTTGAGGGCTAGGGTTAGAGAGACGTTTAGGGTTACGATTGGACCTAGGGTTAGGGTTATGTTGAGGGCTAGGTTTAGAGATCCGGTTAGGGTTACGATTGGACCTAGGATTAGGGTCATGTTGAGGGCTAGGGTTAGAGATCCGGTTAGGGTTACGATTGGACCCAGCGTTAGGGTTATGTTGATGGCTAGGGTTAGAGAGACGGTTAGGGTTACGATTGGACCTAGGGTTAGGGTTATGTTGAGAGCTAGGGTTAGAGAGACGGTTAGGGTTACGATTGGACTTAGGGTTAGGGTTATGTTGAGGGCAGGGTTAGAGATCCGGTTAGGGTCACGATTGGACCTAGGGTTAGGGTTATGTTGAGGGCTAGGGTTAGAGATCCGGTTTGGGTTACGATTGGACCTAGGGTTAGGGTTATGTTGAGGGCTAGGGTTAGAGATCCGGTTAGGGTTACGATTGGACCTAGGGTTAGGGTTATGTTGAGGGCTAGGGTTAGAGATCCGGATAGGGTTACGATTGTACCTTGGGTTAGGGTTATGTTGAGGGCTAGGGTTAGAGATCCAGTTAGGGTCACGATTGGACCTAGGGTTAGGGTTATGTTGAGGGCTAGGGTTAGAGATCCGGTTTGGGTCACGATTGGACCTAGGGTTAGGGTTATGTTGAGGGCTAGGGTTAGAGATCCCGTTAGGGTTACGAATGTACCTAGGGTTAGGGTTATGTTGAGGGCTAGGGTTAGAGATCAGGTTAGGGTTACGATTGGACCTAGGGTTAGGGTTATGTTGAGGGCTAGGGTTAGAGATCCGGTTAGGGTCACGATTGGACCTAGGGTTAGGGTTATGTTGAGGGCTAGGGTTAGAGAGACGGTTAGGGATACGATTGGACCTAGGGTTAGGGTTATGTTGAGGGCTAGGGTTAGAGATCCGGTTAGGGTTACGATTGGACCTAGGGTTAGGGTTATGTTGAGGGCTAGGGTTAAAAATCCGGTTAGGGTTACGATTGGACCAAGGGTTAGGGGTATGTTGAGGGCTAGGGTTAGAGATCCGGTTAGGGTTACGATTGGACCTAGGGTTAGGGTTATGTTGAGGGCTAGTGTTGAGAGACGGTTAGGGTTCAGATTGGACCTAGGGTTAGGGTTATGTTGAGGGCTAGGGTTAGAGAGACGGTTATGGTCACGATTGGACCTACGGTTAGGGTTATGTTGAGGGCTAGGGTTAGAGACCCGGTTAGGGTCAAGAATGGACCTAGGGTTAGGGTTATGTTGAGGGCTAGGGTTAGAGAGACCTTTAGGGTTACGATTGGACCTAGGGTTAGGGTCATGTTGAGGGCTAGGGTTAGAGATCCGGTTACGGTTACGATTGGACCCAGCGTTAGGGTTATGTTGATGGCTAGGGTTAGAGAGACGGTTAGGGTTACGATTGGACCTAGGGTTAGGGTTATGTTGAGAGCTAGAGTTAGAGAGACGGTTAGGGTTACGATTGGACCTAGGGTTAGGGTTATGTTGAGGGCAGGGTTAGAGATCCGGTTAGGGTCACGATTGGACCTAGGGTTAGGGTTATGTTGAGGGCTAGGGTTAGAGATCCGGTTTGGGTTACGATTGGACCTAGGGTTAGGGTTATGTTGAGGGCTAGGCTGAGAGATCCGGTTAGGGTTACGATTGTACCTTGGGTTAGGGTTATGTTGAGGGCTAGGGTTAGAGATCCAGTTAGGGTCACGATTGGACCTAGGGTTAGGGTTATGTTGAGGGCTAGGGTTAGAGATCCGGTTTGGGTCACGATTGGACCTAGGGTTAGGGTTATGTTGAGGGCTAGGGTTAGAGATCCGGTTTGGGTCACGATTGGACCTAGGGTTAGGGTTATGTTGAGGGCTAGGGTTAGAGATCCCGTTAGGGTTACGAATGGACCTAGGGTTAGGGTTATGTTGAGGGCTAGGGTTAGAGATCAGGTTAGGGTTACGATTGGACCTAGGGTTAGGGTTATGTTGAGGGCTAGGGTTAGAGATCCGGTTAGGGTCACGATTGGACCTAGGGTTAGGGTTATGTTGAGGGCTAGGGTTAGAGAGACGGTTAGGGATACGATTGGACCTAGGGTTAGGGTTATGTTGCGGGCTAGGGTTAGAGATCCGGTTAGGGTTACGATTGGACCTAGGGTTAGGGTTATGTTGAGGGCTAGGGTTAAAGATCCGGTTAGGGTTACGATTGGACCTAGGGTTAGGGGTATGTTGAGGGCTGGGGTTAGAGATCCGGTTAGGGTTACGATTGGACCTAGGGTTAGGGTTATGTTGAGGGCTAGTGTTGAGAGACGGTTAGGGTTCATATTGGACCTAGGGTTAGGGTTATGTTGAGGGCTAGGGTTAGAGAGACGGTTATGGTCACGATTGGACCTACGGTTAGGGTTATGTTGAGGGCTAGGGTTAGAGATCCGGTTAGGGTCAAGAATGGACCTAGGGTTAGGGTTATGTTGAGGGCTAGGGTTAGAGAGACCTTTAGGGTTACGATTGGACCTAGGGATAGGGTTATGTTGAGGGCTAGGTTTAGAGATCCGGTTAGGGTTACGATTGGACCTAGGGTTAGGGTTATGTTGAGGGCTAGGGTTAGAGATCCGGTTAGGGTCACGATTGGACCTAGGGTTAGGTTTATGTTGAGGGCTAGGGTTAGAGATCCGGTTAGGGTCACGTTTGGACCTAGGGTTAGGGTTATGTTGAGGGCTAGGGTTAGAGATCCGGTTAAGGTCAAATTTGGACCTAGGGTTAGGGTTATGTTGACGGCTAGAGTTAGAGATCCGGTTAGGGTTACGATTGGACCTAGGGTTAGGGTGATGTTGAGGTCTAGGTTTAGAGATCCGGTTAGGGTCACGATTGGACCTAGGGTTAGGGTTATGTTGAGGGCTAGGGTTAGAGATCCGGTTAAGGTCACGATTGGACCTAGGGTTAGGGTTATGTTGAGGACTAGCGTTAGAGATTCGGTTAGGGTTACGATTGGACCTAGGGTTAGCGTTATGTTGAGGTCTAGGTTTAGAGATCCGGTTAGGGTCACGATTGGACCTAGGGTTAGGGTTATGTTGAGGGCTACGGATAGAGATCCGGTTAGGGTCACGATTGGACCTACGGTTAGGGTTATGTTGAGGGCTAGGGTTAGAGATACGGTTAGGGTCACGATTGGACCTAGGGTTAGGGTTATGTTGAGGGCTAGGGTTAGAGATCCGGTTAAGGTCACGTTTGGACCTAGGGTTGGGGTTATGTTGACGGCTAGGGTAAGAGATCCGGTTAGGGTTACGATTGGACCTAGGGTTAGGGTGATGTTGAGGGCTAGGGTTAGAGATCCGGTTAAGGTCACGATTGGACCTAGGGTTAGGGTTATGTTGAGGACTAGGGTTAGAGATTCGGTTAGGGTTACGATTGGACCTAGGGTTCGCGTTATGTTGAGGGATAGGGATAGAGATCCGGTTAGGGTCACGATTGGACCTAGGGTTAGGGTTATGTTGAGGCCTAGGGTTAGAGATCCGGTTAGGGTCACGATTGGACCTAGGTTTAGGGTTATGTTGAGGGCTAGGGTTAGAGATCCCGTTAGGGTTACGAATGGACCTAGGGTTAGGGTTATGTTGAGGGCTAGGGTTAGAGATCAGGTTAGGGTTACGATTGGACCTAGGGTTAGGGTTATGTTGAGGGCTAGGGTTAGAGATCCCGTTAGGGTCAAGATTGGACCTAGGGTTAGGGTTATGTTGAGGGCTAGGGTTAGAGAGACGGTTAGGGTCACGATTGGACCTAGGGTTAGGGTTATGTTGAGGGCTAGGGTTAGAGAGACGTTTAGGGTTACGATTGGACCTAGGGTTAGGGGTATGTTGAGGGCTAGGGTTAGAGATCCGGTTAAGGTTACGATTGGACCTAGGGTTAGGGTAATGTTGAGGGCTAGTGTTGAGAGACGGTTAGGGTTCAGATTGGACCTAGGGTTAGGGTTATGTTGAGGGCTAGGGTTAGAGATCCGGTTAGGGTCACGATTCTACCTTGGGTTAGGGTTATGTTGAGGGCTAGGGTTAGAGATCCGGTTAGGGTCACGATTGGACCTAGGGTTAGGGTTATGTTCAGGGCTAGGGTTAGAGATCCCGTTAGCGTCACGATTGGACCTAGGGTTAGGGTTATGTTCAGGGCTAGGGTTAGAGATCCCGTTAGCGTCACGATTGGACCTAGGGTTAGGGTTATGTTGAGGGCCAAGGTTAGAGGGACGGTTAGGGATACGATTGGACTTAGGGTTAGGGTTATGTTGAGGTCTAGGGTTAGAGATCCGGTTAGGGTTACGATTGGACCTAGGGTTAGGGGCATGTTGAGGGCTAGGGTTAGAGATCCGGTTAGGGTTACGATTGGACCTAGGGTTAGGGTTATGTTGAGGGCTAGTGTTGAGAGACGGTTAGGGTTCAGATTGGACCTAGGGTTAGGGTTATGTTGAGGGCTAGGGTTAGAGAGACGGTTAGGGTCACGATTGGACCTAGGGTTAGGGTTATGTTGAGGGCTAGGGTTAGAGAGACGTTTAGGGTTACGATTGGACCTAGGGTTAGGGGTATGTTGAGGGCTAGGGTTAGAGATCCGGTTAGGGTTACGATTGGACCTAGGGTTAGGGTTATGTTGAGGGCTAGTGTTGAGAGACGGTTAGGGTTCAGATTGGACCTAGGGTTAGGGTTATGTTGAGGGCTAGGGTTAGAGATCCGGTTAGGGTCACGATTGGACCTAGGGTTAGGGTTATGTTGAGGGCTAGGGTTAGAGAGACGTTTAGGGTTACGATTGGACCTAGGGTTAGGGTTATGTTGAGGGCTACGTTTAGAGATCCGGTTAGGGTTACGATTGGACCTAGGGTTAGGGTCATGTTGAGGGCTAGGGTTAGAGATCCGGTTAGGGTTACGATTTTACCCAGCGTTAGGGTTATGTTGATGGCTAGGGTTAGAGAGACGGTTAGGGTTACGATTGGACCTAGGGTTAGTGTTATGTTGAGGGCAGGGTTAGAGATCCGGTTAGGGTCACGATTGGACCTAGGGTTAGGGTTATGTTGAGGGCTAGGGTTAGAGATCCGGTTTGGGTTACGATTGGACCTAGGGTTAGGGTTATGTTGAGGGCTAGGGTTAGAGATCCGGTTAGGGTTACGATTGGACCTAGGGTTAGGGTTATGTTGAGGGCTAGGGTTAGAGATCCGGATAGGGTTACGATTGTACCTTGGGTTAGGGTTATGTTGAGGGCTAGGGTTAGAGATCCAGTTAGGGTCACGATTGGACCTAGGGTTAGGGTTATGTTGAGGGCTAGGGTTAGAGATCCGGTTTGGGTCACGATTGGACCTAGGGTTAGGGTTATGTTGAGGGCTAGGGTTAGAGATCCCGTTAGGGTTACGAATGTACCTAGGGTTAGGGTTATGTTGAGGGCTAGGGTTAGAGATCAGGTTAGGGTTACGATTGGACCTAGGGTTAGGGTTATGTTGAGGGCTAGGGTTAGAGATCCGGTTAGGGTCACGATTGGACCTAGGGTTAGGGTTATGTTGAGGGCTAGGGTTAGAGAGACGGTTAGGGATACGATTGGACCTAGGGTTAGGGTTATGTTGAGGGCTAGGGTTAGAGATCCGGTTAGGGTTACGATTGGACCTAGGGTTAGGGTTATGTTGAGGGCTAGGGTTAAAAATCCGGTTAGGGTTACGATTGGACAAAGGGTTAGGGGTATGTTGAGGGCTAGGGTTAGAGATCCGGTTAGGGTTACGATTGGACCTAGGGTTAGGGTTATGTTGAGGGCTAGTGTTGAGAGACGGTTAGGGTTCAGATTGGACCTAGGGTTAGGGTTATGTTGAGGGCTAGGGTTAGAGAGACGGTTATGGTCACGATTGGACCTACGGTTAGGGTTATGTTGAGGGCTAGGGTTAGAGATCCGGTTAGGGTCAAGAATGGACCTAGGGTTAGGGTTATGTTGAGGGCTAGGGTTAGAGAGACCTTTAGGGTTACGATTGGACCTAGGGTTAGGGTCATGTTGAGGGCTAGGGTTAGAGATCCGGTTACGGTTACGATTGGACCCAGCGTTAGGGTTATGTTGATGGCTAGGGTTAGAGAGACGGTTAGGGTTACGATTGGACCTAGGGTTAGGGTTATGTTGAGAGCTAGAGTTAGAGAGACGGTTAGGGTTACGATTGGACCTAGGGTTAGGGTTATGTTGAGGGCAGGGTTAGAGATCCGGTTAGGGTCACGATTGGACCTAGGGTTAGGGTTATGTTGAGGGCTAGGGTTAGAGATCCGGTTTGGGTTACGATTGGACCTAGGGTTAGGGTTATGTTGAGGGCTAGGCTTAGAGATCCGGTTAGGGTGACGATTGTACCTTGGGTTAGGGTTATGTTGAGGGCTAGGGTTAGAGATCCAGTTAGGGTCACGATTGGACCTAGGGTTAGGGTTATGTTGAGGGCTAGGGTTAGAGATCCGGTTTGGGTCACGATTGGACCTAGGGTTAGGGTTATGTTGAGGGCTAGGGTTAGAGATCCGGTTTGGGTCACGATTGGACCTAGGGTTAGGGTTATGTTGAGGGCTAGGGTTAGAGATCCCGTTAGGGTTACGAATGAACCTAGGGTTAGGGTTATGTTGAGGGCTAGGGTTAGAGATCAGGTTAGGGTTACGATTGGACCTAGGGTTAGGGTTATGTTGAGGGCTAGGGTTAGAGATCCGGTTAGGGTCACGATTGGACCTAGGGTTAGGGTTATGTTGAGGGCTAGGGTTAGAGAGACGGTTAGGGATACGATTGGACCTAGGGTTAGGGTTATGTTGAGGGCTAGGGTTAGAGATCCGGTTAGGGTTACGATTGGACCTAGGGTTAGGGTTATGTTGAGGGCTAGGGTTAAAGATCCGGTTAGGGTTACGATTGGACCTAGGGTTAGGGGTATGTTGAGGGCTAGGGTTAGAGATCCGGTTAGGGTTACGATTGGACCTAGGGTTAGGGTTATGTTGAGGGCTAGTGTTGAGAGACGGTTAGGGTTCATATTGGACCTAGGGTTAGGGTTATGTTGAGGGCTAGGGTTAGAGAGACGGTTATGGTCACGATTGGACCTACGGTTAGGGTTATGTTGAGGGCTAGGGTTAGAGATCCGGTTAGGGTCAAGAATGGACCTAGGGTTAGGGTTATGTTGAGGGCTAGGGTTAGAGAGACCTTTAGGGTTACGATTGGACCTAGGGATAGGGTTATGTTGAGGGCTAGGTTTAGAGATCCGGTTAGGGTTACGATTGGACCTAGGGTTAGGGTTATGTTGAGGGCTAGGGTTAGAGATCCGGTTAGGGTCACGATTGGACCTAGGGTTAGGTTTATGTTGAGGGCTAGGGTTAGAGATCCGGTTAGGGTCACGTTTGGACCTAGGGTTAGGGTTATGTTGAGGGCTAGGGTTAGAGATCCGGTTAAGGTCAAATTTGGACCTAGGGTTAGGGTTATGTTGACGGCTAGAGTTAGAGATCCGGTTAGGGTTACGATTGGACCTAGGGTTAGGGTGATGTTGAGGTCTAGGTTTAGAGATCCGGTTAGGGTCACGATTGGACCTAGGGTTAGGGTTATGTTGAGGGCTAGGGTTAGAGATCCGGTTAAGGTCACGATTGGACCTAGGGTTAGGGTTATGTTGAGGACTAGGGTTAGAGATTCGGTTAGGGTTACGATTGGACCTAGGGTTAGCGTTATGTTGAGGGCTACGGATAGAGATCCGGTTAGGGTCACGATTGGACCTACGGTTAGGGTTATGTTGAGGGCTAGGGTTAGAGATACGGTTAGGGTCACGATTGGACCTAGGGTTAGGGTTATGTTGAGGGCTAGGGTTAGAGATCCGGTTAAGGTCACGTTTGGACCTAGGGTTAGGGTTATGTTGACGGCTAGGGTAAGAGATCCGGTTAGGGTTACGATTGGACCTAGGGTTAGGGTGATGTTGAGGGCTAGGGTTAGAGATCCGGTTAAGGTCACGATTGGACCTAGGGTTAGGGTTATGTTGAGGACTAGGGTTAGAGATTCGGTTAGGGTTACGATTGGACCTAGGGTTCGCGTTATGTTGAGGGATAGGGATAGAGATCCGGTTAGGGTCACGATTGGACCTAGGGTTAGGGTTATGTTGAGGCCTAGGGTTAGAGATCCGGTTAGGGTCACGATTGGACCTAGGTTTAGGGTTATGTTGAGGGCTAGGGTTAGAGATCCCGTTAGGGTTACGAATGGACCTAGGGTTAGGGTTATGTTGAGGGCTAGGGTTAGAGATCAGGTTAGGGTTACGATTGGACCTAGGGTTAGGGTTATGTTGAGGGCTAGGGTTAGAGATCCCGTTAGGGTCAAGATTGGACCTAGGGTTAGGGTTATGTTGAGGGCTAGGGTTAGAGAGACGGTTAGGGTCACGATTGGACCTAGGGTTAGGGTTATGTTGAGGGCTAGGGTTAGAGAGACGTTTAGGGTTACGATTGGACCTAGGGTTAGGGGTATGTTGAGGGCTAGGGTTAGAGATCCGGTTAGGGTTACGATTGGACCTAGGGTTAGGGTAATGTTGAGGGCTAGTGTTGAGAGACGGTTAGGGTTCAGATTGGACCTAGGGTTAGGGTTATGTTGAGAGCTAGAGTTAGAGAGACGGTTAGGGTTACGATTGGACCTAGGGTTAGGGTTATGTTGAGGGCAGGGTTAGAGATCCGGTTAGGGTCACGATTGGACCTAGGGTTAGGGTTATGTTGAGGGCTAGGGTTAGAGATCCGGTTTGGGTTACGATTGGACCTAGGGTTAGGGTTATGTTGAGGGCTAGGCTTAGAGATCCGGTTAGGGTTACGATTGTACCTTGGGTTAGGGTTATGTTGAGGGCTAGGGTTAGAGATCCAGTTAGGGTCACGATTGGACCTAGGGTTAGGGTTATGTTGAGGGCTAGGGTTAGAGATCCGGTTTGGGTCACGATTGGACCTAGGGTTAGGGTTATGTTGAGGGCTAGGGTTAGAGATCCGGTTTGGGTCACGATTGGACCTAGGGTTAGGGTTATGTTGAGGGCTAGGGTTAGAGATCCCGTTAGGGTTACGAATGAACCTAGGGTTAGGGTTATGTTGAGGGCTAGGGTTAGAGATCAGGTTAGGGTTACGATTGGACCTAGGGTTAGGGTTATGTTGAGGGCTAGGGTTAGAGATCCGGTTAGGGTCACGATTGGACCTAGGGTTAGGGTTATGTTGAGGGCTAGGGTTAGAGAGACGGTTAGGGATACGATTGGACCTAGGGTTAGGGTTATGTTGAGGGCTAGGGTTAGAGATCCGGTTAGGGTTACGATTGGACCTAGGGTTAGGGTTATGTTGAGGGCTAGGGTTAAAGATCCGGTTAGGGTTACGATTGGACCTAGGGTTAGGGGTATGTTGAGGGCTAGGGTTAGAGATCCGGTTAGGGTTACGATTGGACCTAGGGTTAGGGTTATGTTGAGGGCTAGTGTTGAGAGACGGTTAGGGTTCATATTGGACCTAGGGTTAGGGTTATGTTGAGGGCTAGGGTTAGAGAGACGGTTATGGTCACGATTGGACCTACGGTTAGGGTTATGTTGAGGGCTAGGGTTAGAGATCCGGTTAGGGTCAAGAATGGACCTAGGGTTAGGGTTATGTTGAGGGCTAGGGTTAGAGAGACCTTTAGGGTTACGATTGGACCTAGGGATAGGGTTATGTTGAGGGCTAGGTTTAGAGATCCGGTTAGGGTTACGATTGGAACTAGGGTTAGGGTTATGTTGAGGGCTAGGGTTAGAGATCCGGTTAGGGTCACGATTGGACCTAGGGTTAGGTTTATGTTGAGGGCTAGGGTTAGAGATCCGGTTAGGGTCACGTTTGGACCTAGGGTTAGGGTTATGTTGAGGGCTAGGGTTAGAGATCCGGTTAAGGTCAAATTTGGACCTAGGGTTAGGGTTATGTTGACGGCTAGAGTTAGAGATCCGGTTAGGGTTACGATTGGACCTAGGGTTAGGGTGATGTTGAGGTCTAGGTTTAGAGATCCGGTTAGGGTCACGATTGGACCTAGGGTTAGGGTTATGTTGAGGGCTAGGGTTAGAGATCCGGTTAAGGTCACGATTGGACCTAGGGTTAGGGTTATGTTGAGGACTAGGGTTAGAGATTCGGTTAGGGTTACGATTGGACCTAGGGTTAGCGTTATGTTGAGGGCTACGGATAGAGATCCGGTTAGGGTCACGATTGGACCTACGGTTAGGGTTATGTTGAGGGCTAGGGTTAGAGATACGGTTAGGGTCACGATTGGACCTAGGGTTAGGGTTATGTTGAGGGCTAGGGTTAGAGATCCGGTTAAGGTCACGTTTGGACCTAGGGTTAGGGTTATGTTGACGGCTAGGGTAAGAGATCCGGTTAGGGTTACGATTGGACCTAGGGTTAGGGTGATGTTGAGGGCTAGGGTTAGAGATCCGGTTAAGGTCACGATTGGACCTAGGGTTAGGGTTATGTTGAGGACTAGGGTTAGAGATTCGGTTAGGGTTACGATTGGACCTAGGGTTCGCGTTATGTTGAGGGATAGGGATAGAGATCCGGTTAGGGTCACGATTGGACCTAGGGTTAGGGTTATGTTGAGGCCTAGGGTTAGAGATCCGGTTAGGGTCACGATTGGACCTAGGTTTAGGGTTATGTTGAGGGCTAGGGTTAGAGATCCCGTTAGGGTTACGAATGGACCTAGGGTTAGGGTTATGTTGAGGGCTAGGGTTAGAGATCAGGTTAGGGTTACGATTGGACCTAGGGTTAGGGTTATGTTGAGGGCTAGGGTTAGAGATCCCGTTAGGGTCAAGATTGGACCTAGGGTTAGGGTTATGTTGAGGGCTAGGGTTAGAGAGACGGTTAGGGTCACGATTGGACCTAGGGTTAGGGTTATGTTGAGGGCTAGGGTTAGAGAGACGTTTAGGGTTACGATTGGACCTAGGGTTAGGGGTATGTTGAGGGCTAGGGTTAGAGATCCGGTTAGGGTTACGATTGGACCTAGGGTTAGGGTAATGTTGAGGGCTAGTGTTGAGAGACGGTTAGGGTTCAGATTGGACCTAGGGTTAGGGTTATGTTGAGGGCTAGGGTTAGAGATCCGGTTAGGGTCACGATTGGACCTAGGGTTAGGGTTATGTTCAGGGCTAGGGTTAGAGATCCCGTTAGCGTCACGATTGGACCTAGGGTTAGGGTTATGTTCAGGGCTAGGGTTAGAGATCCCGTTAGCGTCACGATTGGACCTAGGGTTAGGGTTATGTTGAGGGCCAAGGTTAGAGAGTCGGTTAGGGATACGATTGGACCTAGGGTTAGGGTTATGTTGAGGTCTAGGGTTAGAGATCCGGTTAGGGTTACGATTGGACCTAGGGTTAGGGGCATGTTGAGGGCTAGGGTTAGAGATCCGGTTAGGGTTACGATTGGACCTAGGGTTAGGGTTATGTTGAGGGCTAGTGTTGAGAGACGGTTAGGGTTCAGATTGGACCTAGGGTTAGGGTTATGTTGAGGGCTAGGGTTAGAGAGACGGTTAGGGTCACGATTGGACCTAGGGTTAGGGTTATGTTGAGGGCTAGGGTTAGAGAGACGTTTAGGGTTACGATTGGACCTAGGGTTAGGGGTATGTTGAGGGCTAGGGTTAGAGATCCGGTTAGGGTTACGATTGGACCTAGGGTTAGGGTTATGTTGAGGGCTAGTGTTGAGAGACGGTTAGGGTTCAGATTGGACCTAGGGTTAGGGTTATGTTGAGGGCTAGGGTTAGAGATCCGGTTAGGGTCACGATTGGACCTAGGGTTAGGGTTATGTTGAGGGCTAGGGTTAGAGAGACGTTTAGGGTTACGATTGGACCTAGGGTTAGGGTTATGTTGAGGGCTACGTTTAGAGATCCGGTTAGGGTTACGATTGGACCTAGGGTTAGGGTCATGTTGAGGGCTAGATTAGAGATCCGGTTAGGGTTACGATTTTACCCAGCGTTAGGGTTATGTTGATGGCTAGGGTTAGAGAGACGGTTAGGGTTACGATTGGACCTAGGGTTAGTGTTATGTTGAGGGCAGGGTTAGAGATCCGGTTAGGGTCACGATTGGACCTAGGGTTAGGGTTATGTTGAAGGCTAGGGTTAGAGATCCGGTTTGGGTTACGATTGGACCTAGGGTTAGGGTTATGTTGAGGGCTAGGTTTAGAGAGACGGTTAGGGTCACGATTGGACCTAGGGTTAGGGTTTTGTTGAGGGCTAGGGTTAGAGATCCGGTTTGGGTCACGATTGGACCTAGGGTTAGGGTTATGTTGAGGGCTAGGGTTAGAGATCCCGTTAGGGTTACGAATGGACCTAGGGTTATGGTTATGTTGAGGGCTAGTGTTAGAGATCCGGTTTGGGTTACGATTGGACCTAGGGTTAGGGTTATGTTGAGGGCTAGGTTTAGAGAGACGGTTAGGGTCACGATTGGACCTAGGGTTAGGGTTATGTTGAGGGCTAGGGTTAGAGATCCGGTTAGGGTCACGATTGGACCTAGGGTTAGGGTTATGTTGACGGCTAGGGTTGGAGATCCGGTTAGGGTTACGATTGGACCTAGGGTTAGGCTGATGTTGAGGGCTAAAGTAAGAGATACGGTTAGGGTTACGACTGGACCTAAGGTTAGGATTATGTTGAGGGCTAGGGTTAGAGATCCGGTTAGGGTCACGATTGTACCTTGGGTTAGGGTTATGTTGAGGGCTAGGGTTAGAGATCCGGTTAGGGTCACGATTGGACCTAGGGTTAGGGTTATCTTGAGGGCTAGGGTTAGAGATCCGGTTAAGGTCAAATTTGGACCTAGGGTTAGGGTTATGTTGACGGCTAGAGTTAGAGATCCGGTTAGGGTTACGATTGGACCTAGGGTTAGGGTGATGTTGAGGGCTAGGGTTAGAGATCCGGTTAGGGTCACGATTGGACCTAGGGTTAGGGTTATGTTGAGGGCTAGGGTTAGAGATCCGGTTAAGGTCACGATTGGACCTAGGGTTAGGGTTATGTTGAGGACTAGGGTTAGAGATTCGGTTAGGGTTACGATTGGACCTAGGGTTAGCGTTATGTTGAGGGCTACGGATAGAGATCCGGTTAGGGTCACGATTGGACCTACGGTTAGGGTTATGTTGAGGGCTAGGGTTAGAGATACGGTTAGGGTCACGATTGGACCTAGGGTTAGGGTTATGTTGAGGGTTAGAGTTAGAGATCCGGTTAGGGTCACGATTGTACCATGGGTTAGGGTTATGTTGAGGGCTAGGGTTAGAGATCCGGTTAGGGTCACGATTGGACCTAGGTTTAGGGTTATGTTGAGGGCTAGGGTTAGAGATCCGGTTAAGGTCACGTTTGGACCTAGGGTTAGGGTTATGTTGACGTCTAGGGTAAGAGATCCGGTTAGGGTTACGAATGGACCTAGGGTTAGGGTTATGTTGAGGGCTAGGGTTAGAGATCCCGTTAGGGTTACGAATGGACCTAGGGTTAGGGTTATGTTGAGGGCTAGGGTTAGAGATCAGGTTAGGGTTACGATTGGACCCTGGGTTAGGGTTATGTTGAGGGCTAGGGTTAGAGATCCCGTTAGGGTCACGATTGGACCTAGGGTTAGGGTTATGTTGAGGGCCAAGGTTAGAGAGACGGTTAGGGATACGATTGGACCTAGGGTTAGGGTTATGTTGAGGTCTAGGGTTAGAGATCCGGATAGGGTTACGATTGGACCTAGGGTTAGGGTTATGTTGAGGGCTAGGGTTAGAGATCCGGTTAGGGTTACGATTGGACTTAGGGTTAGGGGTATGTTGAGGGCTAGGGATAGAGATCCGGTTAGGGTCACGATTGGACCTAGGGTTAGGGTTATGTTGAGGGCTAGGGTTAGAGATCCGGTTAGGGTCACGATTGGACCTAGGTTTAGGGTTATGTTGAGGGCAAGGGTTAGAGATCCCGTTAGGGTTACGAATGGACCTAGGGTTAGGGTTATGTTGAGGGCTAGGGTTAGAGATCAGGTTACGGTTACGATTGGACCTAGGGTTAGGGTTATGTTGAGGGCTAGGGTTAGAGATCCCGTTAGGGTCACGATTGGACCTAGGGTTAGGGTTATGTTGAGGTCCTGGGTTAGAGATCCGGATAGGGTTACGATTGCACCTAGGGTTAGGGTTATGTTGAGGGCTAGGGTTAGAGATCCGGTTAGGGTCACGATTGGACCTAGGGTTAGGGATATGTTGAGGGCTAGGGTTAGAGATCCGGTTAGGGTCACGATTGGACCTTGGGTTGGAGTTATGTTGAGGGCTAGGGTTAGAGATCCGGTTAGGGTCACGATTGGACCTAGGGTTAGGGTTATGTTGAGGGCTAGGTTTAGAGATCCGGTTAAGGTTACGATTGGACCTAGGGTTAGTGTTATGTTGAGGGCTAGGGTTAAGGATCCGGTTAGGGTTACGATTGGACCTAAGGTTAGGGTTATGTTGAGGGCTAGGGTTAGAGATCCGGTTAGGGTTATGATTGCACCTAGGGTTAGGGTTATGTTGAGGGCTAGGTTTAGAGATCCGGGTAGGGTTACGATTGGACCTAGGGTTACGGTTATGTTGACGGCTAGGGTTAGAGATCCGGTTAGGGTCACGATTGGACCTAGGGTTAGGGTTATGTTGAGGGCCAGGGTTAGAGATCCGGTTAGGGTCACGATTGGACCTAGGGTTAGGGTTATGTTGAGGGCTAGGGTTAGAGATCCGGTTAGGGTTACGATTGGACCTAGGGTAAGGGTTATGTTGAGGGCTAGGGTTAGAGATCCGGTTACGGTTACGATTGCACCTAGGGTTAGGGTTAAGTTGAGGGCTAGGGTTAGAGATCCGGTTAGGTTCACCATTGGACCTAGGGTTAGGGTTATGTTGAGGGCTAGGGTTAGAGATCCAGTTAGGCTCACGATTGGACCTAGGGTTAGGGTTATGTTGACGGCTAGGGTTAGAGATCCGGTTAGGGTTACGATTGGACCTAGGGTTAGGGTGATGTTGAGGGCTAGGATTAGAGATCCGGTTAAGGTTACGATAGGACCTAGGGTTATGGTGATGTTGATGGCTAGGGTTAGAGATCCGGTTGGGGATACGATTGGACCTAGGGTTAGGGTCATGTTGAGGGTTAGGGTTAGAGATCCGGTTAGGGTTACGATTGGACCTAGGGTTAGGGTTATGTTGAGGGCTAGGGTTAGAGATCCGGTTAGGGTTACGATTGGACCTAGGGTTAGGGTTATGTTGAGGGCTAGGGTTAGAGATCCGGTTAGGGTTACGATTGGACCTAGGGTTAGGGTTATGTTGAGGGCTAGGGTTAGAGATCCCGTTAGGGTTACGATTGGACCTAGGGTTAGGGTTATGTTGAGGGCAGGGTTAGAGATCCGGTTAGGGTCACGATTGGACCTAGGGTAAGGGTTAGGTTGAGGGCTAGGGTTAGAGAGACGGTTAGTGTCACGATTGGACCTAGGGTTAGTGTTATGTTGAGGGCTAGGTTTAGAGATCCGGTTAGGGTTACGATTGGACCTAGGGTTAGGGTTATGTTGAGGGCTAGGGTTAGAGATCCGGTTAGGGTTACGATTGCACCTAGGGTTACGGTTATGTTGAGGGCTAGGGTTAGAGATCCGGGTAGGGTTACGATTGGACCTAGGGTTAGGGTTATGTTGAGGGCTAGGGTTAGAGATCCGGTTAGGGTTACGATTGGACCTAGGGTTAGGGTTATGTTGAGGGCTAGGGTTAGAGATCCGGTTAGGGTTACGATTGGACCTAGGGTTAGGGTTATGTTGAGGGCTAGTGTTAGAGATCCGGTAAGGGTTACTATTGGACCTAGGGTTAGGGTTATGTTGAGGGCTAGGGTTAGAGATCCGGTTAGGGTTACGATTGCACCTAGGGTTACGGTTATGTTGAGGGCTAGGGTTAGAGATCCGGGTAGGGTTACGATTGGACCTAGGGTTAGGGTTGTGTTGACGGCTAGGGTTAGAGATCCGGTTAGGGTCACGATTGGACCTAGGGTTAGGGTTATGTTGAGGGCTAGGGTTAGAGATCCGGTTAGGGTCACGATTGCACCTTGGGTTAGGGTTATGTTGAGGGCTAGGGTTAGAGATCCGGTTAGGGTTACGATTGCACCTAGGGTTATTGTTACGTTGAGGGCTAGAGTTAGAGATCGGGGAGGGTTACGATTGCACCTAGGGTTAGGGTTATGTTGAGGGCTAGGGTTAGAGATCCGGTTAGGGTCACGGTTGGACCTAGGGTTAGGGTTATGTTGAGGGCTAGGGTTAGAGATCCGGTTAGGGTCACGATTGGACCTTGGGTTAGGGTTATGTTGAGGGCTAGGGTTAGAGATCCGGTTAGGGTCACGATTGGACCTAGGGTTAGGGTTATGTTGAGGGCTAGGTTTAGAGATCCGGTTAGGGTTACGATTGGACCTAGGGTTAGGGTTATGTTGAGGGCTAGGGTTAGAGATCCCGTTAGGGTTACGATTGGACCTAGGGTTAGGGTTATGTTGAGGGCTAGGGTTAGAGATCCGGTTAGGGTTATGATTGCACCTAGGTTTAGGGTTATGTTGAGGGCTAGGTTTAGAGATCCGGGTAGGGTTACGATTGGACCTAGGGTTACGGTTATGTTGACGGCTAGGGTTAGAGATCCGGTTAGGGTCACGATTGGACCTAGGGTTAGGGTTATGTTGAGGGCTAGGGTTAGAGATCCGGTTAGGGTCACGATTGCACCTTGGGTTAGGGTTATGTTGAGGGCTAGGGTTAGAGATCTGGTTAGGGTTACGATTGCACCTAGGGTTATTGTTATGTTGAGGGCTAGGGTTAGAGATCCGGGTAGGGTTACGATTGCACCTAGGGTTAGGGTTATGTTGAGGGCTAGGGTTAGAGATCCCGTTAGGGTCACGATTGGATCTAGGGTTAGGGTTATGTTGAGGGCTAGGGTTAGAGATCCGGTTAGGGTCACGATTGGACCTTGGGTTAGGGTTATGTTGAGGGCTAGGGTTAGAGTTCCGGTTAGGGTCACCATTGGACCTAGGGTTAGGGTTATGTTGAGGGCTAGGGTTAGAGATCCGGTTAGGGTCACGTTTGGACCTAGGGTTAGGGTTATGTTGACAGCTAGGGTTAGAGATCCGGTTAGGGTTACGATTGGACCTAGGGTTAGGGTTATGTTGAGGGCTACGGTTAGAGATCCGGTTAGGGTTACGATTGGACCTAGAGTTATGGTGATGTTGATGGCTAGGGTTAGAGATCCGGTTAGGGTTACGATTGGACCTAGGGTTAGGGTTATGTTGAGGGCTAGGGTTATAGATCCGGTTAGGGTTACGATTGGACCTAGGGTTAGGGTTATGTTGAGGGCTACGGTTAGAGATCCGGTTAGGGTTACGATTGCACCTAGGGTTAGGGTTATGATCAGGGCTAGGGTTAGAGATCCGGTTAGGGTCACGATTGGACCTAGGGTTAGGGTTATGTTGACGGCTAGGGTTAGAGATCCGGTTAGGTTTACGATTGGACCTAGGGTTAGGGTGATGTTGAGGGCTAGGGTTAGAGATCCGGTTAGGGTTACGATTGGACCTAGGGTTATGGTGATGTTGATGGCTAGGGTTAGAGATCCGGTTGGGGAAACGATTGGACCTAGGGTTAGGGTCATGTTGAGGGTTAGGGTTAGAGATCCGGTTAGGGTTACGATTGCACCTAGGGTTAGGGTTATGTTGAGGGCTAGGGTTAGAGATCCTGTTAGGGTTACGATTGGACCTAGGGTTAGGGTTATGTTGAGGGCTAGGGTTAGAGATCCGGTTAGGGTTACGATTGGACCTAGGGTTAGGGTTATGTTGAGTGCTAGGGTTAGAGATCCGGGTAGGGTTACGATTGGACCTAGGGTTAGGGTTATGTTGAGGGCTAGGGTTAGAGATCCGGGTAGGGTTACGATTGGACCTAGGTTTAGGGTTATGTTGAGGGCTAGGGTTAGAGATCCGGTTAGGGTTACGATTGGACCTAGGGTTAGGGTTATGTTGAGGGCAGGGTTAGAGATCCGGTTAGGGTCACGATTGGACCTAGGGTAAGGGTTACGTTGAGGGCTAGGGTTAGAGAGACGGTTAGGGTCACGATTGGACCTAGGGTTAGTGTTATGTTGAGGGCTAGGTTTAGAGATCCGGTTAGGGTTACGATTGGACCTAGGGTTAGTGTTATGTTGAGGGCTAGGGTTAGAGATCCGGTTAGGGTTACGTTTGGACCTAGGGTTAGTGTTATGTTGAGGGCTAGGGTTAGAGATCCGGTTAGGGTAACGATTGCACCTAGGGTTAGGGTTATGTTGAGGGCTAGGGTTAGAGATCTGGGTAGGGTTACGATTGGACCTAGGGTTAGGGTTATGTTGACGGCTAGGGTTAGAGATCCGGTTAGGGTTACGAATGAACCTAGGGTTAGGTTATTTTGAGGGCTAAGGTAAGAGAGACGGTTAGGGTTCCGATTGGACCTAGGGTTAGGGTTATGTTGAGGGCTAGGGTTAGAGAGACGGTTAGGGTCACTATTGGACCTAGGGTTAGTGTTATATTGAGGGCTAGGGTTAGAGATCCGGTTAGGGTCACGATTGGACCTAGGGTTAGGGTTATGTTGAGGGCTAGGTTTAGAGATGCGGTTAGGGTTACGATTGGACCTAGGGTTAGGGTTATGTTGAGGGCTAGGGTTAGAGATCCGGTTAGGGTCACGATTGGACCTAGGGTTAGGGTTATGTTGAGGGCTAGGGTTAGAGATCCGGTTAGGGTCACGATTGCACCTTGGGTTAGGGTTATGTTGAGGGCTAGGGTTAGAGATCCGGTTAGGGTTACGATTGCACATAGGGTTATTGTTATGTTGAGGGCTAGGGTTAGAGATCCGGGGAGGGTTACGATTGCACCTAGGGTTAGGGTTATGTTGAGGGCTAGGGTTAGAGATCCGTTAGGGTCACGATTGGACCTAGGGTTAGGGTTATGTTGAGGGCTAGGGTTAGAGATCTGGTTAGGGTCACGATTGCACCTTGGGTTAGGGTTATGTTGAGGGCTAGGGTTAGAGATCCGGTTAGGTTCACGATTGGACCTAGGGTTAGGGTTATGTTGAGGGCTAGGTTTAGAGATCCGGTTAGGGTTACGATTGGACCTAGGGTTAGGGTTATGTTGAGGGCTAGGGTTAGAGATCCGGTTAGGGTTACGATTGGACCTAGGGTTAGGGTTATGTTGACGGCTAGGGTTAGAGATCCGGTTAGGGTCACGATTGGACCTAGGGTTAGGGTTATGTTGAGGGCTAGGGTTAGAGATCCGGTTAGGGTCACGATTGCACCTTGGGTTAGGGTCATGTTGAGGGCTAGGGTTAGAGATCCGGTTAGGGTTACGATTGGACCTAGGGTTAGGGTTATGTTGAGGGCTAGGGTTAGAGAGACGGTTAGGGTTACGATTGGACCTAGGGTTAGGGTTATGTTGAGAGCAGGGTTAGAGATCCGGTTAGGGTCACGATTGGACCTAGGGTTAGGGTTATGTTGAGGGCTAGGGTTAGAGATCCGGTTAGAGTTACCATTGGACCTAGGGTTAGGGTTATGTTGAGGGCTAGGGTTAGAGATCCGGTTAGGGTTACGAATGAACTTAGGGTTAGGTTATGTTGAGGGCTAAGGTTAGAGAGACGGTTAGGGTTCCAATTGGACCTAGGGTTAGGGTTATGTTGAGGGCTAGGGTTAGAGAGACGGTTAGGGTCACTATTGGACCTAGGGTTAGTGTTATATTGAGGGCTAGGGTTAGAGATCCGGTTAGGGTCACGATTGGACCTAGGTTAGGGTTATGTTGAGGGCTAGGGTTAGAGATCCCGTAAGGGTTACAATTGGACCTAGGGTTAGGGTTATGTTGAGGGCTAGGTTTAGAGATGCGGTTAGGGTCAAGATTGGACCTAGGGTTAGGGTTATGTTGAGGGCTAGGGTTAGAGATCCGGTTAGGGTCACGATTGGACCTAGGGTTAGGGTTATGTTGAGGGCTAGGGTTAGAGATCCGGTTAGGGTCACGATTGCACCTTGGGTTAGGGTTATGTTGAGGGCTAGGGTTAGAGATCCGGTTAGGGTTACGATTGCACATAGGGTTATTGTTATGTTGAGGGCTAGGGTTAGAGATCCGGGGAGGGTTACGATTGCACCTAGGGTTAGGGTTATGTTGAGGGCTAGGGTTAGAGATCCGGTTAGGGTCACGATTGGACCTAGGGTTAGGGTTATGTTGAGGGCTAGGGTTAGAGATCTGGTTAGGGTCACGATTGGGCCTTGGGTTAGGGTTATGTTGAGGGCTAGGGTTAGAGATCCGGTTAGGGTCACGATTGGACCTAGGGTTAGGGTTATGTTGAGGGCTAGGTTTAGATATCCGGTTAGGGTTACGATTGGACCTAGGGTTAGGGTTATGTTGAGGGCTAGGGTTAGAGATCCGGTTAGGGTTACGATTGGACCTAGGGTTAGGGTTATGTTGAGGGCTAGGGTTAGAGATCCGGTTAGGGTTACGATTGCACCTAGGGTTAGGGTTATGTTGAGGGCTAGGGTTAGATATCCGGGTAGGGTTACGATTGGACCTAGGCTTAGGGTTATGTTGACGGCTAGGGTTAGAGATCCGGTTAGGGTCACGATTGGACCTAGGGTTAGGGTTATGTTGAGGGCTAGGGTTAGAGATCCGGTTAGGGTCACGATTGCACCTTGGGATAGGGTCATGTTGAGGGCTAGGGTTAGAGATCCGGTTAGGGTTACGATTGGACCTAGGGTTAGGGTTATGTTGAGGGCTAGGGTTAGAGAGACGGTTAGGGTTACGATTGGACCTAGGGTTAGGGTTATGTTGAGGGCAGGGTTAGAGATCCGGTTAGGGTCACGATTGGACCTAGGGTTAGGGTTATGTTGAGGGCTAGGGTTAGAGATCCGGTTAGAGTTACCATTGGACCTAGGGTTAGGGTTATGTTGAGGGCTAGGGTTAGAGATCCGGTTAGGGTTACGAATGAACCTAGGGTTAGGTTATGTTGAGGGCTACGGTTAGAGAGACAGTTAGGGTTCCGATTGGACCTAGGGTTAGGGTTATGTTGAGGGCTAGGGTTAGAGAGACGGTTAGGGTCACGATTGGACCTAGGGTTAGTGTTATATTGAGGGCTAGGGTTAGAGACCCGGTTAGGGTCACGATTGGACCTAGGTTAGGGTTATGTTGAGGGCTAGGGTTAGAGATCCCGTTAGGGTTACAATTGGACCTAGGGTTAGGGTTATGTTGAGGGCTAGGGTTAGAGATCCGGTTAGGGTCAAGATTGGACCTAGGGTTAGGGTTATGTTGAGGGCTAGGGTTAGAGATCCGGTTAGGGTCACGATTGGACCTAGGGTTAGGGTTATGTTGAGGGCTAGGGTTAGAGATCCCGTTAGGGTTACGATTGGACCTAGGGTTAGGGTTATGTTGCGGGCTAGGGTTAGAGATCCGGTTACGGTTACGATTGCACCTAGGGTTAGGGTTAAGTTGAGGGCTAGGGATAGAGATCCGGTTACGGTTAAGATTGGACCTAGGGTTAGGGTTATGTTGAGGGCTAGGGTTAGAGATCCTGGTAGGGTTACGATTGGACCTAGGGTTAGGGTTATGTTGAGGGCTAGGGTTAGAGATCCGGTTAGGGTCACGATTGGACCTAGGGTTAGGGTTATGTTGAGGGCTAGGTTTAGAGATGCGGTTAGGGTTACGATTGGACCTAGGGTTAGGGTTATGTTGAGGGCTAGGGTTAGAGATCCGGTTAGGGTTACGATTGGACCTAGGGTTAGGGTTATGTTGAGGGCTAGGGTTAGAGATTCGGTTAGGGTTACGATTGGACCTAGGGTTAGCGTTATGTTGAGGGCTAGGGATAGAGATCAGGTTAGGGTCACGTTTGGACCTAAGGGTAGGGTTACGTTGAGGGCTAGGGTTAGAGATCCGGTTAGGGTCACGATTGGACCTAGGGTTAGGGTTATGTTGAGGGCTAGGGTTAGAGATCCGGTTAGGGTTACGATTGGACCTAGGGTTAGGGTTACGTTGAGGGCTACGGTCAGAGAGACGGTTAGGGTTACGATTGGACCTAGGGTTAGGGTTATGTTGAGGGCTAGGGTTAGAGAGACGGTTAGTGTTACGATTGGACCTAGGTTTAGCGTTATGTTGAGGGCTAGGGTTAGAGATCCGGTTAGGGTCACGATTGAACCTAGGGTTAGGGTTATGTTGAGGGCCAGGGTTAGAGATCCGGTTAGGGTCACGATTGGACCTAGGGTTAGGGTTATGTTGAGGGCTAGGATTAGAGAGACGGTTCGGGTTACGATTGGACCTAGGGTTAGGGTTATGTTGAGGGCTAGGGTTAGAGATCCGGTTAGGGTTACGATAGGACCTAGGGTTAGGGTTATGTTGAGGGTAGGGTTAGAGATCCGGCTAGGGTTACGATTGGACCTAGGGTTAGGGTTATGTTGAGGGCTAGGGTTAGAGATCCGGTTAGGGTTACGATTGTACCTAGGGTTAGGGTTATGTTGAGGGCTAGGGTTAGAGATCCGGTTAGGGTTACGATTGGACCTAGGGTAAGGGTTATGTTGAGGGCTAGGGTTTGAGAGACGTTTAGGGTTACGATAGGACCTAGGGTTAGTGTTATGTTGAGGGCTAGGTTTAGAGATCCGGTTAGGGTTACGATTGGACATAGGGTTAGGGTTATGTTGAGGGCTAGGGTTAGAGATCCGGTTAGGGTTACGATTGGACCTAGGGTTAGGGTTATGTTGAGGGCTAGGGTTAGAGATCCGGTTAGGGTTACGATTGCACCTAGGGTTAGGTTTATGTTGAGGGCTAGGGTTAGAGATCCGGGTAGGGTTACGATTGGACCTAGGATTAGGGTTATGTTGATGGCTAGGGTTAGAGATCCGGTTAGGGTCACGATTGGACCTAGGGTTAGGGTTATGTTGAGGGCTAGGGTTAGAGATCCGGTTAGGGTCACGATTGCACCTTGGGTTAGGGTTATGTTGAGGGCTAGGGTTAGAGATCCGGTTAGGGTTACGATTGCACCTAGGGTTATGGTTATTTTGAAGGCTAGGGTTTGAGATCCGGGTAGGGTTACGGTTGTACCTAGGGTTAGGGTTATGTTGAGGGCTAGGTTTAGAGATCCGGTTAGGGTCACTATTGGACATAGGGTTAGGGTTATGTTGAGGGCTAGGGTTAGAGATCCGGTTAGGGTCACGATTGGACCTTGGGTTAGGGTTATGTTGAGGGCTAGGGTTAGGGATCCGGTTAGGGTCACCATTGGACCTAGGGTTAGGGTTATGTTGAGGGCTAGGGTTAGAGATCCGGTTAGGGTCACGATTGGACCTAGGGTTAGGGTTATCTTGACGGCTAGGGTTAGAGATCCGGTTAGGGTTACGATTGGACCTAGGGTTAGGGTGATGTTGAGGGCTAGGGTTAGAGATCCGGTTAGGGTTACGATTGGACCTAGGGTTATGGTGATGTTGATGGCTAGGGTTAGAGATCCGGTTGGGGATACGATTGGACCTAGGGTTAGTGTCATGTTGAGGGTTAGGGTTAGAGATCCGGTTAGGGTTACGATTGGACCTAGGGTTAGGGTTATGTTGAGGGCTAGGGTTATTGATCCCGTTAGGGTTACGATTGGACCTAGGGTTAGGGTTATGTTGAGGGCTAGGGTTAGAGATCCGGTTAGGGTTACGATTGGACCTAGGGTTAGGGTTATGTTGAGGGCTAGGGTTAGAGATCCGGTTAGGGTTACGATTGCACCTAGGGTTAGGGTTATGTTGAGGGCTAGGGTTAGAGATCCGGGTAGGGTTACGATTGGACCTAGGGTTAGGGTTATGTTGATGGCTAGGGTTAGAGATCCGGTTAGGGTCACGATTGGACCTAGGGTTAGGGTTATGTTGAGGGCTAGGGTTAGAGATCCGGTTAGGGTTACGATTGCACCTAGGGTTAGGGTTATGTTGAGGGCTAGGGTTAGAGATCCGGGTAGGGTCACGATTGGACCTAGGGTTAGGGTTATGTTGATGGCTAGGGTTAGAGATCCGGTTAGGGTCACGATTGGACCTAGGGTTAGGGTTATGTTGAGGGCTAGGGTTAGAGATCCGGTTAGGGTTACGATTGGACCTAGGGTTAGGGTTATGTTGAGGGCAGGGTTAGAGATCCGGTTAGGGTCACGATTGGACCTAGGGTTAGGGTTATGTTGAGGGCTAGGGTTAGAGATCCGGTTAGAGTTACCATTGGACCTGGGTTAGGGTTATGTTGAGGGCTAGGGTTAGAGATCCGGTTAGGGTTACGAATGAACCTAGGGTTAGGTTATGTTGAGGGCTAGGGTTAGAGAGACGGTTAGGGTTCCGATTGGACCTAGGGTTAGGGTTATGTTGAGGGCTAGGGTTAGAGAGACGGTTAGGGTCACGATTGGACCTAGGGTTAGTGTTATATTGAGGGCTAGGGTTAGAGATCCGGTTAGGGTCACGATTGGACCTAGGTTAGGGTTATGTTGAGGGCTAGGGTTAGAGATCCCGTTAGGGTTACAATTGGACCTAGGGTTAGGGTTATGTTGAGGGCTAGGGTTAGAGATCCGGTTAGGGTCACGATTGGACCTAGGGTTAGGGTTATGTTAAGGGCTATGGTTAGAGATCCGGTTAGGGTCACGATTGGACCTAGGGTTAGGGTTATGTTGAGGGCTAGGGTTAGAGATCCCGTTAGGGTTACGATTGGACCTAGGGTTAGGGTTATGTTGCGGGCTAGGGTTAGAGATCCGGTTACGGTTACGATTGCACCTAGGGTTAGGATTATGTTGAGGGCTAGGGATAGAGATCCGGTTATGGTTAAGATTGGACCTAGGGTTCGGGTTATGTTGAGGGCTAGGGTTAGAGATCCTGGTAGGGTTAGGATTGGACCTAGGGTTAGGGTTATGTTGAGGGCTAGGGTTAGAGATCCGGTTAGGGTCACGATTGGACCTAGGGTTAGGGTTATGTTGAGGGCTAGGTTTAGAGATGCGGTTAGGGTTACGATTGGACCTAGGGTTAGGGTTATGTTGAGGGCTAGGGTTAGAGATCCGGTTAGGGTTACGATTGGACCTAGGGTTAGGGTTATGTTGAGGGCTAGGGTTAGAGATCCGGTTAGGGTTACGATTGCACCTAGGGTTACGGTTATGTTGAGGGCTAGGGTTAGAGATCCGGGTAGGGTTACGATTGCACCTAGGGTTAGGGTAATGTTGACGGCTAGGGTTAGAGATCCGGTTAGGGTCAAGATTGGACCTAGGGTTAGGGTTATGTTGAGGGCTAGGGTTAGAGATTCGGTTAGGGTTACGATTGGACCTAGGGTTAGCGTTATGTTGAGGGCTAGGGATAGAGATCAGGTTAGGGTCACGTTTGGACCTAGGGTTAGGGTTATGTTGAGGGCTAGGGTTAGAGATCCGGTTAGGGTCACGATTGGACCTAGGGTTAGGGTTATGTTGAGGGGTAGGGTTACAAATCCGGTTAGGGTTACGATTGGACCTAGGGTTAGGGTTACGTTGAGGGCTACGGTCAGAGAGACGGTTAGGGTTACGATTGGACCTAGGGTTAGGGTTATGTTGAGGGCTAGGGTTAGAGAGACGGTTAGGGTTACGATTGGACCTAGGGTTAGCGTTATATTGAGGGCTAGGGTTAGAGATCCGGTTAGGGTCACGATTGAACCTAGGGTTAGGGTTATGTTGAGGGCCAGGGTTAGAGATCCGGTTAGGGTCACGATTGGACCTAGGGTTAGGGTTATGTTGAGGGCTAGGATTAGAGAGACGGTTCGGGTTACGATTGGACCTAGGGTTAGGGTTATGTTGAGGGCTAGGGTTAGAGATCCGGTTAGGGTTACGATAGGACCTAGGGTTAGGGTTATGTTGAGGGTAGGGTTAGAGATCCGGTTAGGGTTACGATTGGACCTAGGGTTAGGGTTATGTTGAGGGCTAGGGTTAGAGATCCGGTTAGGGTTACGATTGTACCTAGGGTTAGGGTTATGTGGAGGGCTAGGGTTAGAGATCCGGTTAGGGTTACGATTGGACCTAGGGTAAGGGTTATGTTGAGGGCTAGGGTTAGAGAGACGTTTAGGGTCACGATTGGACCTAGGGTTAGTGTTATGTTGAGGGCTAGGGTTAGAGATCCGGTTAGGGTTACGATTGCACCTAGGGTTAGGGTTATGTTGAGGGCTAGGGTTAGAGATCCGGGTAGGGTTACGATTGGACCTAGGATTAGGGTTATGTTGATGGCTAGGGTTAGAGATCCGGTTAGGGTCACGATTGGACCTAGGGTTAGGGTTATGTTGAGGGCTAGGGTTAGAGATCCGGTTAGGGTCACGATTGCACCTTGGGTTAGGGTTATGTTGAGGGCTAGGGTTAGAGATCCGGTTAGGGTTACGATTGCACCTAGGGTTATCGTTATGTTGAGGGCTAGGGTTAGAGATCCGGGTAGGGTTACGGTTGTACCTAGGGTTAGGGTTATGTTGAGGGCTAGGTTTAGAGATCCGGTTAGGTTCACTATTGGACATAGGGTTAGGGTTATGTTGAGGGCTAGGGTTAGAGATCTGGTTAGGGTCACGATTGGACCTAGGGTTAGGGTTATGTTGAAGGCTAGTGTTAGAGATCCGGTTAGGGTCACGATTGGACCTAGGGTTAGGGTTATGTTGACGGCTAGGGTTAGAGATCCGGTTAGGGTTACGATTGGACCTAGGGTTAGGGTGATGTTGAGGGCTAGGGTTAGAGATCCGGTTAGGGTTACGATTGGACCTAGGGTTATGGTGATGTTGATGGCTAGGGTTAGAGATCCGGTTGGGGATACGATTGGACCTAGGGTTAGTGTCATGTTGAGGATTAGGGTTAGAGATCCGGTTAGGGTTACGATTGGACCTAGGGTTAGGGTTATGTTGAGGGCTAGGGTTATTGATCCCGTTAGGGTTACGATTGGACCTAGGGTAAGGGTTATGTTGAGGGCTAGGGTTAGAGATCCGGTTAGGGTTACGATTGGACCTAGGGTTAGGGTTATGTTGAGGGCTAGGGTTAGAGATCCGGTTAGGGTTACGATTGCACCTAGGGTTAGGGTTATGTTGAGGGCTAGGGTTAGAGATCCGGGTAGGGTTACGATTGGACCTAGGGTTAGGGTTATGTTGATGGCTAGGGTTAGAGATCCGGTTAGGGTCACGATTGGACCTAGGGTTAGGGTTATGTTGAGGGCTAGGGTTAGAGATCCGGTTAGGGTCACGATTGGACCTAGGGTTAGGGTTATGTTGAGGGCTAGGGTTAGAGATCCGGTTAGGGTTACGATTGGACCTAGGGTTTGGGTTATGTTGAGGGCTAGGGTTAGAGATCCGGTTAGGGTTACGATTGGACCTAGGGTTAGGGTTATGTTGAGGGCTAGGGTTAGAGATACGGTTAGGGTCACGATTGCACCTTGGGTTAGGGTTATGTTGAGGGCTAGGGTTAGAGATCCGGTTAGGGTTACGATTGCACCTAGGGTTATTGTTATGTTGAGGGCTAGGGTTAGAGATCCGGGTAGGGTTACGATTGCACCTAGGGTTAGGGTTATGTTGATGGCTAGGGTTAGAGATCCGGTTAGGGTCACGATTGGACCTAGGGTTAGGGTTATGTTGAGGGCTAGGTTTAGAGATCCGGTTGGGGATACGATTGGACCTAGGGTTAGGGTGATGTTGAGGGTTAGGGTTAGAGATCCGGTTAGGGTTACGATTGGATCTAGGGTTAGGGTTATGTTGAGGGCTAGGGTTAGAGATCCCGTTAGGGTTACGATTGGACCTAGGGTTAGGGTTATGTTGAGGGCTAGGGTTAGAGATCCGGTTAGGGTCACGATTGCACCTTGGGTTAGGGTTATGTTGAGGGCTAGGGTTAGAGATCCGGTTAGGGTTACGATTGAACCTAGGGTTAGGGTTATATTGAGGGCCAGGTGTAGAGATCCGGTTAGGGTCACGATTGGACCTAGGGTTAGGGTTATGTTGAGGGCTAGGGTTAGAGAGACGGTTAGGGTCACGATTGGACCTAGGGTTAGGGTTATGTTGAGGGCTAGGATTAGAGAGACGGTTAGGGTTACGATTGGACCTAGGGTTAGGGTTATGTTGAGGGCTAGGGTTATTGATCCCGTTAGGGTTACGATTGGACCTAGGGTTAGGGTTATGTTGAGGGCTAGGGTTAGAGATCCGGTTAGGGTCACGATTGGACCTAGGGTTAGGGTTATGTTGAGGGCTAGGGTTATTGATCCCGTTAGGGTTACGATTGGACCTAGGGTTAGGGTTATGTTGAGGGCTAGGGTTAGAGATCCGGTTAGGGTTACGATTGGACCTAGGGTTAGGGTTATGTTGAGGGCTAGGGTTAGAGATCCGGTTAGGGTTACGATTGCACCTAGGGTTAGGGTTATGTTGAGGGCTAGGGTTAGAGATCCGGGTAGGGTTACGATTGGACCTAGGGTTAGGGTTATGTTGATGGCTAGGATTAGAGATCCGGTTAGGGTCACGATTGGACCTAGGGTTAGGGTTATGTTGAGGGCTAGGGTTAGAGATCCGGTTAGGGTCACGATTGGACCTAGGGTTAGGGTTATGTTGAGGGCTAGGGTTAGAGATCCGGTTAGGGTTACGATTGGACCTAGGGTTAGGGTTATGTTGAGGGCTAGGGTTAGAGATCCGGTTAGGGTTACGATTGGACCTAGGGTTAGGGTTATGTTGACGGCTAGGGTTAGAGATCCGGTTAGGGTCACGATTGGACCTAGGGTTAGGGTTATGTTGAGGGCTAGGGTTAGAGATCCGGTTAGGGTCACGATTGCACCTTTTGTTAGGGTTATGTTGAGGGCTAGGGTTAGAGATCCGGTTAGGGTTACGATTGCACCTAGGGTTATTGTTATGTTGAGGGCTAGGATTAGAGATCCGGGTAGGGTTACGATTGCACCTAGGGTTTGGGTTATGTTGATGGCTAGGGTTAGAGATCCGATTAGGGTCACGATTGGACCTAGGGTTAGGGTTATGTTGAGGGCTAGGGTTAGCGATCCGGTTAGGGTCACGATTCGACCTTGGGTTAGGATTATGTTGAGGGCTAGGGTTAGAGAGACGGTTAGGGTTACGATTGGACCTAGGGTTAGGGTTATGTTGAGGGCTAGGGTTAGAGATCGGGTTAGGGTTACGATTGGACCTAAGGTTAGGGTTATGTTGAGGGCAGGGTTAGATATCCGGTTAGGGTCACGATTGGACCTAGGGTTAGGGTTATGTTGAGGGCTAGGGTTAGAGATCCGGTTAGAGTTACCATTGGACCTAGGGTTAGGGTTATGTTGAGGGCTAGGGTTAGAGATCCGGTTAGGGTTACGATTGGACCTAGGGTTAGGGTTATGTTGAGGGCTAGGGTTAGAGAGACGGTTAGAGTTCCGATTGGACCTAGGGTTAGGGTTATGTTGAGGGCTAGGGTTAGAGAGACGGTTAGGGTCACGATTGGACCTAGGGTTAGTGTTATGTTGAGGGCTAGGGTTAGAGATCCGGTTAGGGTCACGATTGGACCTAGGTTAGGGTTATGTTGAGGGCTAGGGTTAGAGATCCCGTTAGGGTTACAATTGGACCTAGGATTAGGGTTATGTTGAGGGCTAGGGTTAGAGATCCGGTTAGGGTCACGATTGGACCTAGGGTTAGGGTTATGTTGAGGGCTAGGGTTAGAGATCGGGTTAGGGTCACGATTGGACCTAGGGTTAGGGTTATGTTGAGGGTTAGGGTTAGAGATCCCGTTAGGGTTACGACTGGACCTAGGGTTAGGGTTATGTTGAGGGCTAGGGTTAGAGATCCGGTTACGGTTACGATTGCACCTAGGGTTAGGGTTATGTTGAGGGCTAGGGTTAGAGATCCGATTAGGGTTAAGATTGGACCTAGGGTTAGGGTTATGTTGAGGGCTAGGGTTCGAGATCCGGGTAGGGTTACGATTGGACCTAGGGTTAGGGTTATGTTGAGGGCTAGGGTTAGAGATCCGGTTAGGGTCACGATTGGACCTAGGTTAGTGTTATGTTGAGGGCTAGGGTTAGAGATCCTGTTAGGGTCACGATTGGACCTAGGGTTAGGGTGATGTTGAGGGCTAGGGTTAGAGATCCGGTTAGGGTTACGATTGGACCTAGGGTTATGGTGATGTTGATGGCTAGGGTTAGAGATCCGGTTAGGGTTACGATTGGACCTAGGGTTAGGGTTATGTTGAGGGTTAGGGTTAGAGATCCGGTTAGGGTTACGATTGTACCTAGGGTTAGGGTTATGTTGAGGGCTAGGGTTAGAGATCCCGTTAGGGTTACGATTGGACCTCTGGTTAGGGTTATGTTGAGGGCTAGGGTTATAGAGACGGTTAGGGTTACGATTGGACCTAGGGTTAGTGTTATGTTGAGGGCTAGGGTTAGAGATCCGGTTACGGTTACGATTGCACCTAGGGTTAGGGTTATGTTGAGGGCTAGGGTTAGAGATCCTGTTACGGTTACGATTGCACCTAGGGTTAGGGTTATGTTGAGGGCTAGGGTTAGAGATCCGGTTACGGTTACGATTGGACCTAGGGTTAGGGTTATGTTGAGGGCTAGGGTTAGAGATCCAGTTAGGGTCACGATTGGACCTAGGGTTAGGGTTATGTTGAGGGCTAGGGTTAGAGATACGGTTAGGGTCACGATTGGACCTAGGGTTAGGGTTATGTTGACGGCTAGGGTTAGAGATCCGGTTAGGGTTACGATTGGACCTAGGGTTAGGGTGATGTTGAGGGCTAGGGTTAGAGATCCGGTTAGGGTCACGATTGGACCTAGGGTTAGGGTTATGTTGAGGGCTAGGGTTAGAGATCCGGTTAGGGTCACGATTGGATCTAGGGTTAGGGTTATGTTGAGGGCTAGGGTTAGAGATTCGGTTAGGGTTACGATTGGACCTAGGGTTAGCGTTATGTTGAGGGCTAGGGATAGAGATCAGGTTAGGGTCACGTTTGGACCTAGGGTTAGGGTTATGTTGAGGGCTAGGGTTAGAGATACGGTTAGGGTTACGATTGGACCTAGGGTTAGGGTTACGTTGAGGGCTACGGTCAGAGAGACGGTTAGGGTTACGATTGGACCTAGGGTTAGGGTTATGTTGAGGGCTAGGGTTAGAGAGAAGGTTAGGGTTACGATTGGACCTAGGTTTAGCGTTATGTTGAGGGCTAGGGTTAGAGATCCGGTTATGGTCACGATTGAACCTAGGGTTAGGGTTATGTTGAGGGCCAGGTTTAGAGATCCGGTTAGGGTCACGATTGGACCTAGGGTTAGGTTTATGTTGAGGGCTAGGGTTAGAGAGACGGTTAGGGTCACGATTGGACCTAGGGTTAGGGTTATGTTGAGGGCTAGGTATAGAGAGACGGTTAGGGTTACGATTGGACCTAGGGTTAGGGTTATGTTGAGGGCTAGGGTTAGAGATCCGGTTAGGGTTATGATTGGACCTAGGGTTAGGGTTATGTTGAGGGCTAGGGTTAGAGATCCGGATATGGTTAAGATTGGACCTAGGGTTAGGGTTATGTTGAGGTCTAGGGTTAGAGATCCGGTTAGGGTTACAATTGGACCTAGGGTTAGGGTTATGTTGAGGGCTAGGATTAGAGAGACGGTTAGGGTTACGATTGGACCTAGGGTTAGGGTTATGTTGAGGGCTAGGGTTATTGATCCCGTTAGGGTTACGATTGGACCTAGGGTTAGGGTTATGTTGAGGGCTAGGGTTAGATTTCCGGTTAGGGTCACGATTGGACCTAGGGTTAGGGTTATGTTGAGGGCTAGGGTTAGAGATCTGGTTAGGGTTACGATTGGACCTAGGGTTAGGGTTATGTTGAGGGCTAGGGTTAGAGATCCGGTTAGGGTTACGATTGCACCTAGGGTTAGGGTTATGTTGAGGGCTAGGGTTAGAGATCCGGGTAGGGTTACGATTGGACCTAGGGTTAGGGTTATGTTGATGGCTAGGGTTAGAGATCCGGTTAGGGTCACGATTGGACCTAGGGTTAGGGTTATGTTGAGGGCTAGGGTTAGAGATCCGGTTAGGGTCACGATTGGACCTAGGGTTAGGGTTATGTTGAGGGCTAGGGTTAGAGATCCGGTTATGGGTACGATGGGACCTAGGGTTAGGGTTATGTTGAGGGCTAGGGTTAGAGATCCGGTTAGGGTTACGATTGGACCTAGGGTTAGGGTTATGTTGACGGCTAGGGTTAGAGATCCGGTTAGGGTCACGATTGGACCTAGGGTTAGGGTTATGTTGAGGGCTAGGGTTAGAGATCCGGTTAGGGTCACGATTGCACCTTTTGTTAGGGTTATGTTGAGGGCTAGGGTTAGAGATCCGGTTAGGGTTACGATTGGACCTAGGGTTAGGGTTATGTTGAGGGCTAGGGTTAGAGATCCCGTTAGGGTTACGATTGGACCTCTGGTTAGGGTTATGTTGAGGGCTAGGGTTATAGAGACGGTTAGGGTTACGATTGGACCTAGGGTTAGGGTTATGCTGAAGGCAGGGTTAGAGATCCGTTCGGGTCACGATTGGACCTAGGGTTAGGGTTATGTTGAGGGCTAGGGTTAGAGATCCGGTTAGGGTTACAATTGGACCTAGGGTTAGGGTTATGTTGAGGGCTAGGGTTAGAGATCCGGTTAGGGTTACGATTGGTCCTAGGGTTAGGGTTATGTTGAGGGCTAGGGTTAGAGATCCGGTCAGGGTTACGATTGGACCTAGGGTTAGGGTTATGTTGAGGGCTAGGGTTAGAGAGATGGTTAGGGTTCCGATTGGACCTAGGGTTAGGGTTATGTTGAGGGCTAGGGTTAGAGATCCGGTTAGGGTTACGATTGGACCTAGGGTTAGGGTTATGTTCAGGGCTAGGGTTAGAGATCCGGGTAGGGTTACGATTGGACCTAGGGTTAGGGTTATGTTGAGGGCTAGGGTTAGAGATCCGGTTACGGTTACAATTGGACCTAGGGTTAGTGTTATGTTGAGGGCTAGGGTTAGAGATCCGGTTACGGTTACGATTGCACCTAGGGTTAGGGTTATGTTGAGGGCTAGGGTTAGAGATCCTGTTACGGTTACGATTGCACCTAGGGTTAGGGTTATGTTGAGGGCTAGGGTTAGAGATCCGGTTACGGTTACGATTGGACCTAGGGTTAGGGTTATGTTGAGGGCTAGGGTTAGAGATCCAGTTAGGGTCACGATTGGACCTAGGGTTAGGGTTATGTTGAGGGCTAGGGTTAGAGATACGGTTAGGGTCACGATTGGACCTAGGGTTAGGGTTATGTTGTCGGCTAGGGTTAGAGATCCGGTTAGGATTACGATTGGACCTAGGGTTAGGGTTATGTTGAGGGCTAGGGTTAGAGATCCGGTTAGGGTCACGATTGGACCTAGGGTTAGGGTTATGTTGAGGGCTAGGGTTAGAGATCCGGTTAGGGTCACGATTGGATCTAGGGTTAGGGTTATGTTGAGGGCTAGGGTTAGAGATTCGGTTAGGGTTACGATTGGACCTAGGGTTAGCGTTATGTTGAGGGCTAGGGATAGAGATCAGGTTAGGGTCACGTTTGGACCTAGGGTTAGGGTTATGTTGAGGGCTAGGGTTAGAGATACGGTTAGGGTTACGATTGGACCTAGGGTTAGGGTTACGTTGAGGGCTACGGTCAGAGAGACGGTTAGGGTTACGATTGGACCTAGGGTTAGGGTTATGTTGAGGGCTAGGGTTAGAGAGAAGGTTAGGGTTACGATTGGACCTAGGTTTAGCGTTATGTTGAGGGCTAGGGTTAGAGATCCGGTTATGGTCACGTTGAACCTAGGGTTAGGGTTCTGTTGAGGTCTAGGGTTAGAGATCCGGTTAGGGTTACAATTGGACCTAGGGTTAGGGTTATGTTGAGGGCTAGGATTAGAGAGACGGTTAGGGTTACGATTGGACCTAGGGTTAGGTTTATGTTGAGGGCTAGGGTTAGAGAGACGGTTAGGGTTACGATTGGACCTAGGGTTAGGGTTATGTTGAGGGCTAGGGTTAGAGATCAGGTTAGGGTTATGATTGGACCTAGGGTTAGGGTTATGTTGAGGGCTAGGGTTAGAGATCCGGATATGGTTAAGATTGGACCTAGGGTTAGGGTTATGTTGAGGTCTAGGGTTAGAGATCCGGTTAGGGTTACAATTGGACCAAGGGTTAGGGTTATGTTGAGGGCTAGGATTAGAGAGACGGTTAGGGTTACGATTGGACCTAGGGTTAGGGTTATGTTGAGGGCTAGGGTTATTGATCCCGTTAGGGTTACGATTGGACCTAGGGTTAGGGTTATGTTGAGGGCTAGGGTTAGAGATCCGGTTAGGGTCACGATTGGACCTAGGGTTAGGGTTATGTTGAGGGCTAGGGTTATTGATCCCGTTAGGGTTACGATTGGACCTAGGGTTAGGGTTATGTTGAGGGCTAGGGTTAGAGATCCGGTTAGGGTTACGATTGGACCTAGGGTTAGGGTTATGTTGAGGGCTAGGGTTAGAGATCCGGTTAGGGTTACAATTGCACCTAGGGTTAGGGTTATGTTGAGGGCTAGGGTTAGAGATCCGGGTAGGGTTACGATTGGACCTAGGGTTAGGGTTATGTTGATGGCTAGGGTTAGAGATCCGGTTAGGGTCACGATTGGACCTAGGGATAGGGTTATGTTGAGGGCTAGGGTTAGAGATCCGGTTAGGGTCACGATTGGACCTAGGGTTAGGGTTATGTTGAGGGCTAGGGTTAGAGATCCGGTTAGGGTTACGATTGGACCTAGGGTTAGGGTTATGTTGAGGGCTAGGGTTAGAGATCCGGTTAGGGTTACGATTGGACCTAGGGTTAGGGTTATGTTGACGGCTAGGGTTAGAGATCCGGTTAGGGTCACGATTGGACCTAGGGTTAGGGTTATGTTGAGGGCTAGGGTTAGAGATCCGGTTAGGGTCACGATTGCACCTTTTGTTAGGGTTATGTTGAGGGCTAGGGTTAGAGATCCGGTTAGGGTTACGATTGCACCTAGGGTTATTGTTATGTTGAGGGCTAGGGTTAGAGATCCGGGTAGGGTTACGATTGCACCTAGGGTTAGGGTTATGTTGATGGCTAGGGTTAGAGATCCGGTTAGGGTCACGATTGGACCTAGGGTTAGGGTTATGTTGAGGGCTATGGTTAGCGATCCGGTTAGGGTCACGATTCGACCTTGGGTTAGGATTATGTTGAGGGCTAGGGTTAGAGAGACGGTTAGGGTTACGATTGGACCTAGGGTTAGGGTTATGTTGAGGGCTAGGGTTAGAGATCCGGTTAGGGTTACGATTGGACCTAGGGTTAGGGTTATGTTGAGGGAAGGGTTAGAGATCCGGTTAGGGTCACGATTGGACCTAGGGTTAGGGTTATGTTGAGGGCTAGGGTTAGAGATCCGGTTAGAGTTACCATTGGTCCTAGGGTTAGGGTTATGTTGAGGGCTAGGGTTAGAGATCCGGTTAGGGTTACGATTGGACCTAGGGTTAGGGTTATGTTGAGGGCTAGGGTTAGAGAGACGGTTAGGGTCACGATTGGACCTAGGGTTAGTGTTATGTTGAGGGCTAGGTTTAGAGATCCGGTTAGGGTCACGATTGGACCTAGGTTAGGGTTATGTTGAGGGCTAGGGTTAGAGATCCCGTTAGGGTTACAATTGGACCTAGGATTAGGGTTATGTTGAGGGCTAGGGTTAGAGATCCGGTTAGGGTCACGATTGGACCTAGGGTTCGGGTTATGTTGAGGGCTAGAGTTAGAGATCGGGTTAGGGTCACGATTGGACCTAGGGTTAGGGTTATGTTGAGGATTAGGGTTAGAGATCCCGTTAGGGTTACGACTGGACCTAGGGTTAGGGTTATGTTGAGGGCTAGGGTTAGAGATCCGGTTACGGTTACGATTGCACCTAGGGTTAGGGTTATGTTGAGGGCTAGGGTTAGAGATCCGATTAGGGTTAAGATTGGACCTAGGGTTAGGGTTATGTTGAGGGCTAGGGTTCGAGATCCGGGTAGGGTTACGATTGGACCTAGGGTTAGGGTTATGTTGAGGGCTAGGGTTAGAGATCCGGTTAGGGTCACGATTGGACCTAGGTTAGTGTTATGTTGAGGGCTAGGGTTAGAGATCCTGTTAGCGTCACGATTGGACCTAGGGTTAGTGTGATGTTGAGGGCTAGGGTTAGAGATCCGGTTAGGGTTACGATTGGACCTAGGGTTATGGTGATGTTGATGGCTAGGGTTAGAGATCCGGTTAGGGTTAGGATTGGACCTAGGGTTAGGGTTATGTTGAGGGTTAGGGTTAGAGATCCGGTTAGGGTTACGATTGGACCTAGGGTTAGGGTTATGTTGAGGGCTAGGGTTAGAGATCCCGTTAGGGTTACGATTGGACCTCTGGTTAGGGTTATGTTGAGGGCTAGGGTTATAGAGACGGTTAGGGTTACGATTGGACCTAGGGTTAGGGTTATGCTGAAGGCAGGGTTAGAGATCCGTTCGGGTCACGATTGGACCTAGGGTTAGGGTTATGTTGATGGCTAGGGTTAGAGATCCGGTTAGGGTTACAATTGGACCTAGGGTTAGGGTTATGTTGTGGGCTAGGGTTAGAGATCCGGTTAGGGTTACGATTGGTCCTAGGGTTAGGGATATGTTGAGGGCTAGGGTTAGAGATCCGGTCAGGGTTACGATTGGACCTAGGGTTAGGGTTATGTTGAGGGCTAGGGTTAGAGAGACGGTTAGGGTTCCGATTGGACCTAGGGTTAGGGTTATGTTGAGGGCTAGGGTTAGAGATCCGGTTAGGGTTACGATTGGACCTAGGGTTAGGGTTATGTTCAGGGCTAGGGTTAGAGATCCGGGTAGGGTTACGATTGGACCTAGGGTTAGGGTTATGTTGAGGGCTAGGGTTAGAGATCCGGTTACGGTTACGATTGCACCTAGGGTTAGGGTTATGTTGAGGGCTAGGGTTAGAGATCCTGTTACGGTTACGATTGCACCTAGGGTTAGGGTTATGTTGAGGGCTAGGGTTAGAGATCCGGTTACGGTTACGATTGGACCTAGGGTTAGGGTTATGTTGAGGGCTAGGGTTAGAGATCCAGTTAGGGTCACGATTGGACCTAGGGTTAGGGTTATGTTGAGGGCTAGGGTTAGAGATACGGTTAGGGTCACCATTGGACCTAGGGTTAGGGTTATGTTGACGGCTAGGGTTAGAGATCCGGTTAGGGTCACGATTGGACCTAGGGTTAGGGTGATGTTGAGGGCTAGGGTTAGAGATCCGGTTAGGGTCACGATTGGACCTAGGGTTAGGGTTATGTTGAGGGCTAGGGTTAGAGATCCGGTTAGGGTCACGATTGGATCTAGGGTTAGGGTTATGTTGAGGGCTAGGGATAGAGATTCGGTTAGGGTTACGATTGGACCTAGGGTTAGCGTTATGTTGATGGCTAGGGATAGAGATCAGGTTAGGGTCACGTTTGGACCTAAGGTTAGGGTTATGTTGAGGGCTAGGGTTAGAGATACGGTTAGGGTTACGATTGGACCTAGGGTTAGGGTTATGTTGAGGGCTAGGGTTAGAGATCCGGTTACGGTTACGATTGGACCTAGGGTTAGGGTTATGTTGAGGGCTAGGGTTAGAGATCCAGTTAGGGTCACGATTGGACCTAGGGTTAGGGTTATGTTGAGGGCTAGGGTTAGAGATACGGTTAGGGTCACGATTGGACCTAGGTTAGGGTTATGTTGAGGGCTAGGGTTAGAGATCCGGTTAGGGTTACGATTGGACCTAGGGTTAGGGTTATGTTGAGGGCTAGGGTTAGAGAGACGGTTAGGGTTCCGATTGCACCTAGGGTTAGGGTTATGTTGAGGGCTAGGGTTAGAGATCCGGGTAGGGTTACGATTGCACCTAGGGTTAAGGTTATGTTGACGGCTAGGGTTAGAGATCCGGTTAGGGTCACGATTGGACCTAGGGTTAGGGTTATGATGAGGGCTAGGGTTAGAGAGACGGTTAGGGTCACGATTGGACCTACGGTTAGGGTTATGTTGAGGGCTAGGGTTAGAGATCCGGTTAGGGTCACGATTGGACCTAGGGTTAGGGTTATGTTGAGGGCTAGGGTTAGAGAGAAGTTTAGGATTACGATTGGACCTAGGGTTAGGGTTATGTTGAGGGCTAGGTTTAGAGATCCGGTTAGGGTTATGATTGGACCTAGGGTTAGGGTTATGTTGAGGGCTAGGGTTAGAGAGACGGTTAGGGTCACGATTGGACCTACGGTTAGGGTTATGTTGAGGCCTAGGGTTAGAGATCCGGTTAGGGTCACGATTGGACCTAGGGTTAGGGTTATGTTGAGGGCTAGGGTTAGAGAGAAGTTTAGGATTACGATTGGACCTAGGGTTAGGGTTATGTTGAGGGCTAGGTTTAGAGATCCGGTTAGGGTTATGATTGGACCTAGGGTTAGGGTTATGTTGAGGGCTAGGGTTAGAGATCCAGTTAGGGTCACGATTGGACCTAGGGTTAGGGTTATGTTGAGGGCTAGGGTTAGAGATACGGTTAGGGTCACGATTGGACCTAGGGTTAGGGTTATGTTGTCGGCTAGGGTTAGAGATCCGGTTAGGATTACGATTGGACCTAGGGTTAGGGTTATGTTGAGGGCTAGGGTTAGAGATCCGGTTAGGGTCACGATTGGACCTAGGGTTAGGGTTATGTTGAGGGCTAGGGTTAGAGATCCGGTTAGGGTCACGATTGGATCTAGGGTTAGGGTTATGTTGAGGGCTAGGGTTAGAGATTCGGTTAGGGTTACGATTGGACCTAGGGTTAGCGTTATGTTGAGGGCTAGGGATAGAGATCAGGTTAGGGTCACGTTTGGACCTAGGGTTAGGGTTATGTTGAGGGCTAGGGTTAGAGATACGGTTAGGGTTACGATTGGACCTAGGGTTAGGGTTACGTTGAGGGCTACGGTCAGAGAGACGGTTAGGGTTACGATTGGACCTAGGGTTAGGGTTATGTTGAGGGCTAGGGTTAGAGAGAAGGTTAGGGTTACGATTGGACCTAGGTTTAGCGTTATGTTGAGGGCTAGGGTTAGAGATCCGGTTATGGTCACGTTGAACCTAGGGTTAGGGTTCTGTTGAGGTCTAGGGTTAGAGATCCGGTTAGGGTTACAATTGGACCTAGGGTTAGGGTTATGTTGAGGGCTAGGATTAGAGAGACGGTTAGGGTTACGATTGGACCTAGGGTTAGGTTTATGTTGAGGGCTAGGGTTAGAGAGACGGTTAGGGTTACGATTGGACCTAGGGTTAGGGTTATGTTGAGGGCTAGGGTTAGAGATCAGGTTAGGGTTATGATTGGACCTAGGGTTAGGGTTATGTTGAGGGCTAGGGTTAGAGATCCGGATATGGTTAAGATTGGACCTAGGGTTAGGGTTATGTTGAGGTCTAGGGTTAGAGATCCGGTTAGGGTTACAATTGGACCAAGGGTTAGGGTTATGTTGAGGGCTAGGATTAGAGAGACGGTTAGGGTTACGATTGGACCTAGGGTTAGGGTTATGTTGAGGGCTAGGGTTATTGATCCCGTTAGGGTTACGATTGGACCTAGGGTTAGGGTTATGTTGAGGGCTAGGGTTAGAGATCCGGTTAGGGTCACGATTGGACCTAGGGTTAGGGTTATGTTGAGGGCTAGGGTTATTGATCCCGTTAGGGTTACGATTGGACCTAGGGTTAGGGTTATGTTGAGGGCTAGGGTTAGAGATCCGGTTAGGGTTACGATTGGACCTAGGGTTAGGGTTATGTTGAGGGCTAGGGTTAGAGATCCGGTTAGGGTTACAATTGCACCTAGGGTTAGGGTTATGTTGAGGGCTAGGGTTAGAGATCCGGGTAGGGTTACGATTGGACCTAGGGTTAGGGTTATGTTGATGGCTAGGGTTAGAGATCCGGTTAGGGTCACGATTGGACCTAGGGATAGGGTTATGTTGAGGGCTAGGGTTAGAGATCCGGTTAGGGTCACGATTGGACCTAGGGTTAGGGTTATGTTGAGGGCTAGGGTTAGAGATCCGGTTAGGGTTACGATTGGACCTAGGGTTAGGGTTATGTTGAGGGCTAGGGTTAGAGATCCGGTTAGGGTTACGATTGGACCTAGGGTTAGGGTTATGTTGACGGCTAGGGTTAGAGATCCGGTTAGGGTCACGATTGGACCTAGGGTTAGGGTTATGTTGAGGGCTAGGGTTAGAGATCCGGTTAGGGTCACGATTGCACCTTTTGTTAGGGTTATGTTGAGGGCTAGGGTTAGAGATCCGGTTAGGGTTACGATTGCACCTAGGGTTATTGTTATGTTGAGGGCTAGGGTTAGAGATCCGGGTAGGGTTACGATTGCACCTAGGGTTAGGGTTATGTTGATGGCTAGGGTTAGAGATCCGGTTAGGGTCACGATTGGACCTAGGGTTAGGGTTATGTTGAGGGCTATGGTTAGCGATCCGGTTAGGGTCACGATTCGACCTTGGGTTAGGATTATGTTGAGGGCTAGGGTTAGAGAGACGGTTAGGGTTACGATTGGACCTAGGGTTAGGGTTATGTTGAGGGCTAGGGTTAGAGATCCGGTTAGGGTTACGATTGGACCTAGGGTTAGGGTTATGTTGAGGGAAGGGTTAGAGATCCGGTTAGGGTCACGATTGGACCTAGGGTTAGGGTTATGTTGAGGGCTAGGGTTAGAGATCCGGTTAGAGTTACCATTGGTCCTAGGGTTAGGGTTATGTTGAGGGCTAGGGTTAGAGATCCGGTTAGGGTTACGATTGGACCTAGGGTTAGGGTTATGTTGAGGGCTAGGGTTAGAGAGACGGTTAGGGTCACGATTGGACCTAGGGTTAGTGTTATGTTGAGGGCTAGGTTTAGAGATCCGGTTAGGGTCACGATTGGACCTAGGTTAGGGTTATGTTGAGGGCTAGGGTTAGAGATCCCGTTAGGGTTACAATTGGACCTAGGATTAGGGTTATGTTGAGGGCTAGGGTTAGAGATCCGGTTAGGGTCACGATTGGACCTAGGGTTCGGGTTATGTTGAGGGCTAGAGTTAGAGATCGGGTTAGGGTCACGATTGGACCTAGGGTTAGGGTTATGTTGAGGATTAGGGTTAGAGATCCCGTTAGGGTTACGACTGGACCTAGGGTTAGGGTTATGTTGAGGGCTAGGGTTAGAGATCCGGTTACGGTTACGATTGCACCTAGGGTTAGGGTTATGTTGAGGGCTAGGGTTAGAGATCCGATTAGGGTTAAGATTGGACCTAGGGTTAGGGTTATGTTGAGGGCTAGGGTTAGAGATCCGGTTAGGGTTACGATTGGACCTAGGGTTATGGTGATGTTGATGGCTAGGGTTAGAGATCCGGTTAGGGTTAGGATTGGACCTAGGGTTAGGGTTATGTTGAGGGTTAGGGTTAGAGATCCGGTTAGGGTTACGATTGGACCTAGGGTTAGGGTTATGTTGAGGGCTAGGGTTAGAGATCCCGTTAGGGTTACGATTGGACCTCTGGTTAGGGTTATGTTGAGGGCTAGGGTTATAGAGACGGTTAGGGTTACGATTGGACCTAGGGTTAGGGTTATGCTGAAGGCAGGGTTAGAGATCCGTTCGGGTCACGATTGGACCTAGGGTTAGGGTTATGTTGATGGCTAGGGTTAGAGATCCGGTTAGGGTTACAATTGGACCTAGGGTTAGGGTTATGTTGTGGGCTAGGGTTAGAGATCCGGTTAGGGTTACGATTGGTCCTAGGGTTAGGGATATGTTGAGGGCTAGGGTTAGAGATCCGGTCAGGGTTACGATTGGACCTAGGGTTAGGGTTATGTTGAGGGCTAGGGTTAGAGAGACGGTTAGGGTTCCGATTGGACCTAGGGTTAGGGTTATGTTGAGGGCTAGGGTTAGAGATCCGGTTAGGGTTACGATTGGACCTAGGGTTAGGGTTATGTTCAGGGCTAGGGTTAGAGATCCGGGTAGGGTTACGATTGGACCTAGGGTTAGGGTTATGTTGAGGGCTAGGGTTAGAGATCCGGTTACGGTTACGATTGCACCTAGGGTTAGGGTTATGTTGAGGGCTAGGGTTAGAGATCCTGTTACGGTTACGATTGCACCTAGGGTTAGGGTTATGTTGAGGGCTAGGGTTAGAGATCCGGTTACGGTTACGATTGGACCTAGGGTTAGGGTTATGTTGAGGGCTAGGGTTAGAGATCCAGTTAGGGTCACGATTGGACCTAGGGTTAGGGTTATGTTGAGGGCTAGGGTTAGAGATACGGTTAGGGTCACCATTGGACCTAGGGTTAGGGTTATGTTGACGGCTAGGGTTAGAGATCCGGTTAGGGTCACGATTGGACCTAGGGTTAGGGTGATGTTGAGGGCTAGGGTTAGAGATCCGGTTAGGGTCACGATTGGACCTAGGGTTAGGGTTATGTTGAGGGCTAGGGTTAGAGATCCGGTTAGGGTCACGATTGGATCTAGGGTTAGGGTTATGTTGAGGGCTAGGGATAGAGATTCGGTTAGGGTTACGATTGGACCTAGGGTTAGCGTTATGTTGATGGCTAGGGATAGAGATCAGGTTAGGGTCACGTTTGGACCTAAGGTTAGGGTTATGTTGAGGGCTAGGGTTAGAGATACGGTTAGGGTTACGATTGGACCTAGGGTTAGGGTTATGTTGAGGGCTAGGGTTAGAGATCCGGTTACGGTTACGATTGGACCTAGGGTTAGGGTTATGTTGAGGGCTAGGGTTAGAGATCCAGTTAGGGTCACGATTGGACCTAGGGTTAGGGTTATGTTGAGGGCTAGGGTTAGAGATACGGTTAGGGTCACGATTGGACCTAGGTTAGGGTTATGTTGAGGGCTAGGGTTAGAGATCCGGTTAGGGTTACGATTGGACCTAGGGTTAGGGTTATGTTGAGGGCTAGGGTTAGAGAGACGGTTAGGGTTCCGATTGCACCTAGGGTTAGGGTTATGTTGAGGGCTAGGGTTAGAGATCCGGGTAGGGTTACGATTGCACCTAGGGTTAAGGTTATGTTGACGGCTAGGGTTAGAGATCCGGTTAGGGTCACGATTGGACCTAGGGTTAGGGTTATGATGAGGGCTAGGGTTAGAGAGACGGTTAGGGTCACGATTGGACCTACGGTTAGGGTTATGTTGAGGGCTAGGGTTAGAGATCCGGTTAGGGTCACGATTGGACCTAGGGTTAGGGTTATGTTGAGGGCTAGGGTTAGAGAGAAGTTTAGGATTACGATTGGACCTAGGGTTAGGGTTATGTTGAGGGCTAGGTTTAGAGATCCGGTTAGGGTTATGATTGGACCTAGGGTTAGGGTTATGTTGAGGGCTAGGGTTAGAGAGACGGTTAGGGTCACGATTGGACCTACGGTTAGGGTTATGTTGAGGCCTAGGGTTAGAGATCCGGTTAGGGTCACGATTGGACCTAGGGTTAGGGTTATGTTGAGGGCTAGGGTTAGAGAGAAGTTTAGGATTACGATTGGACCTAGGGTTAGGGTTATGTTGAGGGCTAGGTTTAGAGATCCGGTTAGGGTTATGATTGGACCTAGGGTTAGGGTTATGTTGAGGGCTAGGGTTAGAGATACGGTTAGGGTTACGATTGGACCTAGCGTTAGGGTTATGTTGAGGGCTAGGGTTAGAGAGACGGTTAGGGTTCCGATTGGACCTAGGGTTAGGGTTATGTTGAGGGCTAGGGTTAGAGAGACGGTTAGGGTTACGATTGGACCTAGGGTTAGGGTTATGTTGAGGGGAGGGTTAGAGATCGGGTTAGGGTCACGATTGGACCTAGGGTTAGGGTGATGTTGAGGGCTAGGGTTAGAGATCCGGCTAGGGTTACGATTGGACCTAGGTTAGGATTATGTTGAGGGCCAGGGTTAGAGATCCCGTTAGGGTTACGATTGCACCTAGGGTTAGGGTTATGTTGAGGGCTAGGGTTAGAGATCCGGTTAGGGTCACGATTGCACCTTGGGTTAGTGTTATGTTGAGGGCTAGGGTTAGAGATCCGGTTAGGGTTACGAATGCACCTAGGGTTATGGTTATGTTGAGGGCTAGGGTTAGAGATCCGGTTAGGGTTACGATTGGACTTAGGGTTATGGTGATGTTGATGGCTAGGGTTAGAGATCCGGTTAGGGTTACGATTAGACCTAGGGTTAGGGTTATGTTGAGGGCTAGGGTTGGAGATCCGGTTAGGGTTACGATTGGACCTAGGGTTAGGGTTATGTTGAGGGCTAGGGTTAGAGATCCGGTTAGGGTTACGATTGGACCTAGGGTTAGGGTTATGTTGAGGGCTAGGGTTAGAGATCCGGTTAGGGTTACGATTGGACCTAGGGTTAGGGTTATGTTGAGGGCTAGGGTTAGAGAGACGGTTAGGGTTCCGATTGCACCTAGGGTTAGGGTTATGTTGAGGGCTAGGGTTAGAGATCCGGGTAGGGTTACGATTGCACCTAGGGTTAAGGTTATGTTGACGGCTAGGGTTAGAGATCCGGTTAGCGTCACGATTGGACCTAGGGTTAGGGTTATGATGAGGGCTAGGGTTAGAGAGACGGTTAGGGTCACGATTGGACCTACGGTTAGGGTTATGTTGAGGGCTAGGGTTAGAGATCCGGTTAGGGTCACGATTGGACCTAGGGTTAGGGTTATGTTGAGGGCTAGGGTTAGAGAGAAGTTTAGGATTACGATTGGACCTAGGGTTAGGGTTATGTTGAGGGCTAGGTTTAGAGATCCGGTTAGGGTTATGATTGGACCTAGGGTTAGGGTTATGTTGAGGGCTAGGGTTAGAGAGACGGTTAGGGTCACGATTGGACCTACGGTTAGGGTTATGTTGAGGCCTAGGGTTAGAGATCCGGTTAGGGTCACGATTGGTCCTAGGGTTAGGGTTATGTTGAGGGCTAGGGTTAGAGAGAAGTTTAGGATTACGATTGGACCTAGGGTTAGGGTTATGTTGAGGGCTAGGTTTAGAGATCCGGTTAGGGTTATGATTGGACCTAGGGTTAGGGTTATGTTGAGGGCTAGGGTTAGAGATACGGTTAGGGTTACGATTGGACCTAGCGTTAGGGTTATGTTGAGGGCTAGGGTTAGAGAGACGGTTAGGGTTCCGATTGGACCTAGGGTTAGGGTTATGTTGAGGGCTAGGGTTAGAGATCCGGTTAGGGTCACGATTGCACCTTGGGTTAGTGTTATGTTGAGGGCTAGGGTTAGAGATCCGGTTAGGGTTACGAATGCACCTAGGGTTATGGTTATGTTGAGGGCTAGGGTTAGAGATCCGGTTAGGGTTACGATTGGACTTAGGGTTATGGTGATGTTGATGGCTAGGGTTAGAGATCCGGTTAGGGTTACGATTAGACCTAGGGTTAGGGTTATGTTGAGGGCTAGGGTTGGAGATCCGGTTAGGGTTACGATTGGACCTAGGGTTAGGGTTATGTTGAGGGCTAGGGTTAGAGATCCGGTTAGGGTTACGATTGGACCTAGGGTTAGGGTTATGTTGAGGGCTAGGGTTAGAGATCCGGTTAGGGTTACGATTGGACCTAGGGTTAGGGTTATGTTGAGGGCTACGGTTAGAGAGACGTTTAGGGTTACGATTGGACCTAGGGTTAGGGTTATGTTGAGGGCCGGGTTAGAGATCCGGTTAGGGTCACGATTGGACCTAGGGATAGGCTTATGTTGAGGGCTAGGGTTAGAATTCCGGTTAGGGTTACCATTGGACCTAGGGTTAGGGTTATGTTGAGGGCTAGGATTAGAGATCCGGTTAGGGTTACGATTGGACCTAGGGTTAGGGTTATGTTGAGGGCTAGGGTTAGAGATCCGGTTAGGGTTACCATTGGACCTAGGGTTAGGGTTATGTTGAGGGCTAGGGTTAGAGACACGGTTAGGGTTCCGATTGGACCTAGGATTAGGGTTATGTTGAGGGCTAGGGTTAGAGAGACGGTTAGGGTCACGATTGGACCTAGGGTTAGGGTTATGTTGAGGGCTAGGGTTAGAGATTCAGTTAGGGTTAAGATTGGACCTAGGGTTAGGGTTATGTTGAGGGCTAGGGTTAGAAATCCGGGTAGGGTTACGATTGGACCTAGGGTTAGGGTTATGTTGAGGGCTATGGTTAGAGATCCGGTTACGGTTACGATTGGACCTAGGGTTAGGGTTATGTTGAGGGCTAGGTTTAGAGATCCGGTTAGGGTTACGATTGGACCTAGGGTTAGGGTTATGTTGAGGGCTAGGGTTAGAGATTCGGTTAGGGTTACGATTGGACCTAGGGTTAGGGTTATGTTGACGGCTAGAGTTAGAGATCTGGTTAGGGTCACAATTGGACGTAGGGTTAGGGTTATGTTGAGGGCTAGGGTTAGAGATCCGGTTAGGGTCACGATTGCACCTTGGGTTAGGATTATGTTGAGGGCTAGGGTTAGAGATCCGGTTAGGGTTACGATTGCACCTAGGGTTATGGTTATGTTGAGGGCTAGGGTTAGAGTTCCGGTTAGGGTTACGATTGGACTTAGGGTTATGGTGATGTTGATGGCTAGGGTTAGAGATCCGGTTAGGGTTACGATTGGTCCTAGGGTTAGGGTTATGTTGATGGTTAGGGTTAAAGATCCGGTTAGGGTTACGATTAGGCCTAGGGTTAGGGTTATGTTGAGGGCTAGGGTTGGAGATCCGGTTAGGGTTACGATTGGACCTAGGGTTAGGGTTATGTTGAGGGCTACGGTTAGAGATCCGGTTAGTGTTACGATTGGACCTAGGGTTAGGGTTATGTTGAGGGCTAGGGTTAGAGATCCGGGTAGGGTTACGATTGCACCTAGGGTTAGGGTTATGTTGACGGCTAGGGTTAGAGATCCGGTTAGGGTCACGATTGGACCTAGGGTTAGGGTTATGTTGAGGGCTAGGGTTAGAGATCCGGTTAGGGTCACGATTGCACCTTGGGTTAGGGTTATGTTGAGGGCTAGGGTTAGAGATCCGGTTACGGTTACGATTGCACCTAGGGTTATGGTTATGTTCAGGGCTAGGGTTAGAGATCCGGGTAGGGTTACGATTGCACCTAGGGTTAGGGTTATGTTGAGGGCTAGGGTTAGAGATCCGGTTAGGGTCACGATTGGACCTAGGGTTAGGGTTATGTTGAGGGCTAGGGTTAGATATCCGGTTAGGGTCACGATTGGACCTTGGGTTAGGGTTATGTTGAGGGCTAGGGTTAGAGATCCAGTTAGGGTCACGATTGGACCTAGGGTTAGGGTTATGTTGAGGGGTAGGGTTAGAGATCCGGTTAGGGTCACCTTTCGACCTAGGGTTAGGGTTATGTTGACGGCTAGGGTTAGAGATCCCGTTAGGGTTACGATTGGACATAGGGTTAGGGTGATGTTGAGGGCTAGGGTTAGATATCCGGTTAGGGTTACGATTGAACCTAGAGTTATGGTGATGTTGATGGCTAGGGTTAGAGATCCGGTTAGGGTTACGATTCGACCTAGGGTTAGGGTTATGTTGAGGGCTAGGGTTAGGGATCCGGTTAGGGTTACTATTGCACCTAGGGTTATGGTTATGTTGAGGGCTAGGGTTAGAGTTCCGTTTAGGGTTACGATTGCACGTAGGGTTAGGGTTATGTTGAGGGTTAGGGTTAGAGATCCGGTTAGGGTTACGATTGGACCTAGGGTTAGGGTTATGTTGAGGGCTAGGGTTAGAGATCCGGTTAGGGTTACGATTGGACCTAGGGTTAGGGTTATGTTGAGGACTAGGGTTAGAGAACCGGTTAGGGTTACGATTGGACCTAGGGTTAGGGTTATGTTGAGGGTTAGGGTTAGAGATCCCGTTAGGTTTACGATTGGACCTAGGTTTAGGGTTATGTTGAGGGCTAGGGTTAGAGATCCGGTTAGGGTCACGATTGGACCTAGGGTTATGGTGATGTTGATGGCTAGGGTTAGAGATCCGGTTAGGGTTGCGATTGGACCTAGGGTTAGGGTGATGTTGAGGGCTAGGGTTAGAGATCCGGTTAGGGTTACGATTGGAACTAGGGTTATGGTGATGTTGATGGCTAGGGTTAGAGATCCGGTTAGGGTTACGATTGGACCTAGGGTTAAGGTTATGTTGAGGGCTAGGGTTAGAAATCCGGTTAGGGTTACGATTGGACCTAGGGTTAGGGTTATGTTGAGGGCTAGGGTTAGAGATCCGGTTAGGGTTACGATTGGACCTAGGGTTAGGGTTATGTTGAGGGCTAGGGTTAGAGAGACGGTTAGGGTTACGATTGGACCTAGGCTTAGGGTTACGTTGAGGGCAGGGTTAGAGATCCGGTTAGTGTTACGATTGGACCTAGGGTTAGGGTTACGTTGAGGGCTAGGGTTAGAGATCCGGTTAGGGTTACCATTGGACCTAGGGTTAGGGTTATGTTGAAGGCTAGGGTTAGAGAACCGGTTAGGGTTACGATTGGACCTAGGGTTAGTTTTATGTTGAGGACTAGGGTTAGAGATCCCGTTAGGGTTACGATTGGACCTAGGGTTAGGGTTATGTTGAGGGCTAGGGTTAGAGAGACGGTTAGGGTCACGATTGGACCTAGGGTTAGGGTGATGTTGAGGGCTAGGGTTAGAGATCCGGTTAGGGTTACGATTGGACCTAGGTTAGGATTATGTTGAGGGCCAGGGTTAGAGATCCCGTTAGGGTTACGATTGCACCTAGGGTTAGGGTTATGTTGAGGGCTAGCGTTAGAGATCCGGGTAGGGTTACGATTGCACCTAGGGTTAGCGTTATGTTGACGGCTAGGGTTAGAGATCCGGTTAGGGTCACAATTGGACCTAGGGTTAGGGTTATGTTGAGGGCTAGGGTTAGAGATCCGGTTAGGGTCACGATTGCTCCTTGGGTAAGGGTTATGTTGAGGGCTAGGGTTATAGATCCGGTTAGGGTTACGATTGCACCTAGGGTTATGGTTAAGTTGAGGGCTAGGGTTAGAGATCCGGGTAGGGTTACGATTGCACCTAGGGTTAGGGTTATGTTGAGGGCTAGGGTTAGAGATCCGGTTAGGGTCACGATTGGACCTTGGGTTAGGGTTATGTTGAGGGCTAGGGTTAGAGATCCGGTTAGCGTCACCATTGGACCTAGGGTTAGGGTTATGTTGAGGGCTAGGGTTAGACATCCGGTTAGGGTCACGTTTGGACCTAGGGTTAGGGTTATGTTGACGGCTAGGGTTAGAGATCCGGTTAGGGTTACGATTGGACCTAGGGTTAGGGATATGTTGAGGGCTAGGGTTAGAGAGACGGTTAGGGTCACGATTGGACCTAGGGTTAGGTTTATGTTGAGGGCTAGGTTTAGAGATCCGGTTAGGGTCACAATTGGACCTAGGTTAGGGTTATGTTGAGGGCTAGGGTTAGAGATCCGGTTAGGGTCACGTTTGGACCTAGGGTTAGGGTTATGTTGAGGGCTAGGGTTAGAGATCCGGTTAGGGTTAAGATTGGACCTAGGGTTAGGGTGATGTTGAGGGCTAGGGTTAGAGATCTGGTTAGGGTTGCGATTGGACCTAGAGTTATGGTGATGTTGATGGCTAGGGTTAGAGATCCGGTTAGGGTTACGATTGGACCTAGGGTTACGGTTATGTTGAAGGCTAGGGTTAGAGATCCGGTTAGGGTTACGATTGGACCTAGGGTTACGGTTATGTTGAGGGCTAGGGTTAGATTTCCGGTTAGGGTTACGATTGGACCTAGGGTTAGGGTTATGTTGAGGGCTAGCGTTAGAGATCCGGTTAGGGTCACGATTGGACCTAGGGTTAGGGTTATGTTGACGGCTAGGGTTAGAGATCCGGTTAGGGTTACGATTGGACCTAGGGTTAGGGTGATGTTGAGGGCTAGGGTTAGAGATCCGGTTAGGGTTACGATTGGACCTAGGGTTATGGTGATGTTGATGGCTAGGGTTAGAGATCCGGTTAGGGTTACGATTGGACCTAGGATTAGGGTTATGTTGAGAGTTAGGGTTGGAGATCCGGTTAGGGTTACGATTGGACCTAGGGTTAGGGTTATGTTGAGGGCTAGGGTTAGAGATCCGGTTAGGGTTACGATTGGACCTACGGTTAGGGTTATGTTGAGTGCTGGGGTTAGAGATCCGGTTAGGGTTACGATTGGACCTAGGGTTAGGGTTATATTGAGGGCTAGGGTTAGAGATCCGGTTAGGGTTACGATTGGACCTAGGGTTAGGGTTATGTTGAGGGCTAGGGTTCGAGAGACGGTTAGGGTTACGATTGGACCTAGGGTTAGGGTTATGTTGAGGGCAGGGTTATAGATCCGGTTAGGGTTACGATTGCACCTAGGGTTATGGTTATGTTGAGGGCTAGGGTTAGAGATCCGGTTAGGGTTACGATTGCACCTAGGGTTAGGGTTATGTTGAGGGCTAGGGTTAGAGATCCGGGTAGGGTTACGATTGCACCTAGGGTTATGGTTATGTTGAGGGCTAGGGTTAGAGATCCGGTTAGGGTTACGATTGCACCTAGGGTTATGGTTATGTTGAGGGCTAGGGTTAGAGAACCGGGTAGGGTTACGATTGCACCTAGTGTTAGGGTTATGTTGAGGGCTAGGGTTAGAGATCCGGTTAGGGACACGATTGGACCTAGGGTTAGGGTTATGTTGAAGGCTAGGGTTAGAGATTCGGTTAGGGTCACGATTGGACCTTTGGTTAGGGTTATCTTGAGGGCTAGGGTTAGAGATCCGGTTAGGGTCACGATTGGACCTAGGGTTAGGGTTATGTTGAGGGCTAGGGTTAGAGATCCGGTTAAGGTCACGATTGGACCTAGGGTTAGGGTTATGTTGAGGACTAGGGTTAGAGATTCGGTTAGGGTTACGATTGTACCTAGGGTTAGCGTTATGTTGAGGGCTAGGGATAGAGATCCGGTTAGGGTCACGATTGTACCTTGGGTTAGGGTTATGTTGAGGGCTAGGGTTAGAGATCCGGTTAGGGTTACGATTGGACCTAGGGTTGGGGTGATGTTGAGGGCTAGGGTTAGAGATCCGGTTAGGGTCACGATTGGACCTAGGGTTAGGGTTATGTTGAGGGCTAGGGTTAGAGATCCGGTTAAGGTCACGATTGGACCTAGGGTTAGGGTTATGTTGAGGACTAGGGTTAGAGATTCGGTTAGGGTTACGATTGGACCTAGGGTTAGCGTTATGTTGAGGGCTAGGGATAGAGATCCAGTTAGGGTCACGATTGGACCTAGGGATAGGGTTATGTTGAGGGCTAGGGTTAGAGATCCGGTCAGGGTCACGATTGGACCTAGGGTTAGTGTTATGTTGAGGGCTAGGGTTAGAGATCCCATTAGGGTTACGAATGGACCTAGGGTTAGGGTTATGTTGAGGGCTAGGGTTAGAGATCAGGTTAGGGTTACGATTGGACCTAGGGTTAGGGTTATGTTGAGGGCTAGGGTTAGAAATCCGGTTAGGGTCACGATTGGACCTAGGGTTAGGGTTATGTTGAGGGCTAGGGTTAGAGATCCGGTTAAGGTCACGATTGGACCTAGGGTTAGGGTTATGTTGAGGACTAGGGTTAGAGATTCGGTTAGGGTTACGATTGTACCTAGGGTTAGCGTTATGTTGAGGGCTAGGGATAGAGATCCGGTTAGGGTCACGATTGTACCTTGGGTTAGGGTTATGTTGAGGGCTAGGGTTAGAGATCCGGTTAGGGTTACGATTTTACCTAGGGTTGGGGTGATGTTGAGGGCTAGGGTTAGAGATCCGGTTAGGGTCACGATTGGACCTAGGGTTAGGGTTATGTTGAGGGCTAGGGTTAGAGATCCGGTTAAGGTCACGATTGGACCTAGGGTTAGGGTTATGTTGAGGACTAGGGTTAGAGATTCGGTTAGGGTTACGATTGGACCTAGGGTTAGCGTTATGTTGAGGGCTAGGGATAGAGATCCAGTTAGGGTCACGATTGGACCTAGGGATAGGGTTATGTTGAGGGCTAGGGTTAGAGATCCGGTCAGGGTCACGATTGGACCTAGGGTTAGGGTTATGTTGAGGGCTAGGGTTAGAGATCCCATTAGGGTTACGAATGGACCTAGGGTTAGGGTTATGTTGAGGGCTAGGGTTAGAGATCAGGTTAGGGTTACGATTGGACCTAGGGTTAGGGTTATGTTGAGGGCTAGGGTTAGAAATCCGGTTAGGGTCACGATTGGACCTAGGGTTAGGGTTATGTTGAGGGCTAGGGTTAGAGAGACGGTTAGGGATACGATTGGACCTAGGGTTAGGGTTATGTTGAGGGCTAGGGTTAGAGATCCGGTTAGGGTTACGATTGGACCTAGGGTTAGGGTTATGTTGAGGGCTAGGCTTAGAGATCCGGTTAGGGTTACGATTGGACCTAGGGTTAGGGGTATGTTGAGGGCTAAGGTTAGAGATCCGTTTAGGGTTACGATTGGACCTAGCGTTAGGGTTATGTTGAGGGCTAGTGTTGAGAGACGGTTAGGGTTCAGATTGGACCTAGGGTTAGGGTTATGTTGAGGGCTAGGGTTAGAGAGACGTTTAGGGTCACGATTGGACCTAGGGTTAGGGTTATGTTGAGGGCTAGGATTAGAGGTCCGGTTAGGGTTACGATTGGACCTAGGGTTAGGGTTATGTTGAGGGCTAGGGTTAGAGATCCGGTTAGGGTTACGATTGCACCTAGGGTTAGGGTTATGTTGAGGGCTAGGGTTAGAGATACGGTTAGGGTTACGATTGGACCTAAGGTTAGGGTTATGTTGAGGGCTAGGGTTAGAGATCCGGTTAGGGTCACGATTGTACCTTGGGTTAGGGTTATGTTGAGGGCTAGGGTTAGAGATCCGGTTAGGGTCACGATTGTACCTTGGGTTAGGGCTATGTTGAGGACTAGGGTTAGAGATTCGGTTAGGGTTACGATTGAACCTAGGGTTAGCGTTATGTTGAGGGCTAGGGATAGAGATCCGGTTAGGGTCACGATTGGACCTACGGTTAGGGTTATGTTGAGGGCTAGGGTTAGAGATACGGTTAGGGTCACGATTGGACTTAGGGTTAGGGTTATGTTGAGGGTTAGGGTTAGAGATCCAGTTAGGGTCACGATTGTACCTTGGGTTAGGGTTATGTTGAGGGATAGGGTTAGAGATCCGGTTAGGGTCACGATTGGACCTAGGGTTAGGGTTATGTTGAGGGCTAGGGTTAGAGATCCGGTTAAGGTCACGTTTGGACCTAGGCTTAGGGTTATGTTGACGGCTAGGGTAAGAGATCCGGTTAGGGTTACGATTGTACCTAGAGTTAGGGTGATGTTGAGGGCTAGGGTTAGAGATCCGGTTAGGGTCACGATTGGACCTAGGGTTAGGGTTATGTTGAGGGCTAGGGTTAGAGATCCGGTTAAGGTCACGATTGGCCCTAGGGTTAGGGTTATGTTGAGGACTAGGGTTAGAGATTCGGTTAGGGTTACGATTGGACCTAGGGTTAGTGTTATGTTGAGGGCTAGGGATAGAGATCCGGTTAGGGTCACGATTGGACCTAGGGTTAGGGTTTTGTTGAGGGCTAGGGTTAGAGATCCGGTTAGGGTCACGATTGGACCTAGGGTTAGGGTTATGTTGAGGGCTAGGGTTAGAGATCCGGTTAGGGTCACGATTGGACCTAGGGTTAGGGTTATGTTGAGGGCTAGGGTTAGAGAGACGGTTTGGGATTCGATTGGACCTAGGGTTAGGGTTATGTTGAGGGCTAGGGTTAGAGATCCGGTTAGGGTTACGATTGGACCTAGGGTTCGGGGTATGTTGAGGGCTAAGGTTAGAGATCCGGTTAGGGTCACGATTGGACCTAGGGTTAGGGTTTTGTTGAGGGCTAGGGTTAGAGATCCGGTTAGGGTCACGATTGGACCTAGGGTTAGGGTTATGTTGAGGGCTAGGGTTAGAGATCCCGTTAGGGTTACGAATGGACCTAGGGTTAGGGTTATGTTGACGGCTAGGGTTAGAGATCAGGTTAGGGTTACGATTGGACCTAGGGTTAGGGTTATGTTGAGGGCTAGGGTTAGAGATCCGGTTAGGGTCACGATTGGACCTAGGGTTAGGGTTATGTTGAGGGCTAGGGTTAGAGAGACGGTTTGGGATTCGATTGGACCTAGGGTTAGGGTTATGTTGAGGGCTAGGGTTAGAGATCCGGTTAGGGTTACGATTGGACCTAGGGTTAGGGTTATGTTGAGGGCTAGTGTTGAGAGACGGTTAGGGTTCAGATTGGACCTAGGGTTAGGGTTATGTTGAGGGCTAGGGTTAGAGAGACGGTTAGGGTCACGATTGGACCTACGGTTAGGGTTATGTTGAGGGCTAAGGTTAGAGATCCGGTTAGGGTCACGATTGGACCTAGGGTTAGGGTTATGTTGAGGGCTAGGGTTAGAGAGACGTTTAGGGTTACGATTGGACCTAGGGTTAGGGTTATGTTGAGGGCTAGGTTTAGAGATCCGGTTAGGGTTACGATTGGACCTAGGGTTAGGGTTATGTTGAGGGCTAGGGTTAGAGATCCGGTTAGGGTCACGATTGGACCTAGGGTTAGGGTTATGTTGAGGGCTAGGGTTAGAGATTCGGTTAAGGTCACGATTGGACCTAGGGTTAGGGTTATGTTGAGGACTAAGGTTAGAGATTCGGTTAGGGTTACGATTGGACCTAGGGTTAGCGTTATGTTGAGGGCTAGGAATGGAGATCCGGTTAGGGTCACGATTGGACCTAGGGTTAGGGTTATGTTGAGGGCTAGGGTTAGAGATCCCGTTAGGGTTACGAATGGTCCTAGGGTTAGGGTTATGTTGAGGGCTAGGGTTAGAGATCCGTTTAGGGTTACGATTGGACCTAGGGTTAGGGTTATGTTGAGGGCTAGTGTTGAGAGACGGTTAGGGTTCAGATTGGACCTAGGGTTAGGGTTATGTTGAGGGCTAGGGTTAGAGATCCGGTTAGGGTTAAAATTGGACCTAGGGTTAGGGTTATGTTGAGGGCTAGGGTTAGAGATCCGGTTAGGGTCACGATTGGACCTAGGGTTAGGGTTATGTTGAGGGCTAGTGTTGAGAGACGGTTAGGGTTCAGATTGGACCTAGGGTTAGGGTTATGTTGAGGGCTAGTGTTGAGAGACGGTTAGGGTTCAGATTGGACCTAGGGTTAGGGTTATGTTGAGGGCTAGGGTTAGAGATCCGGTTAGGGTTAAAATTGGACCTAGGGTTAGGGTTATGTTGAGGGCTAGGGTTAGAGATCCGGTTAGGGTTACGATTGGACCTAGGGTTGGGGTGATGTTGAGGGCTAGGGTTAGAGATCCGTTTAGGGTCACGATTGGACCTAGGGTTAGGGTTATGTTGAGGGCTAGGGTTAGAGATCCGGTTAAGGTCACGATTGGACCTAGGGTTAGGGTTATGTTGAGGACTAGGGTTAGAGATTCGGTTAGGGTTACGATTGGACCTAGGGTTAGCGTTATGTTGAGGGCTAGGGATAGAGATCCAGTTAGGGTCACGATTGGACCTAGGGATAGGGTTATGTTGAGGGCTAGGGTTAGAGATCCGGTCAGGGTCACGATTGGACCTAGGGTTAGGGTTATGTTGAGGGCTAGGGTTAGAGATCCCATTAGGGTTACGAATGGACCTAGGGTTAGGGTTATGTTGAGGGCTAGGGTTAGAGATCAGGTTAGGGTTACGATTGGACCTAGGGTTAGGGTTATGTTGAGGGCTAGGGTTAGAAATCCGGTTAGGGTCACGATTGGACCTAGGGTTAGGGTTATGTTGAGGGCTAGGGTTAGAGATCCGGTTAAGGTCACGATTGGACCTAGGGTTAGGGTTATGTTGAGGACTAGGGTTAGAGATTCGGTTAGGGTTACGATTGTACCTAGGGTTAGCGTTATGTTGAGGGCTAGGGATAGAGATCCGGTTAGGGTCACGATTGTACCTTGGGTTAGGGTTATGTTGAGGGCTAGGGTTAGAGATCCGGTTAGGGTTACGATTTTACCTAGGGTTGGGGTGATGTTGAGGGCTAGGGTTAGAGATCCGGTTAGGGTCACGATTGGACCTAGGGTTAGGGTTATGTTGAGGGCTAGGGTTAGAGATCCGGTTAAGGTCACGATTGGACCTAGGGTTAGGGTTATGTTGAGGACTAGGGTTAGAGATTCGGTTAGGGTTACGATTGGACCTAGGGTTAGCGTTATGTTGAGGGCTAGGGATAGAGATCCAGTTAGGGTCACGATTGGACCTAGGGATAGGGTTATGTTGAGGGCTAGGGTTAGAGATCCGGTCAGGGTCACGATTGGACCTAGGGTTAGGGTTATGTTGAGGGCTAGGGTTAGAGATCCCATTAGGGTTACGAATGGACCTAGGGTTAGGGTTATGTTGAGGGCTAGGGTTAGAGATCAGGTTAGGGTTACGATTGGACCTAGGGTTAGGGTTATGTTGAGGGCTAGGGTTAGAAATCCGGTTAGGGTCACGATTGGACCTAGGGTTAGGGTTATGTTGAGGGCTAGGGTTAGAGAGACGGTTAGGGATACGATTGGACCTAGGGTTAGGGTTATGTTGAGGGCTAGGGTTAGAGATCCGGTTAGGGTTACGATTGGACCTAGGGTTAGGGTTATGTTGAGGGCTAGGCTTAGAGATCCGGTTAGGGTTACGATTGGACCTAGGGTTAGGGGTATGTTGAGGGCTAAGGTTAGAGATCCGTTTAGGGTTACGATTGGACCTAGCGTTAGGGTTATGTTGAGGGCTAGTGTTGAGAGACGGTTAGGGTTCAGATTGGACCTAGGGTTAGGGTTATGTTGAGGGCTAGGGTTAGAGAGACGTTTAGGGTCACGATTGGACCTAGGGTTAGGGTTATGTTGAGGGCTAGGATTAGAGGTCCGGTTAGGGTTACGATTGGACCTAGGGTTAGGGTTATGTTGAGGGCTAGGGTTAGAGATCCGGTTAGGGTTACGATTGCACCTAGGGTTAGGGTTATGTTGAGGGCTAGGGTTAGAGATACGGTTAGGGTTACGATTGGACCTAAGGTTAGGGTTATGTTGAGGGCTAGGGTTAGAGATCCGGTTAGGGTCACGATTGTACCTTGGGTTAGGGTTATGTTGAGGGCTAGGGTTAGAGATCCGGTTAGGGTCACGATTGTACCTTGGGTTAGGGCTATGTTGAGGACTAGGGTTAGAGATTCGGTTAGGGTTACGATTGAACCTAGGGTTAGCGTTATGTTGAGGGCTAGGGATAGAGATCCGGTTAGGGTCACGATTGGACCTACGGTTAGGGTTATGTTGAGGGCTAGGGTTAGAGATACGGTTAGGGTCACGATTGGACTTAGGGTTAGGGTTATGTTGAGGGTTAGGGTTAGAGATCCAGTTAGGGTCACGATTGTACCTTGGGTTAGGGTTATGTTGAGGGATAGGGTTAGAGATCCGGTTAGGGTCACGATTGGACCTAGGGTTAGGGTTATGTTGAGGGCTAGGGTTAGAGATCCGGTTAAGGTCACGTTTGGACCTAGGCTTAGGGTTATGTTGACGGCTAGGGTAAGAGATCCGGTTAGGGTTACGATTGTACCTAGAGTTAGGGTGATGTTGAGGGCTAGGGTTAGAGATCCGGTTAGGGTCACGATTGGACCTAGGGTTAGGGTTATGTTGAGGGATAGGGTTAGAGATCCGGTTAAGGTCACGATTGGCCCTAGGGTTAGGGTTATGTTGAGGACTAGGGTTAGAGATTCGGTTAGGGTTACGATTGGACCTAGGGTTAGTGTTATGTTGAGGGCTAGGGATAGAGATCCGGTTAGGGTCACGATTGGACCTAGGGTTAGGGTTTTGTTGAGGGCTAGGGTTAGAGATCCGGTTAGGGTCACGATTGGACCTAGGGTTAGGGTTATGTTGAGGGCTAGGGTTAGAGATCCCGTTAGGGTTACGAATGGACCTAGGGTTAGGGTTATGTTGACGGCTAGGGTTAGAGATCAGGTTAGGGTTACGATTGGACCTAGGGTTAGGGTTATGTTGAGGGCTAGGGTTAGAGATCCGGTTAGGGTCACGATTGGACCTAGGGTTAGGGTTATGTTGAGGGCTAGGGTTAGAGAGACGGTTTGGGATTCGATTGGACCTAGGGTTAGGGTTATGTTGAGGGCTAGGGTTAGAGATCCGGTTAGGGTTACGATTGGACCTAGGGTTCGGGGTATGTTGAGGGCTAAGGTTAGAGATCCAGTTAGGGTTACGATTGGACCTAGGGTTAGGGTTATGTTGAGGGCTAGTGTTGAGAGACGGTTAGGGTTCAGATTGGACCTAGGGTTAGGGTTATGTTGAGGGCTAGGGTTAGAGAGACGGTTAGGGTCACGATTGGACCTACGGTTAGGGTTATGTTGAGGGCTAAGGTTAGAGATCCGGTTAGGGTCACGATTGGACCTAGGGTTAGGGTTATGTTGAGGGCTAGGGTTAGAGAGACGTTTAGGGTTACGATTGGACCTAGGGTTAGGGTTATGTTGAGGGCTAGGTTTAGAGATCCGGTTAGGGTTACGATTGGACCTAGGGTTAGGGTTATGTTGAGGGCTAGGGTTAGAGATCCGGTTAGGGTCACGATTGGACCTAGGGTTAGGGTTATGTTGAGGGCTAGGGTTAGAGATTCGGTTAAGGTCACGATTGGACCTAGGGTTAGGGTTATGTTGAGGACTAGGGTTAGAGATTCGGTTAGGGTTACGATTGGACCTAGGGTTAGCGTTATGTTGAGGGCTAGGAATGGAGATCCGGTTAGGGTCACGATTGGACCTAGGGTTAGGGTTATGTTGAGGGCTAGGGTTAGAGATCCCGTTAGGGTTACGAATGGTCCTAGGGTTAGGGTTATGTTGAGGGCTAGGGTTAGAGATCCGTTTAGGGTTACGATTGGACCTAGGGTTAGGGTTATGTTGAGGGCTAGTGTTGAGAGACGGTTAGGGTTCAGATTGGACCTAGGGTTAGGGTTATGTTGAGGGCTAGGGTTAGAGATCCGGTTAGGGTTAAAATTGGACCTAGGGTTAGGGTTATGTTGAGGGCTAGGGTTAGAGATCCGGGTAGGGTTACGATTGGACCTAGGGTTAGGGTAATGTTGAGGGCTAGGGTTAGAGAGACGGTTAGGGTCACGATTGGACCTACGGTTAGGGTTATGTTGAGGGCTAGGGTTAGAGAGACGGTTAGGGTTACGATTGGACCTAGGGTTAGGGTTATGTTGAGGGCTAGGTTTAGAGATCCGGTTAGGGTTACGATTGACCCTAGGGTTAGGGCTATGTTGAGGGCTATGGTTAGATATCCGGTTAGGGTTACGATTGGACCTAGGGTTAGGGTTATGTTGAGGGCTAGGGTTAGAGATCCGGTTAGGGTTACGGTTGGACCTAGGGTTAGGGTAATGTTGAGGGCTAGGGTTAGAGACCCGGTTAGGGATACGATTGGACCTAAGGTTAGGGTTATGTTGAGGGCTAGGTTTAGAGATCCGGGAGGGTTACGACTGGACCTAGGGTTAGGGTTATGTTGAGGGATAGGGTTAGAGATCCGGTTAGGGTTACAATTGGACCTTGGGTTAGGGTTCTGTTGAGGGCTAGGGTTAGAGATCCGGTTAGGGTTACGATTGCACCTAGGGTTAGGGTTATGTTGAGGGCTAGGGTTAGAGATCCGGTTAGGGTCACGATTGGACCTAGGGTTAGGGTTATGTTGAGGGCTAGGGTTAGAGATCCGGTTAAGGTCACGTTTGGACCTAGGCTTAGGGTTATGTTGACGGCTAGGGTAAGAGATCCGGTTAGGGTTACGATTGGACCTAGGGTTAGGGTGATGTTGAGGGCTAGGGTTAGAGATCCGGTTAGGGTCACGATTGGACCTAGGGTTAGGGTTATGTTGAGAGCTAGGGTTAGAGATCCGGTTAAGGTCACGATTGGACCTAGGGTTAGGGTTATGTTGAGGACTAGGGTTAGTGATTCGGTTAGGGTTACGATTGGACCTAGGGTTAGAGTTAAGTTGAGGGCTAGGGATAGAGATCCGGTTAGGGTGACGATTGGACCTAGGGTTAGGGTTTTGTTGAGGGCTAGGGTTAGAGATCCGGTAGGGTCACGATTGGACCTACGGTTAGGGTTATGTTGAGGGCTAGGGTTAGAGATCCCGTTAGGGTTACGAATGGACCTAGGGTTAGGGTTATGTTGACGGCTAGGGTTAGAGATCAGGTTAGGGTTACGATTGGACCTAGGGTTAGGGTTATGTTGAGGGGTAGGGTTAGAGATCCGGTTAGGGTCACGATTGGACCTAGGGTTAGGGTTATGTTGAGGGCTAGGGTTAGAGAGACGGTTTGGGATTCGATTGGACCTAGGGTTAGGGTTATGTTGAGGGCTAGGGTTAGAGATCCGGTTAGGGTTACAATTGGACCTAGGGTTAGGGTTATGTTGAGGCCTAGGCTTAGAGATCCGGTTAGGGTTACGATTGGACCTAGGGTTAGGGGTATGTTGAGGGCTAAGGTTAGAGATCCAGTTAGGGTTACGATTGGACCTAGGGTTAGGGTTATGTTGAGGGCTAGTGTTGAGAGACGGTTAGGGTTCAGATTGGACCTAGGGTTAGGGTTATGTTGAGGGCTAGGGTTAGAGAGACGGTTAGGGTCACGATTGGACCTACATTTAGGGTTATGTTGAGGGCTAAGGTTAGAGATCCGGTTAGGGTCACGATTGGACCTAGGGTTATTGTTATGTTGAGGGCTAGGGTTAGAGAGACGTTTAGGGTTACGATTGGACCTAGGGTTAGGGTTTTGTTGAGGGCTAGGTTTAGAGATCCGGTTAGGGTTACGATTGGACCTAGGGTTAGGGTTATGTTGAGGGCTAGGGTTAGAGATCCGGTTAGGGTTACGATTGGACTCAGCGTTAGGGTAATGTTGAGGGCTAGGGTTAGAGAGACGGTTACGGTTACGATTGGACCTAGGGTTAGGGTTATGTTGAGGGCAGGGTTAGAGAAACGGTTAGGGTCACGATTGGACCTAGGGTTAGGGTTATGTTGAGGGCTAGGGTTAGAGATCCGGTTAGGGTTACGATTGGACCTAGGATTAGGGTTATGTTGAGGGCTAGGGTTAGAGAGACGGTTAGGGTTCCGATTGGACCTAGGGTTAGGGTTATGTTGAGGGCTAGAGTTAGAGAGACGGTTACGGTTACGATTGGACCTAGGGTTAGGGTTATGTTGAGGGCAGGGTTAGAGAAACGGTTAGGGTCACGATTGGACCTAGGGTTAGGGTTATGTTGAGGGCTAGGGTTAGAGATCCGGTTAGGGTTACGATTGGACCTAGGATTAGGGTTATGTTGAGGGCTAGGGTTAGAGAGACGGTTAGGATTCTGATTGGACCTAGGGTTAGGGTTATGTTGAGGGCTAGGGTTAGAGATCTGGTTAGGGTCACGATTGTACCTTGGTTTAGGGTTATGTTGAGGGCTAGGGTTAGAGATCCAGTTAGGGTCACGATTGGACCTAGGGTTAGGGTTATGTTGAGGGCTAGGGTTAGAGATCCGGTTAAGGTCACGTTTGGACCTAGGGTTAGGGTTATGTTGACGGCTAGGGTTAGAGATCCGGTTAGGGTTACGATTGGACCTAGGGTTAGTGTTATGTTGAGGGCTAGGGTTAGAGATCCGGTTAGGGTCACGATTGGACCTAGGGTTAGGGTTATGTTGAGGGCTAGGGTTAGACATTCGGTTAAGGTCACGATTGGACCTAGGGTTAGGGTTATGTTGAGGACTAGGGTTAGAGATTCGGTTAGGGTTACGATTGGACCTAGGGTTAGCGTTATGTTGAGGGCTAGGGATGGAGATCCGGTTAGGGTCACGATTGGACCTAGGGTTAGGGTTATGTTGAGGGCTAGGGTTAGAGATCCGGGTAGGGTCACGATTGGACCTAGGGTTAGGGTTATGTTGAGGGCTAGGGTTAGAGATCCCGTTAGGGTTACGAATGGTCCTAGGGTTAGGGTTATGTTGAGGGCTAGGGTTAGAGATCCGTTTAGGGTTACGATTGGACCTAGGGTTAGGGTTATGTTGAGGGCTAGTGTTGAGAGACGGTTAGGGTTCAGATTGGACCTAGGGTTAGGATTATGTTGAGGGCTAGGGTTAGAGATCCGGTTAGGGTTACGATTGGACCTAGGGTTAGGGGTATGTTGAGGGCTAGGGTTAGAGATCCGGTTAGGGTTCCGATTGGACCTAGGGTTAGGGTTATGTTGAGGGCTAGTGTTGAGAGACGGTTAGGGTTCAGATTGGACCTAGGGTTAGGGTTATGTTGAGGGCTAGGGTTAGAGAGACGGTTAGGGTCACGATTGGACCTACGGTTAGGGTTATGTTGAGGGCTAGGGTTAGAGATACGGTTAGGGTTACTATTGGACCTAGGGTTAGGGTTATGTTGAAGGCTAGGGTTAGAGACCCAGTTGGGGTTACGATTGGACCTAGGGTTAGGGTTATGTTGAGGGCTAGGGTTAGAGACCCAGTTGGGGTTACGGTTGGACCTAGTGTTAGGGTTATGTTGAGGGCTAGGGTTAGAGACCCAGTTAGGGATACGATTGGACCTAAGGTTAAGGTTATGTTGACGGCTAGGTTTAGAGATACGGTTAGGGTCACGATTGGACTTAGGGTTAGGGTTATGTTGAGGGTTAGGGTTAGAGATCCAGTTAGGGTCACGATTGTACCTTGGGTTAGGGTTATGTTGAGGGCTAGGGTTAGAGATCCGGTTAGGGTTACGATTGGACCTAGGATTAGGGTTATGTTGAGGGCTAGGGTTAGAGAGACGGTTAGGGTTCCGATTGGACCTAGGGTTAGGGTTATGTTGAGGGCTAGGGTTAGAGAGACGGTTACGGTTACGATTGGACCTAGGGTTAGGGTTATGTTGAGGGCAGGGTTAGAGAAACGGTTAGGGTCACGATTGGACCTAGGGTTAGGGTTATGTTGAGGGCTAGGGTTAGAGATCCGGTTAGGGTTACGATTGGACCTAGGATTAGGGTTATGTTGAGGGCTAGGGTTAGAGAGACGGTTAGGATTCCGATTGGACCTAGGGTTAGGGTTATGTTGAGGGCTAGGGTTAGAGATCTGGTTAGGGTCACGATTGTACCTTGGGTTAGGGTTATGTTGAGGGCTAGGGTTAGAGATCCAGTTAGGGTCACGATTGGACCTAGGGTTAGGGTTATGTTGAGGGCTAGGGTTAGAGATCCGGTTAAGGTCACGTTTGGACCTAGGGTTAGGGTTATGTTGACGGCTAGGGTTAGAGATCCGGTTAGGGTTACGATTGGACCTAGGGTTAGTGTTATGTTGAGGGCTAGGGTTAGAGATCCGGTTAGGGTCACGATTGGACCTAGGGTTAGGGTTATGTTGAGGGCTAGGGTTAGACATTCGGTTAAGGTCACGATTGGACCTAGGTTTAGGGTTATGTTGAGGACTAGGGTTAGAGATTCGGTTAGGGTTACGATTGGACCTAGGGTTAGCGTTATGTTGAGGGCTAGGGATGGAGATCCGGTTAGGGTCACGATTGGACCTAGGGTTAGGGTTATGTTGAGGGCTAGGGTTAGAGATCCGGGTAGGGTCACGATTGGACCTAGGGTTAGGGTTATGTTGAGGGCTAGGGTTAGAGATCCCGTTAGGGTTACGAATGGTCCTAGGGTTAGGGTTATGTTGAGGGCTAGGGTTAGAGATCCGTTTAGGGTTACGATTGGACCTAGGGTTAGGGTTATGTTGAGGGCTAGTGTTGAGAGACGGTTAGGGTTCAGATTGGACCTAGGGTTAGGATTATGTTGAGGGCTAGGGTTAGAGATCCGGTTAGGGTTACGATTGGACCTAGGGTTAGGGGTATGTTGAGGGCTAGGGTTAGAGATCCGGTTAGGGTTCCGATTGGACCTAGGGTTAGGGTTATGTTGAGGGCTAGTGTTGAGAGACGGTTAGGGTTCAGATTGGACCTAGGGTTAGGGTTATGTTGAGGGCTAGGGTTAGAGAGACGGTTAGGGTCACGATTGGACCTAAGGTTAGGGTTATGTTGAGGGCTAGGGTTAGAGATCCGGTTAGGGTCACGATTGGACCTAGGGTTAGGGTTATGTTGAGGGCTAGGGTTAGAGATACGGTTAGGGTTACTATTGGACCTAGGGTTAGGGTTATGTTGAAGGCTAGGGTTAGAGACCCAGTTGGGGTTACGATTGGACCTAGGGTTAGGGTTATGTTGAGGGCTAGGGTTAGAGACCCAGTTGGGGTTACGGTTGGACCTAGTGTTAGGGTTATGTTGAGGGCTAGGGTTAGAGACCCAGTTAGGGATACGATTGGACCTAAGGTTAAGGTTATGTTGAGGGCTAGGTTTAGAGATACGGTTAGGGTCACGATTGGACTTAGGGTTAGGGTTATGTTGAGGGTTAGGGTTAGAGATCCAGTTAGGGTCACGATTGTACCTTGGGTTAGGGTTATGTTGAGGGCTAGGGTTAGAGAGACGGTTAGGGTTCCGATTGGACCTAGGGTTAGGGTTATGTTGAGGGCTAGGGTTAGAGAGACGGTTAGGGTTACGATTGGACCTAGGGTTAGGGTTATATTGAGGGCAGGGTTAGAGAAACGGTTAGGGTCACGATTGGACCTACGGTTAGGGTTATGTTGAGGGCTAGGGTTAGAGATCCGGTTAGGGTTACGATTGGACCTAGGGTTAGGGTTATGTTGAGGGCTAGGGTTAGAGAGACGGTTAGGATTCCGATTGGACCTAGGGTTAGGGTTATGTTGAGGGCTAGGGTTAGAGATCCGGTTAGGGTCACGATTGTACCTTGGGTTAGGGTTATGTTGAGGGCTAGGGTTAGAGATCCAGTTAGGGTCACGATTGGAACTAGGGTTAGGGTTATGTTGAGGGCTAGGGTTAGAGATCCGGTTAAGGTCACGTTTGGACCTAGGGTTAGGGTTATGTTGACGGCTAGGGTTAGAGATCCGGTTAGGGTTACGATTGGACCTAGGGTTAGGGTTATGTTGAGGGCTAGGGTTAGAGATCCGGTTAGGGTCACGATTGGACCTAGGGTTAGGGTTATGTTGAGGACTAGGGTTAGAGATTCCGTTAGGGTTACGATTGGACCTAGGGTTAGCGTTATGTTGAGGGCTAGGGATGGAGATCCGGTTAGGGTCACGATTGGACCTAGGGTTAGGGTTATGTTGAGGGCTAGGGTTAGAGATCCGGTTAGGGTCACGATTGGACCTAGGGTTAGGGTTATGTTGAGGGCTAGGGTTAGAGATCCTGTTAGGGTTTCGAATGGTCCTAGGGTTAGGGTTATGTTGAGGGCTAGGGTTAGAGATCCGTTTAGGATTACGATTGGACCTAGGGTTAGGGTTATGTTGAGGGCTAGTGTTGAGAGACGGTTAGGGTTCAGATTGGACCTAGGGTTAGGGTTATGTTGAGGGCTAGGGTTAGAGATTCGGTTAGGGTTACGATTGGACCTAGGGTTAGGGTTATGTTGAGGGCTAGGGTTAGAGATCCGGTTAGGGTTACGATTGGACCTAGGGTTAGGGTAATGTTGAGGGCTAGGGTTAGAGAGACGGTTAGGGTCACGATTGGACCTACGGTTAGGGTTATGTTGAGGGCTAGGGTTAGAGAGACGGTTAGGGTTACGATTGGATCTAGGGTTAGGGTTATGTTGAGGGCTAGGTTTAGAGATCCGGTTAGGGTTACGATTGAACCTAGGGTTAGGGTTATGTTGAGGGCTAGGGTTAGAGACCCAGTTGGGGTTACGATTGGACCTAGGGTTAGGGTTATGTTTAGGGCTAGGGTTAGAGACCCAGTTGGGGTTACGGTTGGACCTAGTGTTAGGGTTATGTTGAGGGCTAGGGTTAGAGACCCAGTTAGGGATACGATTGGACCTAAGGTTAAGGTTATGTTGAGGGCTAGGTTTAGAGATACGGTTAGGGTCACGATTGGACTTAGGGTTAGGGTTATGTTGAGGGTTAGGGTTAGAGATCTAGTTAGGGTCACGATTGTACCTTGGGTTAGGGTTATGTTGAGGGCTAGGGTTAGAGATCCGGTTAGGGTCACGATTGGACCTAGGGTTGGGGTTATGTTGAGGGCTAGGGTTAGAGATCCGGTTAAGGTCACGATTGGACCTAGGGTTAGGGTTATGTTGAGGACTAGGGTTAGAGATTCGGTTAGGGTTACGATTGGACCTAGGGTTAGTGTTATGTTGAGGGCTAGGGATAGAGATCCGGTTAGGGTCACGATTGGACCTAGGGTTAGGGTTTTGTTGAGGGCTAGGGTTAGAGATCCGGTTAGGGTCACGATTGGACCTAGGGTTAGGGTTATGTTGAGGGCTAGGGTTAGAGATCCCGTTAGGGTTACGAATGGACCTAGGGTTAGGGTTATGTTGACGGCTAGGGTTAGAGATCAGGTTAGGGTTACGATTGGAGCTAGGGTTAGGGTTATGTTGAGGGCTAGGGTTAGAGATCCGGTTAGGGTCACGATTGGACCCAGGGTTAGGGTTATGTTGAGGGCCAAGGTTAGAGAGACGGTTTGGGATTCGATTGGACCTAGGGTTAGGGTTATGTTGAGGGCTAGGGTTAGAGATCCGGTTAGGGTTACTATTGGACCTAGGGTTATGGTTATGTTGAGGGCTAGGCTTATAGATCCGGTTAGGGTTACGATTGGACCTAGGGTTAGGGGTATGTTGAGGGCTAAGGTTAGAGATCCAGTTAGGGTTACGATTGGACCTAGGGTTAGGGTTATGTTGAGGGCTAGTGTTGAGAGACGGTTAGGGTTCAGATTGGACCTAGGGTTAGGGTTATGTTGAGGGCTAGGGTTAGAGAGACGGTTAGGGTCACGATTGGACCTACGGTTAGGGTTATGTTGAGGGCTAAGGTTAGAGATCCGGTTAGGGTCACGATTGGACCTAGGGTTAGGGTTATGTTGAGGGCTAGGGTTAGAGAGACGTTTAGGGTTACGATTGGACCTAGGGTTAGGGTTATGTTGAGGGCTAGGTTTAGAGATCCGGTTAGGGTTACGATTGGACCTAGGGTTAGGGTTATGTTGAGGGCTAGGTTTAGAGATCCGGTTAGGGTTACGATTGGACCCAGCGTTAGGGTAATGTTGAGGGCTAGGGTTAGAGAGACGGTTAGGGTTCCGATTGGACCTAGGGTTAGGGTTATGTTGAGGGCTAGGGTTAGAGAGACGGTTAGGGTTACGATTGGACCTACGGTTAGGGTTATGTTGAGGGCTAGGGTTAGAGATCCGGTTAGGGTTACGATTGGACCTAGGGTTAGAGTTATGTTGAGGGCTAGGGTTAGAGAGACGGTTAGGATTCCGATTGGACCTAGGGTTAGGGTTATGTTGAGGGCTAGGGTTAGAGATCCGGTTAGGGTCACGATTGTACCTTGGGTTAGGGTTATGTTGAGGGCTAGGGTTAGAGATCCAGTTAGGGTCACGATTGGACCTAGGGTTAGGGTTATGTTGAGGGCTAGGGTTAGAGATCCGGTTAAGGTCACGTTTGGACCTAGGGTTAGGGTTATGTTGACGGCTAGGGTTAGAGATCCGGTTAGGGTTACGATTGGACCTAGGGTTAGGGTTATGTTGAGGGCTAGGGTTAGAGATCCGGTTAGGGTCACGATTGGACCTAGGGTTAGGGTTATGTTGAGGGCTAGGGTTAGAGATTCGGTTAAGGTCACGATTGGACCTAGGGTTAGGGTTATGTTGAGGACTAGGGTTAGAGATTCGGTTAGGGTTACGATTGGACCTAGGGTTAGTGTTATGTTGAGGGCTAGGGATAGAGATCCGGTTAGGGTCACGATTGGACCTAGGGTTAGGGTTTTGTTGAGGGCTAGGGTTAGAGATCCTGTTAGGGTCACGATTGGACCTAGGGTTAGGGTTATGTTGAGGGCTAGGGTCAGAGATCCCGTTAGGGTTACGAATGGACCTAGGGTTAGGGTTATGTTGACGGCTAGGGTTAGAGATCAGGTTAGGGTTACGATTGGACCTAGGGTTAGGGTTATGTTGAGGGCTAGGGTTAGAGATCCGGTTAGGGTCACGATTGGACCTAGGGTAAGGGTTATGTTGAGGGCTAGGGTTAGAGAGACGGTTTGGGATTCGATTGGACCTAGGGTTAGGTTTATGTTGAGGGCTAGGGTTAGAGATCCGGTTAGGGTTACGATTGGACCTAGGGTTAGGGTTATGTTGAGGGCTAGGCTTAGAGATCCGGTTATTGTTACGATTGGACCTAGGGTTAGGGGTATGTTGAGGGCTAAGGTTAGAGATCCAGTTAGGGTTTCGATTGGACCTAGGGTTAGGGTTATGTTGAGGGCTAGTGTTGAGAGACGGTTAGGGTTCAGATTGGACCTAGGGTTAGGGTTATGTTGAGGGCTAGGGTTAGAGAGACGGTTAGGGTCACGATTGGACCTACGGTTAGGGTTATGTTGAGGGCTAAGGTTAGAGATCAGGTTAGGGTTACGATTAGACCTAGGGTTAGGGTTATGTTGAGGGCTAGGGTTAGAGATCCGGTTAGGGTCACGATTGGACCTAGGGTAAGGGTTATGTTGAGGGCTAGGGTTAGAGAGACGGTTTGGGATTCGATTGGACCTAGGGTTAGGGTTATGTTGAGGGCTAGGGTTAGAGATCCGGTTAGGGTTACGATTGGACCTAGGGTTAGGGTTATGTTGAGGGCTAGGCTTAGAGATCCGGTTATTGTTACGATTGGACCTAGGGTTAGGGGTATGTTGAGGGCTAAGGTTAGAGATCCAGTTAGGGTTTCGATTGGACCTAGGGTTAGGGTTATGTTGAGGGCTAGTGTTGAGAGACGGTTAGGGTTCAGATTGGACCTAGGGTTAGGGTTATGTTGAGGGCTAGGGTTAGAGAGACGGTTTGGGATTCGATTGGACCTAGGGTTAGGGTTATGTTGAGGGCTAGGGTTAGAGATCCGGTTAGGGTTACGATTGGACCTAGGGTTAGGGTTATGTTGAGGGCTAGGCTTAGAGATCCGGTTATTGTTACGATTGGACCTAGGGTTAGGGGTATGTTGAGGGCTAAGGTTAGAGATCCAGTTAGGGTTTCGATTGGACCTAGGGTTAGGGTTATGTTGAGGGCTAGTGTTGAGAGACGGTTAGGGTTCAGAATCGTCCTAGGGTTAGGGTTATGTTGAGGGCTAGGGTTAGAGAGACGGTTAGGGTCACGATTGGACCTAGGGTTAGGGTTATGTTGAGGTCTAGGGTTAGAGAGACGTTTAGGGTTACGATTGGACCTAGGGTTAGGGTTATGTTGAGGGCTAGGTTTAGAGATCCGGTTAGGGTTACGATTGGACCTAGGGTTAGGGTTATGTTGAGGGATAGGGTTAGAGATCCGGTTAGGGTTACGATTGGACCCAGCGTTAGGGTAATGTTGAGGGCTAGGGTTAGAGAGACGGTTAGGGTTCAGATTGGACCTAGGGTTAGGGTTATGTTGAGGGCTAGGGTTAGAGAGACGGTTAGGGTTACGATTGGACCTAGGGTTAGGGTTATGTTGAGGGCAGGGTTAGAGAAACGGTTAGGGTCACGATTGGACCTAGGGTTAGGGTTATGTTGAGGGCTAGGGTTAGAGATCCGGTTAGGGTTACGATTGGACCTAGGGTTAGGGTTATGTTGAGGGCTAGGGTTAGAGAGACGGTTAGGATTCCGATTGGACCTAGGGTTAGGGTTATGTTGAGGGCTAGGGTTAGAGATCCGGTTAGGGTCACGATTGTACCTTGGGTTAGGGTTATGTTGAGGGCTAGGGTTAGAGATCCAGTTAGGGTCACGATTGGACCTAGGGTTAGGGTTATGTTGAGGGCTAGGGTTAGAGATCCGGTTAAGGTCACGATTGGACCTAGGGTTAGGGTTATGTTGAGGACTAGGGTTAGAGATTCGGTTAGGGTTACGATTGGACCTAGGGTTAGCGTTATGTTGAGGGCTAGGGATGGAGATCCGGTTAGGGTCACGATTGGACCTAGGGTTAGGGTTATGTTGAGGGCTAGGGTTAGAGATCCGGTTAGGGTCACGATTGGACCTGGGGTAAGGGTTATGTTGAGGGCTAGGGTTAGAGAGACGGTTTGGGATTCGATTGGACCTAGGGTTAGGGTTATGTTGAGGGCTAGGGTTAGAGATCCGGTTAGGGTTACGATTGGACCTAGGGTTAGGGTTATGTTGAGGGCTAGGCTTAGAGATCCGGTTATTGTTACGATTGGACCTAGGGTTAGGGCTATGTTGAGGGCTAAGGTTAGAGATCCAGTTAGGGTTTCGATTGGACCTAGGGTTAGGGTTATGTTGAGGGCTAGTGTTGAGAGACGGTTAGGGTTCAGATTGGACCTAGGGTTAGGGTTATGTTGAGGGCTAGGGTTAGAGAGACGGTTAGGGTCACGATTGGACCTACGGTTAGGGTTATGTTGAGGGCTAGGGTTAGAGATCCGGTTAGGGTCACGATTGGACCTAGGGTAAGGGTTATGTTGAGGGCTAGGGTTAGAGAGACGGTTTGGGATTCGATTGGACCTAGGGTTAGGGTTATGTTGAGGGCTAGGGTTAGAGATCCGGTTAGGGTTACGATTGGACCTAGGGTTAGGGTTATGTTGAGGGCTAGGCTTAGAGATCCGGTTATTGTTACGATTGGACCTAGGGTTAGGGGTATGTTGAGGGCTAAGGTTAGAGATCCAGTTAGGGTTTCGATTGGACCTAGGGTTAGGGTTATGTTGAGGGCTAGTGTTGAGAGACGGTTAGGGTTCAGATTGGACCTAGGGTTAGGGTTATGTTGAGGGCTAGGGTTAGAGAGACGGTTTGGGATTCGATTGGACCTAGGGTTAGGGTTATGTTGAGGGCTAGGGTTAGAGATCCGGTTAGGGTTACGATTGGACCTAGGGTTAGGGTTATGTTGAGGGCTAGGCTTAGAGATCCGGTTATTGTTACGATTGGACCTAGGGTTAGGGGTATGTTGAGGGCTAAGGTTAGAGATCCAGTTAGGGTTTCGATTGGACCTAGGGTTAGGGTTATGTTGAGGGCTAGTGTTGAGAGACGGTTAGGGTTCAGATTGGACCTAGGGTTAGGGTTATGTTGAGGGCTAGGGTTAGAGAGACGGTTAGGGTCACGATTGGACCTAGGGTTAGGGTTATGTTGAGGTCTAGGGTTAGAGAGACGTTTAGGGTTACGATTGGACCTAGGGTTAGGGTTATGTGGAGGGCTAGGTTTAGAGATCCGGTTAGGGTTACGATTGGACCTAGGGTTAGGGTTATGTTGAGGGATAGGGTTAGAGATCCGGTTAGGGTTACGATTGGACCCAGCGTTAGGGTAATGATGAGGGCTAGGGTTAGAGAGACGGTTAGGGTTCCGATTGGACCTAGGGTTAGGGTTATGTTGAGGGCTAGGGTTAGAGAGACGGTTAGGGTTACGATTGGACCTAGGGTTAGGGTTATGTTGAGGGCAGGGTTAGAGATTCGGTTAGGGTTACGATTGGACCTAGGGTTAGCGTTATGTTGAGGGCTAGGGATGGAGATCCGGTTAGGGTCACGATTGGACCTAGGGTTAGGGTTATGTTGAGGGCTAGGGTTAGAGATCCGGTTAGGGTCACGATTGGACCTAGGGTTAGGGTTATGTTGAGGGCTAGGGTTAGAGATCCCGTTAGGGTTTCGAATGGTCCTAGGGTTAGGGTTATGTTGAGGGCTAGGGTTAGAGATCCGTTTAGGATTACGATTGGACCTAGGGTTAGGGTTATGTTGAGGGCTAGTGTTGAGAGACGGTTAGGGTTCAGATTGGACCTAGGGTTAGGGTTATGTTGAGGGCTAGGGTTAGAGATCCGGTTAGGGTTACGATTGAACCTAGGGTTAGGGTTATGTTGAGGGCTAGGGTTAGAGATCCGGTTAGGGTTACGATTGGACCTAGGGTTAGGGTTATGTTGAGGGCTAGGGTTAGAGATCCGGTTAGGGTTACGGTTGGACCTAGGGTTAGGGTAATGTTGAGGGCTAGGGTTAGAGACCCGGTTAGGGATACGATTGGACCTAAGGTTAGGGTTATGTTGAGGGCTAGGTTTAGAGATCCGGTTAGGGTTACGACTGGACCTAGGGTTAGAGTTATGTTGAGGGCTAGGGTTAGAGATCCGGTTAGGGTTACAATTGGACCTTGGGTTAGGGTTCTGTTGAGGGCTAGGGTTAGAGATCCGGTTAGGGTTACGATTGCACCTAGGGTTAGGGTTATGTTGAGATCTAGGGTTAGACATCCGGTTAGGGTCACGATTGGACCTAGGGTTAGGGTTATGTTGAGGGCTAGGGTTAGAGAGACGGTTTGGGATTCGATTGGACCTAGGGTTAGGGTTATGTTGAGGGCTAGGGTTAGAGATCCGGTTAGGGTTACGATTGGACCTAGGGTTAGGGTTATGTTGAGGGCTAGGCTTAGAGATCCGGTTAGGGTTACGATTGGACCTAGGGTTAGGGGTATGTTGAGGGCTAAGGTTAGAGATCCAGTTAGGGTTACGATTGGACCTAGGGTTAGGGTTATGTTGAGGGCTAGTGTTGAGAGACGGTTAGGGTTCAGATTGGACCTAGGGTTAGGGTTATGTTGAGGGCTTCGGTTAGAGAGACCGTTAGGGTCACGATTGGACCTACGGTTAGGGTTATGTTGAGGGCTAAGGTTAGAGATCCGGTTAGGGTCACGATTGGACCTAGGGTTAGGGTTATGTTGAGGGCTAGGGTTAGAGAGACGTTTAGGGTTACGATTGGACCTAGGGTTAGGGTTATGTTGAGGGCTAGGTTTAGAGATCCGGTTAGGGTTACGATTGGACCTACGGTTAGGGTTATGTTGAGGGCTAGGGTTAGAGATCCGGTTAGGGTTACGATTGGACCCAGCGTTAGGGTAATGTTGAGGGCTAGGGTTAGAGAGACGGTTAGGGTTCCGATTGGACCTAGGGTTAGGGTTATGTTGAGGGCTAGGGTTAGAGAGATGGTTAGGGTTACGATTGGACCTAGGGTTAGGGTTATGTTGAGGGCAGGGTTAGAGAAACGGTTAGCGTCACGATTGGACCTAGGGTTAGGGTTATGTTGAGGGCTAGGGTTAGAGATCCGGTTAGGGTTACGATTGGACCTAGGGTTAGGGTTATGTTGAGGGCTAGGGTTAGAGAGACGGTTAGGATTCCGATTGGACCTAGGGTTAGGGTTATGTTGAGGGCTAGGGTTAGAGATCCGGTTAGGGTCACGATTGTACCTTGGGTTAGGGTTATGTTGAGGGCTAGGGTTAGAGATCCAGTTAGGGTCACGATTGGACCTAGGGTTAGGGTTATGTTGAGGGCTAGGGTTAGAGATCCGGTTAAGGTCACGTTTGGACCTAGGGTTAGGGTTATGTTGACGGCTAGGGTTAGAGATCCGGTTAGGGTTACGATTGGACCTAGGGTTAGGGTTATGTAGAGGGCTAGGGTTAGAGATCCGGTTAGGGTCACGATTGGACCTAGGGTTAGGGTTATGTTGAGGGCTAGGGTTAGAGATTCGGTTAAGGTCACGATTGGACCTAGGGTTAGGGTTATGTTGAGGACTAGGGTTAGAGATTCGGTTAGGGTTACGATTGGACCTAGGGTTAGCGTTATGTTGAGGGCTAGGGAAGGAGATCCGGTTAGGGTCACGATTGGACCTAGGGTTAGGGTTATGTTGAGGGCTAGGGTTAGAGATCCGGTTAGGGTCACGATTGGACCTAGGGTTAGGGTTATGTTGAGGGCTAGGGTTAGAGATCCCGTTAGGGTTACGAATGGTCCTAGGGATAGGGTTATGTTGAGGGCTAGGGTTAGAGATCCGTTTAGGGTTACGATTGGACCTAGGGTTAGGGTTATGTTGAGGGCTAGTGTTGAGAGACGGTTAGGGTTCAGATTGGACCTAGGGTTAGGGTTATGTTGAGGGCTAGGGTTAGAGATCCGGTTAGGGTTACGATTGGACCTAGGGTTAGGGGTATGTTGAGGGCTAGGGTTAGAGATCCGGTTAGGGTTACGATTGGACCTAGGGTTAGGGTTATGTTGAGGGCTAGTGTTGAGAGACGGTTAGGGTTCAGATTGGACCTAGGGTTAGGGTTATGTTGAGGGCTAGGGTTAGAGAGACGGTTAGGGTCACAATTGGACCTACGGTTAGGGTTATGTTGAGGGCTAGGGTTAGAGATCCGGTTACGGTCATGATTGGACCTAGGGTTAGGGTTATGTTGAGGGCTAGGGTTAGAGATACGCTTAGGGTTACTATTGGACCTAGGGTTAGGGTTATGTTGAAGGCTAGGGTTAGAGACCAGGTTAGGGTTACGATTGGACCTAGGGTTAGGGTTATGTTGAGGGCTAGGGTTAGAGATCCGGTTAGGGTTACGGTTGGACCTAGTGTTAGGGTTATGTTGAGGGCTAGGGTTAGAGACCCAGTTAGGGATACGATTGGACCTAAGGTTAAGGTTATGTTGAGGGCTAGGTTTAGAGATCCGGTTAGGGTTACGACTGGACCTAGTGTTAGGGTTATGTTGAGGGCTCGGGTTAGAGATCCGGTTAGGGTTACGATTGGACCTAGGGTTAGGGTTATGTTGAGGGCTAGGGTTAGAGATCCGGTTAGGGTTACGATTGGACCTAGGGTTAGGGTTATGTTGAGGGGTAGGGTTAGAGATCCGGTTAGGGTTACGATTGGACCTAGGGTTAGGGTAATGTTGAAGGCTAGGGTTAGAGATCCGGTTAGGGTTACGATTGGACCTAGGGTTAGGGTTATGTTGAGGGCTAGGGTTAGAGAGACGGTTAGGGTTCAGATTGGACCTAGGGTTAGGCTTATGTTGAGGGCTAGGGTTAGAGAGACGTTTAGGGTTACGATTGGACCTAGGGTTAGGGTTATGTTGAGGGCTAGGTTTAGAGATCCGGTTAGGGTTACGATTGGACCTAGGGTTAGAGTTATGTTGAGGGCTAGGGTTAGAGATCCGGTTAGGGTTACGATTGGACCCAGCGTTAGGGTAATGTTGAGGGCTAGGGTTAGAGGGACGGTTAGGGTTCCGATTGGACCTAGGGTTAGGGTTATGTTGAGGGCAGGGTTAGAGATCCGGTTAGGGTCACGATTGGACCTAGGGTTAGGGTTATGTTGAGGGCTAGGGTAGAGATCCGGTTAAGGTCACGTTTGGACCTAGTGTTAGGGTTATGTTGACGGCTAGGGTTAGAGATCCGGTTAGGGTTACGATTGGACCTAGGGTTAGGGTGATGTTGAGGGCTAGGGTTAGAGATCCGGTTAGGGTCACGATTGGACCTAGCGTTAGGGTTATGTTGAGGGCTAGGGTTAGAGATCCGGTTAAGGTCACGATTAGACCTAGGGTTAGGGTTATGTTGAGGACTAGGGTTAGAGATTCGGTTAGGGTTACGATTGGACCTAGGGTTAGCGTTATGTTGAGGGCTAGGGATAGAGATCCGGTTAGGGTCACGATTGGACCTACGGTTAGGGCTATGTTGAGGGCTAGGGTTAGAGATACGGTTAGGGTCACGATTGGACTTAGGGTTAGGGTTATGTTGAGGGTTAGGGTTAGAGATCCAGTTAGGGTCACGATTGTACCTTGGGTTAGGGTTATGTTGAGGGCTAGGGTTAGAGATCCGGTTAGGGTCACGATTGGACCTAGGTTTAGGGTTATGTTGAGGGCTAGGGTTAGAGATCCGGTTAAGGTCACGTTTGGACCTAGGCTTAGGGTTATGTTGACGGCTAGGGTAAGAGATCCGGTTAGGGTTACGATTGGACCTAGGGTTAGGGTGATGTTGAGGGCTAGGGTTAGAGATCCGGTTAGGGTCACGATTGGACCTAGGGTTAGGGTTATGTTGAGGGCTAGGGTTAGAGATCCGGTTAAGGTCACGATTGGACCTAGGGTTAGGGTTATGTTGAGGACTAGGGTTAGAGATTCGGTTAGGGTTACGATTGGACCTAGGGTTAGTGTTATGTTGAGGGCTAGGGATAGAGATCCGGTTAGGGTCACGATTGGACCTAGGTTTAGGGTTTTGTTGAGGGCTATGGTTAGAGATCCGGTTAGGATCACGATTGGACCTAGGGTTAGGGTTATGTTGAGGGCTAGGGTTAGAGATCCCGTTAGGGTTACGAATGGACCTAGGGTTAGGGTTATGTTGACGGCTAGGGTTAGAGATCAGGATAGGGTTACGATTGGACCTAGGGTTAGGGTTATGTTGAGGGCTAGGGTTAGAGATCCGGTTAGGGTTACGATTGGACCCAGCGTTAGGGTAATGTTGAGGGCTAGGGTTAGAGAGACGGTTAGGGTTCCGATTGGACCTAGGGTTAGGGTTATGTTGAGGGCTAGGGTTAGAGAGACGGTTAGGGTTACGATTGGACCTAGGGTTAGGGTTATGTTGAGGGCAGGGTTAGAGATCCGGTTAGGGTCACGATTGGACCTAGGGTTAGGGTTATGTTGAGGGCTATTGTAGAGATCCGGTTAAGGTCACGTTTGGACCTAGGGTTAGGGTTATGTTGACGGCTAGGGTTAGAGATCCGGTTAGGGTTACGATTGGACCTAGGGTTAGGGTGATGTTGAGGGCTAGGGTTAGAGATCCGGTTAGGGTCACAATTGGACCTAGCGTTAGGGTTATGTTGAGGGCTAGGGTTAGAGATCCGGTTAAGGTCACGATTAGACCTAGGGTTAGGGTTATGTTGAGGACTAGGGTTAGAGATTCGGTTAGGGTTACGATTGGACCTAGGGTTAGCGTTATTTTGAGGGCTAGGGATAGAGATCCGGTTAGGGTCACGATTGGACCTACGGTTAGGGTTATGTTGAGGGCTAGGGTTAGAGATACGGTTAGGGTCACGATTGGACTTAAGGTTAGGGTTATGTTGAGGGTTAGGGTTAGAGATCCAGTTAGGGTCACGATTGTACCTTGGGTTAGGGTTATGTTGAGGGCTAGGGTTAGAGATCCGGTTAGGGTCACGATTGGACCTAGGTTTAGGGTTATGTTGAGGGCTAGGGTTAGAGATCCGGTTAAGGTCACGTTTGGACCTAGGCTTAGGGTTATGTTGACGGCTAGGGTAAGAGATCCGGTTAGGGTTACGATTGGACCTAGGGTTAGGGTGATGTTGAGGGCTAGGGTTAGAGATCCGGTTAGGGTCACGATTGGACCTAGGGTTAGGGTTATGTTGAGGGCTAGGGTTAGAGATCCGGTTAAGGTCACGATTGGACCTAGGGTTAGGGTTATGTTGAGGACTAGGGTTAGAGATTCGGTTAGGGTTACGATTGGACCTAGGGTTAGTGTTATGTTGAGGGCTAGGGATAGAGATCCGGTTAGGGTCACGATTGGACCTAGGTTTAGGGTTTTGTTGAGGGCTATGGTTAGAGATCCGGTTAGGATCACGATTGGACCTAGGGTTAGGGTTATGTTGAGGGCTAGGGTTCGAGATCCCGTTAGGGTTACGAATGGACCTAGGGTTAGGGTTATGTTGACGGCTAGGGTTAGGGATCAGGTTAGGGTTACGATTGGACCTAGGGTTAGGGTTATGTTGAGGGCTAGGGTTAGAGATCCGGTTAGGGTCACGATTGGACCTAGGGTTAGGGTTATGTTGAGGGCTAGGGTTAGAGAGACGGTTTGGGATTCGATTGGACCTAGGGTTAGGGTTATGTTGAGGGCTAGGGTTAGAGATCCGGTTAGGGTTACGATTGGACCTAGGGTTAGGGTTATGTTGAGGGCTAGGCTTAGAGATCCGGTTAGGGTTACGATTGGACCTAGGGTTAGGGGTATGTTGAGGGCTAAGGTTAGAGATCCAGTTAGGGTTACGATTTGACCTAGGGTTAGGGTTATGTTGAGGGCTAGTGTTGAGAGACGGAAAGGGTTCAGATTGTACCTAGGGTTAGGGTTATGTTGAGGGCTAGGGTTAGAGAGACGGTTAGGGTCACGATTGGACCTATGGTTAGGGTTATGTTGAGGGCTAAGGTTAGAGATCCGGTTAGGGTCACGATTGGACCTAGGGTTAGGGTTATGTTGAGGGCTAGGGTTAGAGAGACGGTTAGGGTCACGATTGGACCTATGGTTAGGGTTATGTTGAGGGCTAAGGTTAGAGATCCGGTTAGGGTCACGATTGGACCTAGGGTTAGGGTTATGTTGAGGGCTAGGGTAGAGATCCGGTTAAGGTCACGTTTGGACCTAGTGTTAGGGTTATGTTGACGGCTAGGGTTAGAGATCCGGTTAGGGTTACGATTGGACCTAGGGTTAGGGTGATGTTGAGGGCTAGGGTTAGAGATCCGGTTAGGGTCACGATTGGACCTAGCGTTAGGGTTATGTTGAGGGCTAGGGTTAGAGATCCGGTTAAGGTCACGATTAGACCTAGGGTTAGGGTTATGTTGAGGACTAGGGTTAGAGATTCGGTTAGGGTTACGATTGGACCTAGGGTTAGCGTTATGTTGAGGGCTAGGGATAGAGATCCGGTTAGGGTCACGATTGGACCTACGGTTAGGGCTATGTTGAGGGCTAGGGTTAGAGATACGGTTAGGGTCACGATTGGACTTAGGGTTAGGGTTATGTTGAGGGTTAGGGTTAGAGATCCAGTTAGGGTCACGATTGTACCTTGGGTTAGGGTTATGTTGAGGGCTAGGGTTAGAGATCCGGTTAGGGTCACGATTGGACCTAGGTTTAGGGTTATGTTGAGGGCTAGGGTTAGAGATCCGGTTAAGGTCACGTTTGGACCTAGGCTTAGGGTTATGTTGACGGCTAGGGTAAGAGATCCGGTTAGGGTTACGATTGGACCTAGGGTTAGGGTGATGTTGAGGGCTAGGGTTAGAGATCCGGTTAGGGTCACGATTGGACCTAGGGTTAGGGTTATGTTGAGGGCTAGGGTTAGAGATCCGGTTAAGGTCACGATTGGACCTAGGGTTAGGGTTATGTTGAGGACTAGGGTTAGAGATTCGGTTAGGGTTACGATTGGACCTAGGGTTAGTGTTATGTTGAGGGCTAGGGATAGAGATCCGGTTAGGGTCACGATTGGACCTAGGTTTAGGGTTTTGTTGAGGGCTATGGTTAGAGATCCGGTTAGGATCACGATTGGACCTAGGGTTAGGGTTATGTTGAGGGCTAGGGTTAGAGATCCCGTTAGGGTTACGAATGGACCTAGGGTTAGGGTTATGTTGACGGCTAGGGTTAGAGATCAGGATAGGGTTACGATTGGACCTAGGGTTAGGGTTATGTTGAGGGCTAGGGTTAGAGATCCGGTTAGGGTTACGATTGGACCCAGCGTTAGGGTAATGTTGAGGGCTAGGGTTAGAGAGACGGTTAGGGTTCCGATTGGACCTAGGGTTAGGGTTATGTTGAGGGCTAGGGTTAGAGAGACGGTTAGGGTTACGATTGGACCTAGGGTTAGGGTTATGTTGAGGGCAGGGTTAGAGATCCGGTTAGGGTCACGATTGGACCTAGGGTTAGGGTTATGTTGAGGGCTATTGTAGAGATCCGGTTAAGGTCACGTTTGGACCTAGGGTTAGGGTTATGTTGACGGCTAGTGTTAGAGATCCGGTTAGGGTTACGATTGGACCTAGGGTTAGGGTGATGTTGAGGGCTAGGGTTAGAGATCCGGTTAGGGTCACAATTGGACCTAGCGTTAGGGTTATGTTGAGGGCTAGGGTTAGAGATCCGGTTAAGGTCACGATTAGACCTAGGGTTAGGGTTATGTTGAGGACTAGGGTTAGAGATTCGGTTAGGGTTACGATTGGACCTAGGGTTAGCGTTATTTTGAGGGCTAGGGATAGAGATCCGGTTAGGGTCACGATTGGACCTACGGTTAGGGTTATGTTGAGGGCTAGGGTTAGAGATACGGTTAGGGTCACGATTGGACTTAAGGTTAGGGTTATGTTGAGGGTTAGGGTTAGAGATCCAGTTAGGGTCACGATTGTACCTTGGGTTAGGGTTATGTTGAGGGCTAGGGTTAGAGATCCGGTTAGGGTCACGATTGGACCTAGGTTTAGGGTTATGTTGAGGGCTAGGGTTAGAGATCCGGTTAAGGTCACGTTTGGACCTAGGCTTAGGGTTATGTTGACGGCTAGGGTAAGAGATCCGGTTAGGGTTACGATTGGACCTAGGGTTAGGGTGATGTTGAGGGCTAGGGTTAGAGATCCGGTTAGGGTCACGATTGGACCTAGGGTTAGGGTTATGTTGAGGGCTAGGGTTAGAGATCCGGTTAAGGTCACGATTGGACCTAGGGTTAGGGTTATGTTGAGGACTAGGGTTAGAGATTCGGTTAGGGTTACGATTGGACCTAGGGTTAGTGTTATGTTGAGGGCTAGGGATAGAGATCCGGTTAGGGTCACGATTGGACCTAGGTTTAGGGTTTTGTTGAGGGCTATGGTTAGAGATCCGGTTAGGATCACGATTGGACCTAGGGTTAGGGTTATGTTGAGGGCTAGGGTTCGAGATCCCGTTAGGGTTACGAATGGACCTAGGGTTAGGGTTATGTTGACGGCTAGGGTTAGGGATCAGGTTAGGGTTACGATTGGACCTAGGGTTAGGGTTATGTTGAGGGCTAGGGTTAGAGATCCGGTTAGGGTCACGATTGGACCTAGGGTTAGGGTTATGTTGAGGGCTAGGGTTAGAGAGACGGTTTGGGATTCGATTGGACCTAGGGTTAGGGTTATGTTGAGGGCTAGGGTTAGAGATCCGGTTAGGGTTACGATTGGACCTAGGGTTAGGGTTATGTTGAGGGCTAGGCTTAGAGATCCGGTTAGGGTTACGATTGGACCTAGGGTTAGGGGTATGTTGAGGGCTAAGGTTAGAGATCCAGTTAGGGTTACGATTTGACCTAGGGTTAGGGTTATGTTGAGGGCTAGTGTTGAGAGACGGAAAGGGTTCAGATTGTACCTAGGGTTAGGGTTATGTTGAGGGCTAGGGTTAGAGAGACGGTTAGGGTCACGATTGGACCTATGGTTAGGGTTATGTTGAGGGCTAAGGTTAGAGATCCGGTTAGGGTCACGATTGGACCTAGGGTTAGGGTTATGTTGAGGGCTAGGGTTAGAGAGACGTTTAGGGTTACGATTGGACCTAGGGTTAGGGTTATGTTGAGGGCTAGGTTTAGAGATCCGGTTAGGGTTACGATTGGACCTAGGGTTAGGGTTATGTTGAGGGCTAGGGTTAGAGATCCGGTTAGGGTTACGATTGGACCCAGCGTTAGGGTAATGTTGAGGGCTAGGGTTAGAGAGACGGTTAGGGTTCCGATTGGACCTAGGGTTAGGGTTATGTTGAGGGCTAGGGTTAGAGAGACGGTTAGGGTTACGATTGGACCTAGGGTTAGGGTTATGTTGAGGGCAGGGTTAGAGAAACGGTTAGGGTCACGATTGGACCTAGGGTTAGGGTTATGTTGAGGGCTAGGGTTAGAGATCCGGGTAGGGTTACGGTTGGACCTAGGGTTAGGGTAATGTTGAGGGCTAGGGTTAGAGACCCGGTTAGGGATACGATTGGACCTAAGGTTAGGGTTTGTTGAGGGCTAGGTTTAGAGATCCGGTTAGGGTTACGACTGGACCTAGGGTTAGGGTTATGTTGAGGGCTAGGGTTAGAGATCCGGTTAGGGTTGCAATTGGACCTTGGGTTAGGGTTCTGTTGAGGGCTAGGCTTAGAGATCCGGTTAGGGTTACGATTGCACCTAGAGTTAGGGTTATGTTGAGGGCTAGGGTTAGAGATCCGGTTAGGGTCACGATTGGACCTAGGGTTAGGGTTATGTTGAGGGCTAGGGTTAGAGATCCGGTTAAGGTCACGTTTGGACCTAGGCTTAGGGTTATGTTGACGGCTAGGGTAAGAGATCCGGTTAGGGTTACGATTGGACCTAGGGTTAGGGTGATGTTGAGGGCTAGGGTTAGAGAGACGTTTAGGGTTACGATTGGACCTAGGGTTAGGGTTATGTTGAGGGCTAGGTTTAGAGATCCGGTTAGGGTTACGATTGGACCTAGGGTTAGGGTTATGTTGAGGGCTAGGGTTAGAGAGACGTTTAGGGTTACGATTGGACCTAGGGTTAGGGTTATGTTGAGGGCTAGGTTTAGAGATCCGGTTAGGGTTACGATTGGACCTAGGGTTAGGGTTATGTTGAGGGCTAGGGTTAGAGAGACGTTTAGGGTTACGATTGGACCTAGGGTTAGGGTTATGTTGAGCGCTAGGTTTAGAGATCCGGTTAGGGTTACGATTGGACCTAGGGTTAGGGTTATGTTGAGGGCTAGGGTTAGAGATCCGGTTAGGGTTACGATTGGACCCAGCGTTAGGGTAATGTTGAGGGCTAGGGTTAGAGAGACGGTTAGGGTTCCGATTGGACCTAGGGTTAGGGTTATGTTGAGGGCTAGGGTTAGAGAGACGGTTAGGGTTACGATTGGACCTAGGGTTAGGGTTATGTTGAGGGCAGGGTTAGAGATCCGGTTAGGGTCACGATTGGACCTAGGGTTAGGGTTATGTTGAGGGCTAGGGTAGAGATCCGGTTAAGGTCACGTTTGGACCTAGGGTTAGGGTTATGTTGACGGCTAGGGTTAGAGATCCGGTTAGGGTTACGATTGGACCTAGGGTTAGGGTGATGTTGAGGGCTAGGGTTAGAGATCCGGTTAGGGTCACGATTGGACCTAGCGTTAGGGTTATGTTGAGGGCTAGGGTTAGAGATCCGGTTAAGGTCACGATTAGACATAGGGTTAGGGTTATGTTGAGGACTAGGGTTAGAGATTCGGTTAGGGTTACGATTGGACCTAGGGTTAGCGTTATGTTGAGGGCTAGGGATAGAGATCCGGTTAGGGTCACGATTGGACCTACGGTTAGGGTTATGTTGAGGGCTAGGGTTAGAGATACGGTTAGGGTCACGATTGGACTTAGGGTTAGGGTTATGTTGAGGGTTAGGGTTAGAGATCCAGTTAGGGTCACGATTGTACCTTGGGTTAGGGTTATGTTGAGGGCTAGGGTTAGAGATCCGGTTAGGGTCACGATTGGACCTAGGTTTAGGGTTATGTTGAGGGCTAGGGTTAGAGATCCGGTTAAGGTCACGTTTGGACCTAGGCTTAGGGTTATGTTGACGGCTAGGGTAAGAGATCCGGTTAGGGTTACGATTGGACCTAGGGTTAGGGTGATGTTGAGGGCTAGGGTTAGAGATCCGGTTAGGGTCACGATTGGACCTAGGGTTAGGGTTATGTTGAGGGCTAGGGTTAGAGATTCGGTTAGGGTTACGATTGGACCTAGGGTTAGTGTTATGTTGAGGGCTAGGGATAGAGATCCGGTTAGGGTCACGATTGGACCTAGGTTTAGGGTTTTGTTGAGGGCTATGGTTAGAGATCCGGTTAGGATCACGATTGGACCTAGGGTTAGGGTTATGTTGAGGGCTAGGGTTCGAGATCCCGTTAGGGTTACGAATGGACCTAGGGTTAGGGTTATGTTGACGGCTAGGGTTAGGGATCAGGTTAGGGTTACGATTGGACCTAGGGTTAGGGTTATGTTGAGGGCTAGGGTTAGAGATCCGGTTAGGGTCACGATTGGACCTAGGGTTAGGGTTATGTTGAGGGCTAGGGTTAGAGAGACGGTTTGGGATTCGATTGGACCTAGGGTTAGGGTTATGTTGAGGGCTAGGGTTAGAGATCCGGTTAGGGTTACGATTGGACCTAGGGTTAGGGTTATGTTGAGGGCTAGGCTTAGAGATCCGGTTAGGGTTACGATTGGACCTAGGGTTAGGGGTATGTTGAGGGCTAAGGTTAGAGATCCAGTTAGGGTTACGATTTGACCTAGGGTTAGGGTTATGTTGAGGGCTAGTGTTGAGAGACGGAAAGGGTTCAGATTGTACCTAGGGTTAGGGTTATGTTGAGGGCTAGGGTTAGAGAGACGGTTAGGGTCACGATTGGACCTATGGTTAGGGTTATGTTGAGGGCTAAGGTTAGAGATCCGGTTAGGGTCACGATTGGACCTAGGGTTAGGGTTATGTTGAGGGCTAGGGTTAGAGAGACGTTTAGGGTTACGATTGGACCTAGGGTTAGGGTTATGTTGAGGGCTAGGTTTAGAGATCCGGTTAGGGTTACGATTGGACCTAGGGTTAGGGTTATGTTGAGGGCTAGGGTTAGAGATCCGGTTAGGGTTACGATTGGACCCAGCGTTAGGGTAATGTTGAGGGCTAGGGTTAGAGAGACGGTTAGGGTTCCGATTGGACCTAGGGTTAGGGTTATGTTGAGGGCTAGGGTTAGAGAGACGGTTAGGGTTACGATTGGACCTAGGGTTAGGGTTATGTTGAGGGCAGGGTTAGAGAAACGGTTAGGGTCACGATTGGACCTAGGGTTAGGGTTATGTTGAGGGCTAGGGTTAGAGATCCGGGTAGGGTTACGGTTGGACCTAGGGTTAGGGTAATGTTGAGGGCTAGGGTTAGAGACCCGGTTAGGGATACGATTGGACCTAAGGTTAGGGTTATGTTGAGGGCTAGGTTTAGAGATCCGGTTAGGGTTACGACTGGACCTAGGGTTAGGGTTATGTTGAGGGCTAGGGTTAGAGATCCGGTTAGGGTTGCAATTGGACCTTGGGTTAGGGTTCTGTTGAGGGCTAGGCTTAGAGATCCGGTTAGGGTTACGATTGCACCTAGAGTTAGGGTTATGTTGAGGGCTAGGGTTAGAGATCCGGTTAGGGTCACGATTGGACCTAGGGTTAGGGTTATGTTGAGGGCTAGGGTTAGAGATCCGGTTAAGGTCACGTTTGGACCTAGGCTTAGGGTTATGTTGACGGCTAGGGTAAGAGATCCGGTTAGGGTTACGATTGGACCTAGGGTTAGGGTGATGTTGAGGGCTAGGGTTAGAGAGACGTTTAGGGTTACGATTGGACCTAGGGTTAGGGTTATGTTGAGGGCTAGGTTTAGAGATCCGGTTAGGGTTACGATTGGACCTAGGGTTAGGGTTATGTTGAGGGCTAGGGTTAGAGAGACGTTTAGGGTTACGATTGGACCTAGGGTTAGGGTTATGTTGAGGGCTAGGTTTAGAGATCCGGTTAGGGTTACGATTGGACCTAGGGTTAGGGTTATGTTGAGGGCTACGGTTAGAGAGACGTTTAGGGTTACGATTGGACCTAGGGTTAGGGTTATGTTGAGGGCTAGGTTTAGAGATCCGGTTAGGGTTACGATTGGACCTAGGGTTAGGGTTATGTTGAGGGCTAGGGTTAGAGAGACGTTTAGGGTTACGATTGGACCTAGGGTTAGGGTTATGTTGAGCGCTAGGTTTAGAGATCCGGTTAGGGTTACGATTGGACCTAGGGTTAGGGTTATGTTGAGGGCTAGGGTTAGAGATCCGGTTAGGGTTACGATTGGACCCAGCGTTAGGGTAATGTTGAGGGCTAGGGTTAGAGAGACGGTTAGGGTTCCGATTGGACCTAGGGTTAGGGTTATGTTGAGGGCTAGGGTTAGAGAGACGGTTAGGGTTACGATTGGACCTAGGGTTAGGGTTATGTTGAGGGCAGGGTTAGAGATCCGGTTAGGGTCACGATTGGACCTAGGGTTAGGGTTATGTTGAGGGCTAGGGTAGAGATCCGGTTAAGGTCACGTTTGGACCTAGGGTTAGGGTTATGTTGACGGCTAGGGTTAGAGATCCGGTTAGGGTTACGATTGGACCTAGGGTTAGGGTGATGTTGAGGGCTAGGGTTAGAGATCCGGTTAGGGTCACGATTGGACCTAGCGTTAGGGTTATGTTGAGGGCTAGGGTTAGAGATCCGGTTAAGGTCACGATTAGACATAGGGTTAGGGTTATGTTGAGGACTAGGGTTAGAGATTCGGTTAGGGTTACGATTGGACCTAGGGTTAGCGTTATGTTGAGGGCTAGGGATAGAGATCCGGTTAGGGTCACGATTGGACCTACGGTTAGGGTTATGTTGAGGGCTAGGGTTAGAGATACGGTTAGGGTCACGATTGGACTTAGGGTTAGGGTTATGTTGAGGGTTAGGGTTAGAGATCCAGTTAGGGTCACGATTGTACCTTGGGTTAGGGTTATGTTGAGGGCTAGGGTTAGAGATCCGGTTAGGGTCACGATTGGACCTAGGTTTAGGGTTATGTTGAGGGCTAGGGTTAGAGATCCGGTTAAGGTCACGTTTGGACCTAGGCTTAGGGTTATGTTGACGGCTAGGGTAAGAGATCCGGTTAGGGTTACGATTGGACCTAGGGTTAGGGTGATGTTGAGGGCTAGGGTTAGAGATCCGGTTAGGGTCACGATTGGACCTAGGGTTAGGGTTATGTTGAGGGCTAGGGTTAGAGATTCGGTTAGGGTTACGATTGGACCTAGGGTTAGTGTTATGTTGAGGGCTAGGGATAGAGATCCGGTTAGGGTCACGATTGGACCTAGGTTTAGGGTTTTGTTGAGGGCTATGGTTAGAGATCCGGTTAGGATCACGATTGGACCTAGGGTTAGGGTTATGTTGAGGGCTAGGGTTAGAGATCCCGTTAGGGTTACGAATGGACCTAGGGTTAGGGTTATGTTGACGGCTAGGGTTAGAGATCAGGTTAGGGTTACGATTGGACCTAGGGTTAGGGTTATGTTGAGGGCTAGGGTTAGAGATCCGGTTAGGGTCACGATTGGACCTAGGGTTAGGGTTATGTTGAGGGCTAGGGTTAGAGAGACGGTTTGGGATTCGATTGGACCTAGGGTTAGGGTTATGTTGAGGGCTAGGGTTAGAGATCCGGTTCGGGTTACGATTGGACCTAGGGTTAGGGTTATGTTGAGGGCTAGGCTTAGAGATCCGGTTAGGGTTACGATTGGACCTAGGGTTAGGGGTATGTTGAGGGCTAAGGTTAGAGATCCAGTTAGGGTTACGATTGGACCTAGGGTTAGGGTTATGTTGAGGGCTAGTGTTGAGAGACGGTTAGGGTTCAGATTGGACCTAGGGTTAGGGTTATGTTGAGGGCTAGGGTTAGAGAGACGGTTAGGGTCACGATTGGACCTATGGTTAGGGTTATGTTGAGGGCTAAGGTTAGAGATCCGGTTAGGGTCACGATTGGACCTAGGGTTAGGGTTCTGTTGAGGGCTAGGGTTAGAGAGACGTTTAGGGTTACGATTGGACCTAGGGTTAGGGTTATGTTGAGGGCTAGGTTTAGAGATCCGGTTAGGGTTACGATTGGACCTAGGGTTAGGGTTATGTTGAGGGCTAGGGTTAGAGATCCGGTTAGGGTTACGATTGGACCCAGCGTTAGGGTAATGTTGAGGGCTAGGGTTAGAGAGACGGTTAGGTTTCCGATTGGACCTAGGGTTAGGGTTATGTTGAGGGCTAGGGTTAGAGAGACGGTTAGGGTTACGATTGGACCTAGGGTTAGGGTTATGTTGAGGGCAGGGTTAGAGAAACGGTTAGGGTCACGATTGGACCTAGGGTTAGGGTTATGTTGAGGGCTAGGGTTAGAGATCCGGGTAGGGTTACGGTTGGACCTAGGGTTAGGGTAATGTTGAGGGCTAGGGTTAGAGACCCGGTTAGGGATACGATTGGACCTAAGGTTAGGGTTATGTTGAGGGCTAGGTTTAGAGATCCGGTTAGGGTTACGACTGGACCTAGGGTTATGGTTATGTTGAGGGCTAGGGTTAGAGATCCGGTTAGGGTTACAATTGGACCTTGGGTTAGGGGTCTGTTGAGGGCTAGGCTTAGAGATCCGGTTAGGGTTACGATTGCACCTAGGGTTAGGGTTATGTTGAGGGCTAGGGTTAGAGATCCGGTTAGGGTCACGATTGGACCTAGGGTTAGGGTTATGTTGAGGGCTAGGGTTAGAGATCCGGTTAGGGTTACAATTGGACCTTGGGTTAGGGGTCTGTTGAGGGCTAGGCTTAGAGATCCGGTTAGGGTTACGATTGCACCTAGGGTTAGGGTTATGTTGAGGGCTAGGGTAAGAGATCCGGTTAGGGTTACGATTGGACCTAGGGTTAGGGTGATGTTGAGGGCTAGGGTTAGAGATCCGGTTAGGGTCACGATTGGACCTAGGGTTAGGGTTATGTTGAGGGCTAGGGTTAGAGATTCGGTTAGGGTTACGATTGGACCTAGGGTTAGTGTTATGTTGAGGGCTAGGGATAGAGATCCGGTTAGGGTCACGATTGGACCTAGTGTTAGGGTTATGTTGAGGGCTAGGGTTAGAGATCCGGTTAGGGTCACGATTGGACCTAGGGTTAGGGTTATGTTGAGGGCTAGGGTTAGAGAGACGGTTTAGGATTCGATTGGACCTAGGGTTAGGGTTATGTTGAGGGCTAGGGTTAGAGATCCGGTTAGGGTTACGATTGGACCTAGGGTTAGGGTTATGTTGAGGGCTAGGCTTAGATATCCGGTTAGGGTTACGATTGGACCTAGGGTTAGGGGTATGTTGAGGGCTAAGGTTAGAGATCCAGTTAGGGTTACGATTGGACCTAGGGTTAGGGCTATGTTGAGGGCTAGTGTTGAGAGACGGGTAGGGTTCAGATTGGACATAGGGTTAGGGTTATGTTGAGGGCTAGGGTTAGAGAGACGGTTAGGGTCACGATTGGACCTACGGTTAGGGTTATGTTGAGGGCTAAGGTTAGAGATCCGGTTAGGGTCACGATTGGACCTAGGGTTAGGGTTATGTTGAGGGCTAGGGTTAGAGAGACGTTTAGGGTTACGATTGGACCTAGGGTTAGGGTTATGTTGAGGGCTAGGTTTAGAGATCCGGTTAGGGTTACGATTGGACCTAGGGTTAGGGTTATGTTGAGGGCTAGGGTTAGAGATCCGGTTAGGGTTACGATTGGACCCAGCGTTAGGGTAATGTTCAGGGCTAGGGTTAGAGAGACGGTTAGGGTTCCGATTGGACCTAGGGTTAGGGTTATGTTCAGGGCTAGGGTTAGAGAGAGGGTTAGGGTTACGATTGGACCTAGGGTTAGGGTTATGTTGAGGGCAGGGTTAGAGAAACGGTTAGGTTCACGATTGGACCTAGGGTTAGGGTTATGTTGAGGGCTAGGGTTAGAGATCCGGTTAGGGTTACGATTGGACCTAGGGTTAGGGTTATGTTGAGGGCTAGGGTTAGAGAGACGGTTAGGATTCCGATTGGACCTAGGGTTAGGGTTATGTTGAGGGCTAGGGTTAGAGATCCGGTTAGGGTTACGATTGGACCTAGGGTTAGGGTTATGTTGACAGCTAGGGTTAGAGATCCGGTTAGGGTTACGATTGGACCTAGGGTTAGGGTTATGTTGAGGGCTAGGGTTAGAGATCCGGTTAGGTTCACGATTGGACCTAGGGTTAGGGTTATGTTGAGGGCTAGGGTTAGAGATTCGGTTAAGGTCACGATTGGACCGAGGGTTAGGGTTATGTTGAGGACTAGGGTTAGAGATTCGGTTAGGGTTACGATTGGACCTAGGGTTAGCGTTATGTTGAGGGCTAGGGATGGAGATCCGGTTAGGGTCACGATTGGACCTAGGGTTAGGGTTATGTTGAGGGCTATGGTTAGAGATCCGGTTAGGGTCACGATTGGACCTAGGGTTAGGGTTATGTTGAGGGCTAGGGTTAGAGATCCCGTTAGGGTTACGAATGGTCCTAGGGTTAGGGTTATATTGAGGGCTAGGGTTAGAGATCCGTTTAGGGTTACGATTGGACCTAGGGTTAGGGTTATGTTGAGGGCTAGTGTTGAGAGACGGTTAGGGTTCAGATTGGACCTAGGGTTAGGGTTATGTTCAGGGCTAGGGTTAGAGATCCGGTTAGGGTTACGATTGGACCTAGGTTTAGGGGTATGTTGAGGGCTAGGGTTAGAGATCCGGTTAGGGTTACGATTGGACCTAGGGTTAGCTTTATGTTGAGGGCTAGTGTTGAGAGACGGTTAGGGTTCAGATTGGACCTAGGGTTAGGGTTATGTTGAGGGCTAGGGTTAGAGAGACGGTTAGGGTCACGATTGGACCTACGGTTAGGGTTATGTTGAGGGCTAGGGTTAGAGATCCGGTTAGGGTCACGATTGGACCTAGGGTTAGGGTTATGTTGAGGGCTAGGGTTAGAGATACGGTTAGGGTTACTATTGGACCTAGGGTTAGGGTTATGTTGAAGGCTAGGGTTAGAGACCCGGTTAGGGTTACGATTGGACCTAGGGTTAGGGTTATGTTGAGGGCTAGGGTTAGAGATCCGGTTAGGGTTACGGTTGGACCTAGTGTTAGGGTTATGTTGAAGGCTAGGGTTAGAGACCCAGTTAGGGATACGATTGGACCTAAGGTTAAGGTTATATTGAGGGCTAGGTTTAGAGATCCGGTTAGGGTTACGACTGGACCTAGTGTTAGGGTTATGTTGAGGGCTCGGCTTAGAGATCCGGTTAGGGTTACGATTGGACCTAGGGTTAGTGTTATGTTGAGGGCTAGGGTTAGAGATCCGGTTAGGGTTACGATTGGACCTAGGGTTAGGGTTATGTTGAGGGCTAGGGTTAGAGATCAGGTTAGGGTTACGATTGGTCCTAGGGTTAGGGTTATGTTGAGGGCTAGGGTTAGAGATCCGGTTAGGGTTACGATTGGACCTAGGGTTAGGGTTATGTTGAAGGCTAGGGTTAGAGATCCGGTTAGGGTTACGATTGGACCTAGGGTTAGGGTTATGTTGAGGGCTAGGGTTAGAGATCCGGTTACGTTACGATTGGACCTAGGGTCAGGGTTATGTTGAGGGCTAGGGTTAGAGATACGGTTAGGGTTACGATTGGACCTAGGGTTAGGGTTATGTTGAAGGCTAGGGTTAGAGACCCGGTTAGGGTTACGATGGGACCTAGGGTTAGGGTTATGTTGAAGGCTAGGGTTAGAGATCCGTTTAGGGTTACGATTGGACCTAGGGTTAGGGTTATTTTGAGGGCTAGGGTAGAGATCCGTTTAGGGTTACGATTGGACCTAGGGTTAGGGTTATGTTGAGGGCTAGGGTTAGAGATCCGGTTAGGGTTACGATTGTACCTAGGGTTAGGGTTATGTTGAGGGCTAGTGTTGAGAGACGGTTAGGGTTCAGATTGGACCTAGGGTTAGGGTTATGTTGAGGGCTAGGGTTAGAGATCCGGTTAGGGTTACGATTGGACCTAGGGTTAGGGGTATGTTGAGGGCTAGGGTTAGAGATCCGGTTAGGGTTACGATTGGACCTAGGGTTAGGGTTATGTTGAGGGCTAGTGTTGAGAGACGGTTAGGGTTCAGATTGGACCTAGGGTTAGGGTTATGTTGAGGGCTAGGGTTAGAGAGACGGTTAGGGTCACAATTGGACCTACGGTTAGGGTTATGTTGAGGGCTAGGGTTAGAGATCCGGTTACGGTCATGATTGGACCTAGGGTTAGGGTTATGTTGAGGGCTAGGGTTAGAGATACGCTTAGGGTTACTATTGGACCTAGGGTTAGGGTTATGTTGAAGGCTAGGTTTAGAGACCAGGTTAGGGTTACGATTGGACCTAGGGTTAGGGTTATGTTGAGGGCTAGGGTTAGAGATCCGGTTAGGGTTACGGTTGGACCTAGTGTTAGGGTTATGTTGAGGGCTAGGGTTAGAGACCCAGTTAGGGATACGATTGGACCTAAGGTTAAGGTTATGTTGAGGGCTAGGTTTAGAGATCCGGTTAGGGTTACGACTGGACCTAGTGTTAGGGTTATGTTGAGGGCTCGGGTTAGAGATCCGGTTAGGGTTACGATTGGACCTAGGGTTAGGGTTATGTTGAGGGCTAGGGTTAGAGATCCGGTTAGGGTTACGATTGGACCTAGGGTTAGGGTTATGTTGAGGGGTAGGGTTAGAGATCCGGTTAGGGTTACGATTGGACCTAGGGTTAGGGTAATGTTGAAGGCTAGGGTTAGAGATCCGGTTAGGGTTACGATTGGACCTAGGGTTAGGGTTATGTTGAGGGCTAGGGTTAGAGAGACGGTTAGGGTTCAGATTGGACCTAGGGTTAGGCTTATGTTGAGGGCTAGGGTTAGAGAGACGGTTAGGGTCACGATTGGACCTACGGTTAGGGTTATTTTGAGGGCTAGGGTTAGAGAGACGGTTAGGGTTACGATTGGACCTAGGGTTAGGGTTATGTTGAGGGCTAGGTTTAGAGATCCGGTTAGGGTTACGATTGAACCTAGGTTTAGGGTTATGTTGAGGGCTAGGGTTAGAGATCCGGTTAGGGTTACGATTGGACCTAAGGTTAGGGTTATGTTGAGGGCTAGGGTAGAGATCCGGTTAGGGTCACGATTGTACCTTGGGTTAGGGTTATGTTGAGGGCTAGGGTTAGAGATCCGGTTAGGGTCACGATTGGACCTAGGGTTAGGGTTATGTTGAGGGCTAGGGTAGAGATCCGGTTAAGGTCACGTTTGGACCTAGGGTTAGGGTTATGTTGACGGCTAGGGTTAGAGATCCGGTTAGGGTTACGATTGGACCTAGGGTTAGGGTGATGTTGAGGGCTAGGGTTAGAGATCCGGTTAGGGTCACGATTGGACCTAGCGTTAGGGTTATGTTGAGGGCTAGGGTTAGAGATCCGGTTAAGGTCACGATTGGACCTAGGGTTAGGGTTATGTTGAGGACTAGGGTTAGAGATTCGGTTAGGGTTACGATTGGACCTAGGGTTAGCGTTATGTTGAGGGGTAGTGATAGAGATCCGGTTAGGGTCACGATTGGACCTAGGGTTAGGGTTATGTTGAGGGCTAGGGTTAGAGATCCGGTTAAGGTCACGATTGGACCTAGGGTTAGGGTTATGTTGAGGACTAGGGTTAGAGATTCGGTTAGGGTCACGATTGGACCTAGGGTTAGGGTTATGTTGAGGGCTAGGGTTAGAGATTCGGTTAGGGTTACGATTGGACCTAGGGTTAGTGTTATGTTGAGGGCTAGGGATAGAGATCCGGTTAGGGTCACGATTGGACCTAGTGTTAGGTTTATGTTGAGGGCTAGGGTTAGAGATCCGGTTAGGGTCACGATTGGACCTAGGGTTAGGGTTATGTTGAGGGCTAGGGTTAGAGAGACGGTTTGGGATTCGATTGGACCTAGGGTTAGGGTTATGTTGAGGGCTAGGGTTAGAGATCCGGTTAGGGTTACGATTAGACCTAGGGTTAGGGTTATGTTGAGGGCTAGGCTTAGATATCCGGTTAGGGTTACGATTGGACCTAGGGTTAGGGGTATGTTGAGGGCTAAGGTTAGAGATCCAGTTAGGGTTACGATTGGACCTAGGGTTAGGGCTATGTTGAGGGCTAGTGTTGAGAGACGGGTAGGGTTCAGATTGGACATAGGGTTAGGGTTATGTTGAGGGCTAGGGTTAGAGAGACGGTTAGGGTCACGATTGGACCTACGGTTAGGGTTATGTTGAGGGCTAAGGTTAGAGATCCGGTTAGGGTCACGATTGGACCTAGGGTTCGGGTTATGTTGAGGGCTAGGGTTAGAGAGACGTTTAGGGTTACGATTGGACCTAGGGTTAGGGTTATGTTGAGGGCTAGGTTTAGAGATCCGGTTAGGGTTACGATTGGACCTAGGGTTAGGGTTATGTTGAGGGCTAGGGTTAGAGATCCGGTTAGGGTTACGATTGGACCCAGCGTTAGGGTAATGTTCAGGGCTAGGGTTAGAGAGACGGTTAGGGTTCCGATTGGACCTAGGGTTAGGGTTATGTTCAGGGCTAGGGTTAGAGAGAGGGTTAGGGTTACGATTGGACCTAGGGTTAGGGTTATGTTGAGGGCAGGGTTAGAGAAACGGTTAGGGTCACGATTGGACCTAGGGTTAGGGTTATGTTGAGGGCTAGGGTTAGAGATCCGGTTAGGGTTACGATTGGACCTAGGGTTAGGGTTATGTTGAGGGCTAGGGTTAGAGAGACGGTTAGGATTCCGATTGGACCTAGGGTTAGGGTTATGTTGAGGGCTAGGGTTAGAGATCCGGTTAGGGTTACGATTGGACCTAGGGTTAGGGTTATGTTGAGGGCTAGGGTTAGAGATCCGGTTAGGGTTACGATTGGACCTAGGGTTAGGGTTATGTTGAGGGCTAGGGTTAGAGATCCGGTTAGGTTCACGATTGTACCTAGGGTTAGGGTTATGTTGAGGGCTAGGGTTAGAGATTCGGTTAAGGTCACGATTGGACCTAGGGTTAGGGTTATGTTGAGGACTAGGGTTAGAGATTCGGTTAGGGTTACGATTGGACCTAGGGTTAGCGTTATGTTGAGGGCTAGGGATGGAGATCCGGTTAGGGTCACGATTGGACCTAGGGTTAGGGTTATGTTGAGGGCTATGGTTAGAGATCCGGTTAGGGTCACGATTGGACCTAGGGTTAGGGTTATGTTGAGGGCTAGGGTTAGAAATCCCGTTAGGGTTACCAATGGTCCTAGGGTTAGGGTTATATTGAGGGCTAGGGTTAGAGATCCGTTTAGGGTTACGATTGGACCTAGGGTTAGGGTTATGTTGAGGGCTAGTGTTGAGAGACGGTTAGGGTTCAGATTGGACCTAGGGTTAGGGTTATGTTCAGGGCTAGGGTTAGAGATCCGGTTAGGGTTACGATTGGACCTAGGTTTAGGGGTATGTTGAGGGCTAGGGTTAGAGATCCGGTTAGGGTTACGATTGGACCTAGGGTTAGCTTTATGTTGAGGGCTAGTGTTGAGAGACGGTTAGGGTTCAGATTGGACCTAGGGTTAGGGTTATGTTGAGGGCTAGGGTTAGAGAGACGGTTAGGGTTACGATTGGACCTACGGTTAGGGTTATGTTGAGGGCTAGGGTTAGAGATCCGGTTAGGGTCACGATTGGACCTAGGGTTAGGGTTATGTTGAGGGCTAGGGTTAGAGATACGGTTAGGGTTACTATTGGACCTAGGGTTAGGGTTATGTTGAAGGCTAGGGTTAGAGACCCGGTTAGGGTTACGATTGGACCTAGGGTTAGGGTTATGTTGAGGGCTAGGGTTAGAGATCCGGTTAGGGTTACGGTTGGACCTAGTGTTAGGGTTATGTTGAAGGCTAGGGTTAGAGACCCAGTTAGGGATACGATTGGACCTAAGGTTAAGGTTATGTTGAGGGCTAGGTTTAGAGATCCGGTTAGGGTTACGACTGGACCTAGTGTTAGGGTTATGTTGAGGGCTCGGCTTAGAGATCCGGTTAGGGTTACGATTGGACCTAGGGTTAGGGTTATGTTGAGGGCTAGGGTTAGAGATCCGGTTAGGGTTACGATTGGACCTAGGGTTAGGGTTATGTTGAGGGCTAGGGTTAGAGATCAGGTTAGGGTTACGATTGGACCTAGGGTTAGGGTAATGTTGAAGGCTAGGGTTAGAGATCCGGTTAGGGTTACGATTGGACCTAGGGTTAGGGTTATGTTGAGGGCTAGGGTTAGAGAGACGGTTAGGGTTCAGATTGGACCTAGGGTTAGGGTTATGTTGAGGGCTAGGGTTAGAGAGACGGTTAGAGTCACGATTGGACCTACGGTTAGGGTTATGTTGAGGGCTAGGGTTAGAGAGACGGTTAATGTTACGATTGGACCTATGGTTAGGGTTATGTTGAGGGCTAGGTTTAGAGATCCGGTTAGGGTTACGATTGAACCTAGGGTTAGGGTTATGTTGAGGGCTAGGGTTAGAGATCCGGTTAGGGTTACGATTGGACCTAGGGTTAGGGTTATGTTGAGGGCTAGGGTTAGAGATCCGGTTAGGGTTACGGTTGGACCTAGGGTTAGGGTAATGTTGAGGGCTAGGGTTAGAGACCCGGTTAGGGATACGATTGGACCTAAGGTTAGGGTTATGTTGAGGGCTAGGTTTAGAGATCCGCTTAGGGTTACGACTGGACCTAGGGTTAGGGTTATGTTGAGGGCTAGGGTTAGAGATCCGGTTAGGGTTACAATTGGACCTTGGGTTAGGGTTCTGTTGAGGGCTAGGGTTAGAGATCCGGTTAGGGTTACGATTGCACCTAGGGTTAGGGTTATGTTGAGGGCTAGGGTTAGAGATCCGGTTAGGGTTAGGATTGGACCTAGGGTTAGGGATATGTTGAGGGCTAGGTTCAGAGAGACGGTTAGGGTTACGATTGGACCTAGGGTTAGGGTTATGTTGAGGGCTAGGTTTAGAGATCCGGTTAGGGTTACGATTGGACCTAGGGTTAGGGATATGTTGAGGGCTAGGGTCAGAGAGACGGTTAGGGTTACGATTGGACCTAGGGTTAGGGTTATGTTGAGGGCTAGGTTTAGAGATCCGGTTAGGGTTACGATTGGACCTAGGGTTAGGGATATGTTGAGGGCTAGGGTCAGAGAGACGGTTAGGGTTACGATTGGACCTAGGTTTAGCGTTATGTTGAGGGCTAGGGTTAGAGATCCGGTTAGGGTCACGATTGAACCTAGGGTTAGGGTTATGTTGAGGGCCAGGGGTAGAGATCCGGTTAGGGTCACGATTGGACCTAGGGTTAGGGTTATGTTGAGGGCTAGGGTTAGAGATCCGGTTAGGGTTAGGATTGGACCTAGGGTTAGGGATATGTTGAGGGCTAGCGTCAGAGAGACGGTTAGGGTTACGATTGGACCTAGGGTTAGGGTTATGTTGAGGGCTAGGGTTAGAGATCCGGTTAGGGTTACGATTGGACCTTGGGTTAGGGTTATGTTGAGGACTAGGGTTAGAGATCCGGTTAGGGTTACGATTGGACCTAGGGTTAGGGTTATGTTGAGGGCTAGGCTTAGAGATCCGGTTTGTGTCACGATTGGTCCTAGGGTGAGGGTTATGTTGAGGGCTAAGGTTAGAGAGACGGTTAGGGTTACGATTGGACCTAGGGTTAGGGTTATGTTGAGGGCTAGGGTTAGAGATCCGGTTAGGGTTACGATTGGACCTAGGGTTAGGGTTATGTTGAGGGCTAGGGTTAGAGATCAGGTTAGGGTTACGATTGGTCCTAGGGTTAGGGTTATGTTGAGGGCTAGGGTTAGAGATCCGGTTAGGGTTACGATTGGACCTAGGGTTAGGGTTATGTTGAAGGCTAGGGTTAGAGATCCGGTTAGGGTTACGATTGGACCTAGGGTTAGGGTTATGTTGAGGGCTAGGGTTAGAGATCCGGTTACGTTACGATTGGACCTAGGGTCAGGGTTATGTTGAGGGCTAGGGTTAGAGATACGGTTAGGGTTACGATTGGACCTAGGGTTAGGGTTATGTTGAAGGCTAGGGTTAGAGACCCGGTTAGGGTTACGATGGGACCTAGGGTTAGGGTTATGTTGAAGGCTAGGGTTAGAGATCCGTTTAGGGTTACGATAGGACCTAGGGTTAGGGTTATTTTGAGGGCTAGGGTTAGAGATCCGTTTAGGGTTACGATTGGACCTAGGGTTAGGGTTATGTTGAGGGCTAGGGTTAGAGATCCGGTTAGGGTTACGATTGGACCTAGGGTTAGGGTTATGTTGAGGGATAGTGTTGAGAGACGGTTAGGGTTCAGATTGGACCTAGGGTTAGGGTTATGTTGAGGGCTAGGGTTAGAGATCCGGTTAGGGTTACGATTGGACCTAGGGTTAGGGGTATGTTGAGGGCTAGGGTTAGAGATCCGGTTAGGGTTACGATTGGACCTAGGGTTAGGGTTATGTTGAGGGCTAGTGTTGAGAGACGGTTAGGGTTCAGATTGGACCTAGGGTTAGGGTTATGTTGAGGGCTAGGGTTAGAGAGACGGTTAGGGTCACAATTGGACCTACGGTTAGGGTTATGTTGAGGGCTAGGGTTAGAGATCCGGTTACGGTCATGATTGGACCTAGGGTTAGGGTTATGTTGAGGGCTAGGGTTAGAGATACGCTTAGGGTTACTATTGGACCTAGGGTTAGGGTTATGTTGAAGGCTAGGGTTAGAGACCAGGTTAGGGTTACGATTGGACCTAGGGTTAGGGTTATGTTGAGGGCTAGGGTTAGAGATCCGGTTAGGGTTACGGTTGGACCTAGTGTTAGGGTTATGTTGAGGGCTAGGGTTAGAGACCCAGTTAGGGATACGATTGGACCTAAGGTTAAGGTTATGTTGAGGGCTAGGTTTAGAGATCCGGTTAGGGTTACGACTGGACCTAGTGTTAGGGTTATGTTGAGGGCTCGGGTTAGAGATCCGGTTAGGGTTACGATTGGACCTAGGGTTAGGGTTATGTTGAGGGCTAGGGTTAGAGATCCGGTTAGGGTTACGATTGGACCTAGGGTTAGGGTTATGTTGAGGGGTAGGGTTAGAGATCCGGTTAGGGTTACGATTGGACCTAGGGTTAGGGTAATGTTGAAGGCTAGGGTTAGAGATCCGGTTAGGGTTACGATTGGACCTAGGGTTAGGGTTATGTTGAGGGCTAGGGTTAGAGAGACGGTTAGGGTTCAGATTGGACCTAGGGTTAGGCTTATGTTGAGGGCTAGGGTTAGAGAGACGGTTAGGGTCACGATTGGACCTACGGTTAGGGTTATTTTGAGGGCTAGGGTTAGAGAGACGGTTAGGGTTACGATTGGACCTAGGGTTAGGGTTATGTTGAGGGCTAGGTTTAGAGATCCGGTTAGGGTTACGATTGAACCTAGGTTTAGGGTTATGTTGAGGGCTAGGGTTAGAGATCCGGTTAGGGTTACGATTGGACCTAAGGTTAGGGTTATGTTGAGGGCTAGGGTAGAGATCCGGTTAGGGTCACGATTGTACCTTGGGTTAGGGTTATGTTGAGGGCTAGGGTTAGAGATCCGGTTAGGGTCACGATTGGACCTAGGGTTAGGGTTATGTTGAGGGCTAGGGTAGAGATCCGGTTAAGGTCACGTTTGGACCTAGGGTTAGGGTTATGTTGACGGCTAGGGTTAGAGATCCGGTTAGGGTTACGATTGGACCTAGGGTTAGGGTGATGTTGAGGGCTAGGGTTAGAGATCCGGTTAGGGTCACGATTGGACCTAGCGTTAGGGTTATGTTGAGGGCTAGGGTTAGAGATCCGGTTAAGGTCACGATTGGACCTAGGGTTAGGGTTATGTTGAGGACTAGGGTTAGAGATTCGGTTAGGGTTACGATTGGACCTAGGGTTAGCGTTATGTTGAGGGGTAGTGATAGAGATCCGGTTAGGGTCACGATTGGACCTAGGGTTAGGGTTATGTTGAGGGCTAGGGTTAGAGATCCGGTTAAGGTCACGATTGGACCTAGGGTTAGGGTTATGTTGAGGACTAGGGTTAGAGATTCGGTTAGGGTTACGATTGGACCTAGGGTTAGTGTTATGTTGAGGGCTAGGGATAGAGATCCGGTTAGGGTCACGATTGGACCTAGGGTTAGGGTTTTGTTGAGGGCTATGGTTAGAGATCCGGTTAGGGTCACGATTGGACCTAGGGTTAGGGTTATGTTGAGGGCTAGGGTTAGAGATCCCGTTACGGTTACGAATGGACCTAGGGTTAGGGTTATGTTGACGGCTAGGGTTAGAGATCAGGTTAGGGTTACGATTGGACCTAGGGTTAGGGTTATGTTGAAGTCTAGGGTTAGAGATCCGGTTAGGGTCACGATTGGACCTAGGGTTAGGGTTATGTTGAGGGCTAGGGTTAGAGAGACGGTTTGGGATTCGATTGGACCTAGGGTTAGGGTTATGTTGAGGGCTAGGGTTAGAGATCCGGTTAGGGTTACGATTGGACCTAGGGTTAGGGTTATGTTGAGGGCTAGGCTTAGAGATCCGTTTAGGGTTACGATTGGACCTAGGGTTAGGGGTATGTTGAGGGCTAAGGTTAGAGATCCAGTTAGGGTTACGATTGGACCTAGGGTTAGGGTTATGTTGAGGGCTAGTGTTCAGAGACGGTTAGGGTTCAGAATGGACTTAGGGTTAGGGTTATGTTGAGGGCTAGGGTTAGAGAGACGGTTAGGGTCACGATTGGACCTACGGTTAGGGTTATGTTGAGGGCTAAGGTTAGAGATCCGGTTAGGGTCACGATTGGACCTAGGGTTAGGGTTATGTTGAGGGCTAGGGTTAGAGAGACGTTTAGGGTTACGATTGGACCTAGGGTTAGGGTTATGTTGAGGGCTAGGTTTAGAGATCCGGTTAGGGTTACGATTGGACCTAGGGTTAGGGTTATGTTGAGCGCTAGGGTTAGAGAGACGTTTAGGGTTACGATTGGACCTAGGGTTAGGGTTATGTTGAGGGCTAGGTTTAGAGATCCGGTTAGGGTTACGATTGGACCTAGGGTTAGGGTTATGTTGAGGGCTAGGGTTAGAAATCCGGTTAGGGTTACGATTGGACCCAGCGTTAGGGTAATGTTGAGGGCTAGGGTTAGAGGGACGGTTAGGGTTCCGATTGGACCTAGGGTTAGGGTTATGTTGAGGGCAGGGTTAGAGATCCGGTTAGGGTCACGATTGGACCTAGGGTTAGGGTTATGTTGAGGGCTAGGGTAGAGATCCGGTTAAGGTCACGTTTGGACCTAGTGTTAGGGTTATGTTGACGGCTAGGGTTAGAGATCCGGTTAGGGTTACGAATGGACCTAGGGTTAGGGTTATGTTGACGGCTAGGGTTAGAGATCAGGTTAGGGTTACGATTGGACCTAGGGTTAGGGTTATGTTGAGGGCTAGGGTTAGAGATCCGGTTAGGGTCACGATTGGACCTAGGGTTAGGGTTTTGTTGAGGGCTAGGGTTAGAGAGACGGTTTGGGATTCGATTGGACCTAGGGTTAGGGTTATGTTGAGGGCTAGGGTTAGAGATCCGGTTAGGGTTACGATTGGACCTAGGGTTAGGGTTATGTTGAGGGCTAGGCTTAGAGATCCGGTTAGGGTTACGATTGGACCTAGGGTTAGGGGTATGTTGAGGGCTAAGGTTAGAGATCCAGTTAGGGTTACGATTGGACCTAGGGTTAGGGTTATGTTGAGGGCTAGTGTTGAGAGACGGTTAGGGTTCAGATTGGACCTAGGGTTAGGGTTATGTTGAGGGCTAGGGTTAGAGAGACGGTTAGGGTCACGATTGGACCTATGGTTAGGGTTATGTTGAGGGCTAAGGTTAGAGATCCGGTTAGGGTCACGATTGGACCTAGGGTTAGGGTTATGTTGAGGGCTAGGGTTAGAGAGACGTTTAGGGTTACGATTGGACCTAGGGTTAGGGTTATGTTGAGGGCTAGGTTTAGAGATCCGGTTAGGGTTACGATTGGACCTAGGGTTAGGGTTATGTTGAGGGCTAGGGTTAGAGATCCGGTTAGGGTTACGATTGGACCCAGCGTTAGGGTAATGTTGAGGGCTAGGGTTAGAGAGACGGTTAGGGTTCCGATTGGACCTAGGGTTAGGGTTATGTTGAGGGCTAGGGTTAGAGAGACGGTTAGGGTTACGATTGGACCTAGGGTTAGGGTTATGTTGAGGGCAGGGTTAGAGAAACGGTTAGGGTCACGATTGGACCTAGGGTTAGGGTTATGTTGAGGGCTAGGGTTAGAGATCCGGGTAGTGTTACGGTTGGACCTAGGGTTAGGGTAATGTTGAGGGCTAGGGTTAGAGACCCGGTTAGGGATACGATTGGACCTAAGGTTAGGGTTATGTTGAGGGCTAGGTTTAGAGATCCGGTTAGGGTTACGACTGGACCTAGGGTTAGGGTTATTTTGAGGGCTAGGGTTAGAGATCCGGTTAGGGTTACAATTGGACCTTGGGTTAGGGTTCTGTTGAGGGCTAGGCTTAGAGATCCGGTTAGGGTCACGATTGGACCTAGGGTTAGGGTTATGTTGAGGGCTAGGGTTAGAGATCCGGTTAAGGTCACGTTTGGACCTAGGCTTAGGGTTATGTTGACGGCTAGGGTAAGAGATCCGGTTAGGGTTACGATTGGACCTAGGGTTAGGGTGATGTTGAGGGCTAGGGTTAGAGATCCGGTTAGGGTCACGATTGGACCTAGGGTTAGGGTTATGTTGAGGGCTAGGGTTAGAGATCCGGTTAAGGTCACGATTGGACCTAGGGTTAGGGTTATGTTGAGGACTAGGGTTAGAGATTCGGTTAGGGTTACGATTGGACCTAGGGTTAGTGTTATGTTGAGGGCTAGGGATAGAGATCCGGTTAGGGTCACGATTGGACCTAGGTTTAGGGTTTTGTTGAGGGCTATGGGTAGAGATCCGGTTAGGATCACGATTGGACCTAGGGTTAGGGTTATGTTGAGGGCTAGGTTAGAGATCCCGTTAGGGTTACGAATGGACCTAGGGTTAGGGTTATGTTGAGGGCTAGGGTTAGAGATCCGGTTAGGGTCACGATTGGACCTAGGGTTAGGGTTATGTTGAGGGCTAGGCTTAGATATCCGGTTAGTGTTACGATTGGACCTAGGGTTAGGGGTATGTTGAGGGCTATGGTTAGAGATCCAGTTAGGGTTACGATTGGACCTAGGGTTAGGGCTATGTTAAGGGCTAGTGTTGAGAGACGGGTAGGGTTCAGATTGGACATAGGGTTAGGGTTATGTTGAGGGCTAGGGTTAGAGAGACGGTTAGGGTTCCGATTGGACCTAGGGTTAGGGTTATGTTGAGGGCTAGGGTTAGAGAGACGGTTAGGGTTACGATTGGACCTAGGGTTAGGGTTATGTTGAGGGCAGGGTTAGAGAAACGGTTAGGGTCACGATTGGACCTAGGGTTAGGGTTATGTTGAGGGCTAGGGTTAGAGATCCGGGTAGGGTTACGGTTGGACCCAGCGTTAGGGTAATGTTGAGGGCTAGGGTTAGAGAGACGGTTAGGGTTCCGATTGGACCTAGGGTTAGGGTTATGTTGAGGGCTAGGGTTAGAGAGACGGTTAGGGTTACGATTGGACCTAGGGTTAGGGTTATGTTGAGGGCAGGGTTAGAGAAACGGTTAGGGTCACGATTGGACCTAGGGTTAGGGTTATGTTGAGGGCTAGGGTTAGAGATCCGGGTAGGGTTACGGTTGGACCTAGGGTTAGGGTAATGTTGAGGGCTAGGGTTAGAGACCCGGTTAGGGATACGATTGGACCTAAGGTTAGGGTTATGTTGAGGGCTAGGTTTAGAGATCCGGTTAGGGTTACGACTGGACCTAGGGTTAGGGTTATGTTGAGGGCTAGGGTTAGAGATCCGGTTAGGGTTACAATTGGACCTTGGGTTAGGGGTCTGTTGAGGGCTAGGCTTAGAGATCCGGTTAGGGTTACGATTGCACCTAGGGTTAGGGTTATGTTGAGGGCTAGGGTTAGAGATCCGGTTAGGGTCACGATTGGACCTAGGGTTAGGGTTATGTTGAGGGCTAGGGTTAGAGATCCGGTTAAGGTCACGTTTGGACTAGGCTTAGGGTTATGTTGACGGCTAGGGTAAGAGATCCGGTTAGGGTTACGATTGGACCTAGGGTTAGGGTGATGTTGAGGGCTAGGGTTAGAGATCCGGTTAGGGTCACGATTGGACCTAGGGTTAGGGTTATGTTGAGGGCTAGGGTTAGAGATTCGGTTAGGGTTACGATTGGACCTAGGGTTAGTGTTATGTTGAGGGCTAGGGATAGAGATCCGGTTAGGGTCACGATTGGACCTAGGGTTAGGGTTATGTTGAGGGCTAGGGTTAGAGATCCGGTTAGGGTCACGATTGGACCTAGCGTTAGGGTTATGTTGAGGGCTAGGGTTAGAGAGACGGTTTGGGATTCGATTGGACCTAGGGTTAGGGTTATGTTGAGGGCTAGGGTTAGAGATCCGGTTAGGGTTACGATTGGACCTAGGGTTAGGGTTATGTTGAGGGCTAGGCTTAGATATCCGGTTAGTGTTACGATTGGACCTAGGGTTAGGGGTATGTTGAGGGCTATGGTTAGAGATCCAGTTAGGGTTACGATTGGACCTAGGGTTAGGGCTATGTTAAGGGCTAGTGTTGAGAGACGGGTAGGGTTCAGATTGGACATAGGGTTAGGGTTATGTTGAGGGCTAGGGTTAGAGAGACGGTTAGGGTCACGATTGGACCTACGGTTAGGGTTATGTTGAGGGCTAAGGTTAGAGATCCGGTTAGGGTCACGATTGGACCTAGGGTTAGGGTTATGTTGAGGGCTAGGGTTAGAGAGACGTTTAGGGTTACGATTGGACCTAGGGTTAGGGTTATGTTGAGGGCTAGGTTTAGAGATCCGGTTAGGGTTACGATTGGACCTAGGGTTAGGGTTATGTTGAGGGCTAGGGTTAGAGATCCGGTTAGGGTTACGATTGGACCCAGCGTTAGGGTAATGTTCAGGGCTAGGGTTAGAGAGACGGTTAGGGTTCCATTGGACCTAGGGTTAGGGTTATGTTCAGGGCTAGGGTTAGAGAGACGGTTAGGATTCCGATTGGACCTAGGGTTAGGGTTATGTTGAGGGCTAGGGTTAGAGATCCGGTTAGGGTTACGATTGGACCTAGGGTTAGGGTTATGTTGACGGCTAGGGTTAGAGATCCGGTTAGGGTTACGATTGGACCTAGGGTTAGGGTTATGTTGAGGGCTAGGGTTAGAGATCCGGTTAGGTTCACGATTGGACCTAGGGTTAGGGTTATGTTGAGGGCTAGGGTTAGAGATTCGGTTAAGGTCACGATTGGACCTAGGGTTAGGGTTATGTTGAGGACTAGGGTTAGAGATTCGGTTAGGGTTACGATTGGACCTAGGGTTAGCGTTATGTTGAGGGCTAGGGATGGAGATCCGGTTAGGGTCACGATTGGACCTAGGGTTAGGGTTATGTTGAGGGCTATGGTTAGAGATCCGGTTAGGGTCACGATTGGACCTAGGGTTAGGGTTATGTTGAGGGCTAGGGTTAGAGATCCCGTTAGGGTTACGAATGGTCCTAGGGTTAGGGTTATGTTGAGGGCTAGGGTTAGAGATCCGTTTAGGGTTACGATTGGACCTAGGGTTAGGGTTATGTTGAGGGCTAGTGTTGAGAGACGGTTAGGGTTCAGATTGGACCTAGGGTTAGGGTTATGTTCAGGGCTAGGGTTAGAGATCCGGTTAGGGTTACGATTGGACCTAGGTTTAGGGGTATGTTGAGAGCTAGGGTTAGAGATCCGGTTAGGGTTACGATTGGACCTAGGGTTAGCTTTATGTTGAGGGCTAGTGTTGAGAGACGGTTAGGGTTCAGATTGGACCTAGGGTTAGGGTTATGTTGAGGGCTAGGGTTAGAGAGACGGTTAGGGTCACGATTGGACCTACGGTTAGGGTTATGTTGAGGGCTAGGGTTAGAGATCCGGTTAGGGTCACGATTGGACCTAGGGTTAGGGTTATGTTGAGGGCTAGGGTTAGAGATACGGTTAGGGTTACTATTGGACCTAGGGTTAGGGTTATGTTGAAGGCTAGGGTTAGAGACCCAGTTAGGGATACGATTGGACCTAAGGTTAAGGTTATGTTGAGGGCTAGGTTTAGAGATCCGGTTAGGGTTACGACTGGAACTAGTGTTAGGGTTATGTTGAGGGCTCGGCTTAGAGATCCGGTTAGGGTTACGATTGGACCTAGGGTTAGGGTTATGTTGAGGGCTAGGGTTAGAGATCCGGTTAGGGTTACGATTGGACCTAGGGTTAGGGTTATGTTGAGGGCTACGGTTAGAGATCCGGTTAGGGTTACGATTGGACCTAGGGTTAGGGTAATGTTGAAGGCTAGGGTTAGAGATCCGGTTAGGGTTACGATTGGACCTAGGGTTAGGGTTATGTTGAGGGCTAGGGTTAGAGAGACGGTTAGGGTTCAGATTGGACCTAGGGTTAGGGTTATGTTGAGGGCTAGGGTTAGAGAGACGGTTAGAGTCACGATTGGACCTACGGTTAGGGTTATGTTGAGGGCTAGGGTTAGAGAGACGGTTAGGGTTACGATTGGACCTATGGTTAGGGTTATGTTGAGGGCTAGGTTTAGAGATCCGGTTAGGGTTACAATTGAACCTAGGGTTAGGGTTATGTTGAGGGCTAGGGTTAGAGATCCGGTTAGGGTTACGATTGGACCTAGGGTTAGGGTTATGTTGAGGGCTAGGGTTAGAGATCCGGTTAGGGTTACGGTTGGACCTAGGGTTAGGGTAATGTTGAGGGCTAGGGTTAGAGACCCGGTTAGGGATACGATTTTACCTAAGGTTAGGGTTATGTTGAGGGCTAGGTTTAGAGATCCGCTTAGGGTTACGACTGGACCTAGGGTTAGGGTTATGTTGAGGGCTAGGGTTAGAGATCCGGTTAGGGTTACAATTGGACCTTGGGTTAGGGTTCTGTTGAGGGCTAGGGTTAGAGATCCGGTTAGGGTTACGATTGCACCTAGGGTTAGGGTAATGTTGAGGGCTAGGGTTAGAGATCCGGTTAGGGTTAGGATTGGACCTAGGGTTAGGGATATGTTGAGGGCTAGGTTCAGAGAGACGGTTAGGGTTACGATTGGACCTAGGGTTAGGGTTATGTTGAGGGCTAGGTTTAGAGATCCGGTTAGGGTTACGATTGGACCTAGGGTTAGGGATATGTTGAGGGCTAGGGTCAGAGAGACGGTTAGGGTTACGATTGGACCTAGGGTTAGGGTTATGTTGAGGGCTAGGTTTAGAGATCCGGTTAGGGTTACGATTGGACCTAGGGTTAGGGATATGTTGAGGGCTAGGGTCAGAGAGACGGTTAGGGTTACGATTGGACCTAGGTTTAGCGTTATGTTGAGGGCTAGGGTTAGAGATCCGGTTAGGGTCACGATTGAACCTAGGGTTAGGGTTATGTTGAGGGCCAGGGTTAGAGATCCGGTTAGGGTCACGATTGGACCTAGGGTTAGGGTTATGTTGAGGGCTAGGGTTAGAGATCCGGTTAGGGTTAGGATTGGACCTAGGGTTAGGGATATGTTGAGGGCTAGCGTCAGAGAGACGGTTAGGGTTACGATTGGACCTAGGGTTAGGGTTATGTTGAGGGCTAGGGTTAGAGATCCGGTTAGGGTTACGATTGGACCTTGGGTTAGGGTTATGTTGAGGACTAGGGTTAGAGATCCGGTTAGGGTTACGATTGGACCTAGGGTTAGGGTTATGTTGAGGGCTAGGCTTAGAGATCCGGTTTGTGTCACGATTGGTCCTAGGGTGAGGGTTATGTTGATGGCTAAGGTTAGAGAGACGGTTAGGGTTACGATTGGACCTAGGGTTAGGGTTATGTTGAGGGCTAGGGTTAGAGATCCGGTTAGGGTTACGATTGGACCTAGGGTTAGGGTTATGTTGAGGGCTAGGGTTAGAGATCAGGTTAGGGTTACGATTGGTCCTAGGGTTAGGGTTATGTTGAGGGCTAGGTTTAGAGATCCGGTTAGGGTTACGATGGGACCTAGGGTTAGGGTTATGTTGAAGGCTAGGGTTAGAGACCCGGTTAGGGTTACGATGGGACCTAGGGTTAGGGTTATGTTGAAGGCTAGGGTTAGAGATCCGTTTAGGGTTACGATTGGACCTAGGGTTAGGGTTATTTTGAGGGCTAGGGTTAGAGATCCGTTTAGGGTTACGATTGGACCTAGGGTTAGGGTTATGTTGAGGGCTAGGGTTAGAGATCCGGTTAGGGTTACGATTGGACCTAGGGTTAGGGTTATGTTGAGGGCTAGGTTTAGAGATCCGGTTACGGTTAGGATTGGACCTAGGGTTAGGGTTATGTTGAGGGCTAGGGTTAGAGAGACTGTTAGGGTTCAGATTGGACCTATGGTTAGGGTTATGTTGAGGGCTAGGCTTAGAGAGACGGTTAGGGTCACGATTGGACCTACGGTTAGGGTTATGTTAGGGGTAGGGTTAGAGATCCGGTTATGGTCACGATTGGACCTAGGGTTAGGGTTATGTTGAGGGCTAGGGTTAGAGAGACGGTTAGGGTTACGATTGGACCTAGGGTTAGGGTTATGTTGAGGGCTAGGTTTAGAGATCCGGTTAGGGTTACGATTGAACCTAGGGTTAGGGTTATGTTGAGGGCTAGGGTTAGAGATCTGGTTAGGGTTAAGATTGGACCTAGCGTTAGGGTTATGTTGAGGGCTAGGGTTAGAGATCCGGTTAGGGTTACGGTTGGACCTAGAGTTAGTGTAATGTGGAGGGCTAGGGTTAGAGACCCGGTTAGGGATACGATTGGACCTAAGTTAGGGTTATGTTGAGGGCTAGGTTTAGAGATCCGGTTAGGGTTACGACTGGACCTAGGGTTAGGGTTATGTTGAGGGCTAGGGTTAGAGATCCGGTTAGGGTTACGATTGGACCTTGGGTTAGGGTTATGTTGAGGGCTAGGGTTAGAGATCCGGTTAGGGTTACGATTGGACCTAGGGTTAGGGTTATGTTGAGGGCTAGGGTTAGAGAGACGGTTAGGGTTACGATTGGACCTACGGTTAGGGATATGTTGAGGGCTAGGGTCAGAGAGACGGTTAGGGTTACGATTGGACATAGGGTTAGGGTTATGTTGAGGGCTAGGGTTAGAGATCCGGTTAGGGTTACGATTGGACCTAGGGTTAGGGTTATGTTGAGGGCTAGGGTTAGAGATCCGGTTAGGGTTACGATTGGTCCTAGGGTTAGGGTTATGTTGAGGGCTAGGGTTAGAGATCCGGTTAGGGTTACGATTGGACCTAGGGTTAGGGTTATGTTAAAGGCTAGGGTTAGAGATCCGGTTAGGGTCACGATTGGACCTAGGGTTAGGGTTATGTTGAGGGCTAGGGTTAGAGAGACGGTTAGGGTTCAGATTGGACCTAGGGTTAGGGTTATGTTGAGGGCTAGGGATAGAGAGACGGTTAGGGTCACGAATGGACCTAGGGTTAGGGTTATGTTAAGGGCTAGGGTTAGAGAGACGGTTAGGGTTACAATTGGACCTAGGGTTAGGGTTATGTTGAGGGCTAGGTTTAGAGATCCGGTTAGGGTTACGATTGAACCTAGGGTTAGGGTTATGTTGAGGGCTAGGGTTAAAAATCCCGTTAGGGTTACGATTGGACCTAGGGTTAGGGTTATGTTGAGGGCTAGGGTTAGAGATCCGGTTAGGGTTACGGTTGGACCTAGGGTTAGGGTAATGTTGAGGGCTAGGGTTAGAGACCCGGTTAGGGATACAATTGGACCTAAGGTTAGGGTTATGTTGAGGGCTAGGTTTAGAGATCCGGTTAGGTTTACGACTGGACCTAGGGTTAGGGTGATGTTGAGGGCTAAGGTTAGAGATCCGGTTAGGGTTACGATTGGACCTAGGGTTAGGGTTATGTTGAGGGCTAGGTTTAGAGATCCGGTTAGGGTTACGATTGGACCTAGGGTTAGGGTTATGTTGAGGGCTAGGGATAGAGATCCGATTAGAGTTACGATTGGACCTAGGGTTAGGGTTATGTTGAGGGCTAGGGTTAGAGAGACGGTTAGGGTTCAGATTGGACCTAGGGTTAGGGTTATGTTGACAGCTAGGGTTAGAGAGACGGTTAGGGTCAGGATTGGACCTACGGTTAGGGTTATGTTGAGGGCTAGGGTTAGAGATCCGGTTAGGGTCACGATTGGACCTAGGGTTAGGGTTATGTTGAGGGCTACGGTTAGAGAGACGGTTAGGGTTACGATTGGACCTAGGGTTAGGGTTATGTTGAGGGCTAGGTTTAGAGATCCGGTTAGGGTTACGATTGGACCTAGGGTTAGGGTTATGTTGAGGGCTAGGGTTAGAGATCCGGTTAGGGTTACGATTGGACCTAGGGTTAGGGTTACGTTGAGGGCAGGGTTAGAGATCCGGTTAGGGTTACGATTGGACCTAGGGTTAGGGTTATGTTGAGGGCTAGGGTTAGAGATCAGGTTAGGGTTACGATTGGACCTAGGGTTAGGGTTATGTTGAGGGCTAGGGTCAGAGAGACGGTTAGGGTTACGATTGGACCTAGGGTTAGGGTTATGTTCAGGGCTAGGGTTACAGAGACTGTTAGGGTTACGATTGGACCTAGGTTTAGCGTTATGTTGAGGACTAGGGTTAGAGATTCGGTTAGGGTTACGATTGGACCTAGGGTTAGCGTTATGTTGAGGGCTAGGGATGGAGATCCGGTTAGGGTCACGATGGGACCTAGGGTTATAGTTATGTTGAGGGCAAGGGTTAGAGATCCGGTTAGGGTCACGATTGGACCTAGGGTTAGGGTTATGTTGAGGGCTAGGGTTAGAGATCCCGTTAGGGTTACGGATGGTCCTAGGGTTAGGGTTATGTTGAGGGCTAGGGTTAGAGATCCGTTTAGGGTTACGATTGGATCTAGGGTTAGGGTTATGTTGAGGGCTAGTGTTGAGAGACGGTGAGGGTTCAGATTGGACCTATGGTTAGGGTTTTGTTGAGGGCTAGGGTTAGAGATCCGGTTAGGGTTACGATTGGACCTAGGGTTAGGGGTATGTTGAGGGCTAGGGTTAGAGATCCGGTTAGGGTTACGATTGGACCTAGGGTTACGGTTATGTTGAGGGCTAGTGTTGAGAGACGGTTAGGGTTCAGATTGGACCTAGGGTTAGGGTTATGTTGAGAACTAGGGTTAGAGAGACGGTTAGGGTCACGATTGGACCGACGGTTAGGGTTATGTTGAGGGCTAGGGTTAGAGATCAGGTTAGGGTCACGATTGGACCTAGGGTTAGGGTTATGTTGAGGGCTAGGGTTAGAGAGACGTTTAGGGTTACGATTGGACCTAGGGTTAGGGTTATGTTGAGGGCTAGGTTTAGAGATCCGGTTAGGTTTACGATTGGACCTAGGGTTAGGGTTATGTTGAGGGCTAGGGTTAGATATCCGGTTAGGGTTACGATTGGACCCAGCGTTAGGGTTATGTTGAGGACTAGGGTTAGAGAGACGGTTAGGGTTACGATTGGACCTAGGATTAGGGTTATGTTGAGGGCTAGGGTTAGAGAGACGGTTAGGGTTACGATTGGACCTAGGGTTAGGGTTATGTTGAGGGCAGGGTTAGAGATCCGGTAAGGGTCACGATTGGACCTAGGGTTAGGGTTATGTTGAGGGCTAGGGTTAGAGATCCGGTTAGGGTTACGATTGGATCTAGGGTTAGGGTTATGTTGAGGGCTAGGGTTAGAGATCCGGTTAGGGTTACGATTGGACCTAGGGTTAGGGTTATGTTGAGGGCTAGGGTTAGAGATCCGGTTAGGGTCACGATTGGACCTAGGGTTAGGGTTATGTTGAGGGCTAGGGTTAGAGATCCGGTTAAGGTCACGATTGGACCTAGGGTTAGGGTTATGTTGAGGACTAGGGTTAGAGATTCGGTTAGGGTTACGATTGGACCTAGGGTTAGCGTTATGTTGAGGGCTAGGGATGGAGATCCGGTTAGGGTCACGATTGGACCTAGGGTTATGGTTATGTTGAGGGCAAGGGTTAGAGATCCGGTTAGGGTCACGATTGGACCTAGGGTTAGGGTTATGTTGAGGGCTAGGGTTAGAGATCCCGTTAGGGTTACGGATGGTCCTAGGGTTAGGGTTATGTTGAGGGCTAGGGTTAGAGATCCGGTTAGGGTTACGATTGGACCTAGGGTTAGGGTTATGTTGAGGGCTAGTGTTGAGAGACGGTGAGGGTTCAGATTGGACCTATTGTTAGGGTTTTGTTGAGGGCTAGGGTTAGAGATCCGGTTAGGGTTACGATTGGACCTAGGGTTAGGGTTATGTTGAAGGCTAGGGTTAGAGACCCGGTTAGGGTTACAATGGGACCTAGGGTTAGGGTTATGTTGAAGGCTAGGGTTAGAGATCCGTTTAGGGTTACGATTGGACCTAGGGTTAGGGTTATTTTGAGGGCTAGGGTTAGAGATCCGTTTAGGGTTACGATTGGACCTAGGGTTAGGGTTATGTTGAGGGCTAGGGTTAGAGATCCGGTTAGGGTTACGATTGGACCTAGGGTTAGGGTTATGTTGAGGGCTAGGTTTAGAGATCCGGTTACGGTTAGGATTGGACCTAGGGTTAGGGTTATGTTGAGGGCTAGGGTTAGAGAGACTGTTAGGGTTCAGATTGGACCTATGGTTAGGGTTATGTTGAGGGCTAGGCTTAGAGAGACGGTTAGGGTCACGATTGGACCTACGGTTAGGGTTATGTTAGGGGTAGGGTTAGAGATCCGGTTATGGTCACGATTGGACCTAGGGTTAGGGTTATGTTGAGGGCTAGGGTTAGAGAGACGGTTAGGGTTACGATTGGACCTAGGGTTAGGGTTATGTTGAGGGCTAGGTTTAGAGATCCGGTTAGGGTTACGATTGAACCTAGGGTTAGGGTTATGTTGAGGGCTAGGGTTAGAGATCTGGTTAGGGTTAAGATTGGACCTAGGGTTAGGGTTATGTTGAGGGCTAGGGTTAGAGATCCGGTTAGGGTTACGGTTGGACCTAGAGTTAGTGTAATGTGGAGGGCTAGGGTTAGAGACCCGGTTAGGGATACGATTGGACCTAAGTTAGGGTTATGTTGAGGGCTAGGTTTAGAGATCCGGTTAGGGTTACGACTGGACCTAGGGTTAGGGTTATGTTGAGGGCTAGGGTTAGAGATCCGGTTAGGGTTACGATTGGACCTTGGGTTAGGGTTATGTTGAGGGCTAGGGTTAGAGATCCGGTTAGGGTTACGATTGGACCTAGGGTTAGGGTTATGTTGAGGGCTAGGGTTAGAGAGACGGTTAGGGTTACGATTGGACCTACGGTTAGGGATATGTTGAGGGCTAGGGTCAGAGAGACGGTTAGGGTTACGATTGGACCTAGGGTTAGGGTTATGTTGAGGGCTAGGGTTAGAGATCCGGTTAGGGTTACGATTGGACCTAGGGTTAGGGTTATGTTGAGGGCTAGGGTTAGAGATCCGGTTAGGGTTACGATTGGTCCTAGGGTTAGGGTTATGTTGAGGGCTAGGGTTAGAGATCCGGTTAGGGTTACGATTGGACCTAGGGTTAGGGTTATGTTAAAGGCTAGGGTTAGAGATCCGGTTAGGGTCACGATTGGACCTAGGGTTAGGGTTATGTTGAGGGCTAGGGTTAGAGATCCGGTTACGTTACGATTGGTCCTAGGGTTAGGGTTATGTTGAGGGCTAGGGTTAGAGATACGGTTAGGGTTACGATTGGACCTAGGGTTAGGGTTATGTTGAAGGCTAGGGTTAGAAACCTGGTTAGGGTTACGATTGGAACTAGGGTAGGGTTATGTTGAGGGCTAGGGTTAGAGACCCGGTTAGGGATACGATTGGACCTAAGGTTAGGGTTATGTTGAGGGCTAGGTTTAGAGATCCGGTTAGGTTTACGACTGGACCTAGTGTTAGGGTTATGTTGAGGGCTAGGGTTAGAGATCCGGTTAGGGTTACGATTGGACGTAGGGTTAGGGTTATGTTGAGGGCTAGGGTTAGAGATCCGTTTAGGGTTACGATTGGACCTAGGGTTAGGGTTATGTTGAGGGCTAGGGTTAGAGATCCGGTTAGGGTTACGATTGGACCTAGGGTTAGGGTTATGTTGAGGGCTAGGGTTAGAGATCCGGTTAGAGTTAGGATTGGACCTAGGGTTAGGGTTATGTTGAGGGCTAGGGTTAGAGAGACGGTTAGGGTTCAGATTGGACCTAGGGTTAGGGTTATGTTGAGGGCTAGGGATAGAGAGACGGTTAGGGTCACGATTGGACCTAGGGTTAGGGTTATGTTAAGGGCTAGGGTTAGAGAGACGGTTAGGGTTACAATTGGACCTAGGGTTAGGGTTATGTTGAGGGCTAGGTTTAGAGATCCGGTTAGGGTTACGATTGAACCTAGGGTTAGGGTTATGTTGAGGGCTAGGGTTAAAAATCCCGTTAGGGTAACGATTGGACCTAGGGTTAGGGTTATGTTGAGGGCTAGGGTTAGAGATCCGGTTAGGGTTACGGTTGGACCTAGGGTTAGGGTAATGTTGAGGGCTAGGGTTAGAGACCCGGTTAGGGATACGATTGGACCTAAGGTTAGGGTTATGTTGAGGGCTAGGTTTAGAGATCCGGTTAGGTTTACGACTGGACCTAGGGTTAGGGTGATGTTGAGGGCTAAGGTTAGAGATCCGGTTAGGGTTACGATTGGACCTAGGGTTAGGGTTATGTTGAGGGCTAGGTTTAGAGATCCGGTTAGGGTTACGATTGGACCTAGGGTTAGGGTTATGTTGAGGGCTAGGGATAGAGATCCGGTTAGAGTTACGATTGGACCTAGGGTTAGGGTTATGTTGAGGGCTAGGGTTAGAGAGACGGTTAGGGTTCAGATTGGACCTAGGGTTAGGGTTATGTTGACAGCTAGGGTTAGAGAGACGGTTAGGGTCAGGATTGGACCTACGGTTAGGGTTATGTTGAGGGCTAGGGTTAGAGATCCGGTTAGGGTCACGATTGGACCTAGGGTTAGGGTTATGTTGAGGGCTAGGGTTAGAGAGACGGTTAGGGTTACGATTGGACCTAGGGTTAGGGTTATGTTGAGGGCTAGGTTTAGAGATCCGGTTAGGGTTACGATTGGACCTAGGGTTAGGGTTATGTTGAGGGCTAGGGTTAGAGATCCGGTTAGGGTTACGATTGGACCTAGGGTTAGGGTTACGTTGAGGGCAGGGTTAGAGATCCGGTTAGGGTTACGATTGGACCTAGGGTTAGGGTTATGTTGAGGGCTAGGGTTAGAGATCAGGTTAGGGTTACGATTGGACCTAGGGTTAGGGTTATGTTGAGGGCTAGGGTCAGAGAGACGGTTAGGGTTACGATTGGACCTAGGGTTAGGGTTATGTTCAGGGCTAGGGTTACAGAGACTGTTAGGGTTACGATTGGACCTAGGTTTAGCGTTATGTTGAGGACTAGGGTTAGAGATTCGGTTAGGGTTACGATTGGACCTAGGGTTAGCGTTATGTTGAGGGCTAGGGATGGAGATCCGGTTAGGGTCACGATTGGACCTAGGGTTAGGGTTATGTTGAGGGCTAGGGTTAGAGATCCCGTTAGGGTTACGGATGGTCCTAGGGTTAGGGTTATGTTGAGGGCTAGGGTTAGAGATCCGTTTAGGGTTACGATTGGATCTAGGGTTAGGGTTATGTTGAGGGCTAGTGTTGAGAGACGGTGAGGGTTCAGATTGGACCTATGGTTAGGGTTTTGTTGAGGGCTAGGGTTAGAGATCCGGTTAGGGTTACGATTGGACCTAGGGTTAGGGGTATGTTGAGGGCTAGGGTTAGAGATCCGGATAGGGTTACGATTGGACCTAGGGTTACGGTTATGTTGAGGGCTAGTGTTGAGAGACGGTTAGGGTTCAGATTGGACCTAGGGTTAGGGTTATGTTGAGAACTAGGGTTAGAGAGACGGTTAGGGTCACGATTGGACCGACGGTTAGGGTTATGTTGAGGGCTAGGGTTAGAGATCAGGTTAGGGTCACGATTGGACCTAGGGTTAGGGTTATGTTGAGGGCTAGGGTTAGAGAGACGTTTAGGGTTACGATTGGACCTAGGGTTAGGGTTATGTTGAGGGCTAGGTTTAGAGATCCGGTTAGGTTTACGATTGGACCTAGGGTTAGGGTTATGTTGAGGGCTAGGGTTAGATATCCGGTTAGGGTTACGATTGGACCCAGCGTTAGGGTTATGTTGAGGACTAGGGTTAGAGAGACGGTTAGGGTTACGATTGGACCTAGGATTAGGGTTATGTTGAGGGTTAGGGTTAGAGAGACGGTTAGGGTTACGATTGGACCTAGGGTTAGGGTTATGTTGAGGGCAGGGTTAGAGATCCGGTAAGGGTCACGATTGGACCTAGGGTTAGGGTTATGTTGAGGGCTAGGGTTAGAGATCCGGTTAGGGTTACGATTGGATCTAGGGTTAGGGTTATGTTGAGGGCTAGGGTTAGAGATCCGGTTAGGGTTACGATTGGACCTAGGGTTAGGGTCATGTTGAGGGCTAGGGTTAGAGATCCGGTTAGGGTCACGATTGGACCTAGGGTTAGGGTTATGTTGAGGGCTAGGGTTAGAGATCCGGTTAAGGTCACGATTGGACCTAGGGTTAGGGTTATGTTGAGGACTAGGGTTAGAGATTCGGTTAGGGTTACGATTGGACCTAGGGTTAGCGTTATGTTGAGGGCTAGGGATGGAGATCCGGTTAGGGTCACGATTGGACCTAGGGTTATGGTTATGTTGAGGGCAAGGGTTAGAGATCCGGTTAGGGTCACGATTGGACCTAGGGTTAGGGTTATGTTGAGGGCTAGGGTTAGAGATCCCGTTAGGGTTACGGATGGTCCTAGGGTTAGGGTTATGTTGAGGGCTAGGGTTAGAGATCCGGTTAGGGTTACGATTGGACCTAGGGTTAGGGTTATGTTGAGGGCTAGTGTTGAGAGACGGTGAGGGTTCAGATTGGACCTATTGTTAGGGTTTTGTTGAGGGCTAGGGTTAGAGATCCGGTTAGGGTTACGATTGGACTTAGGGTTAGGGTTATGTTGAGGGCTAGGATTAGAGATCCGGTTAGGGTTACGATTGGACCTAGGGTTACTGTTATGTTGAGGGCTAGGTTTAGAGATCCGGTTATAGTTACGATTGGACCTAGGGTTAGGGTTATGTTGAGGGCTAGGGTTAGAGATACGGTTAGGGTCACGATTGGACCTAGTGTTAGGGTTATGTTGAGGGCTAAGGTTAGAGATCCGGTTAGGGTCACGATTGTACCTTGGGTTAGGGTTATGTTGAGGGCTAGGGTTAGAGATCCGGTTAGGGTCACGATTGGACCTAGGGTTAGGGTTATGTTGAGGGCTAGGGTTAGAGATCCGGTTAAGGTCACGATTGGACCTAGGGTTAGGGTTATGTTGAGGAATAGGGTTAGAGATTCGGTTAGGGTTACGATTGGACCTAGGGTTAGGGTTATGTTGAGGGCTAGGGTTAGAGATCCGGTTAGGGTCACGATTGGACCTAGGGTTAGGGTTATGTGGAGGGCTAGGGTTAGACATCCGGTTTAGGGTCACGATTGGACCTAGGGTTAGTGTTATGTTGAGGGCTAGGGTTAGAGATCCGGTTAGGGTCACGATTGGACCTTGAGTTAGGGTTATGTTGAGGGCTAGGGTTAGAGATACGGTTAGGGTCACGATTGGACCTAGGGTTAGGGTTATGTTGAGGGCAAGGGTTAGAGATCCGGTTAGGGTTACGATTGGACCTAGGGTTACTGTTATGTTGAGGGCTAGGTTTAGAGATCCGGTTATAGTTACGATTGGACCTAGGGTTAGGATTATGTTGAGGGCTAGGGTTAGAGATCCGGTTAGGGTTACGATTGGACCTAGGGTTAGGGTTATGTTGAGGGCTAGGGTTAGAGATCCAGTTAGGGTCACGATTGGACCTAGGGTTAGGGTTATGTTGAGGGCTAGTGTTAGAGATACGGTTAGGGTCACGATTGGACCTAGGGTTAGGGTTATGTTGAGGGCTAGGGTTAGAGATCCGGTTATGGTTACGATTGGACCTAGGGTTAGGGTTATGTTGAGGGCTATGTTTAGAGATCCGGTTAGGGTCACGATTGGACCTAGGGTTAGGGTTATGTTGAGGGGTAGGGTTAGAGATCCGGTTAGGGTTACGATTGGACCTAGGGTTAGGGTAATGTTGAAGGCTAGGGTTAGAGATCCGGTTAGGGTTACGATTGGACCTAGGGTTAGGGTTATGTTGAGGGCTAGGGTTAGAGAGACGGTTAGGGTTCAGATTGGACCTAGGGTTAGGCTTATGTTGAGGGCTAGGGTTAGAGAGACGTTTAGGGTTACGATTGGACCTAGGGTTAGGGTTATGTTGAGGGCAGGGTTAGAGATCCGGTTAGGGTCACGATTGGACCTAGGGTTAGGGTTATGTTGAGGGCTAGGGTAGAGATCCGGTTAAGGTCACGTTTGGACCTAGTGTTAGGGTTATGTTGACGGCTAGGGTTAGAGATCCGGTTAGGGTTACGATTGGACCTAGGGTTAGGGTGATGTTGAGGGCTAGGGTTAGAGATCCGGTTAGGGTCACGATTGGACCTAGCGTTAGGGTTATGTTGAGGGCTAGGGTTAGAGATCCGGTTAAGGTCACGATTAGACCTAGGGTTAGGGTTATGTTGAGGACTAGGGTTAGAGATTCGGTTAGGGTTACGATTGGACCTAGGGTTAGCGTTATGTTGAGGGCTAGGGATAGAGATCCGGTTAGGGTCACGATTGGACCTACGGTTAGGGCTATGTTGAGGGCTAGGGTTAGAGATACGGTTAGGGTCACGATTGGACTTAGGGTTAGGGTTATGTTGAGGGTTAGGGTTAGAGATCCAGTTAGGGTCACGATTGTACCTTGGGTTAGGGTTATGTTGAGGGCTAGGGTTAGAGATCCGGTTAGGGTCACGATTGGACCTAGGTTTAGGGTTATGTTGAGGGGTAGGGTTAGAGATCCGGTTAAGGTCACGTTTGGACCTAGGCTTAGGGTTATGTTGACGGCTAGGGTAAGAGATCCGGTTAGGGTTACGATTGGACCTAGGGTTAGGGTGATGTTGAGGGCTAGGGTTAGAGATCCGGTTAGGGTCACGATTGGACCTAGGGTTAGGGTTATGTTGAGGGCTAGGGTTAGAGATCCGGTTAAGGTCACGATTGGACCTAGGGTTAGGGTTATGTTGAGGACTAGGGTTAGAGATTCGGTTAGGGTTACGATTGGACCTAGGGTTAGTGTTATGTTGAGGGCTAGGGATAGAGATCCGGTTAGGGTCACGATTGGACCTAGGTTTAGGGTTTTGTTGAGGGCTATGGTTAGAGATCCGGTTAGGATCACGATTGGACCTAGGGTTAGGGTTATGTTGAGGGCTAGGGTTAGAGATCCCGTTAGGGTTACGAATGGACCTAGGGTTAGGGTTATGTTGACGGCTAGGGTTAGAGATCAGGATAGGGTTACGATTGGACCTAGGGTTAGGGTTATGTTGAGGGCTAGGGTTAGAGATCCGGTTAGGGTTACGATTGGACCCAGCGTTAGGGTAATGTTGAGGGCTAGGGTTAGAGAGACGGTTAGGGTTCCGATTGGACCTAGGGTTAGGGTTATGTTGAGGGCTAGGGTTAGAGAGACGGTTAGGGTTACGATTGGACCTAGGGTTAGGGTTATGTTGAGGGCAGGGTTAGAGATCCGGTTAGGGTCACGATTGGACCTAGGGTTAGGGTTATGTTGAGGGCTATTGTAGAGATCCGGTTAAGGTCACGTTTGGACCTAGGGTTAGGGTTATGTTGACGGCTAGGGTTAGAGATCCGGTTAGGGTTACGATTGGACCTAGGGTTAGGGTGATGTTGAGGGCTAGGGTTAGAGATCCGGTTAGGGTCACAATTGGACCTAGCGTTAGGGTTATGTTGAGGGCTAGGGTTAGAGATCCGGTTAAGGTCACGATTAGACCTAGGGTTAGGGTTATGTTGAGGACTAGGGTTAGAGATTCGGTTAGGGTTACGATTGGACCTAGGGTTAGCGTTATTTTGAGGGCTAGGGATAGAGATCCGGTTAGGGTCACGATTGGACCTACGGTTAGGGTTATGTTGAGGGCTAGGGTTAGAGATACGGTTAGGGTCACGATTGGACTTAAGGTTAGGGTTATGTTGAGGGTTAGGGTTAGAGATCCAGTTAGGGTCACGATTGTACCTTGGGTTAGGGTTATGTTGAGGGCTAGGGTTAGAGATCCGGTTAGGGTCACGATTGGACCTAGGTTTAGGGTTATGTTGAGGGCTAGGGTTAGAGATCCGGTTAAGGTCACGTTTGGACCTAGGCTTAGGGTTATGTTGACGGCTAGGGTAAGAGATCCGGTTAGGGTTACGATTGGACCTAGGGTTAGGGTGATGTTGAGGGCTAGGGTTAGAGATCCGGTTAGGGTCACGATTGGACCTAGGGTTAGGGTTATGTTGAGGGCTAGGGTTAGAGATCCGGTTAAGGTCACGATTGGACCTAGGGTTAGGGTTATGTTGAGGACTAGGGTTAGAGATTCGGTTAGGGTTACGATTGGACCTAGGGTTAGTGTTATGTTGAGGGCTAGGGATAGAGATCCGGTTAGGGTCACGATTGGACCTAGGTTTAGGGTTTTGTTGAGGGCTATGGTTAGAGATCCGGTTAGGATCACGATTGGACCTAGGGTTAGGGTTATGTTGAGGGCTAGGGTTCGAGATCCCGTTAGGGTTACGAATGGACCTAGGGTTAGGGTTATGTTGACGGCTAGGGTTAGGGATCAGGTTAGGGTTACGATTGGACCTAGGGTTAGGGTTATGTTGAGGGCTAGGGTTAGAGATCCGGTTAGGGTCACGATTGGACCTAGGGTTAGGGTTATGTTGAGGGCTAGGGTTAGAGAGACGGTTTGGGATTCGATTGGACCTAGGGTTAGGGTTATGTTGAGGGCTAGGGTTAGAGATCCGGTTAGGGTTACGATTGGACCTAGGGTTAGGGTTATGTTGAGGGCTAGGCTTAGAGATCCGGTTAGGGTTACGATTGGACCTAGGGTTAGGGGTATGTTGAGGGCTAAGGTTAGAGATCCAGTTAGGGTTACGATTTGACCTAGGGTTAGGGTTATGTTGAGGGCTAGTGTTGAGAGACGGAAAGGGTTCAGATTGTACCTAGGGTTAGGGTTATGTTGAGGGCTAGGGTTAGAGAGACGGTTAGGGTCACGATTGGACCTATGGTTAGGGTTATGTTGAGGGCTAAGGTTAGAGATCCGGTTAGGGTCACGATTGGACCTAGGGTTAGGGTTATGTTGAGGGCTAGGGTTAGAGAGACGGTTAGGGTCACGATTGGACCTATGGTTAGGGTTATGTTGAGGGCTAAGGTTAGAGATCCGGTTAGGGTCACGATTGGACCTAGGGTTAGGGTTATGTTGAGGGCTAGGGTAGAGATCCGGTTAAGGTCACGTTTGGACCTAGTGTTAGGGTTATGTTGACGGCTAGGGTTAGAGATCCGGTTAGGGTTACGATTGGACCTAGGGTTAGGGTGATGTTGAGGGCTAGGGTTAGAGATCCGGTTAGGGTCACGATTGGACCTAGCGTTAGGGTTATGTTGAGGGCTAGGGTTAGAGATCCGGTTAAGGTCACGATTAGACCTAGGGTTAGGGTTATGTTGAGGACTAGGGTTAGAGATTCGGTTAGGGTTACGATTGGACCTAGGGTTAGCGTTATGTTGAGGGCTAGGGATAGAGATCCGGTTAGGGTCACGATTGGACCTACGGTTAGGGCTATGTTGAGGGCTAGGGTTAGAGATACGGTTAGGGTCACGATTGGACTTAGGGTTAGGGTTATGTTGAGGGTTAGGGTTAGAGATCCAGTTAGGGTCACGATTGTACCTTGGGTTAGGGTTATGTTGAGGGCTAGGGTTAGAGATCCGGTTAGGGTCACGATTGGACCTAGGTTTAGGGTTATGTTGAGGGCTAGGGTTAGAGATCCGGTTAAGGTCACGTTTGGACCTAGGCTTAGGGTTATGTTGACGGCTAGGGTAAGAGATCCGGTTAGGGTTACGATTGGACCTAGGGTTAGGGTGATGTTGAGGGCTAGGGTTAGAGATCCGGTTAGGGTCACGATTGGACCTAGGGTTAGGGTTATGTTGAGGGCTAGGGTTAGAGATCCGGTTAAGGTCACGATTGGACCTAGGGTTAGGGTTATGTTGAGGACTAGGGTTAGAGATTCGGTTAGGGTTACGATTGGACCTAGGGTTAGTGTTATGTTGAGGGCTAGGGATAGAGATCCGGTTAGGGTCACGATTGGACCTAGGTTTAGGGTTTTGTTGAGGGCTATGGTTAGAGATCCGGTTAGGATCACGATTGGACCTAGGGTTAGGGTTATGTTGAGGGCTAGGGTTAGAGATCCCGTTAGGGTTACGAATGGACCTAGGGTTAGGGTTATGTTGACGGCTAGGGTTAGAGATCAGGATAGGGTTACGATTGGACCTAGGGTTAGGGTTATGTTGAGGGCTAGGGTTAGAGATCCGGTTAGGGTTACGATTGGACCCAGCGTTAGGGTAATGTTGAGGGCTAGGGTTAGAGAGACGGTTAGGGTTCCGATTGGACCTAGGGTTAGGGTTATGTTGAGGGCTAGGGTTAGAGAGACGGTTAGGGTTACGATTGGACCTAGGGTTAGGGTTATGTTGAGGGCAGGGTTAGAGATCCGGTTAGGGTCACGATTGGACCTAGGGTTAGGGTTATGTTGAGGGCTATTGTAGAGATCCGGTTAAGGTCACGTTTGGACCTAGGGTTAGGGTTATGTTGACGGCTAGGGTTAGAGATCCGGTTAGGGTTACGATTGGACCTAGGGTTAGGGTGATGTTGAGGGCTAGGGTTAGAGATCCGGTTAGGGTCACAATTGGACCTAGCGTTAGGGTTATGTTGAGGGCTAGGGTTAGAGATCCGGTTAAGGTCACGATTAGACCTAGGGTTAGGGTTATGTTGAGGACTAGGGTTAGAGATTCGGTTAGGGTTACGATTGGACCTAGGGTTAGCGTTATTTTGAGGGCTAGGGATAGAGATCCGGTTAGGGTCACGATTGGACCTACGGTTAGGGTTATGTTGAGGGCTAGGGTTAGAGATACGGTTAGGGTCACGATTGGACTTAAGGTTAGGGTTATGTTGAGGGTTAGGGTTAGAGATCCAGTTAGGGTCACGATTGTACCTTGGGTTAGGGTTATGTTGAGGGCTAGGGTTAGAGATCCGGTTAGGGTCACGATTGGACCTAGGTTTAGGGTTATGTTGAGGGCTAGGGTTAGAGATCCGGTTAAGGTCACGTTTGGACCTAGGCTTAGGGTTATGTTGACGGCTAGGGTAAGAGATCCGGTTAGGGTTACGATTGGACCTAGGGTTAGGGTGATGTTGAGGGCTAGGGTTAGAGATCCGGTTAGGGTCACGATTGGACCTAGGGTTAGGGTTATGTTGAGGGCTAGGGTTAGAGATCCGGTTAAGGTCACGATTGGACCTAGGGTTAGGGTTATGTTGAGGACTAGGGTTAGAGATTCGGTTAGGGTTACGATTGGACCTAGGGTTAGTGTTATGTTGAGGGCTAGGGATAGAGATCCGGTTAGGGTCACGATTGGACCTAGGTTTAGGGTTTTGTTGAGGGCTATGGTTAGAGATCCGGTTAGGATCACGATTGGACCTAGGGTTAGGGTTATGTTGAGGGCTAGGGTTCGAGATCCCGTTAGGGTTACGAATGGACCTAGGGTTAGGGTTATGTTGACGGCTAGGGTTAGGGATCAGGTTAGGGTTACGATTGGACCTAGGGTTAGGGTTATGTTGAGGGCTAGGGTTAGAGATCCGGTTAGGGTCACGATTGGACCTAGGGTTAGGGTTATGTTGAGGGCTAGGGTTAGAGAGACGGTTTGGGATTCGATTGGACCTAGGGTTAGGGTTATGTTGAGGGCTAGGGTTAGAGATCCGGTTAGGGTTACGATTGGACCTAGGGTTAGGGTTATGTTGAGGGCTAGGCTTAGAGATCCGGTTAGGGTTACGATTGGACCTAGGGTTAGGGGTATGTTGAGGGCTAAGGTTAGAGATCCAGTTAGGGTTACGATTTGACCTAGGGTTAGGGTTATGTTGAGGGCTAGTGTTGAGAGACGGAAAGGGTTCAGATTGTACCTAGGGTTAGGGTTATGTTGAGGGCTAGGGTTAGAGAGACGGTTAGGGTCACGATTGGACCTATGGTTAGGGTTATGTTGAGGGCTAAGGTTAGAGATCCGGTTAGGGTCACGATTGGACCTAGGGTTAGGGTTATGTTGAGGGCTAGGGTTAGAGAGACGTTTAGGGTTACGATTGGACCTAGGGTTAGGGTTATGTTGAGGGCTAGGTTTAGAGATCCGGTTAGGGTTACGATTGGACCTAGGGTTAGGGTTATGTTGAGGGCTAGGGTTAGAGATCCGGTTAGGGTTACGATTGGACCCAGCGTTAGGGTAATGTTGAGGGCTAGGGTTAGAGAGACGGTTAGGGTTCCGATTGGACCTAGGGTTAGGGTTATGTTGAGGGCTAGGGTTAGAGAGACGGTTAGGGTTACGATTGGACCTAGGGTTAGGGTTATGTTGAGGGCAGGGTTAGAGAAACGGTTAGGGTCACGATTGGACCTAGGGTTAGGGTTATGTTGAGGGCTAGGGTTAGAGATCCGGGTAGGGTTACGGTTGGACCTAGGGTTAGGGTAATGTTGAGGGCTAGGGTTAGAGACCCGGTTAGGGATACGATTGGACCTAAGGTTAGGGTTATGTTGAGGGCTAGGTTTAGAGATCCGGTTAGGGTTACGACTGGACCTAGGGTTAGGGTTATGTTGAGGGCTAGGGTTAGAGATCCGGTTAGGGTTGCAATTGGACCTTGGGTTAGGGTTCTGTTGAGGGCTAGGCTTAGAGATCCGGTTAGGGTTACGATTGCACCTAGAGTTAGGGTTATGTTGAGGGCTAGGGTTAGAGATCCGGTTAGGGTCACGATTGGACCTAGGGTTAGGGTTATGTTGAGGGCTAGGGTTAGAGATCCGGTTAAGGTCACGTTTGGACCTAGGCTTAGGGTTATGTTGACGGCTAGGGTAAGAGATCCGGTTAGGGTTACGATTGGACCTAGGGTTAGGGTGATGTTGAGGGCTAGGGTTAGAGAGACGTTTAGGGTTACGATTGGACCTAGGGTTAGGGTTATGTTGAGGGCTAGGTTTAGAGATCCGGTTAGGGTTACGATTGGACCTAGGGTTAGGGTTATGTTGAGGGCTAGGGTTAGAGAGACGTTTAGGGTTACGATTGGACCTAGGGTTAGGGTTATGTTGAGGGCTAGGTTTAGAGATCCGGTTAGGGTTACGATTGGACCTAGGGTTAGGGTTATGTTGAGGGCTAGGGTTAGAGAGACGTTTAGGGTTACGATTGGACCTAGGGTTAGGGTTATGTTGAGGGCTAGGTTTAGAGATCCGGTTAGGGTTACGATTGGACCTAGGGTTAGGGTTATGTTGAGGGCTAGGGTTAGAGAGACGTTTAGGGTTACGATTGGACCTAGGGTTAGGGTTATGTTGAGCGCTAGGTTTAGAGATCCGGTTAGGGTTACGATTGGACCTAGGGTTAGGGTTATGTTGAGGGCTAGGGTTAGAGATCCGGTTAGGGTTACGATTGGACCCAGCGTTAGGGTAATGTTGAGGGCTAGGGTTAGAGAGACGGTTAGGGTTCCGATTGGACCTAGGGTTAGGGTTATGTTGAGGGCTAGGGTTAGAGAGACGGTTAGGGTTACGATTGGACCTAGGGTTAGGGTTATGTTGAGGGCAGGGTTAGAGATCCGGTTAGGGTCACGATTGGACCTAGGGTTAGGGTTATGTTGAGGGCTAGGGTAGAGATCCGATTAAGGTCACGTTTGGACCTAGGGTTAGGGTTATGTTGACGGCTAGGGTTAGAGATCCGGTTAGGGTTACGATTGGACCTAGGGTTAGGGTGATGTTGAGGGCTAGGGTTAGAGATCCGGTTAGGGTCACGATTGGACCTAGCGTTAGGGTTATGTTGAGGGCTAGGGTTAGAGATCCGGTTAAGGTCACGATTAGACATAGGGTTAGGGTTATGTTGAGGACTAGGGTTAGAGATTCGGTTAGGGTTACGATTGGACCTAGGGTTAGCGTTATGTTGAGGGCTAGGGATAGAGATCCGGTTAGGGTCACGATTGGACCTACGGTTAGGGTTATGTTGAGGGCTAGGGTTAGAGATACGGTTAGGGTCACGATTGGACTTAGGGTTAGGGTTATGTTGAGGGTTAGGGTTAGAGATCCAGTTAGGGTCACGATTGTACCTTGGGTTAGGGTTATGTTGAGGGCTAGGGTTAGAGATCCGGTTAGGGTCACGATTGGACCTAGGTTTAGGGTTATGTTGAGGGCTAGGGTTAGAGATCCGGTTAAGGTCACGTTTGGACCTAGGCTTAGGGTTATGTTGACGGCTAGGGTAAGAGATCCGGTTAGGGTTACGATTGGACCTAGGGTTAGGGTGATGTTGAGGGCTAGGGTTAGAGATCCGGTTAGGGTCACGATTGGACCTAGGGTTAGGGTTATGTTGAGGGCTAGGGTTAGAGATTCGGTTAGGGTTACGATTGGACCTAGGGTTAGTGTTATGTTGAGGGCTAGGGATAGAGATCCGGTTAGGGTCACGATTGGACCTAGGTTTAGGGTTTTGTTGAGGGCTATGGTTAGAGATCCGGTTAGGATCACGATTGGACCTAGGGTTAGGGTTATGTTGAGGGCTAGGGTTCGAGATCCCGTTAGGGTTACGAATGGACCTAGGGTTAGGGTTATGTTGACGGCTAGGGTTAGGGATCAGGTTAGGGTTACGATTGGACCTAGGGTTAGGGTTATGTTGAGGGCTAGGGTTAGAGATCCGGTTAGGGTCACGATTGGACCTAGGGTTAGGGTTATGTTGAGGGCTAGGGTTAGAGAGACGGTTTGGGATTCGATTGGACCTAGGGTTAGGGTTATGTTGAGGGCTAGGGTTAGAGATCCGGTTAGGGTTACGATTGGACCTAGGGTTAGGGTTATGTTGAGGGCTAGGCTTAGAGATCCGGTTAGGGTTACGATTGGACCTAGGGTTAGGGGTATGTTGAGGGCTAAGGTTAGAGATCCAGTTAGGGTTACGATTTGACCTAGGGTTAGGGTTATGTTGAGGGCTAGTGTTGAGAGACGGAAAGGGTTCAGATTGTACCTAGGGTTAGGGTTATGTTGAGGGCTAGGGTTAGAGAGACGGTTAGGGTCACGATTGGACCTATGGTTAGGGTTATGTTGAGGGCTAAGGTTAGAGATCCGGTTAGGGTCACGATTGGACCTAGGGTTAGGGTTATGTTGAGGGCTAGGGTTAGAGAGACGTTTAGGGTTACGATTGGACCTAGGGTTAGGGTTATGTTGAGGGCTAGGTTTAGAGATCCGGTTAGGGTTACGATTGGACCTAGGGTTAGGGTTATGTTGAGGGCTAGGGTTAGAGATCCGGTTAGGGTTACGATTGGACCCAGCGTTAGGGTAATGTTGAGGGCTAGGGTTAGAGAGACGGTTAGGGTTCCGATTGGACCTAGGGTTAGGGTTATGTTGAGGGCTAGGGTTAGAGAGACGGTTAGGGTTACGATTGGACCTAGGGTTAGGGTTATGTTGAGGGCAGGGTTAGAGAAACGGTTAGGGTCACGATTGGACCTAGGGTTAGGGTTATGTTGAGGGCTAGGGTTAGAGATCCGGGTAGGGTTACGGTTGGACCTAGGGTTAGGGTAATGTTGAGGGCTAGGGTTAGAGACCCGGTTAGGGATACGATTGGACCTAAGGTTAGGGTTATGTTGAGGGCTAGGTTTAGAGATCCGGTTAGGGTTACGACTGGACCTAGGGTTAGGGTTATGTTGAGGGCTAGGGTTAGAGATCCGGTTAGGGTTGCAATTGGACCTTGGGTTAGGGTTCTGTTGAGGGCTAGGCTTAGAGATCCGGTTAGGGTTACGATTGCACCTAGAGTTAGGGTTATGTTGAGGGCTAGGGTTAGAGATCCGGTTAGGGTCACGATTGGACCTAGGGTTAGGGTTATGTTGAGGGCTAGGGTTAGAGATCCGGTTAAGGTCACGTTTGGACCTAGGCTTAGGGTTATGTTGACGGCTAGGGTAAGAGATCCGGTTAGGGTTACGATTGGACCTAGGGTTAGGGTGATGTTGAGGGCTAGGGTTAGAGAGACGTTTAGGGTTACGATTGGACCTAGGGTTAGGGTTATGTTGAGGGCTAGGTTTAGAGATCCGGTTAGGGTTACGATTGGACCTAGGGTTAGGGTTATGTTGAGGGCTAGGGTTAGAGAGACGTTTAGGGTTACGATTGGACCTAGGGTTAGGGTTATGTTGAGGGCTAGGTTTAGAGATCCGGTTAGGGTTACGATTGGACCTAGGGTTAGGGTTATGTTGAGGGCTACGGTTAGAGAGACGTTTAGGGTTACGATTGGACCTAGGGTTAGGGTTATGTTGAGGGCTAGGTTTAGAGATCCGGTTAGGGTTACGATTGGACCTAGGGTTAGGGTTATGTTGAGGGCTAGGGTTAGAGAGACGTTTAGGGTTACGATTGGACCTAGGGTTAGGGTTATGTTGAGCGCTAGGTTTAGAGATCCGGTTAGGGTTACGATTGGACCTAGGGTTAGGGTTATGTTGAGGGCTAGGGTTAGAGATCCGGTTAGGGTTACGATTGGACCCAGCGTTAGGGTAATGTTGAGGGCTAGGGTTAGAGAGACGGTTAGGGTTCCGATTGGACCTAGGGTTAGGGTTATGTTGAGGGCTAGGGTTAGAGAGACGGTTAGGGTTACGATTGGACCTAGGGTTAGGGTTATGTTGAGGGCAGGGTTAGAGATCCGGTTAGGGTCACGATTGGACCTAGGGTTAGGGTTATGTTGAGGGCTAGGGTAGAGATCCGGTTAAGGTCACGTTTGGACCTAGGGTTAGGGTTATGTTGACGGCTAGGGTTAGAGATCCGGTTAGGGTTACGATTGGACCTAGGGTTAGGGTGATGTTGAGGGCTAGGGTTAGAGATCCGGTTAGGGTCACGATTGGACCTAGCGTTAGGGTTATGTTGAGGGCTAGGGTTAGAGATCCGGTTAAGGTCACGATTAGACATAGGGTTAGGGTTATGTTGAGGACTAGGGTTAGAGATTCGGTTAGGGTTACGATTGGACCTAGGGTTAGCGTTATGTTGAGGGCTAGGGATAGAGATCCGGTTAGGGTCACGATTGGACCTACGGTTAGGGTTATGTTGAGGGCTAGGGTTAGAGATACGGTTAGGGTCACGATTGGACTTAGGGTTAGGGTTATGTTGAGGGTTAGGGTTAGAGATCCAGTTAGGGTCACGATTGTACCTTGGGTTAGGGTTATGTTGAGGGCTAGGGTTAGAGATCCGGTTAGGGTCACGATTGGACCTAGGTTTAGGGTTATGTTGAGGGCTAGGGTTAGAGATCCGGTTAAGGTCACGTTTGGACCTAGGCTTAGGGTTATGTTGACGGCTAGGGTAAGAGATCCGGTTAGGGTTACGATTGGACCTAGGGTTAGGGTGATGTTGAGGGCTAGGGTTAGAGATCCGGTTAGGGTCACGATTGGACCTAGGGTTAGGGTTATGTTGAGGGCTAGGGTTAGAGATTCGGTTAGGGTTACGATTGGACCTAGGGTTAGTGTTATGTTGAGGGCTAGGGATAGAGATCCGGTTAGGGTCACGATTGGACCTAGGTTTAGGGTTTTGTTGAGGGCTATGGTTAGAGATCCGGTTAGGATCACGATTGGACCTAGGGTTAGGGTTATGTTGAGGGCTAGGGTTAGAGATCCCGTTAGGGTTACGAATGGACCTAGGGTTAGGGTTATGTTGACGGCTAGGGTTAGAGATCAGGTTAGGGTTACGATTGGACCTAGGGTTAGGGTTATGTTGAGGGCTAGGGTTAGAGATCCGGTTAGGGTCACGATTGGACCTAGGGTTAGGGTTATGTTGAGGGCTAGGGTTAGAGAGACGGTTTGGGATTCGATTGGACCTAGGGTTAGGGTTATGTTGAGGGCTAGGGTTAGAGATCCGGTTCGGGTTACGATTGGACCTAGGGTTAGGGTTATGTTGAGGGCTAGGCTTAGAGATCCGGTTAGGGTTACGATTGGACCTAGGGTTAGGGGTATGTTGAGGGCTAAGGTTAGAGATCCAGTTAGGGTTACGATTGGACCTAGGGTTAGGGTTATGTTGAGGGCTAGTGTTGAGAGACGGTTAGGGTTCAGATTGGACCTAGGGTTAGGGTTATGTTGAGGGCTAGGGTTAGAGAGACGGTTAGGGTCACGAATGGACCTATGGTTAGGGTTATGTTGAGGGCTAAGGTTAGAGATCCGGTTAGGGTCACGATTGGACCTAGGGTTAGGGTTCTGTTGAGGGCTAGGGTTAGAGAGACGTTTAGGGTTACGATTGGACCTAGGGTTAGGGTTATGTTGAGGGCTAGGTTTAGAGATCCGGTTAGGGTTACGATTGGACCTAGGGTTAGGGTTATGTTGAGGGCTAGGGTTAGAGATCCGGTTAGGGTTACGATTGGACCCAGCGTTAGGGTAATGTTGAGGGCTAGGGTTAGAGAGACGGTTAGGTTTCCGATTGGACCTAGGGTTAGGGTTATGTTGAGGGCTAGGGTTAGAGAGACGGTTAGGGTTACGATTGGACCTAGGGTTAGGGTTATGTTGAGGGCAGGGTTAGAGAAACGGTTAGGGTCACGATTGGACCTAGGGTTAGGGTTATGTTGAGGGCTAGGGTTAGAGATCCGGGTAGGGTTACGGTTGGACCTAGGGTTAGGGTAATGTTGAGGGCTAGGGTTAGAGACCCGGTTAGGGATACGATTGGACCTAAGGTTAGGGTTATGTTGAGGGCTAGGTTTAGAGATCCGGTTAGGGTTACGACTGGACCTAGGGTTAGGGTTATGTTGAGGGCTAGGGTTAGAGATCCGGTTAGGGTTACAATTGGACCTTGGGTTAGGGGTCTGTTGAGGGCTAGGCTTAGAGATCCGGTTAGGGTTACGATTGCACCTAGGGTTAGGGTTATGTTGAGGGCTAGGGTTAGAGATCCGGTTAGGGTCACGATTGGACCTAGGGTTAGGGTTATGTTGAGGGCTAGGGTTAGAGATCCGGTTAGGGTTACAATTGGACCTTGGGTTAGGGGTCTGTTGAGGGCTAGGCTTAGAGATCCGGTTAGGGTTACGATTGCACCTAGGGTTAGGGTTATGTTGAGGGCTAGGGTAAGAGATCCGGTTAGGGTTACGATTGGACCTAGGGTTAGGGTGATGTTGAGGGCTAGGGTTAGAGATCCGGTTAGGGTCACGATTGGACCTAGGGTTAGGGTTATGTTGAGGGCTAGGGTTAGAGATTCGGTTAGGGTTACGATTGGACCTAGGGTTAGTGTTATGTTGAGGGCTAGGGATAGAGATCCGGTTAGGGTCACGATTGGACCTAGTGTTAGGGTTATGTTGAGGGCTAGGGTTAGAGATCCGGTTAGGGTCACGATTGGACCTAGGGTTAGGGTTATGTTGAGGGCTAGGGTTAGAGAGACGGTTTAGGATTCGATTGGACCTAGGGTTAGGGTTATGTTGAGGGCTAGGGTTAGAGATCCGGTTAGGGTTACGATTGGACCTAGGGTTAGGGTTATGTTGAGGGCTAGGCTTAGATATCCGGTTAGGGTTACGATTGGACCTAGGGTTAGGGGTATGTTGAGGGCTAAGGTTAGAGATCCAGTTAGGGTTACGATTGGACCTAGGGTTAGGGCTATGTTGAGGGCTAGTGTTGAGAGACGGGTAGGGTTCAGATTGGACATAGGGTTAGGGTTATGTTGAGGGCTAGGGTTAGAGAGACGGTTAGGGTCACGATTGGACCTACGGTTAGGGTTATGTTGAGGGCTAAGGTTAGAGATCCGGTTAGGGTCACGATTGGACCTAGGGTTAGGGTTATGTTGAGGGCTAGGGTTAGAGAGACGTTTAGGGTTACGATTGGACCTAGGGTTAGGGTTATGTTGAGGGCTAGGTTTAGAGATCCGGTTAGGGTTACGATTGGACCTAGGGTTAGGGTTATGTTGAGGGCTAGGGTTAGAGATCCGGTTAGGGTTACGATTGGACCCAGCGTTAGGGTAATGTTCAGGGCTAGGGTTAGAGAGACGGTTAGGGTTCCGATTGGACCTAGGGTTAGGGTTATGTTCAGGGCTAGGGTTAGAGAGAGGGTTAGGGTTACGATTGGACCTAGGGTTAGGGTTATGTTGAGGGCAGGGTTAGAGAAACGGTTAGGTTCACGATTGGACCTAGGGTTAGGGTTATGTTGAGGGCTAGGGTTAGAGATCCGGTTAGGGTTACGATTGGACCTAGGGTTAGGGTTATGTTGAGGGCTAGGGTTAGAGAGACGGTTAGGATTCCGATTGGACCTAGGGTTAGGGTTATGTTGAGGGCTAGGGTTAGAGATCCGGTTAGGGTTACGATTGGACCTAGGGTTAGGGTTATGTTGACAGCTAGGGTTAGAGATCCGGTTAGGGTTACGATTGGACCTAGGGTTAGGGTTATGTTGAGGGCTAGGGTTAGAGATCCGGTTAGGTTCACGATTGGACCTAGGGTTAGGGTTATGTTGAGGGCTAGGGTTAGAGATTCGGTTAAGGTCACGATTGGACCGAGGGTTAGGGTTATGTTGAGGACTAGGGTTAGAGATTCGGTTAGGGTTACGATTGGACCTAGGGTTAGCGTTATGTTGAGGGCTAGGGATGGAGATCCGGTTAGGGTCACGATTGGACCTAGGGTTAGGGTTATGTTGAGGGCTATGGTTAGAGATCCGGTTAGGGTCACGATTGGACCTAGGGTTAGGGTTATGTTGAGGGCTAGGGTTAGAGATCCCGTTAGGGTTACGAATGGTCCTAGGGTTAGGGTTATATTGAGGGCTAGGGTTAGAGATCCGTTTAGGGTTACGATTGGACCTAGGGTTAGGGTTATGTTGAGGGCTAGTGTTGAGAGACGGTTAGGGTTCAGATTGGACCTAGGGTTAGGGTTATGTTCAGGGCTAGGGTTAGAGATCCGGTTAGGGTTACGATTGGACCTAGGTTTAGGGGTATGTTGAGGGCTAGGGTTAGAGATCCGGTTAGGGTTACGATTGGACCTAGGGTTAGCTTTATGTTGAGGGCTAGTGTTGAGAGACGGTTAGGGTTCAGATTGGACCTAGGGTTAGGGTTATGTTGAGGGCTAGGGTTAGAGAGACGGTTAGGGTCACGATTGGACCTACGGTTAGGGTTATGTTGAGGGCTAGGGTTAGAGATCCGGTTAGGGTCACGATTGGACCTAGGGTTAGGGTTATGTTGAGGGCTAGGGTTAGAGATACGGTTAGGGTTACTATTGGACCTAGGGTTAGGGTTATGTTGAAGGCTAGGGTTAGAGACCCGGTTAGGGTTACGATTGGACCTAGGGTTAGGGTTATGTTGAGGGCTAGGGTTAGAGATCCGGTTAGGGTTACGGTTGGACCTAGTGTTAGGGTTATGTTGAAGGCTAGGGTTAGAGACCCAGTTAGGGATACGATTGGACCTAAGGTTAAGGTTATATTGAGGGCTAGGTTTAGAGATCCGGTTAGGGTTACGACTGGACCTAGTGTTAGGGTTATGTTGAGGGCTCGGCTTAGAGATCCGGTTAGGGTTACGATTGGACCTAGGGTTAGGGTTATGTTGAGGGCTAGGGTTAGAGATCCGGTTAGGGTTACGATTGGACCTAGGGTTAGGGTTATGTTGAGGGCTAGGGTTAGAGATCAGGTTAGGGTTACGATTGGTCCTAGGGTTAGGGTTATGTTGAGGGCTAGGGTTAGAGATCCGGTTAGGGTTACGATTGGACCTAGGGTTAGGGTTATGTTGAAGGCTAGGGTTAGAGATCCGGTTAGGGTTACGATTGGACCTAGGGTTAGGGTTATGTTGAGGGCTAGGGTTAGAGATCCGGTTACGTTACGATTGGACCTAGGGTCAGGGTTATGTTGAGGGCTAGGGTTAGAGATACGGTTAGGGTTACGATTGGACCTAGGGTTAGGGTTATGTTGAAGGCTAGGGTTAGAGACCCGGTTAGGGTTACGATGGGACCTAGGGTTAGGGTTATGTTGAAGGCTAGGGTTAGAGATCCGTTTAGGGTTACGATTGGACCTAGGGTTAGGGTTATTTTGAGGGCTAGGGTAGAGATCCGTTTAGGGTTACGATTGGACCTAGGGTTAGGGTTATGTTGAGGGCTAGGGTTAGAGATCCGGTTAGGGTTACGATTGTACCTAGGGTTAGGGTTATGTTGAGGGCTAGTGTTGAGAGACGGTTAGGGTTCAGATTGGACCTAGGGTTAGGGTTATGTTGAGGGCTAGGGTTAGAGATCCGGTTAGGGTTACGATTGGACCTAGGGTTAGGGGTATGTTGAGGGCTAGGGTTAGAGATCCGGTTAGGGTTACGATTGGACCTAGGGTTAGGGTTATGTTGAGGGCTAGTGTTGAGAGACGGTTAGGGTTCAGATTGGACCTAGGGTTAGGGTTATGTTGAGGGCTAGGGTTAGAGAGACGGTTAGGGTCACAATTGGACCTACGGTTAGGGTTATGTTGAGGGCTAGGGTTAGAGATCCGGTTACGGTCATGATTGGACCTAGGGTTAGGGTTATGTTGAGGGCTAGGGTTAGAGATACGCTTAGGGTTACTATTGGACCTAGGGTTAGGGTTATGTTGAAGGCTAGGTTTAGAGACCAGGTTAGGGTTACGATTGGACCTAGGGTTAGGGTTATGTTGAGGGCTAGGGTTAGAGATCCGGTTAGGGTTACGGTTGGACCTAGTGTTAGGGTTATGTTGAGGGCTAGGGTTAGAGACCCAGTTAGGGATACGATTGGACCTAAGGTTAAGGTTATGTTGAGGGCTAGGTTTAGAGATCCGGTTAGGGTTACGACTGGACCTAGTGTTAGGGTTATGTTGAGGGCTCGGGTTAGAGATCCGGTTAGGGTTACGATTGGACCTAGGGTTAGGGTTATGTTGAGGGCTAGGGTTAGAGATCCGGTTAGGGTTACGATTGGACCTAGGGTTAGGGTTATGTTGAGGGGTAGGGTTAGAGATCCGGTTAGGGTTACGATTGGACCTAGGGTTAGGGTAATGTTGAAGGCTAGGGTTAGAGATCCGGTTAGGGTTACGATTGGACCTAGGGTTAGGGTTATGTTGAGGGCTAGGGTTAGAGAGACGGTTAGGGTTCAGATTGGACCTAGGGTTAGGCTTATGTTGAGGGCTAGGGTTAGAGAGACGGTTAGGGTCACGATTGGACCTACGGTTAGGGTTATTTTGAGGGCTAGGGTTAGAGAGACGGTTAGGGTTACGATTGGACCTAGGGTTAGGGTTATGTTGAGGGCTAGGTTTAGAGATCCGGTTAGGGTTACGATTGAACCTAGGTTTAGGGTTATGTTGAGGGCTAGGGTTAGAGATCCGGTTAGGGTTACGATTGGACCTAAGGTTAGGGTTATGTTGAGGGCTAGGGTAGAGATCCGGTTAGGGTCACGATTGTACCTTGGGTTAGGGTTATGTTGAGGGCTAGGGTTAGAGATCCGGTTAGGGTCACGATTGGACCTAGGGTTAGGGTTATGTTGAGGGCTAGGGTAGAGATCCGGTTAAGGTCACGTTTGGACCTAGGGTTAGGGTTATGTTGACGGCTAGGGTTAGAGATCCGGTTAGGGTTACGATTGGACCTAGGGTTAGGGTGATGTTGAGGGCTAGGGTTAGAGATCCGGTTAGGGTCACGATTGGACCTAGCGTTAGGGTTATGTTGAGGGCTAGGGTTAGAGATCCGGTTAAGGTCACGATTGGACCTAGGGTTAGGGTTATGTTGAGGACTAGGGTTAGAGATTCGGTTAGGGTTACGATTGGACCTAGGGTTAGCGTTATGTTGAGGGGTAGTGATAGAGATCCGGTTAGGGTCACGATTGGACCTAGGGTTAGGGTTATGTTGAGGGCTAGGGTTAGAGATCCGGTTAAGGTCACGATTGGACCTAGGGTTAGGGTTATGTTGAGGACTAGGGTTAGAGATTCGGTTAGGGTCACGATTGGACCTAGGGTTAGGGTTATGTTGAGGGCTAGGGTTAGAGATTCGGTTAGGGTTACGATTGGACCTAGGGTTAGTGTTATGTTGAGGGCTAGGGATAGAGATCCGGTTAGGGTCACGATTGGACCTAGTGTTAGGTTTATGTTGAGGGCTAGGGTTAGAGATCCGGTTAGGGTCACGATTGGACCTAGGGTTAGGGTTATGTTGAGGGCTAGGGTTAGAGAGACGGTTTGGGATTCGATTGGACCTAGGGTTAGGGTTATGTTGAGGGCTAGGGTTAGAGATCCGGTTAGGGTTACGATTAGACCTAGGGTTAGGGTTATGTTGAGGGCTAGGCTTAGATATCCGGTTAGGGTTACGATTGGACCTAGGGTTAGGGGTATGTTGAGGGCTAAGGTTAGAGATCCAGTTAGGGTTACGATTGGACCTAGGGTTAGGGCTATGTTGAGGGCTAGTGTTGAGAGACGGGTAGGGTTCAGATTGGACATAGGGTTAGGGTTATGTTGAGGGCTAGGGTTAGAGAGACGGTTAGGGTCACGATTGGACCTACGGTTAGGGTTATGTTGAGGGCTAAGGTTAGAGATCCGGTTAGGGTCACGATTGGACCTAGGGTTCGGGTTATGTTGAGGGCTAGGGTTAGAGAGACGTTTAGGGTTACGATTGGACCTAGGGTTAGGGTTATGTTGAGGGCTAGGTTTAGAGATCCGGTTAGGGTTACGATTGGACCTAGGGTTAGGGTTATGTTGAGGGCTAGGGTTAGAGATCCGGTTAGGGTTACGATTGGACCCAGCGTTAGGGTAATGTTCAGGGCTAGGGTTAGAGAGACGGTTAGGGTTCCGATTGGACCTAGGGTTAGGGTTATGTTCAGGGCTAGGGTTAGAGAGAGGGTTAGGGTTACGATTGGACCTAGGGTTAGGGTTATGTTGAGGGCAGGGTTAGAGAAACGGTTAGGGTCACGATTGGACCTAGGGTTAGGGTTATGTTGAGGGCTAGGGTTAGAGATCCGGTTAGGGTTACGATTGGACCTAGGGTTAGGGTTATGTTGAGGGCTAGGGTTAGAGAGACGGTTAGGATTCCGATTGGACCTAGGGTTAGGGTTATGTTGAGGGCTAGGGTTAGAGATCCGGTTAGGGTTACGATTGGACCTAGGGTTAGGGTTATGTTGACGGCTAGGGTTAGAGATCCGGTTAGGGTTACGATTGGACCTAGGGTTAGGGTTATGTTGAGGGCTAGGGTTAGAGATCCGGTTAGGTTCACGATTGTACCTAGGGTTAGGGTTATGTTGAGGGCTAGGGTTAGAGATTCGGTTAAGGTCACGATTGGACCTAGGGTTAGGGTTATGTTGAGGACTAGGGTTAGAGATTCGGTTAGGGTTACGATTGGACCTAGGGTTAGCGTTATGTTGAGGGCTAGGGATGGAGATCCGGTTAGGGTCACGATTGGACCTAGGGTTAGGGTTATGTTGAGGGCTATGGTTAGAGATCCGGTTAGGGTCACGATTGGACCTAGGGTTAGGGTTATGTTGAGGGCTAGGGTTAGAAATCCCGATAGGGTTACCAATGGTCCTAGGGTTAGGGTTATATTGAGGGCTAGGGTTAGAGATCCGTTTAGGGTTACGATTGGACCTAGGGTTAGGGTTATGTTGAGGGCTAGTGTTGAGAGACGGTTAGGGTTCAGATTGGACCTAGGGTTAGGGTTATGTTCAGGGCTAGGGTTAGAGATCCGGTTAGGGTTACGATTGGACCTAGGTTTAGGGGTATGTTGAGGGCTAGGGTTAGAGATCCGGTTAGGGTTACGATTGGACCTAGGGTTAGCTTTATGTTGAGGGCTAGTGTTGAGAGACGGTTAGGGTTCAGATTGGACCTAGGGTTAGGGTTATGTTGAGGGCTAGGGTTAGAGAGACGGTTAGGGTTACGATTGGACCTACGGTTAGGGTTATGTTGAGGGCTAGGGTTAGAGATCCGGTTAGGGTCACGATTGGACCTAGGGTTAGGGTTATGTTGAGGGCTAGGGTTAGAGATACGGTTAGGGTTACTATTGGACCTAGGGTTAGGGTTATGTTGAAGGCTAGGGTTAGAGACCCGGTTAGGGTTACGATTGGACCTAGGGTTAGGGTTATGTTGAGGGCTAGGGTTAGAGATCCGGTTAGGGTTACGGTTGGACCTAGTGTTAGGGTTATGTTGAAGGCTAGGGTTAGAGACCCAGTTAGGGATACGATTGGACCTAAGGTTAAGGTTATGTTGAGGGCTAGGTTTAGAGATCCGGTTAGGGTTACGACTGGACCTAGTGTTAGGGTTATGTTGAGGGCTCGGCTTAGAGATCCGGTTAGGGTTACGATTGGACCTAGGGTTAGGGTTATGTTGAGGGCTAGGGTTAGAGATCCGGTTAGGGTTACGATTGGACCTAGGGTTAGGGTTATGTTGAGGGCTAGGGTTAGAGATCAGGTTAGGGTTACGATTGGACCTAGGGTTAGGGTAATGTTGAAGGCTAGGGTTAGAGATCCGGTTAGGGTTACGATTGGACCTAGGGTTAGGGTTATGTTGAGGGCTAGGGTTAGAGAGACGGTTAGGGTTCAGATTGGACCTAGGGTTAGGGTTATGTTGAGGGCTAGGGTTAGAGAGACGGTTAGAGTCACGATTGGACCTACGGTTAGGGTTATGTTGAGGGCTAGGGTTAGAGAGACGGTTAATGTTACGATTGGACCTATGGTTAGGGTTATGTTGAGGGCTAGGTTTAGAGATCCGGTTAGGGTTACGATTGAACCTAGGGTTAGGGTTATGTTGAGGGCTAGGGTTAGAGATCCGGTTAGGGTTACGATTGGACCTAGGGTTAGGGTTATGTTGAGGGCTAGGGTTAGAGATCCGGTTAGGGTTACGGTTGGACCTAGGGTTAGGGTAATGTTGAGGGCTAGGGTTAGAGACCCGGTTAGGGATACGATTGGACCTAAGGTTAGGGTTATGTTGAGGGCTAGGTTTAGAGATCCGCTTAGGGTTACGACTGGACCTAGGGTTAGGGTTATGTTGAGGGCTAGGGTTAGAGATCCGGTTAGGGTTACAATTGGACCTTGGGTTAGGGTTCTGTTGAGGGCTAGGGTTAGAGATCCGGTTAGGGTTACGATTGCACCTAGGGTTAGGGTTATGTTGAGGGCTAGGGTTAGAGATCCGGTTAGGGTTAGGATTGGACCTAGGGTTAGGGATATGTTGAGGGCTAGGTTCAGAGAGACGGTTAGGGTTACGATTGGACCTAGGGTTAGGGTTATGTTGAGGGCTAGGTTTAGAGATCCGGTTAGGGTTACGATTGGACCTAGGGTTAGGGATATGTTGAGGGCTAGGGTCAGAGAGACGGTTAGGGTTACGATTGGACCTAGGGTTAGGGTTATGTTGAGGGCTAGGTTTAGAGATCCGGTTAGGGTTACGATTGGACCTAGGGTTAGGGATATGTTGAGGGCTAGGGTCAGAGAGACGGTTAGGGTTACGATTGGACCTAGGTTTAGCGTTATGTTGAGGGCTAGGGTTAGAGATCCGGTTAGGGTCACGATTGAACCTAGGGTTAGGGTTATGTTGAGGGCCAGGGGTAGAGATCCGGTTAGGGTCACGATTGGACCTAGGGTTAGGGTTATGTTGAGGGCTAGGGTTAGAGATCCGGTTAGGGTTAGGATTGGACCTAGGGTTAGGGATATGTTGAGGGCTAGCGTCAGAGAGACGGTTAGGGTTACGATTGGACCTAGGGTTAGGGTTATGTTGAGGGCTAGGGTTAGAGATCCGGTTAGGGTTACGATTGGACCTTGGGTTAGGGTTATGTTGAGGACTAGGGTTAGAGATCCGGTTAGGGTTACGATTGGACCTAGGGTTAGGGTTATGTTGAGGGCTAGGCTTAGAGATCCGGTTTGTGTCACGATTGGTCCTAGGGTGAGGGTTATGTTGAGGGCTAAGGTTAGAGAGACGGTTAGGGTTACGATTGGACCTAGGGTTAGGGTTATGTTGAGGGCTAGGGTTAGAGATCCGGTTAGGGTTACGATTGGACCTAGGGTTAGGGTTATGTTGAGGGCTAGGGTTAGAGATCAGGTTAGGGTTACGATTGGTCCTAGGGTTAGGGTTATGTTGAGGGCTAGGGTTAGAGATCCGGTTAGGGTTACGATTGGACCTAGGGTTAGGGTTATGTTGAAGGCTAGGGTTAGAGATCCGGTTAGGGTTACGATTGGACCTAGGGTTAGGGTTATGTTGAGGGCTAGGGTTAGAGATCCGGTTACGTTACGATTGGACCTAGGGTCAGGGTTATGTTGAGGGCTAGGGTTAGAGATACGGTTAGGGTTACGATTGGACCTAGGGTTAGGGTTATGTTGAAGGCTAGGGTTAGAGACCCGGTTAGGGTTACGATGGGACCTAGGGTTAGGGTTATGTTGAAGGCTAGGGTTAGAGATCCGTTTAGGGTTACGATAGGACCTAGGGTTAGGGTTATTTTGAGGGCTAGGGTTAGAGATCCGTTTAGGGTTACGATTGGACCTAGGGTTAGGGTTATGTTGAGGGCTAGGGTTAGAGATCCGGTTAGGGTTACGATTGGACCTAGGGTTAGGGTTATGTTGAGGGATAGTGTTGAGAGACGGTTAGGGTTCAGATTGGACCTAGGGTTAGGGTTATGTTGAGGGCTAGGGTTAGAGATCCGGTTAGGGTTACGATTGGACCTAGGGTTAGGGGTATGTTGAGGGCTAGGGTTAGAGATCCGGTTAGGGTTACGATTGGACCTAGGGTTAGGGTTATGTTGAGGGCTAGTGTTGAGAGACGGTTAGGGTTCAGATTGGACCTAGGGTTAGGGTTATGTTGAGGGCTAGGGTTAGAGAGACGGTTAGGGTCACAATTGGACCTACGGTTAGGGTTATGTTGAGGGCTAGGGTTAGAGATCCGGTTACGGTCATGATTGGACCTAGGGTTAGGGTTATGTTGAGGGCTAGGGTTAGAGATACGCTTAGGGTTACTATTGGACCTAGGGTTAGGGTTATGTTGAAGGCTAGGGTTAGAGACCAGGTTAGGGTTACGATTGGACCTAGGGTTAGGGTTATGTTGAGGGCTAGGGTTAGAGATCCGGTTAGGGTTACGGTTGGACCTAGTGTTAGGGTTATGTTGAGGGCTAGGGTTAGAGACCCAGTTAGGGATACGATTGGACCTAAGGTTAAGGTTATGTTGAGGGCTAGGTTTAGAGATCCGGTTAGGGTTACGACTGGACCTAGTGTTAGGGTTATGTTGAGGGCTCGGGTTAGAGATCCGGTTAGGGTTACGATTGGACCTAGGGTTAGGGTTATGTTGAGGGCTAGGGTTAGAGATCCGGTTAGGGTTACGATTGGACCTAGGGTTAGGGTTATGTTGAGGGGTAGGGTTAGAGATCCGGTTAGGGTTACGATTGGACCTAGGGTTAGGGTAATGTTGAAGGCTAGGGTTAGAGATCCGGTTAGGGTTACGATTGGACCTAGGGTTAGGGTTATGTTGAGGGCTAGGGTTAGAGAGACGGTTAGGGTTCAGATTGGACCTAGGGTTAGGCTTATGTTGAGGGCTAGGGTTAGAGAGACGGTTAGGGTCACGATTGGACCTACGGTTAGGGTTATTTTGAGGGCTAGGGTTAGAGAGACGGTTAGGGTTACGATTGGACCTAGGGTTAGGGTTATGTTGAGGGCTAGGTTTAGAGATCCGGTTAGGGTTACGATTGAACCTAGGTTTAGGGTTATGTTGAGGGCTAGGGTTAGAGATCCGGTTAGGGTTACGATTGGACCTAAGGTTAGGGTTATGTTGAGGGCTAGGGTAGAGATCCGGTTAGGGTCACGATTGTACCTTGGGTTAGGGTTATGTTGAGGGCTAGGGTTAGAGATCCGGTTAGGGTCACGATTGGACCTAGGGTTAGGGTTATGTTGAGGGCTAGGGTAGAGATCCGGTTAAGGTCACGTTTGGACCTAGGGTTAGGGTTATGTTGACGGCTAGGGTTAGAGATCCGGTTAGGGTTACGATTGGACCTAGGGTTAGGGTGATGTTGAGGGCTAGGGTTAGAGATCCGGTTAGGGTCACGATTGGACCTAGCGTTAGGGTTATGTTGAGGGCTAGGGTTAGAGATCCGGTTAAGGTCACGATTGGACCTAGGGTTAGGGTTATGTTGAGGACTAGGGTTAGAGATTCGGTTAGGGTTACGATTGGACCTAGGGTTAGCGTTATGTTGAGGGGTAGTGATAGAGATCCGGTTAGGGTCACGATTGGACCTAGGGTTAGGGTTATGTTGAGGGCTAGGGTTAGAGATCCGGTTAAGGTCACGATTGGACCTAGGGTTAGGGTTATGTTGAGGACTAGGGTTAGAGATTCGGTTAGGGTTACGATTGGACCTAGGGTTAGTGTTATGTTGAGGGCTAGGGATAGAGATCCGGTTAGGGTCACGATTGGACCTAGGGTTAGGGTTTTGTTGAGGGCTATGGTTAGAGATCCGGTTAGGGTCACGATTGGACCTAGGGTTAGGGTTATGTTGAGGGCTAGGGTTAGAGATCCCGTTACGGTTACGAATGGACCTAGGGTTAGGGTTATGTTGACGGCTAGGGTTAGAGATCAGGTTAGGGTTACGATTGGACCTAGGGTTAGGGTTATGTTGAAGTCTAGGGTTAGAGATCCGGTTAGGGTCACGATTGGACCTAGGGTTAGGGTTATGTTGAGGGCTAGGGTTAGAGAGACGGTTTGGGATTCGATTGGACCTAGGGTTAGGGTTATGTTGAGGGCTAGGGTTAGAGATCCGGTTAGGGTTACGATTGGACCTAGGGTTAGGGTTATGTTGAGGGCTAGGCTTAGAGATCCGTTTAGGGTTACGATTGGACCTAGGGTTAGGGGTATGTTGAGGGCTAAGGTTAGAGATCCAGTTAGGGTTACGATTGGACCTAGGGTTAGGGTTATGTTGAGGGCTAGTGTTCAGAGACGGTTAGGGTTCAGAATGGACTTAGGGTTAGGGTTATGTTGAGGGCTAGGGTTAGAGAGACGGTTAGGGTCACGATTGGACCTACGGTTAGGGTTATGTTGAGGGCTAAGGTTAGAGATCCGGTTAGGGTCACGATTGGACCTAGGGTTAGGGTTATGTTGAGGGCTAGGGTTAGAGAGACGTTTAGGGTTACGATTGGACCTAGGGTTAGGGTTATGTTGAGGGCTAGGTTTAGAGATCCGGTTAGGGTTACGATTGGACCTAGGGTTAGGGTTATGTTGAGCGCTAGGGTTAGAGAGACGTTTAGGGTTACGATTGGACCTAGGGTTAGGGTTATGTTGAGGGCTAGGTTTAGAGATCCGGTTAGGGTTACGATTGGACCTAGGGTTAGGGTTATGTTGAGGGCTAGGGTTAGAAATCCGGTTAGGGTTACGATTGGACCCAGCGTTAGGGTAATGTTGAGGGCTAGGGTTAGAGGGACGGTTAGGGTTCCGATTGGACCTAGGGTTAGGGTTATGTTGAGGGCAGGGTTAGAGATCCGGTTAGGGTCACGATTGGACCTAGGGTTAGGGTTATGTTGAGGGCTAGGGTAGAGATCCGGTTAAGGTCACGTTTGGACCTAGTGTTAGGGTTATGTTGACGGCTAGGGTTAGAGATCCGGTTAGGGTTACGAATGGACCTAGGGTTAGGGTTATGTTGACGGCTAGGGTTAGAGATCAGGTTAGGGTTACGATTGGACCTAGGGTTAGGGTTATGTTGAGGGCTAGGGTTAGAGATCCGGTTAGGGTCACGATTGGACCTAGGGTTAGGGTTTTGTTGAGGGCTAGGGTTAGAGAGACGGTTTGGGATTCGATTGGACCTAGGGTTAGGGTTATGTTGAGGGCTAGGGTTAGAGATCCGGTTAGGGTTACGATTGGACCTGGGGTTAGGGTTATGTTGAGGGCTAGGCTTAGAGATCCGGTTAGGGTTACGATTGGACCTAGGGTTAGGGGTATGTTGAGGGCTAAGGTTAGAGATCCAGTTAGGGTTACGATTGGACCTAGGGTTAGGGTTATGTTGAGGGCTAGTGTTGAGAGACGGTTAGGGTTCAGATTGGACCTAGGGTTAGGGTTATGTTGAGGGCTAGGGTTAGAGAGACGGTTAGGGTCACGATTGGACCTATGGTTAGGGTTATGTTGAGGGCTAAGGTTAGAGATCCGGTTAGGGTCACGATTGGACCTAGGGTTAGGGTTATGTTGAGGGCTAGGGTTAGAGAGACGTTTAGGGTTACGATTGGACCTAGGGTTAGGGTTATGTTGAGGGCTAGGTTTAGAGATCCGGTTAGGGTTACGATTGGACCTAGGGTTAGGGTTATGTTGAGGGCTAGGGTTAGAGATCCGGTTAGGGTTACGATTGGACCCAGCGTTAGGGTAATGTTGAGGGCTAGGGTTAGAGAGACGGTTAGGGTTCCGATTGGACCTAGGGTTAGGGTTATGTTGAGGGCTAGGGTTAGAGAGACGGTTAGGGTTACGATTGGACCTAGGGTTAGGGTTATGTTGAGGGCAGGGTTAGAGAAACGGTTAGGGTCACGATTGGACCTAGGGTTAGGGTTATGTTGAGGGCTAGGGTTAGAGATCCGGGTAGTGTTACGGTTGGACCTAGGGTTAGGGTAATGTTGAGGGCTAGGGTTAGAGACCCGGTTAGGGATACGATTGGACCTAAGGTTAGGGTTATGTTGAGGGCTAGGTTTAGAGATCCGGTTAGGGTTACGACTGGACCTAGGGTTAGGGTTATTTTGAGGGCTAGGGTTAGAGATCCGGTTAGGGTTACAATTGGACCTTGGGTTAGGGTTCTGTTGAGGGCTAGGCTTAGAGATCCGGTTAGGGTCACGATTGGACCTAGGGTTAGGGTTATGTTGAGGGCTAGGGTTAGAGATCCGGTTAAGGTCACGTTTGGACCTAGGCTTAGGGTTATGTTGACGGCTAGGGTAAGAGATCCGGTTAGGGTTACGATTGGACCTAGGGTTAGGGTGATGTTGAGGGCTAGGGTTAGAGATCCGGTTAGGGTCACGATTGGACCTAGGGTTAGGGTTATGTTGAGGGCTAGGGTTAGAGATCCGGTTAAGGTCACGATTGGACCTAGGGTTAGGGTTATGTTGAGGACTAGGGTTAGAGATTCGGTTAGGGTTACGATTGGACCTAGGGTTAGTGTTATGTTGAGGGCTAGGGATAGAGATCCGGTTAGGGTCACGATTGGACCTAGGTTTAGGGTTTTGTTGAGGGCTATGGGTAGAGATCCGGTTAGGATCACGATTGGACCTAGGGTTAGGGTTATGTTGAGGGCTAGGTTAGAGATCCCGTTAGGGTTACGAATGGACCTAGGGTTAGGGTTATGTTGAGGGCTAGGGTTAGAGATCCGGTTAGGGTCACGATTGGACCTAGGGTTAGGGTTATGTTGAGGGCTAGGCTTAGATATCCGGTTAGTGTTACGATTGGACCTAGGGTTAGGGGTATGTTGAGGGCTATGGTTAGAGATCCAGTTAGGGTTACGATTGGACCTAGGGTTAGGGCTATGTTAAGGGCTAGTGTTGAGAGACGGGTAGGGTTCAGATTGGACATAGGGTTAGGGTTATGTTGAGGGCTAGGGTTAGAGAGACGGTTAGGGTTCCGATTGGACCTAGGGTTAGGGTTATGTTGAGGGCTAGGGTTAGAGAGACGGTTAGGGTTACGATTGGACCTAGGGTTAGGGTTATGTTGAGGGCAGGGTTAGAGAAACGGTTAGGGTCACGATTGGACCTAGGGTTAGGGTTATGTTGAGGGCTAGGGTTAGAGATCCGGGTAGGGTTACGGTTGGACCCAGCGTTAGGGTAATGTTGAGGGCTAGGGTTAGAGAGACGGTTAGGGTTCCGATTAGACCTAGGGTTAGGGTTATGTTGAGGGCTAGGGTTAGAGAGACGGTTAGGGTTACGATTGGACCTAGGGTTAGGGTTATGTTGAGGGCAGGGTTAGAGAAACGGTTAGGGTCACGATTGGACCTAGGGTTAGGGTTATGTTGAGGGCTAGGGTTAGAGATCCGGGTAGGGTTACGGTTGGACCTAGGGTTAGGGTAATGTTGAGGGCTAGGGTTAGAGACCCGGTTAGGGATACGATTGGACCTAAGGTTAGGGTTATGTTGAGGGCTAGGTTTAGAGATCCGGTTAGGGTTACGACTGGACCTAGGGTTAGGGTTATGTTGAGGGCTAGGGTTAGAGATCCGGTTAGGGTTACAATTGGACCTTGGGTTAGGGGTCTGTTGAGGGCTAGGCTTAGAGATCCGGTTAGGTTTACGATTGCACCTAGGGTTAGGGTTATGTTGAGGGCTAGGGTTAGAGATCCGGTTAGGGTCACGATTGGACCTAGGGTTAGGGTTATGTTGAGGGCTAGGGTTAGAGATCCGGTTAAGGTCACGTTTGGACTAGGCTTAGGGTTATGTTGACGGCTAGGGTAAGAGATCCGGTTAGGGTTACGATTGGACCTAGGGTTAGGGTGATGTTGAGGGCTAGGGTTAGAGATCCGGTTAGGGTCACGATTGGACCTAGGGTTAGGGTTATGTTGAGGGCTAGGGTTAGAGATTCGGTTAGGGTTACGATTGGACCTAGGGTTAGTGTTATGTTGAGGGCTAGGGATAGAGATCCGGTTAGGGTCACGATTGGACCTAGGGTTAGGGTTATGTTGAGGGCTAGGGTTAGAGATCCGGTTAGGGTCACGATTGGACCTAGGGTTAGGGTTATGTTGAGGGCTAGGGTTAGAGAGACGGTTTGGGATTCGATTGGACCTAGGGTTAGGGTTATGTTGAGGGCTAGGGTTAGAGATCCGGTTAGGGTTACGATTGGACCTAGGGTTAGGGTTATGTTGAGGGCTAGGCTTAGATATCCGGTTAGTGTTACGATTGGACCTAGGGTTAGGGGTATGTTGAGGGCTATGGTTAGAGATCCAGTTAGGGTTACGATTGGACCTAGGGTTAGGGCTATGTTAAGGGCTAGTGTTGAGAGACGGGTAGGGTTCAGATTGGACATAGGGTTAGGGTTATGTTGAGGGCTAGGGTTAGAGAGACGGTTAGGGTCACGATTGGACCTACGGTTAGGGTTATGTTGAGGGCTAAGGTTAGAGATCCGGTTAGGGTCACGATTGGACCTAGGGTTAGGGTTATGTTGAGGGCTAGGGTTAGAGAGACGTTTAGGGTTACGATTGGACCTAGGGTTAGGGTTATGTTGAGGGCTAGGTTTAGAGATCCGGTTAGGGTTACGATTGGACCTAGGGTTAGGGTTATGTTGAGGGCTAGGGTTAGAGATCCGGTTAGGGTTACGATTGGACCCAGCGTTAGGGTAATGTTCAGGGCTAGGGTTAGAGAGACGGTTAGGGTTCCGATTGGACCTAGGGTTAGGGTTATGTTCAGGGCTAGGGTTAGAGAGACGGTTAGGATTCCGATTGGACCTAGGGTTAGGGTTATGTTGAGGGCTAGGGTTAGAGATCCGGTTAGGGTTACGATTGGACCTAGGGTTAGGGTTATGTTGACGGCTAGGGTTAGAGATCCGGTTAGGGTTACGATTGGACCTAGGGTTAGGGTTATGTTGAGGGCTAGGGTTAGAGATCCGGTTAGGTTCACGATTGGACCTAGGGTTAGGGTTATGTTGAGGGCTAGGGTTAGAGATTCGGTTAAGGTCACGATTGGACCTAGGGTTAGGGTTATGTTGAGGACTAGGGTTAGAGATTCGGTTAGGGTTACGATTGGACCTAGGGTTAGCGTTATGTTGAGGGCTAGGGATGGAGATCCGGTTAGGGTCACGATTGGACCTAGGGTTAGGGTTATGTTGAGGGCTATGGTTAGAGATCCGGTTAGGGTCACGATTGGACCTAGGGTTAGGGTTATGTTGAGGGCTAGGGTTAGAGATCCCGTTAGGGTTACGAATGGTCCTAGGGTTAGGGTTATGTTGAGGGCTAGGGTTAGAGATCCGTTTAGGGTTACGATTGGACCTAGGGTTAGGGTTATGTTGAGGGCTAGTGTTGAGAGACGGTTAGGGTTCAGATTGGACCTAGGGTTAGGGTTATGTTCAGGGCTAGGGTTAGAGATCCGGTTAGGGTTACGATTGGACCTAGGTTTAGGGGTATGTTGAGAGCTAGGGTTAGAGATCCGGTTAGGGTTACGATTGGACCTAGGGTTAGCTTTATGTTGAGGGCTAGTGTTGAGAGACGGTTAGGGTTCAGATTGGACCTAGGGTTAGGGTTATGTTGAGGGCTAGGGTTAGAGAGACGGTTAGGGTCACGATTGGACCTACGGTTAGGGTTATGTTGAGGGCTAGGGTTAGAGATCCGGTTAGGGTCACGATTGGACCTAGGGTTAGGGTTATGTTGAGGGCTAGGGTTAGAGATACGGTTAGGGTTACTATTGGACCTAGGGTTAGGGTTATGTTGAAGGCTAGGGTTAGAGACCCAGTTAGGGATACGATTGGACCTAAGGTTAAGGTTATGTTGAGGGCTAGGTTTAGAGATCCGGTTAGGGTTACGACTGGAACTAGTGTTAGGGTTATGTTGAGGGCTCGGCTTAGAGATCCGGTTAGGGTTACGATTGGACCTAGGGTTAGGGTTATGTTGAGGGCTAGGGTTAGAGATCCGGTTAGGGTTACGATTGGACCTAGGGTTAGGGTTATGTTGAGGGCTACGGTTAGAGATCCGGTTAGGGTTACGATTGGACCTAGGGTTAGGGTAATGTTGAAGGCTAGGGTTAGAGATCCGGTTAGGGTTACGATTGGACCTAGGGTTAGGGTTATGTTGAGGGCTAGGGTTAGAGAGACGGTTAGGGTTCAGATTGGACCTAGGGTTAGGGTTATGTTGAGGGCTAGGGTTAGAGAGACGGTTAGAGTCACGATTGGACCTACGGTTAGGGTTATGTTGAGGGCTAGGGTTAGAGAGACGGTTAGGGTTACGATTGGACCTATGGTTAGGGTTATGTTGAGGGCTAGGTTTAGAGATCCCGTTAGGGTTACAATTGAACCTAGGGTTAGGGTTATGTTGAGGGCTAGGGTTAGAGATCCGGTTAGGGTTACGATTGGACCTAGGGTTAGGGTTATGTTGAGGGCTAGGGTTAGAGATCCGGTTAGGGTTACGGTTGGACCTAGGGTTAGGGTAATGTTGAGGGCTAGGGTTAGAGACCCGGTTAGGGATACGATTTTACCTAAGGTTAGGGTTATGTTGAGGGCTAGGTTTAGAGATCCGCTTAGGGTTACGACTGGACCTAGGGTTAGGGTTATGTTGAGGGCTAGGGTTAGAGATCCGGTTAGGGTTACAATTGGACCTTGGGTTAGGGTTCTGTTGAGGGCTAGGGTTAGAGATCCGGTTAGGGTTACGATTGCACCTAGGGTTAGGGTAATGTTGAGGGCTAGGGTTAGAGATCCGGTTAGGGTTAGGATTGGACCTAGGGTTAGGGATATGTTGAGGGCTAGGTTCAGAGAGACGGTTAGGGTTACGATTGGACCTAGGGTTAGGGTTATGTTGAGGGCTAGGTTTAGAGATCCGGTTAGGGTTACGATTGGACCTAGGGTTAGGGATATGTTGAGGGCTAGGGTCAGAGAGACGGTTAGGGTTACGATTGGACCTAGGGTTAGGGTTATGTTGAGGGCTAGGTTTAGAGATCCGGTTAGGGTTACGATTGGACCTAGGGTTAGGGATATGTTGAGGGCTAGGGTCAGAGAGACGGTTAGGGTTACGATTGGACCTAGGTTTAGCGTTATGTTGAGGGCTAGGGTTAGAGATCCGGTTAGGGTCACGATTGAACCTAGGGTTAGGGTTATGTTGAGGGCCAGGGTTAGAGATCCGGTTAGGGTCACGATTGGACCTAGGGTTAGGGTTATGTTGAGGGCTAGGGTTAGAGATCCGGTTAGGGTTAGGATTGGACCTAGGGTTAGGGATATGTTGAGGGCTAGCGTCAGAGAGACGGTTAGGGTTACGATTGGACCTAGGGTTAGGGTTATGTTGAGGGCTAGGGTTAGAGATCCGGTTAGGGTTACGATTGGACCTTGGGTTAGGGTTATGTTGAGGACTAGGGTTAGAGATCCGGTTAGGGTTACGATTGGACCTAGGGTTAGGGTTATGTTGAGGGCTAGGGTTAGAGATCCGGTTAGGGTCACGATTGGACCTAGGGTTAGGGTTATGTTGAGGGCTAGGGTTAGAGATCCGGTTAAGGTCACGATTGGACCTAGGGTTAGGGTTATGTTGAGGACTAGGGTTAGAGATTCGGTTAGGGTTACGATTGGACCTAGGGTTAGCGTTATGTTGAGGGCTAGGGATGGAGATCCGGTTAGGGTCACGATTGGACCTAGGGTTATGGTTATGTTGAGGGCAAGGGTTAGAGATCCGGTTAGGGTCACGATTGGACCTAGGGTTAGGGTTATGTTGAGGGCTAGGGTTAGAGATCCCGTTAGGGTTACGGATGGTCCTAGGGTTAGGGTTATGTTGAGGGCTAGGGTTAGAGATCCGGTTAGGGTTACGATTGGACCTAGGGTTAGGGTTATGTTGAGGGCTAGTGTTGAGAGACGGTGAGGGTTCAGATTGGACCTATTGTTAGGGTTTTGTTGAGGGCTAGGGTTAGAGATCCGGTTAGGGTTACGATTGGACCTAGGGTTAGGGTTATGTTGAAGGCTAGGGTTAGAGACCCGGTTAGGGTTACAATGGGACCTAGGGTTAGGGTTATGTTGAAGGCTAGGGTTAGAGATCCGTTTAGGGTTACGATTGGACCTAGGGTTAGGGTTATTTTGAGGGCTAGGGTTAGAGATCCGTTTAGGGTTACGATTGGACCTAGGGTTAGGGTTATGTTGAGGGCTAGGGTTAGAGATCCGGTTAGGGTTACGATTGGACCTAGGGTTAGGGTTATGTTGAGGGCTAGGTTTAGAGATCCGGTTACGGTTAGGATTGGACCTAGGGTTAGGGTTATGTTGAGGGCTAGGGTTAGAGAGACTGTTAGGGTTCAGATTGGACCTATGGTTAGGGTTATGTTGAGGGCTAGGCTTAGAGAGACGGTTAGGGTCACGATTGGACCTACGGTTAGGGTTATGTTAGGGGTAGGGTTAGAGATCCGGTTATGGTCACGATTGGACCTAGGGTTAGGGTTATCTTGAGGGCTAGGGTTAGAGAGACGGTTAGGGTTACGATTGGACCTAGGGTTAGGGTTATGTTGAGGGCTAGGTTTAGAGATCCGGTTAGGGTTACGATTGAACCTAGGGTTAGGGTTATGTTGAGGGCTAGGGTTAGAGATCTGGTTAGGGTTAAGATTGGACCTAGGGTTAGGGTTATGTTGAGGGCTAGGGTTAGAGATCCGGTTAGGGTTACGGTTGGACCTAGAGTTAGTGTAATGTGGAGGGCTAGGGTTAGAGACCCGGTTAGGGATACGATTGGACCTAAGTTAGGGTTATGTTGAGGGCTAGGTTTAGAGATCCGGTTAGGGTTACGACTGGACCTAGGGTTAGGGTTATGTTGAGGGCTAGGGTTAGAGATCCGGTTAGGGTTACGATTGGACCTTGGGTTAGGGTTATGTTGAGGGCTAGGGTTAGAGATCCGGTTAGGGTTACGATTGGACCTAGGGTTAGGGTTATGTTGAGGGCTAGGGTTAGAGAGACGGTTAGGGTTACGATTGGACCTACGGTTAGGGATATGTTGAGGGCTAGGGTCAGAGAGACGGTTAGGGTTACGATTGGACCTAGGGTTAGGGTTATGTTGAGGGCTAGGGTTAGAGATCCGGTTAGGGTTACGATTGGACCTAGGGTTAGGGTTATGTTGAGGGCTAGGGTTAGAGATCCGGTTAGGGTTACGATTGGTCCTAGGGTTAGGGTTATGTTGAGGGCTAGGGTTAGAGATCCGGTTAGGGTTACGATTGGACCTAGGGTTAGGGTTATGTTAAAGGCTAGGGTTAGAGATCCGGTTAGGGTCACGATTGGACCTAGGGTTAGGGTTATGTTGAGGGCTAGGGTTAGAGATCCGGTTACGTTACGATTGGTCCTAGGGTTAGGGTTATGTTGAGGGCTAGGGTTAGAGATACGGTTAGGGTTACGATTGGACCTAGGGTTAGGGTTATGTTGAAGGCTAGGGTTAGAAACCTGGTTAGGGTTACGATTGGAACTAGGGTAGGGTTATGTTGAGGGCTAGGGTTAGAGACCCGGTTAGGGATACGATTGGACCTAAGGTTAGGGTTATGTTGAGGGCTAGGTTTAGAGATCCGGTTAGGTTTACGACTGGACCTAGTGTTAGGGTTATGTTGAGGGCTAGGGTTAGAGATCCGGTTAGGGTTACGATTGGACGTAGGGTTAGGGTTATGTTGAGGGCTAGGGTTAGAGATCCGTTTAGGGTTACGATTGGACCTAGGGTTAGGGTTATGTTGAGGGCTAGGGTTAGAGATCCGGTTAGGGTTACGATTGGACCTAGGGTTAGGGTTATGTTGAGGGCTAGGGTTAGAGATCCGGTTAGAGTTAGGATTGGACCTAGGGTTAGGGTTATGTTGAGGGCTAGGGTTAGAGAGACGGTTAGGGTTCAGATTGGACCTAGGGTTAGGGTTATGTTGAGGGCTAGGGATAGAGAGACGGTTAGGGTCACGATTGGACCTAGGGTTAGGGTTATGTTAAGGGCTAGGGTTAGAGAGACGGTTAGGGTTACAATTGGACCTAGGGTTAGGGTTATGTTGAGGGCTAGGTTTAGAGATCCGGTTAGGGTTACGATTGAACCTAGGGTTAGGGTTATGTTGAGGGCTAGGGTTAAAAATCCCGTTAGGGTAACGATTGGACCTAGGGTTAGGGTTATGTTGAGGGCTAGGGTTAGAGATCCGGTTAGGGTTACGGTTGGACCTAGGGTTAGGGTAATGTTGAGGGCTAGGGTTAGAGACCCGGTTAGGGATACGATTGGACCTAAGGTTAGGGTTATGTTGAGGGCTAGGTTTAGAGATCCGGTTAGGTTTACGACTGGACCTAGGGTTAGGGTGATGTTGAGGGCTAAGGTTAGAGATCCGGTTAGGGTTACGATTGGACCTAGGGTTAGGGTTATGTTGAGGGCTAGGTTTAGAGATCCGGTTAGGGTTACGATTGGACCTAGGGTTAGGGTTATGTTGAGGGCTAGGGATAGAGATCCGGTTAGAGTTACGATTGGACCTAGGGTTAGGGTTATGTTGAGGGCTAGGGTTAGAGAGACGGTTAGGGTTCAGATTGGACCTAGGGTTAGGGTTATGTTGACAGCTAGGGTTAGAGAGACGGTTAGGGTCAGGATTGGACCTACGGTTAGGGTTATGTTGAGGGCTAGGGTTAGAGATCCGGTTAGGGTCACGATTGGACCTAGGGTTAGGGTTATGTTGAGGGCTAGGGTTAGAGAGACGGTTAGGGTTACGATTGGACCTAGGGTTAGGGTTATGTTGAGGGCTAGGTTTAGAGATCCGGTTAGGGTTACGATTGGACCTAGGGTTAGGGTTATGTTGAGGGCTAGGGTTAGAGATCCGGTTAGGGTTACGATTGGACCTAGGGTTAGGGTTACGTTGAGGGCAGGGTTAGAGATCCGGTTAGGGTTACGATTGGACCTAGGGTTAGGGTTATGTTGAGGGCTAGGGTTAGAGATCAGGTTAGGGTTACGATTGGACCTAGGGTTAGGGTTATGTTGAGGGCTAGGGTCAGAGAGACGGTTAGGGTTACGATTGGACCTAGGGTTAGGGTTATGTTCAGGGCTAGGGTTACAGAGACTGTTAGGGTTACGATTGGACCTAGGTTTAGCGTTATGTTGAGGACTAGGGTTAGAGATTCGGTTAGGGTTACGATTGGACCTAGGGTTAGCGTTATGTTGAGGGCTAGGGATGGAGATCCGGTTAGGGTCACGATTGGACCTAGGGTTATAGTTATGTTGAGGGCAAGGGTTAGAGATCCGGTTAGGGTCACGATTGGACCTAGGGTTAGGGTTATGTTGAGGGCTAGGGTTAGAGATCCCGTTAGGGTTACGGATGGTCCTAGGGTTAGGGTTATGTTGAGGGCTAGGGTTAGAGATCCGTTTAGGGTTACGATTGGATCTAGGGTTAGGGTTATGTTGAGGGCTAGTGTTGAGAGACGGTGAGGGTTCAGATTGGACCTATGGTTAGGGTTTTGTTGAGGGCTAGGGTTAGAGATCCGGTTAGGGTTACGATTGGACCTAGGGTTAGGGGTATGTTGAGGGCTAGGGTTAGAGATCCGGATAGGGTTACGATTGGACCTAGGGTTACGGTTATGTTGAGGGCTAGTGTTGAGAGACGGTTAGGGTTCAGATTGGACCTAGGGTTAGGGTTATGTTGAGAACTAGGGTTAGAGAGACGGTTAGGGTCACGATTGGACCGACGGTTAGGGTTATGTTGAGGGCTAGGGTTAGAGATCAGGTTAGGGTCACGATTGGACCTAGGGTTAGGGTTATGTTGAGGGCTAGGGTTAGAGAGACGTTTAGGGTTACGATTGGACCTAGGGTTAGGGTTATGTTGAGGGCTAGGTTTAGAGATCCGGTTAGGTTTACGATTGGACCTAGGGTTAGGGTTATGTTGAGGGCTAGGGTTAGATATCCGGTTAGGGTTACGATTGGACCCAGCGTTAGGGTTATGTTGAGGACTAGGGTTAGAGAGACGGTTAGGGTTACGATTGGACCTAGGATTAGGGTTATGTTGAGGGCTAGGGTTAGAGAGACGGTTAGGGTTACGATTGGACCTAGGGTTAGGGTTATGTTGAGGGCAGGGTTAGAGATCCGGTAAGGGTCACGATTGGACCTAGGGTTAGGGTTATGTTGAGGGCTAGGGTTAGAGATCCGGTTAGGGTTACGATTGGATCTAGGGTTAGGGTTATGTTGAGGGCTAGGGTTAGAGATCCGGTTAGGGTTACGATTGGACCTAGGGTTAGGGTCATGTTGAGGGCTAGGGTTAGAGATCCGGTTAGGGTCACGATTGGACCTAGGGTTAGGGTTATGTTGAGGGCTAGGGTTAGAGATCCGGTTAAGGTCACGATTGGACCTAGGGTTAGGGTTATGTTGAGGACTAGGGTTAGAGATTCGGTTAGGGTTACGATTGGACCTAGGGTTAGCGTTATGTTGAGGGCTAGGGATGGAGATCCGGTTAGGGTCACGATTGGACCTAGGGTTATGGTTATGTTGAGGGCAAGGGTTAGAGATCCGGTTAGGGTCACGATTGGACCTAGGGTTAGGGTTATGTTGAGGGCTAGGGTTAGAGATCCCGTTAGGGTTACGGATGGTCCTAGGGTTAGGGTTATGTTGAGGGCTAGGGTTAGAGATCCGGTTAGGGTTACGATTGGACCTAGGGTTAGGGTTATGTTGAGGGCTAGTGTTGAGAGACGGTGAGGGTTCAGATTGGACCTATTGTTAGGGTTTTGTTGAGGGCTAGGGTTAGAGATCCGGTTAGGGTTACGATTGGACTTAGGGTTAGGGTTATGTTGAGGGCTAGGATTAGAGATCCGGTTAGGGTTACGATTGGACCTAGGGTTACTGTTATGTTGAGGGCTAGGTTTAGAGATCCGGTTATAGTTACGATTGGACCTAGGGTTAGGGTTATGTTGAGGGCTAGGGTTAGAGATACGGTTAGGGTCACGATTGGACCTAGTGTTAGGGTTATGTTGAGGGCTAAGGTTAGAGATCCGGTTAGGGTCACGATTGTACCTTGGGTTAGGGTTATGTTGAGGGCTAGGGTTAGAGATCCGGTTAGGGTCACGATTGGACCTAGGGTTAGGGTTATGTTGAGGGCTAGGGTTAGAGATCCGGTTAAGGTCACGATTGGACCTAGGGTTAGGGTTATGTTGAGGAATAGGGTTAGAGATTCGGTTAGGGTTACGATTGGACCTAGGGTTAGGGTTATGTTGAGGGCTAGGGTTAGAGATCCGGGTAGGGTTATGATTGCACCTAGGGTTAGGGTTATGTTGAGGGCTAGGGTTAGAGATCCGGTTAGGGTCACGATTGGACCTAGGGTTAGGGTTATGTGGAGGGCTAGGGTTAGACATCCGGTTTAGGGACACGATTGGACCTAGGGTTAGTGTTATGTTGAGGGCTAGGGTTAGAGATCCGGTTAGGGTCACGATTGGACCTTGAGTTAGGGTTATGTTGAGGGCTAGGGTTAGAGATACGGTTAGGGTCACGATTGGACCTAGGGTTAGGGTTATGTTGAGGGCAAGGGTTAGAGATCCGGTTAGGGTTACGATTGGACCTAGGGTTACTGTTATGTTGAGGGCTAGGTTTAGAGATCCGGTTATAGTTACGATTGGACCTAGGGTTAGGATTATGTTGAGGGCTAGGGTTAGAGATCCGGTTAGGGTTACGATTGGACCTAGGGTTAGGGTTATGTTGAGGGCTAGGGTTAGAGATCCAGTTAGGGTCACGATTGGACCTAGGGTTAGGGTTATGTTGAGGGCTAGTGTTAGAGATACGGTTAGGGTCACGATTGGACCTAGGGTTAGGGTTATGTTGAGGGCTAGGGTTAGAGATCCGGTTATGGTTACGATTGGACCTAGGGTTAGGGTTATGTTGAGGGCTATGTTTAGAGATCCGGTTAGGGTCACGATTGGACCTAGGGTTAGGGTTATGTTGAGGGGTAGGGTTAGAGATCCGGTTTAAGTCACGATTGGACCTAGTTTTAGGGTTATGTTGAGGACTAGGGCTAGAGATTCGGTTAGGGTTACGATTGGACCTAGGGTTAGCGTTATGTTGAGGGCTAGGGATAGAGATCCGGTTAAGGTCACGTTTGGACCTAGGGTTAGGGTTTTGTTGACGGCTAGGGTTAGAGATCCGGTTAGGGTTACGATTGGACCTAGGGTTAGGGTTATGTTGAGGGCTAGGGTTAGAGATCCGGTTAGGGTCACGATTGGACCTAGGGTTAGGGTTATGTTGAGGGCTAGGGTTAGAGATCCGGTTAAGGTCACGATTGGACCTAGGGTTAGGGTTATGTTGAGGACTAGGGTTAGAGATTCGGTTAGGGTTACGATTGGACCTAGGGTTAGCGTTATGTTGAGGGCTAGGGATGGAGATCCGGTTAGGGTCACGATTGGTCCTAGGGTTATGGTTATGTTGAGGGCAAGGGTTAGAGATCCGGTTAGGGTCACGATTGGACCTAGGGTTAGGGTTATGTTGAGGGCTAGGGTTAGAGATCCCGTTAGGGTTACGGATGGTCCTAGGGTTAGGGTTATGTTGAGGGCTAGGGTTATAGATCCGTTTAGGGTTACGATTGGATCTAGGGTTAGGGTTATGTTGAGGGCTAGTGTTGAGAGACGGTGAGGGTTCAGATTGGACCTATGGTTAGGGTTTTGTTGAGGGCTAGGGTTAGAGATCCGGTTAGGGTTACGATTGGACCTAGGGTTAGGGGTATGTTGAGGGCTAGGGTTAGAGATCCGGTTAGGGTTACGATTGGACCTAGGTTTACGGTTATGTTGAGGGCTAGTGTTGAGAGACGGTTAGGGTTCAGATTGGACCTAGGGTTAGGGTTATGTTGAGAGCTAGGGTTAGAGAGACGGTTAGGGTCACGATTGGACCGACGGTTAGGGTTATGTTGAGGGCTAGGGTTAGAGATCAGGTTAGGGTCACGATTGGACCTAGGGTTAGGGTTATGTTGAGGACTAGGGTTAGAGAGACGGTTAGGGTTACGATTGGACCTAGGATTAGGGTTATGTTGAGGGCTAGGGTTAGAGAGACGGTTAGGGTTACGATTGGACCTAGGGTTAGGGTTATGTTGAGGGCAGGGTTAGAGATCCGGTTAGGGTCACGATTGGACCTAGGGTTAGGGTTATGTTGAGGGCTAGGGTTAGAGATCCGGTTAGGGTTACGATTGGATCTAGGGTTAGGGTTATGTTGAGGGCTAGGGTTAGAGATCCGGTTAGGGTTACGATTGGACCTAGGGTTAGGGTTATGTTGAGGGCTAGGGTTAGAGATCCGGTTAGGGTCACGATTGGACCTAGGGTTAGGGTTATGTTGAGGGCTAGGGTTAGAGATCCGGTTAAGGTCACGATTGGACCTAGGGTTAGGTTTATGTTGAGGACTAGGGTTAGAGATTCGGTTAGGGTTACGATTGGACCTAGGGTTAGCGTTATGTTGAGGGCTAGGGATGGAGATCCGGTTAGGGTCACGATTGGACCTAGGGTTATGGTTATGTTGAGGGCAAGGGTTAGAGATCCGGTTAGGGTCACGATTGGACCTAGGGTTAGGGTTATGTTGAGGGCTAGGGTTAGAGATCCCGTTAGGGTTACGGATGGTCCTAGGGTTAGGGTTATGTTGAGGGCTAAGGTTAGAGATCCGGTTAGGGTTACGATTGTACCTAGGGTTAGGGTTATGTTGAGGGCTAGTGTTGAGAGACGGTGAGGGTTCAGATTGGACCTATTGTTAGGGTTTTGTTGAGGGCTAGGGTTAGAGATCCGGTTAGGGTTACGATTGGACTTAGGGTTAGGGTTATGTTGAGGGCTAGGGTTAGAGATCCGGTTAGGGTTACGATTGGACCTAGGGTTACTGTTATGTTGAGGGCTAGGTTTAGAGATCCGGTTATAGTTACGATTGGACCTAGGGTTAGGGTTATGGTCAGGGCTAGGGTTAGAGATCCGGTTAGGGTTACGATTGGACCTAGGGTTAGGGTTATGTTGAGGGCTAGGGTTAGAGATCCAGTTAGGGTCACGATTGGACCTAGGGTTAGGGTTATGTTGAGGGCTAGTGTTAGAGATACGGTTAGGGTCACGATTGGACCTAGGGTTAGGGTTATGTTGAGGGCTAGGGTTAGAGATCCGGTTATGGTTACGATTGGACCTAGGGTTAGGGTTATGTTGAGGGCTAGATTTAGAGATCCGGTTAGGGTCACGAATGGACCTAGGGTTAGGGTTATGTTGAGGGGTAGGGTTAGAGATCCGGTTTAAGTCACGATTGGACCTAGTTTTAGGGTTATGTTGAGGACTAGGGCTAGAGATTCGGTTAGGGTTACGATTGGACCTAGGGTTAGCGTTATGTTGAGGGCTAGGGATAGAGATCCGGTTAAGGTCACGTTTGGACCTAGGGTTAGGGTTTTGTTGACGGCTAGGTTTAGAGATCCGGTTAGGGTTACGATTGGACCTAGGGTTAGGGTTATGTTGAGGGCTAGGGTTAGAGATCCGGTTAGGGTCACGATTGGACCTAGGGTTAGGGTTATGTTGAGGGCTAGGTTTAGAGATCCGGTTACTGTTACGATTGGAAGTAGGGTTGGGGTTATGTTGAGTGCTAGGGTTAGAGATCCGGTTAGGGTCACGATTGGACCTAGGGTTAGGGTTATGTTGAGGGCTAGGGTTAGAGATCCGGTTAGGTTACGATTGGACCAAGGGTTAGGGTTATGTTGAGGGCTAGGGTTAGAGATCCGGTTAGGGTCACGATTGGACCTAGGGTTAGGGTTATGTTGACGGCTAGGGTTAGAGATCCGGTTAGGGTCACGATTGGACCTAGGGTTAGGGTTATGTTGAGGGCTAGGGTTAGAGATCCGGTTAGGGTCACGATTGGACCTAGGGTTAGGGTTATGTTGAGGGCTAGTGTTAGAGATCCGGTTAGGGTTACGATTGGACCTAGGGTTAGGGTTATGTTGAGGGCTAGGAATATAGATCCGGTTAGGGTCACGATTGGACTTGGGTTAGGGTTATGTTGAGGGCTAGGGTTAGTGATCCGGTTAGGGTCACGATTGGACTTAGGGTTAGGGTTATGTTGAAGGCTAGGGTTAGAGATCCAGTTAGGGTTACAATTGGACCTAGGGTTAGGGTTATGTTGAGGGCTAGGGTTAGAGATCCGGTTAGGGTCACGATTGGACCTAGGGTTAGGGTTATGTTGAGGGCTAGGTTTAGAGATCCGGTTAGGGTTACAATTGGACCTAGGGTTAGGGTTATGTTGAGGGCTAGGGTTAGAGATCCGGTTAGGGTCACGATTGGACCTAGTGTTAGGGTTATGTTGAGGGCTAGGGTTAGAGATCCGGTTAGGGTCACGATTGGACCTAGGGTTAGGGTTATGTTGAGGGCTAGTGTTAGAGATCCGGTTAGGGTTATGATTGGACCTAGGGTTAGGGTTATGTTGAGGGCTAGGGATATAGATCCGGTTAGGGTCACGATTGGACTTGGGTTAGGGTTATGTTGAGGGCTAGGGTTAGTGATCCGGTTAGGGTCACGATTGGACCTAGGGTTAGGGTTATGTTGAGGACTAGGGTTAGAGAGACGTTTAGGGTTACGATTGGACCTAGGGTTAGGGTTATGTTGAGGGCAGGGTTAGAGATCCGGTTAGGGTCACGATTGGACCTAGGGTCAGGGTTATGTTGAGGGCTAGGGTTAGAGATCCGGTTAGGGTTACAATTGAACCTAGGGTTAGGGTTATGTTGAGGGCTAGGGTTAGAGATCCGGTTAGGGTTACGATTGGACCTAGGGTTAGGGTTATGTTGAGGGCTAGGGTTAGAGATCCGGTTAGGGTTCAAATTGGACCTACGGTTAGGGTTATGTTGAGGGCTAGGGTTAGAGACACGGTTAGGGTTCCGATTGGACCTAGGGTTAGGGTTATGTTGAGGGCTAGGGTTAGAGATCCGGTTAGGGTTACGATTGGACCTAGGGTTAGGGTTATGTTTAGGGCTAGGGTAAGAGATCCGGGTAGGGTTACGATTGGACCTAGGGTTAGGGTTATGTTGAGGGCTAGGGTTAGAGATCCGGTTACGGTTACGATTGGACCTTGGGTTAGGGTTATGTTGAGGTCTAGGTTTAGAGATCCGGTTAGTGTTACGATTGGACCTACGGTTAGAGATATGTTGAGTGCTAGGGTCAGAGAGAAGGTTAGGGTTACGATTGGACCTAGGGTTAGGGTTATGTTGAGGGCTAGGGTTACAGAGAAGGTTAGGGTTACGATTGGACCTAGGTTTAGCGTTATGTGGAGGGCTAGGGTTAGAGATCCTCTTAGGGTCACGATTGAACCTAGGGTTAGGGTTATGTTGAGGGCTAGGTTTAGAGATCCGGTTAGGGTTACGACTGGACCTAGTGTTAGGGTTATGTTGAGGGCTAGGGTTAGAGATCCGCTTAGGGTTACGATTGGACCTAGGGTTAGGGATATGTTGAGGGCTAGGGTTAGAGAGACGGTTAGGGTTACGATTGGACCTAGGGTTAGGGTTATGTTGAGGGCTAGGTTTAGAGATCCGGTTAGGGTTACGATTGGACCTAGGGTTAGGGATATGTTGAGGGCTAGGTTCAGAGAGACGGATAGGGTTACGATTGGACCTAGGGTTAGGGTTATGTTGAGGGCTAGGTTTAGAGATCCGGTTACTGTTACGATTGGAAGTAGGGTTGGGGTTATGTTGAGTGCTAGGGTTAGAGATCCGGTTAGGGTCACGATTGGACCTAGGGTTAGGGTGATGTTGACGGCTAGGGTTAGAGATCCGGTTAGGGTTACGATTGGACCTAGGGTTAGGGTGATGTTGAGGGCTAGGGTTAGAGATCCGGTTAGGGTCACGATTGCACCTTTGGTTAGGGTTATGTTGAGGGCTAGGGTTAGAGATCCGGTTAGGGTTACGATTGCACCTAGGGTTAGGGTTATGTTGAGAACTAGGTTTAGAGATTCGGTTAGGGTTACGATTGGACCTAGGGTTAGCGTTATGTTTAGCGCTAGGGATAGAGATCCGGTTAGGGTCAAGATTGGACCTAGGGTTAGGGTTATGTTGAGGGCTAGGGTTAGAGATACGGTTAGGGTCACGATTGCACCTAGGGTTAGGGTTATGTTGAGGGCTAGGGTTAGAGATCCGGTTAGGGTCACGATTGGACCTAGGGTTAGGGTTATGTTGAGGGCTAGGGGTAGAGATCCGGTTAAGGTCACGATTGGACCTAGGGTTAGGGTTATGTTGAGGACTAGGGTTAGAGATTCGGTTAGGGTTACGATTGGACCTAGGGTTAGCGTTATGTTGAGGGCTAGGGATGGAGATCCGGTTAGGGTCACGATTGCACCTAGGGTTATGGTTATGTTGAGGGCAAGGGTTAGAGATCCGGTTAGGGTCACGATTGGACCTAGGGTTAGGGTTATGTTGAGGGCTAGGGTTAGAGATCCCGTTAGGGTTACGGATGGTCCTGGGTTAGGGTTATGTTGAGGGCTAGGGTTAGAGATCCGGTTAGGGTTACGATTGGACCTAGGGTTAGGGTTATGTTGAGGGCTAGTGTTGAGAGACGGTGAGGGTTCAGATTGGACCTATGGTTAGGGTTTTGTTGAGGGCTAGGGTTAGAGATCCGGTTAGGGTCACGATTGGACCTAGGGTTAGGGTTATGTTGAGGGCTAGTGTTAGAGATCGGGTTAGGGTTACGATTGGACCTAGGGTTAGGGTTATGTTGAGGGCTAGGGATATAGATCCGGTTAGGGTCACGATTGGACTTGGGTTAGGGTTATGTTGAGGGCTAGGGTTAGTGATCCGGTTAGGGTTACGATTGGACCTAGGGTTAGGGTTATGTTGAGGGCAGGGTTAGAGATCCGGTTAGGGTCACGATTGGACCTAGGGTCAGGGTTATGTTGAGGAATAGGGTTAGAGATTCGGTTAGGGTTACGATTGGACCTAGGGTTAGGGTTATGTTGAGGGCTAGGGTTAGAGATCCGGGTAGGGTTATGATTGCACCTAGGGTTAGGGTTATGTTGAGGGCTAGGGTTAGAGATCCGGTTAGGGTCACGATTGGACCTAGGGTTAGGGTTATGTGGAGGGCTAGGGTTAGACATCCGGTTTAGGGTCACGATTGGACCTAGGGTTAGTGTTATGTTGAGGGCTAGGGTTAGAGATCCGGTTAGGGTCACGATTGGACCTTGAGTTAGGGTTATGTTGAGGGCTAGGGTTAGAGATACGGTTAGGGTCACGATTGGACCTAGGGTTAGGGTTATGTTGAGGGCAAGGGTTAGAGATCCGGTTAGGGTTACGACCGGACCTAGTGTTAGGGTTATGTTGAGGGCTAGGGTTAGAGATCCGGTTAGGGTTACGATTGGACTTAGGGTTAGGGTTATGGTGCAGGATAGGGTTAGAGATCCGGTTAGGGTTACGATTGGACCTAGGGTTACTGTTATGTTGAGGGCTAGGTTTAGAGATCCGGTTATAGTTACGATTGGACCTAGGGTTAGGATTATGTTGAGGACTAGGGTTAGAGATCCGGTTAGGGTTACGATTGGACCTAGGGTTAGGGTTATGTTGAGGGCTAGGGTTAGAGATCCAGTTAGGGTCACGATTCGACCTAGGGTTAGGGTTATGTTGAGGGCTAGTGTTAGAGATACGGTTAGGGTCACGATTGGACCTAGGGTTAGGGTTATGTTGAGGGCTAGGGTTAGAGATCCGGTTATGGTTACGATTGGACCTAGGGTTAGGGTTATGTTGAGGGCTATGTTTAGAGATCCGGTTAGGGTCACGATTGGACCTAGGGTTAGGGTTATGTTGAGGGGTAGGGTTAGAGATCCGGTTTAAGTCACGATTGGACCTAATTTTAGGGTTATGTTGAGGACTAGGGGTAGAGATTCGGTTAGGGTTAAGATTGGACCTAGGGTTAGCGTTATGTTGAGGGCTAGGGATAGAGATCCGGTTAAGGTCACGTTTGGACCTAGGGTTAGGGTTTTGTTGACGGCTAGGGTTAGAGATCCGGTTAGGGTTACGATTGGACCTAGGGTTAGGGTTATGTTGAGGGCTAGGGTTAGAGATCCGGTTAGGGTCACGATTGGACCTAGGGTTAGGGTTATGTTGAGGGCTAGGGTTAGAGATCCGGTTAAGGTCACGATTGGACCTAGGGTTAGGGTTATGTTGAGGACTAGGGTTAGAGATTCGGTTAGGGTTACGATTGGACCTAGGGTTAGCGTTATGTTGAGGGCTAGGGATGGAGATCCGGTTAGGGTCACGATTGGACCTAGGGTTATGGTTATGTTGAGGGCAAGGGTTAGAGATCCGGTTAGGGTCACGATTGGACCTAGGGTTAGGGTTATGTTGAGGGCTAGGGTTAGAGATCCCGTTAGGGTTACGGATGGTCCTAGGGTTAGGGTTATGTTGAGGGCTAGGGTTATAGATCCGTTTAGGGTTACGATTGGATCTAGGGTTAGGGTTATGTTGAGGGCTAGTGTTGAGAGACGGTGAGGGTTCAGATTGGACCTATGGTTAGGGTTTTGTTGAGGGCTAGGGTTAGAGATCCGGTTAGGGATACGATTGGACCTAGGGTTAGGGGTATGTTGAGGGCTAGGGTTAGAGATCCGGTTAGGGTTACGATTGGACCTAGGGTTACGGTTATGTTGAGGGCTAGTGTTGAGAGACGGTTAGGGTTCAGATTGGACCTAGGGTTAGGGTTATGTTGAGAGCTAGGGTTAGAGAGACGGTTAGGGTCACGATTGGACCGACGGTTAGGGTTATGTTGAGGGCTAGGGTTAGAGATCAGGTTAGGGTCACGATTGGACCTAGGGTTAGGGTTATGTTGAGGACTAGGGTTAGAGAGACGGTTAGGGTTACGATTGGACCTAGGATTAGGGTTATGTTGAGGGCTAGGGTTAGAGAGACGGTTAGGGTTACGATTGGACCTAGGGTTAGGGTTATGTTGAGGGCAGGGTTAGAGATCCGGTTAGGGTCACGATTGGACCTAGGGTTAGGGTTATGTTGAGGGCTAGGGTTAGAGATCCGGTTAGGGTTACGATTGGATCTAGGGTTAGGGTTATGTTGAGGGCTAGGGTTAGAGATCCGGTTAGGGTTACGATTGGACCTAGGGTTAGGGTTATGTTGAGGGCTAGGGTTAGAGATCCGGTTAGGGTCACGATTGGACCTAGGGTTAGGGTTATGTTGAGGGCTAGGGTTAGAGATCCGGTTAAGGTCACGATTGGACCTAGGGTTAGGGTTATGTTGAGGACTAGGGTTAGAGATTCGGTTAGGGTTACGATTGGACCTAGGGTTAGCGTTATGTTGAGGGCTAGGGATGGAGATCCGGTTAGGGTCACGATTGGACCTAGGGTTATGGTTATGTTGAGGGCATGGGTTAGAGATCCGGTTAGGGTCACGATTGGACCTAGGGTTAGGGTTATGTTGAGGGCTAGGGTTAGAGATCCCGTTAGGGTTACGGATGGTCCTAGGGTTAGGGTTATGTTGAGGGCTAGGGTTAGAGATCCGGTTAGGGTTACGATTGTACCTAGGGTTAGGGTTATGTTGAGGGCTAGTGTTGAGAGACGGTGAGGGTTCAGATTGGACCTATTGTTAGGGTTTTGTTGAGGGCTAGGGTTAGAGATCCGGTTAGGGTTACGATTGGACTTAGGGTTAGGGTTATGTTGAGGGCTAGGGTTAGAGATCCGGTTAGGGTTACGATTGGACCTAGGGTTAATGTTATGTTGAGGGCTAGGTTTAGAGATCCGGTTATAGTTACGATTGGACCTAGGGTTAGGGTTATGTTGAGGGCTAGGGTTAGAGATCCGGTTAGGGTTACGATTGGACCTAGGGTTAGGGTTATGTTGAGGGCTAGGGTTAGAGATCCAGTTAGGGTCACGATTGGACCTAGGGTTAGGGTTATGTTGAGGGCTAGTGTTAGAGATACGGTTAGGGTCACGATTGGACCTAGGGTTAGGGTTATGTTGAGGGCTAGGGTTAGAGATCCGGTTATGGTTACGATTGGACCTAGGGTTAGGGTTATGTTGAGGGCTAGATTTAGAGATCCGGTTAGGGTCACGAATGGACCTAGGGTTAGGGTTATGTTGAGGGGTAGGGTTAGAGATCCGGTTTAAGTCACGATTGGACCTAGTTTTAGGGTTATGTTGAGGACTAGGGCTAGAGATTCGGTTAGGGTTACGATTGGACCTAGGGTTAGCGTTATGTTGAGGGCTAGGGTTAGAGATCCGGTTAGGGTTCAAATTGGACCTACGGTTAGGGTTATGTTGAGGGCTAGGGTTAGAGACAAGGTTAGGGTTCCGATTGGACCTAGGGTTAGGGTTATGTTGAGGGCTAGGGTTAGAGATCCGGTTAGGGTTACGATTGGACCTAGGGTTAGGGTTATGTTTAGGGCTAGGGTAAGAGATCCGGGTAGGGTTACGATTGGACCTAGGGTTAGGGTTATGTTGAGGGCTAGGGTTAGAGATCCGGTTACGGTTACGATTGGACCTTGGGTTAGGGTTATGTTGAGGTCTAGGTTTAGAGATCCGGTTAGTGTTACGATTGGACCTACGGTTAGAGATATGTTGAGTGCTAGGGTCAGATAGAAGGTTAGGGTTACGATTGGACCTAGGGTTAGGGTTATGTTGAGGGCTAGGGTTACAGAGAAGGTTAGGGTTACGATTGGACCTAGGTTTAGCGTTATGTTGAGGGCTAGGGTTAGAGATCCTCTTAGGGTCACGATTGAACCTAGGGTTAGGGTTATGTTGAGGGCTAGGTTTAGAGATCCGGTTAGGGTTACGACTGGACCTAGTGTTAGGGTTATGTTGAGGGCTAGGGTTAGAGATCCGCTTAGGGTTACGATTGGACCTAGGGTTAGGGATATGTTGAGGGCTAGGGTTAGAGAGACGGTTAGGGTTACGATTGGACCTAGGTTTAGCGTTATGTTGAGGGCTAGGTTTAGAGATCCGGTTAGGGTTACGATTGGACCTAGGGTTAGGGATATGTTGAGGGCTAGGTTCAGAGAGACGGTTAGGGTTACGATTGGACCTAGGGTTAGGGTTATGTTGAGGGCTAGGTTTAGAGATCCGGTTACTGTTACGATTGGAAGTAGGGTTGGGTTTATGTTGAGTGCTAGGGTTAGAGATCCGGTTAGGGTCACGATTGGACCTAGGGTTAGGGTGATGTTGACGGCTAGGGTTAGAGATCCGGTTAGGGTTACGATTGGACCTAGGGTTAGGGTGATGTTGAGGGCTAGGGTTAGAGATCCGGTTAGGGTCACGATTGCACCTTGGGTTAGGGTTATGTTGAGGGCTAGGGTTAGAGATCCGGTTAGGGTTACGATTGCACCTAGGGTTAGGGTTATGTTGAGAACTAGGTTTAGAGATTCGGTTAGGGTTACGATTGGACCTAGGGTTAGCGTTATGTTTAGCGCTAGGGATAGAGATCCGGTTAGGGTCAAGATTGGACCTAGGGTTAGGGTTATGTTGAGGGCTAGGGTTAGAGATACGGTTAGGGTCACGATTGCACCTAGGGTTAGGGTTATGTTGAGGGCTAGGGTTAGAGATCCGGTTAGGGTCACGATTGTACCTTGGGTTAGGGTTATGTTGAGGGCTAGGGTTAGAGATCCGGTTAGGGTTACCATTGGACCTAGGGTTAGGGTTATGTTGAGGGCTAGGGTTAGATATCCGGTTAGGGTTACGATTGGACCTAGGGTTAGGGTTATGTTGAGGGCTAGGGTTAGAGATCCGGTTAGGGTTACGATTTTACCTAGGGTTAGGGTTATGTTGAGGGCGAGGGTTAGAGATCCGGTTAGGGTCACGATTGGACCTAGGGTTAGGGTTATGTTGAGGGCTAGGGTTAGAGATCCGGTTAGGGTTACGATTGGACCTAGGGTTAGGGTTATGTTGAGGGCTAGTGTTGAGAGACGGTTAGGGTTCAGATTGGACCTAGGGTTAGGGTTATGTTGAGGGCTAGGGTTAGAGAGACGGTTAGGTTCACGACTGGACCTACGGTTAGGGTTATGTTGAGGGCTAGGGTTAGAGATCCGGTTAGGGTCACGATTGGTCCTAGGCTTAGGATTATGTTGAGGGCTAGGGTTAGAGATCCGGTTAGGGTTACGATTGGACCTAGGGTTAGGGTTAGGTTGAGGGCTAGGGTTAGAGAGACGGTTAGGGTTCCGATTGCACCTAGGGTTAGGGTTATGTTGAGGGCTAGGGTTAGAGATCCGTGTAGGGTTACGATTGCACCTAGGGTTAAGGTTATGTTGACCGCTAGGGTTAGAGATCCGGTTAGGGTCACGATTGGACCTAGGTTTAGGGTTATGTTGAGGGCTAGGGTTAGAGATCCGGTTAGGGTCACGATTGCACCTTGGGTTAGGGTTATGTTGAGGGCTAGGGTTAGAGATCCGGTTAGGGTTACGATTGCACCTAGGGTTATGGTTATGTTGAGGGCTAGGGTTAGAGATCTGGGTAGGGTTACGATTGGACCTAGGGTTAGGGTTATGTTGAGGGCTAGGGTTAGAGATCCGGTTAGGGTCACGATTGGACCTAGGGTTAGGGTTATGTTGACGGCTAGGGTTAGAGATCCGGTTAGGGTCACGATTGGACCTTGGGTTAGGGTTATGTTGAGGGCTAGGGTTAGAGATCCAGTTAGGGTCACGATTGGACCTAGGGTTAGGGTTATGTTGGGTGCTAGGGTTAGAGATCAGGTTAGGGTCACGTTTGGAACTAGGGTTAGGGTTATGTTGACGGCTAGGGTTAAAGATCCGGTTAGGGTTACGATTGGACCTAGGGTTAGGGTGATGTTGAGGGCTAGGGTTAGAGATCCGGTTAGGGTTACGATTGGACCTAGAGTTATGGTGATGTTGATGGCTAGGGTTAGAGATCCGGTTAGGGTTACGATTGGACCTAGGGTTAGGGTTATGTTGAGGGCTATGGTTAGAGATCCGGTTAGGGTTACGATTGGACCTAGGGTTAAGGTTATGTTGAGGGCTAGGGTTAAAGATCCGGTTAGGGTTACGATTGGACCTAGGGTTAGGGTTATGTTGAGGGCTAGGGTTAGAGATCAAGTTAGGGTTACGATTGGACCTAGGGTTAGGGTTATGTTGAGGGCTAGGGTTAGAGAGACGGTTAGGGTTACGATTGGACCTAGGGTTAGGGTTATGTTGAGGGCTAGGTTTAGAGAGACGGTTAGGGTCACGATTGGACCTAGGGTTAGGGTTATGTTGAGGGCTAGGGTTAGAGATCCGGTTAGGGTCACGATTGGACCTAGGTTAGGGTTATGTTGAGGGCTAGGGTTAGAGATCCGGTTAGGGTTACGATTGGACCTAGGGTTAGGGTTATGTTGAGGGCGAGGGTTAGAGATCCGGTTAGGGTCACGATTGGACCTAGGGTTAGGGTTATGTTGAGGGCTAGGGTTAGAGAGACGGTTAGGGATACGATTGGACCTAGGGTTAGGGTTATGTTGAGGGCTAGGGTTAGAGATCCGGTTAGGGTTACGATTGGACCTAGGGTTAGGGTTTTGTTGAGGGCTAGGGTTAGAGATCCGGTTAGGGTTACGATTGGACCTAGGTTTAGGGGTATGTTGAGGGCTAGGTTTAGAGATCCGGTTAGGGTTACGATTGGACCTAGGGTTAGGGTTATGTTGAGGGCTAGTGTTGAGAGACGGTTAGGGTTCACATTGGACCTAGGGTTAGGGTTACGTTGAGGGCTAGGGTTAGAGAGACGGTTAGGGTCACGATTGGACCTACGGTTAGGGTTATGTTGAGGGCTAGGGTTAGAGATCCGGTTAGGGTCACGATTGGACCTAGGCTTAGGGTTATGTTGAGGGCTAGGGTTAGAGAGACGTTTAGGGTTACGATTGGACCTAGGGTTAGGGTTATGTTGAGGGCTAGGTTTAGAGATCCGGTTAGGGTTACGATTGGACCTAGGGTTAGGTTTATGTTGAGGGCTAGGGTTAGAGATCCGGTTAGGGTTACGATTGGACCTAGGGTTAGGGTTATGTTGAGGGCTAGGGTTAGAGAGACGGTTAGGGTTACGATTGGACCTAGGGTTAGGGTTATGTTGAGGGGAGGGTTAGAGATCCGGTTACGGTTACGATTGCACCTAAGGTTAGGGTTATGTTGAGGGCTAGGGTTAGAGATCCGGTTACGGTTAAGATTGGACCTAGGTTAGGGTTATGTTGAGGGCTAGGGTTAGAGATCCCGTTAGGGTTACCATTGGACCTAGGGTTAGGGTTATGTTGAGGGCTAGGGTTAGAGATCCGGTTACGGTTACGTTTGCACCTAAGGTTAGGGTTATGTTGAGGGCTAGGGCTAGAGATCCGGTTAGGGTTAAGATTGGACCTAGGGTTAGGGTTATGTTGAGGGCTAGGTTTCGAGACACGGTTAGGGTCACGATTGGACCTAGGGTTAGGGTTATGTTGAGGGCTAGGGTTAGAGATCCGGTTAGGGTCACGATTGGACCTAGGTTAGGGTTATGTTGAGGGCTAGGGTTAGAGATCCCGTTAGGGTTACCACTGGACCTAGGGTTAGGGTTATGTTGAGGGCTAGGGTTAGAGATCCGGTTACGGTTACGATTGCACCTAAGGTTAGGGTTATGTTGAGGGCTAGGGTTAGAGATCCGGTTAGGGTTAAGATTGGACCTAGGGTTAGGGTTATGTTGAGGGCTAGGGTTCGAGATCCGGGTAGGGTTACGATTGGACCTAGGGTTAGGGTTATGTTGAGGGCTAGGGTTAGAGATCCGGTTACGGTTACGATTGGACCTAGGGTTAGGGTTATGTTGAGGGCTAGGGTTAGAGATCCGGTTAGGGTTCCGATTGGACCTAGGGTTAGGGTTATGTTGAGGGCTAGGGTTAGAGATCCGGTTAGGGTTCCGATTGGACCTAGCGTTAGGGTTATGTTGAGGGCTAGGGTTAGAGAGACGGTTAGGGTTCCGATTGCACCTAGGGTTAGGGTTATGTTGAGGGCTAGGGTTAGAGATCCGGGTAGGGTTACGATTGCACCTAGGGTTAAGGTTATGTTGACGGCTAGGGTTAGAGATCCGGTTAGGGTTACGATTGGACCTAGGGTTAGGGTTATGTTGAGGGCTAGGGTTAGAGATCTGGTTAGGGTCACGATTGCACCTTGAGTTAGGGTTATGTTGAGGGCTAGGGTTAGAGATCCGGTTAGGGTTACGATTGCACCTAGGGTTATGGTTATGTTGAGGGCTAGGGTTAGAGATCTGGGTAGGGTTACGATTTTACCTAGGGTTAGGGTTATGTTGAGGGCTAGGGTTAGAGATCCGGTTAGGGTCACGATTGGACCTACGGTTAGGGTTATGTTGAGGGCTAGGGTTAGATATCCGGTTAGGGTCACGATTGGACCTTGGGTTAGGGTTATGTTGAGGGCTAGGGTTAGAGATCCAGTTAGGGTCACGATTGGACCTAGGGTTAGGGTTATGTTGAGTGCTAGGGTTAGAGATCCGGTTAGGGTCACGTTTGGACCTAGGGTTAGGGTTATGTTGACGGCTAGGGTTAGAGATCCGGTTAGGGTTACGATTGGACCTAGGGTTAGGGTGATATTGAGGGCTAGGGTTAGAGATCCGGTTAGGGTTACGATTGGACCTAGAGTTATGGTGATGTTGATGGCTAGGGTTAGAGATCCGGTTAGGGTTACGATTGGACCTAGGGTTAGGGTTATGTTGAGGGCTAGGGTTAGAGATCCGGTTAGGGTTACGATTGGACCTAGGGTTAAGGTTATGTTGAGGGCTAGGGTTAGAGATCCGGTTAGGGTTACGATTGGACCTAGGGTTAGGGTTATGTTGAGGGCTAGGGTTAGAGATCCGGTTAGGGTTACGATTGGACCTAGGGTTAGGGTTATGTTGAGGGCTAGGGTTAGAGAGACGGTTAGAGTTACGATTGGACCTAGGGTTAGGGTTTTGTTGAGGGCTAGGGTTAGAGATCCGGTTAGGGTTACGATTGGACCTAGGTTTAGGGGTATGTTGAGGGCTAGGGTTAGAGATCCGGTTAGGGTTACGATTGGACCTAGGGTTAGGGTTATGTTGAGGGCTAGTGTTGAGAGACGGTTAGAGTTCAGATTGGACCTAGGGTTAGGGTTATGTGGAGGGCTAGGGTTAGAGAGACGGTTAGGGTCACGATTGGACCTACGGTTAGGGTTATGTTGAGGGCTAGGGTTAGAGATCCAGTTAGGGTCACGATTGGACCTAGGGTTAGGGTTATGTAGAGGGCTAGGGTTAGAGAGACGTTTAGGGTTACGATTGGACCTAGGGTTAGGGTTATGTTGAGGGCTAGGTTTAGAGATCCGGTTAGGGTTACGATTGGACCTAGGGTTAGGGTTATATTGAGGACTAGGATTAGAGATCCGGTTAGGGTTACGATTGGACCTAGCGTTAAGGTTATGTTGAGGGCAGGAGTAGAGATCCGGTTAGGGTTACGATTGGACCTAGGTTAGGGTTATGTTGAGGGCTAGGGTTAGAGATCCGGTTAGGGTTCCGATTGGACCTAGGGTTAGGGTTATATTGAGGGCAGGGTTAGAGATCCGGTTAGGGTCACGATTGGACCTAGGGTTAGGGTTATGTTGAGGGCTAGGGTTAGAGATCCGCTTAGGGTGACGATTGGACCTAGGGTTAGGGTTATGTTGAGGGCTAGGGTTAGAGATCCGGTTAGGGTTACGATTGGACCTAGGGTTAGGGTTATGTTGAGGGCTAGGGTTAGAGATCCGGTTAGCGTTCCGATTGGACCTAGGGTTAGTGTTATGTTGAGGGCTAGGGTTAGAGATCCGGTTACGGTTACGATTGCACCTAGGGTTAGGGTTATGTTGAGGGCTAGGGTTAGAGATCCGGTTAGAGTTACGATTGTACCTAGGGTTAGTGTTATGTTGAGGGTAGGGTTAGAGATCCGGGTAGGGTTACGATTGGACCTAGGGTTAGGGTTATGTTGAGGGCTAGGGTTAGAGATCCGGTTACAGTTACGACTGGACCTAGGGTTAGGGTTATGTTGAGGGCTAGGGTTATAGATCCAGTTAGGGTCACGATTGGACCTAGGGTTAGGGTTATGTTGAGGGCTAGGGTTAGAGATACGGTTAGGGTCACGGTTGGACCTAGGGTTAGGGTTATGTTGAGGGCTAGGGTTAGAGATACGGTTAGGGTCACGATTGGACCTAGGGTTAGGGTTATGTTGAGGGCTAGGGTTAGAGATCCGGTTAGGGTCACGATTGTACCTTGGGTTAGGGTTATGTTGAGGGCTAGGGTTAGAGATCCGGTTAGGGTCACGATTGGACCTAGGGTTAGGGTTATGTTGAGGGCTAAGGTTAGAGATCCGGTTAAGGTCACGTTTGGACCTAGGGTTAGGGTTATGTTGACGGCTAGGGTTAGAGATCCGGTTAGGGTTACGATTGGACCTAGGGTTAGGGTGATGTTGAGGGCTAGGGTTAGAGATCCGGTTAGGGTCACGATTGCACCTTGGGTTAGGGTTATGTTGAGGGCTAGGGTTAGAGATCCGGTTAGGGTTACGATTGCACCTAGGGTTAGGGTTATGTTGAGAACTAGGTTTAGAGATTCGGTTAGGGTTACGATTGGACCTAGGGTTAGCGTTATATTTAGCGCTAGGGATAGAGATCCGGTTAGGGTCAAGATTGGACCTAGGGTTAGGGTTATGTTGAGGGCTAGGGTTAGAGATACGGTTAGGGTCACGATTGCACCTAGGGTTAGGGTTATGTTGAGGGCTAGGGTTAGAGATCCGGTTAGGGTTACGATTGTACCTTGGGTTAGGGTTATGTTGAGGACTAGGGTTAGAGATCCGGTTAGGGTTACCATTGGACCTAGGGTTAGGGTTATGTTGAGGGCTAGGGTTAGAGATCCGGTTAGGGTTACGATTGAATCTAGGGTTAGGGTTATGTTGAGGGCTAGGGTTAGAGATCCGGTTAGGGTTACGATTTTACCTAGGGTTAGGGTTATGTTGAGGGCGAGGGTTAGAGATCCGGTTAGGGTCACGATTGGACCTAGGGTTAGGGTTATGTTGAGGGCTAGGGTTACAGATCCGGTTAGGGTTACGATTGGACCTAGGGTTAGGGTTATGTTGAGGGCTAGTGTTGAGAGACGGTTAGGGTTCAGATTGGACCTAGGGTTAGGGTTATGTTGAGGGCTAGGGTTAGAGAGACGGTTAGGGTCACGATTGGACCTACGGTTAGGGTTATGTTGAGGGCTAGGGTTAGAGATCCGGTTAGGGTCACGATTGGTCCTAGGCTTAGGATTATGTTGAGGACTAAGGTTAGAGAGACGTTGAGGGTTACGATTGTACCTAGGGTTAGGGTTATGTTGAGGGCTAGGTTTAGAGATCCGGTTAGGGTTACGATTGGACCTAGGGTTAGGGTTATGTTGAGGGCTAGGGTTAGAGATACGGTTAGGGTTACGATTGGACCTAGCGTTAGGTTTATGTTGAGGGCTAGGGTTAGAGAGACGGTTAGGGTTACGATTGGACCTAGGGTTAGGGTTATGTTGAGGGCTAGGGTTAGAGAGACGGTTAGGGTTACGATTGGACCTAGGGTTAGGGTTATGTTGAGGGGAGGGTTAGAGATCCGGTTAGGGTCACGATTGGACCTAGGGTTAGGGTTATGTTGAGGGTTAGGGTTAGAGATCCGGTTAGGGTTACGATTGGACCTAGGGTTAGGGTTATGTTGAGGGCTAGGGTTAGAGATCCGGTTAGGGTTACGATTGGACCTAGGGTTAGGGTTATGTTGAGGGCTAGGGTTAGAGAGACGGTTAGGGTTCCGATTGGACCTAGGGTTAGGGTTATGTTGAGGGCTAGGGTTAGAGATCCGGGTAGGGTTACGATTGAACCTAGGGTTAGGGTTATGTTGAGGGCTAGGGTTAGAGATCCGGTTACGGTTACAATTGGACCTAGGGTTAGTGTTATATTGAGGGCTAGGGTTAGAGATCCGGTTACGGTTACGATTGCACCTAGGGTTAGGGTTATGTTGAGGGCTAGGGTTAGAGATCCGGTTAGAGTTACGATTGGTCCTAGGGTTAGGGTTATGTTGAGGGCTAGGGTTAGAGATCCGGGTAGGGTTACGATTGGACCTAGGGTTAGGGTTATGTTGAGGGCTAGGGTTAGATATCCGGTTAGGGTCACGATTGGACCTTGGGTTAGGGTTATGTTGAGGGCTAGGGTTAGAGATCCAGTTAGGGTCACGATTGGACCTAGGGTTAGGGTTATGTTGAGTGCTAGGGTTAGAGATCCGGTTAGGGTCACGTTTGGACCTAGGGTTAGGGTTATGTTGACGGCTAGGGTTAGAGATCCGGTTAGGGTTACGATTGGACCTAGGGTTAGGGTGATATTGAGGGCTAGGGTTAGAGATCCGGTTAGGGTTACGATTGGACCTAGAGTTATGGTGATGTTGATGGCTAGGGTTAGAGATCCGGTTAGGGTTACGATTGGACCTAGGGTTAGGGTTATGTTGAGGGCTAGGGTTAGAGATCCGGTTAGGGTTACGATTGGACCTAGGGTTAAGGTTATGTTGAGGGCTAGGGTTAGAGATCCGGTTAGGGTTACGATTGGACCTAGGGTTAGGGTTATGTTGAGGGCTAGGGTTAGAGATCCGGTTAGGGTTACGATTGGACCTAGGGTTAGGGTTATGTTGAGGGCTAGGGTTAGAGAGACGGTTAGAGTTACGATTGGACCTAGGGTTAGGGTTTTGTTGAGGGCTAGGGTTAGAGATCCGGTTAGGGTTACGATTGGACCTAGGTTTAGGGGTATGTTGAGGGCTAGGGTTAGAGATCCGGTTAGGGTTACGATTGGACCTAGGGTTAGGGTTATGTTGAGGGCTAGTGTTGAGAGACGGTTAGAGTTCAGATTGGACCTAGGGTTAGGGTTATGTGGAGGGCTAGGGTTAGAGAGACGGTTAGGGTCACGATTGGACCTACGGTTAGGGTTATGTTGAGGGCTAGGGTTAGAGATCCGGTTAGGGTCACGATTGGACCTAGGGTTAGGGTTATGTTGAGGGCTAGGGTTAGAGAGACGTTTAGGGTTACGATTGGACCTAGGGTTAGGGTTATGTTGAGGGCTAGGTTTAGAGATCCGGTTAGGGTTACGATTGGACCTAGGGTTAGGGTTATATTGAGGACTAGGATTAGAGATCCGGTTAGGGTTACGATTGGACCTAGCGTTAGGGTTATGTTGAGGGCAGGAGTAGAGATCCGGTTAGGGTTACGATTGGACCTAGGTTAGGGTTATGTTGAGGGCTAGGGTTAGAGATCCGGTTAGGGTTCCGATTGGACCTAGGGTTAGGGTTATATTGAGGGCAGGGTTAGAGATCCGGTTAGGGTCACGATTGGACCTAGGGTTAGGGTTATGTTGAGGGCTAGGGTTAGAGATCCGCTTAGGGTGACGATTGGACCTAGGGTTAGGGTTATGTTGAGGGCTAGGGTTAGAGATCCGGTTAGGGTTACGATTGGACCTAGGGTTAGGGTTATGTTGAGGGCTAGGGTTAGAGATCCGGTTAGCGTTCCGATTGGACCTAGGGTTAGTGTTATGTTGAGGGCTAGGGTTAGAGATCCGGTTACGGTTACGATTGCACCTAGGGTTAGGGTTATGTTGAGGGCTAGGGTTAGAGATCCGGTTAGAGTTACGATTGGACCTAGGGTTAGTGTTATGTTGAGGGTAGGGTTAGAGATCCGGGTAGGGTTACGATTGGACCTAGGGTTAGGGTTATGTTGAGGGCTAGGGTTAGAGATCCGGTTACAGTTACGACTGGACCTAGGGTTAGGGTTATGTTGAGGGCTAGGGTTATAGATCCAGTTAGGGTCACGATTGGACCTAGGGTTAGGGTTATGTTGAGGGCTAGGGTTAGAGATACGGTTAGGGTCACGGTTGGACCTAGGGTTAGGGTTATGTTGAGGGCTAGGGTTAGAGATACGGTTAGGGTCACGATTGGACCTAGGGTTAGGGTTATGTTGAGGGCTAGGGTTAGAGATCCGGTTAGGGTCACGATTGTACCTTGGGTTAGGGTTATGTTGAGGGCTAGGGTTAGAGATCCGGTTAGGGTCACGATTGGACCTAGGGTTAGGGTTATGTTGAGGGCTAGGGTTAGAGATCCGGTTAAGGTCACGTTTGGACCTAGGGTTAGGGTTATGTTGACGGCTAGGGTTAGAGATCCGGTTAGGGTTACGATTGGACCTAGGGTTAGGGTGATGTTGAGGGCTAGGGTTAGAGATCCGGTTAGGGTCACGATTGCACCTTGGGTTAGGGTTATGTTGAGGGCTAGGGTTAGAGATCCGGTTAGGGTTACGATTGCACCTAGGGTTAGGGTTATGTTGAGAACTAGGTTTAGAGATTCGGTTAGGGTTACGATTGGACCTAGGGTTAGCGTTATATTTAGCGCTAGGGATAGAGATCCGGTTAGGGTCAAGATTGGACCTAGGGTTAGGGTTATGTTGAGGGCTAGGGTTAGAGATACGGTTAGGGTCACGATTGCACCTAGGGTTAGGGTTATGTTGAGGGCTAGGGTTAGAGATCCGGTTAGGGTTACGATTGTACCTTGGGTTAGGGTTATGTTGAGGACTAGGGTTAGAGATCCGGTTAGGGTTACCATTGGACCTAGGGTTAGGGTTATGTTGAGGGCTAGGGTTAGAGATCCGGTTAGGGTTACGATTGAATCTAGGGTTAGGGTTATGTTGAGGGCTAGGGTTAGAGATCCGGTTAGGGTTACGATTTTACCTAGGGTTAGGGTTATGTTGAGGGCGAGGGTTAGAGATCCGGTTAGGGTCACGATTGGACCTAGGGTTAGGGTTATGTTGAGGGCTAGGGTTAGAGATCCGGTTAGGGTTACGATTGGACCTAGGGTTAGGGTTATGTTGAGGGCTAGTGTTGAGAGACGGTTAGGGTTCAGATTGGACCTAGGGTTAGGGTTATGTTGAGGGCTAGGGTTAGAGAGACGGTTAGGGTCACGATTGGACCTACGGTTAGGGTTATGTTGAGGGCTAGGGTTAGAGATCCGGTTAGGGTCACGATTGGTCCTAGGCTTAGGATTATGTTGAGGACTAAGGTTAGAGAGACGTTGAGGGTTACGATTGTACCTAGGGTTAGGGTTATGTTGAGGGCTAGGTTTAGAGATCCGGTTAGGGTTACGATTGGACCTAGGGTTAGGGTTATGTTGAGGGCTAGGGTTAGAGATACGGTTAGGGTTACGATTGGACCTAGCGTTAGGTTTATGTTGAGGGCTAGGGTTAGAGAGACGGTTAGGGTTACGATTGGACCTAGGGTTAGGGTTATGTTGAGGGCTAGGGTTAGAGAGACGGTTAGGGTTACGATTGGACCTAGGGTTAGGGTTATGTTGAGGGGAGGGTTAGAGATCCGGTTAGGGTCACGATTGGACCTAGGGTTAGGGTTATGTTGAGGGTTAGGGTTAGAGATCCGGTTAGGGTTACGATTGGACCTAGGGTTAGGGTTATGTTGAGGGCTAGGGTTAGAGATCCGGTTAGGGTTACGATTGGACCTAGGGTTAGGGTTATGTTGAGGGCTAGGGTTAGAGAGACGGTTAGGGTTCCGATTGGACCTAGGGTTAGGGTTATGTTGAGGGCTAGGGTTAGAGATCCGGGTAGGGTTACGATTGAACCTAGGGTTAGGGTTATGTTGAGGGCTAGGGTTAGAGATCCGGTTACGGTTACAATTGGACCTAGGGTTAGTGTTATATTGAGGGCTAGGGTTAGAGATCCGGTTACGGTTACGATTGCACCTAGGGTTAGGGTTATGTTGAGGGCTAGGGTTAGAGATCCGGTTAGAGTTACGATTGGTCCTAGGGTTAGGGTTATGTTGAGGGCTAGGGTTAGAGATCCGGGTAGGGTTACGATTGGACCTAGGGTTAGGGTTATGTTGAGGGCTAGGCTTAGAGATCCGGTTACAGTTACGATTGGACCTAGGGTTAGGGTTATGTTGAGGGCTAGGGTTAGAGATCCGGTTACGGTTACGATTGGACCTAGGGTTAGGGTTATGTTGAGGGCTAGGTTTAGAGATCCGGGTAGGGTTACGATTGGACCTAGGGTTAGATTATGTTGAGGGCTAGGGTTAGAGATCCGGTTAGGGTTCCGATTGGACCTAGGGTTAGGGTTATGTTGAGGGCTAGGGTTAGAGATCCGGTTAGGGTTACGATTGGACCTAGGGTTAGGGTTATGTTGAGGGCTAGGGTTAGAGAGACGGTTAGGGTTCCGATTGCACCTAGGGTTAGCGTTATGTTGAAGGCTAGGGTTAGAGATCCGTGTAGGGTTACGATTGCACCTAGGGTTAAGGTTATGTTGACCGCTAGGGTTAGAGATCCGGTTAGGGTCACGATTGGACCTAGGTTTAGGGTTATGTTGAGGGCTAGGGTTAGAGATCCTGTTAGGGTCACGATTACACCTTGGGTTAGGGTTATGTTGAGGGCTAGGGTTAGAGATCCGGTTAGGGTTACGATTGCACCTAGGGTTATGGTTATGTTGAGGGCTAGGGTTAGAGATCTGGGTAGGGTTACGATTGGACCTAGGGTTAGGGTTATGTTGAGGGCTAGGGTTAGAGATCCGGTTAGGGTCACGATTGGACCTAGGGTTAGGATTATGTTGACGGCTAGGGTTAGAGATCCGGTTAGGGTCACGATTGGACCTTGGGTTAGGGTTATGTTGAGGGCTAGGGTTAGAGATCCAGTTAGGGTCACGATTGGACCTAGGGTTAGGGTTATGTTGAGTGCTAGGGTTAGAGATCAGGTTAGGGTCACGTTTGGAACTAGGGTTAGGGTTATGTTGACGGCTAGGGTTAAAGATCCGGTTAGGGTTACGATTGGACCTAGGGTTAGGGTGATGTTGAGGGCTAGGGTTAGAGATCCGGTTAGGGTTACGATTGGACCTAGAGTTATGGTGATGTTGATGGCTAGGGTTAGAGATCCGGTTAGGGTTACGATTGGACCTAGCGTTAGGGTTATGTTGAGGGCTAGGGTTAGAGATCCGGTTAGGGTTACGATTGGACCTAGGGTTAAGGTTATGTTGAGGGCTAGGGTTAGAGATCCGGTTAGGGTTACGATTGGACCTAGGGTTAGGGTTATGTTGAGGGCTAGGGTTAGAGATCAAGTTAGGGTTACGATTGGACCTAGGGTTAGGGTTATGTTGAGGGCTAGGGTTAGAGAGACGGTTAGGGTTACGATTGGACCTAGGGTTAGGGTTATGTTGAGGGCTAGGGTTAGAGAGACGGTTAGGGTCACGATTGGACCTAGGGTTAGGGTTATGTTGAGGGCTAGGGTTAGAGATCCGGTTAGGGTCACGATTGGACCTAGGTTAGGGTTATGTTGAGCGCTAGGTTTAGAGATCCGGTTAGGGTTACGATTGGACCTAGGGTTAGGGTTATGTTGAGGGCGAGGGTTAGAGATCCGGTTAGGGTCACGATTGGACCTAGGGTTAGGGTTATGTTGAGGGCTAGGGTTAGAGATCCGGTTAGAGTTACGATTGGTCCTAGGGTTAGGGTTATGTTGAGGGCTAGGGTTAGAGATCCGGGTAGGGTTACGATTGGACCTAGGGTTAGGGTTATGTTGAGGGCTAGGCTTAGAGATCCGGTTACAGTTACGATTGGACCTAGGGTTAGGGTTATGTTGAGGGCTAGGGTTAGAGATCCGGTTACGGTTACGATTGGACCTAGGGTTAGGGTTATGTTGAGGGCTAGGTTTAGAGATCCGGGTAGGGTTACGATTGGACCTAGGGTTAGATTATGTTGAGGGCTAGGGTTAGAGATCCGGTTAGGGTTCCGATTGGACCTAGGGTTAGGGTTATGTTGAGGGCTAGGGTTAGAGATCCGGTTAGGGTTACGATTGGACCTAGGGTTAGGGTTATGTTGAGGGCTAGGGTTAGAGAGACGGTTAGGGTTCCGATTGCACCTAGGGTTAGCGTTATGTTGAAGGCTAGGGTTAGAGATCCGTGTAGGGTTACGATTGCACCTAGGGTTAAGGTTATGTTGACCGCTAGGGTTAGAGATCCGGTTAGGGTCACGATTGGACCTAGGTTTAGGGTTATGTTGAGGGCTAGGGTTAGAGATCCTGTTAGGGTCACGATTACACCTTGGGTTAGGGTTATGTTGAGGGCTAGGGTTAGAGATCCGGTTAGGGTTACGATTGCACCTAGGGTTATGGTTATGTTGAGGGCTAGGGTTAGAGATCTGGGTAGGGTTACGATTGGACCTAGGGTTAGGGTTATGTTGAGGGCTAGGGTTAGAGATCCGGTTAGGGTCACGATTGGACCTAGGGTTAGGGTTATGTTGACGGCTAGGGTTAGAGATCCGGTTAGGGTCACGATTGGACCTTGGGTTAGGGTTATGTTGAGGGCTAGGGTTAGAGATCCAGTTAGGGTCACGATTGGACCTAGGGTTAGGGTTATGTTGAGTGCTAGGGTTAGAGATCAGGTTAGGGTCACGTTTGGAACTAGGGTTAGGGTTATGTTGACGGCTAGGGTTAAAGATCCGGTTAGGGTTACGATTGGACCTAGGGTTAGGGTGATGTTGAGGGCTAGGGTTAGAGATCCGGTTAGGGTTACGATTGGACCTAGAGTTATGGTGATGTTGATGGCTAGGGTTAGAGATCCGGTTAGGGTTACGATTGGACCTAGCGTTAGGGTTATGTTGAGGGCTAGGGTTAGAGATCCGGTTAGGGTTACGATTGGACCTAGGGTTAAGGTTATGTTGAGGGCTAGGGTTAGAGATCCGGTTAGGGTTACGATTGGACCTACGGTTAGGGTTATGTTGAGGGCTAGGGTTAGAGATCAAGTTAGGGTTACGATTGGACCTAGGGTTAGGGTTATGTTGAGGGCTAGGGTTAGAGAGACGGTTAGGGTTACGATTGGACCTAGGGTTAGGGTTATGTTGAGGGCTAGGGTTAGAGAGACGGTTAGGGTCACGATTGGACCTAGGGTTAGGGTTATGTTGAGGGCTAGGGTTAGAGATCCGGTTAGGGTCACGATTGGACCTAGGTTAGGGTTATGTTGAGCGCTAGGTTTAGAGATCCGGTTAGGGTTACGATTGGACCTAGGGTTAGGGTTATGTTGAGGGCGAGGGTTAGAGATCCGGTTAGGGTCACGATTGGACCTAGGGTTAGGGTTATGTTGAGGGCTAGGGTTAGAGAGACGGTTAGGGATACGATTGGACCTAGGGTTAGGGTTATGTTGAGGGCTAGGGTTAGAGATCCGGTTAGGGTTACGATTGGACCTAGGGTTAGGGTTTTGTTGAGGGCTAGGGTTAGAGATCCGGTTACGGTTACGATTGGACCTAGGTTTAGGGGTATGTTGAGGGCTAGGGTTAGAGATCCGGTTAGGGTTACGATTGGACCTAGGGTTAGGGTTATGTTGAGGGCTAGTGTTGAGAGACGGTTAGGGTTCACATTGGACCTAGGGTTAGGGTTATGTTGAGGGCTAGGGTTAGACAGACGGTTAGGGTCACGATTGGACCTACGGTTAGGGTTATGTTGAGGGCTAGGGTTAGAGATCCGGTTAGGGTCACGATTGGACCTAGGCTTAGGGTTATGTTGAGGGCTAGGGTTAGAGAGACGTTTAGGGTTACGATTGGACCTAGGGTTAGGGTTATGTTGAGGGCTAGGTTTAGAGATCCGGTTAGGGTTACAATTGGACCTAGGGTTAGGTTTATGTTGAGGGCTAGGGTTAGAGATTCGGTTAGGGTTACGATTGGACCTAGCGTTAGGGTTATGTTGAGGGCTAGGGTTAGAGAGACGGTTAGGGTTACGATTGGACCTAGGGTTAGGGTTATGTTGAGGGCTAGGGTTAGAGAGACGGTTAGGGTTACGATTGGACCTAGGGATAGGGTTATGTTGAGGGGAGGGTTAGAGATCCGGTTACGGTTACGATTGCACCTAAGGTTAGGGTTATGTTGAGGGCTAGGGTTAGAGATCCGGTTAGGGTTAAGATTGGACCTAGGTTAGGGTTATGTTGAGGGCTAGGGTTAGAGATCCCGTTAGGGTTACCATTGGACCTAGGGTTAGGGTTATGTTGAGGGCTAGGGTTAGAGATCCGGTTACGGTTACGTTTGCACCTAAGGTTAGGGTATGTTGAGGGCTAGGGCTAGAGATCCGGTTAGGGTTAAGATTGGACCTAGGGTTAGGGTTATGTTGAGGGCTAGGGTTCGAGATCCGGGTAGGGTTACGATTGGACCTAGGGTTAGGGTTATGTTGAGGGCTAGGGTTAGAGATCCGGTTAGGGTTACGATTGGACCTAGGGTTAAGGTTATGTTGAGGGCTAGTGTTAGAGATCCGTTTAGGGTTACGATTGGACCTAGGGTTAGGGTTATGTTGAGGGCTAGGGTTAGAGAGACGGTTAGGGTTCCGATTGGACCTAGGGTTAGGGTTATGTTGAGGGCTAGGGTTAGAGAGACGGTTAGGGTCACGATTGGACCTAGGGATAGGTTTATGTTGAGGGCTAGGGTTAGAGATCCGGTTAGGGTCACGATTGGACCTAGGTTAGGGTTATGTTTAGGGCTAGGGTTAGAGATCCCGTTAGGGTTACCATTGGACCTAGGGTTAGGGTTATGTTGAGGGCTAGGGTTAGAGATCCGGTTACGGTTACGATTGCACCTAAGGTTAGGGTTATGTTGAGGGCTAGGGTTAGAGATCCGGTTAGGGTTAAGATTGGACCTAGGGTTAGGGTTATGTTGAGGGCTAGGGTTCGAGATCCGGGTAGGGTTACGATTGGACCTAGGGTTAGGGTTATGTTGAGGGCTAGGGTTAGAGATCCGGTTACGGTTACGATTGGACCTAGGGTTAGGGTTATGTTGAGGGCTAGGTTTAGACATCCGGGTAGGGTTACGATTGGACCTAGGGTTAGGGTTATGTTGAGGGCTAGGGTTAGAGATCCGGTTAGGGTTCCGATTGGACCTAGGGTTAGGGTTATGTTGAGGGCTAGGGTTAGAGATCCGGTTAGGGTTACGATTGGACCTAGGGTTAGGGTTATGTTGAGGGCTAGGGTTAGAGAGACGGTTAGGGTTCCGATTGCACCTAGGGTTAGGGTTATGTTGAGGGCTAGGGTTAGAGATCCGGGTAGGGTTACGATTGCACCTAGGGTTAAGGTTATGTTGACGGCTAGGGTTAGAGATCCGGTTAGGGTTACGATTGGACCTAGGGTTAGGGTTATGTTGAGGGCTAGGGTTAGAGATCTGGTTAGGGTCACGATTGCACCTTGGGTTAGGGTTATGTTGAGGGCTAGGGTTAGAGATCCGGTTAGGGTTACGATTGTACCTAGGGTTATGGTTATGTTGAGGGCTAGGCTTAGAGATCTGGGTAGGGTTACGATTGCACCTAGGGTTAGGGTTATGTTGAGGGCTAGGGTTAGAGATCCGGTTAGGGTCACGATTGGTCCTAGGCTTAGGATTATGTTGAGGACTAAGGTTAGAGAGACGTTGAGGGTTACGATTGTACCTAGGGTTAGGGTTATGTTGAGGGCTAGGTTTAGAGATCCGGTTAGGGTTACGATTGGACCTAGGGTTAGGGTTATGTTGAGGGCTAGGGTTAGAGATACGGTTAGGGTTACGATTGGACCTAGCGTTAGGTTTATGTTGAGGGCTAGGGTTAGAGAGACGGTTAGGGTTACGATTGGACCTAGGGTTAGGGTTATGTTGAGGGCTAGGGTTAGAGAGACGGTTAGGCTTACGATTGGACCTAGGGTTAGGGTTATGTTGAGGGGAGGGTTAGAGATCCGGTTAGGGTCACGATTGGACCTAGGGTTAGGGTTATGTTGAGGGTTAGGGTTAGAGATCCGGTTAGGGTTACGATTGGACCTAGGGTTAGGGTTATGTTGAGGGCTAGGGTTAGAGATCCGGTTAGGGTTACGATTGGACCTAGGGTTAGGGTTATGTTGAGGGCTAGGGTTAGAGAGACGGTTAGGGTTCCGATTGGACCTAGGGTTAGGGTTATGTTGAGGGCTAGGGTTAGAGATCCGGGTAGGGTTACGATTGCACCTAGGGTTAGGGTTATGTTGAGGGCTAGGGTTAGAGATCCGGTTAGAGTTACGATTGGTCCTAGGGTTAGGGTTATGTTGAGGGCTAGGGTTAGAGATCCGGGTAGGGTTACGATTGGACCTAGGGTTAGGGTTATGTTGAGGGCTAGGCTTAGAGATCCGGTTACAGTTACGATTGGACCTAGGGTTAGGGTTATGTTGAGGGCTAGGGTTAGAGATCCGGTTACGGTTACGATTGGACCTAGGGTTAGGGTTATGTTGAGGGCTAGGTTTAGAGATCCGGGTAGGGTTACGATTGGACCTAGGGTTAGGGTTATGTTGAGGGCTAGGGTTAGAGATCCGGTTAGGGTTCCGATTGGACCTAGGGTTAGGGTTATGTTGAGGGCTAGGGTTAGAGATCCGGTTAGGGTTACGATTGGACCTAGGGTTAGGGTTATGTTGAGGGCTAGGGTTAGAGAGACGGTTAGGGTTCCGATTGCACCTAGGGTTAGCGTTATGTTGAAGGCTAGGGTTAGAGATCCGTGTAGGGTTACGATTGCACCTAGGGTTAAGGTTATGTTGACCGCTAGGGTTAGAGATCCGGTTAGGGTCACGATTGGACCTAGGTTTAGGGTTATGTTGAGGGCTAGGGTTAGAGATCCGGTTAGGGTCACGATTGCACCTTGGGTTAGGGTTATGTTGAGGGCTAGGGTTAGAGATCCGGTTAGGGTTACTATTGCACCTAGGGTTATGGTTATGTTGAGGGCTAGGGTTAGAGATCTGGGTAGGGTTACGATTGGACCTAGGGTTAGGGTTATGTTGAGGGCTAGGGTTAGAGATCCGGTTAGGGTCACGATTGGACCTAGGGTTAGGGTTATGTTGACGGCTAGGGTTATAGATCCGGTTAGGGTCACGATTGGACCTTGGGTTAGGGTTATGTTGAGGGCTAGGGTTAGAGATCCAGTTAGGGTCACGATTGGACCTAGGGTTAGGGTTATGTTGAGTGCTAGGGTTAGAGATCAGGTTAGGGTCACGTTTGGAACTAGGGTTAGGGTTATGTTGACGGCTAGGGTTAAAGATCCGGTTAGGGTTACGATTGGACCTAGGGTTAGGGTGATGTTGAGGGCTAGGGTTAGAGATCCGGTTAGGGTTACGATTGGACCTAGAGTTATGGTGATGTTGATGGCTAGGGTTAGAGATCCGGTTAGGGTTACGATTGGACCTAGCGTTAGGGTTATGTTGAGGGCTAGGGTTAGAGATCCGGTTAGGGTTACGATTGGACCTAGGGTTAAGGTTATGTTGAGGGCTAGGGTTAGAGATCCGGTTAGGGTTACGATTGGACCTAGGGTTAGGGTTATGTTGAGGGCTAGGGTTAGAGATCAAGTTAGGGTTACGATTGGACCTAGGGTTAGGGTTATGTTGAGGGCTAGGGTTAGAGAGACGGTTAGGGTTACGATTGGACCTAGGGTTAGGGTTATGTTGAGGGCTAGGGTTAGAGAGACGGTTAGGGTCACGATTGGACCTAGGGTTAGGGTTATGTTGAGGGCTAGGGTTAGAGATCCGGTTAGGGTCACGATTGGACCTAGGTTAGGGTTATGTTGAGCGCTAGGTTTAGAGATCCGGTTAGGGTTACGATTGGACCTAGAGTTAGGGTTATGTTGAGGGCGAGGGTTAGAGATCCGGTTAGGGTCACAGTTGGACCTAGGGTTAGGGTTATGTTGAGGGCTAGGGTTAGAGAGACGGTTAGGGATACGATTGGACCTAGGGTTAGGGTTATGTTGAGGGCTAGGGTTAGAGATCCGGTTAGGGTTACGATTGGACCTAGGGTTAGGGTTTTGTTGAGGGCTAGGGTTAGAGATCCGGTTACGGTTACGATTGGACCTAGGTTTAGGGGTATGTTGAGGGCTAGGGTTAGAGATCCGGTTAGGGTTACGATTGGACCTAGGGTTAGGGTTATGTTGAGGGCTAGTGTCGAGAGACGGTTAGGGTTCACATTGGACCTAGGGTTAGGGTTATGTTGAGGGCTAGGGTCAGACAGACGGTTAGGGTCACGATTGGACCTACGGTTAGGGTTATGTTGAGGGCTAGGGTTAGAGATCCGGTTAGGGTCACGATTGGACCTAGGCTTAGGGTTATGTTGAGGGCTAGGGTTAGAGAGACGTTTAGGGTTACGATTGGACCTAGGGTTAGGGTTATGTTGAGGGCTAGGTTTAGAGATCCGGTTAGGGTTACAATTGGACCTAGGGTTAGGTTTATGTTGAGGGCTAGGGTTAGAGATTCGGTTAGGGTTACGATTGGACCTAGCGTTAGGGTTATGTTGAGGGCTAGGGTTAGAGAGACGGTTAGGGTTACGATTGGACCTAGGGTTAGGGTTATGTTGAGGGCTAGGGTTAGAGAGACGGTTAGGGTTACGATTGGACCTAGGGATAGGGTTATGTTGAGGGGAGGGTTAGAGATCCGGTTACGGTTACGATTGCACCTAAGGTTAGGGTTATGTTGAGGGCTAGGGTTAGAGATCCGGTTAGGGTTAAGATTGGACCTAGGTTAGGGTTATGTTGAGGGCTAGGGTTAGAGATCCCGTTAGGGTTACCATTGGACCTAGGGTTAGGGTTATGTTGAGGGCTAGGGTTAGAGATCCGGTTACGGTTACGTTTGCACCTAAGGTTAGGGTTATGTTGAGGGCTAGGGCTAGAGATCCGGTTAGGGTTAAGATTGGACCTAGGGTTAGGGTTATGTTGAGGGCTAGGGTTCGAGATCCGGGTAGGGTTACGATTGGACCTAGGGTTAGGGTTATGTTGAGGGCTAGGGTTAGAGATCCGGTTAGGGTTACGATTGGACCTAGGGTTAAGGTTATGTTGAGGGCTAGTGTTAGAGATCCGTTTAGGGTTACGATTGGACCTAGGGTTAGGGTTATGTTGAGGGCTAGGGTTAGAGAGACGGTTAGGGTTCCGATTGGACCTAGGGTTAGGGTTATGTTGAGGGCTAGGGTTAGAGAGACGGTTAGGGTCACGATTGGACCTAGGGATAGGTTTATGTTGAGGGCTAGGGTTAGAGATCCGGTTAGGGTCACGATTGGACCTAGGTTAGGGTTATGTTTAGGGCTAGGGTTAGAGATCCCGTTAGGGTTACCATTGGACCTAGGGTTAGGGTTATGTTGAGGGCTAGGGTTAGAGATCCGGTTACGGTTACGATTGCACCTAAGGTTAGGGTTATGTTGAGGGCTAGGGTTAGAGATCCGGTTAGGGTTAAGATTGGACCTAGGGTTAGGGATATGTTGAGGGCTAGGGTTCGAGATCCGGGTAGGGTTACGATTGGACCTAGGGTTAGGGTTATGTTGAGGGCTAGGGTTAGAGATCCGGTTACGGTTACGATTGGACCTAGGGTTAGGGTTATGTTGAGGGCTAGGTTTAGACATCCGGGTAGGGTTACGATTGGACCTAGGGTTAGGGTTATGTTGAGGGCTAGGGTTAGAGATCCGGTTAGGGTTCCGATTGGACCTAGGGTTAGGGTTATGTTGAGGGCTAGGGTTAGAGATCCGGTTAGGGTTACGATTGGACCTAGGGTTAGGGTTATGTTGAGGGCTAGGGTTAGAGAGACGGTTAGGGTTCCGATTGCACCTAGGGTTAGGGTTATGTTGAGGGCTAGGGTTAGAGATCCGGGTAGGGTTACGATTGCACCTAGGGTTAAGGTTATGTTGACGGCTAGGGTTAGAGATCCGGTTAGGGTTACGATTGGACCTAGGGTTAGGGTTATGTTGAGGGCTAGGGTTAGAGATCTGGTTAGGGTCACGATTGCACCTTGGGTTAGGGTTATGTTGAGGGCTAGGGTTAGAGATCCGGTTAGGGTTACGATTGCACCTAGGGTTATGGTTATGTTGAGGGCTAGGCTTAGAGATCTGGGTAGGGTTACGATTGCACCTAGGGTTAGGGTTATGTTGAGGGCTAGGGTTAGAGATCCGGTTAGGGTCAAGATTGGACCTACGGTTAGGGTTATGTTGAGGGCTAGGGATAGAGATCCGGTTAGGGTCACGATTGGACCTTGGGTTAGGGTTATGTTGAGGGCTAGGGTTAGAGATCCAGTTAGGGTCACCATTGGACCTAGGGTTAGGGTTATGTTGAGTGCTAGGGTTAGAGATCCGGTTAGGGTCACGTTTGGACCTAGGGTTAGGGTTATGTTGACGGCTAGGGTTAGAGATTCGGTAAGGGTTACTATTGGACCTAGGGTTAGGGTGATGTTGAGGGCTAGGGTTAGAGATCCGGTTAGGGTTACGATTGGACCTAGAGTTATGGTGATGTTGATGGCTAGGGTTAGAGATCCGGTTAGGGTTACGATTGGACCTAGGGTTAGGGTTATGTTGAGGGCTAGGGTTAGAGATCCGGTTAGGGTTACGATTGGACCTAGGGTTAAGGTTATGTTGAGGGCTAGGGTTAGAGATCCGGTTAGGGTTACGATTGGACCTAGGGTTAGGGTTATGTTGAGGGCTAGGGTTGGAGATCCGGTTAGGGTTATGATTGGGCCTAGGGTTAGGGTTATGTTGAGGGCTAGGGTTAGAGAGACGGTTAGAGTTACGATTGGACCTAGGGTTAGGGTTTTGTTGAGGGCTAGGGTTAGAGATCCGGTTAGGGTTACGATTGGACCTAGGTTTAGGGGTATGTTGAGGGCTAGGGTTAGAGTTCCGGTTAGGGTTACGATTGGACCTAGGGTTAGGGTTATGTTGAGGGCTAGTGTTGAGAGACGGTTAGAGTTCAGATTGGACCTAGGGTTAGGGTTATGTTGAGGGCTAGGGTTAGAGAGACGGTTAGGGTCACGATTGGACCTACGGTTAGGGTTATGTTGAGGGCTAGGGTTAGAGATCCGGTTAGGGTCACGATTGGACCTAGGGTTAGGGTTATGTTGAGGGCTAGGGTTAGAGAGACGTTTAGGGTTACGATTGGACCTAGGGTTAGGGTTATGTTGAGGGCTAGGTTTAGAGATCCGGTTAAGGTTACGATTGGACCTAGGGTTAGGGTTATGTTAAGGGCTAGGATTAGAGATCCGGTTAGGGTTACGATTGGACCTAGTCTTAGGGTTATGTTGAGGGCAGGATTAGAGATCCGGTTAGGGTTACGATTGGACCTAGGGTTAGGGTTATGTTGAGGGCTAGGGTTAGAGATCCGGTTAGGGTTACGATTGGACCTAGGGTTAGGGTTATGTTGAGGGCAGGGTTAGAGATCCGGTTAGGGTCACGATTGGACCTAGGGTTAGGGTTATGTTGAGGGCTAGGGTTAGAGATCCGCTTAGGGTGACGATTGGACCTAGGGTTAGGGTTATGTTGAGGGCTAGGGTTAGAGATCCGGTTAGGGTTACGATTGGACCTAGGGTTAGGGTTATGTTGAGGGCTAGGGTTAGAGATCCGGTTAGCGTTCCGATTGGACCTAGGGTTAGTGTTATGTTGAGGGCTAGGGTTAGAGATCCGGTTACGGTTACGATTGCACCTAGGGTTAGGGTTATGTTGAGGGCTAGGGTTAGAGATCCGGTTAGGGTTACGATTGGACCTAGGGTTAGGGTTATGTTGAGGGCTAGGGTTAGAGATCTGGTTAGGGTCACGATTGCACCTTGGGTTAGGGTTATGTTGAGGGCTAGGGTTAGAGATCCGGTTAGGGTTACGATTGCACCTAGGGTTATGGTTATGTTGAGGGCTAGGGTTAGAGATCTGGGTAGGGTTACGATTTTACCTAGGGTTAGGGTTATGTTGAGGGCTAGGGTTAGAGATCCGGTTAGGGTCACGATTGGACCTACGGTTAGGGTTATGTTGAGGGCTAGGGTTAGAGATCCGGTTAGGGTCACGATTGGACCTTGGGTTAGGGTTATGTTGAGGGCTAGGGTTAGAGATCCAGTTAGGGTCACGATTGGACCTAGGGTTAGGGTTATGTTGAGTGCTAGGGTTAGAGATCCGGTTAGGGTCACGTTTGGACCTAGGGTTAGGGTTATGTTGACGGCTAGGGTTAGAGAGACGGTTAGGGTTCAGATTGGACCTAGGGTTAGGGTTATGTTGAGGGCTAGGGTTAGAGAGACGGTTAGAGTCACGATTGGACCTACGGTTAGGGTTATGTTGAGGGCTAGGGTTAGAGAGACGGTTAGGGTTACGATTGAACCTAGGGTTAGGGTTATGTTGAGGGCTAGGGTTAGAGATCCGGTTAGGGTTACGATTGGACCTAAGGTTAGGGTTATGTTGAGGGCTAGGTTTAGAGATCCGCTTAGGGTTACGACTGGACCTAGGGTTAGGGTTATGTTGAGGGCTAGGGTTAGAGATCCGGTTAGGGTTACAATTGGACCTTGGGTTAGGGTTCTGTTGAGGGCTAGGGTTAGAGATCCGGTTAGGGTTACGATTGCACCTAGGGTTAGGGTTATGTTGAGGGCTAGGGTTAGAGATCTGGTTAGGGTTAGGATTGGACCTAGGGTTAGGGATATGTTGAGGGCTAGGTTCAGAGAGACGGTTAGGGTTACGATTGGACCTAGGGTTAGGGTTATGTTGAGGGCTAGGTTTAGAGATCCGGTTAGGGTTACGATTGGACCTAGGGTTAGGGATATGTTGAGGGCTAGGGTCAGAGAGACGGTTAGGGTTACGATTGGACCTAGGGTTAGGGTTATGTTGAGGGCTAGGTTTAGAGATCCGGTTAGGGTTATGATTGGACCTAGGGTTAGGGATATGTTGAGGGCTAGGGTCAGAGAGACGGTTAGGGTTACGATTGGACCTAGGTTTAGCGTTATGTTGAGGGCTAGGGTTAGAGATCCGGTTAGGGTCACGATTGAACCTAGGGTTAGGGTTATGTTGAGGGCCAGGGTTAGAGATCCGGTTAGGGTCACGATTGGACCTAGGGTTAGGGTTATGTTGAGGGCTAGGGTTAGAGATCCGGTTAGGGTTAGGATTGGACCTAGGGTTAGGGATATGTTGAGGGCTAGCGTCAGAGAGACGGTTAGGGTTACGATTGGACCTAGGGTTAGGGTTATGTTGAGGGCTAGGGTTAGAGATCCGGTTAGGGTTACGATTGGACCTTGGGTTAGGGTTATGTTGAGGACTAGGGTTAGAGATCCGGTTAGGGTTACGATTGGACCTAGGGTTAGGGTTATGTTGAGGGCTAGGCTTAGAGATCCGGTTTGTGTCACGATTGGTCCTAGGGTGAGGGTTATGTTGAGGGCTAAGGTTAGAGAGACGGTTAGGGTTACGATTGGACCTAGGGTTAGGGTTATGTTGAGGGCTAGGGTTAGAGATCCGGTTAGGGTTACGATTGGACCTAGGGTTAGGGTTATGTTGAGGGCTAGGGTTAGAGATCAGGTTAGGGTTACGATTGGTCCTAGGGTTAGGGTTATGTTGAGGGCTAGGGTTAGAGATCCGGTTAGGGTTACGATTGGACCTAGGGTTAGGGTTATGTTGAAGGCTAGGGTTAGAGATCCGGTTAGGGTTACGATTGGACCTAGGGTTAGGGTTATGTTGAGGGCTAGGGTTAGAGATCCGGTTACGTTACGATTGGACCTAGGGTCAGGGTTATGTTGAGGGCTAGGGTTAGAGATACGGTTAGGGTTACGATTGGACCTAGGGTTAGGGTTATGTTGAAGGCTAGGGTTAGAGACCCGGTTAGGGTTACGATGGGACCTAGGGTTAGGGTTATGTTGAAGGCTAGGGTTAGAGATCCGTTTAGGGTTACGATTGGACCTAGGGTTAGGGTTATTTTGAGGGCTAGGGTTAGAGATCCGTTTAGGGTTACGATTGGACCTAGGGTTAGGGTTATGTTGAGGGCTAGGGTTAGAGATCCGGTTAGGGTTACGATTGTACCTAGGGTTAGGGTTATGTTGAGGGCTAGTGTTGAGAGACGGTTAGGGTTCAGATTGGACCTAGGGTTAGGGTTATGTTGAGGGCTAGGGTTAGAGATCCGGTTAGGGTTACGATTGGACCTAGGGTTAGGGGTATGTTGAGGGCTAGGGTTAGAGATCCGGTTAGGGTTACGATTGGACCTAGGGTTAGGGTTATGTTGAGGGCTAGTGTTGAGAGACGGTTAGGGTTCAGATTGGACCTAGGGTTAGGGTTATGTTGAGGGCTAGGGTTAGAGAGACGGTTAGGGTCACAATTGGACCTACGGTTAGGGTTATGTTGAGGGCTAGGGTTAGAGATCCGGTTACGGTCATGATTGGACCTAGGGTTAGGGTTATGTTCAGGGCTAGGGTTAGAGATACGCTTAGGGTTACTATTGGACCTAGGGTTAGGGTTATGTTGAAGGCTAGGGTTAGAGACCAGGTTAGGGTTACGATTGGACCTAGGGTTAGGGTTATGTTGAGGGCTAGGGTTAGAGATCCGGTTAGGGTTACGGTTGGACCTAGTGTTAGGGTTATGTTGAGGGCTAGGGTTAGAGACCCAGTTAGGGATACGATTGGACCTAAGGTTAAGGTTATGTTGAGGGCTAGGTTTAGAGATCCGGTTAGGGTTACGACTGGACCTAGTGTTAGGGTTATGTTGAGGGCTCGGGTTAGAGATCCGGTTAGGGTTACGATTGGACCTAGGGTTAGGGTTATGTTGAGGGCTAGGGTTAGAGATCCGGTTAGGGTTACGATTGGACCTAGGGTTAGGGTTATGTTGAGGGGTAGGGTTAGAGATCCGGTTAGGGTTACGATTGGACCTAGGGTTAGGGTAATGTTGAAGGCTAGGGTTAGAGATCCGGTTAGGGTTACGATTGGACCTAGGGTTAGGGTTATGTTGAGGGCTAGGGTTAGAGAGACGGTTAGGGTTCAGATTGGACCTAGGGTTAGGCTTATGTTGAGGGCTAGGGTTAGAGAGACGGTTAGGGTCACGATTGGACCTACGGTTAGGGTTATTTTGAGGGCTAGGGTTAGAGAGACGGTTAGGGTTACGATTGGACCTAGGGTTAGGGTTATGTTGAGGGCTAGGTTTAGAGATCCGGTTAGGGTTACGATTGAACCTAGGTTTAGGGTTATGTTGAGGGCTAGGGTTAGAGATCCGGTTAGGGTTACGATTGGACCTAAGGTTAGGGTTATGTTGAGGGCTAGGGTAGAGATCCGGTTAGGGTCACGATTGTACCTTGGGTTAGGGTTATGTTGAGGGCTAGGGTTAGAGATCCGGTTAGGGTCACGATTGGACCTAGGGTTAGGGTTATGTTGAGGGCTAGGGTAGAGATCCGGTTAAGGTCACGTTTGGACCTAGGGTTAGGGTTATGTTGACGGCTAGGGTTAGAGATCCGGTTAGGGTTACGATTAGACCTAGGGTTAGGGTGATGTTGAGGGCTAGGGTTAGAGATCCGGTTAGGGTCACGATTGGACCTAGCGTTAGGGTTATGTTGAGGGCTAGGGTTAGAGATCCGGTTAAGGTCACGATTGGACCTAGGGTTAGGGTTATGTTGAGGACTAGGGTTAGAGATTCGGTTAGGGTTACGATTGGACCTAGGGTTAGCGTTATGTTGAGGGGTAGTGATAGAGATCCGGTTAGGGTCACGATTGGACCTAGGGTTAGGGTTATGTTGAGGGCTAGGGTTAGAGATCCGGTTAAGGTCACGATTGGACCTAGGGTTAGGGTTATGTTGAGGACTAGGGTTAGAGATTCGGTTAGGGTCACGATTGGACCTAGGGTTAGGGTTATGTTGAGGGCTAGGGTTAGAGATTCGGTTAGGGTTACGATTGGACCTAGGGTTAGTGTTATGTTGAGGGCTAGGGATAGAGATCCGGTTAGGGTCACGATTGGACCTAGTGTTAGGGTTATGTTGAGGGCTAGGGTTAGAGATCCGGTTAGGGTCACGATTGGACCTAGGGTTAGGGTTATGTTGAGGGCTAGGGTTAGAGAGACGGTTTGGGATTCGATTGGACCTAGGGTTAGGGTTATGTTGAGGGCTAGGGTTAGAGATCCGGTTACGGTTACGATTGGACCTAGGGTTAGGGTTATGTTGAGGGCTAGGCTTAGATATCCGGTTAGGGTTACGATTGGACCTAGGGTTAGGGGTATGTTGAGGGCTAAGGTTAGAGATCCAGTTAGGGTTACGATTGGACCTAGGGTTAGGGCTATGTTGAGGGCTAGTGTTGAGAGACGGGTAGGGTTCAGATTGGACATAGGGTTAGGGTTATGTTGAGGGCTAGGGTTAGAGAGACGGTTAGGGTCACGATTGGACCTACGGTTAGGGTTATGTTGAGGGCTAAGGTTAGAGATCCGGTTAGGGTCACGATTGGACCTAGGGTTAGGGTTATGTTGAGGGCTAGGGTTAGAGAGACGTTTAGGGTTACGATTGGACCTAGGGTTAGGGTTATGTTGAGGGCTAGGTTTAGAGATCCGGTTAGGGTTACGATTGGACCTAGGGTTAGGGTTATGTTGAGGGCTAGGGTTAGAGATCCGGTTAGGGTTACGATTGGACCCAGCGTTAGGGTAATGTTCAGGGCTAGGGTTAGAGAGACGGTTAGGGTTCCGATTGGACCTAGGGTTAGGGTTATGTTCAGGGCTAGGGTTAGAGAGAGGGTTAGGGTTACGATTGGACCTAGGGTTAGGGTTATGTTGAGGGCAGGGTTAGAGAAACGGTTAGGGTCACGATTGGACCTAGGGTTAGGGTTATGTTGAGGGCTAGGGTTAGAGATCCGGTTAGGGTTACGATTGGACCTAGGGTTAGGGTTATGTTGAGGGCTAGGGTTAGAGAGACGGTTAGGATTCCGATTGGACCTAGGGTTAGGGTTATGTTGAGGGCTAGGGTTAGAGATCCGGTTAGGGTTACGATTGGACCTAGGGTTAGGGTTATGTTGACGGCTAGGGTTAGAGATCCGGTTAGGGTTACGATTGGACCTAGGGTTAGGGTTATGTTGACGGCTAGGGTTAGAGATCCGGTTAGGGTCACGATTGGACCTAGGGTTAGGGTTATGTTGAGTGCTAGGGTTAGAGATCCGGTTAGGGTCACGTTTGGACCTAGGGTTAGGGTTATGTTGACGGCTAGGGTTAGAGAGACGGTTAGGGTTCAGATTGGACCTAGGGTTAGGGTTATGTTGAGGGCTAGGGTTAGAGAGACGGTTAGAGTCACGATTGGACCTACGGTTAGGGTTATGTTGAGGGCTAGGGTTAGAGAGACGGTTAGGGTTACGATTGGACCTATGGTTAGGGTTATGTTGAGGGCTAGGTTTAGAGATCCGGTTAGGGTTACGATTGAACCTAGGGTTAGGGTTATGTTGAGGGCTAGGGTTAGAGATCCGGTTAGGGTTACGATTGCACCTAGGGTTAGGGTTATGTTGAGGGCTAGGGTTAGAGATCCGGTTAGGGTTAGGATTGGACCTAGGGTTAGGGATATGTTGAGGGCTAGGTTCAGAGAGACGGTTAGGGTTACGATTGGACCTAGGGTTAGGGTTATGTTGAGGGCTAGGTTTAGAGATCCGGTTAGGGTTACGATTGGACCTAGGGTTAGGGATATGTTGAGGGCTAGGGTCAGAGAGACGGTTAGGGTTACGATTGGACCTAGGGTTAGGGTTATGTTGAGGGCTAGGTTTAGAGATCCGGTTAGGGTTATGATTGGACCTAGGGTTAGGGATATGTTGAGGGCTAGGGTCAGAGAGACGGTTAGGGTTACGATTGGACCTAGGTTTAGCGTTATGTTGAGGGCTAGGGTTAGAGATCCGGTTAGGGTCACGATTGAACCTAGGGTTAGGGTTATGTTGAGGGCCAGGGTTAGAGATCCGGTTAGGGTCACGATTGGACCTAGGGTTAGGGTTATGTTGAGGGCTAGGGTTAGAGATCCGGTTAGGGTTAGGATTGGACCTAGGGTTAGGGATATGTTGAGGGCTAGCGTCAGAGAGACGGTTAGGGTTACGATTGGACCTAGGGTTAGGGTTATGTTGAGGGCTAGGGTTAGAGATCCGGTTAGGGTTACGATTGGACCTTGGGTTAGGGTTATGTTGAGGACTAGGGTTAGAGATCCGGTTAGGGTTACGATTGGACCTAGGGTTAGGGTTATGTTGAGGGCTAGGCTTAGAGATCCGGTTTGTGTCACGATTGGTCCTAGGGTGAGGGTTATGTTGAGGGCTAAGGTTAGAGAGACGGTTAGGGTTACGATTGGACCTAGGGTTAGGGTTATGTTGAGGGCTAGGGTTAGAGATCCGGTTAGGGTTACGATTGGACCTAGGGTTAGGGTTATGTTGAGGGCTAGGGTTAGAGATCAGGTTAGGGTTACGATTGGTCCTAGGGTTAGGGTTATGTTGAGGGCTAGGGTTAGAGATCCGGTTAGGGTTACGATTGGACCTAGGGTTAGGGTTATGTTGAAGGCTAGGGTTAGAGATCCGGTTAGGGTTACGATTGGACCTAGGGTTAGGGTTATGTTGAGGGCTAGGGTTAGAGATCCGGTTACGTTACGATTGGACCTAGGGTCAGGGTTATGTTGAGGGCTAGGGTTAGAGATACGGTTAGGGTTACGATTGGACCTAGGGTTAGGGTTATGTTGAAGGCTAGGGTTAGAGACCCGGTTAGGGTTACGATGGGACCTAGGGTTAGGGTTATGTTGAAGGCTAGGGTTAGAGATCCGTTTAGGGTTACGATTGGACCTAGGGTTAGGGTTATTTTGAGGGCTAGGGTTAGAGATCCGTTTAGGGTTACGATTGGACCTAGGGTTAGGGTTATGTTGAGGGCTAGGGTTAGAGATCCGGTTAGGGTTACGATTGTACCTAGGGTTAGGGTTATGTTGAGGGCTAGTGTTGAGAGACGGTTAGGGTTCAGATTGGACCTAGGGTTAGGGTTATGTTGAGGGCTAGGGTTAGAGATCCGGTTAGGGTTACGATTGGACCTAGGGTTAGGGGTATGTTGAGGGCTAGGGTTAGAGATCCGGTTAGGGTTACGATTGGACCTAGGGTTAGGGTTATGTTGAGGGCTAGTGTTGAGAGACGGTTAGGGTTCAGATTGGACCTAGGGTTAGGGTTATGTTGAGGGCTAGGGTTAGAGAGACGGTTAGGGTCACAATTGGACCTACGGTTAGGGTTATGTTGAGGGCTAGTGTTAGAGATCCGGTTACGGTCATGATTGGACCTAGGGTTAGGGTTATGTTGAGGGCTAGGGTTAGAGATACGCTTAGGGTTACTATTGGACCTAGGGTTAGGGTTATGTTGAAGGCTAGGGTTAGAGACCAGGTTAGGGTTACGATTGGACCTAGGGTTAGGGTTATGTTGAGGGCTAGGGTTAGAGATCCGGTTAGGGTTACGGTTGGACCTAGTGTTAGGGTTATGTTGAGGGCTAGGGTTAGAGACCCAGTTAGGGATACGATTGGACCTAAGGTTAAGGTTATGTTGAGGGCTAGGTTTAGAGATCCGGTTAGGGTTACGACTGGACCTAGTGTTAGGGTTATGTTGAGGGCTCGGGTTAGAGATCCGGTTAGGGTTACGATTGGACCTAGGGTTAGGGTTATGTTGAGGGGTAGGGTTAGAGATCCGGTTAGGGTTACGATTGGACCTAGGGTTAGGGTAATGTTGAAGGCTAGGGTTAGAGATCCGGTTAGGGTTACGATTGGACCTAGGGTTAGGGTTATGTTGAGGGCTAGGGTTAGAGAGACGGTTAGGGTTCAGATTGGACCTAGGGTTAGGCTTATGTTGAGGGCTAGGGTTAGAGAGACGGTTAGGGTCACGATTGGACCTACGGTTAGGGTTATTTTGAGGGCTAGGGTTAGAGAGACGGTTAGGGTTACGATTGGACCTAGGGTTAGGGTTATGTTGAGGGCTAGGTTTAGAGATCCGGTTAGGGTTACGATTGAACCTAGGTTTAGGGTTATGTTGAGGGCTAGGGTTAGAGATCCGGTTAGGGTTACGATTGGACCTAAGGTTAGGGTTATGTTGAGGGCTAGGGTAGAGATCCGGTTAGGGTCACGATTGTACCTTGGGTTAGGGTTATGTTGAGGGCTAGGGTTAGAGATCCGGTTAGGGTCACGATTGGACCTAGGGTTAGGGTTATGTTGAGGGCTAGGGTAGAGATCCGGTTAAGGTCACGTTTGGACCTAGGGTTAGGGTTATGTTGACGGCTAGGGTTAGAGATCCGGTTAGGGTTACGATTGGACCTAGGGTTAGGGTGATGTTGAGGGCTAGGGTTAGAGATCCGGTTAGGGTCACGATTGGACCTAGCGTTAGGGTTATGTTGAGGGCTAGGGTTAGAGATCCGGTTAAGGTCACGATTGGACCTAGGGTTAGGGTTATGTTGAGGACTAGGGTTAGAGATTCGGTTAGGGTTACGATTGGACCTAGGGTTAGCGTTATGTTGAGGGGTAGTGATAGAGATCCGGTTAGGGTCACGATTGGACCTAGGGTTAGGGTTATGTTGAGGGCTAGGGTTAGAGATCCGGTTAAGGTCACGATTGGACCTAGGGTTAGGGTTATGTTGAGGACTAGGGTTAGAGATTCGGTTAGGGTCACGATTGGACCTAGGGTTAGGGTTATGTTGAGGGCTAGGGTTAGAGATTCGGTTAGGGTTACGATTGGACCTAGGGTTAGTGTTATGTTGAGGGCTAGGGATAGAGATCCGGTTAGGGTCACGATTGGACCTAGTGTTAGGGTTATGTTGAGGGCTAGGGTTAGAGATCCGGTTAGGGTCACGATTGGACCTAGGGTTAGGGTTATGTTGAGGGCTAGGGTTAGAGAGACGGTTTGGGATTCGATTGGACCTAGGGTTAGGGTTATGTTGAGGGCTAGGGTTAGAGATCCGGTTAGGGTTACGATTGGACCTAGGGTTAGGGTTATGTTGAGGGCTAGGCTTAGATATCCGGTTAGGGTTACGATTGGACCTAGGGTTAGGGGTATGTTGAGGGCTAAGGTTAGAGATCCAGTTAGGGTTACGATTGGACCTAGGGTTAGGGCTATGTTGAGGGCTAGTGTTGAGAGACGGGTAGGGTTCAGATTGGACATAGGGTTAGGGTTATGTTGAGGGCTAGGGTTAGAGAGACGGTTAGGGTCACGATTGGACCTACGGTTAGGGTTATGTTGAGGGCTAAGGTTAGAGATCCGGTTAGGGTCACGATTGGACCTAGGGTTAGGGTTATGTTGAGGGCTAGGGTTAGAGAGACGTTTAGGGTTACGATTGGACCTAGGGTTAGGGTTATGTTGAGGGCTAGGTTTAGAGATCCGGTTAGGGTTACGATTGGACCTAGGGTTAGGGTTATGTTGAGGGCTAGGGTTAGAGATCCGGTTAGGGTTACGATTGGACCCAGCGTTAGGGTAATGTTCAGGGCTAGGGTTAGAGAGACGGTTAGGGTTCCGATTGGACCTAGGGTTAGGGTTATGTTCAGGGCTAGGGTTAGAGAGAGGGTTAGGGTTACGATTGGACCTAGGGTTAGGGTTATGTTGAGGGCAGGGTTAGAGAAACGGTTAGGGTCACGATTGGACCTAGGGTTAGGGTTATGTTGAGGGCTAGCGTCAGAGAGACGGTTAGGGTTACGATTGGACCTAGGGTTAGGGTTATGTTGAGGGCTAGGGTTAGAGATCCGGTTAGGGTTAGGATTGGACCTAGGGTTAGGGATATGTTGAGGGCTAGCGTCAGAGAGACGGTTAGGGTTACGATTGGACCTAGGGTTAGGGTTATGTTGAGGGCTAGGGTTAGAGATCCGGTTAGGGTTACGATTGGACCTTGGGTTAGGGTTATGTTGAGGACTAGGGTTAGAGATCCGGTTAGGGTTACGATTGGACCTAGGGTTAGGGTTATGTTGAGGGCTAGGCTTAGAGATCCGGTTTGTGTCACGATTGGTCCTAGGGTGAGGGTTATGTTGAGGGCTAAGGTTAGAGAGACGGTTAGGGTTACGATTGGACCTAGGGTTAGGGTTATGTTGAGGGCTAGGGTTAGAGATCCGGTTAGGGTTACGATTGGACCTAGGGTTAGGGTTATGTTGAGGGCTAGGGTTAGAGATCAGGTTAGGGTTACGATTGGTCCTAGGGTTAGGGTTATGTTGAGGGCTAGGGTTAGAGATCCGGTTAGGGTTACGATTGGACCTAGGGTTAGGGTTATGTTGAAGGCTAGGGTTAGAGATCCGGTTAGGGTTACGATTGGACCTAGGGTTAGGGTTATGTTGAGGGCTAGGGTTAGAGATCCGGTTACGTTACGATTGGACCTAGGGTCAGGGTTATGTTGAGGGCTAGGGTTAGAGATACGGTTAGGGTTACGATTGGACCTAGGGTTAGGGTTATGTTGAAGGCTAGGGTTAGAGACCCGGTTAGGGTTACGATGGGACCTAGGGTTAGGGTTATGTTGAAGGCTAGGGTTAGAGATCCGTTTAGGGTTACGATTGGACCTAGGGTTAGGGTTATTTTGAGGGCTAGGGTTAGAGATCCGTTTAGGGTTACGATTGGACCTAGGGTTAGGGTTATGTTGAGGGCTAGGGTTAGAGATCCGGTTAGGGTTACGATTGTACCTAGGGTTAGGGTTATGTTGAGGGCTAGTGTTGAGAGACGGTTAGGGTTCAGATTGGACCTAGGGTTAGGGTTATGTTGAGGGCTAGGGTTAGAGATCCGGTTAGGGTTACGATTGGACCTAGGGTTAGGGGTATGTTGAGGGCTAGGGTTAGAGATCCGGTTAGGGTTACGATTGGACCTAGGGTTAGGGTTATGTTGAGGGCTAGTGTTGAGAGACGGTTAGGGTTCAGATTGGACCTAGGGTTAGGGTTATGTTGAGGGCTAGGTTTAGAGAGACGGTTAGGGTCACAATTGGACCTACGGTTAGGGTTATGTTGAGGGCTAGGGTTAGAGATCCGGTTACGGTCATGATTGGACCTAGGGTTAGGGTTATGTTCAGGGCTAGGGTTAGAGATACGCTTAGGGTTACTATTGGACCTAGGGTTAGGGTTATGTTGAAGGCTAGGGTTAGAGACCAGGTTAGGGTTACGATTGGACCTAGGGTTAGGGTTATGTTGAGGGCTAGGGTTAGAGATCCGGTTAGGGTTACGGTTGGACCTAGTGTTAGGGTTATGTTGAGGGCTAGGGTTAGAGACCCAGTTAGGGATACGATTGGACCTAAGGTTAAGGTTATGTTGAGGGCTAGGTTTAGAGATCCGGTTAGGGTTACGACTGGACCTAGTGTTAGGGTTATGTTGAGGGCTCGGGTTAGAGATCCGGTTAGGGTTACGATTGGACCTAGGGTTAGGGTTATGTTGAGGGCTAGGGTTAGAGATCCGGTTAGGGTTACGATTGGACCTAGGGTTAGGGTTATGTTGAGGGGTAGGGTTAGAGATCCGGTTAGGGTTACGATTGGACCTAGGGTTAGGGTTATGTTGAGGGCTAGGGTTAGAGAGACGGTTAGGGTTCAGATTGGACCTAGGGTTAGGCTTATGTTGAGGGCTAGGGTTAGAGAGACGGTTAGGGTCACGATTGGACCTACGGTTAGGGTTATTTTGAGGGCTAGGGTTAGAGAGACGGTTAGGGTTACGATTGGACCTAGGGTTAGGGTTATGTTGAGGGCTAGGTTTAGAGATCCGGTTAGGGTTACGATTGAACCTAGGTTTAGGGTTATGTTGAGGGCTAGGGTTAGAGATCCGGTTAGGGTTACGATTGGACCTAAGGTTAGGGTTATGTTGAGGGCTAGGGTAGAGATCCGGTTAGGGTCACGATTGTACCTTGGGTTAGGGTTATGTTGAGGGCTAGGGTTAGAGATCCGGTTAGGGTCACGATTGGACCTAGGGTTAGGGTTATGTTGAGGGCTAGGGTAGAGATCCGGTTAAGGTCACGTTTGGACCTAGGGTTAGGGTTATGTTGACGGCTAGGGTTAGAGATCCGGTTAGGGTTACGATTAGACCTAGGGTTAGGGTGATGTTGAGGGCTAGGGTTAGAGATCCGGTTAGGGTCACGATTGGACCTAGCGTTAGGGTTATGTTGAGGGCTAGGGTTAGAGATCCGGTTAAGGTCACGATTGGACCTAGGGTTAGGGTTATGTTGAGGACTAGGGTTAGAGATTCGGTTAGGGTTACGATTGGACCTAGGGTTAGCGTTATGTTGAGGGGTAGTGATAGAGATCCGGTTAGGGTCACGATTGGACCTAGGGTTAGGGTTATGTTGAGGGCTAGGGTTAGAGATCCGGTTAAGGTCACGATTGGACCTAGGGTTAGGGTTATGTTGAGGACTAGGGTTAGAGATTCGGTTAGGGTCACGATTGGACCTAGGGTTAGGGTTATGTTGAGGGCTAGGGTTAGAGATTCGGTTAGGGTTACGATTGGACCTAGGGTTAGTGTTATGTTGAGGGCTAGGGATAGAGATCCGGTTAGGGTCACGATTGGACCTAGTGTTAGGGTTATGTTGAGGGCTAGGGTTAGAGATCCGGTTAGGGTCACGATTGGACCTAGGGTTAGGGTTATGTTGAGGGCTAGGGTTAGAGAGACGGTTTGGGATTCGATTGGACCTAGGGTTAGGGTTATGTTGAGGGCTAGGGTTAGAGATCCGGTTAGGGTTACGATTGGACCTAGGGTTAGGGTTATGTTGAGGGCTAGGCTTAGATATCCGGTTAGGGTTACGATTGGACCTAGGGTTAGGGGTATGTTGAGGGCTAAGGTTAGAGATCCAGTTAGGGTTACGATTGGACCTAGGGTTAGGGCTATGTTGAGGGCTAGTGTTGAGAGACGGGTAGGGTTCAGATTGGACATAGGGTTAGGGTTATGTTGAGGGCTAGGGTTAGAGAGACGGTTAGGGTCACGATTGGACCTACGGTTAGGGTTATGTTGAGGGCTAAGGTTAGAGATCCGGTTAGGGTCACGATTGGACCTAGGGTTAGGGTTATGTTGAGGGCTAGGGTTAGAGAGACGTTTAGGGTTACGATTGGACCTAGGGTTAGGGTTATGTTGAGGGCTAGGTTTAGAGATCCGGTTAGGGTTACGATTGGACCTAGGGTTAGGGTTATGTTGAGGGCTAGGGTTAGAGATCCGGTTAGGGTTACGATTGGACCCAGCGTTAGGGTAATGTTCAGGGCTAGGGTTAGAGAGACGGTTAGGGTTCCGATTGGACCTAGGGTTAGGGTTATGTTCAGGGCTAGGGTTAGAGAGAGGGTTAGGGTTACGATTGGACCTAGGGTTAGGGTTATGTTGAGGGCAGGGTTAGAGAAACGGTTAGGGTCACGATTGGACCTAGGGTTAGGGTTATGTTGAGGGCTAGGGTTAGAGATCCGGTTAGGGTTACGATTGGACCTAGGGTTAGGGTTATGTTGAGGGCTAGGGTTAGAGAGACGGTTAGGATTCCGATTGGACCTAGGGTTAGGGTTATGTTGAGGGCTAGGGTTAGAGATCCGGTTAGGGTTACGATTGGACCTAGGGTTAGGGTTATGTTGACGGCTAGGGTTAGAGATCCGGTTAGGGTTACGATTGGACCTAGGGTTAGGGTTATGTTGACGGCTAGGGTTAGAGATCCGGTTAGGGTCACGATTGGACCTAGGGTTAGGGTTATGTTGAGTGCTAGGGTTAGAGATCCGGTTAGGGTCACGTTTGGACCTAGGGTTAGGGTTATGTTGACGGCTAGGGTTAGAGAGACGGTTAGGGTTCAGATTGGACCTAGGGTTAGGGTTATGTTGAGGGCTAGGGTTAGAGAGACGGTTAGAGTCACGATTGGACCTACGGTTAGGGTTATGTTGAGGGCTAGGGTTAGAGAGACGGTTAGGGTTACGATTGGACCTATGGTTAGGGTTATGTTGAGGGCTAGGTTTAGAGATCCGGTTAGGGTTACGATTGAACCTAGGGTTAGGGTTATGTTGAGGGCTAGGGTTAGAGATCCGGTTAGGGTTACGATTGGACCTAGGGTTAGGGTTATGTTGAGGGCTAGGGTTAGAGATCCGGTTAGGGTTACGGTTGGACCTAGGGTTAGGGTAATGTTGAGGGCTAGGGTTAGAGACCCGGTTAGGGATACGATTGGACCTAAGGTTAGGGTTATGTTGAGGGCTAGGTTTAGAGATCCGCTTAGGGTTACGACTGGACCTAGGGTTAGGGTTATGTTGAGGTCTAGGGTTAGAGATCCGGTTAGGGTTACAATTGGACCTTGGGTTAGGGTTCTGTTGAGGGCTAGGGTTAGAGATCCGGTTAGGGTTACGATTGCACCTAGGGTTAGGGTTATGTTGAGGGCTAGGGTTAGAGATCCGGTTAGGGTTAGGATTGGACCTAGGGTTAGGGATATGTTGAGGGCTAGGTTCAGAGAGACGGTTAGGGTTACGATTGGACCTAGGGTTAGGGTTATGTTGAGGGCTAGGTTTAGAGATCCGGTTAGGGTTACGATTGGACCTAGGGTTAGGGATATGTTGAGGGCTAGGGTCAGAGAGACGGTTAGGGTTACGATTGGACCTAGGGTTAGGGTTATGTTGAGGGCTAGGTTTAGAGATCCGGTTAGGGTTATGATTGGACCTAGGGTTAGGGATATGTTGAGGGCTAGGGTCAGAGAGACGGTTAGGGTTACGATTGGACCTAGGTTTAGCGTTATGTTGAGGGCTAGGGTTAGAGATCCGGTTAGGGTCACGATTGACCCTAGGGTTAGGGTTATGTTGAGGGCCAGGGTTAGAGATCCGGTTAGGGTCACGATTGGACCTAGGGTTAGGGTTATGTTGAGGGCTAGGGTTAGAGATCCGGTTAGGGTTAGGATTGGACCTAGGGTTAGGGATATGTTGAGGGCTAGCGTCAGAGAGACGGTTAGGGTTACGATTGGACCTAGGGTTAGGGTTATGTTGAGGGCTAGGGTTAGAGATCCGGTTAGGGTTACGATTGGACCTTGGGTTAGGGTTATGTTGAGGACTAGGGTTAGAGATCCGGTTAGGGTTACGATTGGACCTAGGGTTAGGGTTATGTTGAGGGCTAGGCTTAGAGATCCGGTTTGTGTCACGATTGGTCCTAGGGTGAGGGTTATGTTGAGGGCTAAGGTTAGAGAGACGGTTAGGGTTACGATTGGACCTAGGGTTAGGGTTATGTTGAGGGCTAGGGTTAGAGATCCGGTTAGGGTTACGATTGGACCTAGGGTTAGGGTTATGTTGAGGGCTAGGGTTAGAGATCAGGTTAGGGTTACGATTGGTCCTAGGGTTAGGGTTATGTTGAGGGCTAGGGTTAGAGATCCGGTTAGGGTTACGATTGGACCTAGGGTTAGGGTTATGTTGAAGGCTAGGGTTAGAGATCCGGTTAGGGTTACGATTGGACCTAGGGTTAGGGTTATGTTGAGGGCTAGGGTTAGAGATCCGGTTACGTTACGATTGGACCTAGGGTCAGGGTTATGTTGAGGGCTAGGGTTAGAGATACGGTTAGGGTTACGATTGGACCTAGGGTTAGGGTTATGTTGAAGGCTAGGGTTAGAGACCCGGTTAGGGTTACGATGGGACCTAGGGTTAGGGTTATGTTGAAGGCTAGGGTTAGAGATCCGTTTAGGGTTACGATTGGACCTAGGGTTAGGGTTATTTTGAGGGCTAGGGTTAGAGATCCGTTTAGGGTTACGATTGGACCTAGGGTTAGGGTTATGTTGAGGGCTAGGGTTAGAGATCCGGTTAGGGTTACGATTGTACCTAGGGTTAGGGTTATGTTGAGGGCTAGTGTTGAGAGACGGTTAGGGTTCAGATTGGACCTAGGGTTAGGGTTATGTTGAGGGCTAGGGTTAGAGATCCGGTTAGGGTTACGATTGGACCTAGGGTTAGGGGTATGTTGAGGGCTAGGGTTAGAGATCCGGTTAGGGTTACGATTGGACCTAGGGTTAGGGTTATGTTGAGGGCTAGTGTTGAGAGACGGTTAGGGTTCAGATTGGACCTAGGGTTAGGGTTATGTTGAGGGCTAGGGTTAGAGAGACGGTTAGGGTCACAATTGGACCTACGGTTAGGGTTATGTTGAGGGCTAGGGTTAGAGATCCGGTTACGGTCATGATTGGACCTAGGGTTAGGGTTATGTTGAGGGCTAGGGTTAGAGATACGCTTAGGGTTACTATTGGACCTAGGGTTAGGGTTATGTTGAAGGCTAGGGTTAGAGACCAGGTTAGGGTTACGATTGGACCTAGGGTTAGGGTTATGTTGAGGGCTAGGGTTAGAGATCCGGTTAGGGTTACGGTTGGACCTAGTGTTAGGGTTATGTTGAGGGCTAGGGTTAGAGACCCAGTTAGGGATACGATTGGACCTAAGGTTAAGGTTATGTTGAGGGCTAGGTTTAGAGATCCGGTTAGGGTTACGACTGGACCTAGTGTTAGGGTTATGTTGAGGGCTCGGGTTAGAGATCCGGTTAGGGTTACGATTGGACCTAGGGTTAGGGTTATGTTGAGGGCTAGGGTTAGAGATCCGGTTAGGGTTACGATTGGACCTAGGGTTAGGGTTATGTTGAGGGGTAGGGTTAGAGATCCGGTTAGGGTTACGATTGGACCTAGGGTTAGGGTAATGTTGAAGGCTAGGGTTAGAGATCCGGTTAGGGTTACGATTGGACCTAGGGTTAGGGTTATGTTGAGGGCTAGGGTTAGAGAGACGGTTAGGGTTCAGATTGGACCTAGGGTTAGGCTTATGTTGAGGGCTAGGGTTAGAGAGACGGTTAGGGTCACGATTGGACCTACGGTTAGGGTTATTTTGAGGGCTAGGGTTAGAGAGACGGTTAGGGTTACGATTGGACCTAGGGTTAGGGTTATGTTGAGGGCTAGGTTTAGAGATCCGGTTAGGGTTACGATTGAACCTAGGTTTAGGGTTATGTTGAGGGCTAGGGTTAGAGATCCGGTTAGGGTTACGATTGGACCTAAGGTTAGGGTTATGTTGAGGGCTAGGGTAGAGATCCGGTTAGGGTCACGATTGTACCTTGGGTTAGGGTTATGTTGAGGGCTAGGGTTAGAGATCCGGTTAGGGTCACGATTGGACCTAGGGTTAGGGTTATGTTGAGGGCTAGGGTAGAGATCCGGTTAAGGTCACGTTTGGACCTAGGGTTAGGGTTATGTTGACGGCTAGGGTTAGAGATCCGGTTAGGGTTACGATTGGACCTAGGGTTAGGGTGATGTTGAGGGCTAGGGTTAGAGATCCGGTTAGGGTCACGATTGGACCTAGCGTTAGGGTTATGTTGAGGGCTAGGGTTAGAGATCCGGTTAAGGTCACGATTGGACCTAGGGTTAGGGTTATGTTGAGGACTAGGGTTAGAGATTCGGTTAGGGTTACGATTGGACCTAGGGTTAGCGTTATGTTGAGGGGTAGTGATAGAGATCCGGTTAGGGTCACGATTGGACCTAGGGTTAGGGTTATGTTGAGGGCTAGGGTTAGAGATCCGGTTAAGGTCACGATTGGACCTAGGGTTAGGGTTATGTTGAAGACTAGGGTTAGAGATTCGGTTAGGGTCACGATTGGACCTAGGGTTAGGGTTATGTTGAGGGCTAGGGTTAGAGATTCGGTTAGGGTTACGATTGGACCTAGGGTTAGTGTTATGTTGAGGGCTAGGGATAGAGATCCGGTTAGGGTCACGATTGGACCTAGTGTTAGGGTTATGTTGAGGGCTAGGGTTAGAGATCCGGTTAGGGTCACGATTGGACCTAGGGTTAGGGTTATGTTGAGGGCTAGGGTTAGAGAGACGGTTTGGGATTCGATTGGACCTAGGGTTAGGGTTATGTTGAGGGCTAGGGTTAGAGATCCGGTTAGGGTTACGATTGGACCTAGGGTTAGGGTTATGTTGAGGGCTAGGCTTAGATATCCGGTTAGGGTTACGATTGGACCTAGGGTTAGGGGTATGTTGAGGGCTAAGGTTAGAGATCCAGTTAGGGTTACGATTGGACCTAGGGTTAGGGCTATGTTGAGGGCTAGTGTTGAGAGACGGGTAGGGTTCAGATTGGACATAGGGTTAGGGTTATGTTGAGGGCTAGGGTTAGAGAGACGGTTAGGGTCACGATTGGACCTACGGTTAGGGTTATGTTGAGGGCTAAGGTTAGAGATCCGGTTAGGGTCACGATTGGACCTAGGGTTAGGGTTATGTTGAGGGCTAGGGTTAGAGAGACGTTTAGGGTTACGATTGGACCTAGGGTTAGGGTTATGTTGAGGGCTAGGGTTAGAGATCCGGTTAGGGTTACGATTGGACCTAGGGTTAGGGTTATGTTGACGGCTAGGGTTAGAGATCCGGTTAGGGTTACGATTGGACCTAGGGTTAGGGTTATGTTGAGGGCTAGGGTTAGAGATCCGGTTAGGTTCACGATTGGACCTAGGGTTAGGGTTATGTTGAGGGCTAGGGTTAGAGATTCGGTTAAGGTCACGATTGGACCTAGGGTTAGGGTTATGTTGAGGACTAGGGTTAGAGATTCGGTTAGGGTTACGATTGGACCTAGGGTTAGCGTTATGTTGAGGGCTAGGGATGGAGATCCGGTTAGGGTCACGATTGGACCTAGGGTTAGGGTTATGTTGAGGGCTATGGTTAGAGATCCGGTTAGGGTCACGATTGGACCTAGGGTTAGGGTTATGTTGAGGGCTAGGGTTAGAAATCCCGTTAGGGTTACCAATGGTCCTAGGGTTAGGGTTATATTGAGGGCTAGGGTTAGAGATCCGTTTAGGGTTACGATTGGACCTAGGGTTAGGGTTATGTTGAGGGCTAGTGTTGAGAGACGGTTAGGGTTCAGATTGGACCTAGGGTTAGGGTTATGTTCAGGGCTAGGGTTAGAGATCCGGTTAGGGTTACGATTGGACCTAGGTTTAGGGGTATGTTGAGGGCTAGGGTTAGAGATCCGGTTAGGGTTACGATTGGACCTAGGGTTAGCTTTATGTTGAGGGCTAGTGTTGAGAGACGGTTAGGGTTCAGATTGGACCTAGGGTTAGGGTTATGTTGAGGGCTAGGGTTAGAGAGACGGTTAGGGTCACGATTGGACCTACGGTTAGGGTTATGTTGAGGGCTAGGGTTAGAGATCCGGTTAGGGTCACGATTGGACCTAGGGTTAGGGTTATGTTGAGGGCTAGGGTTAGAGATACGGTTAGGGTTACTATTGGACCTAGGGTTAGGGTTATGTTGAAGGCTAGGGTTAGAGAGACGGTTAGGGTTACGATTGGACCTAGGGTTAGGGTTATGTTGAGGGCTAGGGTTAGAGATCCGGTTAGGGTTACGGTTGGACCTAGTGTTAGGGTTATGTTGAAGGCTAGGGTTAGAGACCCAGTTAGGGATACGATTGGACCTAAGGTTAAGGTTATGTTGAGGGCTAGGTTTAGAGATCCGGTTAGGGTTACGACTGGACCTAGTGTTAGGGTTATGTTGAGGGCTCGGCTTAGAGATCCGGTTAGGGTTACGATTGGACCTAGGGTTAGGGTTATGTTGAGGGCTAGGGTTAGAGATCCGGTTAGGGTTACGATTGGACCTAGGGTTAGGGTTATGTTGAGGGCTAGGGTTAGAGATCAGGTTAGGGTTACGATTGGACCTAGGGTTAGGGTAATGTTGAAGGCTAGGGTTAGAGATCCGGTTAGGGTTACGATTGGACCTAGGGTTAGGGTTATGTTGAGGGCTAGGGTTAGAGAGACGGTTAGGGTTCAGATTGGACCTAGGGTTAGGGTTATGTTGAGGGCTAGGGTTAGAGAGACGGTTAGAGTCACGATTGGACCTACGGTTAGGGTTATGTTGAGGGCTAGGGTTAGAGAGACGCTTAGGGTTACGATTGGACCTATGGTTAGGGTTATGTTGAGGGCTAGGTTTAGAGATCCGGTTAGGGTTACGATTGAACCTAGGGTTAGGGTTATGTTGAGGGCTAGGGTTAGAGATCCGGTTAGGGTTACGATTGGACCTAGGGTTAGGGTTATGTTGAGGGCTAGGGTTAGAGATCCGGTTAGGGTTACGGTTGGACCTAGGGTTAGGGTAATGTTGAGGGCTAGGGTTAGAGACCCGGTTAGGGATACGATTGGACCTAAGGTTAGGGTTATGTTGAGGGCTAGGTTTAGAGATCCGCTTAGGGTTACGACTGGACCTAGGGTTAGGGTTATGTTGAGGGCTAGGGTTAGAGATCCGGTTAGGGTTACAATTGGACCTTGGGTTAGGGTTCTGTTGAGGGCTAGGGTTAGAGATCCGGTTAGGGTTACGATTGCAACTAGGGTTAGGGTTATGTTGAGGGCTAGGGTTAGAGATCCGGTTAGGGTTAGGATTGGACCTAGGGTTAGGGATATGTTGAGGGCTAGGTTCAGAGAGACGGTTAGGGTTACGATTGGACCTAGGGTTAGGGTTATGTTGAGGGCTAGGTTTAGAGATCCGGTTAGGGTTACGATTGGACCTAGGGTTAGGGATATGTTGAGGGCTAGGGTCAGAGAGACGGTTAGGGTTACGATTGGACCTAGGGTTAGGGTTATGTTGAGGGCTAGGTTTAGAGATCCGGTTAGGGTTACGATTGGACCTAGGGTTAGGGATATGTTGAGGGCTAGGGTCAGAGAGACGGTTAGGGTTACGATTGGACCTAGGTTTAGCGTTATGTTGAGGGCTAGGGTTAGAGATCCGGTTAGGGTCACGATTGAACCTAGGGTTAGGGTTATGTTGAGGGCCAGGGGTAGAGATCCGGTTAGGGTCACGATTGGACCTAGGGTTAGGGTTATGTTGAGGGCTAGGGTTAGAGATCCGGTTAGGGTTAGGATTGGACCTAGGGTTAGGGATATGTTGAGGGCTAGCGTCAGAGAGACGGTTAGGGTTACGATTGGACCTAGGGTTAGGGTTATGTTGAGGGCTAGGGTTAGAGATCCGGTTAGGGTTACGATTGGACCTTGGGTTAGGGTTATGTTGAGGACTAGGGTTAGAGATCCGGTTAGGGTTACGATTGGACCTAGGGTTAGGGTTATGTTGAGGGCTAGGCTTAGAGATCCGGTTTGTGTCACGATTGGTCCTAGGGTGAGGGTTATGTTGAGGGCTAAGGTTAGAGAGACGGTTAGGGTTACGATTGGACCTAGGGTTAGGGTTATGTTGAGGGCTAGGGTTAGAGATCCGGTTAGGGTTACGATTGGACCTAGGGTTAGGGTTATGTTGAGGGCTAGGGTTAGAGATCAGGTTAGGGTTACGATTGGTCCTAGGGTTAGGGTTATGTTGAGGGCTAGGGTTAGAGATCCGGTTAGGGTTACGATTGGACCTAGGGTTAGGGTTATGTTGAAGGCTAGGGTTAGAGATCCGGTTAGGGTTACGATTGGACCTAGGGTTAGGGTTATGTTGAGGGCTAGGGTTAGAGATCCGGTTACGTTACGATTGGACCTAGGGTCAGGGTTATGTTGAGGGCTAGGGTTAGAGATACGGTTAGGGTTACGATTGGACCTAGGGTTAGGGTTATGTTGAAGGCTAGGGTTAGAGACCCGGTTAGGGTTACGATGGGACCTAGGGTTAGGGTTATGTTGAAGGCTAGGGTTAGAGATCCGTTTAGGGTTACGATTGGACCTAGGGTTAGGGTTATTTTGAGGGCTAGGGTTAGAGATCCGTTTAGGGTTACGATTGGACCTAGGGTTAGGGTTATGTTGAGGGCTAGGGTTAGAGATCCGGTTAGGGTTACGATTGCACCTAGGGTTAGGGTTATGTTGAGGGCTAGTGTTGAGAGACGGTTAGGGTTCAGATTGGACCTAGGGTTAGGGTTATGTTGAGGGCTAGGGTTAGAGATCCGGTTAGGGTTACGATTGGACCTAGGGTTAGGGGTATGTTGAGGGCTAGGGTTAGAGATCCGGTTAGGGTTACGATTGGACCTAGGGTTAGGGTTATGTTGAGGGCTAGTGTTGAGAGACGGTTAGGGTTCAGATTGGACCTAGGGTTAGGGTTATGTTGAGGGCTAGGGTTAGAGAGACGGTTAGGGTCACAATTGGACCTACGGTTAGGGTTATGTTGAGGGCTAGGGTTAGAGATCCGGTTACGGTCATGATTGGACCTAGGGTTAGGGTTATGTTGAGGGCTAGGGTTAGAGATACGCTTAGGGTTACTATTGGACCTAGGGTTAGGGTTATGTTGAAGGCTAGGGTTAGAGACCAGGTTAGGGTTACGATTGGACCTAGGGTTAGGGTTATGTTGAGGGCTAGGGTTAGAGATCCGGTTAGGGTTACGGTTGGACCTAGTGTTAGGGTTATGTTGAGGGCTAGGGTTAGAGACCCAGTTAGGGATACGATTGGACCTAAGGTTAAGGTTATGTTGAGGGCTAGGTTTAGAGATCCGGTTAGGGTTACGACTGGACCTAGTGTTAGGGTTATGTTGAGGGCTCGGGTTAGAGATCCGGTTAGGGTTACGATTGGACCTAGGGTTAGGGTTATGTTGAGGGCTAGGGTTAGAGATCCGGTTAGGGTTACGATTGGACCTAGGGTTAGGGTTATGTTGAGGGGTAGGGTTAGAGATCCGGTTAGGGTTACGATTGGACCTAGGGTTAGGGTAATGTTGAAGGCTAGGGTTAGAGATCCGGTTAGGGTTACGATTGGACCTAGGGTTAGGGTTATGTTGAGGGTTAGGGTTAGAGAGACGGTTAGGGTTCAGATTGGACCTAGGGTTAGGCTTATGTTGAGGGCTAGGGTTAGAGAGACGGTTAGGGTCACGATTGGACCTACGGTTAGGGTTATTTTGAGGGCTAGGGTTAGAGAGACGGTTAGGGTTACGATTGGACCTAGGGTTAGGGTTATGTTGAGGGCTAGGTTTAGAGATCCGGTTAGGGTTACGATTGAACCTAGGTTTAGGGTTATGTTGAGGGCTAGGGTTAGAGATCCGGTTAGGGTTACGATTGGACCTAAGGTTAGGGTTATGTTGAGGGCTAGGGTAGAGATCCGGTTAGGGTCACGATTGTACCTTGGGTTAGGGTTATGTTGAGGGCTAGGGTTAGAGATCCGGTTAGGGTCACGATTGGACCTAGGGTTAGGGTTATGTTGAGGGCTAGGGTAGAGATCCGGTTAAGGTCACGTTTGGACCTAGGGTTAGGGTTATGTTGACGGCTAGGGTTAGAGATCCGGTTAGGGTTACGATTGGACCTAGGGTTAGGGTGATGTTGAGGGCTAGGGTTAGAGATCCGGTTAGGGTCACGATTGGACCTAGCGTTAGGGTTATGTTGAGGGCTAGGGTTAGAGATCCGGTTAAGGTCACGATTGGACCTAGGGTTAGGGTTATGTTGAGGACTAGGGTTAGAGATTCGGTTAGGGTTACGATTGGACCTAGGGTTAGCGTTATGTTGAGGGGTAGTGATAGAGATCCGGTTAGGGTCACGATTGGACCTAGGGTTAGGGTTATGTTGAGGGCTAGGGTTAGAGATCCGGTTAAGGTCACGATTGGACCTAGGGTTAGGGTTATGTTGAGGACTAGGGTTAGAGATTCGGTTAGGGTTACGATTGGACCTAGGGTTAGTGTTATGTTGAGGGCTAGGGATAGAGATCCGGTTAGGGTCACGATTGGACCTAGGGTTAGGGTTTTGTTGAGGGCTATGGTTAGAGATCCGGTTAGGGTCACGATTGGACCTAGGGTTAGGGTTATGTTGAGGGCTAGGGTTAGAGATCCCGTTACGGTTACGAATGGACCTAGGGTTAGGGTTATGTTGACGGCTAGGGTTAGAGATCAGGTTAGGGTTACGATTGGACCTAGGGTTAGGGTTATGTTGAAGTCTAGGGTTAGAGATCCGGTTAGGGTCACGATTGGACCTAGGGTTAGGGTTATGTTGAGGGCTAGGGTTAGAGAGACGGTTTGGGATTCGATTGGACCTAGGGTTAGGGTTATGTTGAGGGCTAGGGTTAGAGATCCGGTTAGGGTTACGATTGGACCTAGGGTTAGGGTTATGTTGAGGGCTAGGCTTAGAGATCCGTTTAGGGTTACGATTGGACCTAGGGTTAGGGTTATGTTGAGGGCTAAGGTTAGAGATCCAGTTAGGGTTACGATTGGACCTAGGGTTAGGGTTATGTTGAGGGCTAGTGTTCAGAGACGGTTAGGGTTCAGATTGGACTTAGGGTTAGGGTTATGTTGAGGGCTAGGGTTAGAGAGACGGTTAGGGTCACGATTGGACCTACGGTTAGGGTTATGTTGAGGGCTAAGGTTAGAGATCCGGTTAGGGTCACGATTGGACCTAGGGTTAGGGTTATGTTGAGGGCTAGGGTTAGAGAGACGTTTAGGGTTACGATTGGACCTAGGGTTAGGGTTATGTTGAGGGCTAGGTTTAGAGATCCGGTTAGGGTTACGATTGGACCTAGGGTTAGGGTTATGTTGAGCGCTAGGGTTAGAGAGACGTTTAGGGTTACGATTGGACCTAGGGTTAGGGTTATGTTGAGGGCTAGGTTTAGAGATCCGGTTAGGGTTACGATTGGACCTAGGGTTAGGGTTATGTTGAGGGCTAGGGTTAGAAATCCGGTTAGGGTTACGATTGGACCCAGCGTTAGGGTAATGTTGAGGGCTAGGGTTAGAGGGACGGTTAGGGTTCCGATTGGACCTAGGGTTAGGGTTATGTTGAGGGCAGGGTTAGAGATCCGGTTAGGGTCACGATTGGACCTAGGGTTAGGGTTATGTTGAGGGCTAGGGTAGAGATCCGGTTAAGGTCACGTTTGGACCTAGTGTTAGGGTTATGTTGACGGCTAGGGTTAGAGATCCGGTTAGGGTTACGATTGGACCTAGGGTTAGGGTGATGTTGAGGGCTAGGGTTAGAGATCCGGTTAGGGTCACGATTGGACCTAGCGTTAGGGTTATGTTGAGGGCTAGGGTTAGAGATCCGGTTAAGGTCACGATTAGACCTAGGGTTAGGGTTATGTTGAGGACTAGGGTTAGAGATTCGGTTAGGGTTACGATTGGACCTAGGGTTAGCGTTATGTTGAGGGCTAGGGATAGAGATCCGGTTAGGGTCACGATTGGACCTACGGTTAGGGTTATGTTGAGGGCTAGGGTTAGAGATACGGTTAGGGTCACGATTGGACTTAGGGTTAGGGTTATGTTGAGGGTTAGGGTTAGAGATCCAGTTAGGGTCACGATTGTACCTTGGGTTAGGGTTATGTTGAGGGCTAGGGTTAGAGATCCGGTTAGGGTCACGATTGGACCTAGGTTTAGGGTTATGTTGAGGGCTAGGGTTAGAGATCCGGTTAAGGTCACGTTTGGACCTAGGCTTAGGGTTATGTTGACGGCTAGGGTAAGAGATCCGGTTAGGGTTACGATTGGACCTAGGGTTAGGGTGATGTTGAGGGCTAGGGTTAGAGATCCGGTTAGGGTCACGATTGGACCTAGGGTTAGGGTTATGTTGAGGGCTAGGGTTAGAGATCCGGTTAAGGTCACGATTGGACCTAGGGTTAGGGTTATGTTGAGGACTAGGGTTAGAGATTCGGTTAGGGTTACGATTGGACCTAGGGTTAGTGTTATGTTGAGGGCTAGGGATAGAGATCCGGTTAGGGTCACGATTGGACCTAGGTTTAGGGTTTTGTTGAGGGCTATGGTTAGAGATCCGGTTAGGATCACGATTGGACCTAGGGTTAGGGTTATGTTGAGGGCTAGGGTTAGAGATCCCGTTAGGGTTACGAATGGACCTAGGGTTAGGGTTATGTTGACGGCTAGGGTTAGAGATCAGGTTAGGGTTACGATTGGACCTAGGGTTAGGGTTATGTTGAGGGCTAGGGTTAGAGATCCGGTTAGGGTTACGATTGGACCCAGCGTTAGGGTAATGTTGAGGGCTAGGGTTAGAGAGACGGTTAGGGTTCCGATTGGACCTAGGGTTAGGGTTATGTTGAGGGCTAGGGTTAGAGAGACGGTTAGGGTTACGATTGGACCTAGGGTTAGGGTTATGTTGAGGGCAGGGTTAGAGATCCGGTTAGGGTCACGATTGGACCTAGGGTTAGGGTTATGTTGAGGGCTATTGTAGAGATCCGGTTAAGGTCACGTTTGGACCTAGGGTTAGGGTTATGTTGACGGCTAGGGTTAGAGATCCGGTTAGGGTTACGATTGGACCTAGGGTTAGGGTGATGTTGAGGGCTAGGGTTAGAGATCCGGTTAGGGTCACGATTGGACCTAGCGTTAGGGTTATGTTGAGGGCTAGGGTTAGAGATCCGGTTAAGGTCACGATTAGACCTAGGGTTAGGGTTATGTTGAGGACTAGGGTTAGAGATTCGGTTAGGGTTACGATTGGACCTAGGGTTAGCGTTATGTTGAGGGCTAGGGATAGAGATCCGGTTAGGGTCACGATTGGACCTACGGTTAGGGTTATGTTGAGGGCTAGGGTTAGAGATACGGTTAGGGTCACGATTGGACTTAAGGTTAGGGTTATGTTGAGGGTTAGGGTTAGAGATCCAGTTAGGGTCACGATTGTACCTTGGGTTAGGGTTATGTTGAGGGCTAGGGTTAGAGATCCGGTTAGGGTCACGATTGGACCTAGGTTTAGGGTTATGTTGAGGGCTAGGGTTAGAGATCCGGTTAAGGTCACGTTTGGACCTAGGCTTAGGGTTATGTTGACGGCTAGGGTAAGAGATCCGGTTAGGGTTACGATTGGACCTAGGGTTAGGGTGATGTTGAGGGCTAGGGTTAGAGATCCGGTTAGGGTCACGATTGGACCTAGGGTTAGGGTTATGTTGAGGGCTAGGGTTAGAGATCCGGTTAAGGTCACGATTGGACCTAGGGTTAGGGTTATGTTGAGGACTAGGGTTAGAGATTCGGTTAGGGTTACGATTGGACCTAGGGTTAGTGTTATGTTGAGGGCTAGGGATAGAGATCCGGTTAGGGTCACGATTGTACCTAGGTTTAGGGTTTTGTTGAGGGCTATGGTTAGAGATCCGGTTAGGATCACGATTGGACCTAGGGTTAGGGTTATGTTGAGGGCTAGGGTTCGAGATCCCGTTAGGGTTACGAATGGACCTAGGGTTAGGGTTATGTTGACGGCTAGGGTTAGAGATCAGGTTAGGGTTACGATTGGACCTAGGGTTAGGGTTATGTTGAGGGCTAGGGTTAGAGATCCGGTTAGGGTCACGATTGGACCTAGGGTTAGGGTTATGTTGAGGGCTAGGGTTAGAGAGACGGTTTGGGATTCGATTGGACCTAGGGTTAGGGTTATGTTGAGGGCTAGGGTTAGAGATCCGGTTAGGGTTACGATTGGACCTAGGGTTAGGGTTATGTTGAGGGCTAGGCTTAGAGATCCGGTTAGGGTTACGATTGGACCTAGGGTTAGGGGTATGTTGAGGGCTAAGGTTAGAGATCCAGTTAGGGTTACGATTGGACCTAGGGTTAGGGTTATGTTGAGGGCTAGTGTTGAGAGACGGTTAGGGTTCAGATTGGACCTAGGGTTAGGGTTATGTTGAGGGCTAGGGTTAGAGAGACGGTTAGGGTGACGATTGGACCTATGGTTAGGGTTATGTTGAGGGCTAAGGTTAGAGATCCGGTTAGGGTCACGATTGGACCTAGGGTTAGGGTTATGTTGAGGGCTAGGGTTAGAGAGACGTTTAGGGTTACGATTGGACCTAGGGTTAGGGTTATGTTGAGGGCTAGGTTTAGAGATCCGGTTAGGGTTACGATTGGACCTAGGGTTAGGGTTATGTTGAGGGCTAGGGTTAGAGATCCGGTTAGGGTTACGATTGGACCCAGCGTTAGGGTAATGTTGAGGGCTAGGGTTAGAGAGACGGTTAGGGTTCCGATTGGACCTAGGGTTAGGGTTATGTTGAGGGCTAGGGTTAGAGAGACGGTTAGGGTTACGATTGGACCTAGGGTTAGGGTTATGTTGAGGGCAGGGTTAGAGAAACGGTTAGGGTCACGATTGGACCTAGGGTTAGGGTTATGTTGAGGGCTAGGGTTAGAGATCCGGGTAGGGTTACGGTTGGACCCAGGGTTAGGGTAATGTTGAGGGCTAGGGTTAGAGACCCGGTTAGGGATACGATTGGACCTACGGTTAGGGTTATGTTGAGGGCTAGGTTTAGAGATCCGGTTAGGGTTACGACTGGACCTAGGGTTAGGGTTATTTTGAGGGCTAGGGTTAGAGATCCGGTTAGGGTTACAATTGGACCTTGGGTTAGGGTTCTGTTGAGGGCTAGGCTTAGAGATCCGGTTAGGGTTACGATTGCACCTAGGGTTAGGGTTATGTTGAGGGCTAGGGTTAGAGATCCGGTTAGGGTCACGATTGGACCTAGGGTTAGGGTTATGTTGAGGGCTAGGGTTAGAGAGACGTTTAGGGTTACGATTGGACCTAGGGTTAGGGTTATGTTGAGGGCTAGGTTTAGAGATCCGGTTAGGGTTACGATTGGACCTAGGGTTAGGGTTATGTTGAGGGCTAGGGTTAGAGAGACGTTTAGGGTTACGATTGGACCTAGGGTTAGGGTTATGTTGAGGGCTAGGTTTAGAGATCCGGTTAGGGTTACGATTGGACCTAGGGTTAGGGTTATGTTGAGGGCTAGGGTTAGAGAGACGTTTAGGGTTACGATTGGACCTAGGGTTAGGGTTATGTTGAGGGCTAGGTTTAGAGATCCGGTTAGGGTTACGATTGGACCTAGGGTTAGGGTTATGTTGAGGGCTAGGGTTAGAGATCCGGTTAGGGTTACGATTGGACCCAGCGTTAGGGTAATGTTGAGGGCTAGGGTTAGAGAGACGGTTAGGGTTCCGATTGGACCTAGGGTTAGGGTTATGTTGAGGGCTAGGGTTAGAGAGACGGTTAGGGTTACGATTGGACCTAGGGTTAGGGTTATGTTGAGGGCAGGGTTAGAGATCCGGTTAGGGTCACGATTGGACCTAGGGTTAGGGTTATGTTGAGGGCTAGGGTAGAGATCCGGTTAAGGTCACGTTTGGACCTAGGGTTAGGGTTATGTTGACGGCTAGGGTTAGAGATCCGGTTAGGGTTACGATTGGACCTAGGGTTAGGGTGATGTTGAGGGCTAGGGTTAGAGATCCGGTTAGGGTCACGATTGGACCTAGCGTTAGGGTTATGTTTAGGGCTAGGGTTAGAGATCCGGTTAAGGTCACGATTAGACATAGGGTTAGGGTTATGTTGAGGACTAGGGTTAGAGATTCGGTTAGGGTTACGATTGGACCTAGGGTTAGCGTTATGTTGAGGGCTAGGGATAGAGATCCGGTTAGGGTCACGATTGGACCTACGATTAGGGTTATGTTGAGGGCTAGGGTTAGAGATACGGTTAGGGTCACGATTGGACTTAGGGTTAGGGTTATGTTGAGGGTTAGGGTTAGAGATCCAGTTAGGGTCACGATTGTACCTTGGGTTAGGGTTATGTTGAGGGCTAGGGTTAGAGATCCGGTTAGGGTCACGATTGGACCTAGGTTTAGGGTTATGTTGAGGGCTAGGGTTAGAGATCCGGTTAAGGTCACGTTTGGACCTAGGCTTAGGGTTATGTTGACGGCTAGGGTAAGAGATCCGGTTAGGGTTACGATTGGACCTAGGGTTAGGGTGATGTTGAGGGCTAGGGTTAGAGATCCGGTTAGGGTCACGATTGGACCTAGGGTTAGGGTTATGTTGAGGGCTAGGGTTAGAGATCCGGTTAAGGTCACGATTGGACCTAGGGTTAGGGTTATGTTGAGGACTAGGGTTAGAGATTCGGTTAGGGTTACGATTGGACCTAGGGTTAGTGTTATGTTGAGGGCTAGGGATAGAGATCCGGTTAGGGTCACGATTGGACCTAGGTTTAGGGTTTTGTTGAGGGCTATGGTTAGAGATCCGGTTAGGATCACGATTGGACCTAGGATTAGGGTTATGTTGAGGGCTAGGGTTAGAGATCCCGTTAGGGTTACGAATGGACCTAGGGTTAGGGTTATGTTGAGGGCTAGGGTTAGAGATCCGGTTAGGGTCACGATTGGACCTAGGGTTAGGGTTATGTTGAGGGCTAGGCTTAGATATCCGGTTAGTGTTACGATTGGACCTAGGGTTAGGGGTATGTTGAGGGCTATGGTTAGAGATCCAGTTAGGGTTACGATTGGACCTAGGGTTAGGGCTATGTTAAGGGCTAGGGTTAGAGAGACGGTTAGGGTTCCGATTGGACCTAGGGTTAGGGTTATGTTGAGGGCTAGGGTTAGAGAGACGGTTAGGGTTACGATTGGACCTAGGGTTAGGGTTATGTTGAGGGCAGGGTTAGAGAAACGGTTAGGGTCACGATTGGACCTAGGGTTAGGGTTATGTTGAGGGCTAGGGTTAGAGATCCGGGTAGGGTTACGGTTGGACCTAGGGTTAGGGTAATGTTGAGGGCTAGGGTTAGAGACCCGGTTAGGGATACGATTGGACCTAAGGTTAGGGTTATGTTGAGGGCTAGGTTTAGAGATCCGGTTAGGGTTACGACTGGACCTAGGGTTAGGGTTATGTTGAGGGCTAGGGTTAGAGATCCGGTTAGGGTTACAATTGGACCTTGGGTTAGGGGTCTGTTGAGGGCTAGGCTTAGAGATCCGGTTAGGGTTACGATTGCACCTAGGGTTAGGGTTATGTTGAGGGCTAGGGTTAGAGATCCGGTTAGGGTCACGATTGGACCTAGGGTTAGGGTTATGTTGAGGGCTAGGGTTAGAGATCCGGTTAAGGTCACGTTTGGACTAGGCTTAGGGTTATGTTGACGGCTAGGGTAAGAGATCCGGTTAGGGTTACGATTGGACCTAGGGTTAGGGTGATGTTGAGGGCTAGGGTTAGAGATCCGGTTAGGGTCACGATTGGACCTAGGGTTAGGGTTATGTTGAGGGCTAGGGTTAGAGATTCGGTTAGGGTTACGATTGGACCTAGGGTTAGTGTTATGTTGAGGGCTAGGGATAGAGATCCGGTTAGGGTCACGATTGGACCTAGGGTTAGGGTTATGTTGAGGGCTAGGGTTAGAGATCCGGTTAGGGTCACGATTGGACCTAGGGTTAGGGTTATGTTGAGGGCTAGGGTTAGAGAGACGGTTTGGGATTCGATTGGACCTAGGGTTAGGGTTATGTTGAGGGCTAGGGTTAGAGATCCGGTTAGGGTTACGATTGGACCTAGGGTTAGGGTTATGTTGAGGGCTAGGCTTAGATATCCGGTTAGTGTTACGATTGGACCTAGGGTTAGGGGTATGTTGAGGGCTATGGTTAGAGATCCAGTTAGGGTTACGATTGGACCTAGGGTTAGGGCTATGTTAAGGGCTAGTGTTGAGAGACGGGTAGGGTTCAGATTGGACATAGGGTTAGGGTTATGTTGAGGGCTAGGGTTAGAGAGACGGTTAGGGTCACGATTGGACCTACGGTTAGGGTTATGTTGAGGGCTAAGGTTAGAGATCCGGTTAGGGTCACGATTGGACCTAGGGTTAGGGTTATGTTGAGGGCTAGGTTTAGAGATCCGGTTAGGGTTACGATTGGACCTAGGGTTAGGGTTATGTTGAGGGCTAGGGTTAGAGATCCGGTTAGGGTTACGATTGGACCCAGCGTTAGGGTAATGTTCAGGGCTAGGGTTAGAGAGACGGTTAGGGTTCCGATTGGACCTAGGGTTAGGGTTATGTTCAGGGCTAGGGTTAGAGAGACGGTTAGGATTCCGATTGGACCTAGGGTTAGGGTTATGTTGAGGGCTAGGGTTAGAGATACGGTTAGGGTTACGATTGGACCTAGGGTTAGGGTTATGTTGACGGCTAGGGTTAGAGATCCGGTTAGGGTTACGATTGGACCTAGGGTTAGGGTTATGTTGAGGGCTAGGGTTAGAGATCCGGTTAGGTTCACGATTGGACCTAGGGTTAGGGTTATGTTGAGGGCTAGGGTTAGAGATTCGGTTAAGGTCACGATTGGACCTAGGGTTAGGGTTATGTTGAGGACTAGGGTTAGAGATTCGGTTAGGGTTACGATTGGACCTAGGGTTAGCGTTATGTTGAGGGCTAGGGATGGAGATCCGGTTAGGGTCACGATTGGACCTAGGGTTAGGGTTATGTTGAGGGCTATGGTTAGAGATCCGGTTAGGGTCACGATTGGACCTAGGGTTAGGGTTATGTTGAGGGCTAGGGTTAGAGATCCCGTTAGGGTTACGAATGGTCCTAGGGTTAGGGTTATGTTGAGGGCTAGGGTTAGAGATCCGTTTAGGGTTACGATTGGACCTAGGGTTAGGGTTATGTTGAGGGCTAGTGTTGAGAGACGGTTAGGGTTCAGATTGGACCTAGGGTTAGGGTTATGTTCAGGGCTAGGGTTAGAGATCCGGTTAGGGTTACGATTGGACCTAGGTTTAGGGGTATGTTGAGGGCTAGGGTTAGAGATCCGGTTAGGGTTACGATTGGACCTAGGGTTAGCTTTATGTTGAGGGCTAGTGTTGAGAGACGGTTAGGGTTCAGATTGGACCTAGGGTTAGGGTTATGTTGAGGGCTAGGGTTAGAGAGACGGTTAGGGTCACGATTGGACCTACGGTTAGGGTTATGTTGAGGGCTAGGGTTAGAGATCCGGTTAGGGTCACGATTGGACCTAGGGTTAGGGTTATGTTGAGGGCTAGGGTTAGAGATACGGTTAGGGTTACTATTGGACCTAGGGTTAGGGTTATGTTGAAGGCTAGGGTTAGAGACCCAGTTAGGGATACGATTGGACCTAAGGTTAAGGTTATGTTGAGGGCTAGGTTTAGAGATCCGGTTAGGGTTACGACTGGACCTAGTGTTAGGGTTATGTTGAGGGCTCGGCTTAGAGATCCGGTTAGGGTTACGATTGGACCTAGGGTTAGGGTTATGTTGAGGGCTAGGGTTAGAGATCCGGTTAGGGTTACGATTGGACCTAGGGTTAGGGTTATGTTGAGGGCTACGGTTAGAGATCCGGTTAGGGTTACGATTGGACCTAGGGTTAGGGTAATGTTGAAGGCTAGGGTTAGAGATCCGGTTAGGGTTACGATTGGACCTAGGGTTAGGGTTATGTTGAGGGCTAGGGTTAGAGAGACGGTTAGGGTTCAGATTGGACCTAGGGTTAGGGTTATGTTGAGGGCTAGGGTTAGAGAGACGGTTAGAGTCACGATTGGACCTACGGTTAGGGTTATGTTGAGGGCTAGGGTTAGAGAGACGGTTAGGGTTACGATTGGACCTATGGTTAGGGTTATGTTGAGGGCTAGGTTTAGAGATCCGGTTAGGGTTACGATTGAACCTAGGGTTAGGGTTATGTTGAGGGCTAGGGTTAGAGATCCGGTTAGGGTTACGATTGGACCTAGGGTTAGGGTTATGTTGAGGGCTAGGGTTAGAGATCCGGTTAGGGTTACGGTTGGACCTAGGGTTAGGGTAATGTTGAGGGCTAGGGTTAGAGACCCGGTTAGGGATACGATTGGACCTAAGGTTAGGGTTATGTTGAGGGCTAGGTTTAGAGATCCGCTTAGGGTTACGACTGGACCTAGGGTTAGGGTTATGTTGAGGGCTAGGGTTAGAGATCCGGTTAGGGTTACAATTGGACCTTGGGTTAGGGTTCTGTTGAGGGCTAGGGTTAGAGATCCGGTTAGGGTTACGATTGCACCTAGGGTTAGGGTAATGTTGAGGGCTAGGGTTAGAGATCCGGTTAGGGTTAGGATTGGACCTAGGGTTAGGGATATGTTGAGGGCTAGGTTCAGAGAGACGGTTAGGGTTACGATTGGACCTAGGGTTAGGGTTATGTTGAGGGCTAGGTTTAGAGATCCGGTTAGGGTTACGATTGGACCTAGGGTCAGGGTTATGTTGAGGGCTAGGTTTAGAGATCCGGTTAGGGTTACGATTGGACCTAGGGTTAGGGTTATGTTGAGGGCTAGGGATAGAGATCCGGTTAGAGTTACGATTGGACCTAGGGTTAGGGTTATGTTGAGGGCTAGGGTTAGAGAGACGGTTAGGGTTCAGATTGGACCTAGGGTTAGGGTTATGTTGACAGCTAGGGTTAGAGAGACGGTTAGGGTCAGGATTGGACCTACGGTTAGGGTTATGTTGAGGGCTAGGGTTAGAGATCCGGTTAGGGTCACGATTGGACCTAGGGTTAGGGTTATGTTGAGGGCTACGGTTAGAGAGACGGTTAGGGTTACGATTGGACCTAGGGTTAGGGTTATGTTGAGGGCTAGGTTTAGAGATCCGGTTAGGGTTACGATTGGACCTAGGGTTAGGGTTATGTTGAGGGCTAGGGTTAGAGATCCGGTTAGGGTTACGATTGGACCTAGGGTTAGGGTTACGTTGAGGGCAGGGTTAGAGATCCGGTTAGGGTTACGATTGGACCTAGGGTTAGGGTTATGTTGAGGGCTAGGGTTAGAGATCAGGTTAGGGTTACGATTGGACCTAGGGTTAGGGTTATGTTGAGGGCTAGGGTCAGAGAGACGGTTAGGGTTACGATTGGACCTAGGGTTAGGGTTATGTTCAGGGCTAGGGTTACAGAGACTGTTAGGGTTACGATTGGACCTAGGTTTAGCGTTATGTTGAGGACTAGGGTTAGAGATTCGGTTAGGGTTACGATTGGACCTAGGGTTAGCGTTATGTTGAGGGCTAGGGATGGAGATCCGGTTAGGGTCACGATGGGACCTAGGGTTATAGTTATGTTGAGGGCAAGGGTTAGAGATCCGGTTAGGGTCACGATTGGACCTAGGGTTAGGGTTATGTTGAGGGCTAGGGTTAGAGATCCCGTTAGGGTTACGGATGGTCCTAGGGTTAGGGTTATGTTGAGGGCTAGGGTTAGAGATCCGTTTAGGGTTACGATTGGATCTAGGGTTAGGGTTATGTTGAGGGCTAGTGTTGAGAGACGGTGAGGGTTCAGATTGGACCTATGGTTAGGGTTTTGTTGAGGGCTAGGGTTAGAGATCCGGTTAGGGTTACGATTGGACCTAGGGTTAGGGGTATGTTGAGGGCTAGGGTTAGAGATCCGGTTAGGGTTACGATTGGACCTAGGGTTACGGTTATGTTGAGGGCTAGTGTTGAGAGACGGTTAGGGTTCAGATTGGACCTAGGGTTAGGGTTATGTTGAGAACTAGGGTTAGAGAGACGGTTAGGGTCACGATTGGACCGACGGTTAGGGTTATGTTGAGGGCTAGGGTTAGAGATCAGGTTAGGGTCACGGTTGGACCTAGGGTTAGGGTTATGTTGAGGGCTAGGGTTAGAGAGACGTTTAGGGTTACGATTGGACCTAGGGTTAGGGTTATGTTGAGGGCTAGGTTTAGAGATCCGGTTAGGTTTACGATTGGACCTAGGGTTAGGGTTATGTTGAGGGCTAGGGTTAGATATCCGGTTAGGGTTACGATTGGACCCAGCGTTAGTGTTATGTTGAGGACTAGGGTTAGAGAGACGGTTAGGGTTACGATTGGACCTAGGATTAGGGTTATGTTGAGGGCTAGGGTTAGAGAGACGGTTAGGGTTACGATTGGACCTAGGGTTAGGGTTATGTTGAGGGCAGGGTTAGAGATCCGGTAAGGGTCACGATTGGACCTAGGGTTAGGGTTATGTTGAGGGCTAGGGTTAGAGATCCGGTTAGGGTTACGATTGGATCTAGGGTTAGGGTTATGTTGAGGGCTAGGGTTAGAGATCCGGTTAGGGTTACGATTGGACCTAGGGTTAGGGTTATGTTGAGGGCTAGGGTTAGAGATCCGGTTAGGGTCACGATTGGACCTAGGGTTAGGGTTATGTTGAGGGCTAGGGTTAGAGATCCGGTTAAGGTCACGATTGGACCTAGGGTTAGGGTTATGTTGAGGACTAGGGTTAGAGATTCGGTTAGGGTTACGATTGGACCTAGGGTTAGCGTTATGTTGAGGGCTAGGGATGGAGATCCGGTTAGGGTCACGATTGGACCTAGGGTTATGGTTATGTTGAGGGCAAGGGTTAGAGATCCGGTTAGGGTCACGATTGGACCTAGGGTTAGGGTTATGTTGAGGGCTAGGGTTAGAGATCCCGTTAGGGTTACGGATGGTCCTAGGGTTAGGGTTATGTTGAGGGCTAGGGTTAGTGATCCGGTTAGGGTTACGATTGGACCTAGGGTTAGGGTTATGTTGAGGGCTAGTGTTGAGAGACGGTGAGGGTTCAGATTGGACCTATTGTTAGGGTTTTGTTGAGGGCTAGGGTTAGAGAACCGGTTAGGGTTACGATTGGACCTAGGGTTAGGGTTATGTTGAAGGCTAGGGTTAGAGACCCGGTTAGGGTTACGATGGGACCTAGGGTTAGGGTTATGTTGAAGGCTAGGGTTAGAGATCCGTTTAGGGTTACGATTGGACCTAGGGTTAGGGTTATTTTGAGGGCTAGGGTTAGAGATCCGTTTAGGGTTACGATTGGACCTAGGGTTAGGGTTATGTTGAGGGCTAGGGTTAGAGATCCGGTTAGGGTTACGATTGGACCTAGGGTTAGGGTTATGTTGAGGGCTAGGTTTAGAGATCCGGTTACGGTTAGGATTGGACCTAGGGTTAGGGTTATGTTGAGGGCTAGGGTTAGAGAGACTGTTAGGGTTCAGATTGGACCTATGGTTAGGGTTATGTTGAGGGCTAGGCTTAGAGAGACGGTTAGGGTCACGATTGGACCTACGGTTAGGGTTATGTTAGGGGTAGGGTTAGAGATCCGGTTATGGTCACGATTGGACCTAGGGTTAGGGTTATGTTGAGGGCTAGGGTTAGAGAGACGGTTAGGGTTACGATTGGACCTAGGGTTAGGGTTATGTTGAGGGCTAGGTTTAGAGATCCGGTTAGGGTTACGATTGAACCTAGGGTTAGGGTTATGTTGAGGGCTAGGGTTAGAGATCTGGTTAGGGTTAAGATTGGACCTAGGGTTAGGGTTATGTTGAGGGCTAGGGTTAGAGATCCGGGTAGGGTTACGGTTGGACCTAGGGTTAGGGTAATGTTGAGGGCTAGGGTTAGAGACCCGGTTAGGGATACGATTGGACCTACGGTTAGGGTTATGTTGAGGGCTAGGTTTAGAGATCCGGTTAGGGTTACGACTGGACCTAGGGTTAGGGTTATTTTGAGGGCTAGGGTTAGAGATCCGGTTAGGGTTACAATTGGACCTTGGGTTAGGGTTCTGTTGAGGGCTAGGCTTAGAGATCCGGTTAGGGTTACGATTGCACCTAGGGTTAGGGTTATGTTGAGGGCTAGGGTTAGAGATCCGGTTAGGGTCACGATTGGACCTAGGGTTAGGGTTATGTTGAGGGCTAGGGTTAGAGAGACGTTTAGGGTTACGATTGGACCTAGGGTTAGGGTTATGTTGAGGGCTAGGTTTAGAGATCCGGTTAGGGTTACGATTGGACCTAGGGTTAGGGTTATGTTGAGGGCTAGGGTTAGAGAGACGTTTAGGGTTACGATTGGACCTAGGGTTAGGGTTATGTTGAGGGCTAGGTTTAGAGATCCGGTTAGGGTTACGATTGGACCTAGGGTTAGGGTTATGTTGAGGGCTAGGGTTAGAGAGACGTTTAGGGTTACGATTGGACCTAGGGTTAGGGTTATGTTGAGGGCTAGGTTTAGAGATCCGGTTAGGGTTACGATTGGACCTAGGGTTAGGGTTATGTTGAGGGCTAGGGTTAGAGATCCGGTTAGGGTTACGATTGGACCCAGCGTTAGGGTAATGTTGAGGGCTAGGGTTAGAGAGACGGTTAGGGTTCCGATTGGACCTAGGGTTAGGGTTATGTTGAGGGCTAGGGTTAGAGAGACGGTTAGGGTTACGATTGGACCTAGGGTTAGGGTTATGTTGAGGGCAGGGTTAGAGATCCGGTTAGGGTCACGATTGGACCTAGGGTTAGGGTTATGTTGAGGGCTAGGGTAGAGATCCGGTTAAGGTCACGTTTGGACCTAGGGTTAGGGTTATGTTGACGGCTAGGGTTAGAGATCCGGTTAGGGTTACGATTGGACCTAGGGTTAGGGTGATGTTGAGGGCTAGGGTTAGAGATCCGGTTAGGGTCACGATTGGACCTAGCGTTAGGGTTATGTTTAGGGCTAGGGTTAGAGATCCGGTTAAGGTCACGATTAGACATAGGGTTAGGGTTATGTTGAGGACTAGGGTTAGAGATTCGGTTAGGGTTACGATTGGACCTAGGGTTAGCGTTATGTTGAGGGCTAGGGATAGAGATCCGGTTAGGGTCACGATTGGACCTACGGTTAGGGTTATGTTGAGGGCTAGGGTTAGAGATACGGTTAGGGTCACGATTGGACTTAGGGTTAGGGTTATGTTGAGGGTTAGGGTTAGAGATCCAGTTAGGGTCACGATTGTACCTTGGGTTAGGGTTATGTTGAGGGCTAGGGTTAGAGATCCGGTTAGGGTCACGATTGGACCTAGGTTTAGGGTTATGTTGAGGGCTAGGGTTAGAGATCCGGTTAAGGTCACGTTTGGACCTAGGCTTAGGGTTATGTTGACGGCTAGGGTAAGAGATCCGGTTAGGGTTACGATTGGACCTAGGGTTAGGGTGATGTTGAGGGCTAGGGTTAGAGATCCGGTTAGGGTCACGATTGGACCTAGGGTTAGGGTTATGTTGAGGGCTAGGGTTAGAGATCCGGTTAAGGTCACGATTGGACCTAGGGTTAGGGTTATGTTGAGGACTAGGGTTAGAGATTCGGTTAGGGTTACGATTGGACCTAGGGTTAGTGTTATGTTGAGGGCTAGGGATAGAGATCCGGTTAGGGTCACGATTGGACCTAGGTTTAGGGTTTTGTTGAGGGCTATGGTTAGAGATCCGGTTAGGATCACGATTGGACCTAGGATTAGGGTTATGTTGAGGGCTAGGGTTAGAGATCCCGTTAGGGTTACGAATGGACCTAGGGTTAGGGTTATGTTGAGGGCTAGGGTTAGAGATCCGGTTAGGGTCACGATTGGACCTAGGGTTAGGGTTATGTTGAGGGCTAGGCTTAGATATCCGGTTAGTGTTACGATTGGACCTAGGGTTAGGGGTATGTTGAGGGCTATGGTTAGAGATCCAGTTAGGGTTACGATTGGACCTAGGGTTAGGGCTATGTTAAGGGCTAGGGTTAGAGAGACGGTTAGGGTTCCGATTGGACCTAGGGTTAGGGTTATGTTGAGGGCTAGGGTTAGAGAGACGGTTAGGGTTACGATTGGACCTAGGGTTAGGGTTATGTTGAGGGCAGGGTTAGAGAAACGGTTAGGGTCACGATTGGACCTAGGGTTAGGGTTATGTTGAGGGCTAGGGTTAGAGATCCGGGTAGGGTTACGGTTGGACCTAGGGTTAGGGTAATGTTGAGGGCTAGGGTTAGAGACCCGGTTAGGGATACGATTGGACCTAAGGTTAGGGTTATGTTGAGGGCTAGGTTTAGAGATCCGGTTAGGGTTACGACTGGACCTAGGGTTAGGGTTATGTTGAGGGCTAGGGTTAGAGATCCGGTTAGGGTTACAATTGGACCTTGGGTTAGGGGTCTGTTGAGGGCTAGGCTTAGAGATCCGGTTAGGGTTACGATTGCACCTAGGGTTAGGGTTATGTTGAGGGCTAGGGTTAGAGATCCGGTTAGGGTCACGATTGGACCTAGGGTTAGGGTTATGTTGAGGGCTAGGGTTAGAGATCCGGTTAAGGTCACGTTTGGACTAGGCTTAGGGTTATGTTGACGGCTAGGGTAAGAGATCCGGTTAGGGTTACGATTGGACCTAGGGTTAGGGTGATGTTGAGGGCTAGGGTTAGAGATCCGGTTAGGGTCACGATTGGACCTAGGGTTAGGGTTATGTTGAGGGCTAGGGTTAGAGATTCGGTTAGGGTTACGATTGGACCTAGGGTTAGTGTTATGTTGAGGGCTAGGGATAGAGATCCGGTTAGGGTCACGATTGGACCTAGGGTTAGGGTTATGTTGAGGGCTAGGGTTAGAGATCCGGTTAGGGTCACGATTGGACCTAGGGTTAGGGTTATGTTGAGGGCTAGGGTTAGAGAGACGGTTTGGGATTCGATTGGACCTAGGGTTAGGGTTATGTTGAGGGCTAGGGTTAGAGATCCGGTTAGGGTTACGATTGGACCTAGGGTTAGGGTTATGTTGAGGGCTAGGCTTAGATATCCGGTTAGTGTTACGATTGGACCTAGGGTTAGGGGTATGTTGAGGGCTATGGTTAGAGATCCAGTTAGGGTTACGATTGGACCTAGGGTTAGGGCTATGTTAAGGGCTAGTGTTGAGAGACGGGTAGGGTTCAGATTGGACATAGGGTTAGGGTTATGTTGAGGGCTAGGGTTAGAGAGACGGTTAGGGTCACGATTGGACCTACGGTTAGGGTTATGTTGAGGGCTAAGGTTAGAGATCCGGTTAGGGTCACGATTGGACCTAGGGTTAGGGTTATGTTGAGGGCTAGGGTTAGAGAGACGTTTAGGGTTACGATTGGACCTAGGGTTAGGGTTATGTTGAGGGCTAGGTTTAGAGATCCGGTTAGGGTTACGATTGGACCTAGGGTTAGGGTTATGTTGAGGGCTAGGGTTAGAGATCCGGTTAGGGTTACGATTGGACCCAGCGTTAGGGTAATGTTCAGGGCTAGGGTTAGAGAGACGGTTAGGGTTCCGATTGGACCTAGGGTTAGGGTTATGTTCAGGGCTAGGGTTAGAGAGACGGTTAGGATTCCGATTGGACCTAGGGTTAGGGTTATGTTGAGGGCTAGGGTTAGAGATCCGGTTAGGGTTACGATTGGACCTAGGGTTAGGGTTATGTTGACGGCTAGGGTTAGAGATCCGGTTAGGGTTACGATTGGACCTAGGGTTAGGGTTATGTTGAGGGCTAGGGTTAGAGATCCGGTTAGGTTCACGATTGGACCTAGGGTTAGGGTTATGTTGAGGGCTAGGGTTAGAGATTCGGTTAAGGTCACGATTGGACCTAGGGTTAGGGTTATGTTGAGGACTAGGGTTAGAGATTCGGTTAGGGTTACGATTGGACCTAGGGTTAGCGTTATGTTGAGGGCTAGGGATGGAGATCCGGTTAGGGTCACGATTGGACCTAGGGTTAGGGTTATGTTGAGGGCTATGGTTAGAGATCCGGTTAGGGTCACGATTGGACCTAGGGTTAGGGTTATGTTGAGGGCTAGGGTTAGAGATCCCGTTAGGGTTACGAATGGTCCTAGGGTTAGGGTTATGTTGAGGGCTAGGGTTAGAGATCCGTTTAGGGTTACGATTGGACCTAGGGTTAGGGTTATGTTGAGGGCTAGTGTTGAGAGACGGTTAGGGTTCAGATTGGACCTAGGGTTAGGGTTATGTTCAGGGCTAGGGTTAGAGATCCGGTTAGGGTTACGATTGGACCTAGGTTTAGGGGTATGTTGAGGGCTAGGGTTAGAGATCCGGTTAGGGTTACGATTGGACCTAGGGTTAGCTTTATGTTGAGGGCTAGTGTTGAGAGACGGTTAGGGTTCAGATTGGACCTAGGGTTAGGGTTATGTTGAGGGCTAGGGTTAGAGAGACGGTTAGGGTCACGATTGGACCTACGGTTAGGGTTATGTTGAGGGCTAGGGTTAGAGATCCGGTTAGGGTCACGATTGGACCTAGGGTTAGGGTTATGTTGAGGGCTAGGGTTAGAGATACGGTTAGGGTTACTATTGGACCTAGGGTTAGGGTTATGTTGAAGGCTAGGGTTAGAGACCCAGTTAGGGATACGATTGGACCTAAGGTTAAGGTTATGTTGAGGGCTAGGTTTAGAGATCCGGTTAGGGTTACGACTGGACCTAGTGTTAGGGTTATGTTGAGGGCTCGGCTTAGAGATCCGGTTAGGGTTACGATTGGACCTAGGGTTAGGGTTATGTTGAGGGCTAGGGTTAGAGATCCGGTTAGGGTTACGATTGGACCTAGGGTTAGGGTTATGTTGAGGGCTACGGTTAGAGATCCGGTTAGGGTTACGATTGGACCTAGGGTTAGGGTAATGTTGAAGGCTAGGGTTAGAGATCCGGTTAGGGTTACGATTGGACCTAGGGTTAGGGTTATGTTGAGGGCTAGGGTTAGAGAGACGGTTAGGGTTCAGATTGGACCTAGGGTTAGGGTTATGTTGAGGGCTAGGGTTAGAGAGACGGTTAGAGTCACGATTGGACCTACGGTTAGGGTTATGTTGAGGGCTAGGGTTAGAGAGACGGTTAGGGTTACGATTGGACCTATGGTTAGGGTTATGTTGAGGGCTAGGTTTAGAGATCCGGTTAGGGTTACGATTGAACCTAGGGTTAGGGTTATGTTGAGGGCTAGGGGTAGAGATCCGGTTAGGGTTACGATTGGACCTAGGGTTAGGGTTATGTTGAGGGCTAGGGTTAGAGATCCGGTTAGGGTTACGGTTGGACCTAGGGTTAGGGTAATGTTGAGGGCTAGGGTTAGAGACCCGGTTAGGGATACGATTGGACCTAAGGTTAGGGTTATGTTGAGGGCTAGGTTTAGAGATCCGCTTAGGGTTACGACTGGACCTAGGGTTAGGGTTATGTTGAGGGCTAGGGTTAGAGATCCGGTTAGGGTTACAATTGGACCTTGGGTTAGGGTTCTGTTGAGGGCTAGGGTTAGAGATCCGGTTAGGGTTACGATTGCACCTAGGGTTAGGGTAATGTTGAGGGCTAGGGTTAGAGATCCGGTTAGGGTTAGGATTGGACCTAGGGTTAGGGATATGTTGAGGGCTAGGTTCAGAGAGACGGTTAGGGTTACGATTGGACCTAGGGTTAGGGTTATGTTGAGGGCTAGGTTTAGAGATCCGGTTAGGGTTACGATTGGACCTAGGGTCAGGGTTATGTTGAGGGCTAGGTTTAGAGATCCGGTTAGGGTTACGATTGGACCTAGGGTTAGGGTTATGTTGAGGGCTAGGGATAGAGATCCGGTTAGAGTTACGATTGGACCTAGGGTTAGGGTTATGTTGAGGGCTAGGGTTAGAGAGACGGTTAGGGTTCAGATTGGACCTAGGGTTAGGGTTATGTTGACAGCTAGGGTTAGAGAGACGGTTAGGGTCAGGATTGGACCTACGGTTAGGGTTATGTTGAGGGCTAGGGTTAGAGATCCGGTTAGGGTCACGATTGGACCTAGGGTTAGGGTTATGTTGAGGGCTACGGTTAGAGAGACGGTTAGGGTTACGATTGGACCTAGGGTTAGGGTTATGTTGAGGGCTAGGTTTAGAGATCCGGTTAGGGTTACGATTGGACCTAGGGTTAGGGTTATGTTGAGGGCTAGGGTTAGAGATCCGGTTAGGGTTACGATTGGACCTAGGGTTAGGGTTACGTTGAGGGCAGGGTTAGAGATCCGGTTAGGGTTACGATTGGACCTAGGGTTAGGGTTATGTTGAGGGCTAGGGTTAGAGATCAGGTTAGGGTTACGATTGGACCTAGGGTTAGGGTTATGTTGAGGGCTAGGGTCAGAGAGACGGTTAGGGTTACGATTGGACCTAGGGTTAGGGTTATGTTCAGGGCTAGGGTTACAGAGACTGTTAGGGTTACGATTGGACCTAGGTTTAGCGTTATGTTGAGGACTAGGGTTAGAGATTCGGTTAGGGTTACGATTGGACCTAGGGTTAGCGTTATGTTGAGGGCTAGGGATGGAGATCCGGTTAGGGTCACGATGGGACCTAGGGTTATAGTTATGTTGAGGGCAAGGGTTAGAGATCCGGTTAGGGTCACGATTGGACCTAGGGTTAGGGTTATGTTGAGGGCTAGGGTTAGAGATCCCGTTAGGGTTACGGATGGTCCTAGGGTTAGGGTTATGTTGAGGGCTAGGGTTAGAGATCCGTTTAGGGTTACGATTGGATCTAGGGTTAGGGTTATGTTGAGGGCTAGTGTTGAGAGACGGTGAGGGTTCAGATTGGACCTATGGTTAGGGTTTTGTTGAGGGCTAGGGTTAGAGATCCGGTTAGGGTTACGATTGGACCTAGGGTTAGGGGTATGTTGAGGGCTAGGGTTAGAGATCCGGTTAGGGTTACGATTGGACCTAGGGTTACGGTTATGTTGAGGGCTAGTGTTGAGAGACGGTTAGGGTTCAGATTGGACCTAGGGTTAGGGTTATGTTGAGAACTAGGGTTAGAGAGACGGTTAGGGTCACGATTGGACCGACGGTTAGGGTTATGTTGAGGGCTAGGGTTAGAGATCAGGTTAGGGTCACGATTGGACCTAGGGTTAGGGTTATGTTGAGGGCTAGGGTTAGAGAGACGTTTAGGGTTACGATTGGACCTAGGGTTAGGGTTATGTTGAGGGCTAGGTTTAGAGATCCGGTTAGGTTTACGATTGGACCTAGGGTTAGGGTTATGTTGAGGGCTAGGGTTAGATATCCGGTTAGGGTTACGATTGGACCCAGCGTTAGGGTTATGTTGAGGACTAGGGTTAGAGAGACGGTTAGGGTTACGATTGGACCTAGGATTAGGGTTATGTTGAGGGCTAGGGTTAGAGAGACGGTTAGGGTTACGATTGGACCTAGGGTTAGGGTTATGTTGAGGGCAGGGTTAGAGATCCGGTAAGGGTCACGATTGGACCTAGGGTTAGGGTTATGTTGAGGGCTAGGGTTAGAGATCCGGTTAGGGTTACGATTGGATCTAGGGTTAGGGTTATGTTGAGGGCTAGGGTTAGAGATCCGGTTAGGGTTACGATTGGACCTAGGGTTAGGGTTATGTTGAGGGCTAGGGTTAGAGATCCGGTTAGGGTCACGATTGGACCTAGGGTTAGGGTTATGTTGAGGGCTAGGGTTAGAGATCCGGTTAAGGTCACGATTGGACCTAGGGTTAGGGTTATGTTGAGGACTAGGGTTAGAGATTCGGTTAGGGTTACGATTGGACCTAGGGTTAGCGTTATGTTGAGGGCTAGGGATGGAGATCCGGTTAGGGTCACGATTGGACCTAGGGTTATGGTTATGTTGAGGGCAAGGGTTAGAGATCCGGTTAGGGTCACGATTGGACCTAGGGTTAGGGTTATGTTGAGGGCTAGGGTTAGAGATCCCGTTAGGGTTACGGATGGTCCTAGGGTTAGGGTTATGTTGAGGGCTAGGGTTAGAGATCCGGTTAGGGTTACGATTGGACCTAGGGTTAGGGTTATGTTGAGGGCTAGTGTTGAGAGACGGTGAGGGTTCAGATTGGACCTATTGTTAGGGTTTTGTTGAGGGCTAGGGTTAGAGATCCGGTTAGGGTTACGATTGGACCTAGGGTTAGGGTTATGTTGAAGGCTAGGGTTAGAGACCCGGTTAGGGTTACGATGGGACCTAGGGTTAGGGTTATGTTGAAGGCTAGGGTTAGAGATCCGTTTAGGGTTACGATTGGACCTAGGGTTAGGGTTATTTTGAGGGCTAGGGTTAGAGATCCGTTTAGGGTTACGATTGGACCTAGGGTTAGGGTTATGTTGAGGGCTAGGGTTAGAGATCCGGTTAGGGTTACGATTGGACCTAGGGTTAGGGTTATGTTGAGGGCTAGGTTTAGAGATCCGGTTACGGTTAGGATTGGACCTAGGGTTAGGGTTATGTTGAGGGCTAGGGTTAGAGAGACTGTTAGGGTTCAGATTGGACCTATGGTTAGGGTTATGTTGAGGGCTAGGCTTAGAGAGACGGTTAGGGTCACGATTGGACCTACGGTTAGGGTTATGTTAGGGGTAGGGTTAGAGATCCGGTTATGGTCACGATTGGACCTAGGGTTAGGGTTATGTTGAGGGCTAGGGTTAGAGAGACGGTTAGGGTTACGATTGGACCTAGGGTTAGGGTTATGTTGAGGGCTAGGTTTAGAGATCCGGTTAGGGTTACGATTGAACCTAGGGTTAGGGTTATGTTGAGGGCTAGGGTTAGAGATCTGGTTAGGGTTAAGATTGGACCTAGGGTTAGGGTTATGTTGAGGGCTAGGGTTAGAGATCCGGTTAGGGTTACGGTTGGACCTAGAGTTAGTGTAATGTGGAGGGCTAGGGTTAGAGACCCGGTTAGGGATACGATTGGACCTAAGTTAGGGTTATGTTGAGGGCTAGGTTTAGAGATCCGGTTAGGGTTACGACTGGACCTAGGGTTAGGGTTATGTTGAGGGCTAGGGTTAGAGATCCGGTTAGGGTTACGATTGGACCTTGGGTTAGGGTTATGTTGATGGCTAGGGTTAGAGATCCGGTTAGGGTTACGATTGGACCTAGGGTTAGGGTTATGTTGAGGGCTAGGGTTAGAGAGACGGTTAGGGTTACGATTGGACCTACGGTTAGGGATATGTTGAGGGCTAGGGTCAGAGAGACGGTTAGGGTTACGATTGGACCTAGGGTTAGGGTTATGTTGAGGGCTAGGGTTAGAGATCCGGTTAGGGTTACGATTGGACCTAGGGTTAGGGTTATGTTGAGGGCTAGGGTTAGAGATCCGGTTAGGGTTACGATTGGTCCTAGGGTTAGGGTTATGTTGAGGGCTAGGGTTAGAGATCCGGTTAGGGTTACGATTGGACCTAGGGTTAGGGTTATGTTAAAGGCTAGGGTTAGAGATCCGGTTAGGGTCACGATTGGACCTAGGGTTAGGGTTATGTTGAGGGCTAGGGTTAGAGATCCGGTTACGTTACGATTGGTCCTAGGGTTAGGGTTATGTTGAGGGCTAGGGTTAGAGATACGGTTAGGGTTACGATTGGACCTAGGGTTAGGGTTATGTTGAAGGCTAGGGTTAGAAACCTGGTTAGGGTTACGATTGGAACTAGGGTAGGGTTATGTTGAGGGCTAGGGTTAGAGACCCGGTTAGGGATACGATTGGACCTAAGGTTAGGGTTATGTTGAGGGCTAGGTTTAGAGATCCGGTTAGGTTTACGACTGGACCTAGTGTTAGGGTTATGTTGAGGGCTAGGGTTAGAGATCCGGTTAGGGTTACGATTGGACGTAGGGTTAGGGTTATGTTGAGGGCTAGGGTTAGAGATCCGTTTAGGGTTACGATTGGACCTAGGGTTAGGGTTATGTTGAGGGCTAGGGTTAGAGATCCGGTTAGGGTTACGATTGGACCTAGGGTTAGGGTTATGTTGAGGGCTAGGGTTAGAGATCCGGTTAGGGTTAGGATTGGACCTAGGGTTAGGGTTATGTTGAGGGCTAGGGTTAGAGAGACGGTTAGGGTTCAGATTGGACCTAGGGTTAGGGTTATGTTGAGGGCTAGGGATAGAGAGACGGTTAGGGTCACGATTGGACCTAGGGTTAGGGTTATGTTAAGGGCTAGGGTTAGAGAGACGGTTAGGGTTACAATTGGACCTAGGGTTAGGGTTATGTTGAGGGCTAGGTTTAGAGATCCGGTTAGGGTTACGATTGAACCTAGGGTTAGGGTTATGTTGAGGGCTAGGGTTAAAAATCCCGTTAGGGTTACGATTGGACCTAGGGTTAGGGTTATGTTGAGGGCTAGGGTTAGAGATCCGGTTAGGGTTACGGTTGGACCTAGGGTTAGGGTAATGTTGAGGGCTAGGGTTAGAGACCCGGTTAGGGATACGATTGGACCTAAGGTTAGGGTTATGTTGAGGGCTAGGTTTAGAGATCCGGTTAGGTTTACGACTGGACCTAGGGTTAGGGTGATGTTGAGGGCTAAGGTTAGAGATCCGGTTAGGGTTACGATTGGACCTAGGGTTAGGGTTATGTTGAGGGCTAGGTTTAGAGATCCGGTTAGGGTTACGATTGGACCTAGGGTTAGGGTTATGTTGAGGGCTAGGGATAGAGATCCGGTTAGAGTTACGATTGGACCTAGGGTTAGGGTTATGTTGAGGGCTAGGGTTAGAGAGACGGTTAGGGTTCAGATTGGACCTAGGGTTAGGGTTATGTTGACAGCTAGGGTTAGAGAGACGGTTAGGGTCAGGATTGGACCTACGGTTAGGGTTATGTTGAGGGCTAGGGTTAGAGATCCGGTTAGGGTCACGATTGGACCTAGGGTTAGGGTTATGTTGAGGGCTAGGGTTAGAGAGACGGTTAGGGTTACGATTGGACCTAGGGTTAGGGTTATGTTGAGGGCTAGGTTTAGAGATCCGGTTAGGGTTACGATTGGACCTAGGGTTAGGGTTATGTTGAGGGCTAGGGTTAGAGATCCGGTTAGGGTTACGATTGGACCTAGGGTTAGGGTTACGTTGAGGGCAGGGTTAGAGATCCGGTTAGGGTTACGATTGGACCTAGGGTTAGGGTTATGTTGAGGGCTAGGGTTAGAGATCAGGTTAGGGTTACGATTGGACCTAGGGTTAGGGTTATGTTGAGGGCTAGGGTCAGAGAGACGGTTAGGGTTACGATTGGACCTAGGGTTAGGGTTATGTTCAGGGCTAGGGTTACAGAGACTGTTAGGGTTACGATTGGACCTAGGTTTAGCGTTATGTTGAGGACTAGGGTTAGAGATTCGGTTAGGGTTACGATTGGACCTAGGGTTAGCGTTATGTTGAGGGCTAGGGATGGAGATCCGGTTAGGGTCACGATTGGACCTAGGGTTATAGTTATGTTGAGGGCAAGGGTTAGAGATCCGGTTAGGGTCACGATTGGACCTAGGGTTAGGGTTATGTTGAGGGCTAGGGTTAGAGATCCCGTTAGGGTTACGGATGGTCCTAGGGTTAGGGTTATGTTGAGGGCTAGGGTTAGAGATCCGTTTAGGGTTACGATTGGATCTAGGGTTAGGGTTATGTTGAGGGCTAGTGTTGAGAGACGGTGAGGGTTCAGATTGGACCTATGGTTAGGGTTTTGTTGAGGGCTAGGGTTAGAGATCCGGTTAGGGTTACGATTGGACCTAGGGTTAGGGGTATGTTGAGGGCTAGGGTTAGAGATCCGGATAGGGTTACGATTGGACCTAGGGTTACGGTTATGTTGAGGGCTAGTGTTGAGAGACGGTTAGGGTTCAGATTGGACCTAGGGTTAGGGTTATGTTGAGAACTAGGGTTAGAGAGACGGTTAGGGTCACGATTGGACCGACGGTTAGGGTTATGTTGAGGGCTAGGGTTAGAGATCAGGTTAGGGTCACGATTGGACCTAGGGTTAGGGTTATGTTGAGGGCTAGGGTTAGAGAGACGTTTAGTGTTACGATTGGACCTAGGGTTAGGGTTATGTTGAGGGCTAGGTTTAGAGATCCGGTTAGGTTTACGATTGGACCTAGGGTTAGGGTTATGTTGAGGGCTAGGGTTAGATATCCGGTTAGGGTTACGATTGGACCCAGCGTTAGGGTTATGTTGAGGACTAGGGTTAGAGAGACGGTTAGGGTTACGATTGGACCTAGGATTAGGGTTATGTTGAGGGCTAGGGTTAGAGAGACGGTTAGGGTTACGATTGGACCTAGGGTTAGGGTTATGTTGAGGGCAGGGTTAGAGATCCGGTAAGGGTCACGATTGGACCTAGGGTTAGGGTTATGTTGAGGGCTAGGGTTAGAGATCCGGTTAGGGTTACGATTGGAACTAGGGTTAGGGTTATGTTGAGGGCTAGGGTTAGAGATCCGGTTAGGGTTACGATTGGACCTAGGGTTAGGGTCATGTTGAGGGCTAGGGTTAGAGATCCGGTTAGGGTCACGATTGGACCTAGGGTTAGGGTTATGTTGAGGGCTAGGGTTAGAGATCCGGTTAAGGTCACGATTGGACCTAGGGTTAGGGTTATGTTGAGGACTAGGGTTAGAGATTCGGTTAGGGTTACGATTGGACCTAGGGTTAGCGTTATGTTGAGGGCTAGGGATGGAGATCCGGTTAGGGTCACGATTGGACCTAGGGTTATGGTTATGTTGAGGGCAAGGGTTAGAGATCCGGTTAGGGTCACGATTGGACCTAGGGTTAGGGTTATGTTGAGGGCTAGGGTTAGAGATCCCGTTCGGGTTACGGATGGTCCTAGGGTTAGGGTTATGTTGAGGGCTAGGGTTAGAGATCCGGTTAGGGTTACGATTGGACCTAGGGTTAGGGTTATGTTGAGGGCTAGTGTTGAGAGACGGTGAGGGTTCAGATTGGACCTATTGTTAGGGTTTTGTTGAGGGCTAGGGTTAGAGATCCGGTTAGGGTTACGATTGGACTTAGGGTTAGGGTTATGTTGAGGGCTAGGGTTAGAGATCCGGTTAGGGTTACGATTGGACCTAGGGTTACTGTTATGTTGAGGGCTAGGTTTAGAGATCCGGTTATAGTTACGATTGGACCTAGGGTTAGGGTTATGTTGAGGGCTAGGGTTAGAGATACGGTTAGGGTCACGATTGGACCTAGGGTTAGGGTTATGTTGAGGGCTAAGGTTAGAGATCCGGTTAGGGTCACGATTGTACCTTGGGTTAGGGTTATGTTGAGGGCTAGGGTTAGAGATCCGGTTAGGGTCACGATTGGACCTAGGGTTAGGGTTATGTTGAGGGCTAGGGTTAGAGATCCGGTTAAGGTCACGATTGGACCTAGGGTTAGGGTTATGTTGAGGAATAGGGTTAGAGATTCGGTTAGGGTTACGATTGGACCTAGGGTTAGGGTTATGTTGAGGGCTAGGGTTAGAGATCCGGGTAGGGTTATGATTGCACCTAGGGTTAGGGTTATGTTGAGGGCTAGGGTTAGAGATCCGGTTAGGGTCACGATTGGACCTAGGGTTAGGGTTATGTGGAGGGCTAGGGTTAGACATCCGGTTTAGGGTCACGATTGGACCTAGGGTTAGTGTTATGTTGAGGGCTAGGGTTAGAGATCCGGTTAGGGTCACGATTGGACCTTGAGTTAGGGTTATGTTGAGGGCTAGGGTTAGAGATACGGTTAGGGTCACGATTGGACCTAGGGTTAGGGTTATGTTGAGGGCAAGGGTTAGAGATCCGGTTAGGGTTACGACCGGACCTAGTGTTAGGGTTATGTTGAGGGCTAGGGTTAGAGATCCGGTTAGGGTTACGATTGGACTTAGGGTTAGGGTTATGGTGCAGGATAGGGTTAGAGATCCGGTTAGGGTTACGATTGGACCTAGGGTTACTGTTATGTTGAGGGCTAGGTTTAGAGATCCGGTTATAGTTACGATTGGACCTAGGGTTAGGATTATGTTGAGGGCTAGGGTTAGAGATCCGGTTAGGGTTACGATTGGACCTAGGGTTAGGGTTATGTTGAGGGCTAGGGTTAGAGATCCAGTTAGGGTCACGATTGGACCTAGGGTTAGGGTTATGTTGAGGGCTAGTGTTAGAGATACGGTTAGGGTCACGATTGGACCTAGGGTTAGGGTTATGTTGAGGGCTAGGGTTAGAGATCCGGTTATGGTTACGATTGGACCTAGGGTTAGGGTTATGTTGAGGGCTATGTTTAGAGATCCGGTTAGGGTCACGATTGGACCTAGGGTTAGGGTTATGTTGAGGGGTAGGGTTAGAGATCCGGTTTAAGTCACGATTGGACCTAGTTTTAGGGTTATGTTGAGGACTAGGGCTAGAGATTCGGTTAGGGTTACGATTGGACCTAGGGTTAGCGTTATGTTGAGGGCTAGGGATAGAGATCCGGTTAAGGTCACGTTTGGACCTAGGGTTAGGGTTTTGTTGACGGCTAGGGTTAGAGATCCGGTTAGGGTTACGATTGGACCTAGGGTTAGGGTTATGTTGAGGGCTAGGGTTAGAGATCCGGTTAGGGTCACGATTGGACCTAGGGTTAGGGTTATGTTGAGGGCTAGGGTTAGAGATCCGGTTAAGGTCACGATTGGACCTAGGGTTAGGGTTATGTTGAGGACTAGGGTTAGAGATTCGGTTAGGGTTACGATTGGACCTAGGGTTAGCGTTATGTTGAGGGCTAGGGATGGAGATCCGGTTAGGGTCACGATTGGACCTAGGGTTATGGTTATGTTGAGGGCAAGGGTTAGAGATCCGGTTAGGGTCACGATTGGACCTAGGGTTAGGGTTATGTTGAGGGCTAGGGTTAGAGATCCCGTTAGGGTTACGGATGGTCCTAGGGTTAGGGTTATGTTGAGGGCTAGGGTTATAGATCCGTTTAGGGTTACGATTGGATCTAGGGTTAGGGTTATGTTGAGGGCTAGTGTTGAGAGACGGTGAGGGTTCAGATTGGACCTATGGTTAGGGTTTTGTTGAGGGCTAGGGTTAGAGATCCGGTTAGGGTTACGATTGGACCTAGGGTTAGGGGTATGTTGAGGGCTAGGGTTAGAGATCCGGTTAGGGTTACGATTGGACCTAGGGTTACGGTTATGTTGAGGGCTAGTGTTGAGAGACGGTTAGGGTTCAGATTGGACCTAGGGTTAGGGTTATGTTGAGAGCTAGGGTTAGAGAGACGGTTAGGGTCACGATTGGACCGACGGTTAGGGTTATGTTGAGGGCTAGGGTTAGAGATCAGGTTAGGGTCACGATTGGACCTAGGGTTAGGGTTATGTTGAGGACTAGGGTTAGAGAGACGGTTAGGGTTACGATTGGACCTAGGATTAGGGTTATGTTGAGGGCTAGGGTTAGAGAGACGGTTAGGGTTACGATTGGACCTAGGGTTAGGGTTATGTTGAGGGCAGGGTTAGAGATCCGGTTAGGGTCACGATTGGACCTAGGGTTAGGGTTATGTTGAGGGCTAGGGTTAGAGATCCGGTTAGGGTTACGATTGGATCTAGGGTTAGGGTTATGTTGAGGGCTAGGGTTAGAGATCCGGTTAGGGTTACGATTGGACCTAGGGTTAGGGTTATGTTGAGGGCTAGGGTTAGAGATCCGGTTAGGGTCACGATTGGACCTAGGGTTAGGGTTATGTTGAGGGCTAGGGTTAGAGATCCGGTTAAGGTCACGATTGGACCTAGGGTTAGGTTTATGTTGAGGACTAGGGTTAGAGATTCGGTTAGGGTTACGATTGGACCTAGGGTTAGCGTTATGTTGAGGGCTAGGGATGGAGATCCGGTTAGGGTCACGATTGGACCTAGGGTTATGGTTATGTTGAGGGCAAGGGTTAGAGATCCGGTTAGGGTCACGATTGGACCTAGGGTTAGGGTTATGTTGAGGGCTAGGGTTAGAGATCCCGTTAGGGTTACGGATGGTCCTAGGGTTAGGGTTATGTTGAGGGCTAGGGTTAGAGATCCGGTTAGGGTTACGATTGTACCTAGGGTTAGGGTTATGTTGAGGGCTAGTGTTGAGAGACGGTGAGGGTTCAGATTGGACCTATTGTTAGGGTTTTGTTGAGGGCTAGGGTTAGAGATCCGGTTAGGGTCACGATTGGACTTAGGGTTAGGGTTATGTTGAGGGCTAGGGTTAGAGATCCGGTTAGGGTTACGATTGGACCTAGGGTTACTGTTATGTTGAGGGCTAGGTTTAGAGATGCGGTTATAGTTACGATTGGACCTAGGGTTAGGGTTATGTTGAGGGCTAGGGTTAGAGATCCGGTTAGGGTTACGATTGGACCTAGGGTTAGGGTTATGTTCAGGGCTAGGGTTAGAGATCCAGTTAGGGTCACGATTGGACCTAGGGTTAGGGTTATGTTGAGGGCTAGTGTTAGAGATACGGTTAGGGTCACGATTGGACCTAGGGTTAGGGTTATGTTGAGGGCTAGGGTTAGAGATCCGGTTATGGTTACGATTGGACCTAGGGTTAGGGTTATGTTGAGGGCTAGATTTAGAGATCCGGTTAGGGTCACGAATGGACCTAGGGTTAGGGTTATGTTGAGGGGTAGGGTTAGAGATCCGGTTTAAGTCACGATTGGACCTAGTTTTAGGGTTATGTTGAGGACTAGGGCTAGAGATTCGGTTAGGGTTACGATTGGACCTAGGGTTAGCGTTATGTTGAGGGCTAGGGATAGAGATCCGGTTAAGGTCACGTTTGGACCTAGGGTTAGGGTTTTGTTGACGGCTAGGTTTAGAGATCCGGTTAGGGTTACGATTGGACCTAGGGTTAGGGTTATGTTGAGGGCTAGGGTTAGAGATCCGGTTAGGGTCACGATTGGACCTAGGGTTAGGGTTATGTTGAGGGCTAGGTTTAGAGATCCGGTTACTGTTACGATTGGAAGTAGGGTTGGGGTTATGTTGAGTGCTAGGGTTAGAGATCCGGTTAGGGTCACGATTGGACCTAGGGTTAGGGTTATGTTGAGGGCTAGGGTTAGAGATCCGGTTAGGTTACGATTGGACCAAGGGTTAGGGTTATGTTGAGGGCTAGGGTTAGAGATCCGGTTAGGGTCACGATTGGACCTAGGGTTAGGGTTATGTTGACGGCTAGGGTTAGAGATCCGGTTAGGGTCACGATTGGACCTAGGGTTAGGGTTATGTTGAGGGCTAGGGTTAGAGATCCGGTTAGGGTCACGATTGGACCTAGGGTTAGGGTTATGTTGAGGGCTAGTGTTAGAGATCCGGTTAGGGTTACGATTGGACCTAGGGTTAGGGTTATGTTGAGGGCTAGGAATATAGATCCGGTTAGGGTCACGATTGGACTTGGGTTAGGGTTATGTTGAGGGCTAGGGTTAGTGATCCGGTTAGGGTCACGATTGGACCTAGGGTTAGGGTTATGTTGAGGGCTAGGGTTAGAGATCCGGTTAGGGTTCAAATTGGACCTACGGTTAGGGTTATGTTGAGGGCTAGGGTTAGAGACACGGTTAGGGTTCCGATTGGACCTAGGGTTAGGGTTATGTTGAGGGCTAGGGTTAGAGATCCGGTTAGGGTTACGATTGGACCTAGGGTTAGGGTTATGTTTAGGGCTAGGGTAAGAGATCCGGGTAGGGTTACGATTGGACCTAGGGTTAGGGTTATGTTGAGGGCTAGGGTTAGAGATCCGGTTACGGTTACGATTGGACCTTGGGTTAGGGTTATGTTGAGGTCTAGGTTTAGAGATCCGGTTAGTGTTACGATTGGACCTACGGTTAGAGATATGTTGAGTGCTAGGGTCAGAGAGAAGGTTAGGGTTACGATTGGACCTAGGGTTAGGGTTATGTTGAGGGCTAGGGTTACAGAGAAGGTTAGGGTTACGATTGGACCTAGGTTTAGCGTTATGTGGAGGGCTAGGGTTAGAGATCCTCTTAGGGTCACGATTGAACCTAGGGTTAGGGTTATGTTGAGGGCTAGGTTTAGAGATCCGGTTAGGGTTACGACTGGACCTAGTGTTAGAGTTATGTTGAGGGCTAGGGTTAGAGATCCGCTTAGGGTTACGATTGGACCTAGGGTTAGGGATATGTTGAGGGCTAGGGTTAGAGAGACGGTTAGGGTTACGATTGGACCTAGGGTTAGGGTTATGTTGAGGGCTAGGTTTAGAGATCCGGTTAGGGTTACGATTGGACCTAGGGTTAGGGATATGTTGAGGGCTAGGTTCAGAGAGACGGTTAGGGTTACGATTGGACCTAGGGTTAGGGTTATGTTGAGGGCTAGGTTTAGAGATCCGGTTACTGTTACGATTGGAAGTAGGGTTGGGGTTATGTTGAGTGCTAGGGTTAGAGATCCGGTTAGGGTCACGATTGGACCTAGGGTTAGGGTGATGTTGACGGCTAGGGTTAGAGATCCGGTTAGGGTTACGATTGGACCTAGGGTTAGGGTGATGTTGAGGGCTAGGGTTAGAGATCCGGTTAGGGTCACGATTGCACCTTTGGTTAGGGTTATGTTGAGGGCTAGGGTTAGAGATCCGGTTAGGGTTACGATTGCACCTAGGGTTAGGGTTATGTTGAGAAGTAGGTTTAGAGATTCGGTTAGGGTTACGATTGGACCTAGGGTTAGCGTTATGTTTAGCGCTAGGGATAGAGATCCGGTTAGGGTCAAGATTGGACCTAGGGTTAGGGTTATGTTGAGGGCTAGGGTTAGAGATACGGTTAGGGTCACGATTGCACCTAGGGTTAGGGTTATGTTGAGGGCTAGGGTTAGAGATCCGGTTAGGGTCACGATTGGACCTAGGGTTAGGGTTATGTTGAGGGCTAGGGGTAGAGATCCGGTTAAGGTCACGATTGGACCTAGGGTTAGGGTTATGTTGAGGACTAGGGTTAGAGATTCGGTTAGGGTTACGATTGGACCTAGGGTTAGCGTTATGTTGAGGGCTAGGGATGGAGATCCGGTTAGGGTCACGATTGCACCTAGGGTTATGGTTATGTTGAGGGCAAGGGTTAGAGATCCGGTTAGGGTCACGATTGGACCTAGGGTTAGGGTTATGTTGAGGGCTAGGGTTAGAGATCCCGTTAGGGTTACGGATGGTCCTGGGTTAGGGTTATGTTGAGGGCTAGGGTTAGAGATCCGGTTAGGGTTACGATTGGACCTAGGGTTAGGGTTATGTTGAGGGCTAGTGTTGAGAGACGGTGAGGGTTCAGATTGGACCTATGGTTAGGGTTTTGTTGAGGGCTAGGGTTAGAGATCCGGTTAGGGTCACGATTGGACCTAGGGTTAGGGTTATGTTGAGGGCTAGTGTTAGAGATCGGGTTAGGGTTACGATTGGACCTAGGGTTAGGGTTATGTTGAGGGCTAGGGATATAGATCCGGTTAGGGTCACGATTGGACTTGGGTTAGGGTTATGTTGAGGGCTAGGGTTAGTGATCCGGTTAGGGTTACGATTGGACCTAGGGTTAGGGTTATGTTGAGGGCAGGGTTAGAGATCCGGTTAGGGTCACGATTGGACCTAGGGTCAGGGTTATGTTGAGGAATAGGGTTAGAGATTCGGTTAGGGTTACGATTGGACCTAGGGTTAGGGTTATGTTGAGGGCTAGGGTTAGAGATCCGGGTAGGGTTATGATTGCACCTAGGGTTAGGGTTATGTTGAGGGCTAGGGTTAGAGATCCGGTTAGGGTCACGATTGGACCTAGGGTTAGGGTTATGTGGAGGGCTAGGGTTAGACATCCGGTTTAGGGTCACGATTGGACCTAGGGTTAGTGTTATGTTGAGGGCTAGGGTTAGAGATCCGGTTAGGGTCACGATTGGACCTTGAGTTAGGGTTATGTTGAGTGCTAGGGTTAGAGATACGGTTAGGGTCACGATTGGACCTAGGGTTAGGGTTATGTTGAGGGCAAGGGTTAGAGATCCGGTTAGGGTTACGACCGGACCTAGTGTTAGGGTTATGTTGAGGGCTAGGGTTAGAGATCCGGTTAGGGTTACGATTGGACTTAGGGTTAGGGTTATGGTGCAGGATAGGGTTAGAGATCCGGTTAGGGTTACGATTGGACCTAGGGTTACTGTTATGTTGAGGGCTAGGTTTAGAGATCCGGTTATAGTTACGATTGGACCTAGGGTTAGGATTATGTTGAGGGCTAGGGTTAGAGATCCGGTTTGGGTTACGATTGGACCTAGGGTTAGGGTTATGTTGAGGGCTAGGGTTAGAGATCCAGTTAGGGTCACGATTGGACCTAGGGTTAGGGTTATGTTGAGGGCTAGTGTTAGAGATACGGTTAGGGTCACGATTGGACCTAGGGTTAGGGTTATGTTGAGGGCTAGGGTTAGAGATCCGGTTATGGTTACGATTGGACCTAGGGTTAGGGTTATGTTGAGGGCTATGTTTAGAGATCCGGTTAGGGTCACGATTGGACCTAGGGTTAGGGTTATGTTGAGGGGTAGGGTTAGAGATCCGGTTTAAGTCACGATTGGACCTAGTTTTAGGGTTATGTTGAGGACTAGGGCTAGAGATTCGGTTAGGGTTAAGATTGGACCTAGGGTTAGCGTTATGTTGAGGGCTAGGGATAGAGATCCGGTTAAGGTCACGTTTGGACCTAGGGTTAGGGTTTTGTTGACGGCTAGGGTTAGAGATCCGGTTAGGGTTACGATTGGACCTAGGGTTAGGGTTATGTTGAGGGCTAGGGTTAGAGATCCGGTTAGGGTCACGATTGGACCTAGGGTTAGGGTTATGTTGAGGGCTAGGGTTAGAGATCCGGTTAAGGTCACGATTGGACCTAGGGTTAGGGTTATGTTGAGGACTAGGGTTAGAGATTCGGTTAGGGTTACGATTGGACCTAGGGTTAGCGTTATGTTGAGGGCTAGGGATGGAGATCCGGTTAGGGTCACGATTGGACCTAGGGTTATGGTTATGTTGAGGGCAAGGGTTAGAGATCCGGTTAGGGTCACGATTGGACCTAGGGTTAGGGTTATGTTGAGGGCTAGGGTTAGAGATCCCGTTAGGGTTACGGATGGTCCTAGGGTTAGGGTTATGTTGAGGGCTAGGGTTATAGATCCGTTTAGGGTTACGATTGGATCTAGGGTTAGGGTTATGTTGAGGGCTAGTGTTGAGAGACGGTGAGGGTTCAGATTGGACCTATTGTTAGGGTTTTGTTGAGGGCTAGGGTTAGAGATCCGGTTAGGGATACGATTGGACCTAGGGTTAGGGGTATGTTGAGGGCTAGGGTTAGAGATCCGGTTAGGGTTACGATTGGACCTAGGGTTACGGTTATGTTGAGGGCTAGTGTTGAGAGACGGTTAGGGTTCAGATTGGACCTAGGGTTAGGGTTATGTTGAGAGCTAGGGTTAGAGAGACGGTTAGGGTCACGATTGGACCGACGGTTATGGTTATGTTGAGGGCTAGGGTTAGAGATCAGGTTAGGGTCACGATTGGACCTAGGGTTAGGGTTATGTTGAGGACTAGGGTTAGAGAGACGGTTAGGGTTACGATTGGACCTAGGATTAGGGTTATGTTGAGGGCTAGGGTTAGAGAGACGGTTAGGGTTACGATTGGACCTAGGGTTAGGGTTATGTTGAGGGCAGGGTTAGAGATCCGGTTAGGGTCACGATTGGACCTAGGGTTAGGGTTATGTTGAGGGCTAGGGTTAGAGATCCGGTTAGGGTTACGATTGGATCTAGGGTTAGGGTTATGTTGAGGGCTAGGGTTAGAGATCCGGTTAGGGTTACGATTGGACCTAGGGTTAGGGTTATGTTGAGGGCTAGGGTTAGAGATCCGGTTAGGGTCACGATTGGACCTAGGGTTAGGGTTATGTTGAGGGCTAGGGTTAGAGATCCGGTTAAGGTCACGATTGGACCTAGGGTTAGGGTTATGTTGAGGACTAGGGTTAGAGATTCGGTTAGGGTTACGATTGGACCTAGGGTTAGCGTTATGTTGAGGGCTAGGGATGGAGATCCGGTTAGGGTCACGATTGGACCTAGGGTTATGGTTATGTTGAGGGCAAGGGTTAGAGATCCGGTTAGGGTCACGATTGGACCTAGGGTTAGGGTTATGTTGAGGGCTAGGGTTAGAGATCCCGTTAGGGTTACGGATGGTCCTAGGGTTAGGGTTATGTTGAGGGCTAGGGTTAGAGATCCGGTTAGGGTTACGATTGTACCTAGGGTTAGGGTTATGTTGAGGGCTAGTGTTGAGAGACGGTGAGGGTTCAGATTGGACCTATTGTTAGGGTTTTGTTGAGGGCTAGGTTTAGAGATCCGGTTAGGGTTACGATTGGACCTAGGGTTAGGTTTATGTTGAGGGCTAGGGTTAGAGATCCGGTTAGGGTTACGATTGGACCTAGGGTTAGGGTTATGTTGAGGGCTAGGGTTAGAGAGACGGTTAGGGTTACGATTGGACCTAGGGTTAGGGTTATGTTGAGGGGAGGGTTAGAGATCCGGTTACGGTTACGATTGGACCTAGGGTTAGCGTTATGTTGAGGGCTAGGGATGGAGATCCGGTTAGGGTCACGATTGGACCTAGGGTTATGGTTATGTTGAGGGCAAGGGTTAGAGATCCGGTTAGGGTCACGATTGGACCTAGGGTTAGGGTTATGTTGAGGGCTAGGGTTAGAGATCCCGTTAGGGTTACGGATGGTCCTAGGGTTAGGGTTATGTTGAGGGCTAGGGTTAGATATCCGGTTAGGGTTACGATTGGACCTAGGGTTAGGGTTATGTTGAGGGCTAGGGTTAGAGATCCGGTTAGGGTTACGATTTTACCTAGGGTTAGGGTTATGTTGAGGGCGAGGGTTAGAGATCCGGTTAGGGTCACGATTGGACCTAGGGTTAGGGTTATGTTGAGGGCTAGGGTTAGAGATCCGGTTAGGGTTACGATTGGACCTAGGGTTAGGGTTATGTTGAGGGCTAGTGTTGAGAGACGGTTAGGGTTCAGATTGGACCTAGGGTTAGGGTTATGTTGAGGGCTAGGGTTAGAGAGACGGTTAGGTTCACGACTGGACCTACGGTTAGGGTTATGTTGAGGGCTAGGGTTAGAGATCCGGTTAGGGTCACGATTGGTCCTAGGCTTAGGATTATGTTGAGGGCTAGGGTTAGAGATCCGGTTAGGGTTACGATTGGACCTAGGGTTAGGGTTAGGTTGAGGGCTAGGGTTAGAGAGACGGTTAGGGTTCCGATTGCACCTAGGGTTAGGGTTATGTTGAGGGCTAGGGTTAGAGATCCGTGTAGGGTTACGATTGCACCTAGGGTTAAGGTTATGTTGACCGCTAGGGTTAGAGATCCGGTTAGGGTCACGATTGGACCTAGGTTTAGGGTTATGTTGAGGGCTAGGGTTAGAGATCCGGTTAGGGTCACGATTGCACCTTGGGTTAGGGTTATGTTGAGGGCTAGGGTTAGAGATCCGGTTAGGGTTACGATTGCACCTAGGGTTATGGTTATGTTGAGGGCTAGGGTTAGAGATCTGGGTAGGGTTACGATTGGACCTAGGGTTAGGGTTATGTTGAGGGCTAGGGTTAGAGATCCGGTTAGGGTCACGATTGGACCTAGGGTTAGGGTTATGTTGACGGCTAGGGTTAGAGATCCGGTTAGGGTCACGATTGGACCTTGGGTTAGGGTTATGTTGAGGGCTAGGGTTAGAGATCCAGTTAGGGTCACGATTGGACCTAGGGTTAGGGTTATGTTGGGTGCTAGGGTTAGAGATCAGGTTAGGGTCACGTTTGGAACTAGGGTTAGGGTTATGTTGACGGCTAGGGTTAAAGATCCGGTTAGGGTTACGATTGGACCTAGGGTTAGGGTGATGTTGAGGGCTAGGGTTAGAGATCCGGTTAGGGTTACGATTGGACCTAGAGTTATGGTGATGTTGATGGCTAGGGTTAGAGATCCGGTTAGGGTTACGATTGGACCTAGGGTTAGGGTTATGTTGAGGGCTATGGTTAGAGATCCGGTTAGGGTTACGATTGGACCTAGGGTTAAGGTTATGTTGAGGGCTAGGGTTAAAGATCCGGTTAGGGTTACGATTGGACCTAGGGTTAGGGTTATGTTGAGGGCTAGGGTTAGAGATCAAGTTAGGGTTACGATTGGACCTAGGGTTAGGGTTATGTTGAGGGCTAGGGTTAGAGAGACGGTTAGGGTTACGATTGGACCTAGGGTTAGGGTTATGTTGAGGGCTAGGGTTAGAGAGACGGTTAGGGTCACGATTGGACCTAGGGTTAGGGTTATGTTGAGGGCTAGGGTTAGAGATCCGGTTAGGGTCACGATTGGACCTAGGTTAGGGTTATGTTGAGGGCTAGGGTTAGAGATCCGGTTAGGGTTACGATTGGACCTAGGGTTAGGGTTATGTTGAGGGCGAGGGTTAGAGATCCGGTTAGGGTCACGATTGGACCTAGGGTTAGGGTTATGTTGAGGGCTAGGGTTAGAGAGACGGTTAGGGATACGATTGGACCTAGGGTTAGGGTTATGTTGAGGGCTAGGGTTAGAGATCCGGTTAGGGTTACGATTGGACCTAGGGTTAGGGTTTTGTTGAGGGCTAGGGTTAGAGATCCGGTTAGGGTTACGATTGGACCTAGGTTTAGGGGTATGTTGAGGGCTAGGTTTAGAGATCCGGTTAGGGTTACGATTGGACCTAGGGTTAGGGTTATGTTGAGGGCTAGTGTTGAGAGACGGTTAGGGTTCACATTGGACCTAGGGTTAGGGTTACGTTGAGGGCTAGGGTTAGAGAGACGGTTAGGGTCACGATTGGACCTACGGTTAGGGTTATGTTGAGGGCTAGGGTTAGAGATCCGGTTAGGGTCACGATTGGACCTAGGCTTAGGGTTATGTTGAGGGCTAGGGTTAGAGAGACGTTTAGGGTTACGATTGGACCTAGGGTTAGGGTTATGTTGAGGGCTAGGTTTAGAGATCCGGTTAGGGTTACGATTGGACCTAGGGTTAGGTTTATGTTGAGGGCTAGGGTTAGAGATCCGGTTAGGGTTACGATTGGACCTAGGGTTAGGGTTATGTTGAGGGCTAGGGTTAGAGAGACGGTTAGGGTTACGATTGGACCTAGGGTTAGGGTTATGTTGAGGGGAGGGTTAGAGATCCGGTTACGGTTACGATTGCACCTAAGGTTAGGGTTATGTTGAGGGCTAGGGTTAGAGATCCGGTTAGGGTTAAGATTGGACCTAGGTTAGGGTTATGTTGAGGGCTAGGGTTAGAGATCCCGTTAGGGTTACCATTGGACCTAGGGTTAGGGTTATGTTGAGGGCTAGGGTTAGAGATCCGGTTACGGTTACGTTTGCACCTAAGGTTAGGGTTATGTTGAGGGCTAGGGCTAGAGATCCGGTTAGGGTTAAGATTGGACCTAGGGTTAGGGTTATGTTGAGGGCTAGGTTTCGAGACACGGTTAGGGTCACGATTGGACCTAGGGTTAGGGTTATGTTGAGGGCTAGGGTTAGAGATCCGGTTAGGGTCACGATTGGACCTAGGTTAGGGTTATGTTGAGGGCTAGGGTTAGAGATCCCGTTAGGGTTACCACTGGACCTAGGGTTAGGGTTATGTTGAGGGCTAGGGTTAGAGATCCGGTTACGGTTACGATTGCACCTAAGGTTAGGGTTATGTTGAGGGCTAGGGTTAGAGATCCGGTTAGGGTTAAGATTGGACCTAGGGTTAGGGTTATGTTGAGGGCTAGGGTTCGAGATCCGGGTAGGGTTACGATTGGACCTAGGGTTAGGGTTATGTTGAGGGCTAGGGTTAGAGATCCGGTTACGGTTACGATTGACCTAGGGTTAGGGTTATGTTGAGGGCTAGGGTTAGAGATCCGGTTAGGGTTCCGATTGGACCTAGGGTTAGGGTTATGTTGAGGGCTAGGGTTAGAGATCCGGTTAGGGTTACGATTGGACCTAGCGTTAGGGTTATGTTGAGGGCTAGGGTTAGAGAGACGGTTAGGGTTCCGATTGCACCTAGGGTTAGGGTTATGTTGAGGGCTAGGGTTAGAGATCCGGGTAGGGTTACGATTGCACCTAGGGTTAAGGTTATGTTGACGGCTAGGGTTAGAGATCCGGTTAGGGTTACGATTGGACCTAGGGTTAGGGTTATGTTGAGGGCTAGGGTTAGAGATCTGGTTAGGGTCACGATTGCACCTTGAGTTAGGGTTATGTTGAGGGCTAGGGTTAGAGATCCGGTTAGGGTTACGATTGCACCTAGGGTTATGGTTATGTTGAGGGCTAGGGTTAGAGATCTGGGTAGGGTTACGATTTTACCTAGGGTTAGGGTTATGTTGAGGGCTAGGGTTAGAGATCCGGTTAGGGTCACGATTGGACCTACGGTTAGGGTTATGTTGAGGGCTAGGGTTAGATATCCGGTTAGGGTCACGATTGGACCTTGGGTTAGGGTTATGTTGAGGGCTAGGGTTAGAGATCCAGTTAGGGTCACGATTGGACCTATTGTTAGGGTTATGTTGAGTGCTAGGGTTAGAGATCCGGTTAGGGTTACGATTGGACCTAGAGTTATGGTGATGTTGATGGCTAGGGTTAGAGATCCGGTTAGGGTTACGATTGGACCTAGGGTTAGGGTTATGTTGAGGGCTAGGGTTAGAGATCCGGTTAGGGTTACGATTGGACCTAGGGTTAAGGTTATGTTGAGGGCTAGGGTTAGAGATCCGGTTAGGGTTACGATTGGACCTAGGGTTAGGGTTATGTTGAGGGCTAGGGTTAGAGATCCGGTTAGGGTTACGATTGGACCTAGGGTTAGGGTTATGTTGAGGGCTAGGGTTAGAGAGACGGTTAGAGTTACGATTGGACCTAGGGTTAGGGTTTTGTTGAGGGCTAGGGTTAGAGATCCGGTTAGGGTTACGATTGGACCTAGGTTTAGGGGTATGTTGAGGGCTAGGGTTAGAGATCCGGTTAGGGTTACGATTGGACCTAGGGTTAGGGTTATGTTGAGGGCTAGTGTTGAGAGACGGTTAGAGTTCAGATTGGACCTAGGGTTAGGGTTATGTGGAGGGCTAGGGTTAGAGAGACGGTTAGGGTCACGATTGGACCTACGGTTAGGGTTATGTTGAGGGCTAGGGTTAGAGATCCGGTTAGGGTCACGATTGGACCTAGGGTTAGGGTTATGTTGAGGGCTAGGGTTAGAGAGACGTTTAGGGTTACGATTGGACCTAGGGTTAGGGTTATGTTGAGGGCTAGGTTTAGAGATCCGGTTAGGGTTACGATTGGACCTAGGGTTAGGGTTATATTGAGGACTAGGATTAGAGATCCGGTTAGGGTTACGATTGGACCTAGCGTTAGGGTTATGTTGAGGGCAGGAGTAGAGATCCGGTTAGGGTTACGATTGGACCTAGGTTAGGGTTATGTTGAGGGCTAGGGTTAGAGATCCGGTTAGGGTTCCGATTGGACCTAGGGTTAGGGTTATATTGAGGGCAGGGTTAGAGATCCGGTTAGGGTCACGATTGGACCTAGGGTTAGGGTTATGTTGAGGGCTAGGGTTAGAGATCCGCTTAGGGTGACGATTGGACCTAGGGTTAGGGTTATGTTGAGGGCTAGGGTTAGAGATCCGGTTAGGGTTACGATTGGACCTAGGGTTAGGGTTATGTTGAGGGCTAGGGTTAGAGATCCGGTTAGCGTTCCGATTGGACCTAGGGTTAGTGTTATGTTGAGGGCTAGGGTTAGAGATCCGGTTACGGTTACGATTGCACCTAGGGTTAGGGTTATGTTGAGGGCTAGGGTTAGAGATCCGGTTAGAGTTACGATTGGACCTAGGGTTAGTGTTATGTTGAGGGTAGGGTTAGAGATCCGGGTAGGGTTACGATTGGACCTAGGGTTAGGGTTATGTTGAGGGCTAGGGTTAGAGATCCGGTTACAGTTACGAGTGGACCTAGGGTTAGGGTTATGTTGAGGGCTAGGGTTAGAGATCCAGTTAGGGTCACGATTGGACCTAGGGTTAGGGTTATGTTGAGGGCTAGGGTTAGAGATACGGTTAGGGTCACGGTTGGACCTAGGGTTAGGGTTATGTTGAGGGCTAGGGTTAGAGATACGGTTAGGGTCACGATTGGACCTAGGGTTAGGGTTATGTTGAGGGCTAGGGTTAGAGATCCGGTTAGGGTCACGATTGTACCTTGGGTTAGGGTTATGTTGAGGGCTAGGGTTAGAGATCCGGTTAGGGTCACGATTGGACCTAGGGTTAGGGTTATGTTGAGGGCTAGGGTTAGAGATCCGGTTAAGGTCACGTTTGGACCTAGGGTTAGGGTTATGTTGACGGCTAGGGTTAGAGATCCGGTTAGGGTTACGATTGGACCTAGGGTTAGGGTGATGTTGAGGGCTAGGGTTAGAGATCCGGTTAGGGTCACGATTGCACCTTGGGTTAGGGTTATGTTGAGGGCTAGGGTTAGAGATCCGGTTAGGGTTACGATTGCACCTAGGGTTAGGGTTATGTTGAGAACTAGGTTTAGAGATTCGGTTAGGGTTACGATTGGACCTAGGGTTAGCGTTATATTTAGCGCTAGGGATAGAGATCCGGTTAGGGTCAAGATTGGACCTAGGGTTAGGGTTATGTTGAGGGCTAGGGTTAGAGATACGGTTAGGGTCACGATTGCACCTAGGGTTAGGGTTATGTTGAGGGCTAGGGTTAGAGATCCGGTTAGGGTTACGATTGTACCTTGGGTTAGGGTTATGTTGAGGACTAGGGTTAGAGATCCGGTTAGGGTTACCATTGGACCTAGGGTTAGGGTTATGTTGAGGGCTAGGGTTAGAGATCCGGTTAGGGTTACGATTGAATCTAGGGTTAGGGTTATGTTGAGGGCTAGGGTTAGAGATCCGGTTAGGGTTACGATTTTACCTAGGGTTAGGGTTATGTTGAGGGCGAGGGTTAGAGATCCGGTTAGGGTCACGATTGGACCTAGGGTTAGGGTTATGTTGAGGGCTAGGGTTAGAGATCCGGTTAGGGTTACGATTGGACCTAGGGTTAGGGTTATGTTGAGGGCTAGTGTTGAGAGACGGTTAGGGTTCAGATTGGACCTAGGGTTAGGGTTATGTTGAGGGCTAGGGTTAGAGAGACGGTTAGGGTCACGATTGGACCTACGGTTAGGGTTATGTTGAGGGCTAGGGTTAGAGATCCGGTTAGGGTCACGATTGGTCCTAGGCTTAGGATTATGTTGAGGACTAAGGTTAGAGAGACGTTGAGGGTTACGATTGTACCTAGGGTTAGGGTTATGTTGAGGGCTAGGTTTAGAGATCCGGTTAGGGTTACGATTGGACCTAGGGTTAGGGTTATGTTGAGGGCTAGGGTTAGAGATACGGTTAGGGTTACGATTGGACCTAGCGTTAGGTTTATGTTGAGGGCTAGGGTTAGAGAGACGGTTAGGGTTACGATTGGACCTAGGGTTAGGGTTATGTTGAGGGCTAGGGTTAGAGAGACGGTTAGGGTTACGATTGGACCTAGGGTTAGGGTTATGTTGAGGGGAGGGTTAGAGATCCGGTTAGGGTCACGATTGGACCTAGGGTTAGGGTTATGTTGAGGGTTAGGGTTAGAGATCCGGTTAGGGTTACGATTGGACCTAGGGTTAGGGTTATGTTGAGGGCTAGGGTTAGAGATCCGGTTAGGGTTACGATTGGACCTAGGGTTAGGGTTATGTTGAGGGCTAGGGTTAGAGAGACGGTTAGGGTTCCGATTGGACCTAGGGTTAGGGTTATGTTGAGGGCTAGGGTTAGAGATCCGGGTAGGGTTACGATTGAACCTAGGGTTAGGGTTATGTTGAGGGCTAGGGTTAGAGATCCGGTTACGGTTACAATTGGACCTAGGGTTAGTGTTATATTGAGGGCTAGGGTTAGAGATCCGGTTACGGTTACGATTGCACCTAGGGTTAGGGTTATGTTGAGGGCTAGGGTTAGAGATCCGGTTACAGTTACGATTGGACCTAGGGTTAGGGTTATGTTGAGGGCTAGGGTTAGAGATCCGGTTACGGTTACGATTGGACCTAGGGTTAGGGTTATGTTGAGGGCTAGGTTTAGAGATCCGGGTAGGGTTACGATTGGACCTAGGGTTAGATTATGTTGAGGGCTAGGGTTAGAGATCCGGTTAGGGTTCCGATTGGACCTAGGGTTAGGGTTATGTTGAGGGCTAGGGTTAGAGATCCGGTTAGGGTTACGATTGGACCTAGGGTTAGGGTTATGTTGAGGGCTAGGGTTAGAGAGACGGTTAGGGTTCCGATTGCACCTAGGGTTAGCGTTATGTTGAAGGCTAGGGTTAGAGATCCGTGTAGGGTTACGATTGCACCTAGGGTTAAGGTTATGTTGACCGCTAGGGTTAGAGATCCGGTTAGGGTCACGATTGGACCTAGGTTTAGGGTTATGTTGAGGGCTAGGGTTAGAGATCCGGTTAGGGTCACGATTACACCTTGGGTTAGGGTTATGTTGAGGGCTAGGGTTAGAGATCCGGTTAGGGTTACGATTGCACCTAGGGTTATGGTTATGTTGAGGGCTAGGGTTAGAGATCTGGGTAGGGTTACGATTGGACCTAGGGTTAGGGTTATGTTGAGGGCTAGGGTTAGAGATCCGGTTAGGGTCACGATTGGACCTAGGGTTAGGGTTATGTTGACGGCTAGGGTTAGAGATCCGGTTAGGGTCACGATTGGACCTTGGGTTAGGGTTATGTTGAGGGCTAGGGTTAGAGATCCAGTTAGGGTCACGATTGGACCTAGGGTTAGGGTTATGTTGAGTGCTAGGGTTAGAGATCAGGTTAGGGTCACGTTTGGAACTAGGGTTAGGGTTATGTTGATGGCTAGGGTTAAAGATCCGGTTAGGGTTACGATTGGACCTAGGGTTAGGGTGATGTTGAGGGCTAGGGTTAGAGATCCGGTTAGGGTTACGATTGGACCTAGAGTTATGGTGATGTTGATGGCTAGGGTTAGAGATCCGGTTAGGGTTACGATTGGACCTAGCGTTAGGGTTATGTTGAGGGCTAGGGTTAGAGATCCGGTTAGGGTTACGATTGGACCTAGGGTTAAGGTTATGTTGAGGGCTAGGGTTAGAGATCCGGTTAGGGTTACGATTGGACCTAGGGTTAGGGTTATGTTGAGGGCTAGGGTTAGAGATCAAGTTAGGGTTACGATTGGACCTAGGGTTAGGGTTATGTTGAGGGCTAGGGTTAGAGAGACGGTTAGGGTTACGATTGGACCTAGGGTTAGGGTTATGTTGAGGGCTAGGGTTAGAGAGACGGTTAGGGTCACGATTGGACCTAGGGTTAGGGTTATGTTGAGGGCTAGGGTTAGAGATCCGGTTAGGGTCACGATTGGACCTAGGTTAGGGTTATGTTGAGCGCTAGGTTTAGAGATCCGGTTAGGGTTACGATTGGACCTAGGGTTAGGGTTATGTTGAGGGCGAGGGTTAGAGATCCGGTTAGGGTCACGATTGGACCTAGGGTTAGGGTTATGTTGAGGGCTAGGGTTAGAGAGACCGTTAGGGATACGATTGGACCTAGGGTTAGGGTTATGTTGAGGGCTAGGGTTAGAGATCCGGTTAGGGTTACGATTGGACCTAGGGTTAGGGTTTTGTTGAGGGCTAGGGTTAGAGATCCGGTTACGGTTACGATTGGACCTAGGTTTAGGGGTATGTTGAGGGCTAGGGTTAGAGATCCGGTTAGGGTTACGATTGGACCTAGGGTTAGGGTTATGTTTAGGGCTAGTGTTGAGAGACGGTTAGGGTTCACATTGGACCTAGGGTTAGGGTTATGTTGAGGGCTAGGGTTAGACAGACGGTTAGGGTCACGATTGGACCTACGGTTAGGGTTATGTTGAGGGCTAGGGTTAGAGATCCGGTTAGGGTCACGATTGGACCTAGGCTTAGGGTTATGTTGAGGGCTAGGGTTAGAGAGACGTTTAGGGTTACGATTGGACCTAGGGTTAGGGTTATGTTGAGGGCTAGGTTTAGAGATCCGGTTAGGGTTACAATTGGACCTAGGGTTAGGTTTATGTTGAGGGCTAGGGTTAGAGATTCGGTTAGGGTTACGATTGGACCTAGCGTTAGGGTTATGTTGAGGGCTAGGGTTAGAGAGACGGTTAGGGTTACGATTGGACCTAGGGTTAGGGTTATGTTGAGGGCTAGGGTTAGAGAGACGGTTAGGGTTACGATTGGACCTAGGGATAGGGTTATGTTGAGGGGAGGGTTAGAGATCCGGTTACGGTTACGATTGCACCTAAGGTTAGGGTTATGTTGAGGGCTAGGGTTAGAGATCCGGTTAGGGTTAAGATTGGACCTAGGTTAGGGTTATGTTGAGGGCTAGGGTTAGAGATCCCGTTAGGGTTACCATTGGACCTAGGGTTAGGGTTATGTTGAGGGCTAGGGTTAGAGATCCGGTTACGGTTACGTTTGCACCTAAGGTTAGGGTTATGTTGGGGGCTAGGGCTAGAGATCCGGTTAGGGTTAAGATTGGACCTAGGGTTAGGGTTATGTTGAGGGCTAGGGTTCGAGATCCGGGTAGGGTTACGATTGGACCTAGGGTTAGGGTTATGTTGAGGGCTAGGGTTAGAGATCCGGTTAGGGTTACGATTGGACCTAGGGTTAAGGTTATGTTGAGGGCTAGTGTTAGAGATCCGTTTAGGGTTACGATTGGACCTAGGGTTAGGGTTATGTTGAGGGCTAGGGTTAGAGAGACGGTTAGGGTTCCGATTGGACCTAGGGTTAGGGTTATGTTGAGGGCTAGGGTTAGAGAGACGGTTAGGGTCACGATTGGACCTAGGGATAGGTTTATGTTGAGGGCTAGGGTTAGAGATCCGGTTAGGGTCACGATTGGACCTAGGTTAGGGTTATGTTTAGGGCTAGGGTTAGAGATCCCGTTAGGGTTACCATTGGACCTAGGGTTAGGGTTATGTTGAGGGCTAGGGTTAGAGATCCGGTTACGGTTACGATTGCACCTAAGGTTAGGGTTATGTTGAGGGCTAGGGTTAGAGATCCGGTTAGGGTTAAGATTGGACCTAGGGTTAGGGTTATGTTGAGGGCTAGGGTTCGAGATCCGGGTAGGGTTACGATTGGACCTAGGGTTAGGGTTATGTTGAGGGCTAGGGTTAGAGATCCGGTTACGGTTACGATTGGACCTAGGGTTAGGGTTATGTTGAGGGCTAGGTTTAGACATCCGGGTAGGGTTACGATTGGACCTAGGGTTAGGGTTATGTTGAGGGCTAGGGTTAGAGATCCGGTTAGGGTTCCGATTGGACCTAGGGTTAGGGTTATGTTGAGGGCTAGGGTTAGAGATCCGGTTAGGGTTACGATTGGACCTAGGGTTAGGGTTATGTTGAGGGCTAGGGTTAGAGAGACGGTTAGGGTTCCGATTGCACCTAGGGTTAGGGTTATGTTGAGGGCTAGGGTTAGAGATCCGGGTAGGGTTACGATTGCACCTAGGGTTAAGGTTATGTTGACGGCTAGGGTTAGAGATCCGGTTAGGGTTACGATTGGACCTAGGGTTAGGGTTATGTTGAGGGCTAGGGTTAGAGATCTGGTTAGGGTCACGATTGCACCTTGGGTTAGGGTTATGTTGAGGGCTAGGGTTAGAGATCCGGTTAGGGTTACGATTGCACCTAGGGTTATGGTTATGTTGAGGGCTAGGCTTAGAGATCTGGGTAGGGTTACGATTGCACCTAGGGTTAGGGTTATGTTGAGGGCTAGGGTTAGAGATCCGGTTAGGGTCACGATTGGTCCTAGGCTTAGGATTATGTTGAGGACTAAGGTTAGAGAGACGTTGAGGGTTACGATTGTACCTAGGGTTAGGGTTATGTTGAGGGCTAGGTTTAGAGATCCGGTTAGGGTTACGATTGGACCTAGGGTTAGGGTTATGTTGAGGGCTAGGGTTAGAGATACGGTTAGGGTTACGATTGGACCTAGCGTTAGGTTTATGTTGAGGGCTAGGGTTAGAGAGACGGTTAGGGTTACGATTGGACCTAGGGTTAGGGTTATGTTGAGGGCTAGGGTTAGAGAGACGGTTAGGCTTACGATTGGACCTAGGGTTAGGGTTATGTTGAGGGGAGGGTTAGAGATCCGGTTAGGGTCACGATTGGACCTAGGGTTAGGGTTATGTTGAGGGTTAGGGTTAGAGATCCGGTTAGGGTTACGATTGGACCTAGGGTTAGGGTTATGTTGAGGGCTAGGGTTAGAGATCCGGTTAGGGTTACGATTGGACCTAGGGTTAGGGTTATGTTGAGGGCTAGGGTTAGAGAGACGGTTAGGGTTCCGATTGGACCTAGGGTTAGGGTTATGTTGAGGGCTAGGGTTAGAGATCCGGGTAGGGTTACGATTGAACCTAGGGTTAGGGTTATGTTGAGGGCTAGGGTTAGAGATCCGGTTACGGTTACAATTGGACCTAGGGTTAGTGTTATATTGAGGGCTAGGGTTAGAGATCCGGTTACGGTTACGATTGCACCTAGGGTTAGGGTTATGTTGAGGGCTAGGGTTAGAGATCCGGTTAGAGTTACGATTGGTCCTAGGGTTAGGGTTATGTTGAGGGCTAGGGTTAGAGATCCGGGTAGGGTTACGATTGGACCTAGGGTTAGGGTTATGTTGAGGGCTAGGCTTAGAGATCCGGTTACAGTTACGATTGGACCTAGGGTTAGGGTTATGTTGAGGGCTAGGGTTAGAGATCCGGTTACGGTTACGATTGGACCTAGGGTTAGGGTTATGTTGAGGGCTAGGTTTAGAGATCCGGGTAGGGTTACGATTGGACCTAGGGTTAGGGTTATGTTGAGGGCTAGGGTTAGAGATCCGGTTAGGGTTCCGATTGGACCTAGGGTTAGGGTTATGTTGAGGGCTAGGGTTAGAGATCCGGTTAGGGTTACGATTGGACCTAGGGTTAGGGTTATGTTGAGGGCTAGGGTTAGAGAGACGGTTAGGGTTCCGATTGCACCTAGGGTTAGCGTTATGTTGAAGGCTAGGGTTAGAGATCCGTGTAGGGTTACGATTGCACCTAGGGTTAAGGTTATGTTGACCGCTAGGGTTAGAGATCCGGTTAGGGTCACGATTGGACCTAGGTTTAGGGTTATGTTGAGGGCTAGGGTTAGAGATCCGGTTAGGGTCACGATTGCACCTTGGGTTAGGGTTATGTTGAGGGCTAGGGTTAGAGATCCGGTTAGGGTTACGATTGCACCTAGGGTTATGGTTATGTTGAGGGCTAGGGTTAGAGATCTGGGTAGGGTTACGATTGGACCTAGGGTTAGGGTTATGTTGAGGGCTAGGGTTAGAGATCCGGTTAGGGTCACGATTGAACCTAGGGTTAGGGTTATGTTGACGGCTAGGGTTAGAGATCCGGTTAGGGTCACGATTGGACCTTGGGTTAGGGTTATGTTGAGGGCTAGGGTTAGAGATCCAGTTAGGGTCACGATTGGACCTAGGGTTAGGGTTATGTTGAGTGCTAGGGTTAGAGATCAGGTTAGGGTCACGTTTGGAACTAGGGTTAGGGTTATGTTGACGGCTAGGGTTAAAGATCCGGTTAGGGTTACGATTGGACCTAGGGTTAGGGTGATGTTGAGGGCTAGGGTTAGAGATCCGGTTAGGGTTACGATTGGACCTAGAGTTATGGTGATGTTGATGGCTAGGGTTAGAGATCCGGTTAGGGTTACGATTGGACCTAGCGTTAGGGTTATGTTGAGGGCTAGGGTTAGAGATCCGGTTAGGGTTACGATTGGACCTAGGGTTAAGGTTATGTTGAGGGCTAGGGTTAGAGATCCGGTTAGGGTTACGATTGGACCTAGGGTTAGGGTTATGTTGAGGGCTAGGGTTAGAGATCCGGTTAGGGTTACGATTGGACCTAGGGTTAAGGTTATGTTGAGGGCTAGGGTTAGAGATCCGGTTAGGGTTACGATTGGACCTAGGGTTAGGGTTATGTTGAGGGCTAGGGTTAGAGAGACGGTTAGGGTTACGATTGGACCTAGGGTTAGGGTTATGTTGAGGGCTAGGGTTAGAGAGACGGTTAGGGTCACGATTGGACCTAGGGTTAGGGTTATGTTGAGGGCTAGGGTTAGAGATCCGGTTAGGGTCACGATTGGACCTAGGTTAGGGTTATGTTGAGCGCTAGGTTTAGAGATCCGGTTAGGGTTACGATTGGACCTAGGGTTAGGGTTATGTTGAGGGCGAGGGTTAGAGATCCGGTTAGGGTCACAATTGGACCTAGGGTTAGGGTTATGTTGAGGGCTAGGGTTAGAGAGACGGTTAGGGATACGATTGGACCTAGGGTTAGGGTTATGTTGAGGGCTAGGGTTAGAGATCCGGTTAGGGTTACGATTGGACCTAGGGTTAGGGTTTTGTTGAGGGCTAGGGTTAGAGATCCGGTTACGGTTACGATTGGACCTAGGTTTAGGGGTATGTTGAGGGCTAGGGTTAGAGATCCGGTTAGGGTTACGATTGGACCTAGGGTTAGGGTTATGTTGAGGGCTAGGGTCAGAGAGACGGTTAGGGTCACGATTGGACCTACGGTTAGGGTTATGTTGAGGGCTAGGGTTAGAGATCCGGTTAGGGTCACGATTGGACCTAGGCTTAGGGTTATGTTGAGGGCTAGGGTTAGAGAGACGTTTAGGGTTACGATTGGACCTAGGGTTAGGGTTATGTTGAGGGCTAGGTTTAGAGATCCGGTTAGGGTTACAATTGGACCTAGGGTTAGGTTTATGTTGAGGGCTAGGGTTAGAGATTCGGTTAGGGTTACGATTGGACCTAGCGTTAGGGTTATGTTGAGGGCTAGGGTTAGAGAGACGGTTAGGGTTACCATTGGACCTAGGGTTAGGGTTATGTTGAGGGCTAGGGTTAGAGATCCGGTTACGGTTACGTTTGCACCTAAGGTTAGGGTTATGTTGAGGGCTAGGGCTAGAGATCCGGTTAGGGTTAAGATTGGACCTAGGTTTAGGGTTATGTTGAGGGCTAGGGTTCGAGATCCGGGTAGGGTTACGATTGGACCTAGGGTTAGGGTTATGTTGAGGGCTAGGGTTAGAGATCCGGTTAGGGTTACGATTGGACCTAGGGTTAAGGTTATGTTGAGGGCTAGTGTTAGAGATCCGTTTAGGGTTACGATTGGACCTAGGGTTAGGGTTATGTTGAGGGCTAGGGTTAGAGAGACGGTTAGGGTTCCGATTGGACCTAGGGTTAGGGTTATGTTGAGGGCTAGGGTTAGAGAGACGGTTAGGGTCACGATTGGACCTAGGGATAGGTTTATGTTGAGGGCTAGGGTTAGAGATCCGGTTAGGGTCACGATTGGACCTAGGTTAGGGTTATGTTTAGGGCTAGGGTTAGAGATCCCGTTAGGGTTACCATTGGACCTAGGGTTAGGGTTATGTTGAGGGCTAGGGTTAGAGATCCGGTTACGGTTACGATTGCACCTAAGGTTAGGGTTATGTTGAGGGCTAGGGTTAGAGATCCGGTTAGGGTCACGATTGGACCTTGGGTTAGGGTTATGTTGAGGGCTAGGGTTAGAGATCCAGTTAGGGTCACGATTGGACCTAGGGTTAGGGTTATGTTGAGTGCTAGGGTTAGAGATCAGGTTAGGGTCACGTTTGGAACTAGGGTTAGGGTTATGTTGACGGCTAGGGTTAAAGATCCGGTTAGGGTTACGATTGGACCTAGGGTTAGGGTGATGTTGAGGGCTAGGGTTAGAGATCCGGTTAGGGTTACGATTGGACCTAGAGTTATGGTGATGTTGATGGCTAGGGTTAGAGATCCGGTTAGGGTTACGATTGGACCTAGCGTTAGGGTTATGTTGAGGGCTAGGGTTAGAGATCCGGTTAGGGTTACGATTGGACCTAGGGTTAAGGTTATGTTGAGGGCTAGGGTTAGAGATCCGGTTAGGGTTACGATTGGACCTAGGGTTAGGGTTATGTTGAGGGCTAGGGTTAGAGATCCGGTTAGGGTTACGATTGGACCTAGGGTTAAGGTTATGTTGAGGGCTAGGGTTAGAGATCCGGTTAGGGTTACGATTGGACCTAGGGTTAGGGTTATGTTGAGGGCTAGGGTTAGAGAGACGGTTAGGGTCACGATTGGACCTAGGGTTAGGGTTATGTTGAGGGCTAGGGTTAGAGAGACGGTTAGGGTCACGATTGGACCTAGGGTTAGGGTTATGTTGAGGGCTAGGGTTAGAGATCCGGTTAGGGTCACGATTGGACCTAGGTTAGGGTTATGTTGAGCGCTAGGTTTAGAGATCCGGTTAGGGTTACGATTGGACCTAGGGTTAGGGTTATGTTGAGGGCGAGGGTTAGAGATCCGGTTAGGGTCACAATTGGACCTAGGGTTAGGGTTATGTTGAGGGCTAGGGTTAGAGAGACGGTTAGGGATACGATTGGACCTAGGGTTAGGGTTATGTTGAGGGCTAGGGTTAGAGATCCGGTTAGGGTTACGATTGGACCTAGGGTTAGGGTTTTGTTGAGGGCTAGGGTTAGAGATCCGGTTACGGTTACGATTGGACCTAGGTTTAGGGGTATGTTGAGGGCTAGGGTTAGAGATCCGGTTAGGGTTACGATTGGACCTAGGGTTAGGGTTATGTTGAGGGCTAGGGTCAGAGAGACGGTTAGGGTCACGATTGGACCTACGGTTAGGGTTATGTTGAGGGCTAGGGTTAGAGATCCGGTTAGGGTCACGATTGGACCTAGGCTTAGGGTTATGTTGAGGGCTAGGGTTAGAGAGACGTTTAGGGTTACGATTGGACCTAGGGTTAGGGTTATGTTGAGGGCTAGGTTTAGAGATCCGGTTAGGGTTACAATTGGACCTAGGGTTAGGTTTATGTTGAGGGCTAGGGTTAGAGATTCGGTTAGGGTTACGATTGGACCTAGCGTTAGGGTTATGTTGAGGGCTAGGGTTAGAGAGACGGTTAGGGTTACCATTGGACCTAGGGTTAGGGTTATGTTGAGGGCTAGGGTTAGAGATCCGGTTACGGTTACGTTTGCACCTAAGGTTAGGGTTATGTTGAGGGCTAGGGCTAGAGATCCGGTTAGGGTTAAGATTGGACCTAGGGTTAGGGTTATGTTGAGGGCTAGGGTTCGAGATCCGGGTAGGGTTACGATTGGACCTAGGGTTAGGGTTATGTTGAGGGCTAGGGTTAGAGATCCGGTTAGGGTTACGATTGGACCTAGGGTTAAGTTTATGTTGAGGGCTAGTGTTAGAGATCCGTTTAGGGTTACGATTGGACCTAGGGTTAGGGTTATGTTGAGGGCTAGGGTTAGAGAGACGGTTAGGGTTCCGATTGGACCTAGGGTTAGGGTTATGTTGAGGGCTAGGGTTAGAGAGACGGTTAGGGTCACGATTGGACCTAGGGATAGGTTTATGTTGAGGGCTAGGGTTAGAGATCCGGTTAGGGTCACGATTGGACCTAGGTTAGGGTTATGTTTAGGGCTAGGGTTAGAGATCCCGTTAGGGTTACCATTGGACCTAGGGTTAGGGTTATGTTGAGGGCTAGGGTTAGAGATCCGGTTACGGTTACGATTGCACCTAAGGTTAGGGTTATGTTGAGGGCTAGGGTTAGAGATCCGGTTAGGGTTAAGATTGGACCTAGGGTTAGGGATATGTTGAGGGCTAGGGTTCGAGATCCGGGTAGGGTTACGATTGGACCTAGGGTTAGGGTTATGTTGAGGGCTAGGGTTAGAGATCCGGTTACGGTTACGATTGGACCTAGGGTTAGGGTTATGTTGAGGGCTAGGTTTAGACATCCGGGTAGGGTTACGATTGGACCTAGGGTTAGGGTTATGTTGAGGGCTAGGGTTAGAGATCCGGTTAGGGTTCCGATTGGACCTAGGGTTAGGGTTATGTTGAGGGCTAGGGTTAGAGATCCGGTTAGGGTTACGATTGGACCTAGGGTTAGGGTTATGTTGAGGGCTAGGGTTAGAGAGACGGTTAGGGTTCCGATTGCACCTAGGGTTAGGGTTATGTTGAGGGCTAGGGTTAGAGATCCGGGTAGGGTTACGATTGCACCTAGGGTTAAGGTTATGTTGACGGCTAGGGTTAGAGATCCGGTTAGGGTTACGATTGGACCTAGGGTTAGGGTTATGTTGAGGGCTAGGGTTAGAGATCCGGTTAGGGTTACGATTGCACCTAGGGTTATGGTTATGTTGAGGGCTAGGCTTAGAGATCTGGGTAGGGTTACGATTGCACCTAGGGTTAGGGTTATGTTGAGGGCTAGGGTTAGAGATCCGGTTAGGGTCAAGATTGGACCTACGGTTAGGGTTATGTTGAGGGCTAGGGATAGAGATCCGGTTAGGGTCACGATTGGACCTTGGGTTAGGGTTATGTTGAGGGCTAGGGTTAGAGATCCAGTTAGGGTCACCATTGGACCTAGGGTTAGGGTTATGTTGAGTGCTAGGGTTAGAGATCCGGTTAGGGTCACGTTTGGACCTAGGGTTAGGGTTATGTTGACGGCTAGGGTTAGAGATTCGGTAAGGGTTACTATTGGACCTAGGGTTAGGGTGATGTTGAGGGCTAGGGTTAGAGATCCGGTTAGGGTTACGATTGGACCTAGAGTTATGGTGATGTTGATGGCTAGGGTTAGAGATCCGGTTAGGGTTACGATTGGACCTAGGGTTAGGGTTATGTTGAGGGCTAGGGTTAGAGATCCGGTTAGGGTTACGATTGGACCTAGGGTTAAGGTTATGTTGAGGGCTAGGGTTAGAGATCCGGTTAGGGTTACGATTGGACCTAGGGTTAGGGTTATGTTGAGGGCTAGGGTTGGAGATCCGGTTAGGGTTACGATTGGACCTAGGGTTAGGGTTATGTTGAGGGCTAGGGTTAGAGAGACGGTTAGAGTTACGATTGGACCTAGGGTTAGGGTTTTGTTGAGGGCTAGGGTTAGAGATCCGGTTAGGGTTACGATTGGACCTAGGTTTAGGGGTATGTTGAGGGCTAGGGTTAGAGTTCCGGTTAGGGTTACGATTGGACCTAGGGTTAGGGTTATGTTGAGGGCTAGTGTTGAGAGACGGTTAGAGTTCAGATTGGACCTAGGGTTAGGGTTATGTTGAGGGCTAGGGTTAGAGAGACGGTTAGGGTCACGATTGGACCTACGGTTAGGGTTATGTTGAGGGCTAGGGTTAGAGATCCGGTTAGGGTCACGATTGGACCTAGGGTTAGGGTTATGTTGAGGGCTAGGGTTAGAGAGACGTTTAGGGTTACGATTGGACCTAGGGTTAGGGTTATGTTGAGGGCTAGGTTTAGAGATCCGGTTAAGGTTACGATTGGACCTAGGGTTAGGGTTATGTTGAGGGCTAGGATTAGAGATCCGGTTAGGGTTACGATTGGACCTAGTCTTAGGGTTATGTTGAGGGCAGGATTAGAGATCCGGTTAGGGTTACGATTGGACCTAGGGTTAGGGTTATGTTGAGGGCTAGGGTTAGAGATCCGGTTAGGGTTACGATTGGACCTAGGGTTAGGGTTATGTTGAGGGCAGGGTTAGAGATCCGGTTAGGGTCACGATTGGACCTAGGGTTAGGGTTATGTTGAGGGCTAGGGTTAGAGATCCGCTTAGGGTGACGATTGGACCTAGGGTTAGGGTTATGTTGAGGGCTAGGGTTAGAGATCCGGTTAGGGTTACGATTGGACCTAGGGTTAGGGTTATGTTGAGGGCTAGGGTTAGAGATCCGGTTAGCGTTCCGATTGGACCTAGGGTTAGTGTTATGTTGAGGGCTAGGGTTAGAGATCCGGTTACGGTTACGATTGCACCTAGGGTTAGGGTTATGTTGAGGGCTAGGGTTAGAGATCCGGTTAGGGTTACGATTGGACCTAGGGTTAGGGTTATGTTGAGGGCTAGGGTTAGAGATCTGGTTAGGGTCACGATTGCACCTTGGGTTAGGGTTATGTTGAGGGCTAGGGTTAGAGATCCGGTTAGGGTTACGATTGCACCTAGGGTTACGGTTATGTTGAGGGCTAGGGTTAGAGATCTGGGTAGGGTTACGATTTTACCTAGTGTTAGGGTTATGTTGAGGGCTAGGGTTAGAGATCCGGTTAGGGTCACGATTGGACCTACGGTTAGAGTTATGTTGAGGGCTAGGGTTAGAGATCCGGTTAGGGTCACGATTGGACCTTGGGTTAGGGTTATGTTGAGGGCTAGGGTTAGAGATCCAGTTAGGGTCACGATTGGACCTAGGGTTAGGGTTATGTTGAGTGCTAGGGTTAGAGATCCGGTTAGGGTCACGTTTGGACCTAGGGTTAGGGTTATGTTGACGGCTAGGGTTAGAGATCCGGTTAGGGTTACGATTGGACCTAGGGTTAGGGTGATGTTGAGGGCTAGGGTTAGAGATCCGGTTAGGGTTACGATTGGACCTAGAGTTATGGTGATGTTGATGGCTAGGGTTAGAGATCCGGTTAGGGTTACGATTGGACCTAGGGTTAGGGTTATGTTGAGGGCTAGGGTTAGAGATCCGGTTAGGGTTACGATTGGACCTAGGGTTAGGGTTATGTTGAGGGCTAGTGTTGAGAGACGGTTAGAGTTCAGATTGGACCTAGGGTTAGGGTTATGTGGAGGGCTAGGGTTAGAGAGACGGTTAGGGTCACGATTGGACCTACGGTTAGGGTTATGTTGAGGGCTAGGGTTAGAGATCCGGTTAGGGTCACGATTGGACCTAGGGTTAGGGTTATGTTGAGGGCTAGGGTTAGAGAGACGTTTAGGGTTACGATTGGACCTAGGGTTAGGGTTATGTTGAGGGCTAGGTTTAGAGATCCGGTTAGGGTTACGATTGGACCTAGGGTTAGGGTTATATTGAGGGCTAGGATTAGAGATCCGGTTAGGGTTACGATTGGACCTAGCGTTAGGGTTATGTTGAGGGCAGGATTAGAGTTCCGGTTAGGGTTACGATTGGACCTAGGTTAGGGTTATGTTGAGGGCTAGGGTTAGAGATCCGGTTAGGGTTCCGATTGGACCTAGGGTTAGGGTTATGTTGAGGGCAGGGTTAGAGATCCGGTTAGGGTCACGATTGGACCTAGGGTTAGGGTTATGTTGAGGGCTAGGGTTAGAGATCCGCTTAGGGTGACGATTGGACCTAGGGTTAGGGTTATGTTGAGGGCTAGGGTTAGAGATCCGGTTAGCGTTCCGATTGGACCTAGGGTTAGTGTTATGTTGAGGGCTAGGGTTAGAGATCCGGTTACGGTTACGATTGCACCTAGGGTTAGGGTTATGTTGAGGGCTAGGGTTAGAGATCCGGTTAGAGTTACGATTGGACCTAGGGTTAGTGTTATGTTGAGGGTAGGGTTAGAGATCCGGGTAGGGTTACGATTGGACCTAGGGTTAGGGTTATGTTGAGGGCTAGGGTTAGAGATCCGGTTACAGTTACGACTGGACCTAGGGTTAGGGTTATGTTGAGGGCTAGGGTTAGAGATCCAGTTAGGGTCACGGTTGGACCTAGGGTTAGGGTTATGTTGAGGGCTAGGGTTAGAGATACGGTTAGGGTCACGATTGGACCTAGGGTTAGGGTTATGTTGAGGGCTAGGGTTAGAGATCCGGTTAGGGTCACGATTGTACCTTGGGTTAGGGTTATGTTGAGGGCTAGGGTTAGAGATCCGGTTAGGGTCAGGATTGGACCTAGGGTTAGGGTTATGTTGAGGGCTAGGGTTAGAGATCCGGTTAAGGTCACGTTTGGACCTAGGGTTAGGGTTATGTTGACGGCTAGGGTTAGAGATCCGGTTAGGGTTACGATTGGACCTAGGGTTAGGGTGATGTTGAGGGCTAGGGTTAGAGATCCGGTTAGGGTCACGATTGCACCTTGGGTTAGGGTTATGTTGAGGGCTAGGGTTAGAGATCCGGTTAGGGTTACGATTGCACCTAGGGTTAGGGTTATGTTGAGAACTAGGTTTAGAGATTCGGTTAGGGTTACGATTGGACCTAGGGTTAGCGTTATATTTAGCGCTAGGGATAGAGATCCGGTTAGGGTCAAGATTGGACCTAGGGTTAGGGTTATGTTGAGGGCTAGGGTTAGAGATACGGTTAGGGTCACGATTGCACCTAGGGTTAGGGTTATGTTGAGGGCTAGGGTTAGAGATCCGGTTAGGGTTACGATTGTACCTTGGGTTAGGGTTATGTTGAGGACTAGGGTTAGAGATCCGGTTAGGGTTACCATTGGACCTAGGGTTAGGGTTATGTTGAGGGCTAGGGTTAGAGATCCGGTTAGGGTTACGATTGAATCTAGGGTTAGGGTTATGTTGAGGGCTAGGGTTAGAGATCCGGTTAGGGTTACGATTTTACCTAGGGTTAGGGTTATGTTGAGGGCGAGGGTTAGAGATCCGGTTAGGGTCACGATTGGACCTAGGGTTAGGGTTATGTTGAGGGCTAGGGTTAGAGATCCGGTTAGGGTTACGATTGGACCTAGGGTTAGGGTTATGTTGAGGGCTAGTGTTGAGAGACGGTTAGGGTTCAGATTGGACCTAGGGTTAGGGTTATGTTGAGGGCTAGGGTTAGAGAGACGGTTAGGGTCACGATTGGACCTATGGTTAGGGTTATGTTGAGGGCTAGGGTTAGAGATCCGGTTAGGGTCACGATTGGTCCTAGGCTTAGGATTATGTTGAGGACTAAGGTTAGAGAGGCGTTGAGGGTTACGATTGTACCTAGGGTTAGGGTTATGTTGAGGGCTAGGTTTAGAGATCCGGTTAGGGTTACGATTGGACCTAGGGTTAGGGTTATGTTGAGGGCTAGGGTTAGAGATACGGTTAGGGTTACGATTGGACCTAGCGTTAGGTTTATGTTGAGGGCTAGGGTTAGAGAGACGGTTAGGGTTACGATTGGACCTAGGGTTAGGGTTATGTTGAGGGCTAGGGTTAGAGAGACGGTTAGGGTTACGATTGGACCTAGGGTTAGGGTTATGTTGAGGGGAGGGTTAGAGATCCGGTTAGGGTCACGATTGGACCTAGGGTTAAGGTTATGTTGAGGGCTAGGGTTAGAGATCCGGTTAGGGTTACGATTGGACCTAGGGTTAGGGTTATGTTGAGGGCTAGGGTTAGAGATCCGGTTAGGGTTACGATTGGACCTAGGGTTAGGGTTATGTTGAGGGCTAGGGTTAGAGAGACGGTTAGGGTTCCGATTGGACCTAGGGTTAGGGTTATGTTGAGGGCTAGGGTTAGAGATCCGGGTAGGGTTACGATTGAACCTAGGGTTAGGGTTATGTTGAGGGCTAGGGTTAGATATCCGGTTACGGTTACAATTGGACCTAGGGTTAGTGTTATATTGAGGGCTAGGGTTAGAGATCCGGTTACGGTTACGATTGCACCTAGGGTTAGGGTTATGTTGAGGGCTAGGGTTAGAGATCCGATTAGAGTTACGATTGGTCCTAGGGTTAGGGTTATGTTGAGGGCTAGGGTTAGAGATCCGGGTAGGGTTACGATTGGACCTAGGGTTAGGGTTATGTTGAGGGCTAGGCTTAGAGATCCGGTTACAGTTACGATTGGACCTAGGGTTAGGGTTATGTTGAGGGCTAGGTTTAGAGATCCGGTTACGGTTACGGTTGGACCTAGGGTTAGGGTCATGTTGAGGGCTAGGTTTAGAGATCCGGGTAGGGTTACGATTGGACCTAGGGTTAGGGTTATGTTGAGGGCTAGGGTTAGAGATCCGGTTATGGTTCCGATTGGACCTAGGGTTAGGGTTATGTTGAGGGCTAGGGTTAGAGATCCGGTTAGGGTTACGATTGGACCTAGGGTTAGGGTTATGTTGAGGGCTAGGGTTAGAGAGACGGTTAGGGTTCCGATTGCACCTAGGGTTAGGGTTATGTTGAAGGCTAGGGTTAGAGATCCGTGTAGGGTTACGATTGCACCTAGGGTTAAGGTTATGTTGACCGCTAGGGTTAGAGATCCGGTTAGGGTCACGATTGGACCTAGGTTTAGGGTTATGTTGAGGGCTAGGGTTAGAGATCCGGTTAGGGTCACGATTGCACCTTGGGTTAGGGTTATGTTGAGGGCTAGGGTTAGAGATCTGGGTAGGGTTACGATTGGACCTAGGGTTAGGGTTATGTTGAGGGCTAGGGTTAGAGATCCGGTTAGCGTTCCGATTGGACCTAGGGTTAGTGTTATGTTGAGGGCTAGGGTTAGAGATCCGGTTACGGTTACGATTGCACCTAGGGTTAGGGTTATGTTGAGGGCTAGGGTTAGAGATCCGGTTAGAGTTACGATTGGACCTAGGGTTAGTGTTATGTTGAGGGTAGGGTTAGAGATCCGGGTAGGGTTACGATTGGACCTAGGGTTAGGGTTATGTTGAGGGCTAGGGTTAGAGATCCGGTTACAGTTACGACTGGACCTAGGGTTAGGGTTATGTTGAGGGCTAGGGTTAGAGATCCAGTTAGGGTCACGGTTGGACCTAGGGTTAGGGTTATGTTGAGGGCTAGGGTTAGAGATACGGTTAGGGTCACGATTGGACCTAGGGTTAGGGTTATGTTGAGGGCTAGGGTTAGAGATCCGGTTAGGGTCACGATTGTACCTTGGGTTAGGGTTATGTTGAGGGCTAGGGTTAGAGATCCGGTTAGGGTCAGGATTGGACCTAGGGTTAGGGTTATGTTGAGGGCTAGGGTTAGAGATCCGGTTAAGGTCACGTTTGGACCTAGGGTTAGGGTTATGTTGACGGCTAGGGTTAGAGATCCGGTTAGGGTTACGAGTGGACCTAGGGTTAGGGTGATGTTGAGGGCTAGGGTTAGAGATCCGGTTAGGGTCACGATTGCACCTTGGGTTAGGGTTATGTTGAGGGCTAGGGTTAGAGATCCGGTTAGGGTTACGATTGCACCTAGGGTTAGGGTTATGTTGAGAACTAGGTTTAGAGATTCGGTTAGGGTTACGATTGGACCTAGGGTTAGCGTTATATTTAGCGCTAGGGATAGAGATCCGGTTAGGGTCAAGATTGGACCTAGGGTTAGGGTTATGTTGAGGGCTAGGGTTAGAGATACGGTTAGGGTCACGATTGCACCTAGGGTTAGGGTTATGTTGAGGGCTAGGGTTAGAGATCCGGTTAGGGTTACGATTGTACCTTGGGTTAGGGTTATGTTGAGGACTAGGGTTAGAGAAACGGTTAGGGTTACCATTGGACCTAGGGTTAGGGTTATGTTGAGGGCTAGGGTTAGAGATCCGGTTAGGGTTACGATTGAATCTAGGGTTAGGGTTATGTTGAGGGCTAGGGTTAGAGATCCGGTTAGGGTTACGATTTTACCTAGGGTTAGGGTTATGTTGAGGGCGAGGGTTAGAGATCCGGTTAGGGTCACGATTGGACCTAGGGTTAGGGTTATGTTGAGGGCTAGGGTTAGAGATCCGGTTAGGGTTACGATTGGACCTAGGGTTAGGGTTATGTTGAGGGCTAGTGTTGAGAGACGGTTAGGGTTCAGATTGGACCTAGGGTTAGGGTTATGTTGAGGGCTAGGGTTAGAGAGACGGTTAGGGTCACGATTGGACCTACGGTTAGGGTTATGTTGAGGGCTAGGGTTAGAGATCCGGTTAGGGTCACGATTGGTCCTAGGCTTAGGATTATGTTGAGGACTAAGGTTAGAGAGGCGTTGAGGGTTACGATTGTACCTAGGGTTAGGGTTATGTTGAGGGCTAGGTTTAGAGATCCGGTTAGGGTTACGATTGGACCTAGGGTTAGGGTTATGTTGAGGGCTAGGGTTAGAGATACGGTTAGGGTTACGATTGGACCTAGCGTTAGGTTTATGTTGAGGGCTAGGGTTAGAGAGACGGTTAGGGTTACGATTGGACCTAGGGTTAGGGTTATGTTGAGGGCTAGGGTTAGAGAGACGGTTAGGGTTACGATTGGACCTAGGGTTAGGGTTATGTTGATGGGAGGGTTAGAGATCCGGTTAGGGTCACGATTGGACCTAGGGTTAAGGTTATGTTGAGGGCTAGGGTTAGAGATCCGGTTAGGGTTACGATTGGACCTAGGGTTAGGGTTATGTTGAGGGCTAGGGTTAGAGATCCGGTTAGGGTTACGATTGGACCTAGGGTTAGGGTTATGTTGAGGGCTAGGGTTAGAGAGACGGTTAGGGTTCCGATTGGACCTAGGGTTAGGGTTATGTTGAGGGCTAGGGTTAGAGATCCGGGTAGGGTTACGATTGAACCTAGGGTTAGGGTTATGTTGAGGGCTAGGGTTAGATATCCGGTTACGGTTACAATTGGACCTAGGGTTAGTGTTATATTGAGGGCTAGGGTTAGAGATCCGGTTACGGTTACGATTGCACCTAGGGTTAGGGTTATGTTGAGGGCTAGGGTTAGAGATCCGATTAGAGTTACGATTGGTCCTAGGGTTAGGGTTATGTTGAGGGCTAGGGTTAGAGATCCGGGTAGGGTTACGATTGGACCTAGGGTTAGGGTTATGTTGAGGGCTAGGCTTAGAGATCCGGTTACAGTTACGATTGGACCTAGGGTTAGGGTTATGTTGAGGGCTAGGTTTAGAGATCCGGTTACGGTTACGGTTGGACCTAGGGTTAGGGTCATGTTGAGGGCTAGGTTTAGAGATCCGGGTAGGGTTACGATTGGACCTAGGGTTAGGGTTATGTTGAGGGCTAGGGTTAGAGATCCGGTTAGGGTTCCGATTGGACCTAGGGTTAGGGTTATGTTGAGGGCTAGGGTTAGAGATCCGGTTAGGGTTACGATTGGACCTAGGGTTAGGGTTATGTTGAGGGCTAGGGTTAGAGAGACGGTTAGGGTTCCGATTGCACCTAGGGTTAGGGTTATGTTGAAGGCTAGGGTTAGAGATCCGTGTAGGGTTACGATTGCACCTAGGGTTAAGGTTATGTTGACCGCTAGGGTTAGAGATCCGGTTAGGGTCACGATTGGACCTAGGTTTAGGGTTATGTTGAGGGCTAGGGTTAGAGATCCGGTTAGGGTCACGATTGCACCTTGGGTTAGGGTTATGTTGAGGGCTAGGGTTAGAGATCCGGTTAGGGTTACGATTGCACCTAGGGTTATGGTTATGTTAAGGGCTAGGGTTAGAGATCTGGGTAGGGTTACGATTGGACCTAGGGTTAGGGTTATGTTGAGGGCTAGGGTTAGAGATCCGGTTAGGGTCACGATTGGACCTAGGGTTAGGGTTATGTTGACGGCTAGGGTTCGAGATCCGGTTAGGGTCACGATTGGACCTTGGGTTAGGGTTATGTTGAGGGCTAGGGTTAGAGATCCAGTTAGGGTCACGATTGGACCTAGGGTTAGGGTTATGTTGAGTGCTAGGGTTAGAGATCAGGTTAGGGTCACGTTTGGAACTAGGGTTAGGGTTATGTTGACGGCTAGGGTTAAAGATCCGGTTAGGGTTACGATTGGACCTAGGGTTAGGGTGATGTTGAGGGCTAGGGTTAGAGATCCGGTTAGGGTTACGATTGGACCTAGAGTTATGGTGATGTTGATGGCTAGGGTTAGAGATCCGGTTAGGGTTACGATTGGACCTAGCGTTAGTGTTATGTTGAGGGCTAGGGTTAGAGATCCGGTTAGGGTTACGATTGGACCTAGGGTTAAGGTTATGTTGAGGGCTAGGGTTAGAGATCCGGTTAGGGTTACGATTGGACCTAGGGTTAGGGTTATGTTGAGGACTAGGGTTAGAGATCAAGTTAGGGTTACGATTGGACCTAGGGTTAGGGTTATGTTGAGGGCTAGGGTTAGAGAGACGGTTAGGGTTACGATTGGACCTAGGGTTAGGGTTATGTTGAGGGCTAGGGTTAGAGAGACGGTTAGGGTCACGATTGGACCTAGGGTTAGGGTTATGTTGAGGGCTAGGGTTAGAGATCCGGTTAGGGTCACGATTGGACCTAGGTTAGGGTTATGTTGAGCGCTAGGTTTAGAGATCCGGTTAGGGTTACGATTGGACCTAGGGTTAGGGTTATGTTGAGGGCGAGGGTTAGAGATCCGGTTAGGGTCACGATTGGACCTAGGGTTAGGGTTATGTTGAGGGCTAGGGTTAGAGAGACGGTTAGGGATACGATTGGATATAGGGTTAGGGTTATGTTGAGGGCTAGGGTTAGAGATCCGGTTAGGGTTACGATTGGACCTAGGGTTAGGGTTTTGTTGAGGGCTAGGGTTAGAGATCCGGTTAGGGTTACGATTGGACCTAGGGTTAGGGTTATGTTGAGGGCTAGTGTTGAGAGACGGTTAGGGTTCACATTGGACCTAGGGTTAGGGTTATGTTGAGGGCTAGGGTTAGAGAGACGGTTAGGGTCACGATTGGACCTACGGTTAGGGTTATGTTGAGGGCTAGGGTTAGAGATCCGGTTAGGGTCACGATTGGACCTAGGCTTAGGGTTATGTTGAGGGCTAGGGTTAGAGAGACGTTTAGGGTTACGATTGGACCTAGGGTTAGGGTTATGTTGAGGGCTAGGTTTAGAGATCCGGTTAGGGTTACAATTGGACCTAGGGTTAGGTTTATGTTGAGGGCTAGGGTTAGAGATTCGGTTAGGGTTACTATTGGACCTAGCGTTAGGGTTATGTTGAGGGCTAGGGTTAGAGAGACGGTTAGGGTTACGATTGGACCTAGGGTTAGGGTTATGTTGAGGGCTAGGGTTAGAGATCCGGTTACGGTTACGTTTGCACCTAAGGTTAGGGTTATGTTGAGGGCTAGGGCTAGAGATCCGGTTAGGGTTAAGATTGGACCTAGGGTTAGGGTTATGTTGAGGGCTAGGGTTCGAGATCCGGGTAGGGTTACGATTGGACCTAGGGTTAGGGTTATGTTGAGGGCTAGGGTTAGAGATCCGGTTAGGGTTACGATTGGACCTAGGGTTAAGGTTATGTTGAGGGCTAGTGTTAGAGATCCGTTTAGGGTTACGATTGGACCTAGGGTTAGGGTTATGTTGAGGGCTAGGGTTAGAGATCTGGTTACGGTTACGATTGGACCTAGGGTTAGTGTTATGTTGAGGGCTAGGTTTAGAGTTCCGGTTAGGGTTACGATTGGACCTAGGGTTAGGGTTATGTTGAGGGCTAGGGTTAGAGAGACGGTTAGGGTTCCGATTGGACCTAGGGTTAGGGTTATGTTGAGGGCTAGGGTTAGAGAGACGGTTAGGGTCACGATTGGACCTAGGGATAGGGTTATGTTGAGGGCTAGGGTTAGAGATCCGGTTAGGGTCACGATTGGACCTAGGTTAGGGTTATGTTGAGGGCTAGGGTTAGAGATCCCGTTAGGGTTACCATTGGACCTAGGGTTAGGGTTATGTTGAGGGCTAGGGTTAGAGATCCGGTTACGGTTACGATTGCACCTAAGGTTAGGGTTATGTTGAGGGCTAGGGTTAGAGATCCGGTTAGGGTTAAGATTGGACCTAGGGTTAGGGTTATGTTGAGGGCTAGGGTTCGAGATCCGGGTAGGGTTACGATTGGACCTAGGGTTAGGGTTATGTTGAGGGCTAGGGTTAGAGATCCGGTTACGGTTACGATTGGACCTAGGGTTAGGGTTATGTTGAGGGCTAGGTTTAGACATCCGGGTAGGGTTACGATTGGACCTAGGGTTAGGGTTATGTTGAGGGCTAGGGTTAGAGATCCGGTTAGGGTTCCGATTGGACCTAGGGTTAGGGTTATGTTGAGGGCTAGGGTTAGAGATCCGGTTAGGGTTACGATTGGACCTAGGGTTAGGGTTATGTTGAGGGCTAGGGTTAGAGAGACGGTTAGGGTTCCGATTGCACCTAGGGTTAGGGTTATGTTGAGGGCTAGGGTTAGAGATCCGGGTAGGGTTACGATTGCACCTAGGGTTAAGGTTATGTTGACGGCTAGGGTTAGAGATCCGGTTAGGGTTACGATTGGACCTAGGGTTAGGGTTATGTTGAGGGCTAGGGTTAGAGATCTGGTTAGGGTCACGATTGCACCTTGGGTTAGGGTTATGTTGAGGGCTAGGGTTAGAGATCCGGTTAGGGTTACGATTGCACCTAGGGTTATGGTTATGTTGAGGGCTAGGGTTAGAGATCTGGGTAGGGTTACGATTGCACCTAGGGTTAGGGTTATGTTGAGGGCTAGGGTTAGAGATCCGGTTAGGGTCAAGATTGGACCTACGGTTAGGGTTATGTTGAGGGCTAGGGTTAGAGATCCGGTTAGGGTCACGATTGGACCTTGGGTTAGGGTTATGTTGAGGGCTAGGGTTAGAGATCCAGTTAGGGTCACGATTGGACCTAGGGTTAGGGTTATGTTGAGTGCTAGGGTTAGAGATCCGGTTAGGGTCACGTTTGGACCTAGGGTTAGGGTTATGTTGACGGCTAGGGTTAGAGATTCGGTTAGGGTTACGATTGGACCTAGGGTTAGGGTGATGTTGAGGGCTAGGGTTAGAGATCCGGTTAGGGTTACGATTGGACCTAGAGTTATGGTGATGTTGATGGCTAGGGTTAGAGATCCGGTTAGGGTTACGATTGGACCTAGGGTTAGGGTTATGTTGAGGGCTAGGGTTAGAGATCCGGTTAGGGTTACGATTGGACCTAGGGTTAAGGTTATGTTGAGGGCTAGGGTTAGAGATCCGGTTAGGGTTACGATTGGACCTAGGGTTAGGGTTATGTTGAGGGCTAGGGTTGGAGATCCGGTTAGGGTTACGATTGGACCTAGGGTTAGGGTTATGTTGAGGGCTAGGGTTAGAGAGACGGTTAGAGTTACGATTGGACCCAGGGTTAGGGTTTTGTTGAGGGCTAGGGTTAGAGATCCGGTTAGGGTTACGATTGGACCTAGGTTTAGGGGTATGTTGAGGGCTAGGGTTAGAGTTCCGGTTAGGGTTACGATTGGACCTAGGGTTAGGGTTATGTTGAGGGCTAGTGTTGAGAGACGGTTAGAGTTCAGATTGGACCTAGGGTTAGGGTTATGTTGAGGGCTAGGGTTAGAGAGACGGTTAGGGTCACGATTGGACCTACGGTTAGGGTTATGTTGAGGGCTAGGTTTAGAGATCCGGTTAGGGTCACGATTGGACCTAGGGTTAGGGTTATGTTGAGGGCTAGGGTTAGAGAGACGTTTAGGGTTACGATTGGACCTAGGGTTAGGGTTATGTTGAGGGCTAGGTTTAGAGATCCGGTTAAGGTTACGATTGGACCTAGGGTTAGGGTTATGTTGAGGGCTAGGATTAGAGATCCGGTTAGGGTTACGATTGGACCTAGTGTTAGGGTTATGTTGAGGGCAGGATTAGAGATCCGGTTAGGGTTACGATTGGACCTAGGGTTAGGGTTATGTTGAGGGCAGGGTTAGAGATCCGGTTAGGGTCACGATTGGACCTAGGGTTAGGGTTATGTTGAGGGCTAGGGTTAGAGATCCGCTTAGGGTGACGATTGGACCTAGGGTTAGGGTTATGTTGAGGGCTAGGGTTAGAGATCCGGTTAGGGTTACGATTGGACCTAGGGTTAGGGTTATGTTGAGGGCTAGGGTTAGAGATCCGGTTAGCGTTCCGATTGGACCTAGGGTTAGTGTTATGTTGAGGGCTAGGGTTAGAGATCCGGTTAGAGTTACGATTGGACCTAGGGTTAGTGTTATGTTGAGGGTAGGGTTAGAGATACGGTTAGGGTCACGGTTGGACCTAGGGTTAGGGTTATGTTGAGGGCTAGGGTTAGAGATATGGTTAGGGTCACGATTGGACCTAGGGTTAGGGTTATGTTGAGGGCTAGGGTTAGAGATCCGGTTAGGGTCACGATTGTACCTTGGGTTAGGGTTATGTTGAGGGCTAGGGTTAGAGATCCGGTTAGGGTCACGATTGGACCTAGGGTTAGGGTTATGTTGACGGCTAGGGTTAGAGATCCGGTTAGGGTTACGATTGGACCTAGGGTTGGGTGATGTTGAGGGCTAGGGTTAGAGATCCGGTTAGGGTCACGATTGCACCTTGGGTTAGGGTTATGTTGAGGGCTAGGGTTAGAGATCCGGTTAGGGTTACGATTGCACCTAGGGTTAGGGTTATGTTGAGGGCTAGGGTTAGAGATCCGTGTAGGGTTACGATTGCACCTAGGGTTAAGGTTATGTTGACCGCTAGGGTTAGAGATCCGGTTAGGGTCACGATTGGACCTAGGTTTAGGGTTATGTTGAGGGCTAGGGTTAGAGATCCGGTTAGGGTCACGATTGGACCTAGGGTTAGGGTTATGTTGAGGGCTAGGTTTAGAGATCCGGTTAGGGTTACGATTGGACCTAGGGTTAGGGTTATGTTGAGGGCTAGTGTTGAGAGACGGTTAGGGTTCAGATTGGACCTAGGGTTAGGGTTATGTTGAGGGCTAGGGTTAGAGAGACGGTTAGGGTCACGACTGGACCTACCGTTAGGGTTATGTTGAAGGCTAGGGTTAGAGATCCGGTTAGGGTCACGATTGGTCCTCGGCTTAGGATTATGTTGAGGACTAGGGTTAGAGAGACGTTGAGGGTTACGATTGGACCTAGGGTTAGGGTTATGTTGAGGGCTAGGTTTAGAGATCCGGTTAGGGTTACGATTGGACCTAGGGTTAGGGTTATGTTGAGGGCTAGGGTTAGAGATACGGTTAGGGTTACGATTGGACCTAGCGTTAGGTTTATGTTGAGGGCTAGGGTTAGAGAGACGGTTAGGGTTACGATTGGACCTAGGGTTAGGGTTATGTTGAGGGCTAGGGTTAGAGAGACGGTTAGGGTTACGATTGGACCTAGGGATAGGGTTATGTTGAGGGGAGGGTTAGAGATCCGGTTAGGGTCACGATTGGACCTAGGCTTAGGGTTATGTTGAGGGCTAGGGTTAGAGATCCGGTTAGGGTTACGATTGGACCTAGGGTTAGGGTTATGTTGAGGGCTAGGGTTAGAGATCCGGTTAGGGTTACGATTTGACCTAGGGTTAGGGTTATGTTGAGGGCTAGGGTTAGAGAGACGGTTAGGGTTCCGATTGGACCTAGGGTTAGGGTTATGTTGAGGGCTAGGGTTAGAGATCCGGGTAGGGTTACGATTGAACCTAGGGTTAGGGTTATGTTGAGGGCTAGGGTTAGAGATCCGGTTACGGTTACAATTGGACCTAGGGTTAGTGTTATGTTGAGGCCTAGGGTTAGAGATCCGGTTACGGTTACGATTGCCCCTAGGGTTAGGGTTATGTTGAGGGCTAGGGTTAGAGATCCGGTTAGGGTTAAGATTGGACCTAGGTTAGGGTTATGTTGAGGGCTAGGGTTAGAGATCCCGTTAGGGTTACCATTGGACCTAGGGTTAGGGTTATGTTGAGGGCTAGGGTTAGAGATCCGGTTACGGTTACGTTTGCACCTAAGGTTAGGGTTATGTTGAGGGCTAGGGCTAGAGATCCGGTTAGGGTTAAGATTGGACCTAGGGTTAGGGTTATGTTGAGGGCTAGGGTTCGAGATCCGGGTAGGGTTACGATTGGACCTAGGGTTAGGGTTATGTTGAGGGCTAGGGTTAGAGATCCGGTTAGGGTTACGATTGGACCTAGGGTTAAGGTTATGTTGAGGGCTAGTGTTAGAGATCCGTTTAGGGTTACGATTGGACCTAGGGTTAGGGTTATGTTGAGGGCTAGGGTTAGAGAGACGGTTAGGGTTCCGATTGGACCTAGGGTTAGGGTTATGTTGAGGGCTAGGGTTAGAGAGACGGTTAGGGTCACGATTGGACCTAGGGATAGGGTTATGTTGAGGGCTAGGGTTAGAGATCCGGTTAGGGTCACGATTGGACCTAGGTTAGGGTTATGTTGAGGGCTAGGGTTAGAGATCCCGTTAGGGTTACCATTGGACCTAGGGTTAGGGTTATGTTGAGGGCTAGGGTTAGAGATCCGGTTACGGTTACGATTGCACCTAAGGTTAGGGTTATGTTGAGGGCTAGGGTTAGAGATCCGGTTAGGGTTAAGATTGGACCTAGGGTTAGGGTTATGTTGAGGGCTAGGGTTAGAGATCCGGTTACGGTTACGATTGGACCTAGGGTTAGGGTTATGTTGAGGGCTAGGTTTAGACATCCGGGTAGGGTTACGATTGGACCTAGGGTTAGGGTTATGTTGAGGGCTAGGGTTAGAGATCCGGTTAGGGTTCCGATTGGACCTAGGGTTAGGGTTATGTTGAGGGCTAGGGTTAGAGATCCGGTTAGGGTTACGATTGGACCTAGGGTTAGGGTTATGTTGAGGGCTAGGGTTAGAGAGACGGTTAGGGTTCCGATTGCACCTAGGGTTAGGGTTATGTTGAGGGCTAGGGTTAGAGATCCGGGTAGGGTTACGATTGCACCTAGGGTTAAGGTTATGTTGACGGCTAGGGTTAGAGATCCGGTTAGGGTTACGATTGGACCTAGGGTTAGGGTTATGTTGAGGGCTAGGGTTAGAGATCTGGTTAGGGTCACGATTGCACCTTGGGTTAGGGTTATGTTGAGGGCTAGGGTTAGAGATCCGGTTAGGGTTACGATTGCACCTAGGGTTATGGTTATGTTGAGGGCTAGGGTTAGAGATCTGGGTAGGGTTACGATTGCACCTAGGGTTAGGGTTATGTTGAGGGCTAGGGTTAGAGATCCGGTTAGGGTCAAGATTGGACCTACGGTTAGGGTTATGTTGAGGGCTAGGGTTAGAGATCCGGTTAGGGTCACGATTGGACCTTGGGTTAGGGTTATGTTGAGGGCTAGGGTTAGAGATCCAGTTAGGGTCACGATTGGACCTAGGGTTAGGGTTATGTTGAGTGCTAGGGTTAGAGATCCGGTTAGGGTCACGTTTGGACCTAGGGTTAGGGTTATGTTGACGGCTAGGGTTAGAGATTCGGTTAGGGTTACGATTGGACCTAGGGTTAGGGTGATGTTGAGGGCTAGGGTTAGAGATCCGGTTAGGGTTACGATTGGACCTAGAGTTATGGTGATTTTGATGGCTAGGGTTAGAGATCCGGTTAGGGTTACGATTGGACCTAGGGTTAGGGTTATGTTGAGGGCTAGGGTTAGAGATCCGGTTAGGGTTACGATTGGACCTAGGGTTAAGGTTATGTTGAGGGCTAGGGTTAGAGATCCGGTTAGGGTTACGATTGGACCTAGGGTTAGGGTTATGTTGAGGGCTAGGGTTGGAGATCCGGTTAGGGTTACGATTGGACCTAGGGTTAGGGTTATGTTGAGGGCTAGGGTTAGAGAGACGGTTAGAGTTACGATTGGACCTAGGGTTAGGGTTTTGTTGAGGGCTAGGGTTAGAGATCCGGTTAGGGTTACGATTGGACCTAGGTTTAGGGGTATGTTGAGGGCTAGGGTTAGAGTTCCGGTTAGGGTTACGATTGGACCTAGGGTTAGGGTTATGTTGAGGGCTAGTGTTGAGAGACGGTTAGAGTTCAGATTGGACCTAGGGTTAGGGTTATGTTGAGGGCTAGGGTTAGAGAGACGGTTAGGGTCACGATTGGACCTACGGTTAGGGTTATGTTGAGGGCTAGGGTTAGAGATCCGGTTAGGGTCACGATTGGACCTAGGGTTAGGGTTATGTTGAGGGCTAGGGTTAGAGAGACGTTTAGGGTTACGATTGGACCTAGGGTTAGGGTTATGTTGAGGGCTAGGTTTAGAGATCCGGTTAAGGTTACGATTGGACCTAGGGTTAGGGTTATGTTGAGGGCTAGGATTAGAGATCCGGTTAGGGTTACGATTGGACCTAGTGTTAGGGTTATGTTGAGGGCAGGATTAGAGATCCGGTTAGGGTTACGATTGGACCTAGGGTTAGGGTTATGTTGAGGGCTAGGGTTAGAGATCCGGTTAGGGTTACGATTGGACCTAGGGTTAGGGTTATGTTGAGGGCAGGGTTAGAGATCCGGTTAGGGTCACGATTGGACCTAGGGTTAGGGTTATGTTGAGGGCTAGGGTTAGAGATCCGCTTAGGGTGACGATTGGACCTAGGGTTAGGGTTATGTTGAGGGCTAGGGTTAGAGATCCGGTTAGGGTTACGATTGGACCTAGGGTTAGGGTTATGTTGAGGGCTAGGGTTAGAGATCCGGTTAGCGTTCCGATTGGACCTAGGGTTAGTGTTATGTTGAGGGCTAGGGTTAGAGATCCGGTTAGAGTTACGATTGGACCTAGGGTTAGTGTTATGTTGAGGGTAGGGTTAGAGATACGGTTAGGGTCACGGTTGGACCTAGGGTTAGGGTTATGTTGAGGGCTAGGGTTAGAGATACGGTTAGGGTCACGATTGGACCTAGGGTTAGGGTTATGTTGAGGGCTAGGGTTAGAGATCCGGTTAGGGTCACGATTGTACCTTGGGTTAGGGTTATGTTGAGGGCTAGGGTTAGAGATCCGGTTAGGGTCACGATTGGACCTAGGGTTAGGGTTATGTTGACGGCTAAGGTTAGAGATCCGGTTAGGGTTACGATTGGACCTAGGGTTAGGGTGATGTTGAGGGCTAGGGTTAGAGATCCGGTTAGGGTCACGATTGCACCTTGGGTTAGGGTTATGTTGAGGGCTAGGGTTAGAGATCCGGTTAGGGTTACGATTGCACCTAGGGTTAGGGTTATGTTGAGGGCTAGGGTTAGAGATCCGTGTAGGGTTACGATTGCACCTAGGGTTAAGGTTATGTTGACCGCTAGGGTTAGAGATCCGGTTAGGGTCACGATTGGACCTAGGTTTAGGGTTATGTTGAGGGCTAGGGTTAGAGATCCGGTTAGGGTCACGATTGGACCTAGGGTTAGGGTTATGTTGAGGGCTAGGTTTAGAGATCCGGTTAGGGTTACGATTGGACCTAGGGTTAGGGTTATGTTGAGGGCTAGTGTTGAGAGACGGTTAGGGTTCAGATTGGACCTAGGGTTAGGGTTATGTTGAGGGCTAGGGTTAGAGAGACGGTTAGGGTCACGATTGGACCTACGGTTAGGGTTATGTTGAAGGCTAGGGTTAGAGATCCGGTTAGGGTCACGATTGGTCCTAGGCTTAGGATTATGTTGAGGACTAGGGTTAGAGAGACGTTGAGGGTTACGATTGGACCTAGGGTTAGGGTTATGTTGAGGGCTAGGTTTAGAGATCCGGTTAGGGTTACGATTGGACCTAGGGTTAGGGTTATGTTGAGGGCTAGGGTTAGAGATACGGTTAGGGTTACGATTGGACCTAGCGTTAGGTTTATGTTGAGGGCTAGGGTTAGAGAGACGGTTAGGGTTACGATTGGACCTAGGGTTAGGGTTATGTTGAGGGCTAGGGTTAGAGAGACGGTTAGGGTTACGATTGGACCTAGGGATAGGGTTATGTTGAGGGGAGGGTTAGAGATCCGGTTAGGGTCACGATTGGACCTAGGCTTAGGGTTATGTTGAGGGCTAGGGTTAGAGATCCGGTTAGGGTTACGATTGGACCTAGGGTTAGGGTTATGTTGAGGGCTAGGGTTAGAGATCCGGTTAGGGTTACGATTTGACCTAGGGTTAGGGTTATGTTGAGGGCTAGGGTTAGAGAGACGGTTAGGGTTCCGATTGGACCTAGGGTTAGGGTTATGTTGAGGGCTAGGGTTAGAGATCCGGGTAGGGTTACGATTGAACCTAGGGTTAGGGTTATGTTGAGGGCTAGGGTTAGAGATCCGGTTACGGTTACAATTGGACCTAGGGTTAGTGTTATGTTGAGGCCTAGGGTTAGAGATCCGGTTACGGTTACGATTGCACCTAGGGTTAGGGTTATGTTGAGGGCTAGGGTTAGAGATCCGGTTAGAGTTACGATTGGTCCTAGGGTTAGGGTTATGTTGAGGGCTAGGGTTAGAGATCCGGGTAGGGTTACGATTGGACCTAGGGTTAGGGTTATGTTGAGGGCTAGGCTTAGAGATCCGGTTACAGTTACGATTGGACCTAGGGTTAAGGTTATGTTGAGGGCTAGGGTTAGAGATCCGGTTACGGTTACGATTGGACCTAGGGTTAGGGTTATGTTGAGGGCTAGGTTTAGAGATCCGGGTAGGGTTACGATTGGACCTAGGGTTAGGGTTATGTTGAGGGCTAGGGTTAGAGATCCGGTTAGGGTTCCGATTGGACCTAGGGTTAGGGTTATGTTGAGGGCTAGGGTTAGAGGTCCGGTTAGGGTTACGATTGGACCTAGGGTTAGGGTTATGTTGAGGGCTAGGGGTAGAGAGACGGTTAGGGTTCCGATTGCACCTAGGGTTAGGTTTATGTTGAGGGCTAGGGTTAGAGATCCGTGTAGGGTTACGATTGCACCTAGGGTTAAGGTTATGTTGACCGCTAGGGTTAGAGATCCGGTTAGGGTCGCGATTGGACCGAGGTTTAGGGTTATGTTGAGGGCTAGGGTTAGAGATCCGGTTAGGGTCACGATTGCACCTTGGGTTAGGGTTATGTTGAGGGCTAGGGTTAGAGATCCGGTTAGGGTTACGATTGCACCTAGGGTTATGGTTATGTTGAGGGCTAGGGTTAGAGATCTGGGTAGGGTTACGATTGGACCTAGGGTTAGGGTTATGTTGAGGGCTAGGGTTAGAGATCCGGTTAGGGTCACGATTGGACCTAGGGTTAGGGTTATGTTGAGGGCTAGGGATAGAGATCCGGTTAGGGTCACGATTGGACCTTGGGTTAGGGTTATGTTGAGGGCTAGAGTTAGAGATCCAGTTAGGGTCACGATTGGACCTAGGGTTAGGGTTATGTTGAGTGCTAGGGTTAGAGATCAGGTTAGGGTCACGTTTGGAACTAGGGTTAGGGTTATGTTGACGGCTAGGGTTAAAGATCCGGTTAGGGTTACGATTGGACCTAGGGTTAGGGTGATGTTGAGGGCTAGGGTTAGAGATCCGGTTAGGGTTACGATTGGACCTAGAGTTATGGTGATGTTAATGGCTAGGGTTAGAGATCCGGTTAGGGTTACGATTGGACCTAGGGTTAGGGTTATGTTGAGGGCTAGGGTTAGAGATCAAGTTAGGGTTACGATTGGACCTAGGGTTAGGGTTATGTTGAGGGCTAGGGTTAGAGAGACGGTTAGGGTTACGATTGGACCTAGGGTTAGGGTTATGTTGAGGGCAGGGTTAGAGATCCGGTTAGGGTCACGATTGGACCTAGGGTTAGTGTTATGTTGAGGGCTAGGGTTAGACAACCGGTTAGGGTTACGATTATACCTAGGGTTAGGGTGATGTTGAGGGCTAGGGTTAGAGATTCGGTTAGGGTTACGATTGGACCTAGGGTTAGGGTTATGTTGAGGGCTAGGGTTAGAGAGACGGTTAGGGTCCCGATTGGACCTAGGGTTAGGGTTATGTTGAGGGCTAGGGTTAGAGATCCGGTTAGGGTCACGATTGGACCTAGGTTAGGGTTATGTTGAGGGCCAGGGTTAGAGATCCCGTTAGGGTTACGATAGGACCTAGGGTTAGGGGTATGTTGAGGGCTAGGGTTAGAGATCCGGTTAGGGTTACGATTGGACCTAGGGTTAGGGTTATGTTGAGGGCTAGTGTTGAGAGACGGTTAGGGTTCAGATTGGACCTAGGGTTAGGGTTATGTTGACGGCTAGGGTTAGAGATCCGGTTAGGGTCACGATTGGACCTAGGGTTAGGGTTATGTTGAGGGGTAGGGTTAGAGATACTGTTAGGGTCACGGTTGGACCTAGGGTTAGGGTTATGTTGAGGGCTAGGGTTAGAGATCCGGTTAGGGTCACGATTGGACCTAGGGTTAGTGTTATGTTGAGGGTAGGGTTAGAGATACGGTTAGGGTCACGGTTGGACCTAGGGTTAGGGTTATGTTGAGGGCTAGGGTTAGAGATACGGTTAGGGTCACGATTGGACCTAGGGTTAGGGTGATGTTGAGGGCTAGGGTTAGAGATCCGGTTAGGGTCACGATTGCACCTTGGGTTAGGGTTATGTTGAGGGCTAGGGTTAGAGATCCGGTTAGGGTCACGATTGCACCTTGGGTTAGGGTTATGTTGAGGGCTAGGGTTAGAGATCCGGTTAGGGTTACGATTGCACCTAGGGTTAGGGTTATGTTGAGGGCTAGGGTTAGAGATCCGTGTAGGGTTACGATTGCACCTAGGGTTAAGGTTATGTTGACCGCTAGGGTTAGAGATCCGGTTAGGGTCACGATTGGACCTAGGTTTAGGGTTATGTTGAGGGCTAGGGTTAGAGATCCGGTTAGGGTCACGATTGGACCTAGGGTTAGGGTTATGTTGAGGGCTAGGTTTAGAGATCCGGTTAGGGTTACGATTGGACCTAGGGTTAGGGTTATGTTGAGGGCTAGTGTTGAGAGACGGTTAGGGTTCAGATTGGACCTAGGGTTAGGGTTATGTTGAGGGCTAGGGTTAGAGAGACGGTTAGGGTCACGATTGGACCTACGGTTAGGGTTATGTTGAAGGCTAGGGTTAGAGATCCGGTTAGGGTCACGATTGGACCTAGGGTTAGGGTTATGTTGAGGGCTAGGGTTAGAGATCCGCTTAGGGTGACGATTGGACCTAGGGTTAGGGTTATGTTGAGGGCTAGGGTTAGAGATCCGGTTAGGGTTACGATTGGACCTAGGGTTAGGGTTATGTTGAGGGCTAGGGTTAGAGATCCGGTTAGCGTTCCGATTGGACCTAGGGTTAGTGTTATGTTGAGGGCTAGGGTTAGAGATCCGGTTAGAGTTACGATTGGACCTAGGGTTAGTGTTATGTTGAGGGTAGGGTTAGAGATACGGTTAGGGTCACGGTTGGACCTAGGGTTAGGGTTATGTTGAGGGCTAGGGTTAGAGATCCGCTTAGGGTGACGATTGGACCTAGGGTTAGGGTTATGTTGAGGGCTAGGTTTAGAGATCCGGTTAGGGTTACGATTGGACCTAGGGTTAGGGTTATGTTGAGGGCTAGGGTTAGAGATACGGTTAGGGTTACGATTGGACCTAGCGTTAGGTTTATGTTGAGGGCTAGGGTTAGAGAGACGGTTAGGGTTACGATTGGACCTAGGGTTAGGGTTATGTTGAGGGCTAGGGTTAGAGAGACGGTTAGGGTTACGATTGGACCTAGGGATAGGGTTATGTTGAGGGGAGGGTTAGAGATCCGGTTAGGGTCACGATTGGACCTAGGCTTAGGGTTATGTTGAGGGCTAGGGTTAGAGATCCGGTTAGGGTTACGATTGGACCTAGGGTTAGGGTTATGTTGAGGGCTAGGGTTAGAGATCCGGTTAGGGTTACGATTTGACCTAGGGTTAGGGTTATGTTGAGGGCTAGGGTTAGAGATCCGGGTAGGGTTACGATTGGACCTAGGGTTAGGGTTATGTTGAGGGCTAGGCTTAGAGATCCGGTTACAGTTACGATTGGACCTAGGGTTAAGGTTATGTTGAGGGCTAGGGTTAGAGATCCGGTTACGGTTACGATTGGACCTAGGGTTAGGGTTATGTTGAGGGCTAGGTTTAGAGATCCGGGTAGGGTTACGATTGGACCTAGGGTTAGGGTTATGTTGAGGGCTAGGGTTAGAGATCCGGTTAGGGTTCCGATTGGACCTAGGGTTAGGGTTATGTTGAGGGCTAGGGTTAGAGGTCCGGTTAGGGTTACGATTGGACCTAGGGTTAGGGTTATGTTGAGGGCTAGGGTTAGAGAGACGGTTAGGGTTCCGATTGCACCTAGGGTTAGGGTTATGTTGAGGGCTAGGGTTAGAGATCCGTGTAGGGTTACGATTGCACCTAGGGTTAAGGTTATGTTGACCGCTAGGGTTAGAGATCCGGTTAGGGTCACGATTGGACCGAGGTTTAGGGTTATGTTGAGGGCTAGGGTTAGAGATCCGGTTAGGGTCACGATTGCACCTTGGGTTAGGGTTATGTTGAGGGCTAGGGTTAGAGATCCGGTTAGGGTTACGATTGCACCTAGGGTTATGGTTATGTTGAGGGCTAGGGTTAGAGATCTGGGTAGGGTTACGATTGGACCTAGGGTTAGGGTTATGTTGAGGGCTAGGGTTAGAGATCCGGTTAGGGTCACGATTGGACCTAGGGTTAGGGTTATGTTGACGGCTAGGGTTAGAGATCCGGTTAGGGTCACGATTGGACCTTGGGTTAGGGTTATGTTGAGGGCTAGGGTTAGAGATCCAGTTAGGGTCACGATTGGACCTAGGGTTAGGGTTATGTTGAGTGCTAGGGTTAGAGATCAGGTTAGGGTCACGTTTGGAACTAGGGTTAGGGTTATGTTGACGGCTAGGGTTAAAGATCCGGTTAGGGTTACGATTGGACCTAGGGTTAGAGTGATGTTGAGGGCTAGGGTTAGAGATCCGGTTAGGGTTACGATTGGACCTAGAGTTATGGTGATGTTAATGGCTAGGGTTAGAGATCCGGTTAGGGTTACGATTGGACCTAGGGTTAGGGTTATGTTGAGGGCTAGGGTTAGAGATCAAGTTAGGGTTACGATTGGACCTAGGGTTAGGGTTATGTTGAGGGCTAGGGTTAGAGAGACGGTTAGGGTTACGATTGGACCTAGGGTTAGGGTTATGTTGAGGGCAGGGTTAGAGATCCGGTTAGGGTCACGATTGGACCTAGGGTTAGTGTTATGTTGAGGGCTAGGGTTAGACAACCGGTTAGGGTTACGATTATACCTAGGGTTAGGGTGATGTTGAGGGCTAGGGTTAGAGATTCGGTTAGGGTTACGATTGGACCTAGGGTTAGGGTTATGTTGAGGGCTAGGGTTAGAGAGACGGTTAGGGTCCCGATTGGACCTAGGGTTAGGGTTATGTTGAGGGCTAGGGTTAGAGATCCGGTTAGGGTCACGATTGGACCTAGGTTAGGGTTATGTTGAGGGCCAGGGTTAGAGATCCCGTTAGGGTTACGATAGGACCTAGGGTTAGGGGTATGTTGAGGGCTAGGGTTAGAGATCCGGTTAGGGTTACGATTGGACCTAGGGTTAGGGTTATGTTGAGGGCTAGTGTTGAGAGACGGTTAGGGTTCAGATTGGACCTAGGGTTAGGGTTATGTTGACGGCTAGGGTTAGAGATCCGGTTAGGGTCACGATTGGACCTAGGGTTAGGGTTATGTTGAGGGGTAGGGTTAGAGATACGGTTAGGGTCACGGTTGGACCTAGGGTTAGTGTTATGTTGAGGGCTAGGGTTAGAGATCCGGTTAGGGTCACGATTGGACCTAGGGTTAGTGTTATGTTGAGGGTAGGGTTAGAGATACGGTTAGGGTCACGGTTGGACCTAGGGTTAGGGTTATGTTGAGGGCTAGGGTTAGAGATACGGTTAGGGTCACGATTGGACCTAGGGTTAGGGTTATGTTGAGGGCTAGGGTTAGAGATCCGGTTAGGGTCACGATTGTACCTTGGGTTAGGGTTATGTTGAGGGCTAGGGTTAGAGATCCGGTTAGGGTCACGATTGGACCTAGGGTTAGGGTTATGTTGACGGCTAGGGTTAGAGATCCGTTTAGGGTTACGATTGGACCTAGGGTTAGGGTGATGTTGAGGGCTAGGGTTAGAGATCCGGTTAGGGTCACGATTGCACCTTGGGTTAGGGTTATGTTGAGGGCTAGGGTTAGAGATCCGGTTAGGGTTACGATTGCACCTAGGGTTAGGGTTATGTTGAGGGCTAGGGTTAGAGATCCGTGTAGGGTTACGATTGCACCTAGGGTTAAGGTTATGTTGACCGCTAGGGTTAGAGATCCGGTTAGGGTCACGATTGGACCTAGGTTTAGGGTTATGTTGAGGGCTAGGGTTAGAGATCCGGTTAGGGTCACGATTGGACCTAGGGTTAGGGTTATGTTGAGGGCTAGGTTTAGAGATCCGGTTAGGGTTACGATTGGACCTAGGGTTAGGGTTATGTTGAGGGCTAGTGTTGAGAGACGGTTAGGGTTCAGATTGGACCTAGGGTTAGGGTTATGTTGAGGGCTAGGGTTAGAGAGACGGTTAGGGTCACGATTGGACCTACGGTTAGGGTTATGTTGAAGGCTAGGGTTAGAGATCCGGTTAGGGTCACGATTGGTCCTAGGCTTAGGATTATGTTGAGGACTAGGGTTAGAGAGACGTTGAGGGTTACGATTGGACCTAGGGTTAGGGTTATGTTGAGGGCTAGGTTTAGAGATCCGGTTAGGGTTACGATTGGACCTAGGGTTAGGGTTATGTTGAGGGCTAGGGTTAGAGATACGGTTAGGGTTACGATTGGACCTAGCGTTAGGTTTATGTTGAGGGCTAGGGTTAGAGAGACGGTTAGGGTTACGATTGGACCTAGGGTTAGGGTTATGTTGAGGGCTAGGGTTAGAGAGACGGTTAGGGTTACGATTGGACCTAGGGATAGGGTTATGTTGAGGGGAGGGTTAGAGATCCGGTTAGGGTCACGATTGGACCTAGGCTTAGGGTTATGTTGAGGGCTAGGGTTAGAGAGACGGTTAGGGTTCCGATTGGACCTAGGGTTAGGGTTATGTTGAGGGCTAGGGTTAGAGATCCGGGTAGGGTTAGGATTGAACCTAGGGTTAGGGTTATGTTGAGGGCTAGGGTTAGAGATCCGGTTACGGTTACAATTGGACCTAGGGTTAGTGTTATGTTGAGGCCTAGGGTTAGAGATCCGGTTACGGTTACGATTGCACCTAGGGTTAGGGTTATGTTGAGGGCTAGGGTTAGAGATCCGGTTAGAGTTACGATTGGTCCTAGGGTTAGGGTTATGTTGAGGGCTAGGGTTAGAGATCCGGGTAGGGTTACGATTGGACCTAGGGTTAGGGTTATGTTGAGGGCTAGGCTTAGAGATCAGGTTACAGTTACGATTGGACCTAGGGTTAAGGTTATGTTGAGGGCTAGGGTTAGAGATCCGGTTACGGTTACGATTGGACCTAGGGTTAGGGTTATGTTGAGGGCTAGGGTTAGAGATCCGGTTAGGGTTCCGATTGGACCTAGGGTTAGGGTTATGTTGAGGGCTAGGGTTAGAGGTCCGGTTAGGGTTACGATTGGACCTAGGGTTAGGGTTATGTTGAGGGCTAGGGTTAGAGAGACGGTTAGGGTTCCGATTGCACCTAGGGTTAGGGTTATGTTGAGGGCTAGGGTTAGAGATCCGTGTAGGGTTACGATTGCACCTAGGGTTAAGGTTATGTTGACCGCTAGGGTTAGAGATCCGGTTAGGGTCACGATTGGACCGAGGTTTAGGGTTATGTTGAGGGCTAGGGTTAGAGATCCGGTTAGGGTCACGATTGCACCTTGGGTTAGGGTTATGTTGAGGGCTAGGGTTAGAGATCCGGTTAGGGTTACGATTGCACCTAGGGTTATGGTTATGTTGAGGGCTAGGGTTAGAGATCTGGGTAGGGTTACGATTGGACCTAGGGTTAGGGTTATGTTGAGGGCTAGGGTTAGAGATCCGGTTAGGGTCACGATTGGACCTAGGGTTAGGGTTATGTTGACGGCTAGGGTTAGAGATCCGGTTAGGGTCACGATTGGACCTTGGGTTAGGGTTATGTTGAGGGCTAGGGTTAGAGATCCAGTTAGGGTCACGATTGGACCTAGGGTTAGGGTTATGTTGATTGCTAGGGTTAGAGATCAGGTTAGGGTCACGTTTGGAACTAGGGTTAGGGTTATGTTGACGGCTAGGGTTAAAGATCCGGTTAGGGTTACGATTGGACCTAGGGTTAGGGTGATGTTGAGGGCTAGGGTTAGAGATCCGGTTAGGGTTACGATTGGACCTAGAGTTATGGTGATGTTAATGGCTAGGGTTAGAGATCCGGTTAGGGTTACGATTGGACCTAGGGTTAGGGTTATGTTGAGGGCTAGGGTTAGAGATCAAGTTAGGGTTACGATTGGACCTAGGGTTAGGGTTATGTTGAGGGCTAGGGTTAGAGAGACGGTTAGGGTTACGATTGGACCTAGGGTTAGGGTTATGTTGAGGGCAGGGTTAGAGATCCGGTTAGGGTCACGATTGGACCTAGGGTTAGTGTTATGTTGAGGGCTAGGGTTAGACAACCGGTTAGGGTTACGATTATACCTAGGGTTAGGGTGATGTTGAGGGCTAGGGTTAGAGATTCGGTTAGGGTTACGATTGGACCTAGGGTTAGGGTTATGTTGAGGGCTAGGGTTAGAGAGACGGTTAGGGTCCCGATTGGACCTAGGGTTAGGGTTATGTTGAGGGCTAGGGTTAGAGATCCGGTTAGGGTCACGATTGGACCTAGGTTAGGGTTATGTTGAGGGCCAGGGTTAGAGATCCCGTTAGGGTTACGATAGGACCTAGGGTTAGGGGTATGTTGAGGGCTAGGGTTAGAGATCCGGTTAGGGTTACGATTGGACCTAGGGTTAGGGTTATGTTGAGGGCTAGTGTTGAGAGACGGTTAGGGTTCAGATTGGACCTAGGGTTAGGGTTATGTTGACGGCTAGGGTTAGAGATCCGGTTAGGGTCACGGTTGGACCTAGGGTTAGGGTTATGTTGAGGGCTAGGGTTAGAGATCCGGTTAGGGTCACGATTGTACCTTGGGTTCGGGTTATGTTGAGGGCTAGGGTTAGAGATCCGGTTAGGGGCACGATTGGACCTAGGGTTAGGGTTATGTTGAGGGCTAGGGTTAGAGATCCGGTTAAGGTGACGTTTGGACCTAGGGTTAGGGTTATGTTGACGGCTAGGGTTAGAGATCCGGTTAGGGTCACGATTGGACCTAGGTTTAGGGTTATGTTGAGGGCTAGGGTTAGAGATCCGGTTAGGGTCACGATTGGACCTAGGGTTAGGGTTATGTTGAGGGCTAGGTTTAGAGATCCGGTTAGCGTTACGATTGGACCTAGGGTTAGGGTTATGTTGAGGGCTAGTGTTGAGAGACGGTTAGGGTTCAGATTGGACCTAGGGTTAGGGTTATGTTGAGGGCTAGGGTTAGAGAGACGGTTAGGGTCACGATTGGACCTACGGTTAGGGTTATGTTGAGGGCTAGGGTTAGAGATCCGGTTAGGGTCACGATTGGTCCTAGGCTTAGGATTATGTTGAGGACTAGGGTTAGAGAGACGTTGAGGGTTACGATTGGACCTAGGGTTAGGGTTATGTTGAGGGCTAGGTTTAGAGATCCGGTTAGGGTTACGATTGGACCTAGGGTTAGGGTTATGTTGAGGGCTAGGGTTAGAGATACGGTTAGGGTTACGATTGGACCTAGCGTTAGGTTTATGTTGAGGGCTAGGGTTAGAGAGACGGTTAGGGTTACGATTGGACCTAGGGTTAGGGTTATGTTGAGGGCTAGTGTTAGAGAGACGGTTAGGGTTACGATTGGACCTAGGGTTAGGGTTATGTTGAGGGGAGGGTTAGAGATCCGGTTAGGGTCACGATTGGACCTAGGCTTAGGGTTATGTTGAGGGCTAGGGTTAGAGATCCGGTTAGGGTTACGATTGGACCTAGGGTTAGGGTTATGTTGAGGGCTAGGGTTAGAGATCCGGTTAGGGTTACGATTTGACCTAGGGTTAGGGTTATGTTGAGGGCTAGGGTTAGAGAGACGGTTAGGGTTCCGATTGGACCTAGGGTTAGGGTTATGTTGAGGGCTAGGGTTAGAGATCCGGGTAGGGTTACGATTGAACCTAGGGTTAGGGTTATGTTGAGGGCTAGGGTTAGAGATCCGGTTACGGTTACAATTGGACCTAGGGTTAGTGTTATATTGAGGGCTAGGGTTAGAGATCCGGTTACGGTTACGATTGCACCTAGGGTTAGGGTTATGTTGAGGGCTAGGGTTAGAGATCCGGTTAGAGTTACGATTGGTCCTAAGGTTAGGGTTATGTTGAGGGCTAGGGTTAGAGATCCGGGTAGGGTTACGATTGGACCTAGGGTTAGGGTTATGTTGAGGGCTAGGCTTAGAGATCCGGTTACAGTTACGATTGGACCTAGGGTTAGGGTTATGTTGAGGGCTAGGGTTAGAGATCCGGTTACGGTTACGATTGGACCTAGGGTTAGGGTTATGTTGAGGGCTAGGTTTAGAGATCCGGGTAGGGTTACGATTGGACCTAGGGTTAGGGTTATGTTGAGGGCTAGGGTTAGAGATCCGGTTAGGGTTCCGATTGGACCTAGGGTTAGGGTTATGTTGAGGGCTAGGGTTAGAGATCCGGTTAGGGTTACGATTGTACCTAGGGTTAGGGTTATGTTGAGGGCTAGGGTTAGAGAGACGGTTAGGGTTCCGATTGCACCTAGGGTTAGGGTTATGTTGAGGGCTAGGGTTAGAGATCCGTGTAGGGTTACGATTGCACCTAGGGTTAAGGTTATGTTGACCGCTAGGGTTAGAGATCCGGTTAGGGTCACGATTGGACCGAGGTTTAGGGTTATGTTGAGGGCTAGGGTTAGAGATCCGGTTAGGGTCACGATTGCACCTTGGGTTAGGGTTATGTTGAGGGCTAGGGTTAGAGATCCGGTTAGGGTTACGATTGCACCTAGGGTTATGGTTATGTTGAGGGCTAGGGTTAGAGATCTGGGTAGGGTTACGATTGGACCTAGGGTTAGGGTTATGTTGAGGGCTAGGGTTAGAGATCTGGGTAGGGTTACGATTGGACCTAGGGTTAGGGTTATGTTGAGGGCTAGGGTTAGAGATCCGGTTAAGGTGACGTTTGGACCTAGGGTTAGGGTTATGTTGACGGCTAGGGTTAGAGATCCGGTTAGGGTCACGATTGGACCTAGGTTTAGGGTTATGTTGAGGGCTAGGGTTAGAGATCCGGTTAGGGTCACGATTGGACCTAGGGTTAGGGTTATGTTGAGGGCTAGGTTTAGAGATCCGGTTAGGGTTACGATTGGACCTAGGGTTAGGGTTATGTTGAGGGCTAGTGTTGAGAGACGGTTAGGGTTCAGATTGGACCTAGGGTTAGGGTTATGTTGAGGGCTAGGGTTAGAGAGACGGTTAGGGTCACGATTGGACCTACGGTTAGGGTTATGTTGAGGGCTAGGGTTAGAGATCCGGTTAGGGTCACGATTGGTCCTAGGCTTAGGATTATGTTGAGGACTAGGGTTAGAGAGACGTTGAGGGTTACGATTGGACCTAGGGTTAGGGTTATGTTGAGGGCTAGGTTTAGAGATCTGGTTAGGGTTACGATTGGACCTAGGGTTAGGGTTATGTTGAGGGCTAGGGTTAGAGATACGGTTAGGGTTACGATTGGACCTAGCGTTAGGTTTATGTTGAGGGCTAGGGTTAGAGAGACGGTTAGGGTTACGATTGGACCTAGGGTTAGGGTTATGTTGAGGGCTAGTGTTAGAGAGACGGTTAGGGTTACGATTGGACCTAGGGTTAGGGTTATGTTGAGGGGAGGGTTAGAGATCCGGTTAGGGTCACGATTGGACCTAGGCTTAGGGTTATGTTGAGGGCTAGGGTTAGAGATCCGGTTAGGGTTACGATTGGACCTAGGGTTAGGGTTATGTTGAGGGCTAGGGTTAGAGATCCGGTTAGGGTTATGATTTGACCTAGGGTTAGGGTTATGTTGAGGGCTAGGGTTAGAGAGACGGTTAGGGTTCCGATTGGACCTAGGGTTAGGGTTATGTTGAGGGCTAGGGTTAGAGATCCGGGTAGGGTTACGATTGAACCTAGGGTTAGGGTTATGTTGAGGGCTAGGGTTAGAGATCCGGTTACGGTTACAATTGGACCTAGGGTTAGTGTTATATTGAGGGCTAGGGTTAGAGATCCGCTTAGGGTGACGATTGGACCTAGGGTTAGGGTTATGTTGAGGGCTAGGGTTAGAGATCCGGTTAGGGTTACGATTGGACCTAGGGTTAGGGTTATGTTGAGGGCTAGGGTTAGAGATCCGGTTAGCGTTCCGATTGGACCTAGGGTTAGTGTTATGTTGAGGGCTAGGGTTAGAGATCCGGTTACGGTTACGATTGCACCTAGGGTTAGGGTTATGTTGAGGGCTAGGGTTAGAGATCCGGTTAGAGTTACGATTGGACCTAGGGTTAGTGTTATGTTGAGGGTAGGGTTAGAGATCCGGGTAGGGTTACGATTGGACCTAGGGTTAGGGTTATGTTGAGGGCTAGGGTTAGAGATCCGGTTACAGTTACGACTGGACCTAGGGTTAGGGTTATGTTGAGGGCTAGGGTTAGAGATCCAGTTAGGGTCACGATTGGACCTAGGGTTAGGGTTATGTTGAGGGCTAGGGTTAGAGATACGGTTAGGGTCACGGTTGGACCTAGGGTTAGGGTTATGTTGAGGGCTAGGATTAGAGATACGGTTAGGGTCACGATTGGACCTAGGGTTAGGGTTATGTTGAGGGCTAGGGTTAGAGATCCGGTTAGCGTCACGATTGTACCTTGGGTTAGGGTTATGTTGAGGGCTAGGGTTAGAGATACGGTTAGGGTCACGGTTGGACCTAGGGTTAGGGTTATGTTGAGGGCTAGGATTAGAGATACGGTTAGGGTCACGATTGGACCTAGGGTTAGGGTTATGTTGAGGGCTAGGGTTAGAGATCCGGTTAGGGTTACGATTGGATCTAGGGTTAGGGTTATGTTGAGGGCTAGGGTTCGAGAGACGGTTAGGGTTACGATTGGACCTAGGGTTAGGGTTATGTTGAGGGCAGGGTTAGAGATCCGGTTAGGGTCACGATTGGACCTAGGGTTAGGGTTATGTTGAGGGCTAGGGTTAGAGAGACGGTTAGGGTTACGATTGGACCTAGGGTTAGGGTTATATTGAGGGCAGAGATAGAGATCTTGTTAGGGTTACGATTGGACCTAGGGTTAGGGTTATGTTGAGGGCTAGGGTTAGAGATCCGGTTAGGGTCACGATTGCACCTTGGGTTAGGGTTATGTTGAGGGCTAGGGTTAGAGATCCGGTTAGGGTTACGATTGCACCTAGGGTTATGGTTATGTTGAGGGCTAGGGTTAGAGATCCGGGTAGGGTTACGATTGCACCTAGGGTTAGGGTTATGTTGAGGGCTAGGGTTAGAGATCCGGTTAGGGACACGATTGGACCTAGGGTTAGGGTTATGTTGAGGGCTAGGGTTAGAGATCCGGTTAGGGTTACGATTGGACCTAGGGTTAGGGTTATGTTGAGGGCTAGGATTAGAGATCCGGTTAGGGTTACGATTGGACCTAGGGTTAGGGTTATGTTGAGGGCTAGGGTTAGAGTTCCGGGTAGGGTTACGATTGCACCTAGGGTTAGGGTTATGTTGACGGCTAGGGTTAGAGATCCGGTTACGGTTACGATTGGACCTAGGGTTACTGTTATGTTGAGGGCTAGGTTTAGAGTTCCGGTTAGGGTTACGATTGGACCTAGGGTTAGGGTTATGTTGAGGGCTAGGGTTAGAGATCCGGTTAGGGTTACGATTGGACCTAGGGTTAGGGTTATGTTGAGGGCTAGGGTTAGAGATCCGGTTAGGGTTACGATTGGATCTAGGGTTAGGGTTATGTAGAGGGCTAGGTTTAGAGTTCCGGTTAGGGTTACGATTGGACCTAGGGTTAGGGTTATGTTGAGGGCTAGGGTTAGAGATCCGGTTAGGGTTACGATTGGACCTAGGGTTAGGGTTATGTTGAGGGCTAGGGTTAGAGATCCGGTTAGGGTTACGATTGGATCTAGGGTTAGGGTTATGTTGAGGGCTAGGGTTAGAGATCCGGTTAGGGTTACGATTGCACCTAGGGTTAGGGTTATGTTGAGGGCTAGGGTTAGAGTTCCGGGTAGGGTTACGATTGCACCTAGGGTTAGGGTTATGTTGACGGCTAGGGTTAGAGATCCGGTTACGGTTACGATTGGACCTAGGGTTACTGTTATGTTGAGGGCTAGGTTTAGAGTTCCGGTTAGGGTTACGATTGGACCTAGGGTTAGGTTTATGTTGAGGGCTAGGGTTAGAGATCCGGTTAGGGTTACGATTGGACCTAGGGTTAGGGTTATGTTGAGGGCTAGGGTTAGAGATCCGGTTAGGGTTACGATTGGATCTAGGGTTAGGGTTATGTTGAGGGCTAGGGTTAGAGATCCGGTTAGGGTTACGATTGCACCTAGGGTTAGGGTTATGTTGAGGGCTAGGGTTAGAGATCCGGGTAGGGTTACGATTGCACCTAGGGTTAGGGTTATGTTGACGGCTAGGGTTAGAGATCCGGTTAGGGTCACGATTGGACCTTGGGTTAGGGTTATCTTGAGGGCTAGGGTTAGAGATCCGGTTAGGGTCACGATTGGACCTAGGGTTAGGGTTATGTTGAGGGCTAGGGTTAGAGATCCGGTTAGGGTCACGATTGCACCTTGGGTTAGGATTATGTTGAGGGCTAGGGTTAGAGATCCGGTTAGGGTTACGATTGCACCTAGGGTTATGGTTATGTTGAGGGCTAGGGTTAGAGATCCGGGTAGGGTTACGATTGCACCTAGGGTTAGGGTTATGTTGAGGGCTAGGGTTAGAGATCCGGTTAGGGTTACGATTGGACCTAGGGTTAGGGTTATGTTGAGGGCTAGGATTAGAGATCCGGTTAGGGTTACGATTGGACCTAGGGTTAGGGTTATGTTGAGGGCTAGGGTTAGAGTTCCGGGTAGGGTTACGATTGCACCTAGGGTTAGGGTTATGTTGACGGCTAGGGTTAGAGATCCGGTTACGGTTACGATTGGACCTAGGGTTACTGTTATGTTGAGGGCTAGGTTTAGAGTTCCGGTTAGGGTTACGATTGGACCTAGGGTTAGGGTTATGTTGAGGGCTAGGGTTAGAGATCCGGTTAGGGTTACGATTGGACCTAGGGTTAGGGTTATGTTGAGGGCTAGGGTTAGAGATCCGGTTAGGGTTACGATTGGATCTAGGGTTAGGGTTATGTTGAGGGCTAGGGTTCGAGAGACGGTTAGGGTTACGATTGGACCTAGGGTTAGGGTTATGTTGAGGGCAGGGTTAGAGATCCGGTTAGGGTCACGATTGGACCTAGGGTTAGGGTTATGTTGAGGGCTAGGGTTAGAGATCCGGTTAGGGTTACGATTGGACCTAGGTTAGGGTTATGTTGAGGGCTAGGGTTAGAGAGAGGGTTAGGGTTCCGATTAGACCTAGGGTTAGGGTTATGTTGAGGGCTAGGGTTAGAGAGACAGTTAGGGTCACGATTGGACCTAGGTTTGGGTTATGTTGAGGGCTAGGGTTAGAGATCCCGTTAGGGTTACGATTGGACCTAGGGTTAGGGTTATGTTGAGGGCTAGGGTTATAGATCCGATTACGGTTACGATTGGACCTAGGGTTAGGGTTATGTTGAGGGCTAGGGTTAGAGATCCGGTTAGGGTTACGATTGCACCTAGGGTTAGGGTTATGTTGAGGGCTAGGGTTAGAGTTCCGGGTAGGGTTACGATTGCACCTAGGGTTAGGGTTATGTTGACGGCTAGGGTTAGAGATCCGGTTACGGTTACGATTGGACCTAGGGTTACTGTTATGTTGAGGGCTAGGTTTAGAGTTCCGGTTAGGGTTACGATTGGACCTAGGGTTAGGGTTATGTTGAGGGCTAGGGTTAGAGATCCGGGTAGGGTTACGATTGCACCTAGGGTTAGGGTTATGTTGAGGGCTAGGGTTAGAGATCCGGTTAGGGACACGATTGGACCTAGGGTTAGGGTTATGTTGAGGGCTAGGGTTAGAGATCCGGTTAGGGTTACGATTGGACCTAGGGTTAGGGTTATGTTGAGGGCTACGATTAGAGATCCGGTTAGGGTTACGATTGGACCTAGGGTTAGGGTTATGTTGAGGGCTAGGGTTAGAGTTCCGGGTAGGGTTACGATTGCACCTAGGGTTAGGGTTATGTTGACGGCTAGGGTTAGAGATCCGGTTACGGTTACGATTGGACCTAGGGTTACTGTTATGTTGAGGGCTAGGTTTAGAGTTCCGGTTAGGGTTACGATTGGACCTAGGGTTAGGGTTATGTTGAGGGCTAGGGTTAGAGATCCGCTTAGGGTTACGATTGGACCTAGGGTTAGGGTTATGTTGAGGGCTAGGGTTAGAGATCCGGTTAGGGTTACGATTGGACCTAGGGTTAGGGTTATGTTGAGGGCTAGGGTTAGAGATCCGGTTAGGGTCACGATTGCACCTTGGGTTATGGTTATGTTGAGGGCTAGGGTTAGAGATCCGGGTAGGGTTACGATTGCACCTAGGGTTAGGGTTATGTTGAGGGCTAGGGTTAGAGATCCGGGTAGGGTTACGATTGCACCTAGGGTTAGGGTTATGTTGAGGGCTAGGGTTAGAGATCCGGTTAGGGACACGATTGGACCTAGGGTTAGGGTTATGTTGAGGGCTAGGGTTAGAGATCCGGTTAGGGTTACGATTGCACCTAGGGTTAGGGTTATGTTGAGGGCTAGGGTTAGAGAGACAGTTAGGGTCACGATTGGACCTAGGGTTAGGGTTATGTTGAGGGCTAGGGTTAGAGATCCGGTTAGGGTTACGATTGGATCTAGGGTTAGGGTTATGTTGAGGGCTAGGGTTCCAGAGACGGTTAGGGTTACGATTGGACCTAGGGTTAGGGTTATGTTGAGGGCAGGGTTAGAGATCCGGTTAGGGTCACGATTGGACCTAGGGTTAGGGTTATGTTGAGGGCTAGGGTTAGAGATCCGGTTAGGGTTACGATTGGACCTAGGTTAGGGTTATGTTGAGGGCTAGGGTTAGAGAGAGGGTTAGGGTTCCGATTAGACCTAGGGTTAGGGTTATGTTGAGGGCTAGGGTTAGAGAGACAGTTAGGGTCACGATTGGACCTAGGTTTGGGTTATGTTGAGGGCTAGGGTTAGAGATCTCGTTAGGGTTACGATTGGACCTAGGGTTAGGGTTATGTTGAGGGCTAGGGTTATAGATCCGATTACGGTTACGATTGGACCTAGGGTTAGGGTTATGTTGAGGGCTAGGGTTAGAGATCCGGTTAGGGTTACGATTGCACCTAGGGTTGGGGTTATGTTGAGGGCTAGGGTTAGAGTTCCGGGTAGGGTTACGATTGCACCTAGGGTTAGGGTTATGTTGACGGCTAGGGTTAGAGATCCGGTTACGGTTACGATTGGACCTAGGGTTACTGTTATGTTGAGGGCTAGGTTTAGAGTTCCGGTTAGGGTTACGATTGGACCTAGGGTTAGGGTTATGTTGAGGGCTAGGGTTAGAGATCCGGTTAGGGTTACGATTGGACCTAGGGTTAGGGTTATGTTGAGGGCTAGGGTTAGAGATCCGGTTAGGGTTACGATTGGACCTAGGGTTAGGGTTATGTTGAGGGCTAGGGTTAGAGATCCGGTTAGGGTTACGATTGGATCTAGGGTTAGGGTTATGTTGAGGGCTAGGGTTAGAGATCCGGTTAGGGTTATGATTGCACCTAGGGTTAGGGTTATGTTGAGGGCTAGGGTTAGAGATCCGGGTAGGGTTACGATTGCACCTAGGGTTAGGGTTATGTTGACGGCTAGGGTTAGAGATCCGGTTAGGGTCACGATTGGACCTTGGGTTAGGGTTATCTTGAGGGCTAGGGTTAGAGATCCGGTTAGGGTCACGATTGGACCTAGGGTTAGGGTTATGTTGAGGGCTAGGGTTAGAGATCCGGTTAGGGTCACGATTGCACCTTGGGTTAGGGTTATGTTGAGGGCTAGGGTTAGAGATCCGGTTAGGGTTACGATTGCACCTAGGGTTAGGGTTATGTTGAGGGCTAGGGTTAGAGATCCGGTTAGGGACACGATTGGACCTAGGGTTAGGGTTATGTTGAGGGCTAGGGTTAGAGATCCGGTCAGGGTTACGATTGGACCTAGGGTTAGGGTTATGTTGAGGGGTAGGATTAGAGATCCGGTTAGGGTTACGATTGGACCTAGGGTTAGGGTTATGTTGAGGGCTAGGGTTAGAGTTCCGGGTAGGGTTACGATTGCACCTAGGGTTAGGGTTATGTTGACGGCTAGGGTTAGAGATCCGGTTACAATTACGATTGGACCTAGGGTTACTGTTATGTTGAGGGCTAGGTTTAGAGTTCCGGTTAGGGTTACGATTGGACCTAGGGTTAGGGTTATGTTGAGGGCTAGGGTTAGAGATCCGGTTAGGGTTACGATTGGATCTAGGGTTAGGGTTATGTTGAGGGCTAGGGTTAGAGATCCGGTTAGGGTTACGATTGCACCTAGGGTTAGGGTTATGTTGAGGGCTAGGGTTAGAGATCCGGGTAGGGTTACGATTGCACCTAGGGTTAGGGTTATGTTGACGTCTAGGTTTAGAGATCCGGTTAGGGTCACGATTGGACCTTGGGTTAGGGTTATCTTGAGGGCTAGGGTTAGAGATCCGGTTAGGGTCACGATTGGACCTAGGGTTAGGGTTATGTTGAGGGCTAGGGTTAGAGATCCGGTTAGGGTCACGATTGCACCTTGGGTTAGGGTTATGTTGAGGGCTAGGGTTAGAGATCCGGTTAGGGTTACGATTGCACCTAGGGTTATGGTTATGTTGAGGGCTAGGGTTAGAGATCCGGGTAGGGTTACGATTGCACCTAGGGTTAGGGTTATGTTGAGGGCTAGGGTTAGAGATCCGGTTAGGGACACGATTGGACCTAGGGTTAGGGTTATGTTGAGGGCTAGGGTTAGAGATCCGGTTAGGGTTACGATTGGACCTAGGGTTAGGGTTATGTTGAGGGCTAGGATTAGAGATCCGGTTAGGGTTACGATTGGACCTAGGGTTAGGGTTATGTTGAGGGCTAGGGTTAGAGTTCCGGGTAGAGTTACGATTGCACCTAGGGTTAGGGTTATGTTGACGGCTAGGGTTAGAGATCCGGTTACAGTTACGATTGGACCTAGGGTTACTGTTATGTTGAGGGCTAGGTTTAGAGTTCCGGTTAGGGTTACGATTGGACCTAGGTTTAGGGTTATGTTGAGGGCTAGGGTTAGAGATCCGGTTAGGGACACGATTGGACCTAGGGTTAGGGTTATGTTGAGGGCTAGGGTTAGAGATCCGGTTAGGGTTACGATTGCACCTAGGGTTAGGGTTATGTTGAGGGCTAGGGTTAGAGATCCGGGTAGGGTTACGATTGCACCTAGGGTTAGGGTTATGTTGACGGCTAGGGTTAGAGATCCGGTTAGGGTCACGATTGGACCTTGGGTTAGGGTTATCTTGAGGGCTAGGGTTAGAGATCCGGTTAGGGTCACGATTGGACCTAGGGTTAGGGTTATGTTGAGGGCTAGGGTTAGAGATCCGGTTAGGGTCACGATTGCACCTTGGGTTAGGGTTATGTTGAGGGCTAGGGTTAGAGATCCGGTTAGGGTTACGATTGCACCTAGGGTTATGGTTATGTTGAGGGCTAGGGTTAGAGATCCGGGTAGGGTTACGATTGCACCTAGGGTTAGGGTTATGTTGAGGGCTAGGGTTAGAGATCCGGTTAGGGACACGATTGGACCTAGGGTTAGGGTTATGTTGAGGGCTAGGGTTAGAGATCCGGTTAGGGTTACGATTGGACCTAGGGTTAGGGTTATGTTGAGGGCTAGGATTAGAGATCCGGTTAGGGTTACGATTGGACCTAGGGTTAGGGTTATGTTGACTGCTAGGGTTAGAGAGACGGTTAGGGTTCCGATTGGACCTAGGGTTAGGGTTATGTTGAGCTAGGGTTAGATATCCGGTTAGGGTTACGATTGGACCTAGGGTTAGGGTTATGTTGAGGGCTAGGGTTAGAGATCCAGTTAGGGCCACGATTGGACCTAGGGTTAGGGTTATGTTGAGGGCTAGGGTTATAGATCCGATTACGGTTACGATTGGACCTAGGGTTAGGGTTATGTTGAGGGCTAGGGTTAGAGATCCGGTTAGGGTTACGATTGCACCTAGGGTTAGGGTTATGTTGAGGGCTAGGGTTAGAGTTCCGGGTAGGGTTACGATTGCACCTAGGGTTAGGGTTATGTTGACGGCTAGGGTTAGAGATCCGGTTACGGTTACGATTGGACCTAGGGTTACTGTTATGTTGAGGGCTAGGTTTAGAGTTCCGGTTAGGGTTACGATTGGACCTAGGGTTAGGGTTATGTTGAGGGCTAGGTTTAGAGATCCGGTTAGGGTTACGATTGGACCTAGGTTTAGGGTTATGTTGAGGGCTAGGGTTAGAGATCCGGTTAGGGTTACGATTGGATCTAGGGTTAGGGTTATGTTGAGGGCTAGGTTTAGAGTTCCGGTTAGGGTTACGATTGGACCTAGGGTTAGGGTTATGTTGAGGGCTAGGGTTAGAGATCCGGTTAGGGTTACGATTGGACCTAGGGTTAGGGTTATGTTGAGGGCTAGGGTTAGACATCCGGTTAGGGTTACGATTGGATCTAGGGTTAGGGTTATGTTGAGGGCTAGGGTTAGAGATCCGGTTAGGGTTACGATTGGATCTAGGGTAAGGGTTATGTTGAGGGCTAGGGTTAGAGATCCGGTTAGGGTTACGATTGCACCTAGGGTTAGGGTTATGTTGAGGGCTAGGGTTAGAGTTCCGGGTAGGGTTACGATTGCACCTAGGGTTAGGGTTATGTTGACGGCTAGGGTTAGAGATCCGGTTACGGTTACGATTGGACCTAGGGTTACTGTTATGTTGAGGGCTAGGTTTAGAGTTCCGGTTAGGGTTACGATTGGACGTAGGGTTAGGGTTATGTTGAGGGCTAGGGTTAGAGATCCGGTTAGGGTTACGATTGGACCTAGGGTTAGGGTTATGTTGAGGGCTAGGGTTAGAGATCCGGTTAGGGTTACGATTGGATCTAGGGTTAGGGTTATGTTGAGGGCTAGGGTTAGAGATCCGGTTAGGGTTACGATTGCACCTAGGGTTAGGGTTATGTTGAGGGCTAGGGTTAGAGATCCGGGTAGGGTTACGATTGCACCTAGGGTTAGGGTTATGTTGACGGCTAGGGTTAGAGATCCGGTTAGGGTCACGATTGGACCTTGGGTTAGGGTTATCTTGAGGGCTAGGGTTAGAGATCCGGTTAGGGTCACGATTGGACCTAGGGTTAGGGTTATGTTGAGGGCTAGGGTTAGAGATCCGGTTAGGGTTACGATTGCACCTAGGGTTATGGTTATGTTGAGGGCTAGGGTTAGAGATCCGGTTAGGGTTACGATTGGACCTAGGGTTAGGGTTATGTTGAGGGCTAGGGTTAGAGATCCGGTTAGGGTTACGATTGGATCTAGGGTTAGGGTTATGTTGAGGGCTAGGGTTAGAGATCCGGTTAGGGTTACGATTGCACCTAGGGTTAGGGTTATGTTGAGGGCTAGGGTTAGAGATCCGGGTAGGGTTACGATTGCACCTAGGGTTAGGGTTATGTTGAGGGCTAGGGTTAGAGATCCGGGTAGGGTTACGATTGCACCTAGGGTTAGGGTTATGTTGACGGCTAGGGTTAGAGATCCGGTTAGGGTCACGATTGGACCTTGGGTTAGGGTTATCTTGAGGGCTAGGGTTAGAGATCCGGTTAGGGTCACGATTGGACCTAGGGTTAGGGTTATGTTGAGGGCTAGGGTTAGAGATCCGGTTAGGGTCACGATTGCACCTTGGGTTAGGATTATGTTGAGGGCTAGGGTTAGAGATCCGGTTAGGGTTACGATTGCACCTAGGGTTATGGTTATGTTGAGGGCTAGGGTTAGAGATCCGGGTAGGGTTACGATTGCACCTAGGGTTAGGGTTATGTTGAGGGCTAGGGTTAGAGATCCGGTTAGGGTTACGATTGGACCTAGGGTTAGGGTTATGTTGAGGGCTAGGATTAGAGATCCGGTTAGGGTTACGATTGGACCTAGGGTTAGGGTTATGTTGAGGGCTAGGGTTAGAGTTCCGGGTAGGGTTACGATTGCACCTAGGGTTAGGGTTATGTTGACGGCTAGGGTTAGAGATCCGGTTACGGTTACGATTGGACCTAGGGTTACTGTTATGTTGAGGGCTAGGTTTAGAGTTCCGGTTAGGGTTACGATTGGACCTAGGGTTAGGGTTATGTTGAGGGCTAGGGTTAGAGATCCGGTTAGGGTTACGATTGGACCTAGGGTTAGGGTTATGTTGAGGGCTAGGGTTAGAGATCCGGTTAGGGTTACGATTGGATCTAGGGTTAGGGTTATGTTGAGGGCTAGGGTTCGAGAGACGGTTAGGGTTACGATTGGACCTAGGGTTAGGGTTATGTTGAGGGCAGGGTTAGAGATCCGGTTAGGGTCACGATTGGACCTAGGGTTAGGGTTATGTTGAGGGCTAGGGTTAGAGATCCGGTTAGGGTTACGATTGGACCTAGGTTAGGGTTATGTTGAGGGCTAGGGTTAGAGAGAGGGTTAGGGTTCCGATTAGACCTAGGGTTAGGGTTATGTTGAGGGCTAGGGTTAGAGAGACAGTTAGGGTCACGATTGGACCTAGGTTTGGGTTATGTTGAGGGCTAGGGTTAGAGATCCCGTTAGGGTTACGATTGGACCTAGGGTTAGGGTTATGTTGAGGGCTAGGGTTATAGATCCGATTACGGTTACGATTGGACCTAGGGTTAGGGTTATGTTGAGGGCTAGGGTTAGAGATCCGGTTAGGGTTACGATTGCACCTAGGGTTAGGGTTATGTTGAGGGCTAGGGTTAGAGTTCCGGGTAGGGTTACGATTGCACCTAGGGTTAGGGTTATGTTGACGGCTAGGGTTAGAGATCCGGTTACGGTTACGATTGGACCTAGGGTTACTGTTATGTTGAGGGCTAGGTTTAGAGTTCCGGTTAGGGTTACGATTGGACCTAGGGTTAGGGTTATGTTGAGGGCTAGGGTTAGAGATCCGGGTAGGGTTACGATTGCACCTAGGGTTAGGGTTATGTTGAGGGCTAGGGTTAGAGATCCGGTTAGGGACACGATTGGACCTAGGGTTAGGGTTATGTTGAGGGCTAGGGTTAGAGATCCGGTTAGGGTTACGATTGGACCTAGGGTTAGGGTTATGTTGAGGGCTACGATTAGAGATCCGGTTAGGGTTACGATTGGACCTAGGGTTAGGGTTATGTTGAGGGCTAGGGTTAGAGTTCCGGGTAGGGTTACGATTGCACCTAGGGTTAGGGTTATGTTGACGGCTAGGGTTAGAGATCCGGTTACGGTTACGATTGGACCTAGGGTTACTGTTATGTTGAGGGCTAGGTTTAGAGTTCCGGTTAGGGTTACGATTGGACCTAGGGTTAGGGTTATGTTGAGGGCTAGGGTTAGAGATCCGCTTAGGGTTACGATTGGACCTAGGGTTAGGGTTATGTTGAGGGCTAGGGTTAGAGATCCGGTTAGGGTTACGATTGGACCTAGGGTTAGGGTTATGTTGAGGGCTAGGGTTAGAGATCCGGTTAGGGTCACGATTGCACCTTGGGTTATGGTTATGTTGAGGGCTAGGGTTAGAGATCCGGGTAGGGTTACGATTGCACCTAGGGTTAGGGTTATGTTGAGGGCTAGGGTTAGAGATCCGGGTAGGGTTACGATTGCACCTAGGGTTAGGGTTATGTTGAGGGCTAGGGTTAGAGATCCGGTTAGGGACACGATTGGACCTAGGGTTAGGGTTATGTTGAGGGCTAGGGTTAGAGATCCGGTTAGGGTTACGATTGCACCTAGGGTTAGGGTTATGTTGAGGGCTAGGGTTAGAGAGACAGTTAGGGTCACGATTGGACCTAGGGTTAGGGTTATGTTGAGGGCTAGGGTTAGAGATCCGGTTAGGGTTACGATTGGATCTAGGGTTAGGGTTATGTTGAGGGCTAGGGTTCCAGAGACGGTTAGGGTTACGATTGGACCTAGGGTTAGGGTTATGTTGAGGGCAGGGTTAGAGATCCGGTTAGGGTCACGATTGGACCTAGGGTTAGGGTTATGTTGAGGGCTAGGGTTAGAGATCCGGTTAGGGTTACGATTGGACCTAGGTTAGGGTTATGTTGAGGGCTAGGGTTAGAGAGAGGGTTAGGGTTCCGATTAGACCTAGGGTTAGGGTTATGTTGAGGGCTAGGGTTAGAGAGACAGTTAGGGTCACGATTGGACCTAGGTTTGGGTTATGTTGAGGGCTAGGGTTAGAGATCTCGTTAGGGTTACGATTGGACCTAGGGTTAGGGTTATGTTGAGGGCTAGGGTTATAGATCCGATTACGGTTACGATTGGACCTAGGGTTAGGGTTATGTTGAGGGCTAGGGTTAGAGATCCGGTTAGGGTTACGATTGCACCTAGGGTTGGGGTTATGTTGAGGGCTAGGGTTAGAGTTCCGGGTAGGGTTACGATTGCACCTAGGGTTAGGGTTATGTTGACGGCTAGGGTTAGAGATCCGGTTACGGTTACGATTGGACCTAGGGTTACTGTTATGTTGAGGGCTAGGTTTAGAGTTCCGGTTAGGGTTACGATTGGACCTAGGGTTAGGGTTATGTTGAGGGCTAGGGTTAGAGATCCGGTTAGGGTTACGATTGGACCTAGGGTTAGGGTTATGTTGAGGGCTAGGGTTAGAGATCCGGTTAGGGTTACGATTGGACCTAGGGTTAGGGTTATGTTGAGGGCTAGGGTTAGAGATCCGGTTAGGGTTACGATTGGATCTAGGGTTAGGGTTATGTTGAGGGCTAGGGTTAGAGATCCGGTTAGGGTTATGATTGCACCTAGGGTTAGGGTTATGTTGAGGGCTAGGGTTAGAGATCCGGGTAGGGTTACGATTGCACCTAGGGTTAGGGTTATGTTGACGGCTAGGGTTAGAGATCCGGTTAGGGTCACGATTGGACCTTGGGTTAGGGTTATCTTGAGGGCTAGGGTTAGAGATCCGGTTAGGGTCACGATTGGACCTAGGGTTAGGGTTATGTTGAGGGCTAGGGTTAGAGATCCGGTTAGGGTCACGATTGCACCTTGGGTTAGGGTTATGTTGAGGGCTAGGGTTAGAGATCCGGTTAGGGTTACGATTGCACCTAGGGTTATGGTTATGTTGAGGGCTAGGGTTAGAGATCCGGGTAGGGTTACGATTGCACCTAGGGTTAGGGTTATGTTGAGGGCTAGGGTTAGAGATCCGGTTAGGGACACGATTGGACCTAGGGTTAGGGTTATGTTGAGGGCTAGGGTTAGAGATCCGGTCAGGGTTACGATTGGACCTAGGGTTAGGGTTATGTTGAGGGGTAGGATTAGAGATCCGGTTAGGGTTACGATTGGACCTAGGGTTAGGGTTATGTTGAGGGCTAGGGTTAGAGTTCCGGGTAGGGTTACGATTGCACCTAGGGTTAGGGTTATGTTGACGGCTAGGGTTAGAGATCCGGTTACAATTACGATTGGACCTAGGGTTACTGTTATGTTGAGGGCTAGGTTTAGAGTTCCGGTTAGGGTTACGATTGGACCTAGGGTTAGGGTTATGTTGAGGGCTAGGGTTAGAGATCCGGTTAGGGTTACGATTGGATCTAGGGTTAGGGTTATGTTGAGGGCTAGGGTTAGAGATCCGGTTAGGGTTACGATTGCACCTAGGGTTAGGGTTATGTTGAGGGCTAGGGTTAGAGATCCGGGTAGGGTTACGATTGCACCTAGGGTTAGGGTTATGTTGACGTCTAGGTTTAGAGATCCGGTTAGGGTCACGATTGGACCTTGGGTTAGGGTTATCTTGAGGGCTAGGGTTAGAGATCCGGTTAGGGTCACGATTGGACCTAGGGTTAGGGTTATGTTGAGGGCTAGGGTTAGAGATCCGGTTAGGGTCACGATTGCACCTTGGGTTAGGGTTATGTTGAGGGCTAGGGTTAGAGATCCGGTTAGGGTTACGATTGCACCTAGGGTTATGGTTATGTTGAGGGCTAGGGTTAGAGATCCGGGTAGGGTTACGATTGCACCTAGGGTTAGGGTTATGTTGAGGGCTAGGGTTAGAGATCCGGTTAGGGACACGATTGGACCTAGGGTTAGGGTTATGTTGAGGGCTAGGGTTAGAGATCCGGTTAGGGTTACGATTGGACCTAGGGTTAGGGTTATGTTGAGGGCTAGGATTAGAGATCCGGTTAGGGTTACGATTGGACCTAGGGTTAGGGTTATGTTGAGGGCTAGGGTTAGAGTTCCGGGTAGAGTTACGATTGCACCTAGGGTTAGGGTTATGTTGACGGCTAGGGTTAGAGATCCGGTTACAGTTACGATTGGACCTAGGGTTACTGTTATGTTGAGGGCTAGGTTTAGAGTTCCGGTTAGGGTTACGATTGGACCTAGGTTTAGGGTTATGTTGAGGGCTAGGGTTAGAGATCCGGTTAGGGACACGATTGGACCTAGGGTTAGGGTTATGTTGAGGGCTAGGGTTAGAGATCCGGTTAGGGTTACGATTGCACCTAGGGTTAGGGTTATGTTGAGGGCTAGGGTTAGAGATCCGGGTAGGGTTACGATTGCACCTAGGGTTAGGGTTATGTTGACGGCTAGGGTTAGAGATCCGGTTAGGGTCACGATTGGACCTTGGGTTAGGGTTATCTTGAGGGCTAGGGTTAGAGATCCGGTTAGGGTCACGATTGGACCTAGGGTTAGGGTTATGTTGAGGGCTAGGGTTAGAGATCCGGTTAGGGTCACGATTGCACCTTGGGTTAGGGTTATGTTGAGGGCTAGGGTTAGAGATCCGGTTAGGGTTACGATTGCACCTAGGGTTATGGTTATGTTGAGGGCTAGGGTTAGAGATCCGGGTAGGGTTACGATTGCACCTAGGGTTAGGGTTATGTTGAGGGCTAGGGTTAGAGATCCGGTTAGGGACACGATTGGACCTAGGGTTAGGGTTATGTTGAGGGCTAGGGTTAGAGATCCGGTTAGGGTTACGATTGGACCTAGGGTTAGGGTTATGTTGAGGGCTAGGATTAGAGATCCGGTTAGGGTTACGATTGGACCTAGGGTTAGGGTTATGTTGACTGCTAGGGTTAGAGAGACGGTTAGGGTTCCGATTGGACCTAGGGTTAGGGTTATGTTGAGCTAGGGTTAGATATCCGGTTAGGGTTACGATTGGACCTAGGGTTAGGGTTATGTTGAGGGCTAGGGTTAGAGATCCAGTTAGGGCCACGATTGGACCTAGGGTTAGGGTTATGTTGAGGGCTAGGGTTATAGATCCGATTACGGTTACGATTGGACCTAGGGTTAGGGTTATGTTGAGGGCTAGGGTTAGAGATCCGGTTAGGGTTACGATTGCACCTAGGGTTAGGGTTATGTTGAGGGCTAGGGTTAGAGTTCCGGGTAGGGTTACGATTGCACCTAGGGTTAGGGTTATGTTGACGGCTAGGGTTAGAGATCCGGTTACGGTTACGATTGGACCTAGGGTTACTGTTATGTTGAGGGCTAGGTTTAGAGTTCCGGTTAGGGTTACGATTGGACCTAGGGTTAGGGTTATGTTGAGGGCTAGGTTTAGAGATCCGGTTAGGGTTACGATTGGACCTAGGTTTAGGGTTATGTTGAGGGCTAGGGTTAGAGATCCGGTTAGGGTTACGATTGGATCTAGGGTTAGGGTTATGTTGAGGGCTAGGTTTAGAGTTCCGGTTAGGGTTACGATTGGACCTAGGGTTAGGGTTATGTTGAGGGCTAGGGTTAGAGATCCGGTTAGGGTTACGATTGGACCTAGGGTTAGGGTTATGTTGAGGGCTAGGGTTAGACATCCGGTTAGGGTTACGATTGGATCTAGGGTTAGGGTTATGTTGAGGGCTAGGGTTAGAGATCCGGTTAGGGTTACGATTGGATCTAGGGTAAGGGTTATGTTGAGGGCTAGGGTTAGAGATCCGGTTAGGGTTACGATTGCACCTAGGGTTAGGGTTATGTTGAGGGCTAGGGTTAGAGTTCCGGGTAGGGTTACGATTGCACCTAGGGTTAGGGTTATGTTGACGGCTAGGGTTAGAGATCCGGTTACGGTTACGATTGGACCTAGGGTTACTGTTATGTTGAGGGCTAGGTTTAGAGTTCCGGTTAGGGTTACGATTGGACGTAGGGTTAGGGTTATGTTGAGGGCTAGGGTTAGAGATCCGGTTAGGGTTACGATTGGACCTAGGGTTAGGGTTATGTTGAGGGCTAGGGTTAGAGATCCGGTTAGGGTTACGATTGGATCTAGGGTTAGGGTTATGTTGAGGGCTAGGGTTAGAGATCCGGTTAGGGTTACGATTGCACCTAGGGTTAGGGTTATGTTGAGGGCTAGGGTTAGAGATCCGGGTAGGGTTACGATTGCACATAGGGTTAGGGTTATGTTGACGGCTAGGGTTAGAGATCCGGTTAGGGTCACGATTGGACCTTGGGTTAGGGTTATCTTGAGGGCTAGGGTTAGAGATCCGGTTAGGGTCACGATTGGACCTAGGGTTAGGGTTATGTTGAGGGCTAGGGTTAGAGATCCGGTTAGGGTTACGATTGCACCTAGGGTTATGGTTATGTTGAGGGCTAGGGTTAGAGATCCGGGTAGGGTTACGATTGCACCTAGGGTTAGGGTTATGTTGAGGGCTAGGGTTAGAGATCCGGTTAGGGACACGATTGGACCTAGGGTTAGGGTTATGTTGAGGGCTAGGGTTAGAGATCCGGTTAGGGTTACGATTGGACCTAGGGTTAGGGTTATGTTGAGGGCTAGGATTAGAGATCCGGTTAGGGTTACGATTGGACCTAGGGTTAGGGTTATGTTGAGGGCTAGGGTTAGAGAGACGGTTAGGGTTCCGATTGGACCTAGGGTTAGGGTTATGTTGAGGGCTAAGGTTAGAGATCCGGTTAGGGTCACGATTGGACCTTGGGTTAGGGTTATGTTGAGGGCTAGGGTTAGAGATCCGGTTAGGGTTACGATTGCACCTAGGGTTAGGGTTATGTTGAGGGCTAGGGTTAGAGTTCCGGGTAGGGTTACGATTGCACCTAGGGTTAGGGTTATGTTGACGGCTAGGGTTAGAGATCCGGTTACGGTTACGATTGGACCTAGGGTTACTGTTATGTTGAGGGCTAGGTTTAGAGTTCCGGTTAGGGTTACGATTGGACCTAGGGTTAGGGTTATGTTGAGGGCTAGGGTTAGAGATCCGGTTAGGGTTACGATTGGACCTAGGGTTAGGGTTATGTTGAGGGCTAGGGTTAGAGATCCGGTTAGGGTTACGATTGGATCTAGGGTTAGGGTTATGTTGAGGGCTAGGGTTAGAGATCCGGTTAGGGTTACGATTGCACCTAGGGTTAGGGTTTTGTTGAGTTCTAGGGTTAGAGATCCGGGTAGGGTTACGATTGCACCTAGGGTTAGGGTTATGTTGACGGCTAGGGTTAGAGATCCAGTTAGGGTCACGATTGGACCTTGGGTTAGGGTTATCTTGAGGGCTAGGGTTAGAGATCCGGTTAGGGTCACGATTGGACCTAGGGTTAGGGTTATGTTGAGGGCTAGGGTTAGAGATCCGGTTAGGGTTACGATTGCACCTAGGGTTATGGTTATGTTGAGGGCTAGGGTTAGAGATCCGGGTAGGGTTACGATTGCACCTAGGGTTAGGGTTATGTTGAGGGCTAGGGTTAGAGATCCGGTTAGGGACACGATTGGACCTAGGGTTAGGGTTATGTTGAGGGCTAGGGTTAGAGATCCAGTTAGGGTTACGATTGGACCTAGGGTTAGGGTTATGTTGAGGGCTAGGATTAGAGATCCGGTTAGGGTTACGATTGGACCTAGGGTTAGGGTTATGTTGAGGGCTAGGGTTAAAGAGACGGTTAGGGTTCCGATTGGACCTAGGGTTAGGGTTATGTTGAGGGCTAGGGTTAGATATCCGGTTAGGGTTACGATTGGACCTAGGGTTAGGGTTATGTTGAGGGCTAGGGTTAGAGATCCAGTTAGGGTCACGATTGGACCTAGGGTTAGGGTTATGTTGAGGGCTAGGGTTATAGATCCGATTACGGTTACGATTGGACCTAGGGTTAGGGTTATGTTGAGGGCTAGGGTTAGAGATTCGGTTAGGGTTACGATTGCACCTAGGTTAGGGTTATGTTGAGGGCTAGGGTTAGAGATCCGGGTAGGGTCACGATTGGACCTTGGGTTAGGGTTATCTTGAGGGCTAGGGTTAGAGATCCGGTTAGGGTTACGATTGGACCTAGGGTTAGGGTTATGTTGGGGGCTAGGATTAGAGATCCGGTTAGGGTTACGATTGGACCTAGGGTTAGGGTTATGTTGAGGGCTAGGGTTAGAGATCCAGTTAGGGTCACGATTGGACCTAGGGTTAGGGTTATGTTGAGGGCTAGGGTTATAGATCCGATTACGGTTACGATTGGACCTAGGGTTAGGGTTATGTTGAGGGCTAGGGTTAGAGATCCGGTTAGGGTTACGATTGCACCTAGGGTTAGGGTTATGTTGAGGGCTAGGGTTAGAGTTCCGGGTAGGGTTACGATTGCACCTAGGGTTAGGGTTATGTTGACGGCTAGGGTTAGAGATCCGGTTACGGTTACGATTGGACCTAGGGTTACTGTTATGTTGAGGGCTAGGTTTAGAGTTCCGGTTAGGGTTACGATTGGACCTAGGGTTAGGGTTATGTTGAGGGCTAGGGTTAGAGATCCGGTTAGGGTTACGATTGGACCTAGGGTTAGGGTTATGTTGAGGGCTAGGGTTAGAAATCCGGTTAGGGTTACGATTGGATCTAGGGTTAGGGTTATGTTGAGGGCTAGGGTTAGAGATCCGGTTAGGGTTACGATTGCACCTAGGGTTAGGGTTATGTTTAGGGCTACGGTTAGAGATCCGGGTAGGGTTACGATTGCACCTAGGGTTAGGGTTATGTTGACGGCTATGGTTAGAGATCCGGTTAGGGTCACGATTGGACCTTGGATTAGGGTTATCTTGAGGGCTAGGGTTAGAGATCCGGTTAGGGTCAGGATTGGACCTAGGGTTAGGGTTATGTTGAGGGCTAGGGTTAGAGAACAGGTTAGGGTCACGTTTGCACCTTGGGTTAGGGTTATGTTGAGGGCTAGGGTTAGAGATCCGGTTAGGGTTACGATTGCACCTAGGGTTATGGTTATGTTGAGGGCTAGGGTTAGAGATCCGGTTAGGGTTACGATTGGACCTAGGGTTAGGGTTATGTTGAGGGCTAGGGTTAGAGATCCGGTTAGGGTTACGATTGGATCTAGGGTTAGGGTTATGTTGAGGGCTAGGGTTAGAGATCCGGTTAGGGTCACGATTGGACCTTGGGTTAGGGTTATCTTGAGGGCTAGGGTTAGAGATCCGGTTAGGGTTACGATTGCACCTAGGGTTAGGGTTATGTTGAGGGCTAGGGTTAGAGATCCGGTTAGGGTTACGATTGCACCTAGGGTTATGGTTATGTTGAGGGCTAGGGTTAGAGATCCGGGTAGGGTTACGATTGCACCTAGGGTTAGGGTTATGTTGAGGGCTAGGGTTAGAGATCCGGTTAGGGACACGATTGGACCTAGGTTTAGGGTTATGTTGAGGGCTAGGGTTAGAGATCCGGTTAGGGTTACGATTGGACCTAGGGTTAGGGTTATGTTGAAGGCTAGGATTAGAGATCCGGTTAGGGTTACGATTGGACCTAGGGTTAGGGTTATGTTGAGGGCTAGGGTTAGAGAGACGGTTAGGGTTCCGATTGGACCTAGGGTTAGGGTTATGTTGAGGGCTAAGGTTAGAGATCCGGTTAGGGTCACGATTGGACCTTGGGTTAGGGTTATGTTGAGGGCTAGGGTTAGAGATCCGGTTAGGGTTACGATTGCACCTAGGGTTAGGGTTATGTTGAGGGCTAGGGTTAGAGTTCCGGGTAGGGTTACGATTGCACCTAGGGTTAGGGTTATGTTGACGGCTAGGGTTAGAGATCCGGTTACGGTTACGATTGGACCTAGGGTTACTGTTATGTTGAGGGCTAGGTTTAGAGTTCCGGTTAGGGTTACGATTGGACCTAGGGTTAGGGTTATGTTGAGGGCTAGGGTTAGAGATCCGGTTAGGGTTACGATTGGACCTAGGGTTAGGGTTATGTTGAGGGCTAGGGTTAGAGATCCGGTTAGGGTTACGATTGGATCTAGGGTTAGGGTTATGTTGAGGGCTAGGGTTAGAGATCCGGTTAGGGTTACGATTGCACCTAGGGTTAGGGTTTTGTTGAGGGCTAGGGTTAGAGATCCGGGTAGGGTTACGATTGCACCTAGGGTTAGGGTTATGTTGACGGCTAGGGTTAGAGATCCGGTTAGGGTCACGATTGGACCTTGGGTTAGGGTTATCTTGAGGGCTAGGGTTAGAGATCCGGTTAGGGTCACGATTGGACCTAGGGTTAGGGTTATGTTGAGGGCTAGGGTTAGAGATCCGGTTAGGGTTACGATTGCACCTAGGGTTATGGTTATGTTGAGGGCTAGGGTTAGAGATCCGGGTAGGGTTACGATTGGACCTAGGGTTAGGGTTATGTTGAGGGCTAGGGTTAAAGAGACGGTTAGGGTTCCGATTGGACCTAGGGTTAGGGTTATGTTGAGGGCTAGGGTTAGATATCCGGTTAGGGTTACGATTGGACCTAGGGTTAGGGTTATGTTGAGGGCTAGGGTTAGAGATCCAGTTAGGGTCACGATTGGACCTAGGGTTAGGGTTATGTTGAGGGCTAGGGTTATAGATCCGATTACGGTTACGATTGGACCTAGGGTTAGGGTTATGTTGAGGGCTAGGGTTAGAGATTCGGTTAGGGTTACGATTGCACCTAGGTTAGGGTTATGTTGAGGGCTAGGGTTAGAGATCCGGGTAGGGTCACGATTGGACCTTGGGTTAGGGTTATCTTGAGGGCTAGGGTTAGAGATCCGGTTAGGGTTACGATTGGACCTAGGGTTAGGGTTATGTTGGGGGCTAGGATTAGAGATCCGGTTAGGGTTACGATTGGACCTAGGGTTAGGGTTATGTTGAGGGCTAGGGTTAGAGATCCAGTTAGGGTCACGATTGGACCTAGGGTTAGGGTTATGTTGAGGGCTAGGGTTATAGATCCGATTACGGTTACGATTGGACCTAGGGTTAGGGTTATGTTGAGGGCTAGGGTTAGAGATCCGGTTAGAGTCACGATTGCACCTTGGGTTAGGGTTATGTTGAGGGCTAGGGTTAGAGATCCGGGTAGGGTTACGATTGCACCTAGGGTTATGGTTATGTTGAGGGCTAGGGTTAGAGATACGGGTAGGGTTACGATTGCACCTAGGGTTAGGGTTATGTTGAGGGCTAGGGTTAGAGATCCGGTTAGGGACACGATTGGACCTAGGGTTAGGGTTATGTGGAGGGCTAGGGTTAGAGATCCGGTTAGGGTTACGATTGGACCTAGGGTTAGGGTTATGTTGAGGGCTAGGGTTAGAGATCCGGTTAGGGTTACGATTGGATCTAGGGTTAGGGTTATGTTGAGGGCTAGGGTTAGAGATCCGGTTAGGGTTACGATTGCACCTAGGGTTAGGGTTATGTTGAGGGCTAGGGTTAGAGTACCGGGTAGGGTTACGATTGCACCTAGGGTTAGGGTTATGTTGACGGCTAGGGTTAGAGATCCGGTTACGGTTACGATTGGACCTAGGGTTACTGTTATGTTGAGGGCTAGGTTTAGAGTTCCGGTTAGGGTTACGATTGGACCTAGGGTTAGGGTTATGTTGAGGGCTAGGGTTAGAGATCCGGTTAGCGTTACGATTGGACCTAGGGTTAGGGTTATGTTGAGGGCTAGGGTTAGAGATCCGGTTAGGGTTACGATTGGATCTAGGGTTAGGGTTATGTTGAGGGCTAGGGTTAGAGATCCGGTTAGGGTTACGATTGCACCTAGGGTTAGGGTTATGTTGAGGGCTAGGGTTAGAGATCCGGGTAGGGTTACGATTGCACCTAGGGTTAGGGTTATGTGGACGGCTAGGGTTAGAGATCCGGTTAGGGTCACGATTGGACCTTGGGTTAGGGTTATCTTGAGGGCTAGGGTTAGAGATCCGGTTAGGGTCACGATTGGACCTAGGGTTAGGGTTATGTTGAGGGCTAGGGTTAGAGATCCGGTTAGGGTTACGATTGCACCTAGGGTTAGGGTTATGTTGAGGGCTAGGGTTAGAGATCCGGGTAGGGTTACGATTGGACCTAGGGTTAGGGTTATGTTGAGGGCTAGGGTTAAAGAGACGGTTAGGGTTCCGATTGGACCTAGGGTTAGGGTTATGTTGAGGGCTAGGGTTAGATATCCGGTTAGGGTTACGATTGGACCTAGGGTTAGGGTTATGTTGAGGGCTAGGGTTAGAGATCCAGTTAGGGTCACGATTGGACCTAGGGTTAGGGTTATGTTGAGGGCTAGGGTTATAGATCCGATTACGTTTACGATTGGACCTAGGGTTAGGGTTATGTTGAGGGCTAGGGTTAGAGATTCGGTTAGGGTTACGATTGCACCTAGGTTAGGGTTATGTTGAGGGCTAGGGTTAGAGATCCGGGTAGGGTCACGATTGGACCTTGGGTTAGGGTTATCTTGAGGGCTAGGGTTAGAGATCCGGTTAGGGTTACGATTGGACCTAGGGTTAGGGTTATGTTGGGGGCTAGGATTAGAGATCCGGTTAAGGTTACGATTGGACCTAGGGTTAGGGTTATGTTGAGGGCTAGGGTTAGAGATCCAGTTAGGGTCACGATTGGACCTAGGGTTAGGGTTATGTTGAGGGCTAGGGTTATAGATCCGATTACGGTTACGATTGGACCTAGGGTTAGGGTTATGTTGAGGGCTAGGGTTAGAGATCCGGTTAGAGTCACGATTGCACCTTGGGTTAGGGTTATGTTGAGGGCTAGGGTTAGAGATCCGGGTAGGGTTACGATTGCACCTAGGGTTATGGTTATGTTGAGGGCTAGGGTTAGAGATACGGGTAGGGTTACGATTGCACCTAGGGTTAGGGTTATGTTGAGGGCTAGGGTTAGAGATCCGGTTAGGGACACGATTGGACCTAGGGTTAGGGTTATGTTGAGGGCTAGGGTTAGAGATCCGGTTAGGGTTACGATTGGACCTAGGGTTAGGGTTATGTTGAGGGCTAGGGTTAGAGATCCGGTTAGGGTTACGATTGGATCTAGGGTTAGGGTTATGTTGAGGGCTAGGGTTAGAGATCCGGTTAGGGTTACGATTGCACCTAGGGTTAGGGTTATGTTGAGGGCTAGGGTTAGAGTACCGGGTAGGGTTACGATTGCACCTAGGGTTAGGGTTATGTTGACGGCTAGGGTTAGAGATCCGGTTACGGTTACGATTGGACCTAGGGTTACTGTTATGTTGAGGGCTAGGTTTAGAGTTCCGGTTAGGGTTACGATTGGACCTAGGGTTAGGGTTATGTTGAGGGCTAGGGTTAGAGATCCGGTTAGCGTTACGATTGGACCTAGGGTTAGGGTTATGTTGAGGGCTAGGGTTAGAGATCCGGTTAGGGTTACGATTGGATCTAGGGTTAGGGTTATGTTGAGGGCTAGGGTTAGAGATCCGGTTAGGGTTACGATTGCACCTAGGGTTAGGGTTATGTTGAGGGCTAGGGTTAGAGATCCGGGTAGGGTTACGATTGCACCTAGGGTTAGGGTTATGTTGACGGCTAGGGTTAGAGATCCGGTTAGGGTCACGATTGGACCTTGGGTTAGGGTTATCTTGAGGGCTAGGGTTAGAGATCCGGTTAGGGTCACGATTGGACCTAGGGTTAGGGTTATGTTGAGGGCTAGGGTTAGAGATCCGGTTAGGGTCACGATTGCACCTTGGGTTAGGGTTATGTTGAGGGCTAGGGTTAGAGATCCGGTTAGGGTTACGATTGCACCTAGGGTTATGGTTATGTTGAGGGCTAGGGTTAGAGATCCGGGTAGGGTTACGATTGCACCTAGGGTTAGGGTTATGTTGAGGGCTAGGGTTAGAGATCCGGTTAGGGACACGATTGGACCTAGGGTTAGGGTTATGTTGAGGGCTAGGGTTAGAGATCCGGTTAGGGTTACGATTGGACCTAGGGTTAGGGTTATGTTGAGGGCTAGGATTAGAGATCCGGTTAGGGTTACGATTGGACCTAGGGTTAGGGTTATGTTGAGGGCTAGGGTTAGAGAGACGGTTAGGGTTCCGATTGGACCTAGGGTTAGGGTTATGTTGAGGGCTAGGGTTAGATATCCGGTTAGGGTTACGATTGGACCTAGGGTTAGTGTTATGTTGAGGGCTAGGGTTAGAGATCCAGTTAGGGTCACGATTGGACCTAGGGTTAGGGTTATGTTGAGGGCTAGGGTTAGAGTTCCGGGTAGGGTTACGATTGCACCTAGGGTTAGGGTTATGTTGACGGCTAGGGTTAGAGATCCGGTTACGGTTACGATTGGACCTAGGGTTACTGTTATGTTGAGGGCTAGGTTTATAGTTCCGGTTAGGGTTACGATTGGACCTAGGGTTAGGGTTATGTTGAGGGCCAGGGTTAGAGATCCGGTTAGGGTTACGATTGGACCTAGAGTTAGGGTTATGTTGAGGGCTAGGGTTAGAGATCCGGTTAGGGTTACGATTGGATCTAGGGTTAGGGTTATGTTGAGGGCTAGGGTTAGAGATCCGGTTAGGGACACGATTGGACCTAGGGTTAGGGTTATGTTGAGGGCTAGGGTTAGAGATCCGGTTAGGGTTACGATTGGACCTAGGGTTAGGGTTATGTTGAGGGCTAGGGTTAGAGATCCGGTTAGGGTTACGATTGGATCTAGGGTTAGGGTTATGTTGAGGGCTAGGGTTAGAGATCCGGTTAGGGTTACGATTGCACCTAGGGTTAGGGTTATGTTGAGGGCTAGGGTTAGAGATCCGGGTAGGGTTACGATTGGACCTAGGGTTAGGGTTATGTTGAGGGCTAGGGTTAAAGAGACGGTTAGGGTTCCGATTGGACCTAGGGTTAGGGTTATGTTGAGGGCTAGGGTTAGATATCCGGTTAGGGTTACGATTGGACCTAGGGTTAGGGTTATGTTGAGGGCTAGGGTTAGAGATCCAGTTAGGGTCACGATTGGACCTAGGGTTAGGGTTATGTTGAGGGCTAGGGTTATAGATCCGATTACGGTTACGATTGGACCTAGGGTTAGGGTTATGTTGAGGGCTAGGGTTAGAGATTCGGTTAGGGTTACGATTGCACCTAGGTTAGGGTTATGTTGAGGGCTAGGGTTAGAGATCCGGGTAGGGTCACGATTGGACCTTGGGTTAGGGTTATCTTGAGGGCTAGGGTTAGAGATCCGGTTAGGGTTACGATTGGACCTAGGGTTAGGGTTATGTTGGGGGCTAGGATTAGAGATCCGGTTAGGGTTACGATTGGACCTAGGGTTAGGGTTATGTTGAGGGCTAGGGTTAGAGATCCAGTTAGGGTCACGATTGGACCTAGGGTTAGGGTTATGTTGAGGGCTAGGGTTATAGATCCGATTACGGTTACGATTGGACCTAGGGTTAGGGTTATGTTGAGGGCTAGGGTTAGAGATCCGGTTAGAGTCACGATTGCACCTTGGGTTAGGGTTATGTTGAGGGCTAGGGTTAGAGATCCGGGTAGGGTTACGATTGCACCTAGGGTTATGGTTATGTTGAGGGCTAGGGTTAGAGATACGGGTAGGGTTACGATTGCACCTAGGGTTAGGGTTATGTTGAGGGCTAGGGTTAGAGATCCGGTTAGGGACACGATTGGACCTAGGGTTAGGGTTATGTTGAGGGCTAGGGTTAGAGATCCGGTTAGGGTTACGATTGGACCTAGGGTTAGGGTTATGTTGAGGGCTAGGGTTAGAGATCCGGTTAGGGTTACGATTGGATCTAGGGTTAGGGTTATGTTGAGGGCTAGGGTTAGAGATCCGGTTAGGGTTACGATTGCACCTAGGGTTAGGGTTATGTTGAGGGCTAGGGTTAGAGTACCGGGTAGGGTTACGATTGCACCTAGGGTTAGGGTTATGTTGACGGCTAGGGTTAGAGATCCGGTTACGGTTACGATTGGACCTAGGGTTACTGTTATGTTGAGGGCTAGGTTTAGAGTTCCGGTTAGGGTTACGATTGGACCTAGGGTTAGGGTTATGTTGAGGGCTAGGGTTAGAGATCCGGTTAGCGTTACGATTGGACCTAGGGTTAGGGTTATGTTGAGGGCTAGGGTTAGAGATCCGGTTAGGGTTACGATTGGATCTAGGGTTAGGGTTATGTTGAGGGCTAGGGTTAGAGATCCGGTTAGGGTTACGATTGCACCTAGGGTTAGGGTTATGTTGAGGGCTAGGGTTAGAGATCCGGGTAGGGTTACGATTGCACCTAGGGTTAGGGTTATGTTGACGGCTAGGGTTAGAGATCCGGTTAGGGTCACGATTGGACCTTGGGTTAGGGTTATCTTGAGGGCTAGGGTTAGAGATCCGGTTAGGGTCACGATTGGACCTAGGGTTAGGGTTATGTTGAGGGCTAGGGTTAGAGATCCGGTTAGGGTCACGATTGCACCTTGGGTTAGGGTTATGTTGAGGGCTAGGGTTAGAGATCCGGTTAGGGTTACGATTGCACCTAGGGTTATGGTTATGTTGAGGGCTAGGGTTAGAGATCCGGGTAGAGTTACGATTGCACCTAGGGTTAGGGTTATGTTGAGGGCTAGGGTTAGAGATCCGGTTAGGGACACGATTGGACCTAGGGTTAGGGTTATGTTGAGGGCTAGGGTTAGAGATCCGGTTAGGGTTACGATTGGACCTAGGGTTAGGGTTATGTTGAGGGCTAGGATTAGAGATCCGGTTAGGGTTACGATTGGACCTAGAGTTAGGGTTATGTTGAGGGCTAGGGTTAGAGAGACGGTTAGGGTTCCGATTGGACCTAGGGTTAGGGTTATGTTGAGGGCTAGGGTTAGATATCCGGTTAGGGTTACGATTGGACCTAGGGTTAGTGTTATGTTGAGGGCTAGGGTTAGAGATCCAGTTAGGGTCACGATTGGACCTAGGGTTAGGGTTATGTTGAGGGCTAGGGTTAGAGTTCCGGGTAGGGTTACGATTGCACCTAGGGTTAGGGTTATGTTGACGGCTAGGGTTAGAGATCCGGTTACGGTTACGATTGGACCTAGGGTTACTGTTATGTTGAGGGCTAGGTTTATAGTTCCGGTTAGGGTTACGATTGGACCTAGGGTTAGGGTTATGTTGAGGGCCAGGGTTAGAGATCCGGTTAGGGTTACGATTGGACCTAGAGTTAGGGTTATGTTGAGGGCTAGGGTTAGAGATCCGGTTAGGGTTACGATTGGATCTAGGGTTAGGGTTATGTTGAGGGCTAGGGTTAGAGATCCGGTTAGGGTTACGATTGCTCCTAGGGTTAGGGTTATGTTGAGGGCTAGGGTTAGAGATCCGGGTAGGGTTACGATTGCACCTAGGATTAGGGTTATGTTGACGGCTAGGGTTAGAGATCCGGTTAGGGTCACGATTGGACCTTGGGTTAGGGTTATCTTGAGGGCTAGGGTTAGATATCCGGTTAGGGTCACGATTGGACCTAGGGTTAGGGTTATGTTGAGGGCTAGGGTTAGAGAACCGGTTAGGGTCACGATTGCACCTTGGGTTAGGGTTATGTTGAGGGCTAGGGTTAGAGATCCGGTTAGGGTTACGATTGCACCTAGGGTTACGGTTATGTTGAGGGCTAGGATTAGAGATCCGGGTAGGGTTACGATTGCACCTAGGGTTAGGGTTATGTTGAGGGCTAGGGTTAGAGATCCGGGTAGGGTTACGATTGGACCTAGGGTTAGGGTTATGTTGAGGGCTAGGGTTAGAGATCCGGTTAGGGTTACGATTGGATCTAGGGTTAGGGTTATGTTGAGGGCTAGGGTTAGAGATCCGGTTAGGGTTACGATTGCACCTAGGATTAGGGTTATGTTGAGGGCTAGGGTTAGAGATCCGGGTAGGGTCACGATTGGACCTTGGGTTAGGGTTATCTTGAGGGCTAGGGTTAGAGATCCGGTTAGGGTTACGATTGGACCTAGGGTTAGGGTTATGTTGAGGGCTAGGATTAGAGATCCGGTTAGGGTTACGATTGGACCTAGGGTTAGGGTTATGTTGAGGGCTAGGGTTAGAGATCCAGTTAGGGTCACGATTGGACCTAGGGTTAGGATTATGTTGAGGGCTAGGGTTATAGATCCGATTACGGTTACGATTGGACCTAGGGTTAGGGTTATGTTGAGGGCTAGGGTTAGAGATCCGGTTAGGGTTACGATTGCACCTAGGGTTAGGGTTATGTTGAGGGCTAGGGTTAGAGTTCCGGGTAGGGTTACGATTGCACCTAGGGTTAGGGTTATGTTGACGGCTAGGGTTAGAGATCCGGTTACGGTTACGATTGGACCTAGGGTTACTGTTATGTTGAGGGCTAGGTTTAGAGTTCCGGTTAGGGTTACGATTGGACCTAGGGTTAGGGTTATGTTGAGGGCTAGGGTTAGAGATCCGGTTAGGGTTACGATTGGACCTAGGGTTAGGGTTATGTTGAGGGCTAGGGTTAGAGATCCGGTTAGGGTTACGATTGGATCTAGGGTTAGGGTTATGTTGAGGGCTAGGGTTAGAGATCCGGTTAGGGTTACGATTGCACCTAGGGTTAGGGTTATGTTGAGGGCTGGGGTTAGAGATCCGGGTAGGGTTACGATTGCACCTAGGGTTAGGGTTATGTTGACGGCTAGGGTTAGAGATCCGGTTAGGGTCACGATTGGACCTTGGGTTAGGGTTATCTTGAGGGCTAGGGTTAGAGATCCGGTTAGGGTCACGATTGGACCTAGGGTTAGGGTTATGTTGAGGGCTAGGGTTAGAGATCCGGTTAGGGTTACGATTGGATCTAGGGTTAGGGTTATGTTGAGGGCTAGGGTTAGAGATCCGGTTAGGGTCACGATTGGACCTTGGGTTAGGGTTATCTTGAGGGCTAGGGTTAGAGATCCGGTTAGGGTTACGATTGCACCTAGGGTTAGGGTTATGTTGAGGGCTAGGGTTAGAGATCCGGTTAGGGTTACGATTGGACCTAGGGTTATGGTTATGTTGAGGGCTAGGGTTAGAGATCCGGGTAGGGTTACGATTGCACCTAGGGTTAGGGTTATGTTGAGGGCTAGGGTTAGAGATCCGGTTAGGGACACGATTGGACCTAGGGTTAGGGTTATGTTGAGGGCTAGGGTTAGAGATCCGGTTAGGGTTACGATTGGACCTAGGGTTAGGGTTATGTTGAAGGCTAGGATTAGAGATCCGGTTAGGGTTACGATTGGACCTAGGGTTAGGGTTATGTTGAGGGCTAGGGTTAGAGAGACGGTTAGGGTTCCGATTGGACCTAGGGTTAGGGTTATGTTGAGGGCTAAGGTTAGAGATCCGGTTAGGGTCACGATTGGACCTTGGGTTAGGGTTATGTTGAGGGCTAGGGTTAGAGATCCGGTTAGGGTTACGATTGCACCTAGGGTTAGGGTTATGTTGAGGGCTAGGGTTAGAGTTCCGGGTAGGGTTACGATTGCACCTAGGGTTAGGGTTATGTTGACGGCTAGGGTTAGAGATCCGGTTACGGTTACGATTGGACCTAGGGTTACTGTTATGTTGAGGGCTAGGGTTAGAGTTCCGGTTAGGGTTACGATTGGACCTAGGGTTAGGGTTATGTTGAGGGCTAGGGTTAGAGATCCGGTTAGGGTTACGATTGGACCTAGGGTTAGGGTTATGTTGAGGGCTAGGGTTAGAGATCCGGTTAGGGTTACGATTGGATCTAGGGTTAGGGTTATGTTGAGGGCTAGGGTTAGAGATCCGGTTAGGGTTACGATTGCACCTAGGGTTAGGGTTTTGTTGAGGGCTAGGGTTAGAGATCCGGGTAGGGTTACGATTGCACCTAGGGTTAGGGTTATGTTGACGGCTAGGGTTAGAGATCCGGTTAGGGTCACGATTGGACCTAGGGTTAGGGTTATGTTGAGGGCTAGGGTTAGAGATCCGGTTAGGGTTACGATTGCACCTAGGGTTATGGTTATGTTGAGGGCTAGGGTTAGAGATCCGGGTAGGGTTACGATTGCACCTAGGGTTAGGGTTATGTTGAGGGCTAGGGTTAGAGATCCGGTTAGGGACACGATTGGACCTAGGGTTAGGGTTATGTTGAGGGCTAGGGTTAGAGATCCAGTTAGGGTTACGATTGGACCTAGGGTTAGGGTTATGTTGAGGGCTAGGGTTAAAGAGACGGTTAGGGTTCCGATTGGACCTAGGGTTAGGGTTATGTTGAGGGCTAGGGTTAGATATCCGGTTAGGGTTACGATTGGACCTAGGGTTAGGGTTATGTTGAGGGCTAGGGTTAGAGATCCGGTTAGGGTCACGATTGGACCTAGGGTTAGGGTTATGTTGAGGGCTAGGGTTAGAGATCCGGTTAGGGTTACGATTGGATCTAGGGTTAGGGTTATGTTGAGGGCTAGGGTTAGAGATCCGGTTAGGGTTACGATTGCACCTAGGGTTAGGGTTTTGTTGAGGGCTAGGGTTAGAGATCCGGGTAGGGTTACGATTGCACCTAGGGTTAGGGTTATGTTGACGGCTAGGGTTAGAGATCCGGTTAGGGTCACGATTGGACCTTGGGTTAGGGTTATCTTGAGGGCTAGGGTTAGAGATCCGGTTAGGGTCACGATTGGACCTGGGGTTAGGGTTATGTTGAGGGCTAGGGTTAGAGATCCGGTTAGGGTTACGATTGCACCTAGGGTTATGGTTATGTTGAGGGCTAGGGTTAGAGATCCGGGTAGGGTTACGATTGCACCTAGGGTTAGGGTTATGTTGAGGGCTAGGGTTAGAGATCCGGTTAGGGACACGATTGGACCTAGGGTTAGGGTTATGTTGAGGGCTAGGGTTAGAGATCCAGTTAGGGTTACGATTGGACCTAGGGTTAGGGTTATGTTGAGGGCTAGGATTAGAGATCCGGTTAGGGTTACGATTGGACCTAGGGTTAGGGTTATGTTGAGGGCTAGGGTTAAAGAGACGGTTAGGGTTCCGATTGGACCTAGGGTTAGGGTTATGTTGAGGGCTAGGGTTAGATATCCGGTTAGGGTTACGATTGGACCTAGGGTTAGGGTTATGTTGAGGGCTAGGGTTAGAGATTCGGTTAGGGTTACGATTGCACCTAGGTTAGGGTTATGTTGAGGGCTAGGGTTAGAGATCCGGGTAGGGTCACGATTGGACCTTGGGTTAGGGTTATCTTGAGGGCTAGGGTTAGAGATCCGGTTAGGGTTACGATTGGACCTAGGGTTAGGGTTATGTTGGGGGCTAGGATTAGAGATCCGGTTAGGGTTACGATTGGACCTAGGGTTAGGGTTATGTTGAGGGCTAGGGTTAGAGATCCAGTTAGGGTCACGATTGGACCTAGGGTTAGGGTTATGTTGAGGGCTAGGGTTATAGATCCGATTACGGTTACGATTGGACCTAGGGTTAGGGTTATGTTGAGGGCTAGGGTTAGAGATCCGGTTAGAGTCACGATTGCACCTTGGGTTAGGGTTATGTTGAGGGCTAGGGTTAGAGATCCGGGTAGGGTTACGATTGCACCTAGGGTTATGGTTATGTTGAGGGCTAGGGTTAGAGATACGGGTAGGGTTACGATTGCACCTAGGGTTAGGGTTATGTTGAGGGCTAGGGTTAGAGATCCGGTTAGGGACACGATTGGACCTAGGTTTAGGGTTATGTTGAGGGCTAGGGTTAGAGATCCGGTTAGGGTTACGATTGGACCTAGGGTTAGGGTTATGTTGAGGGCTAGGGTTAGAGATCCGGTTAGGGTTACGATTGGATCTAGGGTTAGGGTTATGTTGAGGGCTAGGGTTAGAGATCCGGTTAGGGTTACGATTGCACCTAGGGTTAGGGTTATGTTGAGGGCTAGGGTTAGAGTACCGGGTAGGGTTACGATTGCACCTAGGGTTAGGGTTATGTTGACGGCTAGGGTTAGAGATCCGGTTACGGTTACGATTGGACCTAGGGTTACTGTTATGTTGAGGGCTAGGTTTAGAGTTCCGGTTAGGGTTACGATTGGACCTAGGGTTAGGGTTATGTTGAGGGCTAGGGTTAGAGATCCGGTTAGCGTTACGATTGGACCTAGGGTTAGGGTTATGTTGAGGGCTAGGGTTAGAGATCCGGTTAGGGTTACGATTGGATCTAGGGTTAGGGTTATGTTGAGGGCTAGGTTTAGAGATCCGGTTAGGGTTACGATTGCACCTAGGGTTAGGGTTATGTTGAGGGCTAGGGTTAGAGATCCGGGTAGGGTTACGATTGCACCTAGGGTTAGGGTTATGTTGACGGCTAGGGTTAGAGATCCGGTTAGGGTCACGATTGGACCTTGGGTTAGGGTTATCTTGAGGGCTAGGGTTAGAGATCCGGTTAGGGTCACGATTGGACCTAGGGTTAGGGTTATGTTGAGGGCTAGGGTTAGAGATCCGGTTAGGGTCACGATTGCACCTTGGGTTAGGGTTATGTTGAGGGCTAGGGTTAGAGATCCGGTTAGGGTTACGATTGCACCTAGGGTTATGGTTATGTTGAGGGCTAGGGTTAGAGATCCGGGTAGGGTTACGATTGCACCTAGGGTTAGGGTTATGTTGAGGGCTAGGGTTAGAGATCCGGTTAGGGACACGATTGGACCTAGGGTTAGGGTTATGTTGAGGGCTAGGGTTAGAGATCCGGTTAGGGTTACGATTGGACCTAGGGTTAGGGTTATGTTGAGGGCTAGGATTAGAGATCCGGTTAGGGTTACGATTGGACCTAGGGTTAGGGTTATGTTGAGGGCTAGGGTTAGAGAGACGGTTAGGGTTCCGATTGGACCTAGGGTTAGGGTTATGTTGAGGGCTAGGGTTAGATATCCGGTTAGGGTTACGATTGGACCTAGGGTTAGTGTTATGTTGAGGGCTAGGGTTAGAGATCCAGTTAGGGTCACGATTGGACCTAGGGTTAGGGTTATGTTGAGGGCTAGGGTTATAGATCCGATTACGGTTACGATTGGACCTAGGGTTAGGGTTATGTTGAGGGCTAGGGTTAGAGATCCGGTTAGGGTTACGATTGCACCTAGGGTTAGGGTTATGTTGAGGGCTAGGGTTAGAGTTCCGGGTAGGGTTACGATTGCACCTAGGGTTAGGGTTATGTTGACGGCTAGGGTTAGAGATCCGGTTACGGTTACGATTGGACCTAGGGTTACTGTTATGTTGAGGGCTAGGTTTAGAGTTCCGGTTAGGGTTACGATTGGACCTAGGGTTAGGGTTATGTTGAGGGCCAGGGTTAGAGATCCGGTTAGGGTTACGATTGGACCTAGAGTTAGGGTTATGTTGAGGGCTAGGGTTAGAGATCCGGTTAGGGTTACGATTGGATCTAGGGTTAGGGTTATGTTGAGGGCTAGGGTTAGAGATCCGGTTAGGGTTACGATTGCTCCTAGGGTTAGGGTTATGTTGAGGGCTAGGGTTAGAGATCCGGGTAGGGTTACGATTGCACCTAGGATTAGGGTTATGTTGACGGCTAGGGTTAGAGATCCGGTTAGGGTCACGATTGGACCTTGGGTTAGGGATATCTTGAGGGCTAGGGTTAGATATCCGGTTAGGGTCACGATTGGACCTAGGGTTAGGGTTATGTTGAGGGCTAGGGTTAGAGAACCGGTTAGGGTCACGATTGCACCTTGGGTTAGGGTTATGTTGAGGGCTAGGGTTAGAGATCCGGTTAGGGTTACGATTGCACCTAGGGTTACGGTTATGTTGAGGGCTAGGATTAGAGATCCGGGTAGGGTTACGATTGCACCTAGGGTTAGGGTTATGTTGAGGGCTAGGGTTAGAGATCCGGGTAGGGTTACGATTGGACCTAGGGTTAGGGTTATGTTGAGGGCTAGGGTTAGAGATCCGGTTAGGGTTACGATTGGATCTAGGGTTAGGGTTATGTTGAGGGCTAGGGTTAGAGATCCGGTTAGGGTTACGATTGCACCTAGGGTTAGGGTTATTTTGAGGGCTAGGGTTAGAGATCCGGGTAGGGTCACGATTGGACCTTGGGTTAGGGTTATCTTGAGGGCTAGGGTTAGAGATCCGGTTAGGGTTACGATTGGACCTAGGGTTAGGGTTATATTGAGGGCTAGGATTAGAGATCCGGTTAGGGTTACGATTGGACCTAGGGTTAGGGTTATGTTGAGGGCTAGGGTTAGAGATCCAGTTAGGGTCACGATTGGACCTAGGGTTAGGATTATGTTGAGGGCTAGGGTTATAGATCCGATTACGGTTACGATTGGACCTAGGGTTAGGGTTATGTTGAGGGCTAGGGTTAGAGATCCGGTTAGGGTTACGATTGCACCTAGGGTTAGAGTTATGTTGAGGGCTAGGGTTAGAGTTCCGGGTAGGGTTACGATTGCACCTAGGGTTAGGGTTATGTTGACGGCTAGGGTTAGAGATCCGGTTACGGTTACGATTGGACCTAGGGTTACTGTTATGTTGAGGGCTAAGTTTAGAGTTCCGGTTAGGGTTACGATTGGACCTAGGGTTAGGGTTATGTTGAGGGCTAGGATTAGAGATCCGGTTAGGGTCACGATTGCACCTTGGGTTAGGGTTATGTTGAGGGCTAGGGTTAGAGATCCGGTTAGGGTTACGATTGGATCTAGGGTTAGGGTTATGTTGAGGGCTAGGGTTAGAGATCCGGGTAGGGTTACGATTGCACCTAGGGTTAGGGTTATGTTGACGGCTAGGGTTAGAGATCCGGTTAGGGTCACGATTGGACCTTGGGTTAGGGTTATCTTGAGGGCTAGGGTTAGAGATCCGGTTAGGGTCACGATTGGACCTAGGGTTAGGGTTATGTTGAGGGCTAGGGTTAGAGATCCGGTTAGGGTCACGATTGCACCTTGGGTTAGGGTTATGTTGAGGGCTAGGGTTAGAGATCCGGTTAGGGTTACGATTGCACCTAGGGTTATGGTTATGTTGAGGGCTAGGGTTAGAGATCCGCGTAGGGTTACGATTGCACCTAGGGTTAGGGTTATGTTGAGGGCTAGGGTTAGAGATCCGGTTAGGGACACGATTGGACCTAGGGTTAGGGTTATGTTGAGGGCTAGGGTTAGAGATCCGGTTAGGGTTACGATTGGACCTAGGGTTAGGGTTATGTTGAGGGCTAGGATTAGAGATCCGGTTAGGGTTACGATTGGACCTAGGGTTAGGGTTATGTTGAGGGCTAGGGTTAGAGTTTCGGGTAGGGTTACGATTGCACCTAGGGTTAGGGTTATGTTGACGGCTAGGGTTAGAGATCCGGTTACGGTTACGATTGGACCTAGGGTTACTGTTATGTTGAGGGCTAGGTTTAGAGTTCCGGTTAGGGTTACGATTGGACCTAGGGTTAGGGTTATGTTGAGGGCTAGGGTTAGAGATCCGGTTAGGGTCACGATTGGACCTAGGGTTAGGGTTATGTTGAGGGCTAGGGTTAGAGATCCGGTTAGGGTTACGATTGGACCTAGGGTTAGGGTTATGTTGAGGGCTAGGATTAGAGATCCGGTTAGGGTTACGATTGGACCTAGGGTTAGGGTTATGTTGAGGGCTAGGGTTAGAGAGACGGTTAGGGTTCCGATTGGACCTAGGGTTAGGGTTATGTTGAGGGCTAGGGTTAGATATCCGGTTAGGGTTACGATTGGACCTAGGGTTAGGGTTATGTTGAGGGCTAGGGTTAGAGATCCAGTTAGGGTCACGATTGGACCTAGGGTTAGGGTTATGTTGAGGGCTAGGGTTATAGATCCGATTACGGTTACGATTGGACCTAGGGTTAGGGTTATGTTGAGGGCTAGGGTTAGAGATCCGGTTAGGGTTACGATTGCACCTAGGGTTAGGGTTATGTTGAGGGCTAGGGTTAGAGTTCCGGGTAGGGTTACGATTGCACCTAGGGTTAGGGTTATGTTGACGGCTAGGGTTAGAGATCCGGTTACGGTTACGATTGGACCTAGGGTTACTGTTATGTTGAGGGCTAGGTTTAGAGTTCCGGTTAGGGTTACGATTGGACCTAGGGTTAGGGTTATGTTGAGGGCTAGGGTTAGAGATCCGGTTAGGGTTACGATTGGACCTAGGGTTAGGGTTATGTTGAGGGCTAGGGTTAGAGATCCGGTTAGGGTTACGATTGGATCTAGGGTTAGGGTTATGTTGAGGGCTAGGGTTAGAGATCCGGTTAGGGTTACGATTGCACCTAGGGTTAGGGTTATGTTGAGGGCTAGGGTTAGAGATCCGGGTAGGGTTACGATTGCACCTAGGGTTAGGGTTATGTTGACGGCTAGGGTTAGAGATCCGGTTAGGGTCACGATTGGACCTTGGGTTAGGGTTATCTTGAGGGCTAGGGTTAGAGATCCGGTTAGGGTCACGATTGGACCTAGGGTTAGGGTTATGTTGAGGGCTAGGGTTAGAGATCCGGTTAGGGTCACGATTGCACCTTGGGTTAGGGTTATGTTGAGGGCTAGGGTTAGAGATCCGGTTAGGGTTACGATTGCACCTAGGGTTATGGTTATGTTGAGGGCTAGGGTTAGAGATCCGGGTAGGGTTACGATTGCACCTAGGGTTAGGGTTATGTTGAGGGCTAGGGTTAGAGATCCGGTTAGGGACACGATTGGACCTAGGGTTAGGGTTATGTTGAGGGCTAGGGTTAGAGATCCGGTTAGGGTTACGATTGGACCTAGGGTTAGGGTTATGTTGAGGGCTAGGATTAGAGATCCGGTTAGGGTTACGATTGGACCTAGGGTTAGGGTTATGTTGAGGGCTAGGGTTAGAGTTCCGGGTAGGGTTACGATTGCACCTAGGGTTAGGGTTATGTTGACGGCTAGGGTTAGAGATCCGGTTACGGTTACGATTGGACCTAGGTTTACTGTTATGTTGAGGGCTAGGTTTAGAGTTCCGGTTAGGGTTACGATTGGACCTAGGGTTAGGGTTATGTTGAGGGCTAGGGTTAGAGATCCGGTTAGGGTTACGATTGGACCTAGGGTTAGGGTTATGTTGAGGGCTAGGGTTAGAGATCCGGTTAGGGTTACGATTGGATCTAGGGTTAGGGTTATGTTGAGGGCTAGGGTTCGAGACGGTTAGGGTTACGATTGGACCTAGGGTTAGGGTTATGTTGAGGGCAGGGTTAGAGATCCGGTTAGGGTCACGATTGGACCTAGGGTTAGGGTTATGTTGAGGGCTAGGGTTAGAGATCCGGTTAGGGTTACGATTGGACCTAGGTTAGGGTTATGTTGAGGGCTAGGGTTAGAGAGAGGGTTAGGGTTCCGATTAGACCTAGGGTTAGGGTTATGTTGAGGGCTAGGGTTAGAGAGATAGTTAGGGTCACGATTGGACCTAGGTTTGGGTTATGTTGAGGGCTAGGGTTAGAGATCTCGTTAGGGTTACAATTGGACCTAGGGTTAGGGTTATGTTGAGGGCTAGGGTTATAGATCCGATTACGGTTACGGTTGGACCTAGGGTTAGGGTTATGTTGAGGGCTAGGGTTAGAGATCCGGTTAGGGTTACGATTGCACCTAGGGTTAGGGTTATGTTGAGGGCTAGGGTTAGAGTTCCGGGTAGGGTTACGATTGCACCTAGGGTTAGGGTTATGTTGACGGCTAGGGTTAGAGATCCGGTTACGGTTACGATTGGACATAGGGTTACTGTTATGTTGAGGGCTAGGTTTAGAGTTCCGGTTAGGGTTACGATTGGACCTAGGGTTAGGGTTATGTTGAGGGCTAGGGTTAGAGATCCGGGTAGGGTTACGATTGCACCTAGGGTTAGGGTTATGTTGAGGGCTAGGGATAGAGATCCGGTTAGGGACACGATTGGACCTAGGGTTAGGGTTATGTTGAGGGCTAGGGTTAGAGATCCGGTTAGGGTTACGATTGGACCTAGGGTTAGGGTTATGTTGAGGGCTAGGGTTAGAGTTCCGGGTAGGGTTACGATTGCACCTAGGGTTAGGGTTATGTTGACGGCTAGGGTTAGAGATCCGGTTACGGTTACGATTGGACCTAGGGTTACTGTTATGTTGAGGGCTAGGTTTAGAGTTCCGGTCAGGGTTACGATTGGACGTAGGGTTAGGGTTATGTTGAGGGCTAGGGTTAGAGATCCGGTTAGGGTTACGATTGGACCTAGGGTTAGGGTTATGTTGAGGGCTAGGGTTAGAGATCCGGTTAGGGTTACGATTGGATCTAGGGTTAGGGTTATGTTGAGGGCTAGGGTTAGAGATCCGGTTAGGGTTACGATTGGATCTAGGGTTAGGGTTATGTTGAGGGCTAGGGTTAGAGATCCGGTTAGGGTTACGATTGCACCTAGGGTTAGGGTTATGTTGAGGGCTAGGGTTAGAGATCCGGGTAGGGTTACGATTGCACCTAGGGTTAGGGTTATGTTGACGGCTAGGGTTAGAGATCCGGTTAGGGTCACGATTGGACCTTGGGTTAGGGTTATCTTGAGGGCTAGGGTTAGAGATCCGGTTAGGGTCACGATTGGACCTAGGGTTAGGGTTATGTTGAGGGCTAGGGTTAGAGATCCGGTTAGGGTCACGATTGCACCTTGGGTTAGGGTTATGTTGAGGGCTAGGGTTAGAGATCCGGTTAGGGTTACGATTGCACCTAGGGTTATGGTTATGTTGAGGGCTAGGGTTAGAGATCCGGGTAGGGTTACGATTGCACCTAGGGTTAGGGTTATGTTGAGGGCTAGGGTTAGAGATCCGGTTAGGGACACGATTGGACCTAGGGTTAGGGTTATGTTGAGGGCTAGGGTTAGAGATCCGGTTAGGGTTACGATTGGACCTAGGGTTAGGGTTATGTTGAGGGCTAGGATTAGAGATCCGGTTAGGGTTACGATTGGACCTAGGGTTAGGGTTATGTTGAGGGCTAGGGTTAGAGAGACGGTTAGGGTTCCGATTGGACCTAGGGTTAGGGTTATGTTGAGGGCTAGGGTTAGAGAGACGGTTAGGGTTCCGATTGGACCTAGGGTTAGGGTTATGTTGAGGGCTAGGGTTAGATATCCGGTTAGGGTTACGATTGGACCTAGGGTTAGGGTTATGTTGAGGGCTAGGGTTAGAGAGACGGTTAGGGTTCCGATTGGACCTAGGGTTAGGGTTATGTTGAGGGCTAGGGTTAGATATCCGGTTAGGGTTACGATTGGACCTAGGGTTAGGGTTATGTTGAGGGCTAGGGTTAGAGATCCAGTTAGGGTCACGATTGGACCTAGGGTTAGGGTTATGTTGAGGGCTAGGGTTATAGATCCGATTACGGTTACGATTGGACCTAGGGTTAGGGTTATGTTGAGGGCTAGGGTTAGAGATCCAGTTAGGGTTACGATTGCACCTAGGGTTAGGGTTATGTTGAGGGCTAGGGTTAGAGTTCCGGGTAGGGTTACGATTGCACCTAGGGTTAGGGTTATGTTGACGGCTAGGGTTAGAGATCCGGTTAGGGTTACGATTGCACCTAGGGTTAGGGTTATGTTGAGGGCTAGGGTTAGAGATCCGGGTAGGGTTACGATTGCACCTAGGGTTAGGGTTATGTTGACGGCTAGGGTTAGAGATCCGGTTAGGGTCACGATTGGACCTTGGGTTAGGGTTATCTTGAGGGCTAGGGTTAGAGATCCGGTTAGGGTCACGATTGGACCTAGGGTTAGGGTTATGTTGAGGGCTAGGGTTAGAGATCCGGTTAGGGTCACGATTGCACCTTGGGTTAGGGTTATGTTGAGGGCTAGGGTTAGAGATCCGGTTAGGGTTACGATTGCACCTAGGGTTATGGTTATGTTGAGGGCTAGGGTTAGAGATCCGGGTAGGGTTACGATTGCACCTAGGGTTAGGGTTATGTTGAGGGCTAGGGTTAGAGATCCGGGTAGGGTTACGATTGGACCTAGGGTTAGGGTTATGTTGAGGGCTAGGGTTAGAGATCCGGTTAGGGTTACGATTGGATCTAGGGTTAGGGTTATGTTGAGGGCTAGGGTTAGAGATCCGGTTAGGGTTACGATTGCACCTAGGGTTAGGGTTATGTTGAGGGCTAGGGTTAGAGATCCGGGTAGGGTCACGATTGGACCTTGGGTTAGGGTTATCTTGAGGGCTAGGGTTAGAGATCCGGTTAGGGTTACGAATGGACCTAGGGTTAGGGTTATGTTGAGGGCTAGGATTAGAGATCCGGTTAGGGTTACGATTGGACCTAGGGTTAGGGTTATGTTGAGGGCTAGGGTTAGAGATCCAGTTAGGGTCACGATTGGACCTAGGGTTAGGGTTATGTTGAGGGCTAGGGTTATAGATCCGATTACGGTTACGATTGGACCTAGGGTTAGGGTTATGTTGAGGGCTAGGGTTAGAGATCCGGTTAGGGTTACGATTGCACCTAGGGTTAGGGTTATGTTGAGGGCTAGGGTTAGAGTTCCGGGTAGGGTTACGATTGCACCTAGGGTTAGGGTTATGTTGACGGCTAGGGTTAGAGATCCGGTTACGGTTACGATTGGACCTAGGGTTACTGTTATGTTGAGGGCTAGGTTTAGAGTTCCGGTTAGGGTTACGATTGGACCTAGGGTTAGGGTTATGTTGAGGGCCAGGGTTAGAGATCCGGTTAGGGTTACGATTGGACCTAGGGTTAGGGTTATGTTGAGGGCTAGGGTTAGAGATCCGGTTAGGGTTACGATTGGATCTAGGGTTAGGGTTATGTTGAGGGCTAGGGTTAGAGATCCGGTTAGGGTTACGATTGCACCTAGGGTTAGGGTTATGTTGAGGGCTAGGGTTAGAGATCCGGGTAGGGTTACGATTGCACCTAGGGTTAGGGTTATGTTGACGGCTAGGGTTAGAGATCCGGTTAGGGTCACGATTGGACCTTGGGTTAGGGTTATCTTGAGGGCTAGGGTTAGAGATCCGGTTAGGGTCACGATTGGACCTAGGGTTAGTGTTATGTTGAGGGCTAGGGTTAGAGATCCGGTTAGGGTCACGATTGCACCTTGGGTTAGGGTTATGTTGAGGGCTAGGGTTAGAGATCCGGTTAGGGTTACGATTGCACCTAGGGTTATGGTTATGTTGAGGGCTAGGGTTAGAGATCCGGGTAGGGTTACGATTGCACCTAGGGTTAGGGTTATGTTGAGGGCTAGGGTTAGAGATCCGGGTAGGGTTACGATTGGACCTAGGGTTAGGGTTATGTTGAGGGCTAGGGTTAGAGATCCGGTTAGGGTTACGATTGGATCTAGGGTTAGGGTTATGTTGAGGGCTAGGGTTAGAGATCCGGTTAGGGTTACGATTGCACCTAGGGTTAGGGTTATGTTGAGGGCTAGGGTTAGAGATCCGGGTAGGGTCACGATTGGACCTTGGGTTAGGGTTATCTTGAGGGCTAGGGTTAGAGATCCCGTTAGGGTTACGATTGGACCTAGGGTTAGGGTTATGTTGAGGGCTAGGATTAGAGATCCGGTTAGGGTTACGATTGGACCTAGGGTTAGGGTTATGTTGAGGGCTAGGGTTAGAGATCCAGTTAGGGTCACGATTGGACCTAGGGTTAGGGTTATGTTGAGGGCTAGGGTTATAGATCCGATTACGGTTACGATTGGACCTAGGGTTAGGGTTATGTTGAGGGCTAGGGTTAGAGATCCGGTTAGGGTTACGATTGCACCTAGGGTTAGGGTTATGTTGAGGGCTAGGGTTAGAGTTCCGGGTAGGGTTACGATTGCACCTAGGGTTAGGGTTATGTTGACGGCTAGGGTTAGAGATCCGGTTACGGTTACGATTGGACCTAGGGTTACTGTTATGTTGAGGGCTAGGTTTAGAGTTCCGGTTAGGGTTACGATTGGACCTAGGGTTAGGGTTATGTGAGGGCTAGGGTTAGAGATCCGGTTAGGGTTACGATTGGACCTAGGGTTAGGGTTATGTTGAGGGCTAGGGTTAGAGATCCGGTTAGGGTTACGATTGGATCTAGGGTTAGGGTTATGTTGAGGGCTAGGGTTAGAGATCCGGTTAGGGTTACGATTGCACCTAGGGTTAGGGTTATGTTGAGGGCTAGGGTTAGAGATCCGGGTAGGGTTACGATTGCACCTAGGGTTAGGGTTATGTTGACGGCTAGGCTTAGAGATCCGGTTAGGGTCACGATTGGACCTTGGGTTAGGGTTATCTTGAGGGCTAGGGTTAGATATCCGGTTAGGGTCACGATTGGACCTAGGGTTAGGGTTATGTTGAGGGCTAGGGTTAGAGATCCGGTTAGGGTCACGATTGCACCTTGGGTTAGGGTTATGTTGAGGGCTAGGGTTAGAGATCCGGTTAGGGTTACGATTGCACCTAGGGTTATGGTTATGTTGAGGGCTAGGGTTAGAGATCCGGGTAGGGTTACGATTGCACCTAGGGTTAGGGTTATGTTGAGGGCTAGGGTTAGAGATCCGGTTAGGGACACGATTGGACCTAGGGTTAGGGTTATGTTGAGGGCTAGGGTTAGAGATCCGGTTAGGGTTACGATTGGACCTAGGGTTAGGGTTATGTTGAGGGCTAGGATTAGAGATCCTGTTAGGGTTACGATTGGACCTAGGGTTAGGGTTATGTTGAGGGCTAGGGTTAGAGTTTCGGGTAGGGTTACGATTGCACCTAGGGTTAGGGTTATGTTGACGGCTAGGGTTAGAGATCCGGTTACGGTTACGATTGGACCTAGGGTTACTGTTATGTTGAGGGCTAGGTTTAGAGTTCCGGTTAGGGTTACGATTGGACCTAGGGTTAGGGTTATGTTGAGGGCTAGGGTTAGAGATCCGGTTAGGGTCACGATTGGACCTAGGGTTAGGGTTATGTTGAGGGCTAGGATTAGAGATCCGGTTAGGGTTACGATTGGACCTAGGGTTAGGGTTATGTTGAGGGCTAGGTTTAGAGAGACGGTTAGGGTTCCGATTGGACCTAGGGTTAGGGTTGTGTTGAGGGCTAGGGTTAGATATCCGGTTAGGGTTACGATTGGACCTAGGGTTAGGGTTATGTTGAGGGCCAGGGTTAGAGATCCGGTTAGGGTTACGATTGGACCTAGGGTTAGGGTTATGTTGAGGGCTAGGGTTAGAGATCCGGTTAGGGTTACGATTGGATCTAGGGTTAGGGTTATGTTGAGGGCTAGGGTTAGAGATCCGGTTAGGGTTACGATTGCACCTAGGGTTAGGGTTATGTTGAGGGCTAGGGTTAGAGATCCGGGTAGGGTTACGATTGCACCTAGGGTTAGGGTTATGTTGACGGCTAGGGTTAGAGATCCGGTTAGGGTCACGATTGGACCTTGGGTTAGGGTTATCTTGAGGGCTAGGGTTAGAGATCCGGTTAGGGTCACGATTGGACCTAGGGTTAGGGTTATGTTGAGGGCTAGGGTTAGAGATCCGGTTAGGGTCACGATTGCACCTTGGGTTAGGGTTATGTTGAGGGCTAGGGTTAGAGATCCGGTTAGGGTTACGATTGCACCTAGGGTTATGGTTATGTTGAGGGCTAGGGTTAGAGATCCGGGTAGGGTTACGATTGCACCTAGGGTTAGGGTTATGTTGAGGGCTAGGGTTAGAGATCCGGGTAGGGTTACGATTGGACCTAGGGTTAGGGTTATGTTGAGGGCTAGGGTTAGAGATCCGGTTAGGGTTACGATTGGATCTAGGGTTAGGGTTATGTTGAGGGCTAGGGTTAGAGATCCGGTTAGGGTTACGATTGCACCTAGGGTTAGGGTTATGTTGAGGGCTAGGGTTAGAGATCCGGGTAGGGTCACGATTGGACCTTGGGTTAGGGTTATCTTGAGGGCTAGGGTTAGAGATCCCGTTAGGGTTACGATTGGACCTAGGGTTAGGGTTATGTTGAGGGCTAGGATTAGAGATCCGGTTAGGGTTACGATTGGACCTAGGGTTAGGGTTATGTTGAGGGCTAGGGTTAGAGATCCAGTTAGGGTCACGATTGGACCTAGGGTTAGGGTTATGTTGAGGGCTAGGGTTATAGATCCGATTACGGTTACGATTGGACCTAGGGTTAGGGTTATGTTGAGGGCTAGGGTTAGAGATCCGGTTAGGGTTACGATTGCACCTAGGGTTAGGGTTATGTTGAGGGCTAGGGTTAGAGTTCCGGGTAGGGTTACGATTGCACCTAGGGTTAGGGTTATGTTGACGGCTAGGGTTAGAGATCCGGTTACGGTTACGATTGGACCTAGGGTTACTGTTATGTTGAGGGCTAGGTTTAGAGTTCCGGTTAGGGTTACGATTGGACCTAGGGTTAGGGTTATGTGAGGGCTAGGGTTAGAGATCCGGTTAGGGTTACGATTGGACCTAGGGTTAGGGTTATGTTGAGGGCTAGGGTTAGAGATCCGGTTAGGGTTACGATTGGATCTAGGGTTAGGGTTATGTTGAGGGCTAGGGTTAGAGATCCGGTTAGGGTTACGATTGCACCTAGGGTTAGGGTTATGTTGAGGGCTAGGGTTAGAGATCCGGGTAGGGTTACGATTGCACCTAGGGTTAGGGTTATGTTGACGGCTAGGCTTAGAGATCCGGTTAGGGTCACGATTGGACCTTGGGTTAGGGTTATCTTGAGGGCTAGGGTTAGATATCCGGTTAGGGTCACGATTGGACCTAGGGTTAGGGTTATGTTGAGGGCTAGGGTTAGAGATCCGGTTAGGGTCACGATTGCACCTTGGGTTAGGGTTATGTTGAGGGCTAGGGTTAGAGATCCGGTTAGGGTTACGATTGCACCTAGGGTTATGGTTATGTTGAGGGCTAGGGTTAGAGATCCGGGTAGGGTTACGATTGCACCTAGGGTTAGGGTTATGTTGAGGGCTAGGGTTAGAGATCCGGTTAGGGACACGATTGGACCTAGGGTTAGGGTTATGTTGAGGGCTAGGGTTAGAGATCCGGTTAGGGTTACGATTGGACCTAGGGTTAGGGTTATGTTGAGGGCTAGGATTAGAGATCCTGTTAGGGTTACGATTGGACCTAGGGTTAGGGTTATGTTGAGGGCTAGGGTTAGAGTTTCGGGTAGGGTTACGATTGCACCTAGGGTTAGGGTTATGTTGACGGCTAGGGTTAGAGATCCGGTTACGGTTACGATTGGACCTAGGGTTACTGTTATGTTGAGGGCTAGGTTTAGAGTTCCGGTTAGGGTTACGATTGGACCTAGGGTTAGGGTTATGTTGAGGGCTAGGGTTAGAGATCCGGTTAGGGTCACGATTGGACCTAGGGTTAGGGTTATGTTGAGGGCTAGGATTAGAGATCCGGTTAGGGTTACGATTGGACCTAGGGTTAGGGTTATGTTGAGGGCTAGGTTTAGAGAGACGGTTAGGGTTCCGATTGGACCTAGGGTTAGGGTTGTGTTGAGGGCTAGGGTTAGATATCCGGTTAGGGTTACGATTGGACCTAGGGTTAGGGTTATGTTGAGGGCTAGGGTTAGAGATCCAGTTAGGGTCACGATTGGACCTAGGGTTAGGGTTATGTTGAGGGCTAGGGTTATAGATCCGATTACGGTTACGATTGGACCTAGGGTTAGGGTTATGTTTAGGGCTAGGGTTAGAGATCCGGTTAGGGTTACGATTGCACCTAGGGTTAGGGTTATGTTGAGGGCTAGGGTTAGAGTTCCGGGTAGGGTTACGATTGCACCTAGGGTTAGGGTTATGTTGACGGCTAGGGTTAGAGATCCGGTTACGGTTACGATTGGACCTAGGGTTACTGTTATGTTGAGGGCTAGGTTTAGAGTTCCGGTTAGGGTTACGATTGGACCTAGGGTTAGGGTTATGTTGAGGGCTAGGGTTAGAGATCCGGTTAGGGTCACGATTGCACCTTGGGTTAGGGTTATGTTGAGGGCTAGGGTTAGAGATCCGGTTAGGGTTACGATTGCACCTAGGGTTATGGTTATGTTGAGGGCTAGGGTTAGAGATCCGGGTAGGGTTACGATTGCACCTAGGGTTAGGGTTATGTTGAGGGCTAGGGTTAGAGATCCGGTTAGGGACACGATTGGACCTAGGGTTAGGGTTATGTTGAGGGCTAGGGTTAGAGATCCGGTTAGGGTTACGATTGGACTTAGGGTTAGGGTTATGTTGAGGGCTAGGATTAGAGATCCGGTTAGGGTTACGATTGGACCTAGGGTTAGGGTTATGTTGAGGGCTAGGGTTAGAGTTTCGGGTAGGGTTACGATTGCACCTAGGGTTAGGGTTATGTTGACGGCTAGGGTTAGAGATCCGGTTACGGTTACGATTGGACCTAGGGTTACTGTTATGTTGAGGGCTAGGTTTAGAGTTCCGGTTAGGGTTACGATTGGACCTAGGGTTAGGGTTATGTTGAGGGCTAGGGTTAGAGATCCGGTTAGGGTCACGATTGGACCTAGGGTTAGGGTTATGTTGAGGGCTAGGGTTAGAGATCCGGTTAGGGTTACGATTGGACCTAGGGTTAGGGTTATGTTGAGGGCTAGGATTAGAGATCCGGTTAGGGTTACGATTGGACCTAGGATTAGGGTTATGTTGAGGGCTAGGGTTAGAGAGACGGTTAGGGTTCCGATTGGACCTAGGGTTAGGATTATGTTGAGGGCTAGGGTTAGATATCCGGTTAGGGTTACGATTGGACCTAGGGTTAGGGTTATGTTGAGGGCTAGGGTTAGAGATCAAGTTAGGGTCACGATTGGACCTAGGGTTAGGGTTATGTTGAGGGCTAGGGTTATAGATCCGATTACGGTTACGATTGGACCTAGGGTTAGGGTTATGTTGAGGGCTAGGGTTAGAGATCCGGTTAGGGTTACGATTGCACCTAGGGTTAGGGTTATGTTGAGGGCTAGGGTTAGAGTTCCGGGTAGGGTTACGATTGCACCTAGGGTTAGGGTTATGTTGACGGCTAGGGTTAGAGATCCGGTTACGGTTACGATTGGACCTAGGGTTACTGTTATGTTGAGGGCTAGGTTTAGAGTTCCGGTTAGGGTTACGATTGGACCTAGGGTTAGGGTTATGTTGAGGGCTAGGGTTAGAGATCCGGTTAGGGTTACGATTGGACCTAGGGTTAGGGTTATGTTGAGGGCTAGGGTTAGAGATCCGGTTAGGGTTACGATTGGATCTAGGGTTACGGTTATGTTGAGGGCTAGGGTTAGAGATCCGGTTAGGGTTACGATTGGACCTAGGGTTAGGGTTATGTTGAGGGCTAGGGTTAGAGTTCCGGGTAGGGTTACGATTGCACCTTGGGTTAGGGTTATGTTGACGGCTAGGGTTAGAGATCCGGTTACGGTTACGATTGGACCTAGGGTTACTGTTATGTTGAGGGCTAGGTTTAGAGTTCCGGTTAGGGTTACGATTGGACCTAGGGTTAGGGTTATGTTGAGGGCTAGGGTTAGAGATCCGGTTAGGGTTACGATTGGACCTAGGGTTAGGGTTATGTTGAGGGCTAGGGTTAGAGATCCGGTTAGGGTTACGATTGGATCTAGGGTTAGGGTTATGTTGAGGGCTAGGGTTAGAGATCCGGTTAGGGTTACGATTGCACCTAGGGTTAGGGTTATGTTGAGGGCTGGGTTAGAGATCCGGGTAGGGTCACGATTGGACCTTGGGTTAGGGTTATCTTGAGGGCTAGGGTTAGAGATCCGGTTAGGGTTACGATTGGACCTAGGGTTAGGGTTATGTTGAGGGCTAGGATTAGAGATCCGGTTAGGGTTACGATTGGACCTAGGGTTAGGGTTATGTTGAGGGCTAGGGTTAGAGATCCAGTTAGGGTCACGATTGGACCTAGGGTTAGGGTTATGTTGAGGGCTAGGGTTATAGATCCGATTACGGTTACGATTGGACCTAGGGTTAGGGTTATGTTGAGGGCTAGGGTTAGAGATCCGGTTAGGGTTACGATTGCACCTAGGGTCAGGGTTATGTTGAGGGCTAGGGTTAGAGATCCGGTTAGGGTTACGATTGGATCTAGGGTTAGGGTTATGTTGAGGGCTAGGGTTAGAGATCCGGTTAGGGTTACGATTGCACCTAGGGTTAGGGTTATGTTGAGGGCTAGGGTTAGAGATCCGGTTAGGGTTACGATTGGATCTAGGGTTAGGGTTATGTTGAGGGCTAGGGTTAGAGATCCGGTTAGGGTTACGATTGCACCTAGGGTTAGGGTTATGTTGAGGGCTAGGGTTAGAGATCCGGGTAGGGTTACGATTGCACCTAGGGTTAGGGTTATGTTGACGGCTAGGGTTAGAGATCCGGTTAGGGTCACGATTGGACCTTGGGTTAGGGTTATCTTGAGGGCTAGGGTTAGAGATCCGGTTAGGGTCACGATTGGACCTAGGGTTAGGGTTATGTTGAGGGCTAGGGTTAGAGATCCGGTTAGGGTCACGATTGCACCTTGGGTTAGGGTTATGTTGAGGGCTAGGGTTAGAGATCCGGTTAGGGTTACGATTGACCCTAGGGTTATGGTTATGTTGAGGGCTAGGGTTAGAGATCCGGGTAGGGTTACGATTGCACCTAGGGTTAGGGTTATGTTGAGGGCTAGGGTTAGAGATCCGGTTAGGGACACGATTGGACCTAGGGTTAGGGTTATGTTGAGGGCTAGGGTTAGAGATCCGGTTAGGGTTACGATTGGACCTAGGGTTAGGGTTATGTTGAGGGCTAGGATTAGAGATCCGGTTAGGGTTACGATTGGACCTAGGGTTAGGGTTATGTTGAGGGCTAGGGTTAGAGATCCAGTTAGGGTCACGATTGGACCTAGGGTTAGGGTTATGTTGAGGGCTAGGGTTATAGATCCGATTACGGTTACGATTGGACCTAGGGTTAGGGTTATGTTGAGGGCTAGGGTTAGAGATCCGGTTAGGGTTACGATTGCACCTAGGGTTAGGGTTATGTTGAGGGCTAGGGTTAGAGATCCGGTTACGGTTACGATTGCACCTAGGGTTAGGGTTATGTTGAGGGCTAGGGTTAGAGATCCGGTTAGGGTTACGATTGCACCTAGGGTTAGGGTTATGTTGAGGGCTAGGGTTAGAGATCCGGTTAGGGTTACGATTGCACCTAGGGTTAGGGTTATGTTGAGGGCTAGGGTTAGAGATCCGGGTAGGGTTACGATTGCACCTAGGGTTATGGTTATGTTGAGGGCTAGGGTTAGAGATCCGGGTAGGGTTACGATTGCACCTAGGGTTAGGGTTATGTTGAGGGCTAGGGTTAGAGATCCGGTTAGGGACACGATTGGACCTAGGGTTAGGGTTATGTTGAGGGCTAGGGTTAGAGATCCGGTTAGGGTTACGATTGGACCTAGGGTTAGGGTTATGTTGAGGGCTAGGATTAGAGATCCGGTTAGGGTTACGATTGGACCTAGGGTTAGGGTTATGTTGAGGGCTAGGGTTAGAGTTCCGGGTAGGGTTACGACTGCACCTAGGGTTAGGGTTATGTTGACGGCTAGGGTTAGAGATCCGGTTACGGTTACGATTGGACCTAGGGTTACTGTTATGTTGAGGGCTAGGTTTAGAGTTCCGGTTAGGGTTACGATTGGACCTAGGGTTAGGGTTATGTTGAGGGCTAGGGTTAGAGATCCGGTTAGGGTCACGATTGGACCTAGGGTTAGGGTTATGTTGAGGGCTAGGATTAGAGATCCTGTTAGGGTTACGATTGGACCTAGGGTTAGGGTTATGTTGAGGGCTAGGGTTAGAGTTTCGGGTAGGGTTACGATTGCACCTAGGGTTAGGGTTATGTTGACGGCTAGGGTTAGAGATCCGGTTACGGTTACGATTGGACCTAGGGTTACTGTTATGTTGAGGGCTAGGTTTAGAGTTCCGGTTAGGGTTACGATTGGACCTAGGGTTAGGGTTATGTTGAGGGCTAGGGTTAGAGATCCGGTTAGGGTCACGATTGGACCTAGGGTTAGGGTTATGTTGAGGGCTAGGATTAGAGATCCGGTTAGGGTTACGATTGGACCTAGGGTTAGGGTTATGTTGAGGGCTAGGTTTAGAGAGACGGTTAGGGTTCCGATTGGACCTAGGGTTAGGGTTGTGTTGAGGGCTAGGGTTAGATATCCGGTTAGGGTTACGATTGGACCTAGGGTTAGGGTTATGTTGAGGGCTAGGGTTAGAGATCCAGTTAGGGTCACGATTGGACCTAGGGTTAGGGTTATGTTGAGGGCTAGGGTTATAGATCCGATTACGGTTACGATTGGACCTAGGGTTAGGGTTATGTTTAGGGCTAGGGTTAGAGATCCGGTTAGGGTTACGATTGCACCTAGGGTTAGGGTTATGTTGAGGGCTAGGGTTAGAGTTCCGGGTAGGGTTACGATTGCACCTAGGGTTAGGGTTATGTTGACGGCTAGGGTTAGAGATCCGGTTACGGTTACGATTGGACCTAGGGTTACTGTTATGTTGAGGGCTAGGTTTAGAGTTCCGGTTAGGGTTACGATTGGACCTAGGGTTAGGGTTATGTTGAGGGCTAGGGTTAGAGATCCGGTTAGGGTCACGATTGCACCTTGGGTTAGGGTTATGTTGAGGGCTAGGGTTAGAGATCCGGTTAGGGTTACGATTGCACCTAGGGTTATGGTTATGTTGAGGGCTAGGGTTAGAGATCCGGGTAGGGTTACGATTGCACCTAGGGTTAGGGTTATGTTGAGGGCTAGGGTTAGAGATCCGGTTAGGGACACGATTGGACCTAGGGTTAGGGTTATGTTGAGGGCTAGGGTTAGAGATCCGGTTAGGGTTACGATTGGACTTAGGGTTAGGGTTATGTTGAGGGCTAGGATTAGAGATCCGGTTAGGGTTACGATTGGACCTAGGGTTAGGGTTATGTTGAGGGCTAGGGTTAGAGTTTCGGGTAGGGTTACGATTGCACCTAGGGTTAGGGTTATGTTGACGGCTAGGGTTAGAGATCCGGTTACGGTTACGATTGGACCTAGGGTTACTGTTATGTTGAGGGCTAGGTTTAGAGTTCCGGTTAGGGTTACGATTGGACCTAGGGTTAGGGTTATGTTGAGGGCTAGGGTTAGAGATCCGGTTAGGGTCACGATTGGACCTAGGGTTAGGGTTATGTTGAGGGCTAGGGTTAGAGATCCGGTTAGGGTTACGATTGGACCTAGGGTTAGGGTTATGTTGAGGGCTAGGATTAGAGATCCGGTTAGGGTTACGATTGGACCTAGGATTAGGGTTATGTTGAGGGCTAGGGTTAGAGAGACGGTTAGGGTTCCGATTGGACCTAGGGTTAGGATTATGTTGAGGGCTAGGGTTAGATATCCGGTTAGGGTTACGATTGGACCTAGGGTTAGGGTTATGTTGAGGGCTAGGGTTAGAGATCAAGTTAGGGTCACGATTGGACCTAGGGTTAGGGTTATGTTGAGGGCTAGGGTTATAGATCCGATTACGGTTACGATTGGACCTAGGGTTAGGGTTATGTTGAGGGCTAGGGTTAGAGATCCGGTTAGGGTTACGATTGCACCTAGGGTTAGGGTTATGTTGAGGGCTAGGGTTAGAGTTCCGGGTAGGGTTACGATTGCACCTAGGGTTAGGGTTATGTTGACGGCTAGGGTTAGAGATCCGGTTACGGTTACGATTGGACCTAGGGTTACTGTTATGTTGAGGGCTAGGTTTAGAGTTCCGGTTAGGGTTACGATTGGACCTAGGGTTAGGGTTATGTTGAGGGCTAGGGTTAGAGATCCGGTTAGGGTTACGATTGGACCTAGGGTTAGGGTTATGTTGAGGGCTAGGGTTAGAGATCCGGTTAGGGTTACGATTGGATCTAGGGTTACGGTTATGTTGAGGGCTAGGGTTAGAGATCCGGTTAGGGTTACGATTGGACCTAGGGTTAGGGTTATGTTGAGGGCTAGGGTTAGAGTTCCGGGTAGGGTTACGATTGCACCTTGGGTTAGGGTTATGTTGACGGCTAGGGTTAGAGATCCGGTTACGGTTACGATTGGACCTAGGGTTACTGTTATGTTGAGGGCTAGGTTTAGAGTTCCGGTTAGGGTTACGATTGGACCTAGGGTTAGGGTTATGTTGAGGGCTAGGGTTAGAGATCCGGTTAGGGTTACGATTGGACCTAGGGTTAGGGTTATGTTGAGGGCTAGGGTTAGAGATCCGGTTAGGGTTACGATTGGATCTAGGGTTAGGGTTATGTTGAGGGCTAGGGTTAGAGATCCGGTTAGGGTTACGATTGCACCTAGGGTTAGGGTTATGTTGAGGGCTGGGTTAGAGATCCGGGTAGGGTCACGATTGGACCTTGGGTTAGGGTTATCTTGAGGGCTAGGGTTAGAGATCCGGTTAGGGTTACGATTGGACCTAGGGTTAGGGTTATGTTGAGGGCTAGGATTAGAGATCCGGTTAGGGTTACGATTGGACCTAGGGTTAGGGTTATGTTGAGGGCTAGGGTTAGAGATCCAGTTAGGGTCACGATTGGACCTAGGGTTAGGGTTATGTTGAGGGCTAGGGTTATAGATCCGATTACGGTTACGATTGGACCTAGGGTTAGGGTTATGTTGAGGGCTAGGGTTAGAGATCCGGTTAGGGTTACGATTGCACCTAGGGTCAGGGTTATGTTGAGGGCTAGGGTTAGAGATCCGGTTCGGGTTACGATTGGATCTAGGGTTAGGGTTATGTTGAGGGCTAGGGTTAGAGATCCGGTTAGGGTTACGATTGCACCTAGGGTTAGGGTTATGTTGAGGGCTAGGGTTAGAGATCCGGTTAGGGTTACGATTGGATCTAGGGTTAGGGTTATGTTGAGGGCTAGGGTTAGAGATCCGGTTAGGGTTACGATTGCACCTAGGGTTAGGGTTATGTTGAGGGCTAGGGTTAGAGATCCGGGTAGGGTTACGATTGCACCTAGGGTTAGGGTTATGTTGACGGCTAGGGTTAGAGATCCGGTTAGGGTCACGATTGGACCTTGGGTTAGGGTTATCTTGAGGGCTAGGGTTAGAGATCCGGTTAGGGTCACGATTGGACCTAGGGTTAGGGTTATGTTGAGGGCTAGGGTTAGAGATCCGGTTAGGGTCACGATTGCACCTTGGGTTAGGGTTATGTTGAGGGCTAGGGTTAGAGATCCGGTTAGGGTTACGATTGACCCTAGGGTTATGGTTATGTTGAGGGCTAGGGTTAGAGATCCGGGTAGGGTTACGATTGCACCTAGGGTTAGGGTTATGTTGAGGGCTAGGGTTAGAGATCCGGTTAGGGACACGATTGGACCTAGGGTTAGGGTTATGTTGAGGGCTAGGGTTAGAGATCCGGTTAGGGTTACGATTGGACCTAGGGTTAGGGTTATGTTGAGGGCTAGGATTAGAGATCCGGTTAGGGTTACGATTGGACCTAGGGTTAGGGTTATGTTGAGGGCTAGGGTTAGAGATCCAGTTAGGGTCACGATTGGACCTAGGGTTAGGGTTATGTTGAGGGCTAGGGTTATAGATCCGATTACGGTTACGATTGGACCTAGGGTTAGGGTTATGTTGAGGGCTAGGGTTAGAGATCCGGTTAGGGTTACGATTGCACCTAGGGTTAGGGTTATGTTGAGGGCTAGGGTTAGAGATCCGGTTACGGTTACGATTGCACCTAGGGTTAGGGTTATGTTGAGGGCTAGGGTTAGAGATCCGGTTAGGGTTACGATTGCACCTAGGGTTAGGGTTATGTTGAGGGCTAGGGTTAGAGATCCGGTTAGGGTTACGATTGCACCTAGGGTTAGGGTTATGTTGAGGGCTAGGGTTAGAGATCCGGGTAGGGTTACGATTGCACCTAGGGTTATGGTTATGTTGAGGGCTAGGGTTAGAGATCCGGGTAGGGTTACGATTGCACCTAGGGTTAGGGTTATGTTGAGGGCTAGGGTTAGAGATCCGGTTAGGGACACGATTGGACCTAGGGTTAGGGTTATGTTGAGGGCTAGGGTTAGAGATCCGGTTAGGGTTACGATTGGACCTAGGGTTAGGGTTATGTTGAGGGCTAGGATTAGAGATCCGGTTAGGGTTACGATTGGACCTAGGGTTAGGGTTATGTTGAGGGCTAGGGTTAGAGTTCCGGGTAGAGTTACGACTGCACCTAGGGTTAGGGTTATGTTGACGGCTAGGGTTAGAGATCCGGTTACGGTTACGATTGGACCTAGGGTTACTGTTATGTTGAGGGCTAGGTTTAGAGTTCCGGTTAGGGTTACGATTGGACCTAGGGTTAGGGTTATGTTGAGGGCTAGGGTTAGAGATCCGGTTAGGGTCACGATTGGACCTAGGGTTAGGGTTATGTTGAGGGCTAGGGTTAGAGATCCGGTTAGGGTTACGATTGGACCTAGGGTTAGGGTATGTTGAGGGCTAGGATTAGAGATCCGGTTAGGGTTACGATTGGACCTAGGGTTAGGGTTATGTTGAGGGCTAGGGTTAGAGAGACGGTTAGGGTTCCGATTGGACCTAGGGTTAAGGTTATGTTGAGGGCTAGGGTTAGATATCCGATTAGGGTTACGATTGGACCTAGGGTTAGGGTTATGTTGAGGGCTAGGGTTAGAGATCCAGTTAGGGTCACGATTGGACCTAGGGTTAGGGTTATGTTGAGGGCTAGGGTTATAGATCTGATTACAGTTACGATTGGACCTAGGGTTAGGGTTATGTTGAGGGCTAGGGTTAGAGATCCGGTTAGGGTTACGATTGCACCTAGGGTTAGGGTTATGTTCAGGGCTAGGGTTAGAGTTCCGGGTAGGGTTACGATTGCACCTAGGGTTAGGGTTATGTTGACGGCTAGGGTTAGAGATCCGGTTACGGTTACGATTGGACCTAGGGTTACTGTTATGTTGAGGGCTAGGTTTAGAGTTCCGGTTAGGGTTACGATTGGACCTAGGGTTAGGGTTATGTTGAGGGCTAGGGTTAGAGATCCGGTTAGGGTAACGATTGGACCTAGGGTTAGGGTTATGTTGAGGGCTAGGGTTAGAGATCCGGTTAGGGTTACGATTGGATCTAGGGTTAGGGTTATGTTGAGGGCTAGGGTTAGAGATCCGGTTAGGGTTACGATTGCACCTAGTGTTAGGGTTATGTTGACGGCTAGGGTTAGAGATCCGGTTACGGTTACGATTGGACCTAGGGTTACTGTTATGTTGAGGGCTAGGTTTAGAGTTCCGGTTAGGGTTACGATTGGACCTGGGGTTAGGGTTATGTTGAGGGCTAGGGTTAGAGATCCGGTTAGGGTTACGATTGGACCTAGGGTTAGGGTTATGTTGAGGGCTAGGGTTAGAGATCCGGTTAGGGTTACGATTGGATCTAGGGTTAGGGTTATGTTGAGGGCTAGGGTTCGAGAGACGGTTAGGGTTACGATTGGACCTAGGGTTAGGGTTATGTTGAGGGCAGGGTTAGAGATCCGGTTAGGGTCACGATTGGACCTAGGGTTAGGGTTATGTTGAGGGCTAGGGTTAGAGATCCGGTTAGGGTTACGATTGGACCTAGGTTAGGGTTATGTTGAGGGCTAGGGTTAGAGAGAGGGTTAGGGTTCCGATTAGACCTAGGGTTAGGGTTATGTTGAGGGCTAGGGTTAGAGAGATAGTTAGGGTCACGATTGGACCTAGGTTTGGGTTATGTTGAGGGCTAGGGTTAGAGATCTCGTTAGGGTTACGATTGGACCTAGGGTTAGGGTTATGTTGAGGGCTAGGGTTATAGATCCGATTACGGTTACGATTGGACCTAGGGTTAGGGTTATGTTGAGGGCTAGGGTTAGAGATCCGGTTAGGGTTACGATTGCACCTAGGGTTAGGGTTATGTTGAGGGCTAGGGTTAGAGTTCCGGGTAGGGTTACGATTGCACCTAGGGTTAGGGTTATGTTGACGGCTAGGGTTAGAGATCCGGTTACGGTTACGATTGGACCTAGGGTTACTGTTATGTTGAGGGCTAGGTTTAGAGTTCCGGTTAGGGTTACGATTGGACCTAGGGTTAGGGTTATGTTGAGGGCTAGGGTTAGAGATCCGGGTAGGGTTACGATTGGACCTAGGGTTAGGGTTATGTTGAGGGCTAGGATTAGAGATCCGGTTAGGGTTACGATTGGACCTAGGGTTAGGGTTATGTTGAGGGCTAGGGTTAGAGTTCCGGGTAGGGTTACGATTGCACCTAGGGTTAGGGTTCTGTTGACGGCTAGGGTTAGAGATCCGGTTACGGTTACGATTGGACCTAGGGTTACTGTTATGTTGAGGGCTAGGTTTAGAGTTCCGGTTAGGGTTACGATTGGACCTAGGGTTAGGGTTATGTTGAGGGCTAGGGTTAGAGATCCGGTTAGGGTTACGATTAGACCTAGGTTTAGGGTTATGTTGAGGGCTAGGGTTAGAGATCCGGTTAGGGTTACGATTGGATCTAGGGTTAGGGTTATGTTGAGGGCTAGGGTTCGAGAGACGGTTAGGGTTACGATTGGACCTAGGGTTAGGGTTATGTTGAGGGCAGGGTTAGAGTTCCGGGTAGGGTTACGATAGCACCTAGGGTTAGGGTTATGTTGACGGCTAGGGTTAGAGATCCGGTTACGGTTACGATTGGACCTAGGGTTACTGTTATGTTGAGGGCTATGTTTAGAGTTCCGGTTAGGGTTACGATTGGACCTAGGGTTAGGGTTATGTTGAGGGCTAGGGTTAGAGATCCGGTTAGGGTTACGATTGGACCTAGGGTTAGGGTTATGTTGAGGGCTAGGATTAGAGATCCGGTTAGGGTTACGATTGGACCTAGGGTTAGGGTTATGTTGAGGGCTAGGGTTAGAGTTCCGGGTAGGGTTACGATTGCACCTAGGGTTAGGGTTATGTTGACGGCTAGGGTTAGAGATCCGGTTACGGTTACGATTGGACCTAGGGTTACTGTTATGTTGAGGGCTAGGTTTAGAGTTCCGGTTAGGGTTACGATTGGACCTAGGGTTAGGGTTATGTTGAGGGCTAGGGTTAGAGATCCGGTTAGGGTTACGATTGGACCTAGGGTTAGGGTTATGTTGAGGGCTAGGGTTAGAGATCCGGTTAGGGTTACGATTGGATCTAGGGTTAGGGTTATGTTGAGGGCTAGGGTTCGAGAGACGGTTAGGGTTACGATTGGACCTAGGGTTAGGGTTATGTTGAGGGCAGGGTTAGAGATCCGGTTAGGGTCACGATTGGACCTAGGGTTAGGGTTATGTTGAGGGCTAGGGTTAGAGATCCGGTTAGGGTTACGATTGGACCTAGGTTAGGGTTATGTTGAGGGCTAGGGTTAGAGAGAGGGTTAGGGTTCCGATTAGACCTAGGGTTAGGGTTATGTTGAGGGCTAGGGTTAGAGAGACAGTTAGGGTCACGATTGGACCTAGGTTTGGGTCATGTTGAGGGCTAGGGTTAGAGATCTCGTTAGGGTTACGATTGGACCTAGGGTTAGGGTTATGTTGAGGGCTAGGGTTATAGATCCGATTACGGTTACGATTGGACCTAGGGTTAGGGTTATGTTGAGGGCTAGGGTTAGAGATCCGGTTAGGGTTACGATTGCACCTAGGGTTAGGGTTATGTTGAGGGCTAGGGTTAGAGTTCCGGGTAGGGTTACGATTGCACCTAGGGTTAGGGTTATGTTGACGGCTAGGGTTAGAGATCCGGTTACGGTTACGATTGGACCTAGGGTTCCTGTTATGTTGAGGGCTAGGTTTAGAGTTCCGGTTAGGGTTACGATTGGACCTAGGGTTAGGGTTATGTTGAGGGCTAGGGTTAGAGATCCGGGTAGGGTTACGATTGCACCTAGGGTTAGGGTTATGTTGAGGGCTAGGGTTAGAGATCCGGTTAGCGACACGATTGGACCTAGGGTTAGGGTTATGTTGAGGGCTAGGGTTAGAGATCCGGTTAGGGTTACGATTGGACCTAGGGTTAGGGTTATGTTGAGGGCTAGGATTAGAGATCCGGTTAGGGTTACGATTGGACCTAGGGTTAGGGTTATGTTGAGGGCTAGGGTTAGAGTTCCGGGTAGGGTTACGATTGCACCTAGGGTTAGGGTTATGTTGACGGCTAGGGTTAGAGATCCGGTTACGGTTACGATTGGACCTAGGGTTACTGTTATGTTGAGGGCTAGGTTTAGAGTTCCGGTTAGGGTTACGATTGGACCTAGGGTTAGGGTTATGTTGAGGGCTAGGGTTAGAGATCCGGTTAGGGTTACGATTGGACCTAGGGTTAGGGTTATGTTGAGGGCTAGGGTTAGAGATCCGGTTAGGGTTACGATTGGATCTAGGGTTAGGGTTATGTTGAGGGCTAGGGTTCGAGAGACGGTTAGGGTTACGATTGGACCTAGGGTTAGTGTTATGTTGAGGGCAGGGTTAGAGATCCGGTTAGGGTCACGATTGGACCTAGGGTTAGGGTTATGTTGAGGGCTAGGGTTAGAGATCCGGTTAGGGTTACGATTGGACCTAGGTTAGGGTTATGTTGAGGGCTAGGGTTAGAGAGAGGGTTAGGGTTCCGATTAGACCTAGGGTTAGGGTTATGTTGAGGGCTAGGGTTAGAGAGACAGTTAGGGTCACGATTGGACCTAGGTTTGGGTTATGTTGAGGGCTAGGGTTAGAGATCTCGTTAGGGTTACGATTGGACCTAGGGTTAGGGTTATGTTGAGGGCTAGGGTTATAGATCCGATTACGGTTACGATTGGACCTAGGGTTAGGGTTATGTTGAGGGCTAGGGTTAGAGATCCGGTTAGGGTTACGATTGCACCTAGGGTTAGGGTTATGTTGAGGGCTAGGGTTAGAGTTCCGGGTAGGGTTACGATTGCACCTAGGGTTAGGGTTATGTTGACGGCTAGGGTTAGAGATCCGGTTACGGTTACGATTGGACCTAGGGTTACTGTTATGTTGAGGGCTAGGTTTAGAGTTCCGGTTAGGGTTACGATTGGACCTAGGGTTAGGGTTATGTTGAGGGCTAGGGTTAGAGATCCGGTTAGGGTTACGATTGGACCTAGGGTTAGGGTTATGTTGAGGGCTAGGGTTAGAGATCCGGTTAGGGTTACGATTGGATCTAGGGTTAGGGTTATGTTGAGGGCTAGGGTTAGAGATCCGGTTAGGGTTACGATTGCACCTAGGGTTAGGGTTATGTTGAGGGCTAGGGTTAGAGATCCGGTTAGGGTTACGATTGGACCTAGGGTTAGGGTTATGTTGAGGGCTAGGGTTCGAGAGACGGTTAGGGTTACGATTGGACCTAGGGTTAGGGTGATGTTGAGGGCTAGGGTTAGAGATCCTGTTAGGGTTACGATTGGACCTAGGGTTATGGTGATGTTGATGGCTAGGGTTAGAGATCCGGTTAGGGTTACGATTGTACCTAGGGTTAGGGTTATGTTGAGGGTTAGGGTTGGAGATCCGGTTAGGGTTACGATTGGACCTAGGGTTAGGGTTATGTTGAGGGATAGTGTTAGAGATCCGGTAAGGGTTACGATTGGACCTAGGGTTAGGGTCATGTTGAGTTCTAGGTTTAGAGATCCGGTTAGGGTTACGATTGGACCTAGGGTTAGGGTTATGTTGAGGGCTATGGTTAGAGATCCGGTTAGGGTTACGATTGGACCTAGGGTTAGGGTTATGTTGAGGGCTAGGGTTCGAGAGACGGTTAGGGTTACGATTGGACCTAGGGTTAGGGTTATGTTGAGGGCAGGGTTAGAGATCCGGTTAGGGTCACGATTGGACCTAGGGTTAGGGTTATGTTGAGGGCTAGGGTTAGAGATCCGGTTAGGGTTACGATTGGACCTAGGTTAGGGTTATGTTGAGGGCTAGGGTTAGAGAGAGGGTTAGGGTTCCGATTAGACCTAGGGTTAGGGTTATGTTGAGGGCTAGGGTTAGAGATCCGGTTAGGGACACGATTGGACCTAGGGTTAGGGTTATGTTGAGGGCTAGGGTTAGAGATCCGGTTAGGGTTACGATTGGACCTAGGGTTAGGGTTATGTTGAGGGCTAGGATTAGAGATCCGGTTAGGGTTACGATTGGACCTAGGGTTAGGGTTATGTTGAGGGCTAGGGTTAGAGTTTCGGGTAGGGTTACGATTGCACCTAGGGTTAGGGTTATGTTGACGGCTAGGGTTAGAGATCCGGTTACGGTTACGATTGGACCTAGGGTTACTGTTATGTTGAGGGCTAGGTTTAGAGTTCCGGTTAGGGTTACGATTGGACCTAGGGTTAGGGTTATGTTGAGGGCTAGGGTTAGAGATCCGGTTAGGGTCACGATTGGACCTAGGGTTAGGGTTATGTTGAGGGCTAGGGTTAGAGATCCGGTTAGGGTTACGATTGGACCTAGGGTTAGGGTTATGTTGAGGGCTAGGATTAGAGATCCGGTTAGGGTTACGATTGGACCTAGGGTTAGGGTTATGTTGAGGGCTAGGGTTAGAGAGACGGTTAGGGTTCCGATTGGACCTAGGGTTAGGGTTATGTTGAGGGCTAGGGTTAGATATCCGGTTAGGGTTACGATTGGACCTAGGGTTAGGGTTATGTTGAGGGCTAGGGTTAGAGATCCAGTTAGGGTCACGATTGGACCTAGGGTTAGGGTTATGTTGAGGGCTAGGGTTATAGATCCGATTACGGTTACGATTGGACCTAGGGTTAGGGTTATGTTGAGGGCTAGGGTTAGAGATCCGGTTAGGGTTACGATTGCACCTAGGGTTAGGGTTATGTTGAGGGCTAGGGTTAGAGTTCCGGGTAGGGTTACGATTGCACCTAGGGTTAGGGTTATGTTGACGGCTAGGGTTAGAGATCCGGTTACGGTTAAGATTGGACCTAGGGTTACTGTTATGTTGAGGGCTAGGTTTAGAGTTCCGGTTAGGGTTACGATTGGACCTAGGGTTAGGGTTATGTTGAGGGCTAGGGTTAGAGATCCGGTTAGGGTCACGATTGCACCTTGGGTTAGGGTTATGTTGAGGGCTAGGGTTAGAGATCCGGTTAGGGTTACGATTGCACCTAGGGTTATGGTTATGTTGAGGGCTAGGGTTAGAGATCCGGGTAGGGTTACGATTGCACCTAGGGTTAGGGTTATGTTGAGGGCTAGGGTTAGAGATCCGGTTAGGGACACGATTGGACCTAGGGTTACGGTTATGTTGAGGGCTAGGGTTAGAGATCCGGTTAGGATTACGATTGGACCTAGGGTTAGGGTTATGTTGAGGGCTAGGATTAGAGATCCGGTTAGGGTTACGATTGGACCTAGGGTTAGGGTTATGTTGAGGGCTAGGGTTAGAGTTTCGGGTAGGGTTACGATTGCACCTAGGGTTAGGGTTATGTTGACGGCTAGGGTTAGAGATCCGGTTACGGTTACGATTGGACCTAGGGTTACTGTTATGTTGAGGGCTAGGTTTAGAGTTCCGGTTAGGGTTACGATTGGACCTAGGGTTAGGGTTATGTTGAGGGCTAGGGTTAGAGATCCGGTTAGGGTCACGATTGGACCTAGGGTTAGGGTTATGTTGAGGGCTAGGGTTAGAGATCCGGTTAGCGTTACGATTGGACCTAGGGTTAGGGTTATGTTGAGGGCTAGGATTAGAGATCCGGTTAGGGTTACGATTGGACCTAGGGTTAGGGTTATGTTGAGGGCTAGGGTTAGAGAGACGGTTAGGGTTCCGATTGGACCTAGGGTTAGGGTTATGTTGAGGGCTAGGTTTAGATATCCGGTTAGGGTTACGATTGGACCTAGGGTTAGGGTTATGTTGAGGGCTAGGGTTAGAGATCCAGTTAGGGTCACGATTGGACCTAGGGTTAGGGTTATGTTGAGGGCTAGGGTTATAGATCCGATTACGGTTACGATTGGACCTAGGGTTAGGGTTATGTTGAGGGCTAGGGTTAGAGATCCGGTTAGGGTTACGATTGCACCTAGGGTTAGGGTTATGTTGAGGGCTAGGGTTAGAGTTCCGGGTAGGGTTACGATTGCACCTAGGGTTAGGGTTATGTTGACGGCTAGGGTTAGAGATCCGGTTACGGTTACGATTGGACCTAGGGTTACTGTTATGTTGAGGGCTAGGTTTAGAGTTCCGGTTAGGGTTACGATTGGACCTAGGGTTAGGGTTATGTTGAGGGCTAGGGTTAGAGATCCGGTTAGGGTTACGATTGGACCTAGGGTTAGG